>NC_071637.1:13679549-14899309 GCF_014839835.1 Dryobates pubescens
TAATTATTTAATTATTAATTCTTTTTTCAAGGGGGGGTTTGGTTCTTCCTGGTTAAATGTTTAGCAGAATTAGGGCTAGGCAAGGGAGTTAAGCCAAGAAAAGTCCCTTTGGATGGTGCCTGAACTTCCAGGTGTAAGAGGTGAGCTCTCAGTATGGCTCCTTTAGGCTTCATTCATTGAGGTGGTCTACACGGTATCATAGTATCACCAAGGTTGGAAGAGACCTCAAAGATCACCGAGTCCAACCTGTCACCACAGACCTCATGACTAGACCATGGCACCAGGTGCCACACATTCACCTGCACAGAGGTAGAGCTGGCTGGGACGTTGGCTTCTTCGTGAAACATCACCAAAACAGGATGAAAACCTTAAGGCAAAAATGTTCCATGGAGGAAAAAGCCCTGTCATCCAGCTTTCTTGTGGGCTTTCCTGTTTGTTTCTTAGGTGCACATGAGAGTGAGCAGAAAAGAGAGAGCTGTCCTACTCCATCACTTGATTTGGGGTTGAGTGGATCATCAAGCAGAAGATGGGGAGGGAAAAGCTCTTCTTGAGAAGGACTATGACTAAGACCAAGCCCTTGGAGGTCAGGTCATGACCCAGGTGACTCTCCTATTTATTAAACTAGTGCAGCACTTCCAGGTCTAAGAAACCTTCTTATGATAGATAGGTTTTGATGCGAGAACTAATCTTTTGATACAATCCTGCCTCTTCAAAAACCATCCCAAACTTCTTTTTTTGCTTTGATCCAGCACAGACAAAAATAAATGCTGAACTTTGGAGGATGCTTAGAGAATGGGAACACTGTACCGTGGACAGCTCTGCATTCAAATCAGCAGACCCTGCAAGAAAAACCCTGCAGAGCATAGCTACACTGACTGCAGAGAAAGTAGGATTGCCCCTTATTTACCATCAGCAAATTTAGGGCTCCCTTTGAAGTCAGTAATAAATTTCCACTGGCAAATGATTATTATTTGGAGCAGCAAGAAAACACGTTTTGCCCTCTAAATATTTTCTGACTTAGAGAAACAAAACGCGGTGCAGGGGGACAGAAAACAGAATTAATCTCTCATCAGGGTTGGTCCTTAAAAGAGGCAAACTTCTTAAAAAAAAAATATAATAAAATAAACAAATTTCTCCCCCCTCCCCCCAACATCTGCTGGGAGCACTTGGAGATAACTGGCAGCTTGAACAATAACTCTGAGGACTGGAGTCCTTGAACAATGGGAGTGGGACGAGAGCAGCCCTCGCCGTGGCATCGTTTCCAGGCCTTCTGCACAAGGCAATTGGTTAACAGGAATAAAGATCAAGTTGGACCAATAGCACTATAATTTGGAAACAAATATATTGATTACAAGAGAGTCCCGCTGGAATGAATGGGGACTACTTGCAAAGTGTGGTTTATTATTCTGCCTGCATAGGGATTATAGACTATGGTCTTCTGTGGTTGTGAATTGATCAGCATGACATTATCATCTTGCAAATGTAATATTAGCACACTGCAGGAACGTGGAGCCCCGTGTTGGGGTCCACACAGACGTGAGGTGATTCAGCAGTGCCCAGCGCTGAGGACCACTCATGCACAGCAATTCCCCTTCCCTGTTGGAAGGGGTCCGGAGGAAGCCACAGAGATGATTAGAGGCCTGGAGAGCCACCTCTGTGGGGACAAGCTGTGAGAGTGGGGGCTGTGTAGCCTGGAGAAGAGAAGGCTCTGGGAAGACCCTAAAGAGGCTTTCCAGTACCTGAAGGAGGTCTACAAGAAAGCTGGGGAGGGACTTTTTACAAGGGGTTATAGTGACACGATGAGGGACAATGGCTTTGAGCTGGGAGAGGGGAGATTTAGACTGGAGATTAGAAAGAAATTCTTTACAGTGAGGGTGGTGAGACACTGGAACAGGCTGCCCATTGAGGTCACGATGCCCTTGAGCAACCCATTCTAGTGGAAGGTGTCCCTGCCTATGGCAGGGGGACTTGAACTTTAAAGTCCCTTCCAGTCCAAACCATTCTTTGATTCTGTGATTCCCTCCTTTTCTCTGGCTGCTAATTCCTGCAGATCCTTTTAACAACCATCGTCATCACCAGACCCTGCAGGTCATGTACTTCTGAACCTCACTAATAGGGAGTTTATCTTGCTTCTGAAGTGACTGCTTAATAAAAGAAATAAAAACTGGCTATGAAATATTGAGGAGAAAGGATGGTATTAAAATAACAGGATTTGCCAAAACCTCAACACCTACTAATAATGTTTTAGAACACAATAATGGGATTAGTTTTCAACTCTTAGCTTATTTTTTATTATTTTTTTTCACCACTGGTGGGTTTTAGTTAGGTTCAGCATTTTATTCAGCTCTGGAAGTGACACCAAATCACTCTGGTTTTATTCCTGACTACCTATTTGTTTAAATTTGAATCTCAGAATCCCAGCATGGCAGATCTGGAGATCATCTTGTCCATCTGCCCTGCTAAAGCAGGGTCACTCAGAGCAGGTTGCCCAGGACTGTGTCACAGAATCCCACAGAATCCCAGAATGGTAGGGGTTAGAAGGAACCTCTGAAGATCATCTACTCCAACTCCCCTACTGAAGCAGAATCACCTGGAGCAAATCACACAGGAACACACCCAGGTGGATTTTGAATGCCTCCAGAAAAGTAAACTTTCAAATTATAGGCTGAGATGCCCTTAGAAGACTTTAAATTCCCTAACCCATCTTTCTTAAAGCAGCAGAATCTCAACATCATCAAAATTACCATCTTGGCAGGAAGCCAACCGACCAGACTCCTTTCAAAACACAAAGACACTCAAGTTGCACTATTCCAGAACTAGCAGCAATGAATCCCAAGCTCCCAGAGACCTCACGACCTGTCTACACAACTGGCAATTATCATCCACCTTTTGCTCTTGTTCTACCACTTAGAATCACAGAATAGTAGAATTAAGTTGGGAAAGACCTCTAAGATCATCAAGTTCAACTGTTGACTTAACACCACACTGCTTCTCTGTGTCTACATGGTGATGGGTTGGACATGATGATCTTGAAGGTCTCTTTCAACCTGGTCCTCTCCTCTCCTCTCCTCTCCTCTTCTCTTCTCTTCTCTTCTCTTCTCTTCTCTTCTCTTCTCTTCTCTTCTCTTCTCTTCTCTTCTCTTCTCTTCTCTTCTCTTCTCTTCTCTTCTCTTCTCTTCTCTTCTCTTCTCTTCTCTTCTCTTCTCTTCTCTTCTCTTCTCTTCTCTTCTCTCTCTTCAATTCCATTCCATTCCATTCCATTCCATTCCATTCCATTCCATTCCATTCCATTCCATTCCATTCCATTCCATTCCATTCCATTGTTGATAACTCAGAACAATGTCTATTTCTACCTCATCTTTTAACATGAGTATCACTGCTGCCTTCACACTGCTGCTCCCCTTTGATGAAGCAGCTCTTTGGCTCCCTGCATTTGAAGTTACTCCATTGTGCTGGTTTAATTTCTTTCTTTTTTTTTTTTTTTTGGTGTTTTGTTTTATTTAAGGCTAAGCTGAGCCTGTCAAACAGACCAGTGACTTTAGGGCCCATCTTTAGCTACCTGCAGAGAACAGATTTTCCAGAGGTGGGTGTTCAATGTTTTCTGCAAATTGTTTCACTTTAATGAGCCCAACCTCAGGCTCCCAAGACGAAAGCCACCCAAAGTGCTGATCACTCCTTAAAACCCTGTAGCAAAGTTAAATTGCAAAGTTGCATTTTCTTTCCTCAATAATTTCCTCTGCATTTTAATTCCTTTCACTTTGACAGCCTTAAAGGAGACAGATCAGCCTGAGCCAAAGCTTTTACCCACTCTAAGCTAAGCCTGTTTTAGATGACTGTGATGTTTATTTGAAACTGAGAATTACGACACAAAAAAGTTGTTATTTTTTTTTCCCCCACTGGGTAGGTACCAGCTCTGTGCAGGCCCTTTTGGGAGAACAGATGCAACAGCACAAAACTGATCAAATGAACAACAACAAATGAGCAGGACCACAAATTTGCAAAGAGGGTTTTGCATTCAGTCCACTCTGCTCGAAACCGCAGACAGAGGCTCTAATGGCCTTCTTGGGTCTCATCATGCTGGTGCAGCTGTTACTTCAGCAAGTGTTAGCCTAAAGGGAAAAGAGACACTTATTTTTGGTGTGTGGTGGCTGCTGCAGCTTCATCAGCCTGATTTATGTGCTGATTTGCATATGTTCACCCACAAACGCTGTGAATTGCGCTTTTCCACCACACCGTACCACGAACGCCAGCGGTGCTGTTCCACCTGCTGGGCTTGCATGGATCTGGGGTGGTAGGGGAGTTATCAGGCCAGCCCTAAAGCTTCAGGTTCTTCCATGTTCACTTGGTGATAATGCTTCATGTGCAGGAAAAGATGGATGGTATTGGAGCTGGGATATGATTTGGGTTTTTTTTGCTGGCTAAATGGGTGCTGTAACATTTCACATCCCTGGCCAGAAAAGATGCTACCAGTGGATCATTTGCAGGCCCAAACTGGTGGTGTTTTCACTCAAACTTAAGGAAAAACTTTGCTATGATGGTGCTGAAGCACTGGAGCAGGTTGCCCAGAAAGGTTGTGGAGTCATCTCCTCTGGACGGATTCTAAACACCCCTTGGACACTGTGATCCTGGGCAACCTGGGGTGACCCTACTTTAGCAGGAGGGTTGGACTGAATGATCTGCAGAACTCTCTTCCAAGCCACACCATGCTGGGATTCTGTGGTTCTATGATCTACACAGGGCAGTAAATGGCTCGGTATCACTCTTTTTATGGTAACTGTTGTGTTGACTCATAAGAAAAAAAAACAGCAAAAACTCTGTGAGCACAAAATTGTTTTATTTAGACCCCAGTTTCTTCACATCTGACGTTTCTGCAAGAAACCTAGGTATTACCTGCACTCTACTGCTGTCTTCACTTTAGCCTCCAAACATATCTGCAGTCCCATGGTGTCCTGAAGACAAAAGAAACAGCCTCCCTGAGTAAACACAACAGTACCAAGTGATACTGAAACACTATCACACAGTGAAGCCTTCTTGGATGAAGGTCATGAAGACCTCAACTTGAGCTGGCCCATTCCCAACCTCTCACCTTTGGGGGAGGAAAGCATTCAGCCCCTGGCTGCAAAATCCCATCTGCACACGAGAAGCGGTGCCGATTTTCCTCTAGGTGTGGCAGTCAGCATAGAAACTTGGCTCTAGAATTGATTTTATTCCATTTTATTACTCACAGCTCTTCCAGAGTATTACAATCTCTCAGGAGACTTTTTAAGACATCTGCTGATGCTTCACTTACAAATCAAATTTCCCCTTCCTGGATACTTGGCTGGGTCCCATCTCCCACCTGAGCTGCTAGAGCACCGAGGCCACTTCCACCTTTATGATATTCCCCCCCCCAAATTGGGAAACTTTTTCAACTGGGAAATTTTCCCAGTTCAAGCTCAGGTTTTAATAGTCAAACTTTTTTTTTTTTTCCTATCACAACAGGTAAGAGCAGAATTAAGAGCAGAATTTTTCTGCTTGAGCTGGAGCTGCAAAAAAAGGTTTCTTTGAGGTGTTGGGTGGAGATAGCACCTCTTCACCCTCCTGACTGACAAGGCTGTGTCAGATGGGCACGTTTGAGACACAGGAAGAGTTACTGAGAAAGAAGATATTTTCAACCAGCATTTTTTTCTTGAATTGAAATTAAAAGCTGCAAAGATTTATTACAGTGGCATATTCATGCTGCTATATTTAAGGTGATGTCAGTGTTCTCAGCATAATCCTTCTTCTGCACCGAGGATTAAAACTCAGCCATAATAAAGTACTCTGAGCTGAAACTTGTCCTCAAATGTTTCCTATTTGCAGCATTAATTTTATTTTATTAAATTGAAAAGAAAAAAAGGCAAACCACAAAAAAAAAAACCCTCCCCAACCCCCCATCTTCCTCAGCTTTCTGAGTTTGGAGATGAGAACAAAGAGGGTTTCTGCCCATGGATGTGTCCCCACTGACTGCCAACGAAGTTGAGACTCATGCAGAGATCCCAGACTCCCAGTGACCTCTGGGGATCATCTAGTCCAAAGTCCCTGCTAAAGCAGGGTCACCCACAGCAGCATGCCCAGGATCACAATGCCCAGCTGGGTTTGAGATCTCTCCAGGGAAGAAGACTCCACAAACACTCTGGGCAGTCTGCCCCAGGGCTCCAGCACCCTCAAAGCAAAGAATTTTTTCCTCATGTTTATGTGGAACCTGCCCCTTGTCCTATCACTGGGCACCAGTGAAAAGAGTCTGGCTTCATCCTCTTTCCCCCACCCTTTAGCTTTTGCTGAACATTGATCAGATCCCTTCTCAGTCTGCTCTTCTCCAGGCTCAACAGCCCCAAGTTTCTCAGCCTTTCCTTCTCACAGAGATGCTTCAGTCTCTTCAGCATCTTTGTAGCCTCTGCTGGATTTTCTCCAGTAGTTCCTGAACAAGTTCCTGAACAAGTTCCATACAAGGGTTTCACCTGCTCTATCTTTACACCTTTCTCCAATGATCTTCCTGGTTATGTTTGACCCAACAAGTTCACAGTGGGCACCGACCCTGCATACCTATCATCCACCTGTCCTCAGCTGCCTGCACAGCTCTGCTTGACACTTCTGCCTTCCTCCATGGGGGAAAGCACTGCAGAAGCAGTGACACTTTCATTAAAGAGCCTTTCCCGAATGTCTCCTTTGGGCTCTCATAGGTACGTGCTGCGTCAGCTATCCTCACGGAGCTGCTGGGTGGGATCATGTGCAGAAGCAAACATTGTTACACGCAAACAGCAGCAGGGGAGACGCTGACAGATGGAGGAATCTCTCTGTTTCATGGGAAGAAAGGGCAGAATAGGAGCAGGAATATCAGAATGAGTCTTCCCGTTTACATCTAACAAGCTCCAGCTATATTTGGATACGCTGCTGTATTCACAACCTTCCCAATTGCCAGGCTTTCAAATACACACATTACCACCAGAAGTGCTCTTGCTTAAGTGCTCCCATCTCCAGGATTTCCTTTGAAGTATCTGACTGAAGTAATGTAAAGTGCATTTCAATTGCCAGTGAATGCAGGTTAAATGGTAACAGCACAACAGATCCAGTGTTTGTTCCCTGGGCTTTTTCTTTTACCAGTCTCTCTTTTTAAGAGAGTCGGTTACTTACTGTAACGCTGCATTCAGGCGCCTTCAGTTTATTAAGCCTGTTTCCTGACCCTCTATACAACTGCACGAGGATGCTGTGAGCTGTATCAGTGCTGCTTTAGCACACAAAAACCGTGAGTAAATGCACTGCTGAGTGCCCCAGCCGAGCAGCAAGCAAATGGGCAAACTGGCTTTAGAAATCCGTGCACTCTCATTTGTCCTTGGCTACACCACCAAGCTGGCTGAGACTGAGCCAATTGCCTTGGATCACTTTGGATTTGTGTGTCACCTCCCTTACATGTGGATGGAGCATCAACTATTTAACCTTTAACTAGAATCATAGAATGGTAGAGGTTGGAAAGGACCTCTGGAGATCGAGTCCAACCCCCCCCTTCCCCCCTCAAAGCAGGATCACCTAGGGCAGGTCACACAGGAATGCATCCAGATCAGGCTTGAAAGTGTCCAGAGAAAGAGACTGCACAACCTCTCTGGGCAGCCTACCCCAGGGCTCTGTCACCCTTACAGGAAAGAAGATTTTCTTCATACTGAGGTGGGACTTCCTGGGTTCCAGTTTGTGTCCATTGCCCCTTGTCCTATCACAGGACGTCACTGAAAAGAGCCCGGCCTCTTCTTGAGGTGTTCAAGAGGGGATTGGACGTGGCACTTGGTGCCATGGTTTAGTAGTCATGAGGTCTTAGGTCACAGGTTGGACTTGATGATCTTTGAGGTCTTTTCCAACCTTATTTATTCTATGATTCTGTGATTGACACCCAGCCTGCAGATATGTATAGACATTGATAAGAAAGGACTGATCTGGATAGTAGATGTGCTAGTGCACTGTTCAGGTGTGTTGGGGAGACATGGAGTAGCTGAGCAGTGACACAGAAATTGCATTCTCCTTCCATTTCTGTACCACAAAATCAGGCTGAGTGACTTCCAAAGGTGACAAGAGAAGGGATGACATCCCAAAACCACTGTGGAGCACAGGCAGGCTAAAGCCTTCCCACCAGCAAACCCTGTCTGTGTCTGTGTGCATGTCTGTGGAAGAGAGATTGGAATTTAGCTGCTGCAGTTAACTTGCCTGTGCTTCACACATCCAAGCTCAAGAGGATTTTCTTTTTTTTCCTTTCTTCTTTCTTCTTAAAGCTGTGAGACTTTTTTTTTTTTTCAGTGTAAAAGAGCTGGTGGGGTGAGGGTGGGGGAACTCTGCTAGGGATTTGCTGTACTGAAAAACCTTACAGCTGCATATCTCACAGATCTGGTTGCTGGTAGAATCACGGAATCACAGAATGGTAGGGGCTGGAAGGGACCTCTGGGGATCATCAAGTCCAACCCCTCTGCCAAGGCAAGTTTTTCATCTAGAGAAAATCACACAGGAACAAGCTCAGGTGGGTTTTGAATGTCTATAGAGATGGAGACTCCACGCCACCTCTCTGGGCAGGCTGCTTCAGTGCTCTGTCACAGGGGTTGGACTAGATAATCTTTCGAGGTCCCTTCCAACCCCTAACATTCTGTGTGATTCTGTGATTAAATGAAGAAGTTCCTCCTCATCTTTAGAAGGAAATTCTTATGTTCAAGTTTGCTCCCATTACCTCTTGTTCTGTCACTGGGCACCATTGAAATAAACTAGCCCCATCCTCCTGACACCCACCTTTCAAATATTTGTTAGCATTTGTGAAATCCCACCTCAGTCTTCCCTCTTCCAGATTAAAGAGACCCAGTTTTCTCAGTCTTTCCTCATAAGGGAGATGTTCTAGTCCCCTAATCAGGAGGAAGCTTCTTGCAGCTTCTTCCTGGCTCCTCCAAACCTCCACCCATGACAGATATTTAACATGCTGTAATGCATATTACTCTGTAATGACTTTGCTGGGGCCATTACAATGAGTTACACCAGTGACAGATTGATACTTAAGTCAGTATATGTTTGCATAATATCTGTCTGTGTTCTCACACAGCCCCCCATTACCAGCACACACCAGACCATAATGACAGCACCGAGAGCCATGGTGGTGGGACCAGCAGCCCTGGTCCCTGTCACACACTGCCACAGCACCCAGAAATGGAACACTGGGTGTGTTTAAATAGGAGGGCATTCATTGAGAGAGTAAATCATTATGAAATGGAGGAAATAAGTGACTGTCATTGGCACTGATTTGATCTAATGAAGCCTCACACGAAATTGTTAACATTCTCCCTCTCTTTTCAATAACAGGAGAGAAAAACAATATATATATAAGCTTCTCTTCTGCCTGCCCTTAAAACCCCAATGCCAGGTACACAGCTGCTGCTGCTGGACAAATTTACCTGACCTCCTCCCTGCTGCTTCTCAGGCTGGGGAACAGGACCTCTTCCTCCTGGTTTCAGCAGAGATTTGGTAACCTGAAAATCGAAGGCAGACATATTTACCACTCTCTCCTAAACTCTCTTTTCCCTTTCTTGTCTGGAAGAAGGCAGCTCTTGGTTCACTCGAGTGGAAGTTGGCTGTCCATCTCCTGATGGCAGCGAAGAGCAGACTCCCATCTGGTTGATGCAGATGCCACTGTTTTGACTTTATCCAGGTGGTCACCCAGCAAACCCTGTTGTGCCTAATTATTTAAGAGGGTTGTGAAACACTAGGTGATTTTATATACCATATGTGCTAGAAAACATAAGCATGAAGACACTGTGACTTAATGATGTGGCAACTCCAGCTCTGAATCCTCTGTGTTTTATGGCTTAAATCTGACCTTTTGCTTCACTGTGATGCACTTTGTAGCATTTAGCATGAAAGAAGAGCAAACAGAACTGGAGATGGGGAGGTTATCGGCAGCAGTTACAGAGCCATCCTCTGTCCTCCATCGAGATAAAGCATTTGACTCAGTTTTAGAATATCCATCTTAGAGGGGAGAAGGTGGGAGGAGAGGGGGAGAAAGTCTGTCCTTTAAATGGAATCGCCGGATTTGGAGCTTGGAGACTTGCTTCATGATGTTAGGGCAAACCACAGAGCTGCTGCTTCAGAGCAAAACAACAACAAGCCAGGTCTTGTGCTCTGCTTACTAATTTATTTATTTTGAAGGCACGTAGTTTGTTGCTTTGACTTCTCAAACAATGGGAAGGTACAAGGAGAGAAGGATAATAAATTGCATTCCCTCCTTTTTGCCATCACAGGAAACCTTGAGGGACTGTTCAGCAAGCTAGAGCTCTTATCTGCCTTTGGGCGATCTCATTATCAAACCTTCATTTTGCTCCCCAGCAGGAGAGATGGCCTGCAATGTATGATAACCTCTACTTATGAAACTCACACTCCAGAAATCTCTGATAATAGGCCAGCTAAAATGGAAAACCAAAGAGCAGGCAGTGGGTTTTCAGTCGCCAATAAAGACTGTACACACAGACACACGCACGCACAGACGGGCAGGAACAGAGGCACCCTTATGTTTATTGATATTGCTACACATCAGTCAAACTCTGATGGCACCTCCCAGAACTTCAACCCCAAATTTAATATAACTAAGGTTTTCCTGCAGACTTGGAATAATGTTTTCAAATAAGCCTGTGAGATACAGAAGCCTGGGTTCCATCTACAGAGAGGTCAGTGGAATCAGTGGGAATTCTGACCTATCCACCCTGCTCAGGTGTTCCCATAAATCCCATTAAACACTTATTTAAAGACTGTTGAAAATAGGATCTGTAGGAGCAGTTCCTGGGGGTGCAGAGAAAAAAGAGGGGAGGAGGAATAAAGATAATCAAGTCCCTAAAACACTTGGGCACTTTGATGGTATTTATTTTCAGTTACTTTCCTGTTGCTAACACTCCTGTGAGCACTTTCCCACAACGGTTTAACTCTTTGCCTGCACCAGTGTCGTTTGTGATGCCATCCCTGATTTGCCCTTCAGCCACCAAGCCCTCCATTTCTGAACCCTTCACCTCTCTATAAGGAGTTAAGGAATAAATGGGTTTGCAGGACCCCCAGGGCAACCCCTTCTGGGTGCAGGCTGGAGAAGATGAAACATTGAGGATCCTCCATCAGAAAGCTGGTTTAGGCTCTCAATCTTGTTTGCATCAAGATACCTCCAGCATAAGACCCTCTTATGAACACTTAGTGGCAGCCCCTCTCAACAGTGAGTGGTCACCTCACTCTGCTTAGCCAAATGTCACCAGCATGTCAGCTTACTGCCCTACAGCCAACAGTATCAGCTTTCTGCAAGGTGCTCTGTCCCACTCAAGGGTTGGGAAATGGCAATGGAGAGCCAAGAGGAGAGGTGGACAAGGGAATTTGGGGAGTTCAGCTGCAGATCCCAAAACTGACACCCATTTTTCCTGGCTGATGCTACATTCCATGTGAACCACTGTGCCCTGCAAAGCTCAGCCTACAGCCAGCCATGAGGACACAAACACAGCATCTACCCCAGATCTGGGCTTCTCCAGTAACTGCCCATCCTGCTTTGGGAAGGTGCGGTGTTAGATCATGCAACAAGGGTGAAAAGTCCTTTGGAGCACAGGAAGGTCTCCAGAAGGCCTCCCTTGAATTCACAGCCACTAATCTGTGCACTCCCATTTGTAGGACTGTGTTGCAAACACTTCCCAGCTTCGTGACCCCACCAGAAGTAGCTGCTCTGTCATGGACAGACTACGGTGCTCTCCCACAGGCAGGGGATTAAGCTATGTGATCCAGCTCTGCATCCCTGAGCCACCCACATCCCCATCATGCTGCCATGCCACAACTTCATCACAACCTGAAAAGCTTGGCAATGCAGGGTATGAACTGAATTCTTATCTCCCTTTGTGGCACCACTGGGAGATGTCCTGGATCAGAAAGAAAATGGTGTGAAGGTGAAACACCTGGGAAGCATCAAAAATCCTTCTTTTCTTTTCTTGTTTCCATTTTCCTATCAGCTGGAAGAGCTAGAGATGGTCAGTTGATCTCTCTCACTAGTGTGGGTGCTGCAGAAGGTATTTGCTATTGTAAAATCTCCCTAGGCATAACAGGCTGCTGAAAATATGATAACACTTTTAATTATATTTTAATATATCACATGGATTATATTTTTAATACCTTAAAAAATAAGCAGCTTGAAAAATCCCAGCTTGTGAGGACATAAATGCAGAAGACAAAAATATTCAGACATGAAAAGATTTTTCTTATGAAAGGCTAAAGAGGTTTTGTTTTTAACTTCTCTTTAAACAGGAACAGCTATCAGGAAATAATTAAAAAACACAGGGAGGCACCAAGTTTCCTGACTGGCTCTCCCTGGGATAGGTTGTCCTTGCTGAACAAAAGGATAAAAGTGACAGAGTTCAGCCCAATTTTCTGCACTGGATCTTTGATATAGGGAATGCTCATCCAGGGATGTTTCCCCAAACAAGCAAAGGCAGAGAGGGAAGCAGTTCTCCTGACCCCGTGGCTCCCACCACAGGGAGAGCTTGGCCATCTCCGTGGTGGAAAGAGACTACCCTCATTTCCCCATCCTTCCTCTGCACAGGCTGCAGCACTGTGATTGAACTGTCCACCAGCACACAGAGCAGAAGGGTAAGGATCCAGGTCACACACACTCAAACAGCACCAAAATGATATTTTATTTTCCCTGTTAGATTAGAAGTTTTCGGTTCCAATGCCTATTAATCTAATCCTTAGATTAGATTGTTGGACTAGATGACCTTTAAAGGTCCCTTTCCAACCCAAACCATTCTATGAATCTAAACTTCTCAGAGTTACCTCAACCCCTCTTAATAGCACATGAAATGAAGTTTGGGTTTTCTTTAATGGAAAGCAGAATGACTCAGTGACTGCTAAGATGGCCAGGGCTGAAGTCAGATCCATCTGGTCAAGCCCTGCAAGAGTCCACATGAAAACAGTGACATCAATAAAGTCAAACCTACTCAAAATGAGTGTGCAGAGACCTTTCCTTTCAAAATGGGCAAGGACATAGGTGGGATTCGAAGAAGTCCCCTTTTAACAGAGGTCTCTGAGCTCTTCTCAGGTGTTATTTTGCAAAAGACAATAAACTGAACCCTAAAAGCCACATCACAGGGCAGCAGTTCTCCTCCGTGCCCTATGTCCTGCACTTCGTTCATACCAATGCCTTGGTTGGATTCCAGGGATGTGGAAGGAGATGGAGCTCACACTTGCTCTCCTCTCCCATGCTAAGGGCAGGTAATTATCTCTGCATTCCTGGAGGAATGTTACAATAAATATGGCTGTCATTTTTCATTACTGCATGCTGAACAAAGGGAACAAAGAGAACAAAAGGAAGTGTGGTCTTGCTAACCTGGGCTTGCATGTGCTCCTGTATATACAATCCATAAGAAGAGGAGGAGAGTTTAGTGCTGTAATTCAGCGTGGATAGATCAATCTGGGTGAATATCTCATAATTTACCAGTTTTTAAAACTAATTGAAAATCATTCACTGGGAAAATCCTCATCTGCTACTTACTGTCCCACCATGGGGGTTGTTGGCTTAAAATGGAAAGTATTGGGAAGGCAAGAAATGCAATCAAGGCTCCTTAATTCCTATCCTACAAAACAAAAAATAGTCTCTTTCTCCCTTACACACACAGCCCCAATTTGACCTCCTCTCATTAGTGGCCTGATTTCTGAATTGACCTTGATGATCATTGTCTCACCCTGTTGGAAAAGATGGCCAAGGAATTGTGTGTAAATAAAAGTATTCAGAAGCCATCTTTGACACTTCTGTTCCAGGGCAGACGAGATACAATAAGAGATGGTCAATACCCCTTATCACTGAGAGGATCTAATCTGAGACACAGTCGGCTCAGGAGCCATCTCCATGCCTTTGTGTTTTTATTTTTACATGGTTCCAAGGTGTCTTTCACTGACTAACTGAACAGACACTTTGATTTGCCAAACTGTTATTGGGGGGGGGAATATTAATAAAAAAAATAAAAAAAATATAGAAGGTTCTCAGCGCTCACACTGACTGCAAAATTATCTCCTGAGCTGCAGAAAGAACAGTTTGCACTCATCTGTCTGAAATCCAGCAGCAAATGGAAAATTACAGTGTAAGCAAAATTTCCCCTGGCAACTGTCTGCATACGAAACATCAAGCTCTGGAAAGGTCTGAAAACCTCCTAGGTCACGATGGTAACCTAGGATGAAAGGAGCCCAGAGTGGAGTCTTTCCCTTTCTCTGGGAACAGCTCTCTGAAACCTTGCAGAGGTCTAGTGGTGGCAAAAATCACTTGTGTCATGTCCCAAATCCTATACTGAGCCTTCCACACCATTTTCTACAGCTTTTGCTTTTCAGCTGTTGAGGGTTATGGTGGTACTGTCACTTTGACCTCTACCCCAAGGCTCTGGCCCTTTGTGGTGTCTGCTGCAGCCGTGCTGGTTTGCTACTAAGATCCAACTTAGCAAGACCCAGGCACCAGCTGCTAGCTGTCTGCACCACAGACACATTGAAATCTCTCTCCTCACAGCAGCACCAGAACAGCAACCCTAGAAGATCTCACAGGCTCAGACTCCCTGCCCAACTGCTGCCTTCAACTGCTCTCCAGAAGTCCGCAGCTGTCAAGCTGCTGTATGCTTCTCTTTTACTTCAGGTCCAATATTCAGCTCCAACCAGTAATATTTTATGTATCTATCCATCCATCAGAGACACTGTGGCTGCATACAGTAGGCCCAGAGGTGATGTGAGAGAAGCTCACCCACCTCAGAGGATGCTGACTACCAGCAGCATGGACAACCTGCACTGGTGGGCATGGGAAGAGCTGGATTCTTTCCCAGCACCGTGCACAAACAATGTGTGGACACAGGACAATCATGGGGCTGATTCTCATCTGCCAGAAGGCTTCATGATGGACATTTCTACACTATATGAAAGGATGCAGACACATCCAAAGGTCCTCACCAGCTTTAGCTGTTGCAGCACGAATCCTGTGATCAGCTCCTCTGTGGTTTCAAGCAGTAGCACAAAAGTTGTGTACAGCAGCTCAAGCCCATCTGTGCCAGAGTGCAAGAAGCAGGTAACTGGAAACTGGCAGAAAAAAATAATAATCTGAAATAAAGAATGTGGATAAAAAATGAGAGACTTCTGATTTGCTGCTCTCTCTCCTCTTATCCAGTCTCAACCTGCTCGCTCTAACAAGCACCTTCTTGTCAGTAGCCACAATGACATCAATTGAGTGGGAGTGCAAAGCATCAACATTACTGGTGAGAACAATTCAGTTAGGGAAGGTTGCTCTGCTGGCAATATTCGAATCAAAACATTCAAATGCAAAGACAGAGAGGCTAACAATTCCATTTACGCCATGAATGCTGAACAGGGCATTAAGCAAATCAGTTCAGATGGCTCTGAGCTGTTCTTGTTTAAAGAAGATCAGAAACAAAATTTCAAATCCTGAACCACATCTGAGTGCTGGAGTTGAAGCACTGAAATATTCACTGCTGCTGTTTTTATGTTTGTACATTTAGCACAGCAGATCAGGCGTTTCTGCTGCCCTGCGGTCCACAGGGAGCTGCTGTGGTCCTTTGCAGAAGAAATATCAACTTTACCGTGTGGTTACCACTCACATAATGAGCTGGAAGGAAGACATTTTAGGGATACTAGTGTTATTGGAGGTTTTTTTGCCCCTCAAGTATTCTTCTGTCACAGGATCATCCACAAGGTGATAAACAATAAAGCTTCCAGCAAGAATTTGCCCTTAGGATTTTAGGCTTGGATTGCCAAAGGACTGTGAGTTTCCAAAGCTGCAGATGTCCGTTGCAAAGACTTTTGAAGAGCTTCAAGCAAATCTGGTACCTACCCATGGCAAGTTAGCCCAGTGCCAAGTGTCCCATCGGGACCTGCAGATGATCCCCAAGCTCTGACATGCTGCCTCGAATCTCTCAGCAGAGCAAAGAGGCTGGGCAAACAAGGGGACTGCAGAAAAACACTTCATAGAATCATAGAATCAACAAGGTTGGAAAAGACCTCAAAGATCATCAAGTCCAACCTGTCACCCAAGACCTCATGACTACTAGATCATGGCACCAAGTGCCACATCCAATCCCCTCTTGAACATCTCCAGGAACAGTGACTCCACCACCTCCCTGGGCAGCACATTCCAATGGCTAACAACTCTCTCTGGGAAGAACTTTCTCCTCACCTCCAGCCTAAACTTCCCCTGGCACAGCTTGAGACTGTGTCCTCTTGTTCTGGTGCTGGTTGCCTGGGAGAAGAGACCAACACCCTCTGGGCTACAAGCTCCCTTTGGGTAGCTGTAGACAGCAATAAGGTCTCCACAACTTCCTTCCATGATAGACCTGATCTTGGGAGAAAGCCTCAAAATGTTCCTGAACTCAGTCCTAAACCATTCCAGGGGTCATCTGATCACAGCAAGGTGTATTGAGAGATTGGTACACAGAGATATAGTTTAATGATGACTTGTTAGTGCTGGATTAATGGTTGGACTTGATGATATGAAAGGTCATTTCCAATCAAAATGATTCTGTGATTCTATGTCTCTAATCTGTGACTCCTTGGCTCTGTGGTTCCTAGGCTCTGTGATTCTCTCTCTCTCTAAAATGCTGCACATGAGTACAGCCTGGAGACATGGGTGAGACCAAACCCTCAGAGCAAGACCTAGATCAGATTGTGATTGTATAGCTGAAAACATCTTTTTCTGAAGAATTAGGAGATGGGAAGAAAGCCCCCAAAAAGATGTGGAGAGAGTGGGTCTGGAGGCAGGGCAGCCAGCCCCAAGCTGGTCACACTTCAGTGTCCCCACGGTGCTGACTGCTCCCAGGTAGGACTAATTAGCTGTTGTTGAGCACCACATTAACACAGTGATGCAGACCTGGGACTGGTGCTCACTTTCCTGCATCCTCCAGCTTGCTTGGAGCTACACTGTGCCACTTAGAAATGTTTGAAGATTCATTAACCTCCCTCTGCACTCCCCAACTGGAGAGACAATATATCAGGACAGGAAACCTGCAGCAGCAGTGAGACAGACAGGATGATAATTTCTCACCCATTCTCCTTTCCTCTGCTCTAACACACTCCAGATAATCACACCTGAAGCTAGATCAGACAAGGACAAAATTAACTGGAACTAGAACTGGGTCCTCACAGCTTTTTGCTTGTATCTACACAAGGCACCCTTCCCCATCTGTCACCTTGTCTGGAGGTCAGCTGTGCTAGCTAACAGCCCAGCTTCACCGCACCATGCCAGCCTGGCTGGTTGTTAAGTTAAAAGGATATTAAGGCACTATTAAGACGTTAATGGATATGTGTATGCTCTCCTCCACTGCTGTGCATGCAAGAGGTGATGCTGACAGCTGAACACTCAGTTATCCAAGCCCTGTGCACATTCCTGTCATGGAAATTCAAGGTGTGATTTCTCCGTGTCTCTCTCTTTATCCAAGACTTGGGAAGTCAGAGCCTGCAGTTTAACCATCTCTGAAACGCTGTTGTTCAATTGTTTATGTCTCAAAGGTATGGAAAAATACTCTTGATAAAAAGATGAGCCTGGTAATGAATCCTGCAGTTGCCTTCATGGCTTTTTTAGGTCATAAATGATCCTTGGAAAACTAGTTTCCTTTGGTCACAACATAACCTCCTTGATTTTGTGAAGGTCACCAGGGCTGCTCTGCCTTTCTGGACCTGAATTAATAGTGACTAGTTTGACACATACTACTTAGTTTACCTAGGTAGGTTATTACTTTCTTATCTAACTGCATTAATTGATTCTACATCACTTAATAGCTCAATAGCTTATCAGGTTACTTCACTCACTAGACAAGCTAAATGTCTGGAGGCAATTAGAGTGTCATTCTCTGTAATAACAAGTTTCTTTGAGAAGTTGCTGATGAGGTTCTTTATTACACAGATTATAAAATGTATCTTCATACTGTTATAAATATAGGTACAAATTGAAATGACTTACCAGGAGTCCCACTTCCCTAGCAACCAGGCAGATTTTTAAGCTCATTTTAGGAATGGTTGTTTCCTCCCCTTCCTCCTCCCCTCCCCAGTGCTCTCTCCTGCCTTTCTCGTGATCTGTGTCCAATTTTCTGTCACTCAGAGGTGATCCATCCGTCACATCTGTGACCACGGAGGATCTGTCACTCTGTCCCTTGCAGTTTGCCATTCTCAATGTTCAGTTCATTTCGAGGATGTTACCTCCAGGGCACCAGGGCTCAACATCACTGTTTAATTGTGGCTGTTCTTCTCCTTGGCTGCCACTGACAGGGTAAGTGCAAAGCCAGAGTGGAGCTCTTTCCTTTCACACTTCCATCACTGACAGCCACGTTGTACAGGAGATTACACACAAATTCCCAGCCTTGCCCCAGCAGAAGATCAGAATGACCTGGTGCTGTCTTCCATCCCATCCCTCCCTCTGCAGCTTTCAGCTTCAGCTTGGTCATCTGGTCCATTCTTGCACCTAAAAAGCCACAAAACCTGCTTCATCCTTTGCAACACCAATTTGGATGGAGAGCCCTCTTTGTGCATCTCCTTATACACCCTGGTGCCCAACAGAAACCTGAACACATTTTGCTTACTGCTGCATGCATTCAAACAGCAATAAACCCTTCTTTCCATGCATTAAATTAATAGTGTTTAAAATTAAGTGAAAGATCATTAAATTCATTTGTTAAGCTGTCTACAAGGCTGACTTGTGTCTGGGAAAGAGCCCAAACCCAATACAATTGATTCTCACTTTTGTGCAATCCCCCAACCTATCTGCACTCATCAAAGCCTCAATCGATATTTTCTCATCCCATACCAGTGTCTCACTTTTGGGCAGTGAGGAGCATGGGGATTTAAGAGATGGGCTTTGGGCTCTGATGATCTTAGCACCATACAAAGGAGACAGACAAGATTCTGGGTGATCATCCCCAGGCTGCTGCTGGCTCTGCCTCCAAGCTCTTCAAGCCCTCCAAGCCCTCCAGGCTCTCCAAACCCTCAAACCCCTCTACTCCCTTCCCCTGCTTCTCTCTGCTTCATCAAAGGCAGCTCTTTGCTCTCTGCATTCAATCTCTCAGCATTACCAGCACAGTTTGGATGCCTTCCTGAGAATATGTTATGAAGGTTCCTCCATTTGTCATGGAAGTGACTATTTGCCATGGTGTCTATGGTGGCAGAGGTGCAGGATGGTGACATTGGGTCTCCTCATCACCTGCACCTTCACCTTTCCAGTTGCCTCTGGAAGAACTTGAGTGGATTCAAATAAATCCTTGCAGAAGGCCAGTCCCTTGTGGCACTGCTACAGCTTCAGGGCTTCTGGACCTGGGACAGTTGCAGTCATGAGCTGGATGGAAAATGTTGCTAATATGGAAAACAACCACTGTTCTTGGATTGTCTTTGTTAAAGCAGAGTTTTTAGATAATTAAGATGCACAACTCCAATTTGCTGCAGAAGACAATGTGTTGTATCTTTTCTCACCCCCTGGCAAAGAAGGGAATGGAAAACCACCCATCCTTAACGATCCCAAAGCTGTGTTTGAAGGTGACAGTCCATCTGCAGGCTCAGGTCTCAGCACACACAGATTTTGCACTCTTGGAGGGGCGTCATGGCAGTCAACCTCCTTTCAAGGGGTTGTAGAG
Organism: Dryobates pubescens; assembly: GCF_014839835.1. Taxonomy (NCBI): domain Eukaryota; kingdom Metazoa; phylum Chordata; class Aves; order Piciformes; family Picidae; genus Dryobates; species Dryobates pubescens. Next base: position 13,699,202 of record NC_071637.1, read on the forward strand.
AGCCAAAAAGTCTCCCCTCATCCTCCTTTACTCCAGGATGAACAACCCAAGTTCTCTCAGATGCTTCTCACAAGACCTTTTCTTCAGACCCTTCACCACCTTTGTGATCCTTCTCTGGACATGCTCCAGCAGTGTCCTTCTTGTAGTGAGGGAACATAAGCATCTCCATCTTAATGCACGTCACTGATCCCCTATCACCCTTCAAATGAAGTTCCTCTAGGCTCCCAGTTTGGCTGAGGAAACTATTTTGCTTTCAAGTCCCTGCTTCTCATCCACTTTCTATACAAACACCCTCCTGTCTTGGACAATAAAGGCATAGCCAAGAGCATCACTAAGAGATGTTGTCCTGAGCTAGGAAGAACCATGTTGCCCTGTCCCTCTCAGGAAGAACCAGGGCTCTGAGCCAGCAGGAAGGTGCCTGCAAGACAGGCTTCTGTGCAATCACAGCAATGCCACATGAGCTTTGGCTGCACCACTCAGCCCAGTGCATCTGCTCTCTCTCTGCCTCCTACCTCTGGCATTTAAGATGTTCAGTCATTTTCTGAGGACAAACAAACAAAACCCTTGTGGTCTGCCTTTAAATAGTATGTGAGACCCACAGCTAGTTGATATTCACCAGCCAGAGATGTCTGCTACCTCAGAACAATTAGTCTAAAATATTTATCAGAAATAAGTGTTGGGTTCTTTTATTTTTATTTTATTTATTTTTTTTTTGGTCCAAGTTTTTGAAGTTATGAGGCCTCAGATGGGATTAATGGAAATTTTAATTAAGATATGGAAATAAGCTGCTTTCTCCCTGTCTCTCTGAGACTGCAGGGAGTTAACATTATCCTCAACAGCATGTCTCAACCTGCTGGGGGAACCATTTGCAAGATGACTTTGTTTTTAAGTTGACCTTAGACAGGATGCTTACCTGGGAATTTGATGTGAACCCCAAGTCTGTGTCTGCAACACCTGCTCTGCCCCCGAGCATCACTGCTGATGCTCTGCTCTCCTGCACCACAGGGCAGTCCGAACCACCGAGCCCTTTCCTACTACAGGCAAAAGCATTCCTGAAGGAGGGAAAGGGATTTAAATCCCTTTATGTGCTTTCTGACAGGCATCCTGACCATCTGACTGATTAGCTCAGCTCCATTCATAAGGAGAAGAAAAACAGCAACAAGAATTAAGGGGCAGCAACCGAGGAGAGGATCTGAGTGAGGACCATGGAAGAGCACCCCTGGAGAAGCAGGGGCTCTGCTTTGCCTCTCCCAGGATCATGCTGGTTCAGACAGGACCCTGACAGGGCTGATGTTAAAGCAGAAATGAAACACTGATGATTTCAGGTCTGACCAGCAGCTCCCCTGATTTCATTCAGCAAAAGCAGTGCAAATGCTCAACACCAGCAGAGTGAGCTCCCCCCCTCTTGATACCCTGCTCTTACTCTTGGGAGCACAGTTATTGTAGGGGTGTTTGCCTTCTTTACACTGCCAACAGTGTGAAGGGGGATTGTTTTAAAGGTGAAGGATTTTAATCCAAGCCTTGGAGATACATTAGCCTGCAGTTTTTTAAGATTTCATTGGAAATCACGAATTCAATTGTATTGAAGAGGTGGAGTTTTGAACAGAAATTGAGAGTTACATGGAAAGGATGTCCCAAAATATTAAGGAAAAGTCTTGCAGGAACAGTCTGGCAGCTTTTCTGCTTTCACTTCCTTCTTTCCTCCTTCAGTCAGCATAGATAAATCTCACTTTTCCCAGTCTAAAGACAAGGGAAAATAAAGCAAACAAGCACCTGTATTTTTCAAAGACGAATATAATTTTGGGTTCTGGACCTCAGAAAAGGATGACCTGGATTCCAGGTGCACTAAAATCCTGTATTTCTAGCTGTGCTCAACTAGAGAAGAAGTTTTAAGATCAGGACATTTGAATTCTGTTCCTAAAGGTGGTGAAAAGCATCTGATAGGGGGGAAAAAAGGGAAGTATTTCAGACTATTCATGCTGTTTTGCACCCTGTGGAATCACACTTCAGTTCTTACTGACAGGGGGAAAAAAAGGTCATTTTATTTATGGGGAACAAGTCTCATTCCCCAAACTGTTAAACCCATGGAAGCACTTCTGAATACACTGTGAGCAACTTACTTCATGAGAGCATCACAAAACAACTTACGAGCATTAATTAATCAAGTAGTGAGACCTAAACACGAGCTATCTGGGCATTTCTAGACCAAATCCATCTTACTGACAAGGGGTGGCTAAAAAGCATGAAATGACTTGTCCAGGGTCAACAGGCAAGTCCATGGCAATGCTAAAACTGAAATTCAGGAGTTCTTTTGCTTCAAAGCCAGAGTCTGTCCTCCAGCATTGGGAACAAAGGGGGCGAAAACAGAGAAGGAATAGATGCATTAAGGATGCCCAGATGTTCTTGACACAGAGGGCATAGGTCAAATCTGAGCTCCTATTTCAAAATCTAGAGAAAATTACCTTTCCAATGACATGTGGCATGACCTTCAACTCCTAATAGTCTAGGAACAGTCCATTGGTGAACATTTAGATCATGCATTTTACATCCAGGATCTCTAAATCATCTCTTATCATTTACGTACCTCTCCCTGATAACTAAGGCTATTTTCCTGCTGTCTCTCTGTCTTTTCACGTGGGCTGCATCCTGCTACACACTTTTCAGATGTGCAGAGGAAAAAATCTCAAAGCACAAACCTGACATTTAATGCAAGGCTAAGGGTAGAGCTGCTGATTCCAGCTTGCTGGGCTGTGTTGCACAAAGCAGGCAGACAGACCGGGAGGCACTAAGCAGAGATGATTTTGAGGGGATCACAACCAAATTAAACTTTGCATTTCTTTATTTCTTTACTTACTTTTGTTTCCCAAGTAAAGCCCAGCAGGGGACAGCCAAAATTAGGGTTTGGTTGTACTAAAAATGAAGTGCTCCAGTGATTAGGAAAAAAAATGGTTGGCTGCACAATCCCAATTGACATTTGACTGGGAAACTGCAGCAAGCCAAGATATTGTCTCTTTAATAAACTGTGTTGCTAATTACAACTATTTCATAGTATCTCCACTTGTACAATAAGGATGGAACTGTTTAATGGCAATTTATGAGTGGATGTGCACAGATACAGTGTATTTTAATCTTTTTCTTTCTTTCTGTTGTTTCTTTTTGCCAATTGCTTCACCCAAATAGGAAGGAGTGATAATCGTTATCTAAGCTCTTGACTTCCCTTGACTTAATTGCAATCCAAGCCTGCTGCTAATCTCTACAGATCACTGTTGCACAATTTGGAGTTTAATTTGAACCCCTGGTGGATGCATGTGCAGAGGCTGGAGGATTTGTGCATGCACATGTCGGTGTGCTCAGTGTTCTGAGCATGCCTTTTGGGCTTTGGCTTTATTTCATTTATTATTTTCTCCCCGAAAAAGCCATCAGAAAAAGGTCTCTCTGTCTTTCCCCTATTAGCACAGGCAGCATCTGCCTGCCTGCTGGCACTGCAGCTTTCTAAAGGACCATGATTTTCTCCCCCTACAAGTCCATATTTCATGACAGAAATAAAATTAACAGCCTCTGAGGATGAAAATCATCATTTGTTGAGAGTGGCAAAAAGCAAAGCAATTCCTCTGTCCCAGGTCCACAGGGTGTGTCATGCCCTTGAGCTAGGTGGAAGACCCCCTTTGTGCTTCAGAGCTGATATTGCAAAGCTGTCTCAGAAATCTGGATGCCTAATTCTTGTAAGAATAGTAAGTTCAGATTTTTCTTACATGTCTTCACCTCACAGGTGCCTCAGGAGGATTCCTCCATCCGTTTAGAAATACTGGGAAGGGGATCTCACTCTCTGCATTGCTGTGGCTTGGCTGGGGAGAAGAGGCACAGCTGAAGTGAGCTACAACATACCTAGAATTTGAACCAACCCACTTTGGAAGCTCAAGAGAGAAGAGTTACCTACTTTTTCTGTCTTTTTATTTAATATTTTTAAGGCACCTGCCCACTGTAGATCAGGTTGAAACCCCAAAGCACTGAAACATCTCCACTTTTACTGACTGTCCCTAAAAAAGAGCAGAAGGACGATGACTGCCCCTGTAGGAACTGCGTCATCTGCATGTGTGAGGAGAGGCTGAGAGGCTTAAGGCTGTTTAGCCCAGAGAAGAGCAGACTTCTGTTCTGCCTGAACAGGAGGAAAATGCTTTTTTTGCTGTGAGGGTGCTGGAGCCCTGGAGAGGGCTGGCCAGAGAGGTTCTGGAGTCTCCTTCTTTGGACAGATTCCAAACCCACCTGGATGTTGTGATCCTGGGCAACCTGCTGTGGGTGCCCCTGCATTAGCAGTGGGGTTGAACTGGATGATCCTCAGAGATCCCTTCCAACTGCCATCATGCTGCAATTCTGTAATAAGCTCCAAACAGCTTCTCCTGACATGGAGGAAAACACTCTGTCTCCTCCTCTGCTCACTTGCTATCATAAGAGCAAACCACACACTAAAAAAAATATATTTGCTCTGCTTGTAGCTCAGATGTAGGTTGGTAACTGAAATAGGGCTTCCACAGTTTTAATTCTCTGGAGAGTGGGGGGCCCAGCTCATTACTCTGAGAACATAGTGATGTTTCTGCTTCCATTTCCACAATCAGGCTCTTCACTTTCTGAAGGGGCTTCTGGCATGTTGAACATGAGCTGGGAGTTAGCCAAGCATCACCCACCATTGCTGCACCTCGAGATGAGGAGAAAGTACTTCACAGAAAGAGTTATTTGCCATTGGAATGTGCTGCCAGGGAGGTGGTGGAGTCACCATCCCTGGTGGTGCTCAAAAAAGGATTGGATATGGCACTTGAAGCCATGGTTTAGTTAGTCATGAGGTGCTGGGTGATAGGTTGGACTTGATGATCTCTGAAGTATTTTCCAATCTTATTGATTCTATGATTCTAGGGATCAATTGGAAGCTTGATGTGGGACTGTGGCTGAATTTCATCCTCTGCACCAGTCTGGCAAGGCATCCTGCAGAGCTGAGACAGATCTGGGGATGAATTTTGCACCAAATTCAGAGGCATAGGCTGACTTGTGCTGGTTTAGCCTGGAGGAGGCTCAGGGGAGACCTTATTGCTGTCTACTACTACTTGAAGGGTGGTTGTAGCCAGGATGGGGTTGGTCTCTTCTCCCAGGCAACCAGCACCAGAACAAGAGGACACAGTCTCAAGCTGTGCAAGAGGAAGTTTAGGCTGGAGGTGAGGAGAAAGTTCTTCACAGAGAGAGAATTTAGCCATTGGGATGTGCTGCCCAGGGAGGTGGTGGAGTCACCATCTCTGGAGGTGTTCAGGAGGGTATTGGACGTGGCACTTGGTGCCATGGTTTAGTCATGAGGTCTGTGGTGACAGGTTGGATGATCTTTGAGGTCTCTTCCAACCTTGGTGATTCTGTGATTCTGTGAATTTATGCCTCTGTTGTCTTCATCTGGATCTTGCAGTCCCTCAGTGCTGCACTCCTGATGTCTTGCCTGAGCTGAACTGCTCTTCTAAGAACAGATCCCCAAACCCTCCTGCTCGGTAGTTTTTTTTTATCTGCAGTATATTCAAGGTCGTAATGAGCTGAGAATTATCCTCACCTGAAATGATGCATTGTCCAAGCTTTCTCCAAGCACGCTCTTACATGCCTGCAAGTCTCAGCTCCTGATGATTAACAACGAGTCCAAAAGGGGATCGAGAGACAAGTAATGAAAAATGTCCCCGCAAGACAGGGAGGCTGAATGTGAAGGAACGAATCCCTTTAAGGTGCCCTGAGAGTTACTTTTAGGACCATGATAGCTCCATTAGTTGTATCTAAGGTGTCACTTCACATTTCATGCTACAGTGAAGCTCTCGTTTGACCAGCAGTGATTTGCACAACTTGTGGAAGTTTCTTTCTGAGAGCTGGCACATTAAAGAAAAAGGCTATAGGGTGCTGCAGGCGAGATCCAATATTTTGTTGTCATCTACGATTGCCTATTGACTGTGAAAAAGCAAACAACCCAGCCTGAACCGCACCAGCTTTTGGATACCTGCATCCCAGCCTCTCTTGCTGCTTGGAAAAAAAAAAATATAGCCCCTTTGGTAAGTGGTTGGGGAGGGAAATGTTGGGGGGGATCCTGTTTTGTCTGACCCCAGAAAACGCGTCAGACTCTCACGGTTAAGAAAGAAAACAACAAAACACAAAAACCCCCAGATCTTTTTCTTCACTGAATTAGCAAACACTGCCAGCTCTGACAGTCCCCAGCTCAGTCCCCAGGCTGTCAGCTGCTGGTCCAATTTTAGTTTTGTGTACTGTCTAGATAGCAAATTTATTGATGAAATATGGTCGTAGGTGTAAGAAAAACTTGCGGGATCTGATACAACTTCTTGAACCTCTACTTATGAAGACTAATGTGTATCTTGATGAACTGGCAAGTGCATCTTTCTGTCCCTGAAGGTTTGTGTATGTGAGAAAAAGAGAGGAAAAAAAAAAAGAAAAGAGATCTGCAGGAAAAGATGCTGAGGCTTTGAACGCTGGCTTGGGGGTTTTTTGGGGGCTTGGGTTTTTTTTTTAGCCCTGCTGCAGTTGGTGAAAACCAAACAAATAAACAAAAAAGCTGGAGAAAACAGCATATCAATAATTGTCACCATGACAGTGCTGAGGAGACCCAGCCCCAGAGCAGCACTCTGCTCCACAAGTGTTTTTCTCAGCTGAAGGAAGAGGGTTGGGTTTTTATTTAGTGGGTTTTGTGTTTTTTTTTCTTCTACTTAAGGAAGAATTTTGCCCTAAATATTATTGAGCACTAACAGATACAATTTTTACCCTGCTGTGCACCGAGATGATGTTGTGTCCACTGACTTGTCTCCACTGGTAGTTGTAGAGACCCTATTGCTGTCTACAACTACCAGAAGGGTGGTTGCAGACAGGTGGGGGTTGGTCTCATCTCCCAGGCAACCAGCACCAGAACAAGAGGACACAGTCTCAAGCTGCACCAGGGGAAGTTTAGGCTGGAGGTGAGGAGAACTTCCCAGAGAGAGTTGTTAGCTGTTGGAATGTGCTGCCCAGGGAGGTGGTGGAGTCACCATCCCTGGAGGTGTTCAAGAGGGGATTGGACGTGACACTTGGTGCCATGGTCTAGTAGTCAGGAGGTCTTGGGTGACAGGTTGGACTTGATGATCTTTGAGGTCTCTTCCAACCTTATTGATTCTATGATTCTGTGATTCTATGACTTGAGGGGAGAGGGGCAGAAGGGATCTACAGGTTGGCAGCTGGGTAGAAAGAAAACACCAGCCCAAGAAATCTTGGACCAAGCTTTGTGTGTTTCTCATTTGAATTAACGCCAAACATTGCAGCAAGTTAGCTTCCAGTCTATGCCACATCCCCTGTGAGCAGAGGTCTCTGAAAGCTCAGAATCAGCTCAGAAGACAAACTGAGGGACAGATTTAGCAGAGGTTAGTCCCCAGAAATCTGTCTGGATTTTGTAAGGTCGCAGTCCACACAACTCAGAAGTGGGTTCTGTAGGAGAACATCATCTCAGCTAGTCAAGCCTAAAATAACTGTGAAGGGGAAGACCACACCATCCTAGATCATCACATATAGAACTCTCTGTGTGTGGAGATTGCCCTTCATGAAGGAAGTGGAAACCAAACAGGTCAGGGAAAGTAGGAAAACAGCTCCATGGTATGAAGAGCAAGAGATGGAGAGAATGGAAATTCATCCAGTTCTGTAGAGGTTCACTGAAAATAAGAATTAAAGTTCTCCTGACAGTCTGTGAGTCTGGTCAGGAGGGAGTTACATCGAAACAGAGGAGATGGTGCAAACTCCTCCAAGTCAATGCTTCTGTCTTTCCTCCCTAGAGCCTCTGGAGAGGAAGCAGTGATTGAATCCAACAAACCACAACCCCTGTACAGAGAGAGAGTGTGGAGCAGGCAGGACTGCTGGCTACAGAAACAGGGAGCAGGGGAAGGCAAAAAACCTATCAGAAGTGTGAGAAGGATTGTCCTTGATGCATGGGAAGGGAGGGAGAGGTCAAACATAATGCTGCTGGCTTCTGCTTGGTGTCTAGTGTCTTCTCCTGCTCTATGTTTGAATAAGTGTGCCCTCATTATTTTAATGTAACTGTAAGTTGAATACACTAAGTTGTCAATGCTCTGAGCCTTATTTGCTAGAAGCAAAAGGTTCTGAGCCCATAAGGGGAGGGTGAGGGGGATGGGGGCGGGGAAGGAAATCAATACATTACAATAAAAGTGAAAGAAAAACATTTCTCTGGCAACCAGGAAAGCAGCACCAGCAGGAGAAGCAGCAGCACGAAGTGGGGGAGAAGAGACAAGGGGGGGAAATAAACAAGATGTCTCATTTGAAAAGAAAAAAAAAAGAAGAAGAGAGAACTTAAAGCAAGGCACAAGTTTTTGCAGGGAAGGAGTAATGAGTGAAAACAAGACAGCTACATGAAATAATACCCCCTGAAAAGCTTGGATAAATGGGAAGGAATAGATCCTAAACACTAGCTGGGCTTTGCTGGGTGCTAAGGGCAAGTGAGAGGAGGGAAGAGAAAGATCACAAAATTAAAGCACAAGGGGGAAGCTGCCTTCCTGCATGGCTTCTTCCTCAAAAACCTCTACCAAGCAGCCTCCAAAGTCTGAAGTTCCCTGTGGAAGGAAAAAAAGACATTCCAGCTATGTCTCCTTACCCCATTTAGGAATGGGAAAGGAGGACAGACATGCTGGGTGGCACTGGTGGCTCTGCCCAGGCACGAGGAATCCGTCAGTTTAGTGCAAACCTCCTGCCCATCCTGTGGAAATTTCCACGGGAATATCTGTGGCCAGGTCACAGCTCAGTCCTGCCTGTGATTCTCCCTGTGCCTTGGTCAGGGGCTGAATTGTCAGTGGGGGATTTTATGAGCATTTTAAAAGATGCTTCTTTGGGATCCTACAGCAGGGGGAAAATGAAACGATGAGAGTCACAACCTGCTGCAGGTCAGATTGATTAGCTGGGAATGGGATAGGATCTGACCTTCAGGCTAGAATTGCATCTCTGTGCTGGCACTTCCCAGCCACTGGCTCTCTGCAAATGCTTCAGCTCATCCTTACTGCCCAGCTTCAGGGCTCCTACAATTAATATGGAGAAAATGTGAGCTGTGCAGCCATGCAAACATTCAGCACTTGGGTATGGAGTCCCTGATTCATTTTACAGCTGGCTCTGCAGCCTTTTGCTTTCTGATTTGTTTATCTGTTTAGAAACAGAGAAGTCAAACACTTCCTCAGAAGTCTTGCTGCTCACTGACTTGGTTACATCACTCATGTCCATCTTGTATATTCATGCTCGTGGTGTCAGTGCTTTGAATCTGACCTGATCAGCAATTCATTGCTGAACAGCTCTTTGAGAAACCAATACTGGGACGTGAGGCTTTGAAAATAAACTGTGAGCTGGGAAAGTTGTAAGAAAACCTCAGATTATTGGCTGCTGGGTTATTTTCTTCTTTAAAAGTCCTTTAAGAATGAGTCTCATCTATTCTCTTTGCAGGTTTCTCTCTCCTTGTCAATACTGAGAATTCATGTGAAGCAAAACACTGGACACACTGGATGATCCTTCTCACTTGCCTGAGAGTCACTTATGATATGTCTGTTTGTTTTGTTTTGTTTTGTGTGTTTTAAAGGGTTTTTAGAAGAAATGAGATGGAGACAGCCTGGTTTATACACAAGGAACCTCCATAATCTTTGCAAAAAGCTCCTGAGAACAGCTAATAGCAAAAGGAATGGGTTAAATAAAAAAACCCCACTGTTAATCTGAGTTTAAAAGTAATAATTAAATTCAGCAGGCATTCACTAACTAAGGATTTAAAGGCAAATTTCAGCCTGGAAGCCTCTGAAATAGCTAAAGGGAGATGTGTAGTTGCAAAGTCTTCTGCTCTTAGGATGAAACCTTGCAAAGCTGTTTGTTCCCACGAGAAATCCTCCATGAGGACTGGGGACACCTTCCACTAGACCAGGCAGCTCTTCTCCTCATCCACCCTGGCCTTGAACACCTCCAGTGGGGGGGCATAATCCACGACCTCCCTGGGGAACCTGTTCCAGTGTCTTACCACCCTCACCATAAATCATTTCTTCCTAATCTCCCCTCCCCAAGCCCTAGCACTACAAGCCGTTGTCCAAAGTCCCTCCCGAGCTTTCTTGTAGCGTCCTTCAGTACTGGAAGGTCTGGCTCTAAAGTCTCCCCAGAGCCTTCTTTCCTTCAGGCTCAACAATCTCAACTCTCTCGGCCTGTCATCCTCATGGCCCTCTCCTGGACCTGCTCCAGTGGTTCCATGTCCCTCTTGTCCTGGGGGCACCTGAACTGGACACAGTGCTGCAGGTGAGGTCTTGGCAGAGCAGAGCAGAGGGGCAGAATCCCTCCCCTGTCCTGCTGCTCTCACTGCTTTGGGTGCAGCCTAGCACACAGCTGCCCTCTGGGCTGCCAGAGACCATTGCTGGCTCCTGTTGAGGTTTTTATCAACCGACACCCTCAAGCCCTTCTCCTTGAGACCGCTCTCAGGCCACTCCACACGCAGCCTATATTTGTGCTTAGGTTAGACCCTAAGGACCTGATTTCCACTCTTCCTGCCCATTGGCCCCATGCAGAAAGAAACTGAAACTCATGACTAACCTCTTCTTGTCTCACGGACAAGCGCAGGAGTCAGAACCAGGCAGGGAGGCAGTGCTGTGGTAGGCATCACCTTAGGCTTCAGGGTTAGCAAGGGAACAGAGGCTTTGCTGTGCCAAAGGTGAAGAATGCACTGTATCTTCCTCATCATGCTGTTGACAGAGCTCCAAAGGAACACGTGAGGGTCTGTATTTAACCCTTGTTCCTTTTTTATTATTATTATTATTAAATAAATAAAAAAGAAATTATCCAGCCCATACAGGCAATGAATATAGGCCACAGAATCCAACACACAGCAGCAAAAGTACTCCATTATTAAGTCTGTAATTGCCAAGAATTAATTTGCTAATTGCATGCAACTAATCTGCGTCCTTTTTGTTTTATATCAATTAACAGAGTAATTAAAAAAAGCAATCTTCTTGATAGTTCCTCACTGGCAGACTTAGCCCAGCAGAGCTAATGAAAGAGGGCCACCCTTTAACTAACCTCATTAGTATCTCTTCTTTTGTTAAACATCCTGCAAAAAATAGTTAATTTTGCTGCATGAAAGTCCTTGATGTGAGACTGCTAATGAGGGGGCTGCACAGCTCCGATGTGCTGTTTGTTTGGAGAGTGGCTCTGCTCATTGCAAAGCAAATGCTTCTTCCCCTGCCTTGCTGCCCTGTCGGGGATGGAGAGTCAGGTAGACAGCCAGAGCCATGTGCTGGTTAGAGGTTTATAGATGTGAGCAGTCACCAACCCTTTACAGCTCCCTTCTGGTCAAAAATGAAGTTTGTTTCAAGCAGAAAAAAAACGCCCAACCAAAACAAAGCAGAGAAGAGAAGACCTGCTTGCAAGAAGGGAGAGGTTGGAGCTGGCTGTTTCTAGGGGATATTTGAAGAGATAACACTCTGACAGCAGAGCTGGGCAAAAAAAGAAAGATGAGTTTCCAACTATGACAGAGGTATTGTGCTGGAGGATGTACACACAGCATAAGTGATCTGTACAGGGAGCAGCCCAGCGTGTCTCTGGATGCCTGCATAGGCTCATCCAAACCATGGATGGACAGGAGCTGGGAGATGCACAGAGACTGCTGGGATTGTCAATGGCTTGAAATTTCCTACTATTACCTGCACTTCCGAAGCCCTCTGAGGATCCCTGCTCATGGGCAGAGGGAAAAAACTTGTGGACAAGGGGAGCACAGGTGCTCGTCACAGACACATTTCTAAGATGTTCCTGGCTTACAGCTATCCAACACCTTCTAAGATGGTGCTGTACATGACAGTTATCTCTAAGGAATTTTAAAGGTGCTTGTTAAAGAAAGAGTGATTAGATGGAGGGGAATCACCAAAGAGAAGGATAGGAGGATAGGTGTATGGTTATGACTATGCCACAGGAAGGAAAACCTCTCCTCTCAATACAGAATAAAATATACTTCAAAGTCCTCTCAGCTGGCTGAACATTGAATCCTAGAATCATAAATGGGTTGAGTTGGAGACCTTGAAGATCACCTAGATCCATCCCCCAACCCAGGACCAGAGACAGATTCCACTAGATCATGTCGCTCAAAGCCTATTTAACCTGGCCTTGAACACTTTCAGGCATGAGGCAACCACTCACTATGGGCAACCTGTGCCAGTGTTTCATCAGCCTCACAGTGAAGAATGTGCAATTTCATCTGGGCACTGAGCAGGGCCTGTGCAGCACCAGAAACACAGCAGACATGCCCTAGATCCCAGGGCTGAGGGCTCTTCCATTTTGTTTGCTCTGCTTTGCTTTGCCACATGATGTAGACATCTAATTCCTGCAGCACATAGTGCTGAGGTGGTGTGCTTGGAGATGGGCCATGCAGTGACTTCTTGGCCCTGGTTTAGCAACATGTCAGTCACCCACCTCCCTACAAGGCTCATCTGAAGGTGTTTGCAAATCATGTCCTGCTTTTTCTGATAGCTCCTGGAGCTGGAAACCATCCTTGTTGTAATGAGACCTTCCACCAGGAGGCAAGTCAGGCTTCACATCAAAGAGCAGAAATGGCTCCAGCTGGCTTTCTCTATGGAGGGATCACAGATAATGCTTGGGTACCAACACCACCAGGAATTGATCTCTGAGCCTATCAGATGAGACTTATAAAATTTTCTGTGGATTGGATTTCCAGGTTTGTTCAGCAGGTTTACTGAAGAAGATTGTCAGAGTAGCAGGTGACAGTGTTAGCAGAGTCCTCCTGCTCCAGGGGGTAGGCTTTGTCAAAGGAGACCAAAGTGGGACCATGTTGCTCTGAAATGACAAGCTGAAAGTCAGGCAGGTTCAAAAAGCTCCTCCCAAGTGAGCTGGGAGTCAAAATCCTGGACAGAGACAGAATATGTTGTGTTTGTCTTTAGGGAGCTTTTTGAAAGCCATCTCTCCTTTCAGGCAGCTTCTCCTAGGTTGTTCCCCACCACGTTTCGAGGAGACCTGCCAGCGAGATGCTGGACTTGAATCTGGAGTACCTTAGATGTGAACCAAGCTCATTTCACCAGTACCTACTACCCTTGCCTTCAAGAGCTGCTCTGACAGGTAGCTGAAACCTTTTTGCCATTCCCAAGTGAAAAAAAAATAAGAAAGAAAGAAAGGGGTAAAATAAAAAATAATCCACAACTGCTACTGCTGGTGGTGCCTTTAAGCAAGGGCTTCTTTGCACCAGTGAGAGCTGAGAGGCGGGCAAGGGGCTCTCCTGCACCGTGCACCATGCCCTAGGACACTACCCTGTGCCCATGTATTTGGTTGCCTTTTTTTGACCCAAACCTTCACCCAGATAGTAAGTACATTTAAAGGATTGAGCTAGCTCACTCCCTGTGTCTCTGAAGTGGGGAAAACCTCTTGCTGCTGTTTAAAACCATCAAAGCTTTCTTCTCTTTCCTCTGTGCAAGGATGTCTTGGGACAGCAGTGGCCATAGCTGTCTGCCTTGGCTCCCCTGCATGGAGAACAAACGGGAAGTGAAGTAGGGGTGGGAATCGAGGTGTTGCCACCAAGGGAAGGGTTGGGGGGGGGGTGGAACAAAAAAGAGAGAAAGACAGCAAGCAGCCAGATTTATGCTTCAGCCATTTCCCTCTATAATCAGCTTATGTTGTAGAGTTAAATGAACCGATGGGGAACTCACGCAGGCGGATGGGGCTTGTCAGCTGAAGACTTGTAAATCACCCACTGGTGAGAGAAGCACGTGCAAGGGGAGTGGGGCATGAAAGGGTGACCAAGGAAGGGTGGTGGGGCATGCAAGGGCGGTGGCTTGTGAAAGTTGGTTGGGCATGTGGGGGAGGTGGGGCATGCAAGGACAGTGATGGGTTGTGCAAGGGGGATGGGTTGTGCCAGGCGGTGAGGCATGCAAGGGTGGTGAGGTGTGTAAGGATGATGGGTCAGGCAAGGGTTGTAGGTCCTGCAAAGGTGCTGGGTCTGCGAGGCTGGGGAGATGTACAAGGGTGTTGGGGCATGCAAGGGTGTTGGGGCATGTAAGGGTGGTGAGGCTTGCCGGGGAAATGGGTTACGCAAGGGCTGTGAATTATGAAGGGTGTTGGGGCATGCAAGTGTGGTGTAAGTGTGCAAGGCTGATGGGTTATGCAAGGGTTGTGGGTCGTGCAAGGGTGGTGGGTCGTGCCCACACGTGTGTGGCACAGCAAGGGCCCTCACAGCGGGGGCAGGTGGGGCTGGCAGGGGCCCAGCGCCTGCGCTCGGCAGGTTCCCTCCCGCCAGGCCGGGTGTGAAGGAGCAGCTGAGACGAATTGCAATACCTCCCACTCCTCTGCCCATTTGTTTCTTATGAATGCATAATGAATGCTAATGAATTCCTCACTTGGGGCATATGGTTAAGACATATAGAGCCTAACCTTGCTACAAAGAAGAAAGACCTTGATGTTACAAGAAGGGGGAGGGCTGGGAGGAACCCAGCGATTCGTGAGCTGAGCTTGGGTCATGGGGGACACATCCTGCTCCAGCCCAAGGTCTTGTTCAAACACAAAGCTACAGAACCTGGGGTGGAAGGGAAATTATTTACTTCCCTACTAAAGCAAAGGCAAATGTTGTCCACAGGTATGTTTTAGAGGCTGAAGGTTACCATGAGGTTAAAGGATTTCTCCTTTCTCTGGAGAAATTTAGCTTATTTGGAGGAAAATATTTCACAGTAGAGCAGAGGGGAAAGGGATGCACAAAGATTCAAAAGCAATGCTGGAAAGGACCAAAACCACCCTCAGTTTGTTCTTTATGTCATTTAGCCCTTGGGCTTCTCGATTGAGAGCAGTGATTTGAGGTGCCATGCAGCACCCTAAGTGAGGGATTGGTTTGTGCAATGAGTACTGGGCCTTCATCTGGTGCTTGGTTCTCCCCTGAAAACAGGAGAACACCTGAAGACAGTTGAGGAGAGTAGAGCAGAGCAAGAGTGCTGAGAAAAGGTTGCAACAGCAATACAGATCCCAGCTTTGGAAATGGAAAGAAGCATGAGAGGGTTACAAATTATGAGGGGTTGGCAGCCCAAGTGGCCAGCATGACACTGGATTACAAGGCAGAAGCCTCAGGCATGATGATGGAGATGGTCAACTTAGCCTCATCAAAGCAAGGCAAGTGCTTTGGCCCCATGGATCTTCCTCCCTTCAGACCCTGTCTCAGCCATTCCCACAGTCCCCTGCTCTCCTTCAGCTGCATTCAGCCTTACAAACATGGAGATTTAGGGTTTTTTTACTTCTGTAGCATAATCAAGTCATCCTTGAGGGCTGATGGTGGCAGCACAGGTTGGGACACTACAACAGCATGAGTTCATGGGTCTGCCTTGGGCTGATGGGTGGTGAGAGGTCTGTGAGCAGATTTCTGCTTTCCTGCCCAGAGATTTCAGGTGCTAGAGCCTCATGGGTTAGTGCTGCAAAGCCTGGACTGTGTCCCAGCATTTTACAACCAAATATATTTAGAGACTACTGTCAGACTTCTTTTTTAATAGGAAGAGCTAAAAACTTGATTCTTCAGACAACTTTGGATTTAGTCATGCTGTTCTGCCAGTAAAAAGAAGCAAAGTATTACAGATCAAGGTTTAAATGAGCTATCTTCGATACCTGGAAAACCACAGATCTCCTTACTGGGCTAAATGCCAACCCAGTTCTGGCTGAACTGTGGGTCTGTGTACAGCTCTCGCTGTTCTGCTGTCAGTCCCAAGCCAGGCAGAATGATCTAGCTCCAATATTCCTCCATGGGTTGCTGTCATGTCTGAGAGACATCCACAAACATGCACCCTGATGGCCTGTCCCCAAAGGGTTAGAAAACATCAAGAAAATACCCAAGGACTTTCAAAGTATTCCAAAAAAGAAACTTTCATCCCTGTCAACAATTCTTTCAACAACAAATTTTCTTTCAAGACCGAAAATCATCACAGGACTCTTTGGGAAACTTGAAGCAGGCAGATTTCTGAGGAAGACCATCTCTCTTGAGCTGCTGGAGCTGAGTTGATACATCAGATGGATGCTCCACCATCAGTGTTAGGACTTTGACCACTGTGGGTGGAGGCTTACCTCTCTGCCATTTTCTATCAAACTGGAAAGGGACATTTTTAGGGCCAGTCTCTTTTAGGGGTATCACAGTATCACAGTATAACTAAGGTGGAAGAGACCTTGAGGATCATCGAGTCCAGCCTGTCTCCACAGACCTCATGACTAGACCATGGCACCAAGTGCCACGTCCAATCTCCTCTTGAACACCTCCAAGGATGGTGACTCCACCACAGCAGTAGGGGTAGTCTCTTTTCAGTGGTGCCCTGTGATAGAACAAGGAGCAACAGACACAAACTAGAATGCAGGAAGTTCTGCCACAACATGAGGAAAAACTCCTTTCCTGTAAGGGTGAGGGACAGCCTGGAACAGGCTGCCCAGAGAGGCTGTGGAGTCTCCTTTTCTGAAGACTTTCAAGACCCATTTGGATGTGTCCCTGTGTGACACACCTTAGGTGATCCTGCTTTGGCAGGGGGGTTGGACTCAATGATTTCTGGAGGTCCCTTCCAACCCCACCATTCAGTGATTCTATGATTCTAACTTTATCCACATCCTCTCTTCTAAACTCTAGCAGATCAATTAGATGGACACTTCTGTAGCACTTTAAAGCTCTGCTGTCCCTTGCTGTCCATCTCACATCTTCTAACAGCAGCTGAAACGGGTCAAAACAACACAGAAAAGCAGCTTTTCCATAGCTGGAGACCGCTGATTTCTCAATGCATTTCTGAGAACAAAGCAGCCCAGGTACCTTGCTGAGCAAGCGGTGAAAACCAGCAGAGAAAGAGCTGGAAACATATCAAAGTCCTTCCAAAAATTAAAATCTGAAAGGCAGCCAAGTCCCAGAAGCTGCGTGGAGGTGCGAGGCATTTAGTCTCCGGGGTGGGCAAAAGCAGCCGACTGCCGTATGCAGTGTGCATCAACACCTCTTGACACTCATGAATATGGGGCTGGTGCTGATGCCCACTTGGATGAAAGAACAGAGTGAGACTGCCAGCGCTGAAGTGGGTGGAAGGGAGGGACGATCTGTAGCAAGATGTTGGGTTTTCTTTAACCCTCTCTCACACAAAGAGCAGCCCATGCAACCGTTTGGCTGGGGGCTTCGAGCTGCGGAGGCTTAAAGACTGCAGATGTTTGGGTGCAGGTTTACGTGAAGGACGGATCTGGGCTAAGCCTGTGGGAGGGCATCTGTATGGTTGTGTGTGGCCAGGCCACATGTGGACACTGGTTCTCAGTGCTGGGGCAAAAAGTTGTGCTGGATTTCTTGCAGCACTGACTTGATGTGGGGAAACATTTGAGTTTGCTGGGAGCTGTGGTTATTGAGCAGCTCTGGCAACAGCCCTTTCGCATCTCCCTCAGTACCTTGCACACAATTCAAGAGCAAACCCTAGCTCCTGAAAATCAGGGAATCACTCTGCCCTTAAGTCTCCAAGCCTTGATGACTTCTTTCTGTGAGGCCACAGAAAATGCTGTGATCACCTAAAATAGCTCTTTTCTGTAAAAGATTGTGGCAGTAACAGGAAGGTTTCAGTGAAAGGAGCTGATAAATGAAGGCTCAGTTTGGAGCATGTTTTAACTCCCTAGATCATAAATACAAATTCACAGACATGGGGGCAGCTGCAGTGAAGATTTGGGTGGTGGCAGTCTCATCAGCAGACAAAGAACATCTTTACTTTGAAGTGCCATTCTCCTTCACTTTCAGACTTCTCAGCAGTGGGTTTTGGCTTTTGCCAAATCCTAAACAAAACAACAAAGTAATCCCAACCTGCCCTGCCCTCCTTCCTGCCCCTCCTCCTGCTCCCCTTGCAAGAGCAGAGCCCCGGGGGCCAGAGCAGCAGCATCCCCCTATAAAACATTTCCAGCTCCCCCAGAGCTGACTGGGGAGCTCACCCAGGAATACTCCTCACGCTCCCACATTTGCATGACAGACGGCTCCTTTGCATTATCCACCTCTTCCCACAGAAGCCCCATCCATCCCTGGGGCATCCCGTGGGGATATCTGCTGTCACAGGCTGCTTTCCACCCCCTCACTGCCCACCCTTGCCCTCACTCCTACGTGCTTCCAGCAAAGCATCGCTCCAATATGTTGGCCTCAAGTTAACTTCCACTTATGCTAGCTCCTTCCATAATTTGTCTAAAATTTCAGGCCTCTGAGATGCAATGAGTGTGACAATCCACTGAAACCTCTAATGACCACCCTGCATAGACATGCCCCAGCTCAGCTCCAAGCCCCCAGCCCACCCTAGTAAGGGGTTTTGGTGGACAGGAGCAAGAAAGGAGCATCTCCCTGGGAGGGACACAGTCCTTACCCCAGCTGCAAGACTCACCATGCCTGATACATTGTAATGACATGAAAATGAATAGAATAAACTGACTGAGTGGCATTGTTATTAACCTTTGTTACCTCCATAAATCACACCAAAGAGCAGCAATTACTCCTGTTTCTGACAAATACTGGTTACATGGAGTATTCCCCTTGTCCTCCCAGTCCCGTGCCCTCTCCCTCACTCTCTTTCTCAACCAGAATCAGGAAGCTGCAGAACATATCACTGTATAGACAGGAGTAGGAATAATTTAACACCAGCTCTTAAAAGCATGTAACAGATAGCATGAGG
Source organism: Dryobates pubescens (assembly GCF_014839835.1). Taxonomy (NCBI): domain Eukaryota; kingdom Metazoa; phylum Chordata; class Aves; order Piciformes; family Picidae; genus Dryobates; species Dryobates pubescens. The sequence continues at coordinate 13,717,894 of NC_071637.1, forward strand.
CTTCCATGGCATCCATCTACTTCATTCTTAAACCACCTGCTTCACTCTTAAACTATGTGTTTCACTCTTAAACCACCTACTTCACTCTTAAACCGCCTGGTTCACTCTTAAACCATCTATTTCACTATTAAACCATTATCTATTTCACTCTTAAACCATTATCTATTTCACTCTTAAACCATTATCTATTTCACTCTTAAGCTATCTACTTCACTCTTAAACCACCTACTTCACTCTTAAACAAGGCAGCAAGCTTCCCAGGGGCTCTGCACCCCTGAGTGGATCCTGGCTCCTAAACCCCGAAGCGCAGCAGTATTCATTCATGCACTTGTGCACAGATATGGATGTGTGCCTTTCTTTACCATCAAGCTTTGGATCTCATGAATTACTGAATGAAAAGGCTGGGAAGGAAAACGTACCCTCCTCCAAACTCTGGTCCAAGGAATGAGTCAAGCTTTTGGCCCCAAGTCAGGACCAGTAACTGAGCTTTCTGCACAGCACTAACTTGGCTTGGGATTTTGCCATGCACTCGTGTCAACACCGATATGAATTCAGGAGTTTGATGCTGCTCCCAAGCCAGCTAATTTCTGAAGTCAGTGCCACACTCTCCAATCGATAGGTTCAGAATTTAGTCAGCACAAACAGCCTCTCAGCCCAGTGCTGTCCTTGCATATTTAAAGCTCTCTGGGAAGGGGACCTTTCAGCAACGGTATTCAATGAGACTTAAAAATCAATCCTCGTTTGAGGGAACTGGCAAAGTATTGCAGGAATCATTGCTAAAATGCCTGGATTAATAATAAATCAGAGCTGACCAATACTTTTTGCATTTTTCACTGGGTGGGTTTGTTTTTGCAGAGGACTTGGTTGTGGACAGAAGAGCTGAAGAGATGTTTCTTTAAAGAAAGACTCAGAATTAGAATTCAATAAACTCTGAAGATTTTTTCCCAAACCTGGCAGAACTTATTTTATTTGTTTGCACTGCCCACCCCCCCGACACCCCCCCCCCCCCCCCCCCCCCCCCTTAATCTTTTTCCCTCTAGAAAGCCACAAAAGTCACTTTGGAGATTAAAAGAATTCTCTGGGAATGCCTGAAGTGACATATGTGTAAATACACACACTTATATTCATGTGTATGTATTTAAAGTGGGGTGCTGGGCTTAGAATATTCAAATACCTAGCCCAGTCTTGAAATGGATTGAAGTGAGAATGGAATAAATGCTCTGTGGCCAAACATAGCTGAAGTTTTGGTGACTCCTGCAGAGGCAGATTTTCTCATGCATCATGCAGCACCCACCAGTCCTGCTCTCATCCCACTCCATGGACCAGAAAATACAGATGCAGCACTAGGTTGGTGACCACGCTAGGTGAAACCTTCCTTTTGAGATCACTTTGCTGGGCTGAACTTGCTTTCTCATGATTAGATTTTCATGAATCCAGCATGAAATACCAGACTCTGATATCAGCACCCTCTAGCACAGGACTAATGTTCCATGGCTATAGGTGCTAGATGAATACAGGAGACATCAGAGTGGCCCAAAACCATGGATGACCTTTATCTTTGTGTCTGGAAGACACCATGAGGGCAAGAGATGTGAATGCCCTGAATAAATCTCACAGCAATAGCTTGTTTCCTCTGGTAGCATTTCAGCAGTGTAACAGTGAGTGGTTGGCATGCAGGGAACAACTGGCAGGACCAACAGGAAGCACTCAACTCTTTCTGAAGTGACTGCTTGTCTCGCTAGCTTTGCTATTGCTAGATCTGCAGCAAGACCCAACCTTTTGTTTTAGGTCAGCTTGAATCTAATTTAGGGAGGAGTCCTTGTTGTAGGGATGTCTGTGTGACTTATGTGCTTGGAGTTGATTTTGCTTGCCCAATCTTATTAAGGACTTATTATGGAGTGAAGACTGCTGCAGAGTCTATGAGGATATGGGAGAGGTGCCCTTTATTGCTAGTGAGGGGTACATGTGAGAGCTAGGAGGAATGAAAGGGAAGCAAGCTAGATATAAATCATCTGGAATGCCAGCCAGTGGAGCCTAAAACACATAGAACAGCAAGAGCCAAGAGCATTTTCTTTCTTTTTTTTCCAAAGAGCAGAGGATTTCACCCAAACCCTGATGGCGAGCAGCAACTTCAGCAGGCATTGGGGTGTAAGAAACGGGACAGGACCTCTTCCCGACTAACCTCAGTGACCTACTTTATGCACTAAAATAATCCTTCCTCTCCTGCCACCCCCACTGCTGCTGAAGGAAGGAGGTGGGGTTTTGTCACTTCCATCAGCAAAAGAGGAGTGGGGCTTGTTTGGGGACGAGGTGGCTGGAGCCCACATTTCCTCCCCTTTCTTTTCCGCTGAAGCATGTGACAGTTTGCAACGGCAGGACCGGGCAGGAGCAAAGTAGTAAAAAAAAGCCCCAAACCCCACCTCACCCAGTCCCACATCACAATGACTTTCCTCAGATGATAAACATAATAATAAAACCCCTCCTAGTAGCCAATATGATGCTAATGCTTCTTAGCTCTGTCAAAAGTGAAAACAGCTCCTTGCTGTCAATTACTGGAGGGACAGCTGGAGTCTCTCCTCTCACTGTCAGGATGCAGACATATTGCATGTCATCGAGAAGGTAACAAATTCACCAGGACAGCATCACCATCTGTCACCAACAGAGACACCGCCGAAACAAAGGGTCAGGCTTCGGCGCAGAGCTCGGGCCTGATCTTACCCCTTCTTGTTGGTCCTTCACTGTGAAGTGCAGGGGTGCAGATGGAGGCGTCCCCCAAAGCCCTGCATCTGTCCCAGAGATACACAGGGGACTTTAGGTTTAGAAACTGGGAGGACGAGCTTCGAGTTTTGAAATGATTGTTTTTTCACCATCAAACCTTGTGCTGAAACCTCCAGACCCTGCTGACGGGTGAAACACCACTGGGTTTAGCACCATCCCTCACCCAGTTCCCATCTCCAAGCTCAGTGTTTTCCAGTGTGACCTCCTTACGTGCAGAGCATCTTCCTCTGCGCACAAGTAGATGCATTCGGGCTACTCATAGGAGTAAAACAACACCCAAGGCTGGGGGATCAGGCTGTAAGTCGATTTGTTTGGGGCCAGATGGTTGACTCCCCACATTATTGAAGTCTGACTGCCCTGGATCCGCTCTCACGAGGAGATGCTCGCCCACCCCAGGAAGACATTTACAGTGCTCCAACCTTTACACCTGATCTAAACCCACCAATAATTCTGTCACCTACTTTGAGGTAATTTTCCCCAGCCTTGAACCAGCTCCCCAGAACCTTCAAGAAAAAAACAACCCCTCACCAAACTCCCTCCATTAATATTGCCAAGTTTTTAAAACCGTAGTTTTGCAAATGCTGTTGAGGAGAAGAGTGTAAATATTGTAAATAATTCAAACAAATCTTTCTCCCCCCTCCCCCCAGCACATATTGTTGTGCTATTTAAAAATATCCCACATGACTCCATTCTTTCACTCAAGATGAGGCTTATTTCCAATTGATGAGGGGATAATTATTTTGAGAGCAAACATTCCCTTTTTGACAGGAAAAAAAAAAAAAAGAAAGGATGAATTTAAAAAAATCACTGTGCTTAAAATCATGTAAAGGGTTGAGGCTTCAGATGGGCCTGAAAGAAAGATGTTCCTGCAAAACTAGCCCAATGTGACAATGCAACATGTTTCATGCAGCTCCTGTGCTTGTATTACAGCGTTTATTTGGGATACCCTGCGGCTGCTGGCACTTGCAGCACTGTGGGGTCCAGCTGACATCTGGGGATACCCTTTGGGTTTTCAGTCAGATGGCAGCTCTACTGTTTGCTATCAGCTGTAAGATCCAGGACTCGCCATTTATAGCCTTAAATCTCTCCAGAAGTTTAGAAGTCGGTTCAAGAGTTCAATGTGGTGAAGGAAGTGAAGTTAACTGGAATTAAATAGCACAATCCAGGCTTTGGATGCTGCTTTGCTGTGGTCCTGCAGAACATCCCTGGAAATCCAGCCTCCCTCTGCTTTGTTACACAATAATCATCCAAAATGCAGCAGAGAATGGACTTGCTGTTGCTCTTTCCCTACCTGCACTGCTGCTGCATATAGCCCTCCAGAGCTAAGAATCTTACTGCAGACAGGAGGATGCTTTTCCAACAAGGAGAACTCACCTGTCCTCTAGTCACAGGCCTTATATATACCAACATTCATTACATGCTTTAGGCTGTGACAAATGACATCTGACTATCCTGAATCATGCAAAATATCTTTTAAACAAGTTACAGCTGCTGCTTCCCCTTCATTCCCAGCACCATTTCGCTTCCCAAACCCAGGATTAACATCTCCAACACGGAGCACAGAGCTGGAAGGCTGCATCCCCCATCCTCCCCTCCACCCCTTCTTTCTCCCCCAGCATTTGCAGGCTGCATTGGGATTTCTCGCTTGACTCTCCTCCAAGGTTATGTCAAGATTGCTGTGATGTGGAAGTCACAGGATGCTGCCAGCAAGAGACTGGAAATGAGATTCAGATTGTGGCTGGTGGTCCTCCCTCCTTCCCTCCCTCTCCCTCCGTCCTTCCCTCCCTCCTTCCCTCCCTCCTTCCCTCCCTCCTTCCCTCCCTCCTTCCCTCCCTCCTTCCCTCCTGCCCCGCCGCACCCTTGTCCTCTCCCACAGAAACCAGGAGATGCTGGAGGGAACTGCAAAACTTCCACATTCAGGGCTGGATAAAGCTAAATGAGGGAAAGCAGCAGATCTGTAAACTGGTTTGAGAGAATAGCTCGTGCTTGGGAAAGGAAGGCAGCAGTGGTTGTTCTCATTACAAAGCAGGGCATGAAATGGTCCCATAGCCCCTCTATGTGAAAGGAGGTTGTAGTGAGGTAAAGGTTGGTCTCTTCTCCCTAGTAACTACTGATAAGCTGAGTGGAAACAGCCTCAAGTTGCACCAGGAGAGGTTTAAGTTGGATATTAGGGAAAATTCATTTGCTGCAGGAGTGGTCAGGCATTGGAGCAGGCTGCTCAGGGAGGTGCTAACATCACTATCCCTGGAGGTGTTCAAAACATTTTCCTGAGCTCCCATGCTAATCCCAGTCCCTCCTGAGAAGCCTGGTTGCAACTCAGTTACCCAGGAGTTGAGTGGTCATGTTAGTGTTGGTTTGACAGTTGGACTTTATCATCTTAGAGGTCTTTTCCAGCCTTAATGGAAATCCTGCCCTGGCTGCCTGGCTTAGTTTGCTGTGTGATAGGCTTAGCTGTATGAGTGTGTTTTATCTTTGTGGCTACATAAGAAAAAGGCCAAATGATCAAATGTTCCACATCCCCCTCTCTAACTGGGTCTATGCTTGGGTGGCTGACTTCACAGCCAGAGCTCACTGGCTTTCACAAAGCCCTGTGTAGCTATTTTGGAACTGGAGCTGATCTTTATGCATTAACATGGACCCAGATTTTAGAATAAACCCCACATCCCCTTTGAGCTGCTGCTCAGAACGTTTTACTTTCTCCATCACTCTGTCTGCAGAGCCCTGCAGCCACCAGCAGCCAAGGAGAAATGAGAAACCAAATGTTGCTCCTTTATTAAACAGAGTGGAAAACTTCAAGAGAGAAAAACTTAGCTGGAAAGCAATATCTGCTCTTAGATATTGGTGGGAATGTTACTTCAATATAGAAGCATGTTGAAACACAGCCTGAGCTGCTGTCCTGAGCTTGTATTTAGGTGATGTCCCTACCTCACCTGCTCTAGCAAAGCTCTGAGAGTGACACTGCCTATAAAAATTGCTTCTCCCTCCAGTGAAATGCAGCTGTCTCTGGGGTGGAGAGAGCAGCTGATAAAAATGTAGCTGTTTCATTAGTTTGGACAGGGAGTGGGAAAAAAATTGGAGAGCTCCAGTGGAAGTAAGGTGGGAAGAACCTGATCTGAGAAGCTGCTCTACAGAAAGACTTTTAGGGCTTTTCAGGGTGGGGTTTTGGCACTGGCCACATTTTTCTTGCTGAAACAATTGTGCCATTCCCATCAAAACTTTTCATTTCAACTCATGGTTTCATTCAGTCCACAAAAATCACCAAATATTCTAATAGCTCTCATAAATGTCATGCACATCTTTGAAGAAATACATGAAAAAAATATCTAAAACCAGTAAAAACTTTGGAAATTCTGGGATCTTTCAGTAACTTGACCAGCTCAGTAAGCAATGGGCAAGTAGAAGTGTTACAGCTGTATCTCTGAGGACAGACAGGGCCGACCTTAGCTCAGAGGTGTTCTGAAGAAGCAGAGCACCTCTCCTGTGAGGACAGGCTGAGAGAGTTGGGACTGTTCATTTTGGAGAAGAGAAGGCTCTGAGGAGACCTTATTGTGGCCTTCCAATAGCTGAAGGGAGCCTACAAGAAAGCTGGTGAGGGACTTTTTAGGGTGTCAGGTAGTGATAGGACCAGGGGGAATGGATCCAAGCTAGAGGAGGGGAGTTTAAATTAGACGTCAGGAAGTTCTTCCCCATGAGGGTGGTGAGACACTGGAACAGGTTGCCCAGGGAGGTGGTGGAAGCCTCATCTCTGGAGGTTTTGAAGAGCAGGATGGATGTGGCTCTGAGCAAGCTGATCTAGTGTGAGGGGTCCCTGCCCCTGGCAGAGGGTTGGATCTAGATGATCCTCGGGGTCCCTTCCAACATTGGCAATTCTGTGATTCTGTGACTCCATGCTGCATCATGGCTTAACCAAGGAAAGCAGCCTTGTTCACTCCTGGTTTGGAGGCTTTTTATTAACTGATGAACACTTTCACCACAGTTTATGCAAAAAGGAACAACAATTGTGCCAAAGCCGTGTATGGATATAAGTGATGCTGGAAAGCATGGTTACCTAGTACATAACAAATCCTTCTCCTCTGGTCTTGAGTTCTCAAAGACATCTCACGACTAAATAGAGAAGAAACATTAGGTGGTGTAGTTTGGAAGTTCTGGGACTCTGAGACATGAGCCACACTTGAATGCCACAAGTTTTGAACAGTACTCTAGACATCTACAGGAATTTTCAGGCAGAGAAGAGCCTTTACAAACATGAGCTAATGTTTGTAGGGATGAGCATTAAAGAATCTTCTCCTAAAGACAGTCACTTTGGAAAATGTTGTCTGGAATTCTCAGGAATTTTAACATTCAGTTTTCTTTGGTTGAGTGTAAAAGACAAAATGGGAGCCTGGACCTTCTTCAGGCTTTGCTACCAAGCAGCTCCACCAGATTAGGAATTTAAACTGAGTCTGAACCAGCATTCTGTCTGCACTTACAGACGTATTGCCCCAGGATAAGAGATGTAATTCTCTGAAATGAAGAAAATTAAATCATTACCCTCTTCACCCAAGCCTTTTTGCTGTTGGAAAGTTAGTTTTGCATTTAATGAATATGGGCTCATGTCTTTCTAATGAGTATGAGATAGCTGATGTAATTGAAAACTTAAGCAGGGAAAAAATCATTACAAGGGCCTTTTTTTTTTTTTTTTTTAAATATATAATTAATTTATCTTGTATATTTGTGTTATGAGTGATAGCTACCAGTAGAATAACAGGGATGGAAAACCACAGTTTACTCAACAGGCAATACAAAAACATGTAATAGGAGATTCCCCATATTTTACCTGCCCGGAGGAAAGCAGCTGGAGGAGAATTTTGTGCTGCACTCCCCTACGTCTCTGGGAGATTCTGGGCATGTCCTTATTCCTGCTGTCCTCCTACTTCTTGCAGCTATGAAATTGTTCACATATTTTCTGGTTTGTTTGGTTTTGGTGTTGTTGTTGTTTGGGGGGATGTGTGGTTGTGGTTTTTTTCTTTTCCTTTCTCTCTGGTCTTTTTTAGCTCCTCTGCTCCTTGTCCTTCAGGACTGTCAACCACCCTGACATTTGGGAAAGGCGTCTATAGACTAAAGGATGGTCAGGGGATGGCATCCCAGCTGGCATCCTTCCACAGGCACATAAATGCCTGTTCTCCCACACTGGGCTGTATATCAGCTGGGTTTTTTCCTTCTTTAGGGTCAGAAGCTAAGCAAGAGCCTGATGAAATCCAGGGAAGAGCTGCTGCTCAATCACCATGTTTCTAGAATTGCTGTAATCTGGACAAAGAAAGGACTTGGGGATCCTCTGCTCATTGTTCAAGCCTTCAGCTAATGTATTTGGTGCTCCAAAGACTAATGGGACTGATTGTCACTGTGTTCCCATGTATGAAATTGAGGAGAGAAACATGCATTTTTAATAATGAGAGGACATCAAGGGGAAGGGCAAAAGAGGTGCTGGGGAAAGGGGATGGTGGTTCATGAGGTCAATGTGATTTGTAACAGATCCATAAATCTCTACCATTAACTGGCAATGCTTTTCTCCATCTTTTTTTGATATGTTTCCCCAGGTTTTGATAATCCCCATCAGCCCCCTGCACATTTACCTCTGGAGGCCAGCCTTCATCCACAGGCACATACATCATTTCCAGACAAAGATTTACCTCTCTGAGCTTTTTGTTCTCCTTTGATCTCTTGCTAATAGTTAGATATTTGTGTGTCCTTGCTCTTCCATGAATAGCTTTTGTTGACCGCAGCCATCCACGGCAAAATACCTGTCATTAACCTCACTTTAAACCCAATATCATTCTCCTGGCAGTTCTTTCCATATTCCCCAAACAAAAGCATTCCTCCTCATTCTTATTTCAGAGCCTGTCCTTGAGATATCCTCTCTAATTTTATGAAGAAAATCAAAAGAGAGAAGGTAAAACAATTCTGAGAAGCACTCACTGCAGGGAGCTTTCCTGGAAAGCCCCAACCGTGTGTTTATGGAAGGTGGCTAGCACAGACTATGCTTGTGCTCCACACATTGCACAATGCACCACCTTGTCCTCATAGAAGAAGGCTTCCAAAGCAGCTGAGAGTGCAAGTTAGGAGATAATAAAAAGAGATTTCTTTGCAAACTGCAGAACTGATTGAAGGTTTCACCAGCCTCCAGCTTTCCTTTCCTTTCCTTTCCTTTCCTTTCTGCCAACAGCCAGGAGCATCCGAGTGCTCCCTAATCAGTTCCACGTGGCCATCCATCTCCTACCTGCAGTCACTGGCAGTTTAAACTAACCTGGCTGATTCTGCCTGAAGTGGATTAGGGAGTGCACATACCATCATTCCTACCCACAAGGCTGGGAAGAGACAGCTGGGGAAAGTTAATGTCTTCTAGTAGCATCACTTGATCTGGGAGAGGATAAATGTCTGAAACAGTAGCCAAGGGTTATGTCCTGATTCCAGTGCATAATTTATCCACAAATTGGCTTTCTGGAAAGAGGCAGAAATAGAAAAATACCATTGAACCCAGGCAGATTGAGCTGAGAGAGAAGAAGGCTGGAGAGGGACTTTTTATAAGGGTTTGCAGGGATAGGACAAGAGGGGCAACGGCTTTGAGCTGAACAGGAAATATTTAGACTGGATATTAGGAAGAAATTCTTGACAGTGAGGGTGGTGAGAAACTGCAACAGGTTACCCATGAGGGCTGTGGATTCCCCCTTCCTGGAGGTGTTCAAGGCCAGGTTAGACACAACCTTGAGCAACCTGGTCCAGTGGAAAGTGCCTTGCCCATGGCATGGGGATTGGAACTTGATGATTTTAAAAGTCCCTTCCAACCCAAACCATTCTATGATTCTGTGATGCTATGATGAAAGTTGCAACTGTTGAGCTAGATCTCAACAGTGATTTTTCTGCTCTTTGCTTCCATGAACACCCAGTTGAAACTCCATGCCAGTCCCTGCTCACTGTTCAGATTAGAACAGACGCATCTGGAAACCACGCGCTGCCCTGAAAGCCACCCAAGCTGGCTCTGAAGTTGAAGACGAGGGTGGAATGTTCTTATCCCAGAGCCAAAGCTGTCACTGCACAACCACAAAAGGCAGTTGGTAGGACATCAGCTTGTGGGAGTCTCCTTAGTTACCATAAGGAAAAGTTAAATGTCACAGTCTCCACTGGATCAGATCTACAAGAACAAAGATTATTTAACTGAGCTCAGGGTCTAGCCACTGATCTGAATGTGAGGCTGGAACATGGAGCACGCAAGAAAAGTGAGTTTGTGGCTTCTAAGGTAAAATTAGAGGAATGAAGGCATCAGGTTTCAAATGAGTTTGGGAGATCATTATCTCTTTGATCTATGGTTTAATGTATTTTAACGTGTGTAGCGTGCAATATTATCTGCATTTAACTAAGACATTGTATATAGGCTGAGAGACCTGGGGCTGCTTAGTCTGGAGAAGAACAGCCTGAGAGGGGATCTAATTAATGTTTACAAGTATATGAAGAGTGGGTGTCAAGAAGAAAGACCCAGTCTCTTTTCAGTGGAGTCCAGTGACAGGATGAGGGGCAATGGATATAAACCGGAACACGGTTCCACCTGAATATGAGGAAAAATTTTGCTTTGAGGTTGATGGAGCATTGGACCAGGCTGCCCAAAGAGGTTGTGGACTCTCCTTCTCTAGAGACTTTCAAGATCCATCTGGATGTGTTCCTGTGTTATCTACCCTAGGCACGTTGAACTCAGTGGTGTTTGGAGGTCTGTTCCAACCCCTACCATTCTGTGAGTCTATGATTCTATGGATCCTAAGATTTGATGGATTCTGTGATATCTGAGCAGAAAAGAGGTACAAGATTTAAGCAGCAGCTACTCTGGTCTTACCCTCATTTCAACTTTCTGGTGACATCAGTATGATCTGGGTAATATTACTTGCAGGAGTGTGAGGTGAACCAAGGTGGGATTTGCAGGTACACTGACACCATCTCCCCACACTTCCACCTCCCAGCAGGCAGCATTGCCTAAACCTTGCACTGAGCACTCATTTCTCTGCTGACCAAAAGCAAAACCAAAGAAGAGCCTGCTTGGAATGCTATTGGCAATTTAACAAGATGCTAATGCCACTGCCAGCATGGAGACCTTCAGCAACACTTTTTTTTCCCCCAGCCTCAAACCCACCCTTTCAGAAGTCAGCCCCAGTTTAAAGAGGCAGAGGGAGGAAAACGGAACTCATTAATCATTCTGCCACGACAACACTACAGGGTGATTTCTGCTCTCCACCTTTTCTCACAATAGTATGCAATTTAATTGCTTTTATAAAAGCTTTAATGATACAGACCAAAAGCTGATCTTAGCAACATCTTTTCTACTTCAGTGGCATTAAGGACACAGTTGGTAGTTGACAGAAATGAGCAAGTGAACCACTTCAAAAAAGGCAAATCTGCCTCAAACCTCAGTCAGGTTAAATACAACACTTTCTGAAAAGGTCCAGTCAAACACTTTCAATCTCTTCTGAATCCAAAAAAGCTTTTCAACTTTCTGTTTGGCCAATGTGTATCATTTCAGGGTGTTTTGACCTAGGACCTTCTTGTCTATAAGAATCTCTCTCTAAGGAGCAGGTTTTCCAGATGGAAAGAGGATGGAGACACAGATGCGTGGTTAGTAAACTGCAAAGACAAAATGGCTGAGAACACTGATGGAGTGCCAGAGAGTCTTTATAAAAATGAAGAGTCATAAAGCACCAGGTGTTCAAATAAATGTGGTATCTATCAGCAGACCCAGCTTTTCAGCAGCCCTCAGCAGGCTGGGTACTAGTTATGCAGTGGGCACTGCACTGGCATTGCATTAGGTGTCAGGTTTAGGTTGGATATTAGGAAAAAATTCTTTCCTGCAGGAGTGGCCAGGCATTGGAACAGGCTGCCCAGGGGGGTGCTGGAGTCACCATCCCTGGAGGTGTTCAAGAAACGTGTGGACATAGCACTTTGGGACATGGTTTAATGGCTGTGGTGGTGCTGGGCTGGTGGTTGGACTCAATGATCTTAGAGTTCTTTTCCAACCAAAATTTTTTTCTAGGACTCTATGAAAAAGAATCAGATTATTATGAATTCATCAGCTCTAGAGAGGGACTTTTCTGCAGGTCTGGCCCTAGATCACAGAGGCTTGAAACTGAAAACCTGTATGGTTGTTGCAGAGACTTAATAAGACTCTTGTTCAGCCTTTTATGAGAAAACATGTCCAAAAGTCAAGGAATGACTTTTGTATTTGTGCCACCAGCTGTAAAGCACTTGTTTTAAGATGGTTCAGGTCACTTCTGCTGTCACTGCTTGCGATGTGTGTGCATGTACAAAGTAATGAGGGGGCTTTGCCTGCTAAAGGGACAAGTCTGTGACGTGTGCTTCTGGAGGTTTCTGATGAACACACTGCACACAGATTACTAAATACATCCATGCTTTTATGTCACTGGACTTTGTGATCAAATTCTCTAATCTCAGAATGCCCTTTTCTCTCTGTGTGGGATTTACCATTTGTCACAGAACTTTTCAGCTCCTGAGATGGCTGAGCTGGACAGTCCTGCTTAGCATGCCTTCTCAGGGAGGGATTTACTGAGACTTCACAAGGATCTCTACATTGTCTGAGTTTGAAGGAATACTGCCTTTCCCAAAGCATTGCCAGGAGAAGATCAATTTCTGATTGCTGGGGCAGGAACTGGGCTGAAGCAATGGCATCACTAGAGAGAGAAATCTGCCCAGCGCTGCAATTGGAAGCCAATCCCTAGAGAAAAGAGTTCAGCATTCAGGCTGGAGGTACAAAGAGGATAAAAAAATGTCACTTGTTGAGGAGGAGGGAAGAGAGAGGAGGAATTAAATTTGTGAATAAAGAGAGAGGCCTCTTTCCATGCAGCTTTGCCTCTGGAAAAGCATCTGTGACCATCTTCTCCCAGCCAGAACTGTGCACTGTGACTCTATCCAACCCACACAACATGCTCCGAGTCATAAGGTTTGCATCTGTTACCCTTCACAGCCTTAGCAGAGCTAAGGCAAATTTAGACAAGATTACCTTTCTGAGAGGAATAACCATGTTTTCTCTAAGAGTTACACATGAAGACATTATTTGATGAAGGAATGTACCCAGCAAACATACTGGAAAATATTTCCCTCCACAGAGAATGTTACTGTGCTGATGTATCAGTGCTGTATTACTTCAGACAGCACCTTAAAATTCCCTCTGGGGTCACTTTCCTTAAAGGGATGAGTCCCTGTGTCAATGGGGCTGTGCAGGAGGATGTTTTTATGTAGTCCACATAAGGGTGATTTATTAGATTTAAAAATACATAAATAATGCTTTGGGAGTTGCAGGTCATGGACAGGTTTCCCTCTTGAACTGGGATTGCCAGTGAGGGGGCTGACACCACTCTGTGCTGCCGCTCTCCAACCCCTGCAGTCTACGACTGAGGGGAGCACAAGCACTGCCTAGCTTGTCCCATACAAAAGCCCCAGATTTGGGGAATTTAATCAGTGTTCAGGGTTTTATATGGGAGTAGAGAGCTCTGAGGGCCACCAGCCCAGCTATACTCCACAAGAACAAGAAGCAAAAGCTGCATTTTTTTTTAGGTGAGCTGATATTTTTAACTAGAGAGAGAGCAAACAAAGAAGTGAGGTAAGGTCACAGAGCAGGTCGATGGCAGGAACAGAAAGAGAGAACAGATCTCTCTCCTCCCCAGCTGGTGCCCTACTCACAATAAGGTCTCTCCAGCTGGAGCAAAGCCTATCCTAGAAAATCTGGCCCCATACGTGCAACATTTCTTCCTATGGCTTTTATTTAATACATGGGATTCAAGGCTCACCCTTGTGCCACAGTCTTAGTTTAATGCACATTTATTTTGTATACATTATCTTCCCTTTCAAGCACTTCAATATGTCTGAAAATCAGAGATAAAAAGGGATAACACATTAGACACAGGAACTCCCAAAGAGGAGTTAGGGTGTGAGGAACATCGAATTCCCATACAATATTATTATATTGCCTTCTTTGTTGCATAAGGTAGCAGTAAGTAAGGGGATTATCTTCCTGTCTCCCAATATATAGATGAAGAACAAAAGAAAAGGGGGTTAGGGGTGGGGGGGAAAGAAAGAAGAATTGCTTTTGTTTCAGTAGTTCTGGTCTCTTTGCCCACAGGAAGACAAAATCCTGCCTGATCAGAATATTCTCCTGCACCATCACCCTCTTTTCTCAAGAAATCATCTTTGTCTAATCAGAAGGAGAAAAAAAAAAAGGCAGAGCAATTAGATGATGACCAAGATGCTCACTGTCATAGCTTACACATGCATCTCCTTTGTAAGGCAGTAAGAATTTAGCTGGACATCACCCTTTGGAGTCAGTACATCTTCCAGGGTTTGTTCCTTCTCTGGGGGTTTGAGTCTTTCCTTATTGCTTCAAGGAAAGTCAAAGAGGAGGCCACTCCAGAAAAGAGAGAAAGTTTAGGTCTTGTAATAGGAATAAAGTTAGATTCTGATGAAGTTATGTGTTTCTGACCACGAGAAAGGTACAGGTAAGCCATTTCTTGAGTTTTATTAGATGTTCCTTTGGACACTTCCTATTGAGAAAAAAAGGAAGGAGCAGGGCTGTGCCAGCTCTCTTGCTTTAGGAAAGGACCTCCAAAGAAACAAGAAAAGCATCCATGTTTCTGAAAGCCAATTCATCCAGCTGCAAGGAGGTACAGCATAGCTGAGAGGGTGGACCAGCACTGCTTCAGCATCTGGATAGCTGGACCGACATAAGCTTTGCTGCAAATGGCAACTTGCGCCAATGGTAAGCCACACCGACTGCACACCTCGAAGTGAGGAGCAGATATTGTTTGCCCTGGTGTGCCCAGCTCCTTCCAGGATCAGGTTCTTTCACCTGACATGTCACTCAGCCTGGTGACTGACCTAGTAATTAAGATGTCCTTCCTTGTCTGCTAAGTGTGGAAACCCTCTCCCTCTTTAGCCCAAACATTAATTCAGAAAGCAAAATGCCAGAGCGCCGACCTCACCCATCTCATTTTGTTCCCCCTGCAGATTCCCCTGCTTCCTTTCTTGAGTGCCAGCAGAAAACAATATGGTTCCTTTCATTGTCTTCTGTTAAGCCTTCCAAGGGAGGGGGGAGATTATTACTGTTCCAGTGTGTGACGACATAATAGGCTCCTGTCCCAGAAAACAAAAGTCTTTGCAAGATGCTGAGGAGACAAGTCCTACTTATGATGTCACTGAAAAGACAGTAGTAGAAATAAAGAAAAGAAGGGAGGGGGTGTGTGGGGGGGGAAAGATAAGAATAAACATCTGTATATTGGGAATAACAATAACACTTGTTCTGCCTTTGATTTCTGAAAGCTGCCTTAAATTGTGCCTTGTGCAGAGCAGAAAGAGCTTTTTTTCCCCCCCTCTGTATATGTGTGTGTGTGTGCACAGATGGATTTATAATAATAATAATAAAAATAATAAAGAAAAAAAAACACATTGAAATGCAAAGTTTAGGATTTCCTCCCTCCCCCTCAAAAATACAAACAGCAAATAATTCTTCACAAAGGAAACTGTTCCTGTTCTATTTTTTTTTTATTACTTTTTTTGCCCCCCTGATCTTCTCAAGTTCTGCCTCTTTTTGGTTTTTTTTTCTTTACTTTTTCAATTTTTTCTTCTTTTTTTTTTAAACCATGCAGAGCAAAATGCAGGCTTCTTTTCAAGAGAGAAATGTGCGTGTTTCTGGAAATATGCTCTAGGTGCTATGATTAATAAAGGATGTGAACAGCAGGAATTGGGATGATGAGGGACGCAGTCCTCACTCCTGGGCTTTCTTCCAGAGCATGGGGCAAGGAGGATGCTGGGTTTGGAGCTCGTCATGGACACAGAGCAGGGATCCCTGTCCTAGTGCCAAGTGGCTGCATCTGAGCAGCACAGAGAAATGTTGTGCAGGAGCATCCGTCCCAGAAGCAGCATGGCTGTACTCACATGGCGAGATGCTCAAGCTGCTATGCTGCTTGAGCATGACAGCAGCGCTCCCAAATCCAGAGATGGTGCAGACACAGCCACACCGGGGGCCCTGCATCATGCTGGGCTTGATACTGGGTCACAGCAATGAATCATGCCACCAGTGGCTTCCACAGGGACATCCTGGGTTTGTAACAGTCTATCTGTGGGCAGTATTTGTCTCTCTGTTTTGAAAAGAAGGGGGATTTAACATCAGCTTGAGTTATCTATTAGTGAGCACATGGCTTGGTGGCCACTCACAGTATCACAGTGTCACAGTATCACCAAGGTTGGAAGAGACCTCAAAGATCATCGAGTCCAACCTGTCACCACCGACCTCATGACTAGACCATGGCACCACTGATCTGCAAGGTGAGCTGATGAAGTATTCTCTCTTGTGGGGAAACCAGCAACAAATGCACAGATTTTTTGAAAGCATGGCTGACCAATATAGAAAAGAAAATATTGAATTATCTCAATAATCTATGAGACATGACTAAGTGTGACCAAAAATAGCATTAGATGTGGTAAAATCTATGTGAAATAGGTACCCTTGTCATTTCAAAATGCTGTCAGAGTTTGACACCATGAGGAGTCTCTCTCTCAAAGGGACCTCATTTAAAAGACTAAATATTTATACACATATATCTGTCAACATTTAAAATAACAACATAGGCTGTTTGGAGCCCTGAACAACCTGATCTAGTTGGTGATGTCCCTTCTCACTGCAGGAGGGCTGAAGAAGATGACCTTCGGGGGTCCCTCCCAACCCAATGCATTCTGTGATTCTGTGTTGTGTAAAGAGGAAAACCAAGGCACTGCAAGGCTCAAGCAGTGCTGATGGAGTTTGCTCACTGGGTTTGCAGAAATCCTGAAGTGGTAGGAGAGACCAGAGTGTGATGAATCACAATCCCATGCAAGGAACAACAGGATCTCTTCCCACAGCTCCCTGTGTGGGGACTGCTAATAGTTGCTCCTCACGGATTGCCTACAACCCCAACATAATCAGCCTCGTTGACTGCTCTAATGACTGTTTCTTGCCCTGGAAAGCAGCACTGGAAGGCAGGTGGATATCATTTGATAAACAGAACCAAACTATGCCTTTACATCTCATTTACCTTCTCACAGCATCCTTACTCCTAAGACCTGCGCGGGGTTGTTGGACCTATATGCACATGTATTAATAATAACAATTGTCCTTGCAATTAATTTTAAAGCCCCCCATCAATCTTTCTTAGAATCCAATCTGATGCACAGCCAGAGGGGAGGGACGTGTGCACCGAGTTTCCTTTTAACCCCTTCCTTTTCCTGTTTGCCAACACCGGATCTACAGGGAACGGCAAACCACCGCGGCTATCGCATTTCCAGGCCAGCCCTGAAGAGTTAAATTTGCCATTGCAGGGAGACTGGACATCATCAAACCCTCCAATATCAATAAGTAAACAGAGGAGAACAATACTCTCCCCCCCCCTCACGTGACCGATGTTACTAGTGGAATTAGGAATTAACGACAAGATTAAAGCCACCATTTTAATTCATCAGACAAAGCTGGTTATCTGTGCAGCCATCGTAAGCAGGTGGCCAGCTTGCCAGCTACCATGGACACAACGACCAGTATAATGCAAAGTGGACTGGGAGGTAATAATTCAGCTGATAACCCCTGACACACTTATTCAGTTGCTAATTCGCTCTGCGTGCAGGAGCTGTAACCAGCGTTTAAAGATGGGGCGAGGATATTTAAAGGCTAATTTATTCTCTTTATTAAAAATGATATCAAACAATATTTCACTCTCCCTTTTGGTGAAGATTAACTGTTTATGATCCTTGTGTGTTATGTGGGGCCATAACCGTTACTCACGTCAACTCTTTGGCTGGGGCATCTGAGACCCTTTAGATTAATCGCTCGGTGGTTACTTGTGGAAGGAGAGGGAGGGAACAGCCTCAGCTCTGAACCAACTTTCTGTCATGCATTAAAATCTTCTTCAAACTTGATTGTTTCATTGATTAATGGATTCATAGAATGGGTTGGGTTGGAAGAGACCTCCAAGATCATCTAGCTCCAACAGCCCTGTGGTTGGCAGGGACACCTTCCACTAGCCCAGGTTGCTCAAAGGCTTATCCATCCTGGCCTTGAACACCTCCAGGGAGAGGGCATTCATGACCTCCCTGGGTAACCTGTTCCAGTGCCTCACCACCCTCACTGGAAAGAATTTCTTCCTAATCTCCTCTCCTCAAGCATTAATCTATTCCCTCTGGTCTTACCACTACAAGCCCTTGTAAAAAGCCCCTCTGCAGCTCTTCTGTAGCCCTCTTCAGCTACTGGAAGGCTGCTCTATGGTCTCCCCAGAGCCACCTTCTCTCTAGGCTGAACAACTGCAACTCTCTCAGCCTGTTCCTGTAGGGGAGGTGTTCCAGCCCTCTGATCATCTTCATGTCCTTCTTATGCTGGAGGCACCAGAACTCTATACTTTGGTGCTTTTAATCACAGGTAAAAATGTATTTTTAATGATTTTATTGTTAGGTTTACTTAATACCTACTTTTCTACAAGCAGATTCTTCCTAAACTCATCTGTTAGATCTATTAGATCATTATCTAAACAGTTACACTTCCCAGGTGTCCCAGTGTTCAACAGCTTGTAAAATGCTTACAAGTTTGATAGTGGTTGGACTTGATGGTCTTGTAGGTCTTTTCCAAATGAAATAATTCTATGATTCTATGCATCATCAGTGCAAGGAGAATCACAGAATCATCACAGAATGCATCACATTGGAAGGGAGCCCTGAAGGTCGTCTTGTCCAATCCTCCTGCAGTGAGCAGGGACCTCTCCAACTAGAACAGGTTGCTCAGCACCCCATCAGTTTTGACCTTGAATGTCTCCAGGGATTGGACCTCAACCACATCTCTGGGCAACCTGTTCCAGTATTTCACTACCCTCATTGTGAAGAACTTCCTCCTTATGTCTAACCTAAATCTACCCTGCTCCAGTTTAAAGTAGGTTACAAACACTGTGATCAAGCTGCACCATCTGAATGTCCCCACTAAGACCTGGATGAGTCACAGGGCATCAGTGTTCCCAGTTTTCCTCAGGAATAATTTTTTCCTCCTTTTTTTCTCTGCACAGAAAACAAACCTCACCGCTCATCTATTGGCCTACAAGGACCAGTGCTGATCCTCCAGGTATTCCACAGATCCTCTCAACTCCATTGAAAGGAATTGCAGTAGTCATATAAATGTGTGGGGAGTACCAGTGGAATGGCCAGGAGAATTCTAGCAAAATAAGGCAATTTCTTTTAATTGCTTGTAATTAATGAAATATCATTATTAATGCAGGTCCCTCCTGCTAAGGAAGTGAAGTTTGAAATGACATAAATGGAATTAATGTAGAAATGGTAATGAATGGCCCTTCTAAACTGCAAGGAGGAGAAGTGAATGGATGTTATACAGCAAGGCATCGCCACCTGCAAGGATAGAACAGAACACAACCTCCCCCAATCTTTCTGCGGAACAGAAACAGAGCATTAATGGAACAATGCTGCAATGTGGAGTTGTGAGTGGGAAGAGACATTCAGACTCCAATTTAGACACAATCACAGAAGCCTTAAGTGCCTGGGACTCTCTTTGCCATGATATTGGTTTTCAGGATATCAGAGATTACTTCTAGCAGAGGGGACTACGACAGCTAAGCTGCATGGCACACCCCATGCCACCTTCTCATTCATTTGTATCTCTGGATCTTCTAAATTTTAACTCACAGGGAAGACTTTGATTTTTTATTTTATTGTATCTGCCATAAACCCCCTCCAGTTCTGGAGGGACTCTGCTGGCTTGTCATAAAAGGCACAGATGTGAAGAGCTTCCTGTGAGCAGCAGAGCTGGCTCTGTGGGAACACACAGCTCCATCCCATGTCACTGCAAATCTGGAACAGCTCTGCTAACTTCAGCATGCTGCACCCATGCTGCGGGCAGCAGAAGCTGGGCCACTGACTGGAAACTGTAAGACAGGATGTGGTTTTGGGTTTTCTGCAAAGCTAAGCTGGAACTGAATGGTGTCTGCACTTCCACATCTTGAGTACTGGGTTCAGTTTGGGCTCCTGACTTCAAGAAACACTTTGAGGTGTGCGAGCAGTTCCAGAGAAGGGGAACAAAGCTGGTAAAGGCTCTAGAGGACAGGTCTTGTGAGGAGCAGCTGAGGGAGCTGGGATTGTTTAATCTGGAGGAAAGGAGACTGAAGGGAGACCTTCTGGCACTTTACAACTGACTGAAAGGAGGCTGGAGCCAGAGGGAGGTCAATCTCTTCTCCCAAACAACAAGTGATAGGACAAGAGGAAATGGCTTCAAGTTGCACTGGGAGAGGTTTAGGCTGGATATTAGGGAAAAAGAAGATATTATTTACTGTGTGATCAGAGTGGTCAGACATTGGAACGCCCAGAAGAATAGTCCCCTCCTTCCTGGATCTGAAGAAAACAAAAGCAGTTGCTCATCTGGAAACATGAGGAGGAAATTCTATGAAGAGGAACTCCTTTAATTAAAGGGTGATGGAGCACTGGAACAGGCTGCCCAAAGAGGTGTTGGAGTCTCCATCTCTGGAGACATTCAAACCCCTCCTGCATGTGTTCCTGTGTGACCTTCTTTAGGTGAACTTTCCTTGGCAGGAGGTGTGGACTTTAGGTTGGACTTGATGATCTCAAAAGTCTTTTCCAAATTGGTCTATTCTATTCTATTCTATTCTATTCTATTCTATTCTATTCTATTCTATTCCATTCCATTCTATCCTATCCTATCCTATCCTATCCTATCCTATCCTATCCTATCCTATCCTATCCTATCCTATCCTACCCTACCCTATTCTATTCTATCCTATTCTATTCTATTCTATTCTATTCTATTCTATTCTATTCTATTCTATTCTATTCTATTCTATTCTATTCTAATATTCTTCAGAGGTCTCTTCCAACCCCTGCCATACTGTGGTTCTGTCATCTCATGCAAGTTGAAATTTGATGCTGGGAACACCACAAGATTCAGTTTGAGATCAGAAGAATAAAATAGGTCTCTCCTGTTCTACATCTCTAAAGGAGAGAGGGATGGAGCCAGAGTTCCTGGGATAAAGGGGTTGTGGTCAAAGGGCTGAGTTGGGGATTTGATCCTAGGTCTTTCCTGGACTCCCCTTCTGTGAAATGGGGACAACTGCACTTTCCTGAGAGTGTGACAGCTTATCTTGGAAAGCGAGTGAGATAAATAGATTAAAGCCGTGCTGGTGGAGAGGCACGGAGAAGAGGGTCAGGCGACAGCCTATTCAGACAGTTCCTATTATTAATATGTAAAGCTGTCATACTTCATAAGATCACATCCAATGTAATCAAGAGGATTTAGTTCACTAATATAGCAGCAGTCACACTAGATAAGATTGCTTATAGGGATAAGAGTGTACATTTGTCGCTCTGTTTTAATTAAAAAAAAGCCCAAACCTTAATAAAAGGTTGTAATGATAAACTGATAAGCAATTGCATTCTCCCCCCTTCTCCCAGCAGGTTACTACACAAAACTCATATTGCAATTAGAAACCTCCCCAAAGACACCATAGGACATATATCAATGCTGGCTCAGCGGCAGAGAGGTCCTGGTCACCCCACTTTGTATGTTCAATTGCTGCTAACTAGATATTTGCTATAATTTTATTTCCCCCACCCCCACCCCCACCCCCCCACCCACCTTGCTTCACAAATTATTTTGCTAGACAGGGAAGAACCCAGAGTGAATTTATTTAACACATCCCAGTGTTATGACTAAGTGGGAAGAAAATCCTCTCTCCAAAGAAAACTAATTGAAAATGTAAGCAATTCCAGGCAGGCAAACCCTGCTGCATGCTCGCCCTCAAAAGGTAGAGCCTTGCTCAGTGGTAGCACTACTAAACATCCTCTCTTTTAGCTGAGGTGTTAAAGCCTCTCTTCCCTTTTTCAGCAGATGAATTCTAAAATGGTGTGATCCAGAGCTCCAGCCTGGTTGGATGAGAGGTGCACGTTGATTTCTACGAGGGAGCATATACATTCCTCTAGCAGCATGAAGAGGCATCCTGCTATTGAAATTTCAGCTCATTTTGCAGCTGCAAACTGTAATAGCAGTGATAATAAACCAGAAGCTGTGCTACCCATTAAAAAGAACCCCAGACACTCCAGCCTGTTTGTTTTGCCTCTGATTTTAAACATTCAGCTCCAGCTGAACTTCTCGTTCACGACTCATTAAAAATGTCCTGCATCTTTTCACACGCTGTGTGTGCCCAGAGTGAAGGGCACAGGATGGGAGGAGTGACAGAAGTGACAAAACCTGAGCTTGTTCCCTTGCTTTGGTGACTGCCTTACAGTGAGGTTTGTGGTTGTCTCCACAGTGCTGAGCCCCAGCTGCTCAGAGGGCAGGATGGAGGTAGTGGTACCTTAAACACTTCTGTAAGGCAGATGCTCATCTGCTGGTAGAAATCTAGAAACTTTAGAGGTGAGTTGTCTTGGGTGCAAGCAGATCCTGTGCACATGTCCAGCTGAAAGGCAGCTGTGCACCACTGCTTGGGTACAGCCTCAGTCCAATCTGCAGCACAGGGACAGTCTGAAGTCAGTTTCAGGAGGTTCTGAGCTCCTGTACAGGCAGAGATCATAGAATCATAGAATGGTAGGGTTTGGAAGGGACCTCTGCAACCACCCTGCCAAAGCAGGATCCCCTAGGGCAGCTCACACAGGAATGCATCCAGATGGGTCTTGAAAGTCTCCACAGAAGAAGACTCCACATCCTCTCTGGGCAGCCTGCTCCAGGGTTCTGTCACCCTCACAGTAAAGAAGTTTTTCCTCATATTGAGGTGGAACTTCCTGGGTTCCAGTTTGTATCCATTGCCCCTTGTCCTATCACAGGACACCACTGAAGAGAGCCTAACCCCTTCTTCTTGACACCCACCCTTCAAATATTTGTAAACATTAATGAGATCCCCTCTCAGACTTCTCCAGGCTAAACAGCACCAGGTCTCTCAGCCTTCCCTTATAAGACGGATGCTCCATCCCTTCATCATCCTCATAACTGCTATTGGACACTCTCTAGAATATCCCTGTCCCTGGGATGTCAACACTCAGAAGTCCTGAAACTCTATCTGCTGTCTCAAACGTGGAAATTACTTTCTTTGGGTCACAAATGTTAGTGTGTTTGATGCAAGCTGAAACTTTTGCCTGAGTCTCCATACCCTGCATGCTGTAGGTTACCCAAGAAACTGTGGACTAGAAGCAGGTATTGGAAAAGATTTCTCTGGAGTCTCTGTAATGCCTGAACTCCATTGGTAAGGGAGGACAGAGAGAGACATGATGCTGCTGCAATTTGACAATTCATGTGCACATTTCAGCAGTAACAAACCAAGGCAGCCCTGAGTGTATGGCAGCCAGGGCCCCACCACATGGCATACGTCCAGCACTCAGGACCAGCCCCCACAGGATCCCAGAATCCCATCATGGGTGGGGTTGGAAGGGATCCCTGGAGATCATCAACCCCCTGCTAAAGCAGGGTCACCCACAGCAGCTTGCTCAGGATCACAATGTCCAGACAAGTTTGGAATCTCTCCAGAGAAGGAGACTCCACAACCTCTCTGATCAGCCTGCTCCAGGGCTCCAGCATCCTCACAGCAAAGTTTTTCCTCCTGTTCAGATGGAACTTTCTGTGTTGTAACTTGCACCTGGACACCACTGAAAAGAATCTGTCTCCATCCTCTTTCTCCCCACCCTTTAGATACTGATCAGCATTGAGAAGATCCTCCCTCAACACTGCCTGTTGCAACGCCAGGCACTTTTCTCATTATGTCCAACCAAAAAGCTCCACTGAGTTTTGTGACCCTGAGAAGGGCACTGTATCCATACATGAGGACAGAAACAGTTATTTATCAATAATATTTTCTTCCTTAGCTTTTTTCTTTTTCCTTCCCCCTCCCTCCCCTTTTTTTCCCCCTGAATTGTGCCAAATCAACACAATAATGGCAATGTTGATTTTATATATATATATATATATATATATATTAATTTTTTTATTTCTACTTTTCAGTGACTGTGAATGCTCAACTCTGGCAGGGCTTAACTTTGTGTATGAAGAAGGGGGGGGAGGAAATCTCCCCCCCCCCCCCCCCCCCCCAAAAAAAAAAAAAAGAAATCCTGGTAAATATGTTGTTACTGATTTAAAAATCTATTTGTTCAGTAATTTCTGCTGGAGCCATCATTATCTTGCCAAAGCAGCTGTTGGAATATTAACTAGACACAGCAGTAACAAGTGGAATATAATTAGCACTCCTTGTTCCAGTGAATTTTCAGTTTTAACTAGGAACAATTTGCAATGAATCTCTGTGCTGTTGTAATTAACTTAACTAATGCACCACACATACCGACGACTGTACTGAGGGCTGTAGGAAATCACCGAGGGTGCTGCGGGTGGGGCAGAGCTATTGCCTAATTCTGGCCAGCTCTTACATCCCAAGGAGATCCCTCCTTGCTATGCAGCGTGCTGGCTGCAATTAAAGACTGGCAGTGAATATTTGTGACACCATTAAGAAAAAAAAAGAAAGAAAGAAAGGAATGACGTGGGGAAAGTGCTGCCTCTCACACTTGGGGGTTTTTTTGGGGGGTGTGTTTTTTTGCAGCGTGAGCTTTTAATAGAGAAATTGTTTCCCAAGTGTTGAGACTCAAATGGTGAGGGCAGAGACCCTGCATCCTATAAAAGTGAGGTTTCCCTAGGAAAGCTTCTCCAGAGTTTCACAATCCCAGCATGGTAAGGACCCCTGGAGACCCTCCAGTCCAACTCCTCTGCTAAAGCAGGGGCTCCCACAGCAGCCTGCCCAGGATAACAATGGCCAGGTGGTTTAGAATCTCTCCAGAGAAGGAGACTCCACAGCCTCTCTGGGCAGCCTGCTCTAGAGCTCTGCACCCTCACAGCAATGAAGTTTTCCCTCATGTTCAGGGGGAGCCTCCTGGTAAATAATAATAATAATAATAATAATAATAATAATAATAATAATAATAATAATAATAATAATAATAATAATAATAATAATAATAATAATAATAATAATAATAATAATAATAACAACAACAACAACAACAACAACAACAACAACAACAACAACGATGATGTTATTGTTACTGTTGTTGTTCCTATTATTAAATTATTATTCTTCCTCCTCTTCCTCTTATTATTATCATTGTTATTGTTATTATTCCTATTATTTGTGTTTATTTCTATTTATTTGTATTATTATTCTTCCTCCTCTCCTTTTTCTCCTCCTTCTTTCTATTCTTCCTCCTCTTCTTCCTTTTCCTTTTCTTTCTTTTCTTCTTCTACACCTTTCTTTTCTTCTTCTTCATGACAATGATGATGATACACATTTATCCTCCCTCTAAATGCTTTACCAGTGGGCAGGAGCCTCAATAATTTAGTCTCTACAACCGTTCCCATAACAAATCTCCTGAAACAAGGACCAGTGTACGTGTGGGGCTTTTAAACCAGGACAACAGAGGGATGAGATTTAAGGAGTCACACTGACTTAGCAATTTTTCTTTAAATATTTGGTGTGCTGGGAAGAGGAAATACATTTTTAAACCCCGACGGCAGAAAAATAAACCAGAAATAGACAAAGAGAAGAAACAAAATAGGAAATCTTCTAGTTTGACACTCAAGAGTGCTACAAACAGTGAGGCAAGCTGATATGGAGAATAAGGGTTTAAAAGAAGCAGGAAATAGGGTGGGGACTGTAAAGATTAATTTCTATAAATGCTGTCTCTTGCTTGTGCTTCTGCAACAGAAGGGTGTTAGGAGAGGGTCCATCTTTTGGGCACCTTCAGCACAGCCATTCAGACAGGAAGGTAGGTGCTGACATGCTCTATCAAAACCTCCTGCATCTCCTGAAGGATGAGCCAGGGGTGCAGCAGCTCAGTAGATGTTGCTGCTGCAGCCCCTTGCAGTCAGGTGTGGGCTTCCAAAACCCAAAGAAAACCCCACGAGCTAGAACTACACTGAGCAAAAATCACAGGAGGTGGCATAGGGAAATTTTATTAAGTCATGCTGCTAGAAAATGCCATTCTTGACATCCAACTCCTGAGATGCAAGTGAGGTGGGATCCTCTCATGCTTTCTAAAAAGGATCACTTCATGCTCCCTTGTCTTTCCCCATTAAGATCCCACACGCGTGGCTATTCATCCCCTCAGCGCACAGGAGCCAGATTGTTTGCTGAAGTGATAGATGAAAAATTCATTCTGTTTGGAGAATGTTTAAACATTCAAAGCAGGAACCTAACTGGCTGCTGGGCAGCCAGCTTAGCAGTTGCTCTCCAGCTCAGAGTCTCCAAGGTTCAGGTTGCAAATTCCAAACCCTGCTCGTGGTCAAATAAAATCGTCAGAAATTTAACTCGGATTTCTCTTTCTCTTTGTTTTGCTTTGCTTTGCTTTGTTTTCAGGAAGGACTTTTAGGTTTATAGATCCATCCATACTGTAACATTTTACACTTTATTCTCCTGAGCTTGACCAGGGCTGTTGTGCATAAAGTAATGAAAATCTTGGGAGTCCAAAGGGAAACATCTCTCCGTGCTTGTGTCTGTGTGTACACATAACATATAATATTTTGAAAAATAAATTGACAGACACCCCTATGAGATCAGGTTTGCAGTCTGAATTTTCTACCTTTTTTTCTTTTCCTGTTTTTTTTCCCCTTTTCTTTTCCACATGACTAAATCAAGACATTTATGCTACGGAGGCAAAAGATTTGAATATCTAACCCTTCCCCACCCGGTACGTGCCTGCAGACACACACAAAGCCAAGGCAGAAAATCACATTGCTTCCTCAGCAGATACATATTCCACCCCTGCAAAAATGGTGTCATCTGTTGTGTGGTTTTTTCCCCCCCCCTCCCTGTAACTGGAATTTGTGATGTCAGGGATGCTGATGGCAGTGTCAAGAAATCAGCTGAGCCTCTGATCATGGCATTTGCACATTTGACTTTTTTATTCTTCCTGCTTTATGATTTAAAACCCACAGTTTAATCTGCACCCACCAGCTCACACAGGGACTGTGAAACACCCACATATCCTGACACAGAAACAGCAAATGCTCCTCTCTATTGTCAGCCATTGCTGTCCGAGGCCAAAAGAAAGAGGTCACCCATAATAATAAGGTCAACCATCACCATGGTATCTGAGCACCATTTGATTTAAAGAATGCTGTAAGAGTCTATGGAAAATGTAGAGGCAGCAAAGGCAAAGCACTCAGAGTAACTTCAGAAATAATTGCAATGCAATTAAGACTTGCCACCAAAATGAATATTTCAGAGCAGAGTTCATCTGCGGAGAGGTTGCTGGTGTTATAAAAGTTAGAGCCGCCGAGGCTTGATTACCTTCTCGCAATGCAACCCAGCAGCCAAACACACAAAAATCAATGGGTTTGTACCAGTAAACCACCCCCCTCTGACAGGAAAGCCTTGCTTAAAAGGATGCAACCATACCCATCAGCACATCTGACATTAATGGGTGGCCAGCACAGCTCAGGATCGTGCTCTGAAGCTGGAATATTCCTGGCTCAGGGGAAAGGAAGGAGAGGAGGAAAGATGGAGCTGCTACGTTTTTGGAACAGCCTTTTCACAGCTGCCTTTGCATCTGCAACAAGCAACACCTTCAGCTTAGATCCTTCAAGTGATGCAACAAGCAACACCTTCAGCTTAGATCCTTCAAGCTTCACCATTTAAAGGGCACAGAGAAAGATTGGTGTGATTCCTTTTGTTAGCACGGTCTCATGTAAACGGATCTTTGTTTTCATGCCAACAGAGCAAGCGCAGAAGGGCGGTGATCCCGCGGTGCAGCCACCGCAGGGGCCAGCACTGGAGGACAAGGCGAGGATCATTCTAGCAAGCAAGGCACAGGTTAAGCTGCCTGACCCCATCAGGGAGCAGTTGATGTGTCTTGAAAAATCTAATTTCTGCTAGGAAAAGGAAGGAAAAAAGGAAATATCCTTGATATCCAGGCTGCTATCCGAAGCCCATTTCAACCCTGAGAATCTCCCCATTCATCACGGACCAGGGAGGGGCTCCAGCAAAACAGCCCCAGTGAAGCCAGCTGGGCTTAAGGACAAGGTTAAAACCGAAATTCAGCAGGTTTTGCTTAAACACTTAACGATTAAAGGTTTGGGTGAAGAGGATCAGTTCTGGCAGGGCCGGCAGCCCAGCGGGTCCGATCCCAAAAAGCACTGCGGGATTATGAGCACGAGTTAAAATAACCCAAAAATCTCTTTGGAGTAGAGCAGGGGGAGCAGCTTTCAGAGGCTGCTGTCCCCAGAACCACGCCGCAGCTCTCAGCAGCAGGGTTGTTGTGAGCAAAGACACGGCTGTTTATCTACTCGAGGCGAGGATTTATTTTCTAGAGGGCAAGTGCACCTCTAGGGAAGACTATTTTGGTCCTTAATGCAGGTTTAGCAGGCACCATTATACATCGAGCTTCGGTATGGAGCTGTAAATATGTTTAAAACGCTCACGGATTGAAAACCAAGGCTGATGCTCCCCCAGCCAGGCAGTGGTCCAAGCTGAAGGCAAATACGAGCACGGGGCAGCTTTGTTGCCTTTTTATGATCCCCACTGTACAGCAGCCTTTGATGTTTATTATGAAATATTATGATTTAAGTGACTCTGGTAGTTCATGAAAAATGACCCCTGTAAACGCTGCCTGGGAAACTAGATCCAGTAAATTAGCACATTCCTTAACATGATCCTCCTCGCTGTGTATTGTACGTTCACTTAAATGGCTCTAAATGGACAGTTCAGTAGCCTATACATAAAATCTTTAAATGATTATCCTATTAAGGACTGTTATTGGAGTGGGTTTAGTCTTGTGCTGCAGCGTTTATGCAAATGGGAGGAAAACCTGAAGTTACTGTTACTTTTAGACAAAGTGCAAATAAGCTTTTTATTGCATATTAATGACTCGTTAATACCAGGGCTCTTCTGCACCCATCTTTATGCAGATCACAGTAAGTGCTGTTTGCACAGTTGTAGAATTGGAACTTTCTCATTATTTTCTTTTTCTTTTTTTTTTTTTTTAAATGCCTAGGTGAAGACTGAAAAACAGCCCCGAGCCTGACACTCTGCAAGTTAAACCGACCCAACCCACAGCAACATCTGCAGAAATACAGAACCAAAGCTGCAGACTTGGGGAACGCAGAATCATAGAATGGTTTGGGTTGCAAGGGGCCTTAAAGATCATCTAGCTCCAACCTCTCTGCCATGGGCAGGGATGCCTTCTGCTAGACCAGGTTGCTCAAGGCCCCATCCAACCTGGCCTTGAACATTTTATTCTATTTTATTATTATTATTTATTTCCATTCCATTCCACTCCATTCCATTCCATTCCATTCCATTCTATTCTATTCCATTCCATTCCATTCCATTCCATTCCATTCTATTCCATTCCATTCCATTCCATTCCATTCCATTCCATTCCATTCCATTCCATTCCATTCCATTCCACTCCATTCTATTCTATTCCATTCCATTCCATTCCATTCTAATATCCAGGGAGGGCCCATCCACAACTTCCCTGGGCAGCCCAGGTTGATGGCACACTGGCTGCTTCCTCTTCCTCAGCTGAAGGCAATTGCAATATTTGTTCATAATCCTTTGTGAAATCCTGTTGGATCTACAGAGGGAAAGCACCGACTGCATTCAACCAGGAGCACCAGAGGTGTTTTGGGTTGTGGGTTGTTTTGTGGTTTGGTTTGGTTTTGTTTTTAAGGGAATTTACATACATGGTTACAAGGATGAAAAGGTCTCAATTTCCAGGAGTGCCCATCCTGCAGGGACTCACATAGAAACAAACATTCCTTCCTTTTGCAACCACCATTGGGTTTGAAAGGGTAGATTCAGGCTACAAAATAATTTGGGGACCTTAACAGCAAAAGTATGTGGCCATCTGTCACCACCCTTCATGTTTACACCATCCTGAGGCTGACAAAAATAGCAGCAGCAGCATCCACAGCCCAGCCAGACAAGGGAGGTGACATGCCTGGTGCTCCATCACCAGCTTCTGTGTCCGCCTGCTTCACCTCCAGTCCTCAGATGCTCATATTTACCCTGGATCATCACAACTGCTTCACAGCCATTACCAGCTCTTCAGTAAATAACACGGCTGCTGTCTAAATGCATAACCTACAAATGCTCAAATACATAATTAATGCAGGTTTACCCTTGAGAGCTGTTGTTGGTCTCCTGGGTAAGTAATAGGTCTTTTATTGTTTAGACTTAAAGATCTCTTGAGCCTCTTTTAAGGACGTGCTTTGAGCAGCTAAGGGAAGAGAAAAAAAATATCCCAGACAAGAAATCTATAGGTGACTGCACTGGCAAGAAACCAAAGCTACTATCCTGTTCTGCTTTGCCCTGGCAGGCCTTCATTGAAGGAGACTGAGCAAAAAAACTGCCTGCTTCTCCTCTTTCCAAAGAAAAGAATTTGAGTGAAGGATGACCTTACCTTGAGGAGGACACTATCCAGCTGCTTGCCTTCCCACAAGCTATCTGGGAACTTGCAGGAGGGCTTCAAAGCAGCTCCCCAAGCAGGGAGAGGAATCTTGGGGTGCAGAGAGCAGTGAGCATGAAAGGAAGCTGAAGCTGAACCGACAGCTTCAAGGCAAAAGGGCATTTATGCTTCTTTGCTAATTCTTAGGAGCATCCAAGCCTCTTGCCATACTGATTCGGAAGCTTTATAGCATAAAATTCCTCTGTAGCATCTGGGCAAACCATTTCTAAACAGCTCTGTGAAGCCATGGTGACCTCCTCCAGCTGGGCTGGGCAACCACATTCTGCAGGAGAACATGAAATTAATTTAAGCAACAGTAGGCTCATGAATGTTGTTTTTAACACAATCCTAAAAACCTCATGCAGATACTCCTGGTGTTCCATAAAAAACATTACTGGTGTCCCATTGGTTTGCACACGTTCAACATTTTCAGCACTTAGGTGCACAAACACTCAACATTCCTTCTTTTTGATGGCACAAGAGGTGGGCAGAGCCTGGCCTGGCTCAGAGCTAACATTCCCCATGGCTGTGCGCTTTTGTGCTTCAGGGTGCCTGCAGGTGAAATTCTCCTTCACGTGGATCTGACATTTACAGATGCTAAAGCCACTTCAGGACCCTCTCAGCCTAAAGAAACAGATTGTGTTTCAGCCTGTCTTAACACACCTCAGCCAGACCTGTGCAGGGACTAGCCATGGTAGCTCTGGGGTTCCATTGTAGCCCCAGGGCTTTAGACACCCAGCTCAAACTCATTTCTGTCTCTGCTGAGGGCTGCACCTGTAATTTGGGAGCAGTGTTTGCAAATATGGGCACGTGGGGTAGATTCCAGCCCTCACCATAGGCTCATGCAATAATTACCATTGGCATTAATGAATTTATGAGAGGACACCAATGGGAAAAAGACCCCAATGTAT
The DNA here is from genome assembly GCF_014839835.1 of Dryobates pubescens. NCBI lineage: Eukaryota > Metazoa > Chordata > Aves > Piciformes > Picidae > Dryobates > Dryobates pubescens. The sequence goes on from NC_071637.1 coordinate 13,749,117, forward strand.
TCAATTTTAAAGCACAATCTGAGCTGCAATACTGCTGACAAACACCTGACACACGTGGAAGTCTGGCCTTTCCTGCACTGAAACAATCTTGAGGAGGTCAATAAAGCATTTCCAAATACAGAGAATGTTTGCTTTTTGCCTTCCCTTTCATAAATGATCAAATTAAATTTGCACCATTACCTCGTTTGGACTCCCCTCATTTTATGTGTTGAAAACTCACCATAATTCTGAACTAATAGAATAGAATAGAATAGAATAGAATAGAATAGAATAGAACAGAATTAGAGTAGAGTAGAGTAGAGTAGAGTAGAGTAGAGTAGAGTAGAGTAGAATAGAATAGAATAGAATAGAATAGAATAGAATAGAACAGAATAAGAGTAGAGTAGAGTAGAGTAGAGTAGAGTAGAGTAGAGTAGAGTAGAGTAGAGTAGAATAGAATAGAATTAACCAGGTTGGAAAAGACCTTTGAGATCATCAAGTCCAACCTATGATCCAACACCATCTAATCAACTAAACCATGGCACCAAGTGCCCCATCCAGTCTCTTCCTAAACACCTCCAGTGATGGTGACTCCACTATCTTCCTGGGCAGCACATTCCAATGGCCAATCTCTCTTTCTTGGAAGAACTTCTTCCTAACATCCAGCCTAAATGTCCCCTGGCACAGCTTGAGACTGTGTCCTCTTGTTCTGGTGCTGGTTGCCTGGGAGAAGAGACCAACCCCTACCTGTCTACAATTTCCCTTCAGGTAGTTATAGAGAGCAATAAAGTCTCCCCTGAGCCTCCTCTTCTCCAAGCTAAGCAACCCCAGCTCCCTCAGCCTCTCCTCATGGGGCTTGTGCTCCAAACCCCTCCCCTGCTTTGTTGCCCTTTTCTGGACACGTTCTAGCAAGTCAACACCTTTCCTAAACTGAGTGGCCCAGAACTGGACACAGTCCTCAAGGTGTGGCCTAACCAGTGCTGAGTACAGAGGCAGAATGAACTCCCTGCTACTCCCTGACTTTAAGGGGGAAGTAACCAAAGAACAATACAAGCCCCGTAATGAAGAAGATGCGCAGCGCTTTTCCGCCGCATAATAAATGTGTGTCCATATCAATGTAAAACATACAAATGGCAATAATTTAACACTGAATATTTTTCTGCCTTTAATTAAAATAAACTAATAAAGATTTCAGAGATGCATTTGCTGTAATAGAATGCAGAGTTATAATTGGTGACCTATTTTAAGCAATTTAATTTCCCATGACCTGTTTTCCAAATTAACATAGTAATAGAAGAATGTTTATTGTGTTTGGGGATATAAGTTTCTCCTTCAAAGATGTCATGTGTCTTTGTGATTTAATTTAAAGGTGTGTTCTTTTATTAAAATGTTCATATAAAGAGCTTGTAAATTATGTAAATGTTTCTTTTTATGGCATTTAATGAGCCTAGAATTTTAAATCAAAGCACAATCAAAGAAAATAAACAAGGACATCTTGAAGATTCAGAAGATCACTCTGAAAAAAAGCACAGCAGCTAGGTCATGCTGAATTCATTTGAATCCCCCTTTTCTTCTCAGAGCCTTCAGGAAAACACTTTAGCCAACTATTTTATGAGGTTTGTGTGTTTGCACATAGACATAAACACACCCCTCCATGGAATGATGCATTTCACACACACCAGCTCAATCTGCAGCTGTTTAGAGATGGCTCTTTTCAGAATCTCATTAAACTCTTGTGGCATTGTGTGCCAAGGGCTGATTAGGTGTTACCAAAAAAAACAGACCCCAGTGACAACAACAACAACAAAATCCCTTGTGTGATTTTGAGGCACCTGAATTATTCACAAGTTGCTCTGGGGACCCATTTCCCAGCCCTGCCGCTTCTGTGCTGAATGCAGCTGAGAGCAAGTTGAATTGACTATCACAGCCCAAATCCAACAGTTGGGGCTGAGTTTTAAACATTGCATCCTCACCATCCATGAGTTATGGATGGTAGTCTCATGGATTTGGTGGGAAAAATATCAACAAATTAATTTTAATTCATTCAGTTAATTTTTTTTTCTGATTTATTTTAGTGAGCATCTTAATTTTATTCTTACTTTTATTACTCAGTTTGAGGAAAAACTGCCTGATAAAATGGCAGACTGAAATCCTCTGGGCTACCAGGGCAGACAACAGCGGAGCTCACATGGGGGGAAGGTGCTGCAGGGACCTGGGGAATCCTCTTTGTCCCTCTTGTGTAGGGCAGGTGAAACCTTCTTCCAGGTAAGGGGCCCAACATGAGCACCATGCAAAGACATATCCTGCAAGTGTTACACCAGAGGTAATCCTGCTTTTCATTATGGGATTAGGGAGCAATGATTTACAAGGCTTCAGAAGACTTCCCGTTTGTCTGAGGTGTGTGGTGGGGAGGGATGACACAAGATTAAGGCCAAAGTGGTTTATAAAAGCAGGAAAAATCCCTCCTCAAATGCAGCATAGGTGGGAGTGGATTCCTAAGTCATAGGGAGCAGTGGGATTGTTTGAAGGGGCTACACAAGGTTAATGCAATATGTCAGATCTGTGAAGAAAGTTGCAATAGTATTTTAGTCACTTTAGCATATTGACAAGTTGTTGATCCACCTCTTTTCCAGGGAAAATGAGCCACTTCCCAATTCTTCCTATAGTGCAAGAGGCACCACACATGTGTATGGATGCAGATATATGTGTTTGCATCCATAGAATCATAGAACTGCCTGGTTGGAAAAGACCTTGAGATCATCAAGTCCAACCATTACCTAATATCTGTCTGTACACAAGTGGTTAAACCATCTCCCTAAGCTCCTCATCCAAACATCTTTTAAACACCTCTCTAGGGATGGTGACTCCACCACCTCCCTGGGCAGCCTGTTCCAGTGCCTGGTGACCCTTTCAGTGAAGACATTTTTCCTAATATCCAATCTAAACCTCTTCTGGTGCAACTTGAGACTGTTTTACTACTTATATACACTCCCATAAGTGTGTCCACCTTACAGCACACCACAGATCTATAGGCTCATGCAAGGCATATTAGAGCTGTAACAGTCACAGCTCATATAAAGCCTCATTCACTCTCCACAGGACAGCACCATCTGAAAAAGCAAGAGAGGAAAACACCCTCCCCAGAACAGTCTCTGTAACGTACCATGGATACACATGGCCTGCCCAAAAATCTCTCCAAGACCTCCTCCAAACCCACTTCAAACCCACTTGTTAAACACTGGGGCCATCCAAGATGCATGTCTAACAAGAGGAACCTCTCATCATGACATTTGTGCCTCTGTAAATGTGCAGAGGAACCCAGTGAGTTTAGCAGGGGGTCAACGGCTTGACTAGATCTCTCCATGACAAGCAGGACATCAACACCCAGACAGATGACAGCCTCCTCCTCCTCCAGCTCATCTTGGTTTTGTTAGGGCTCAGACAGCCGTGCAGCATTATCTTAGCAGTGTGTCCCCACAGCAGAGATGCTCTCTAACAGCTTGTGATACCCCATCTGTTAAGAATTTACAGTCAATGTTTCTTACAACATGGGGTTTAGAGGTAAGAAAGAAGCATTTGGCCTGGTGAGGAGATCTCTGTGCAGCCCTGTTTGCGGTCTCGCTGCCTGACACATTTGGGTTGATATTCTTGGGAATTGGTAATAAAAATATCAGTGATTCATCCATCATTGATAAACAGGCTGAGACGTTCAATAAACATGCTTCGGCAGCAATAACTACATGGATATATAGGCAGGGAGATGAATGCGTCTCTGACACGTGTCTCAAGCATGATTCCCCCCCCGAACAGTCCAAACTGGAAGGTGTTTTCCACTCAGATTGCAGTTTTGTACTCTGACAATTCAGCACATACAATGTAGGGTCTGAGGGTTTATGGAGTTGGGGTGCCCAGATGGGCCTCTTGGCCAGTCACTGCTGTTTCAGCTCCTGGAAACACCAGGAAGAAAAGGTTAGATCTCCCACTACAAGACATTTACAGCCTGCTGTGTTATTTGCTCTTTACAGACTTATTAAAGCACCAAATGGCTGAAGGCTCTGTGAGAAGGACTTGGAGGGAATAAATAAAATGGCTTTGAGTGGAGAAAGCAAGACAAATCAGTCATCTTCTCCAAAGACTAAGGCTAGCCAAGTTCTGATTTACATCTACAAGTTGAGTTGAAGTCCTCCATCCACCCAGACCCCTAAAGCACCTGCTGTCTGGGGCTAGAGACATCCCTAAACCTCAGACCATGCAAAGACCCCACCCAAAGAGCACACTCAGGAAGAAGCTGTGAGAGTTTGCCCCACGTCCCTCACTGATGAGATGCAGCATGTCCTCCTTGCTCCAGCCACATCATCAGCTCTTGTCAGAGAGCAGGAGAAAAGGGGAGAAGCAGCACTAAAACAGACAATAAAGAGAACACTTCAGAAATCTATCCACGGGGCATCTTTTCAAGGAATTGAGTTCTGAGCTACAAGAGAAGGACTAGAATCAGGTTTCAAGAGAAAAATAACAGCCCCCAAACCACAGACTTCAAGCTGCCCAAATTTCCTATTTCCCTCAGGGTCAGCAGCCTGGACTAACTGTGGTTTAATGCCTTGTACTGTCAGAACCAGCCCCAGTGTGGGCTTCTCAAGGACATCACACCAATACAAATCCACTACCTTTCTGCCACCACATTTTTGGGGATCAAAAGTTTCAACACTGCTCTCACATCACTTCTAACTATGGGGCAATTTGCCTGGCTCCAGCCAAGCACCTACTGCTAGAAATAGCCCCACACAGAAGCAAACCCCAAGCCCTCCATTTCCATTTTGTTGTATTTTTAAAGGCTGTGAACTGAAAAGGGAAGGAGGAGGAGTATCTGAAGATCTCCATGTGTCTTCTTTATTCAAGGGGTAAAGGGGGAAACTATTCTGCTGCTGGGAGTGTGCACAGTCAGTGATCTTAGCAGCACATTATATAACGCTGCCGAAGCGACGACTGACAGCCAGGGTCTACAAGGAGAACCAAGCACATCAAAGTACCCTGGTGACGACACCAACCCCGTGAACGCAGCTGGAGCATGCTCGCTGTCACTCCAGCATCTTTGAAAGGCATCCCCGTGCCAACCTGCCTCTCTTTAACATGTGAAAAGACTTGAGCTCGCCCTCTAACTTGCCCCCACCAAAATGTCAATGTTTTTCTGCTCTCTCTTGTTCCCTTTAGGTACCTGCTCTCCCAAACACCCTGCACCACCATCAGCTTCTCAGATTTTTTGTTCTTCCTTCAGTTTAGTCCTGTCAGACTGCCTCTTCTTCCTTCAGTCTAGTCCTGTTCCCACTCCTCTGCTCCTCCTTCAGTCCAGCAGGAAAAATACTGCTGAAATAAATCATATCGAGCCCTCTATAAGACCAAAAATTATTACTTCTGTGGTTACCAGCCTGGAATATCCACATCGCTCTGCCTTGACCTTACGTGCCTTTGGTTAAAGGGATGTTCCATTATTAATCCAGCTTAGAGCTGGATTAACTTTTAAAGATACAAAAATGCCCACAAGCCAAGTAAGGTGATATATTTTTGGCTGGTTGGAACTGGCAGGCTGCCGGGCAGGGTTAGCAAGCATCTAGAGCTTAGGAGAGGTGCTTTTAGATATAAATCCTCATAAAACAAAACAAACCCAAAAGCACAAAACCCCAGCCAAACAACAACAACAACAACAAAATTACATAAGCAAGTAACAGCCAGCAGGACACACAAGACAGTTAATGTCCTCCAGATAGATTTCTACTCCAGGAGAAACTCTCACTACAGATCAAATCTACTCAGCCGGGAAAGCAGAATCCTGTCCCGACCTGGCAACTTTGACTTTTCAAAGGAGAAGGATGAGGGAAAGACAGAGAAGGGGCAAAATGGGCAGTTCAAAAGAGGAAAACAAAACCATGCTGAATAGAAGGGGAAAAAAAAAAGAAAAGGCATTTAAAGGGCTGATCCAAAGCCTACTAAAATTGATGTCAATGGGAGGTTTTGTTTTTCCTCCTTTCAACAGACACTGGATCACATCCCTAGAGGACAGTTTCCAAATGTGGCCACTCTAATGAAGCATCTACAATCTGCATTTGGGGGCTGAAAAAGCACAGTGCTTGCAGCTCCCCCAGGTAGGGACTCTGCCTTGTTTGCTGTGTTACTGAACCCAGCCCAGGTTGGAAAGCAGACCTGAGTAGAAGGAGCAGACCTGGCAAGAGAGCAGAGTGATGGCTGTGATTAGTGAGATATGGATTTTCACCTTCATCTGCTCAAGAAAAAAAGAAAGCTGAAATACCATTTTAAATCACCCTTCAAAAATAAGGTTTTCAGCTTGATAAACACATTTAGAATATTAATATGTGCATCAACACAGAGATAGATTTAGCGTGCTCTTTAAAACAAACCCCAGTGCTTTTAATGCATGCCTGTCAGGAAACTGTGCCCAAACATCTATACCCATGAATGGCTGCTGCCTGCAGGATACTTATCCAATGTATTTGCTTTCATCAGTGCCCGAAGAAGGCATTTATGAGCAGGATACTGCTTTGGATGAGCATATGAGTGAGGAGCTGAGCAGGAAGGGAGAGAGAAGAGTTTACAACACATCTCCTCAGACGTCCAATAAAACAGAAACTGTTGAGCTGCTCCTGTTCTGCTCATTGCAATGAAGTTCCTTGTTCAGCATGAAAAAGAGGTGATTCTTACTCGTTTACCTCTATTTCCATATATCAAAAAATGTATAAGCAAAAATAGTTAGAGAATGAGAAAAATTACCTTTGAATAAGTCTCATGCAAAAAAGAAAATAAAAGAGGAAAGAAAAAGAAAGAAAGAGTTATGATCTGCCATGAATTATTCAAGCAGCTCCAAATATAAATTGCCACGAAGAGCAAGAAGAGAGCTTGCCTTTCTGTTCTTGGTGTATGTCCTGCAACAACCCAAACAGCACATTCCACTTGGGAAGCTGCCTGCGGAGGATTGCATTGCCTGGGGTGGGGGGAAATGCAAGGAGAGGAAACAATACAGCAGGGCAGAATGTGCTCTTCTTCGCCTTGCAGATTCAATCTATACATTTTAAAGCCATTTTGTGCAACTAGGATCTTTCAGCACACAATGCCTCTGTTGAAAGCCTGCTACTACACCCAGAGGGATTCAGGGAAAATACTGCAGCCTCAGGGAAGTCTGGGTCCCACAGCTAGGAATTAGGGCTGTGGAGCTGCAAGGGAATCTCTGCTCCCGTATAATTAAGAGTGATTCTTCACTAAAATTGCAGTTTTGTTTCTGCAATACTGACAGCTATTTAGATACACTTGGCGGGGGGATGTGGGGGGGTGGCGGGGAGGGTGGAGGGTGGGGAGTAGGGTGGGGGGAATGTACTGGCTGGTGGCTAAACCTCTGTAAAATCTCCTTACAGCAATAGGGTGGAGGAGCAGAATTTGGCATGAGGAAGGTGGTCCTAGGGCTCACCTACATTTTCTAGGACATAGCATGAATGGATGGTGGTAGTCTGTACTTTTAATTGTCTGAAGCTTCAGGGAACAGAGCTCCTTTCCTCCAACTTTGGTTACCATGTAACTCCACTGCTGCCTGACCAAATCAAACAAATCAAATGCAGAAACGCTGCCTCGTGCACCCTGTGTGAGCCCAGTTGGGCTGCACAGCAGCTAACCCAGCATCTCTCACACCCAGGAAGATCCTGCATCTTTTCTCCCCCTCCTCTCCCTTCCTCTCAGCCTCTCCTTTTCTTGAAAAATTTGGGTCACCTTGCTTACACCAGCACAGCTTTGCCCAATGAGGAGTGCTTTTGTGCAGCTCCCCAAGGGTAGGAATAAGGTGGGGATTAATGCTACAGGGAGAGACAGCTAACCCTGCACAGGAATTGAGCTCTCTCCTTCTGAGGCTCTGGGGGGAATTTATAGACAAGCATTTATATGATTTATTTTCATACTATTCCAGATGAAAAATCAGATTATCACAAACTCACAATCTGCAGAACTACATTGTTTTCCTTCAGTGCATAAAGGAAGCCCAAAGTCTTTGCTTTCTGAGTGGTTTAGGTGTTTTTTACTCTTTTTCTCTAAAAAACCACACATTCTCCTGCTTTGAAAGCACCACACATTTGCATGTGCCCACTGCTTGAGAGTGTGTCTCTGCCTTGCCCGAGGAGCATGTGCCTCGCTTGAGTCCCCACGGTGAGTGGCAGAATCTGCCATATGGAGGTCACCTTGTCCAGATCCATAAATAGCTCTTTTTCCTAAGCAGGGAAGGGAAGGAGCTACTGAGAGTAATGAAAGAGGAGGCTAGCTTGCATCCGTGGCACTGATTGGTGCCAGGGTTACAACACGCAGAGACTTGTCATGCCAGCAGCAGCGATACCGTCAATCTGCAGGCACAGAAGTCACCTAGTTCCACCACGGGAACATGTGCCAGCCAGTTTTTCATTTCAGTTTTCACACAGGGGTTTGGATGCCTTTCAGGAGTTGAGAACAGATACTTCACAAAAGGTGTCCTTGGGGAGACAGCAGCAACCCCCCAAGCAAAAGGCTTTGACTGCTTAAAGACACGCACTGAGGTCTGCCAAGTTGGTCCCACACCATGGGTCAGGGCAGGGGAAGGATTTTGATGAGGTGAAGAAGCAGCTTCAAGGAGGCACAGTCCAAGCCCCCCCACTGCTGTGTAACGGCACAGGCACGACGTGGTTCAGGCATGACGTGGTTCAGGCACAACCACATAACTGCCATCAGTCAGTTGCCCGGTTTGTGCCAAGGACTTCTCATCCATGCACTGAAGATGGAAAGATCAAGGTCTGCACCTTGTGCAATGAACCTTTTTGCTTTATTCAGCTTTCAAGACACCAGCAGCTATGAAAATGCTACAACAGAACCGCCTGATAGCCAACAAGGTGCTCAGCTGGCAGCCAAGTAATTGATACCTCCCTTTAAAAATAGACAGGAACGTGTCACCTAGGGTGTCACATCAGACTGACTTTCACAGAACAGAAAGCTTATTGTCATGTTTCCATTACAACATCCTGCAGAACAATGCAAAATTAATGAAAATATTGGGGGTGGGGGAAAGGTTTCCAGGTAAAACACAGGAAATTTCAAGGAGGGTGGAGCAGGAGGAGGAGAGAAAACTGTTTCCTTTGATTTTAATTCAAAATTATTTTGGAGTGCAACCACCTGATGTCTGATCAGAACCTGCCCTGGTTTTGCTCCAAAATGTTTAGCAGCTAAGCCATATATAAGGTTAAGCAGGGAACATAGGGTCTTGATGCACTCAGGTTGAAACTTTGCAGAGAGTTACACCTCGTAGCAGCGAGGTGGTAACCCAGCCATTCCCCTCTCCTGCTGTGGGTGATTCCAGCGCTCTCCTCTCCAGCCTGCTCAAAACGATCCCCTCCCATTTGTCAGTATGGGAAAGGAAGAGCACTTATTCCTCCATGACATCTTTTTGCATCCCACAGGCTGCAAATCCCCGGTTTGATCTTGTTCAGTGTGGAACATCTGACACGCCTGTGATGGGGAGGCTTTAACCGCTCTCGTTCCTTCTTATGATACCCATGACTATAGGATTGGATAAAGGGATGAACAGATGGATGGATCACGTATATACACTCTAAAGCCTTTATCCTTTGCTAGGTGTTGGTTTAAGCAATGCACAGTATTTTTAAATAGCCTCTTCTCTTTTTCCTTTCCCCTTCACAAGTTTTCCTCTGTGTTCCTCCCCTCGGCAGTCTCTTCCCCCCTCTCCTGTGCAAACACTTTGAGCTGGAGTCTTGATATAGGAAAAAAAAAGAAAACCCACCCACCATGAAGCAGCCCTAAGCCAGTGTTTCCTTTGTCCTTGCTCTTTAAAAGCTGTAGTTGCTGCTCAGATGAGGTAACGGGCCTCATAACACAAGAAGTATGTTTTTCAGAACTTAATGTCCTCTGCCACAGATGTCGTCTCTGCCAGAGGCTTATTAACACCTCAGAAGAGCAAAGCCCTGCCCACAAAGGGAAGGGAATCTAAAGAAGATACACAAACAAAGGAGGTGAATGTTAAAAGCAGCTAATGAGGGGGAAAAGAAAAGAAAAAACAAAAAACCTCCACCTTCCCATCATGGCACTTCAGAACAAGTAGCATTGCCAAGCACTAAAAACCTGGGGATTAAAGAGACAATTTAGGAAGACTTGATATAGGGAATGGAAATCTCCTGGAAGACATTAAAGGAACACAGAAGATCAGTGCTCGTATTTGGGGAAAAGAAGAACAACCCAGGAAAATAAATAAATAAGTATATGACCAACTTTGCATGGACTATCAGAAAAGCTCTTTGGAAATAATCAGGCACATTTATTTCCTGTAAGGCCCTAGAAGAGAAATTTAAATCTGAGAGGAAATGGAAGCAGGGGGACATGCACCAAGCAGCTTCGTTATCAGAAAAGATGCACGTTCAAAGGCACTTACTGAGAGCACAAACCTGTCTGTTTACAAACTGCTTCGTTTCAAACCAATCCTCTTAGAAACACCAAGAAGTACTCACATAAAATATTCACCTCACTTTCTGTCTTTCTGGCTTCAGAAGGGCTACGTGTTACTTCTGAACTGATTTATTCCCCCCACTCCCCACCCCTCATTGCTACCCTTGGTCTTCTTTAGCAGCAGGGTTTGGTTTCCAGCATGCAGCATTTGGGGTACAAACTTGAACATCAGAAGTTCCATCTAAACATGAGGAAGGACTTCTGTAACTGAAGCCTGATGGAGCACTGGAACGGGCTGCCCAGAGAGGTGGTGGAGTCTGCCTGTCTGGAGATACTCAAAACCCACCTGGATGTGCTCCTTTGTGACCTTCTTTAGGTGAACCTGCCTTGGCAGGGGGCTTGGACTCAATGACCTCTGCAGGTCCCTTCCAACCTCGACCGCTCTGTGACTCATGCCAAGGTTGTCATGCACAGACTGGCTCAGGCACTGCACAGGCATCCCATGGGGCCCCTTGCCACCTCATACACTGGGGTGAGGTTTCTTTTCCTTTCCTTTCCAGAGCAATTGAAAAGTGATGCAGGTGTCTGTTTACTCCTTAGGAAACAGGTCTGGGGAAGCTGAGAGATCATAAAGACCAGGATTTTCTTGCTAGAGCAAGATCCTTGCTCAGAAACATGTGTTACCAGCAGGAATGTGGCAGAGGTCTGGGATCAGACTGCAGAGTTAAGAGTTCTGCTATGAGAATTGGATGGGTAAGAAGTCTTTACAGGGCTACAAAGATCATCAGAAATAAACAATAAGTCAGGAGGTTCAAAAGGATGCTAGGACTAAGCTCAGCCACAGCAAGGACAATAAAATCAGCCCCTGTGAGACTGTTGCTATTTAAAGAAATGTTTCATATGGAAATGAAGAGCCCAGAGAGGGATGAGCTGGGTGCACAACACACATAACACTGAAAGTGCCTGGCATTTATTCCCAGCACAGCACACAGGGGCTGCAGGGATCACAAGATCTCTCTCAGGGGTTGTGAAAACTCAGGGGGGCTAAAAGGATTGAAAGAGCACTTAGGCAAGGTTAGATGCTCCCCCCAGTGCTGCAAGAACTGGGTGGTAATTAAAGTCCTTTATTAGTTAAGTTGCATTCACTCATCCAAGGGGAGATAATTTTTTAGCATGAGTCTCTGTGCTTCTTGCCCTTTGTATGAAAAAAACCCCAGTCAATTAATAAACAGAAATTATCCTGACCTGCTCCAGACTTAGCTGAAGCTGCAGTGAGAAACCCAGCCTCTGAAAAAAAGGCTGCACCATTGAGATGTCCTGGTCCAACATCAGGGCTGGAAGCCCTCATGTTGATCAGGACCTTGGAGAGGACGGTGCCATTTATCTCTGCAGTAACTTAGTTCATCATCAGTCATTGTGGATGTCCCCACCCTGGAAGCGTTCAAAGCCTGGTTGGACAGGGCCTTAAGCAACCTGGTCTCATGAAAGGTGTCACTGATCATGCAGGGGAGTTGGAACTAGATGACCTTTAAGGTGCCTTCCAACTCACACCATTCTATGATAATTTTTCACACTTTGAGGCTCTCCAGTACAGCCATGCCAACCAGTCATGTCCACAAGGAGGAGATGCATGGATCCCAGCTTCTCCCCCAGGTCAAGCATCAGGTCTTGGGCACTGGATGCCCACCAAGGAAGATGGTCATTTTTCAGTGTCCAACTCCATTTTTTTTTCAGCCATCCTTGCTTGAGCAGGGCTGAGCCAGCCTGAAAGATAAGATAAGGATCATTCAAAGGGCAGGAGGCTGCAGTTTGCTTCAGATGGTGCAGTCTTGGATTGCAGTCAAAGAACTGAATCTTCTGCAGAGATTAACAAGCTCCACAGGTGCAGGGGAAGAACAGGCTCTTCGAGCACAGGAGGAGAAAAACACACAGTATGGAAAGGTGCCCACTGCCCGACTTGCTGGTGAAGCTGTTAAACAACTGCCAGTGGGTTTTCTGGAAGGAGGTCAGGAGAAGCCAAGGTGTGGAAAGAGAGAAAGCAGCAGCCGCCGGTGCCCCACGGGAAGGAAATACCAGCCAGCATCAGGAGATACAATCTGATCCTTTGTGTATTTTGTGAGGTGCCTTGTTGGAATCCAAGACCATAGAAAACCAGTTTGTGAAATAATGCTGGTGCCAGAGCAGCACCCTCCCTGTGTCGGGGCTGTTCCACAGAGTGGGGCTAATTCACCTTTTGTCTGCCTAATAGCACTGGAAATCCAAACCTTTCCTGTCAGAGAGGCTGAGTTATTTCATGCTACAAACCCTTTGCAGGCAGCCTGACAACAGAACAGGCTTTGCAGAGCATTACTGAGTCACAAGGAGCCTCAAACAGCACTTCCCCAAGCCTTTCTACCCCATGGAGAATGAGAACTGTGGTGGGGAAATACCAGCTTCTCAGGGAAGGGGTGTAAATAGCATCAAGTGGGTATGGCAGCAAAAGCAATGCGATAATAAGAAAGAAGAGCTGCTGAGATGATCAGATCCTGGCATTCTACTCCCCAAACACTCCTGAAGCCTCCCAGCTTCCATATGGCTCATCAGACACATACAATAACATGCTCGCTCAGAACATTCAGTCCTATAGAAAGGGAAACAAGAAACACAGACACATCCTTGCGCTCCTGCACACGTGTACACAAAGGCTGCACTGGGACCCGAAACAAAAGGGACAGGAGCAAATTCTGTGCTGGACTCCTCCAGGCTTCCTGTTCACAAGCTCACTGTGAACATCAAGCCTTTGGAGAGATGATTGATGTGTTCCTTCCCTCCGGGGCACAGATCCCTGCAAGCCACCAGATGTTCCGGTGAGGCACATCTATGCAGATGACCCAGTTGTGGGCATGATGGAGACATCATACAAACCCGAGCTGCTTGGGTGCATTTGCAGATCAGTACTGCACATCAGTAGATATCACCCAGGACTTTCACAAAGCTGCAGCTTCATGCTAGCCTGCTGGAAATCCTGCCTGTAAGAAAACTGGAGAGCAGTTCTGCTAGAGAGAGCAAAGCTGTGCTCAAGCGACTGAAGGTGGTGGTGGTTCTGTGCAGAGCTGTTGTCACATCCACCTTGGTGACTGCTGAGCACAGGCTTGTCAAAGTCCTCATTCCTCTGTGCTATCAACAGTGCAGGGTTTTAAGAGAGCAGAAGGTTTTATTAGCTGTGCAAGGAAAACATGGCTGCTCCCTGGAGTTTTCCTAGAAGATGTCCTCGTGTGACAACTCTGTCCTGTCCCGGCCCAGAGCTGCTGGAGTCACGGTCTCTGCTGACTGCAGCGCTTTATTTTTGGTCTGAGGAAGGATGAGGCCTGTGGTGAGCTCCAGGAAAACTTCTCAATCATGGCTTGTAACCATGAAAACTCCTTCCCCAGCCTACTGAGACTTAAATAGATGCAGCTTCAGTTTCTGTGATTCTCTTCCAAGACTGATAAGCCAGCGTCCGAATTACTTGGTTTTCGGTCTTCTGGTCTCTAGTTTGAGAAACTATTTCAGTTCTGCCAACCTGGCCTGCCATCTTTGTCCTTCTATGAGGCTTTAGAAAGAGAAAAGGATGAATCACCCCTTTTTAAAATTACTTTTCCAAGTGGGGGGCTCCTTCACACCACTGATTACTTCTAAGATCCATTGCATCACTCCATCTTATTACCTGAAGTTTCTTTGATGCCTTCTCCTTCCTCACTGAGGAGCATGTTTATTGTATTTATTTTTTTTTTATAAGCAAAACCTAATTCTTGGTTTTCTTGTTAAAATTCTTCAGCCAGGCTCCTTGAGGAGTAAAGTAGGCATACAGAAAGTTAATGAGAAATTCTCCCTCTACCCCTGAGGATTGAAGAGGGGATAATTTAGGTAATATTCGGAACCAGCTCTGACCCTTTTAAGACTCTCCGGCATAGCTGCAGGAGGAGGAAGAGGAGGAGGAGGATCTAACTGTCCTACATTTTCCTTCTGGATGCTACCACAGCTACTAGTGTGTGGCTTTTCCTCCACAGCTCTCCCAAGAGGGCCAAGAGGAGCTGGGTGGAGCAGAATCTCAGAGCTGAGCACACAGCCCTGTGCTGGTACCCAGGCAGCATCCGTGTGGTTCCAGGCTCCCGATAATAAGTGCTAATTCCATTATTTCCCTAACACTGGACACCCAGAAACCTGATGACTAGTTATGGCACCTTCTGCTGGATGTGATCATCTTGTAATATCCTAATTAGCTGGGTCAGCTTTCCTCATCATCATGAGCAGTGACTGAACATCTTCTGCCTCTGCCCAGGATGGGCTCTCGCCCCGCTCCGCCTTGCTGCGCTTCACCCTGGGAAGCGTTTTGTGGTACTTTGGATCCCTTGTAAACTGTATTCTTCATTTTGGGCAGTCTTTCAACTCCATGAAAGTTACACGTTGTTTTCATTTCTTCTCAAGTACCTCAGGTCAAAGAAAGACCTGTGTCAGTGGCTTTAAAAGCCTAATAAAGTCTTTCATCCAGAGACCTGCTTGCTGGCGCAAAGTCAGGGAAAACAAACTAAGTCATCGAGTGTTGTTCAAACTGTCAGATCCTTTTCAGCATGCTCTTCCTGCCAGCCTGTTCATGTGCATTTGGGGGCTGGGATGGGGAGGAAAGGAAGAAAAAGAAGGGGAAAAAAAAAAAAGAAATAAAAAAAAAAATCCTGATGGCAGAAAGCCCATGGAACAACTGGCACCTTTCCAAAGCAGCCTCCCCCCCAGCCCCCAGCCCGCCTTCATGGGCACAGGCGTCTGCCAATCTGTTCTGCACACACACACACAAGACACACTGCACAACACAAGCAACCAAATGACTTTCCAACAACTTTGCTCACAAGTGCCACTCTGCTCCAACTTTGGCACCTTGCACTTTCCCCTCACCCCCGCCTCTCCAGGCTTTGCCTCCCAACAAGCTGGACAGGTTCCAGTGTTTAAAAGCCCATTTAACCACTCCCTTTTGTTTAGCAATGCTAAGCCTTGATCTGATTTTATCGACCCTGCCGTGCCAAGAGGAGGAGGAGGATGAGGGTTTCTGAGGATCCTGCAATGAGCTGAAAAGCTCCAGGAGCCCTCCAAGCTTCAAGAAGGGCTTTGCCCACTTTGCAGCAGCCCTCGTGCTATTGAGACACCCCAGAAGGAGAGTGTGTACTATTCATGGGACCACACAGGATGGCCTCCGCTCTTGCTTTTTGTGCCCATTTCTCCCTTTAGAAACTTGATTATTGGCATGTTTAGGAGCTGAGATTCAGTGCCATGCTTGGCTGGCACTGTCTTTTGATGGTTAAATAGTTCTTGACACTCTTAGCCTTGTTCAATGCTGCTATGCCCAGGAAAAGCAGAGCAAAAGGGGAGGGAGGCAAAGAGGCAAGAATAGGACCTCTGCTCTGATTGACAGTTGTAATCTTCCTGGTATTGTTAGGAGACATCTTTCTGCACTTGATAAACCCAGCATGATTACATGAAACATATCCTTTTAAAATATGTTTCTTTTTTTTCTACAGAGCAAGTAAAGCCAATTGCATTTAGAGCTAATTTCAATTCCTTTGTACAGTGCAGCATTTGGATGCCCTCTTAAGGATGCAAGGATGGAAAGTTTGCCTTATCAACATCCTTTGCTCATAATCCCAGAGCAGCTCTTAACATCAGTGCTGGAAAGGACTGATTACAAGTTGGACAGAGCCACAGAGCTGTGGCATAACAGAAGATGCTTCCCAAAAATCTGCCTCCCTTTCCCAGGTGGTTATTCTTTAGGGCAGCTTTGGAGAGGAGGGATAAACTTGCTCAGCCAGTGTGTGGGAAAAGGATCCCAAACATTGACCACCAAGACCATCAGCCATAGGAAAAGACATTTTGGTCTGATTCTTGACATCCATCACCCCACCAGTTCTGTGCTGCTGGTCATGATGAATGGGGAAGAATTTGAACATCCATCCAGCTGCTATAAATCTGAATGAATAAGAATAGTTCCTCATCTATGGCAATTTACACCAATCAAGGCTCTACCTTCATGTATCCGGCAATCTGGAGGAAGGAATCTGCCTCCTGCTAGGCAGCTACTGACACGTTTTTAACTGTCCTACAGTGGCTCTGCCCTTTTCTGCTTTTCATTTCCTGCTATAGAAAAAGTATAAAGGAAGAAATGATGAGCAGGCAACTGTGGTCATCAGAAGCAGCAAGATCATAGAACTGTAGAATGGTTTGGTTTGGAAGGGACCTTAAAGATGTCTCTAGTTCCAACACCACCTAGCACTGGCAGGGACACATTCCACTAGACCAGGCTGGTCAAGGCCACATTCAACCTGGCCTTGATGGCCTCCAGAGAGGGGACATCCACAATCAACCTGGGCAACCTTCTCCAGTGTCTCACCACCCTCACTGTAAAGAATTTCTTCCTAATATCTAGTCTAAATCTCCTCTCTTCCAGTTCAAAACCATTGCCTCTAGTCCTGTCAAGCCCCTGTGAAAAACCCCTCCCCAGCTTTCTTGTTCCAGAGAGACCCTGTCTAAAAATTCACACAGAAACAGAGACATAAGGCATGGAGAAGAGCAGAGCCTGGAGCCATGTCACTGAAAAACAAATGACACACAGACACTACCCAAGCAACTTTCCTTGGTCCCAACCAGTCAGATATTTTTGATATCCTGCAGCTTCAAAGAGGGTAAGAGGCAGCTGAGTGCTAGTGCTGAAGATCACGTTAGCCTTACTGGATTATTCAGGTCATGCTAAACAGCAAATTCAGTGGATTAAAGGAGCCCTCGTTCCCGCTGTGCAGTTTTAACAGCCTGCAAGTTACACAGAGGGGCTGAGGATGCTCTGTACGTCGCATGTCTTGTGTAGCACTTTATAGTCAGACAAGCTCAGCAAGGGGCATCTGCCTTCCTAAAAATTGCCATTGACCCATTCCTGTTTAGGAACATTGAGAAACCAATGGACTCGCCCAGCAGCTATGTGAAAACCTCTTTGCCAAGCCATGCAGAACTCACTTTTGTGTGCGCAGTGTATCGGCATTGTGTTACCATGACAAAACCAAATTACCACCATTGAGGATAGCCTTTGCTAACACAACAGCCCTTCTATAGCAATATACTCGTGTGCACAAATGATAGCACAATGGAGTGGATGTGTAACTGCTACCGGATCTCTGTAGTAGTGGCGAACAGTTTACAGCTCCTTTCTTGCCTTACCCGAGTTGTTCTCTGCACAGGAGTTGGTGTAAAGCTCAGCAGCACGAAGCTTGGTGCAATGTTGCTGTCTCTTGTTAACCTGCTGTCCCTGCAACTGCTACAAAGCAAAGGCAGGATGTCCCCAGTTGTCACTGCAAAACATTCTGGGGGGGTTCTGCTGTGCCAGGCACGGTCCTTGCTCTCACTATGGGTCAGTGAAACTGTAGGTGTTTCTGTACAATGAGCAAAATCAACATGGTACTACCTGACTGATACCAAACCCACCCAGTCATTAAAACTGCCTTGCAGATGCCAATTAAAAAAGGCTTTTAAAATTTGTTACTAATAAATAGAATCATTTAGATTGGAAAAGACTTTTAAGATGATTGAGTCCAACCACTACCTAATGCTGCAAAGTCTGAGATGTTGTATTGCCTGGGAAAGGAGGCTCTGGGACAGCTAGGAAGAGAAGCATGCAACTTCTGACCCAGATCTTACCACTTGCTCACCAAAATTTACATGCTGAGGCCAGCCCAGCACATGACAGAGGCAAAGCTTCCCAGAAACACTGTGTTGGCAGTCATCACTCCAACTTCAAAGAACAAATCTCTCAATGGGTAAATGAGCAAATAGCAAATAAATGAACTAGTGGTGTTTGAGTCTGCAAAATACCTGCTGCTGAGGTAGACAGATGAGGTGGGATCTCTGCTGTTGAATAGAGGGGTAAACTGGGCAGGTTCCTTCTTTTCAGGGCAGCAGTGATGGGGTATCCTTTATCCCCTGCTGCCCATGCTGGAAAACTCATAGGAATTACATATAATTAAGACTTCTGCCTCTGTCAAAACTGGTAGAAATTATTTGGCAGGCTTAAAAAATATTACAGAGACTGATAGACAGAGACACCTACACACTGCCTGGCATGCACAGAACTGGTTTTCTGAGGAAAAACTTGGCTAAAAATGAAAATGGTCAGTCCCTGAGTGGGTCAGAATATGGATGTGAGCTTGTTGGTAGTGGGTTGGCAGAGTCCTTGTGGAGGCAGATAGCTCTCCAGAAATGCAGTGAGCAATGTAAAAGAGAAGGATTTGGATTAGAGTAAAATGCTAAACCACGCACAAAGGTTTAGGAGGACAATTATTCCCAAGACTAACCTCAATCATCAGTTTCACAGAGTAGCTTTGACCTCACAGTCAGCAAGTTACAGGCTCAAGTTCCACGTCCGCACCCAAAGGTCCAAACTAAAGCTGAAGCATTTAATTTTCCATGCTCAGTTATCATTGTAAAGCCAGGATACAACAAAAAGACCCTCTAAGAAAATCCTCCACAAGTCCAACACGATTTTTTGCTGATATGACAACGTGCAGCACACCACAGTAACTATTTGACAAGGGATTTTTCACAAAAGCTTGCAGACATTGCTGGGTATAATTTTTTTTTCAGCTAAGAAAAATCACCAGGAGCTTCCACAGAGGACTTCTTGAGGGCAGAAGATGGCAAAGCTGAACATTCATCACCAGCAGATCAGGGAGCAGATGGAAAAACCACAGAAAGAGGTTGCACTGAGTTTGCTGTTTCTTTAAGTCGCTGATGGATTCACACATGATGCAACTAGACACAACACAGCACTTGCATCTTCCTGCATCAGTGATTCTGCAGACATAGATCTTCCCACCCTCCTCTTCCCCCTTCCAAGGCCCAGACATATTTTTTGTCTGCAACTGGATAGAATCACATTCTGCATACAAGCCCAGCAAAACAAAACATCCCATTTTCAGTTCACAGAGCTGCCATGGCAGAAATAAATATTATGTTGTTTGTTGGGGATTTTCTTTCTGGTCGCTGCTGTTTTGTTTTCCAGGAGCATTGTTCTGCACAACGATCTGACAAAATGTGTTCTTCCTGATTCAAGACTTTGCAGCCTGCTGTGCAGTGGCTGAGTTCTCACAGAAAAATCCAACCCTTCCAAGCCAGACCCCAAACTTCTCCAAACTCTCAGCCTCTAGAGAACTTTCCCAATCAGTAAGCCTAGGATGAGCACTGGGTCTCCTTCCGATTTCAGCAGGAAACCCCCAAACACAAGGTCTCTGAAGTAACAGTATGATTTGTAAGAGGAAGATAACATCTTTGGCTTTGCCTCTCTGCTTGGAGCACACCATGGCTGAGGGAAGGCAGCTGGACACAGACTAACCCACTCCTAACTAACAGATTTGAACTTGTATCAGTTAGGAGACATGGTAGCCCCAAGGAGTTTAGGAGAAGACACCCAAAGGTGCAGCAGCCCTGCACCAACCACTGTGGCCGTGCTGTGTTTTCAGAGGCATGTTGTTTGGTGTTGCTGAATCAAGTCAAGGGATGAGCCTTCTTTGGAAGAGAAAACTGCTCAAGTTTGGGCTTTATGAACCTGACACAGACTCACCAAGCTCAAACACGTATAAAAGAGTCTGAACACTCTGTGCAGGGGACAGCTACAGGAATTAGCATTTTTTTTCTCCTCCTTCTCACTTCAATTGCCTGATCTGGTGGTAATTTTCCTCTCCCTGGTGCCTCCCTCCCCATCCTTCCCTTCTCTCTTCCCACTCTGCCAGCCAATGACAAAAATAGAGATGAGAAAAGACATAAATGCATAAAAGAAGGGATTTTTCCATCTTTTAATGCAGAGGGGGATTAATTTGCCTGCTGCCTCACTGCAAAAGCATCCCAGGTTAGGCAGGTGAGATTTGAGGGGTGGCTGTGTGATGCATCAAGCCAATCCTGCCCCTTGACCTCCAGCTCCCTGCCTGCATAGCCTTCAGCTTTATTGAAGGCACCGGGCGTGAAATGGTACCAGTGATGATGCTCTGTGCTTTCTAAGCAGCCTTTGTGCAGAAGGAGCAGTTGTGTCAAATCTGCACCCTGCGTGGTGTGCTTGCCTTCAGCTGGGGTACCTGGGGAGGAATGGTTCCCTGGTTTTGCACCACTAATAAAAAGAAGATGTTTCTGTTCAAACAGCGGCTCTGTGGCTCAGCAAATATGACGCTGCCGTATGCTAAGGTTAGAATCCATTTAAAGAAACCCAAGTTACTGACAACTTAAGAATGAAGGGAAAAAATTAACTGATGCTTACCTTGGAGTTTGGCTGGTTGGACTTGGAGGTTTCTGTTTCCCCAGCAGGAACTGCTTCACTGGGCTTTTCGTGGCTAGAGAAGGAAAAGAAAAACGTTGTGAGACCAAATCAAAAGGAGAAATCAGATCAACGTTCTGTTGATTACATCAAGTTACAGAGGTAAAAAAAACTCCTTTTGTTTCATGGTTTATTTTTATGTTTGTGTAGTATTGCAGCTGATCAGATGAAACTTTGAAAACAAAAACATTCATCACAGGTGTAGCTTCAGTTTTGTTGGACAACATTAGTGCTTGGAGCTCTAGTCATAGTATCATAGTATCAGTCAGGGTTGGAAGGGACCACTAGTCACCTAACATGTTGTTCCTCAACTTCCAGCCCTTTCCTTCCTCACCATTTGAAAGTGAAATTGGTCCCAGAACTGTTCTGGGATGTTACATTATGACCCAAATGTCTCAAAGGTTAACTCTAAACTCAATCTTTTTTTTTGTTTGTTTTGTTTTGTTGCTCCCCAACTGGACAATGAAAACAACTCATGCTTAACAAAAGATGAATTTCCAGGTACTGTCAATACAACTTCCAGGATGATCAATCACTCAAACAAGTCAGGGCAAGCTCCTCCAGCCCCACAAACACCACGGCAAACTTCTCAACCATTTTGAGATGCAGAGTGAAGGACCAGAGATGGGTCCTGTGAGCAGCACATGCTGCTTTCCCTTGTGAGCAGGTGCTTATTGCCCTTTATTTCTACTCCATGATTATTTCCAAGCTGAAAGGTCCTGTCCCTCACCTTCGTGCATCACATAGTCAGTCACTTGTACCAGCACAAACAATGTTCAAGCTGAAGGAAAGGTCTGAGAGGAGATACCACACCCAGGGCCCTACCAGCCTAAGGGACAGTGTCATGATGCTAGTGTTTGATAAAATTAATTGATCATGTCTTTTCAATGGACCACCTACAGCTCTCCAAGTTTAACCAGATGGAAGCAGAGAGACTTCACATTCAGAGATGTGAATCAACAAAATATGACCACAAAAATGAACTTTTTCCCTTTATGTTTGGGGGTTTTTAGATGAATGCTACTTAGCAGAGCTATGTAAATAATTTTCTCTAAAATAGTTTGTTCTGGACTTCTGAAAAACATTTGAGAGTTCACCGAAAGAACTTTTCTCAAAAGGTGGGTTTATTGAGATTACAAATTTCCCTGGAAATTCCACTGTAAATATTTTTTAACCTACTTTTCTTCCTCTCTGCCTCCCCAGTAGCTCTTTGTCTCACATCAGTGCTCTGCCACTCTCAGATCCTATGAGTCCTTCTGCCTCGATGCTTCTTGGGATC
Source organism: Dryobates pubescens (assembly GCF_014839835.1). Classification (NCBI taxonomy): domain Eukaryota; kingdom Metazoa; phylum Chordata; class Aves; order Piciformes; family Picidae; genus Dryobates; species Dryobates pubescens. The sequence goes on from NC_071637.1 coordinate 13,771,196, forward strand.
AAATGATCTTTACCAGTGACTGATAGAGCTGATTTAAAGTGGTCTTTCACAATTCTTCTCTCTCCTCTCTGCTCTTAGAGCTGTAATTGCTGATGGATTTAATTTCATTTGAAAACAAAACAAACAAACAAAACAAAACCCCACAAACCAACCAAACGAAAAACTAAACAAACAAAAGACCCTAAGAGGCATCCTAAACCCCTGTCCCCCCACAACCTCCATCCCTTCCTGCCAGAAATAACCCCACTCATCAGTGCTCAGGATGGCAGTGGGGCTGAGTAGCCAGATGGGAGCTACTGAAGGCCTCCGAGATCAAGCCACCAGCCTTCAAATTCTGACATTTGGTCGTGGGTGGCAGATTTTTTCCTTTCACACTTAAAAACATTGCAAACCACAGTAGTTCTGTTTGATTGGGAATTGGAGACTGATTAACCTTATCTTCTTCTGTGCAGATGCAGATGTGAAGAAACAATTTCCTACCCATGATGGCCAGAACTGGTGTTTGGACCATTAGCCAATGCACACCATCATATCCCAACTCCTAAACCCTCAATGTGCTGCACAGACCTCGAGTAGGGATTTGTTGCCATTCTATATGTGGGAATCAAGGGAGCAAAAAAAATTTACTCCTTCCTGTGCTGCACTAAAACCACCATGGAAACCAACCCTGAATTTCCCTAAATTTTTAGCATCACTGCAAAATGTTTCCTGATGGACCAAAAGAATCCAACCCCTCTCCCACATCATACTCTCCTAGGGCGTGATGCTGACCCAGTAGGACCTTTCCCAGTGCAGATGGGAGGAGTAAGGACAATGATCTCCTTTTTCTTTTTGGCAGTGAGGAAGATCCTTCTTCATGTGCTTTTATTAAACCATGTGCCTGCACCGTGAGCTCAAAATGACACTTTTGAATAATTTAAGATAACGATAATAGAAACAGTCAAAAATCTCTCGTAGAGACCAAACTCCATTCCTCTTGCAGCTTCTGAATTAGTTTCTTGCTTGTAGCTACTTCTGCTCTATCTTAAGAGCTATTAAAAAAAAAAAAAAAAAAAGAGGGGGGAAAAAAAAGGAAGAAAGCTGGATGGAAGGGAATATTAGGAAATTACTAATGCTTTTTTGAAAGCACCTATTGCTTAATCTTCTGCAGTGCTATTTCTGGGTTCCCATGCAGCTTTCATCTTTACACAAAGCGTTTTTATACTCTCTTTGCACTCTCCCAGCCCCAGTCTGGAGAGGACAGGTTGGTTTTGTGCATTTTCCCCCTATCCCACTGGAGATGAAGCCCCCCTGGGTCAGACGCTGGGGTTTTTTTTGTTGCGAGAGATGAGGTTTATTTACTGGACAACATTAAGCATTTGGCTTTCCCAGCTCCAAAGTTCCTTTTGTTAGTTATATTATAAGGAATATATTAGGAGGGCTATATTCTGTGCATTTATGTATATAGTACCTATAAGATATAATATTTCATTTCTTTTCTATTCTGTTTTTAAAGCCAGGAATGCTGGGTCTGCTGCAGCTGAAGTCTTTGCTGCTTTTTCATGCTCTGCTTTCGGGAAAGCAGAAATGCAGCCTCCACTTAAAACACCGGGATCAGGACATCATCATCTTCTCCCCAGCAACATCTGGAATATTAACACACTGGAGTGGGCTTGGAGTTGCATTGGCTAAACCAATCTCTAGCAGGAGCCTCCCCCCACTGCTCCCAAGTAGGGAAAAGCAGCGGCGAACGTGAGTAGCAGCCGCACTCACCGCTGCGTGACTCCGGTTTCATGCCTGCACTTCTCCATTGATTTATGGGGCAGCTCATTTCCAGACCCACCTCCTTCAGGAGGAGGAACTTCAACTCCATGTGAATAATAGGGTCCTATATCTCTTAAAGCAGTCGCTGCTTCTTTCCCTGGTTGGGGAAGAGCTGGCGGGGGAGGGAAATTATGGCCAAGAGAAATATTTCTCCTCCCTTCAGATGGGTCTGGAAGCAAACCGCAGAGGCAGAAAGTGCATTTTGCACTTAAAGAAAAAAAACAAAAAAAGAAAGAAAAAAGGAAAATAAAATAAAGGAAAAAAAAAAAAGAAATAAAAAAAGATATAAAGCCCATAACCCAAGACACAGCTCGAGAGGGCGAGGAGGAGATCCCACAACCCACTCCCATGGTTAGAGCCACACAATGGGAGCCACGCGCGCCTGCCGCCCATTCAATCTCTGCCTTCCATCTCTATATCTCTATACACATGCCCCACAAAGGCATATTTTCTACGTTAAGCCTATGGATTACTGGCTCAGGCCCTTCCGGGGGGGGAAGGAGTAAAAAAAAATTAAAAGAAAAAAAATTTGTTGCCAAGGCAACGAGCCAGGGGTTGCTATGGCATCTTGGAGCCGAGCTGCTGGGCCAATCCCCGCTCCCTGCGAGCTGGGAAGGCGCAAAGCCTCTAAATTTAATGTCAGTGTGGAGAGGAAGGGAAGCTGTTGAGGCATGCATGATGCTGAGCGTGCGCTTGCTAAATGCGGACAACATGGCCCCCATGATTAGGACCAGCACACTAATGAATATTCATTGGGCTGATTAAAGCAAAGTCAATTAACTACTTGACTGCTTGATTTTTTGCTGGATTTTAGTCGTCTCTTTTAACCATTTTGCCACTGGGGATGCTCTTGTTCTCCCCTTCATCTCCCTCTTTCCTCCTCTATATTTCCTCCCGCTGCCAATTAAGGTTTAGATTATTTTTTTCCCCTTGTCTTTATGCTTCCCCCCCCCCCCCCTCTTTTTTTTTTTCCCTGACAATAACCCATCCTACTCGGATTTTACAGCTCATTTTATGTCACCAGTAAATCATGTTCTTCTAGGGTCACTTTCTTCCACCACAGTTGTAGGTAAGCCAGAAGGTCACAGATTTCCATCAAGTTTTTACATCTCACGTATGATTTAATTCCAAACCCACAGCTAAGCAATAACGCTGATTTTCTCTTTCACAGTGGGATTTTCCCCCCATCCCCACAGCCCTTTGTTTTAGAATACAGGGAGTTGCTGTGAGCCAGGTCAAGGGCTGGGGAAGATATTTCCACACACATACACACTTTTGATTTGTGAGATCAGGATTCCTTCAGATGGACAGCTCAGACCGAATGCTCTAGGAAACCTAAAGGGGTCTTAAAATAAAGCAAGAATTCATTAAAGATGGGCTTCAGTTTAGAGAGTGATCTTTCTACAGTGCAAGAGTGATATAATAAAATGGCAAAGAGGACTCCATATTTCACAGAGATGATTTCTCAGGAGGTGGCTGCAAACTAAAGCTTGGGATTCCATTAAAAATAAAAGAAATAAAGAGAAAAGAAAACAACAACAACAATTCCACATTTGTGAATTCAGCCCTTACAACCCAACCTGGGAAAATACTTCACCTTCTCTGCCTTGTTTTGAAAACTCTCTCCCAGGTTCTTGTACTGTATATACACAACTGTGTCAGGGAAAGATGCATTTAACATGATAGTTGTGACTCTGTTGGAGGGGAGTTGTAGGTAAGGTTATCTGATGGAGAGCAGAACCTGAATGGGATCGCTGAGAATTTGGGCTCCTGTCTGTGACAGCAACTGAAATAAAAAGGTGCAGAAAAAGACAGAGTCTACAGAAGGGTAGGAACAACACCAGCTTCCAATATTTTATGTGTAGCTCAGCTACTTGCAAGAAAAAAAAATAATGTGGGGAAAAAGTAGTGGAAGAAGAACAAAGCCAGACAGAGCACAAGCGAGGGGGGAAGTTCGCGTTATTTTTAGCTGCAAAGTGAAAAAGAATCAATTTTTGTTCTCTGAAACCTATAGACATACAGGTTTCTTTATTTTATATTTCTTTTGCTGGATGATGCATATATTTCTGTGGTTTTATATATATATATAGTTATAAAAATAGCTGCCCTGCGACGTGCCACTAATTTGTGGGAAACAGGGAATTACGCAGCTTTCTCCCGCTCTACAAGCCGTTCCTCTGCAAACTCACTGCCTGTTCATCATCCCTCTAATTCAGGCCATTATCCCAACTTTTAAGCTTTTCACGTGCACCCCAAAATTCCAGCCCTGCTTGGACCCTCCAAAGGTGCCGGGGTTTCACCCGGTGCTGGCTAAGGCAGCGGGAAGGCTGAGCTGGCAGAGCAGGATTTGGTGCGCGTGTTCCCGACGCGGCTTTTTCCTTTTTTTTTTTTTTTTTTTTTCCCAGGGCTTTACATTTTCTGCCATCAAAATCAGAAGTCTGCATAGCAACACTGAGCTCCGTGGGGTAACACGTGTCCCTTCCCCAAATCTGAAGGAAAACCCCCAACAAATAATTGGCTATTTACAAATTAAAAGCCCACCGAAAGGAAAGAGAAAAGGAAGGGGAGCGCGTTAAGCTGCCACAATCCATTAAAAAACTATGGATATTCTGGGGGCTCTTTCCCCCCCACCACCCCAAAAAATAAAAATAAACATTTTTTCATCTATGTGGTGTGGAAATCTCATCACAGGGGGCAACGTACACAAAGAACAGGAGAATAATTCCATCCCCGCAAAATGTTTAGAGAACCGGATTCAAATTCTAACTGGGTCACAAACGAAACGTAGTCAGCAACCTACAGCAGGGAAAAAGGAAAGAGAAGAAAGGAGGAAAAAAAAGAAAAGAAGAAAAAAAAGAAAAAAGAAAAAGAAAAGAAGACAAAACCCCACCCCAGAGCTGTGCCACTCAGCAGTCTGCAGCTCCTGGTCATGAGAGGCCACAGCATTAGCCAGGCAGGGTGTTGCAGGTCAGGATTAAGACGCATTAACCAATTCATATGGAGGAAGCCAGTCCAGCACCTGCCCACAATTTGACAATTCTCTTCGTCTCCCTTCCACGTAGACCAAATCCTCTTCTACTTGGAGGAGGATATTTCCCCCCCCACACACACCCCTTTTTCTTTTTTTTTTTCTTTTTTTTTCTTTTTTTTTTTTAACATATAATGTTATTCTGGGTTAAATTTGCATCCCTGAACTGTGAAAAGCAGTTTAGCTCCAAACCTACACAAGACTGAGAACTACATGGTTATTGTGCTCGTATTGAGAACGATGCCGAGATAAAAAGCGCTCAGAGATGTGGATGTGTGCACATAGACACACGCAGAGAAATGGCAGCAAACAGCATCCACCCAGGTTCTAAGCTATGTGGTAAATTCCATAAACTCTTTAAAAACCCCACAAAAAATACAGATCCAGAATCTCCAGCCGCACAATGGAAAAATATTCTGCCCGCGAAGCCATTGCGGGAGCAGTAAACTCAGGGTTAAGTCTCTGGATCCCTGGCTGATACTCTCAGCCTTTCATCATGTCTCTATGAATTTTTATTCCTGCACTCAGGGGTAAATTAAGGCTGATGGTGTCAATACAGAGTTTTGAGCCCTATTTCAACATTTTTTATGTTTCACCTGTTTAATTCAGACCCTTTAAGTTTGATTTTTTTCCCCATGCCCGCTCCCTCCCCCCCCCTCAATTTAGGAGGAAGGCTCAGGGTTTTTTAAATCCTCTTTTGAAATGCCATCTTTTCCAGGAGGCTATTTTCCACCAAACTCCCCACTCCACCCCTACCCCAAGCCATCCTGCATGAAGGCAGGAGCCATTTTCCCAGGCAGAATAAATTCCTCATAGTTCACTTCTTGCAAGATGCCAGCTGATCAGCCTCCTCTACAGCACCCCAAAGCTGTGGAGATCCTTAACTTTTGCATCTATCTGAAAAAAAAGGGGGAAAAAAAAAAAAGAAAGAAAGAAAAAAAAAGGCAAAACAAAACCCAAACAAACAAAACCCAAACAAAACCCAAACCAAGCCCAAAAACCCTCCCAAAATCCTGCCTGATGCGTTTGAGATTAAAAAGCTGATGTCTGGGATTAAAGCAGCCCAGGTTTGCAGCGGTTAGCCATGCTAACCAACCAGAAGAGTTATCTAATGTGGGCTACATGTGATTGCTGGGCTGCCATGGCAGTAGACGCCGTGTCCCTTCCTCCCTGCACGCACACACATGGTATTTCTAATAGGATCTCTTCTCCTCTCCCTCTCCCCCGCTTTCACAATCTGTCGCTCTCCAATCTGCCCACTCTGCTCTATTTTCCCATCCAATATTCCCCCTCTAACACCTTCCCCTCCTCGCCAGCCCCCATCCCTGCTCCCTCTATCTTCGCCCTTCCTTCCAAAGCTCTGAGAGTGGTCACGGTAGCCCCAGCACTGAGTTTTGCCTCCATGGATATTCAAGGCAGACTGGTTAAAACAAAAAATAGGGAAAAGTAATTTCTCCCCTCTTACTACCAGCACTTAAATAACACAGTAACTAACTGGCTCCACTAATAATTTGGTGTCTAAAATCAATTTTTCATAGTGATGGGCTACATTATTAATACCCATCTTACTTGCTGCTGGCTTATCAGGAACTTTACAAACAAGTTCACTACCACTCTCAGCTTTACAGAGGGGAAGGATCAGCAGAGGGAAGGAAAAGGCTCAGTCAGAGCTCCCCAGCAGGCTGGGAGCATAGCCTGAAATAAATTAGGTCTCCTGGGTTCCAGTCCAGTGCTCTACCCATTAGTCTCTGACTATGAAACAAATGCAGAGGCCAGAAAATACATAAATTGAAGCAACACTTCACTGTTCCTTGTAGTCTGTAAAATAATTACTAGATGCAGATGTAGCTAGAGGCTTTAGTGATCCCAGGGATATATTTATAAGATCTGGGTTTTCCCCCAGACCATTTTCCTGCTCTTCATGGACTATTCACTCTGCCTGAAATTTGGCCCAAACTTAGGAAGCACCGGTCACAAACATGTCTGAGCAGATCAGCTGGTTTAAGGAGTTCAAGGGAAGCATCAGGCTTTATCTGGGCCTGGCAGGATTAGGGAAATAAGTATTTAATTTCCCAGAAGAGAGCAAGCTTGCAGCCAGCTTATGTGTGCCTACACACGGACACATACATACACACAGGGGAACATGCCAAAAGCTCCACCACAGCACTCAGAGTGGGAGAGAAATGGGTTTTATGCAGCATGCAAGATAATAACAGTTCTCATGAGGAGGGGAAAAAGAGCTATAAATTCAGACTCTTATCTTGTAGGTGTCCCTTGTTTTGTGCTGGCTGCACAGCTCATGGAGATGAGGATATCACTCATGGACTGGTGAGCATGGCAGAGCATTGAGTTCCTTCATAGGACAGGGAGATGCCAAGCAAGGACTGATCAAGGATCATGTGGCATAAGAATCCTAGAATATCTGAATATTTTTCTTCTATTTCCAAGAGATAAAAGCATCTTCTGCTAGGAAAACCAACACAAGAAAGCATTATAATCAGGAAGAACCTGATGTTGTTCCTGTGGACCAAGCAAACACTTGCTTTTAAGAATAGTACTAAAGAGGGGGGGGAAAGCCCAGAAATCTGAGTTAAGTTTCCATCCCCACTCTAAATTCAGATCTGCCACACACTGTACTTCAACAGGGTAAAACATAACGTGACTGATATCAGGGCCTGTTGCAATGCCATGTTTGTATTACACAGCAAGAGTCAGGGACTCGCAGCTTTTAAAGACAGACCTGCCCACCACAGAACAAAGAGCTGCTCCAAAACAGCTATATCCAGAAATCTCCTGGTGTGGATTCTGGTTGTGGTGATGATTACTGAAAAGAACCACAACAATTCAAGCTGTTCCCCTGCTTACAACACCCCTTCAGTGTCTGCAGGTCAGGCTCCCCAGTACAAAACAGGCATGATGGAACATACCGAGAAGAGTTCAGTGAAGGTCCACAAGGATGATGATGGGACCGGAGCATCCCACATAAGCGGAAAGGCTGAGAGACTTTTTAGTCTGGAGAGGAGAAGGCTCAGGAGACACCTTGTTAAAAAATACCTGAAGGGAATGTGAAAAGAGAACAGAGCCAGGCTCTTTCCAGTGCTGCCCAGTGAAAAGACAAGCAGCTGCTGCAAACAGAAAGGTTTTCTGTCTGAAAATAAGGAAATGTTTTTTAAATGTGAAAGTGACTGAGTCCTGCCCAGAGAGGCTGTGGAGTCTCCATCCTTGGAGACATTAAAAACAATGATAACATCTGGACATGGTCCTGGACAACTGGCTCTAGATGGCCCTGCTTGAACAGGGGGGTTGGAGCAGGTGATCTCCAGAGATGCTTTCCAAACTCAGCCATTCTATGATTCTACAAAATAAAATCTGCCCTTTTTTTTCTTTTTTTAAATGAAAATAATTAAAACCCAAAAAAATCTTCATTGTGAAATGTCAAAGATTTTGATGCTCACTTTTGAAATATGGATTCATAAAACTTTTTCTTTTTTCCCCACAAAGGCAGCAAACAACTTTCTGAAACTTCAGGCTCTCCGATAAGACAGCTACTGAGATTTCCTCACCATAATGACCCTGATGACTGCAAGAAACCTGAACAGCCAGATCACCCAGGGACAATTTCTCCCCTAAACCTTGAGTGCCAAACCTACAGCAAAGATTACTCTGTACACATCCAGCTTCTTTACCAACGGGATAGCCTCCTTGCCCTGGGCAAGTACATCATTACAGAAGAGATGCAAGAAGAAATCAGCCATGATAAAGACATGAAATATCACTGCAATGTTTAGAAGGGCTCCAAAGTTGAACCTGAGGACTACAAACCACTAAATGACTTGCAGAGCTGCCAAAAAGCATTTCCAGTTCCACATACATACACACATTCGTGAGATCTGTGGTAGATCTGTGAGGAATGACTAATTCACCCAACACAAAGGTGACACTGCTATGACACAGAACTTGCATGTCTGAAAAGCTCCTCCCTCTCTGAAATCTCTGAAAGAAACTGAACTCTTACAGTGTAACAGGGAACATCTCCCTCTAGATTCACAGCTGGTTGCAATAAGGGAAGCCAAAGACAGGGAGAAAAAGCTTTTACAGTGGGTAAAACTGACAGTAAATTGTCCCAAGCATCTTGGAGCAAATCTTGCTCAAGTGTCCTGAAAAAGGTCACAAACAGCAAGAGGACAAAGTCTGCAAGCAATAAAAAGTTCTCTGAGAGCCATCCCTTCTGGGGAAAAAAAAAAAAATCATTATTTCTAAAAGATCTCACTAGAGCTGCTGACAGAATAATAAAGCAATATCAGGAAGCAGAGCCCCAGAGAAAGAATAGATGAACTGGTCAGGAGGTCATTCCACTGCTGGACAGAGGGTGCTGGACCAGACAAACCCACACCACACCTCTTCAGTAAGCCCATTTGGTTGTTTCAGACCTTCTGCACCACCACAGGAGTGCACCTGACAATCAAGGTCTTCATGCCTAACTTGAAATAAATAGTCAGTGTCCCACAAGACTCCTGCACTTGACAGGACTCTGGACCTGACTGTGTGGTGGGTTGCATTTCTCCAGTACAGAGAGAATGGAAACATCGCCCAAGAGCAGACCTGAAGTTAACTTTGACTCCAGACATCTGCTGGACAGCCATCAAACATGCTGCTGTCAAGTTGGAGGCTAGTAAAGATGCAAGCACAGAAGGATTTTTTTTTTGGTTGTCCTGCACATGTCATGCCCTTGCACATCTCTGTTCTTGTGATTGATGGCTACACTCCAGAATGATGATTTACTGTACAGCTGAGTCAGTTTTATCTTACAAATCTATACAACTTCTGCACGGTCAGGTACTAAGAGCAGTCTGCCCAGAGATGGTGACAAAAGTACTTTCCTCAGACCTGACTGAAAAATCCCCAACTCCAGAAGGTCCTGAGTAAGGGGTTCTAAATGCCTTAAATCAGATAAACGCAAAGAGTTTTCCTGCATGAAAAGTGACATTGGGGGAAAATGTGTACTGGGAAAGGACAGAAAGAAGAACTCTTTAAAGTCAGCTTTGAAACAAACTCCTGCTCTCTTGAGTCTGGTTGTGAGTGACATAACTTTCCTGTGCTAACACAAACATGTTTGAAAATCAGGCTAGGGAGAATCAGAAGTGCCTCCGGTTTTAACTAAGGACATCATCTTTCTTTTCAGTTCCTGGTATACATGTAGAGCCCCAAAACCCAGAAGACTTCACATCCTGCTGTCTTGTCCTGACAGGTGGTGTGAGAAGCTGTGCATTTCATGAAGGTTTTTTTCCAACCTAAATGATTCTGATTCCATTCTCTGATTGTCTCGTTTGGTTTTGCAGAATACAGTTCCTCAAGACCCATCTAAAACCTCCACAACCGGTTGCCTGTCTGGAGACTTCAGCTTCAAGGAAGCCTTGAACCACAGAATTATAGAATTGTTTCAGTTGAAAAGACCTCTAAGGTCAGAGCCCAAACATTGACCTAATCCAAGCACCACAGCCATTAAACCAGGTCCCAAAGTGTCATGTCCACACATTTCTTGGACACCTCCAGGGATGGTGAATCCATCACCTTCCTGGGCAGCCTTTTCTAATGCCTGACCACTCTTGCAGGAAAGAAATTCTGCCTAACACTCACCCTAAACCTCCCGTGGCACATTTCCTCTCATTTTATCACCTGACGCACTCAACTTGCACAGACTTTTCAACATCAGAGCAGCCCATCTCTGCGTTCCCTCCACCTGTATCTGCCCTTTCACTTCACCCACTCACCCAACACTGTTTTGCGCTGCTCGGTGCTAGCAGAACGCAAAGCCACCCCTGTGCTGAACCGACCCCTTTCAACAAGTGCAACTGGGAGGCAGAAGCAGCCTGTGAGTGCACTGGTACAAAGTTTCTGCGGCCCCAGCAGAGCTGCAAGAGCTCACGTCACCTCTCCAGGAACTTGTTTGTATTCTTGGGAGAATGTTGAAAAATATCTCTGACCCCCAAACATTTACCTTTTGATCGGGGGTTTCCAATGTTGCTGTAGTGTATTAGAGCTGAGATGCTCATAAAAAAACCCTTTGTGTCAACATAGTAAATGACTCTAATTAGGCTGGTGGTGCAATGAAAATGCTTAATTCATTCTGATGAGGCAGAAGGAAGAGCTAAAATGTTTATAGACAATGGGTGAACAGGGAGATATAATGCTGAGTGCCAGCTTTAAATGCAAATTACCGCAGAAATCTTTCCCTCTTCACCATCCCATTCCTCCCCCTTCCTCCCTCTCTCTCTCTCTCTCTCTCTGTCGCCAGCACCACACTGTAATCTCCTAGTGCAGTAATTAGAAGTGAAAGGAGCCACATAGAGGGGCCTCTAAAGGCAATACTAAAGAGAATTGCAGAGGGGGAAAAAAATAATAGAATACCTGCCTTTAATAGAAGATGGCACCATTTGCCAGAGTGCACCACCACTGCAGCACTTAGCATGGTGGCAGGATCAGAGAGGGGATCATTTGGAGGGGTATTACTGAAATGGTATGGAAATTTGGTGCATTTCCACCTGCCCCCCTCTGAACTGGCTTCATTTATAGTGGCTGTTCACAGGGCTGGGGCCACTTTGCCTCTTGGAAGAAGTCCAGGGCAACATCTGCAAGCGAACATTTTGGGGAAGTCAACTCTTGTGGTGTTTCTTCCTCTTGCCAGAAGTATGGAGGTGCAAGTGAGCAAGAACCATAAGGCTGAAAAAACTCAGCCTGGAAGTTGTCAAGAGAGAACATGGAAACCTTGCAACATTGTCATTAAAATTGTTCCTCATCATATCTGCTGTATCTCCTCTTGAGAACAGCCTTGAGAAGAGAAAGGCTAGGGGAGACCTTATTACCATGGACCAGTACATAAAGGGTGGCTACCAGAAGGATGGAGACTCCCTCTTTACAAAGAGCCCCACGGAAAACACAAGGGGTAATGGAGACAAGTTCCTGCTGGGGAGATACCAATTGGATTCCAGCAGACAATTTTTCACCATGAGAACTGCTAGACATTAGAATCCTCTCCCAAGGGAAACAGTGGATTCCCCTGCACTGGAAAGTTTTAAGACTTATCTTGACAGGGTGCTGGGCCAGATCATTTCAACTAGGCTATTACCTGGAAAGGTCAAACCAGATGATCCCTGGGGTACCTTCCAACTTGGCTTCTGTGAAATTATACAACTGGTGAGAAAGAAGATGTGATAGAATGGAAGAGGGTAAAGGATGAAGAGAAGGTAGCCACTCTTTGGTTTGCATAGAATACAGAATAAACCAGGTTGGAAAAGACCTCTGGGATCATCAAGTCCAACCTACCACCCAATACCATCTAATCAACTAAACCACAGCACTGAGTGCCTCATCCAGTCTCTTTTTAGAACACTTCCATATGAAGTATACTTTTTTTTTCCCCCTTTAAATGTTGTCTTTTGAAACCTCTGGAAGAATTTTTCCCTGGGAGTTGAAGGGAAGCAATGTTCCTCTCTCAACGTGACAGCATCTCATATTTTAGGATCTCCAGCAGCAGCATGGACACAGCAGTGCACAGCAGCGTGCAGATGTGCCTCGGAGTTTCACATCTGGAGTCTGAGCTAAAATTGGGTTTTGTTTCATCTTCTGTGAATCAGATGCTCTCAGCCCTGCTCCAGCATTGAACAAATCCCCTTTTTCCCTCCCACACACAAATCACCCCAGTACAGCAGAAGGTCAGAAGAGGGGAGCAGAGAATCTGTCACAGTCCTACGCAAGCCAAATGAACTTCTACTAAACTGCTGCTCGAATTACATCCTTGATTGAAACCCTTTCAATAAAAAATATTTTCTTTCCTCCTTGCAGTGGTAGTTGGGTCTCAAGCTTGAGGAGAACAGCCAGGCGAGCATATTCCAGTGCACACAAGCAGGATATGGCAGCCCTGGACTTTTGCAAAGAGGAGCTGACCAGGGAAGGGGAAAGAGGCAGAAATCAGGTAGCATTTTTGTAAGGACTGTGAATTTTATCACCTTTCCACTCTAACATGGTTGTGTTGTCAGTGGACAAGGTCGTGCCCACTCTGGGCACATCATTTAACAACATGCCCATCTCTCCAGGCAAGCCTGGTGATGTGCCCTGCCCTTTTCGGCAGGTGACCTGACCACGGCAGCCAACCTGGACTGGCTTTGACTTGAGGGATTTAACACCCTTTAGGAAAGCTGCAGGAGGCTGAGGTGTGCTGCTGGAGGTCAGTGGTCAGACCCTGCTGCCAGATCACATCATGTTACCAACTCCCAAATGAGCTGGATTTCCTGCCATTAAATATTGTTATTTGCTAAAGATACAAAGATGCTGCTTTTCTCTTCCCTAAGGCCAGCATGCAGGAGGTCCTGCTACCTCCCAGAGCCTGGCCTGGGCAGAGTCACATTCCTGAAGGACAGTTCTTGCAGAGGTGACGTCACATTTATGTGTTCACAGAAGCCCAACGTGGTGGGGGTTGGAAGGGACCTCTGGAGATCATCCAGTGCAACCCCCCCAGCTAAAGCAGGGTTTTCCACAGAAGGTTGCCCAGGGTCACAATGTCCAGGTGGGTTTTGAACGACAGTCAGGCAGCATCTTAGTGAGGACTATGAATTCTATTGGCTGCTAAGGATTGTTGCATGAGTATAATGGGGCACCCTCCCCTGCACCTCCTCATCTGCATAACCAGGACCAGAGAAGCCCGAGACAAAGCTGGACTTTGGCTTGCTTGTGCCTGTGAATTGTTCCCCAGATTCAGCTCATTCACAAAAGAGAACCATCTGACCCTCAGAGGTACCTCAAAGTCCCGATGTGGAGGTGACACTGGGGTCTCCTCCAGGCTGCCCCTGGGCACAGCGCAGCGTGCCAGCAGCTCCCTTCTCCCCCAGCTGCAAGCTGGAGCATCCCACCGTCTCTTTCTCTCTCTCCCTCTCTGTGTTTGCTCAGTGAGACAGAAGCAATACCAGTTTGCAGCACAATAAACCATGTAAAGGAAGCATCAATTAACTAGAATACATGGATATAGTATTTAATTAACTATAGGCTCACAGTTACCGTATGATGTCATGGAAACCTCGAATCTCCTGGGTGCCGCCTCACACATGCCAACTGGGAATTGGAGCCATCACAAATCCCATGTAAAGTTTGAAACCTGACATTTTTTAATTAAAAAAAAAAAAAAAAAAAAAAGAAGAAGAAGAAGAATTCTGACTCTCTTAAGTACCTTTTATTTGACATAAATGCCTGCACATCTCTGGTACAGCAGGAACCTGGGCTGTGGCGGTTCTTGCAGATTGGAGGCCAGTGACATTACTCACCCATTCAAGGCCACTGTCATTAACCATAGCTTTGTGTTAAGGAAGTAGAATAATGAGCCCACAAGGCTTTAAAGAAATAAAAAGAGGGCAAAACCATACTGGATGGGTTTTCAAGGATATAAGATAATAAACGTTTACATCTCCTTTAGTGGTAGGGTTTGAAAGCACTTTGCAAAGCAAAACCACAAACATTTGAGGCTGACTTCCTGATGCCTAATTCAGTATGAAAGCATCATTTAAGGCTATGATTTCTCGTTAAGCACCTCTAGAGAGGCAACCTGCCTTTGTTTGAACACTGAATAACACAGCCTCATCCATTTAAAAGGATTTTTGCAGGATTTACAGCCCTGGGAAATAAGGCAAAGGGAGGTTGGGGTCACTGGTCTAAAAGTCAATGATTGGTGAGTGCCAGAGCAAGGAACAGAGGTGGGACAATCCAACACATGTATGTGCTGACCAGTCAGAGCCAGGAGTGCTGGAAGAGGGACCCTCACAGCACTACTGGAAATGAACAACTTCTCATCCCCCCAGGACGTCCTCGCTCACACCACTTTTGTTGGGGTCTCTCACACTCCAGCAGCACAAACTCTGCTCCTTGAATAGCTGCTCAGTAGCACAAAGGTTTGGTTTCACAGAATCACAAAATGAAAGGGGTTGGAAAGGAAGGGAAGTTTCTCATGTACCAGGCTCCTGTAGGATGTAGTGAAGTCAAATCCCTGCAGCCCACAAACAAATATCAACAAGCAACAAATTTTCACCTGAACTCATGGAAAAACTTCTTTGCTGTCAGGGTGCTGAAACCCTGGAGCAGACTGCCCAGAGACATTGTGGAGCCTCCTTCTCTGGAGAGATTCCAAACCCACCTGGATATTGTGATCCTGGGAAATCTGCTGTGTGTGACCCTCTCCAGTTGTAAACATTCATACTTTTGTTCCATGGACTGAAGGGTATTTGCTGCCTGACACTAATTTTGCCCCAACAGCTTAAATTACAGGCAAAGCCCTGTATTAGGAACCATTAGGCTGAGACTTATTGTGCACCTTCCTTTAGTGCTTTGACAGTAGAGAAGGAGACTTAAATACAGCAAGGCAGGTAAGTACAGGATTATTTTCTGTGAATGAAGCTGCACGTTCATTCTAAGTATCCATTGTCTCTGTTTATGTTTGAATTAGTTTATGGATTGCTCCTGACAGAGCTACAGGGCCCTCCCTTAAGGGCATTGCTGATGTATTACCTTTGAAAGGGAATCACAATTTATTCCTCCAAACACAGAGCTAAAGATAGATGTGCAGCAGAATATTTTGAAATATTGCATCCCATATAAAAATGAAATAGGGGGGAAGCTAAATTACGCCGCTATAATTACTTAGAGTTCAGGTGGCATCGTAAATAATCTATTCACAACTCACTCCGTGTTTTTTATGTCACCAGAGCAATATAATTAGCATGGTGTAGATGGGAACTAGGCAAGGCAGATGCCTGATACACCCAGATCAAACACATGACGACATAAGTACAAAACCCACACAAACACATACTATGTCATTCATGAAAACTCAGGTGGAAGTAGGAGAAAGGGCAGGGGGGAGGAAACAAAGCAGCAATCTCCCAGTTTCAAGGCCCCAGCCCTTTCTAACACCACCAGCACCTCTCTGGAATAGTCATAGTTAAATTTATGGGCATGCCTCACTGTTTACATTACAGAGGCATTGATGGGTAGGCACTGGCAGGGTTATGCCACCTATGATATTCTTTCTGTTGCTGCTCTAAAGCTGGCTTCTTGGCTGGCTGAGATGAAATTGTTATCAGGGATAAGAAGTTGTCAGCTACAACCTGGAATATGCAAACTATCACCCATAAGAGTTCAGATACCCAGATTCATAGAAGGGTAGAAGCACAGAGTGGCTCAGGTTGGAAGGGACTTCAGAGATCAGCTGCTCAAACCTCCCTGCCATGGGAATGGGCACCTCTCAGCTAAACTCAGCTGCTTGAGGCCTCATCCATCCTGGCCTTGAACACCCCCAGGGAGGAGACACCCACAACCTCCCTGGGCAACCTGTTCCAGAGTCTCACCACAATCTCTTGAAAGTTGTCACTCAGCTGTCCAGCTAAAACAAAGCAAAAAGACAAAGAGGAAAAAGAGGAAAAGGGGAAAGAGCAAAGAGGAAAAAACCCCAAACACCTCAAACATTGAAAGTCTCAATGCAGTAGTTAAATGCGTAAGAAAATGCTTCCTATTCTACCTCAAAATCACCAGATTTGTCCAGTCAGATCTTGTCTCCAAGCATTTCTACTCACAGGGGGAGATGTGCAAATATATCTGAGCACTGGAGGAGAGTTTCAGAAGCAAGTGAAGGTGCCTTTCAGAGGCTCAAAGGAGGAATGAGATAAGCAGGTGGCAAACTTTCCATTAAAGAAAGAGAAAGGTTAGAGGAACAGGTTTTTCAGGAGGGTTTGTTTGGGGTATGATAGGGTGAAGGACTGGAAAATAACCTGCTCTTCTCCAAGGTATCCTCTAGTTTCAGTTGTTTGAATCATGACAATATTTTTAGGGTTTTTGAAAAACAATCAGAAGGGTGTTACTCTGTCTCTGACTCACTCCTTTCATCCCCATAACATTTTGCTGGTTTCCCTATATATGTTTTCTTCCCCAATTTTATTTATGTAACAGGGAAAGCAAAAGGAATAAAAGGGAAACTCTAACCATTCCCCCCAAAACTGGAGGTGAGAAACTGAGTCAGAAAACAGTTTCCCTCTTACAGCTTCAGCTTTTCATTGTTAAAACCACTATATGTTGACAGTTTATTATGTCACCACTGAGAAGAGACCCAACACAATAAACCAGCAGAGGTGTTCTCTGTGTTTCCTCTTTTACTGCTTTCTTGGTCAAAGGGACCTTTTCTCCAGCCTCTGAGCTCTCCACTACTATGAAAACCTCCCTCCAAGCTTAATTGTACCCTCCAGATTGAAAGAGGAGCAAGCTCCAGAGGGCATGTCCTTTGAAGGTCTGCAGCTCAGCCTCCTGCAGCACCAACTTCAACTTGGGAATTGAATAGAATTAGAATCATAGAATTGTTTGGGCTGAAAAATTTCTTTAAGATCAAGTCCAGCCATTAACTCAGCACAGCCAAGTCCACCACATTGACACAAGATGGGGAAGACGTTTGAACAAGTTGGGCAAAACCTCATCATTCAGATCCAAACCAAACTAAGCCCTGAAGGACACATCCTTCAAAAGGTTGCAGCTCAACCTCCTGCAGTACAAGCTTCAGCCTGGGACTTCAATACACAATTTAGGAAGGTAGAACAATTTAAGTTGAAAAAGATCTTTAAGATCCATCAAGTCTAACCATTAACCCAGCACAGCCAGGTCCACCACATTTACATGGAAGATGGAGAAGATGCTTGAACTAGTTGGACACAAGAAATCATCATTCCAGCCAGCTTCAGCCAAATCACCATTTCCTTTTTCCTGCAGTCGAATTGGAGGTACAAACAATGTCCTCAAAGAGTTTTGGCCCAGTGCTGGGCTTGTTCTTGGCCTGCCTCATCACCTGGCAGCAGAGTTGTGAGCAAGCTGGCTGGCTGCCGGGGAGAAGATTCAGGAGGTTAGACACAGAGCAGAGGCAAGCGCTGTGTCTTTTATTAAGCAGCATCTGCCCTTCTTCTGGATATATTACTTTGCACCAAGTGGTGTGGATGTGCCTTTTCCCCTTTTTCTTTTCTCCTTTTTTTTTTTTTTTTTAAAGTAAAGAATATTTAATGTCATATAAAAAGAAAAATGGTCCCTTAAATTATTTGTGGCATGTCCTCTGCGCTGTGGAGGAACAAAGCTCACTCTCCCAATGTGCCGCACCAGAGTTCAGGAGCAGTGGTGACAGTCAGGAAAGAATTTATGGTCCCTAGGGAGAGATCTGCTAGGGTCCTGCAGAACAAGATAAAATATTTGAAGGTTGGGTGTTGTTTTGGGGTTTTTTTTTTCTTCTTCTTTTCCTTTTTCTTCTTCTCTAGGGGGTTAGCAGTGATGAAAGATTTAAATCCATTTCCCAGGGATCAAGAGCCCACCAAAACACCTTCCCCTCCTGGAAAACAGGCTTGGGTTTGCAGAAGGAAGTTTAAAATCTGGGTTTGTTTCCATGTTGCTCTTTTCTCTATTCCCAAGGAATTTTGCAGCATGAACAGGAATTCTCCAAAGGTTAAAAACAAACACTGGAAAAGGCAAGAGAAAGCAGCAGACTGGGTTCCCCTCCCCTTGGGCCCTTACAGTGGGGTTTTTTGAGTGTGAGGTCTTTGGGGCACCCTTCAGGATTAACATGACTCACCAGCACTTGCAGAGGGCTCCATCCAGGTGCCAGCAGGGAAGCTACTCAGCCTCCGGGTTTTAAATGCCTTTTGCTGGCTGCTCCCTTGGGGCCAGGTGGAGCTCATGACTCAGTGATCACAGCTGAAGTGCAATGGAGAGGGTTTGAGTTATTGCTCCAGAACATGCTCTCAAGGAACAAACCCCTCACAAGCTCTTGTTCCCAAGCCCTGCATGGAAAAGGTTTACACCAAAAAGATAACTGTTAGGTTTCCAGTGCTGGAGCAGCCTCACACTTGCTGAGCAACTGCATCATCGTTTTAGTTCTGCTCCCAATGAGACACCTCTTCCAAGCCTGTCCAGGTGTTACCTCCAGACAGAGGAGCATCACAGGCTAAAATCCTGCAGCCTCAAACACCCATCTACAGCACACACCATGGAAGACCAAGGCAGAGCCATTCAAGAGCAGTGTTCTGCCCTGAATGGGTGCCTGCTGTCCTCCAGCAGCTCTCCAGCCACCTTATTGTGGTGCTGGGCTGGTGCCAAAGAGCTTTGCCAAGAGCTGCAGCAGATGTATCAGCTTCAACACCAAGCTTTATGAGCACAGCACTGCAGCTGAGGGTCCAGAACCAGCTTTGTCCAAGCAACTCAGAGCATTTGTAAAAAAAAATGTATAAACCCACCAAAACAGAACAGGTGCTTGCTCAGGTCAACACCTGCTTGTGCACAGGCTACCATCACTTCAGCTGCTTCAGAGGGAAGAGCAGAGTGTGATCAAAGTCACATCATCTTGCAGGCAGAAGTCAGTTTGACCCAAAGCCCCCAAAAGCAACAACAGTTTCTCTGTAGGCTCAGTGATGCTTCGGATCTGCCTTGCAGCTCTCGTGTCACCATGATCTTCAGCATCATCCTTCCATTTGCAAATACTTTTTTCCCTTGTCATCTGTAACTACCCAGACCACTTCAAACAGGTAAAATGAGTTATTTAAAGTGTTGTTCCTGTCTCAGAGTCTACTATGACTTATCCACTGAATTCAGTAGAACCACACTGAGTTGCCTTTAGCAGTCAGCAAGATTCAAGAGCGATCACCTCAGAGGCAACGTCTCTCTGATGCAAAGCACCAAAGGTTCATTTGCTGCAGTACTGCCACAGTAATTAATACTGGCTAAAAGCCATTGTCATTTGAAACACAACCTGTGACTAGACAGATGCCTTCAGTGTTAGGTTCTTGAATCCCACTTAGCTTTAATACAGAACAAGATAATAAACAGGGGGTTGATTGCTGGCATCAGTGCTGCTCATACCTACCCACCAGGGCTCCCTGTTGCAAACTGCACTGAACATCACCTTGGGAGCAGGGGCAGCAAACCCCAAAGTCAATCCCCTGCATAAACTGGAGGACAACCATTTGTTTCTCCAACTACTTCTGGAGTATTGTGTCCACTTCTGGGCCGCCCAGTTCATGAAGGTCAGGGATATAATATAGAGTGTCCAACAGAGGCTATGAGGATGATGAAGGGACTGGAACATCTGCTGATATGGAAAGGCTGAGAGACCTGGGACTGGTCAGCCTGGAGAAGAGAAGACTGGGAGGAGATCTTACTAATGTCTTTAAATATCTGAAGGATGGCTGTCAAGAAGAAGGGTCTTTTCAGTGGTGTCCTGTGATAGGACAAGGGGCAATGGATACAAACTGGAACCCAGGAAGTTCCACTTCAACATGAGGAAAAAGTTCTTTACTGTCAGGGTGACAGAGCCCTGGAGCAGGCTGCCCAGAGAGGTTGTGGAGTCTCCTTCTGTGGAGACTTTCAAGACCCATCTGGATGCATTCCTGTGTGAGCTGCCCTAGGGGATCCTGCTTTGGCAGGGGGTCGGACTCAATGATCTTCAGAGGTCACTTCCAACCCCTACCATCCTGTGATCCTATAAAAGGTCAAAAACTTCAGGTGTGTTTGCTGACCACCCCAAACAGGCACAGCAGCTAAAGAGCATCTCTGGTCTCATCCCACTTAACCTCCAACAGCCCTGGTTTTTTATTTTCTCCAACCCCCCAAACAAAATCCCTCATCCAGGGACTGATTTCTCTGAAAATTAGTCAACTGCACATCCCACTTTCTGGTGAGATGATTTCAAAGGCGGCTGCAGTCCCACTTTCTGCTGAAGGGAAGTGGAACTAATTACACTGCAGTTTTGAATCCCCACTGGGCCAGTTTTGCCCCCCAGGCTCCTACTGAGGCGGTCACAACCCGCTGGACAGTCTCTTAGCTTCCAGAGCAGCGAGGCACTCTGGATGGGGCGACAATGGCAGTAATAGATTTGATCTTATTATATTCATTTAGAAAGATGTTTATGGCAGGCTGACATGAATGTCAATGCAAGCCTCGGCCTCCTCACGTAGCCTCTGCAGCTCCCAGAACCTGCAAGCAGAGGCAAACACACAGTTCCTTGGGAAAAAAAAAAATAATAAATTGAAGATGTAGGTCAAAATGGAAAAATTGTTACAAGAGCCCTGTGCTATCTGAGCTCTTCACAGCTTCTCAGAGGTGTTCTGGTGGCTCAGCTTTCTCAAAAATAAGGGCTGACTACAGCATCTGATGATGGCTCATGAAGCTTCTCACAGAGAAAGAACAATCTTCATTTCACAAAGGACTCAAATGCAAGCATTTAGGTATCTACCTCTCCAAACCAGTGAGCTTGAATAGCTGCAAGGCTATCAAGATTGAAATGGCAAGGAGTCGAACCAGAAATATTCCCCAGCACACAGCAACCCAAAAGCTGGATCCCCAAACACTTCCCAGGGTCTCCTGGGCTCCGGTCCTTTCATACCACCCTTAGCTATAGCCTGTTCCCATCGTGGCAGCGGTTCAGATCAAGGCTAATTGTATTTGAATCTACAGGGTACCAATTTTCCAGCGAAGGGGTTTTAATCTAACATGCAGATCTCTTGTCTGCATTCACATCACCCCAGAGACCCATAACATAGGTCATTTGTGCATACACAATCTTGGTAATAGGATGCACAATTTTAAAATGGCTAAATCTGTAGAGAAGAAGAAAGAAGAAGAAGAAGATGAAGAAGAAGGGGGGAAAAAAAAAATTAATGTTATTACAGGAAGGAAAAAAAAAAAAGGCAAAGCTTAGCTCACAGGCTGAGATCATCTTTGCCAAGTTTCCACCCAGAGAATTATTCCAGTACCGAATTCTATGTTACCAAAATAACGGGTTTATACAGCAGGCACTGTGCCAGCTTTTTGGCTATAATTACAGTGTTTTCCCCTCTCAATTCTTTATTGATATCTGGAAGTTGGGTGGGGTGGGTTTGGTGTGGGTTGTTTTTTTTGTTTTGTTTTTGTATTTAGGAAAAAAAAGAGAAGAAAAAAAAGAAAAGGAGGAGGAGGTGGAGAAGTGATTTTCTTTTTTTTTTTTTCCAGACGTTCAACAAAACTCCAGCAAACACTTGATGCAGCAGTTAAAACCCAGGAAGTTTTAACAACCTGCTAGCCTCCAACTTCAGAGGAAGCCTCGGTGCCACTATCAGACTTTAGAGGAACCCCAGGGACCCATTACTGTGGTTTGAAGATGTCCCTGCTCTTCCCTTTTAAGTAAACGCCAGAGCTTCTTGCTTCCTTCGGCTGCTGCTGTGCTGCACAATATTCCTTTGAGGAGATGCTTTGCAGTGACAAAATAACTGCTGACAACGTGAATACTGACTTGGTTTTAATTTTGTTTTACATTTTCGTGCCTATGTTTTGATCCTAAAAATCTTTAGAGTGCTGCTTTTCCTTTTTGGTTTGTTCCTTCCTTTTTCTCTTTCTTTCCTTTTTCTTTTCCCTTCCTTTTTCTTTTCCCTTCCTTTTTCTCTTTCCTTCCTTTTTCTCTTTCCTTCCTTTTTCTCTTTCCTTCCTTTTTCTTTTCCCTTCCTTTTTCTTTTCCCTTCCTTTTTCTTTTCCCTTCCTTTTTCTTTTTCCTTTTTATTTTTTTTTTTATGATAATAAAGCAACTATTTATGCAGTACCACAGAGTCATGGCGTTGCTTCTCTTCCCTTCCCCACCCCTTTCTATTTCTTCCCCCCCCAATCCAAGGGGAGTGGGTTGGGGAGGCATGACACATCCTCAGTGCTGTTGCAACGAAGAAAAGCAGCGGAAGGGAAGAGAAGCAACCTTAAAAAGAAGGGGAAGATCAGCAGCAACACAAAATAGGGCAGCAGTTCTTTCTTTATCTTTTTTATTTCTTTATCTATTTTTCACTTCCAAGCTATAGAAAGAAGCACTGAAGAACATGATTTCACCACGACTGCCAAGGAACCAAGCCCTCGTGACAGTACTCTCCGGTAGAAGATGCTACTTTCCCGTCCTGTCTCCATCCCAAAAGGACCAGCTGACAGCAGGAAGTCCCAGTTCAGGAAGCTCTCTTATGCAGGGATGCCTTTAACCAAATCCTTAATAAACTCCTGGAATCTGGGACACTATTATTACTTCTAAAACCCACAGCCTTTTCATCAGCTTCTATAATTCCGGGAAACTTCGCCACCACTGAAATTAAAATTCCATCAGCCCCAAACCCAGGAACAATCAGCCCAGCAGAGATGACTCCTGATAGTCTTTCACATATAATAACCAAGATCCAATATACCTCAGCATTGTGAAGATCTCTGTAAATGAAGTGACATCTCTTGCTGGACAAAGCCTGGAAATGTTATCCTTCAGTGATAGGAATCCTAAGGGGACAACGATTCTCCCTCGTTCGAAAGCTCACTTAATTGTTCCACTTGCTGGAAATTTTAAACACTTTTCCCAGTCGCTATGCCAAGTTGTGTTAAGCTCTTTGTCTGGCTGATATGCCAACCAAAGGCACAGGGAGATAAGGAGAGCTGAGGGAATTACACAAACCAACTTACACGGCCAGAGTTCCCTTGCCCAGCCTCCTTCCTTCAGCTCTGCCACTATTTTTACTACTTATTATTACCATCACATAACCGACGCCAGCAGCTCTTTCACCACCACTGCCTTGGATACACTTACATCAGGAGGACTCTTAAATCAGCACCCTGCATTTAGCACCTTTTCTGTTCATCTCCTTTCTAGATGTGGTTTATTTTCCATTTAAAGTATATATATTTATCCTGTTTATTTCAGCATTGCAATAGCAGAGTGGGCATGCTGAAGGACAACTTTCTGCATAGAATTCATAGAATGGTTTGGGTTGGAAGGGGCTTCAAAGGTCATCTAGTTCCCACCCCCTGCCATCATGGGCAGGGACACCTTCCACTAGACAAGATTGTTCAAGGCCTCATCCAATCTGGCCCTGAGCACCTCCAGGGAGGAGGCATCCACAGTCTCCCTGGGCAGCCTGTTTCAGTGTCTCCCCACCCTCACTGTAAAGAATTTCTTCCTAATATCCAGTCTAAATCTGCCCTTCTCAAGCTTCATCCTTCTCTTTCTGGTCCTATCACAACAAGCCAGAATACAGAATTAACCAGGTTGGAAAAGACCTTTGAGATGATCATCACGTCCAACCTATCACCCAACACCATCTAATCAACTAAACCATGGCACTAAGTGCCTCACATCCAGTCTCTTTTTAAACACTTCCAGTGATGGTGACTCCACCACCTAAGCCCTTATAAAAAGTCTCTCCCCAGCTTTCTTGTAGGCATCACCACTTAATTTCTCAGATTACATTTTAGTGGTGATAATGGTGGGAAAAAACTGAGCCATAAAACAATCCTCTGGACTTTGTTTGTGCTGACTCTTCTATGATACCCAGCCTGCACAACAGGTTTCTCAGTAAGAACCTGCCTCTGTCCAGATGAGCCAAAGGCTCCACATCACTAACAGGAAACAAAAACTTTATTTGATGGCATTCTTGCAAAGTGTGCCTTTCTTGAGAGAAAAACAAACAAACAAAAAACAAACCACAAAACTCTTTGCCCATTTCAACCATCTCTGCTGCCATCTGCCTAGACAAAAAGTTGGTGAAAGCCTTTTCTGAGATATCTCCTCCCAGGATCAAGGTACAATGCAAAGGTCAGAGCATTTAGCAAAGGGTTGCCTTTCTATAGCTCTCAGGTGCAAAGGTTGATCTATATTGGATTTCAGAAAGGCTAAATCTTCTCTGAGAGGCAGTCATAAGAATCATTACATTTAGTCATCTGTTGGGGGTTTTGCACCTTTAAATGGACCTTTCCCACCAGATCAATGAGCAGGTCATTAGAAATGTAGTGCAGGATCCTTGGAAAAGATTGATCTTGGATATAAAATAGAGTTGCACAACTTGCAAGCCTTCCTGGAGCTGGGAGAAGCCAGCATGTCTTCTGAGACCTTTGCCTCCACCTGCACTCATGGTTATTTGCCAGTAAGGCCATCCCACTCATTTTGAACCCAAACTCTAGAGAAGCTGGTCCTCAGTACATGACATCCTTCTTCCAGTTTTGGTTACCTGGTGTTGCTAAGGAGTTTAACTTCAAGGACAAAACATAGCAACGAGCCAGCTCTCCTCTCCTCATTTCACCTCCTGGTGGACTGCCTTGGCACACCACGTGGCTTTAGTTTCATCCCAAACTTTCATGTGAACATCTATATTTGTTTGAACATCACTGAAATAGAAGCATCCCATTTCCTGCTGTTTTTAAACATCACTTCTGCATAAAGTCAATTTACCTCTGCAAGAAGACAAACTTCAGGACAGACCTTCAAAACAGCATGAACCTTTTACAAGGGCTTGCAGTGATACAATGAGAGGGAATGGATTGAAGCTTGAGAAGCGTAGCTTTAAACTGGAGATTAGGATGAAATTCTTTCCAGTGAGGATGGGGAGACACTGGTACAGGTTGCCCAGGCACATTGTGGATGCCTACTCTCTGAAGGTGTTCAAGGCCAGGTGGGATGAGGCCTTGAGCAATCTGGGCTAGTGGAAAGTGTGGCTGCTTATGGTGGAGGAGTTGGAACTAGATGATCTTTAAGGTCCTATCCAGCCCAAACCTTTCTACGAATCTATGAACTTGGACCACTTCAGCATTGCCAATACTCCTCAAGGTTTGCATAGCCAACATAATTTCATCAGTATCTTCTCTTGTTCTCTAGCTATACACTATGCCCAGTATATTTTCCTTCTCTACATCCCATTTTCTCCATTATAATAGCAGGATACAGAAGCATGCAAACAGGAGGTGTCCTTCCTCTTCCAAGGAGGAAGCCAACAGGAGTCAGGGGCGACCAGGAGAAATCGCTCTGCGCTCTGCTAGTTCAAGCTGCTTACTGAGTTAAAAACGAGAGCTGATGTCAAGACTGGTACCAGCCCACAAGTGTTTCTCCTCCAGCACAATGAATTCGTAGAACATACTGATCTCCTGTCACTTGAAAATGTTTTCAAGACTGAGGGTTAGGGGTTTTTTTAAGTGTTTAGGGGCAACAAATGAAACATTTGAGTTACAAATAATTGAATTGTGGCTTGGAGAGCCCTGTAATGCTTTTGGCAAAAGCTTTTGTTAATAAGATTTTTTATTTTCCAGCAGATAAGAAAGAACATTGTGTGAGGGTGCTCATTCCACTGAAAAGTTTCATTTGAAAAATCCCTAAAATGTTCTCTTCAGGAACTGGTTTGAAAGCCAACTGATTTATTTAATTTTTTTGCCTTGTTTTTAAGGGTGACGTCAGCAGTGACTGAGCTGGGTTAGTGACACCTGCCCTGGCAGCTACTGTACATGAAGCAGGATGTTGTCTTCTATTGCAGATTCAGCAAACAGGACCACAATGTCCTCCATTTCATCAGAGCTACAGTGATTTATTGCTGCAAACTTGGTCCATAGTCACATAATCCCAGAATCCCAGCATGGAGGGGGTTGGAAGGAACTTCTGGAGATCATCTAGTCTGCCAGAGCACAGAATCACACAGGATCACAGACTGTCATGGGTTGGAAGGGACCTCAAAAGATCTTCTGGTCCAATCCCCCTGCCAGAGCAGGATCACCTAGAGTGGGTCACACAGGTACACATCCTGGTGGGTTTTGAATGTCTCCAGAGAAGATAATTCCACAACAAGTCTGCTACAGTGCTATGTCACCCTCACAGTGAAAAAGTTTTCCCTTATTTTCACATGTAACCTACTATGCTCCTATGCCCTTGTCCCATCACTGGACATCACTGAGAAGAGCCTGGCTCTGTCCTCATGACACTCACACAGTATCACAGTATCACAGTATCACAGTAACTAAGGTTGGAAGAGACCCCAAGGATCATCAAGTCCAACCTGTTCCAACAGACCTCACAACTAGACCATGGCACCAAGTGCCACGTCCAATCTCCCCTTGAACACCTAACAACTCTCTCTGGGAAGAACTTTCTCCTCACCTCGAGCAGCTTGAGACTGTGGCCTCTTGTTCTGGTGCTGACTGCCTGGGAAAAGAGACCAACCCCCTCCTGGCTACAACCTCCTTCAGGTAGTTGTAGACAGCAATAAGGTCTCCCTTGAGCCTCCTCTTCAGGCTAAACAATCCCAACTCACTCAGCCTCTCCCCACAAGGCTGTGCTCGAGGCCTCTCCCCAGCCTCGTTGCCCTTCTCTGGACACGTTCAAGTGTCTCGATGTCCATCTTAAACTGAGGGGCCCAGAACTGGATGCAGTAATTTCTGGACCATCCAGCCCAGAAATATCCATAGCCTCCTCCATGCCCCTTGCAAGATTTTTCCTGTGAAAACTCATCTTCTGGACCTTAAAACCTATTTCATGGTAGGATGGAAGCAACCAACAGCCTCTGACATTGGCTTCCAACGTAGTGTCACAAGCTTTGCCACTCCAGCACGATGGGTGTTTGCCAGCAGGAGCAGGCAGCACAGGATGCAGTCTGTATTTCTTCTCAGGGGGGTGGGGGGAAATAAATTCAAGAAATTTGCTAGTTTTAAATGCAAGTCGCAGCTTCTAAATGCCAAGAAATTCCTCTTGCCACGTGGATGTTTCCAGAATGCTGTGCTGAATTAAGTGGGTTCAGCTTGCCTTCAGACCCAGGCATACAAAGAGACAGCTTGAGACAGAAATCCGTGGAGGGGTGCAGACAGCTCTGGTCAGTGGACAATTAAAGATGGGAGGATGACCGTGGCTGGCTAGCTTCAGAACCAGAGCACAGATTATCCCTGCTAGAGAATTCTATCAGAAATATTTGCATCTTGCTAATAGAAATCCAATTGCTCAGAGTAACTCAGAGCACATTATCCATTTTTGAAGCAAAATTTACCTTATTTATTCTGCAAAGAGAATTTTTTAATTTCTTCTTCTTCTTCTTCTTTTTTTTTTTTTCCCTTTTTCCTCCCCCCTTCACTTTTGTTCTGATGGTCCCTCTGGGATGCAGCATCCTTCAAGGACATGTCAGAGGAGCATGCTATCCCGGCATCCTCTCGCTTTGAGGCCTAGCAGCTGAATCACCCCCAGCCCTATTTTCTTTTGCAGTGTTAGATTAGCGAGAGGGCTTATGACCTGCCATCTGTCACTGCAGTCTGCTGACTGTGAGTCTCTGCTCTCTCTGCAACATTGCTGAGGAGGTGGAAGGCTTTGGGGGGGAGGGAGGGGTGGAAAAAAGGGAGGGGGGGAAAAAGCCTTTTCATCCTGCTGCTGCTCCTTGCTCCAAAGCCATCCCTTAAAGCCCTTAGTGTGCAAGCCCAACGGAGGACGAGGCAGCCTCATTGTCAAAGGAGAGATGCCCACCAAGGAGTTTTTTGTTTGAAGGTGGTGACATTTGCTGTCCAGGGGCTTTGGCAGTGTGACGACAGCTCTAGCGGTACCTCGGAGGCTGCTCTGAACCTGCTGGTTGATCACACCTGCTGAAGCTTTCCCAGCCTTGCCAGGGAGAGCCAGGCAATGTGACCATGCATCTGGCTTCCTGGCAAGGAGAGGGCTGCCTCTGGCCCCGTGCCAGCGCAGTCCATCTCCTCTTGAAAATAGTGCACCATTTGAAGAAAAAAAAATGCCAACACCCCCCCAGACCCTCCCAACCCCCCCCCAGCACAGCTTGCACAGACCGCAGGGACAGCCTCGTCACCCGTCATGGGTGGGAGACCCATGGATGCTGCCACAAGACGAGGACCCAGCCTACAAGGTATGGGGAGGAAGCACTGTTGAATTTTCCTGCTTGCTTTCAAGTAGTCTGGTGGCAAAGCTGCTGCCCTGAAGAAAAGAAAGAACTTTTCACTGCAGCAAGGAGTCATAAGACAGCAACTCTCCTTGTAAGCTGAGGGAAGGAGTGTTCCCACCTCCTGTTGGTTTGCTTGAAAAAAAAAGAAATCTCTGCATTACTTCTCCAGTATTTTCCACTGAGCCTCACTACCAGAACTTAGCAGCTCCAGCCCTGCTAGAGCAGATGGGACTTCTTCAGATCAACTTATTTCTGTCTTAAAAATAAGACAACGTACAACAATGTGAGCAAACACCAGATCAGTCCAGGTGTTGTATCAGGCTTCTCCCCAAAACAGTTCCTTCAACCTCCTGCAATGGTTTCTTCTTAAATGTCTAGCCTACAATGAGTGCCCAGTTTCTCTGCTGGGTGACATTTGAAGCCATGGTTTAGTAGTCATGAAGTGTTGGGTAACAGGTTGGACTTGATGATCTCTGAGGTCTTTTCCAACCTTATTGATTCTATGATTCTATGATTTGCTCTCAGGTCATTTCCCCTCAGCCTCTGGTGGTCACTATCATCACAAAACCACAAGATGTATGGAAGAACCAGCAGCCTGAGGATGAAAGGTCTGATCTGGGACCTTGTGTGTCATCAGCAAGAGGGAACCTCGCCATGCATTGAGCTCTGGTGTTTGTGAAGAAGTAGTTCTCCAAATTTGCTTCTAAACAGATCCCCTGCCTTCAGACACCATTTGGATCTGTCAGCACTGGGCTGCTCACATCTTCCTATACCACAGAGGAAGCTTCTGGAGATGTTTCCATGGTTGAGAAAGACAAAAGGAACCAAAGGAAAGGAGCAAGTTAAATTATTTCTCCAACCTAGCATCCCTTGGGACTGTTTCAGTACTGGCTGATTCCACTTTGGAGATCCAAGTGCTCTCAGCCAGACACCAAGTAACTGGCGTCATGGAAATGAACAGGGCAGGGGGGGAAGCAGCCACCTTGCCAAAACGTTTCTTTATACAGAGGCCCTTCCGTATCCACAGGTAAGTATGAAAATAAGTCTTGCACGTCATGGTCAGATGCCACGTCCTGCCATCCCTTTCCAAGCAGTGATCCATCCAGCAGATGGTATTGTTGACAAGGAGCCTGTGGAACTGGCACTGCCAGTCCCGCGTTCCCCGCGGTGGTCCATGACCTCACCGCAGAGCTGTGTTCTGGATGTTGCCAGGCACATGTGGGTAGTCTGATGTTAGCAAGCAGATATTGCTAGAAATAAGTTCCTATCACCCCCTAAATGACATCAGCAGTAAGTCCCACCAAGCTTGGGCTGCCTTGGTCCTGGATGCCCCTATCCATGGGAGTTGGTCTTTTCTCCCAGTATCAAGTGATAGAAGACAGGAAATGGCCTGAAATTGTGCCAGGGAAGGTTTAGGTTGCATATTAGGAAACATTTTTTTACTGAAAGAGTGGTCAGGCATTGGAACAGGCTGCCCAGGGAGGTGGTGGAGGTGTTCAAGAAGTGTGTGGACCTGGCACTTGGGGACATGATCTAATGGTCGTGGTGGTCTTAGGTTTACAATGGGCTTAGGTTTACAATTGGATTCGATGACCTTTCCAACCCAAAGAATTCTGTGATTCTGTGCCTCTCTTCCAGAACATTTTGTCTGGATGGAGGATGAAGATTTTGACCACACAGACACGCAGAAATCCCAGAGAGGAGGCCCCTGTGCACACATGGATCGTCTCAGCACATTTGGGTTTGCTGCAAGTGGTCAGAGATGTTTGCAGCATATGTGCAGCAGGCCTACCACAGCTTGAACACTCACTGTACATGTGTTGCACTGTGTATAGGCACATTTTTCTGTACAAGTAACCTCCACCAGGAGGGTGACACCTTTTATCAGAAGACAGCAGGACCCAAGCACCCAACACAGCTCCAAAGCCACGCAGACAATTTGTGTGCACAGGCACAGCACCAGTGTGCACTGGCATAAAATTAACTGAGCTGCGTTCTGCCCTCAAGCAACTCTGCGCTCAGGGATGCTGCAAGATACAATAGCACAAGAGGACAAAGGAGGAGGATGTGGGCTGAAGAATTTGGCATTGAAGAAGAAGCTGCTCAACTTCAGCTTTTCCAAGACAATCCAGCCTCCTGCAACCCAATGAGCATACAGGAGGTACCCAGCAGAGCTGCCACTGAACAGTGCTGCTGAGAGTGATGCTGACCAGCCCCATGCACATGCTGTAGGACTCACTAAGGTACCTCGGACTTACCAGTTCTGCATCCTGAATTTCAAACACCCCTGGAATCACACCCTGGTATGTGAGCAGGCAAAGCTGCAGGCAGAAGACACAGGTTTTCAGCAAGAGCCCAAGCTTCTTTGTCTGCCAAACACAAGGTTCATGCTAACCCTTCCACACAGAAATCAGCTGGTGACAGTTGTTGGGATGCAAGCCAGGACAGGCAAAGACCATTCATAGAATCATAGCATTGTTTTGGTTGGAAAAGACCTGTAAGATCATCAAGTCCAACCATTAACCCAGCACTGCCAGGTCACTACTAACCCATGTCCCTCAGCACCACACCTACATGACTTTGAAACCCGTCCAGGGATGGGGACTCTACCACTGCCCTGGGTATCCTGTTCCAGGGCTTGACAACCTCTCTGGGGAAGAAATTGCTCCTAATGTCCATCCTAAACTTCCCCTGGTGCAACTTGGGGAAGGGGGATCTTTGAGGATAAGGCTGGCTTTTGAGCTTCTCGATGCTCAAAACCCCCTAGACAGCAGGGGAGGAGAAACCCATGCAGGCAGCAGGGATTAGGAAAGTGGCTTCTTCTAGGTAGACTCAGGTTTGAGGAAGGCAGGACCTGCTTGTTGCTGTAACAGCTGGGATTGTATCTATATATATCATAGCCTGAAAAAGAGGAAGCTGAAAAGAGACCTTATTGCTCTCTACAGTTACCTGAAAGGAGGCTGTAGTGAGGCCTGGGTTGATCTCTTCTCCCAAGTAACTAGTGAAAAATAAGAGGCAATGGCCTGAAACTGAAGCTGCCCAGGGAGGTGGTGGAGTCACCATCCCTGCAGGTGTTCAAAAAACAAGTAGATGTGGCATTCTGGATCATAGTCTAATGGCCATGGAGGTGTGTTGGGTAGAAGGTTGGACTTGATGATGCTAGTGGCCTTTTCCAACCTTAATGATTCTGTGATATATATATATATATATACACACACACATGTATTCAGCCACTCTTCCTCTCCTTGAGGGCCCACTACAACCCATACTGGCTCCTCTTTGCACCAAAACCATGGGAGAAAGCAATGCCCCAGGTTTTCTCAGGGATATTTTGCAGTGTGAACCATGCACTTCAAATTCTTCTGCATTAGACATGCAGAGAAGCTCCAAAGTCATTTGGAAACACGGAAGTGTATAAGTTAGTCTAGCTTGAGGGCCCTAGTAATTTATGCACTGAGAATTTATACAGGTCATGTACCTATTTACTTTGCTGTGCTCTAAAAAAAAATATAAAAATGCACAGTTACCTTAGCAACTTTAACATTGCAAGAGAGAAGAGAGCTTTCTTAAAGAGACATTGTCAAGAGCGGTCAGCCTGACCAGCCCTGTGCTGGAGCTGCATCCAGACACATCTTTCTTTTTTTTGCCCCCCCTCCCCTTCAGATCAAATATACATTTTGTTATCTGAAGAAGGAACAACCCATCTCAGAACTCACTGACATCATCTAGCAGTAAACAAAACCAAGCCTACTGTGACCAACAGCAAGAAATTGTCATCCCAAAACCAAAAAGAAGGTGGAGGGGGGGGTGTGGAGAAAAAAAGACAAAGCAAGGGATGGAATTCACTCATTTCATCATCCTGACACGTTCTGAAAGCTTAAAATAATTTTTCAATTTGTGGGAATTGCCTAGACTCTCTGAAAACATAAAGTGTGCTAGTTACACCTTGGGGGCTTTTGGATTTCAAATGCTATGGAAGCAATCTAATACGCTGACTAGGCAGTAAGCACCCAACCTCTCCGGTTTGTTTTACTTTATTCTCCTCTCTCTCTCCAGGATTTTTCACTAGATTTGCTCATGGAATATTTTTTTTTTTTCTCTCCCCACAGCCAAATTAAAAGCAATTCATTAAAGAAATTAAAAGAATTCCTCTAGAAAAGCTTTTCCAGTAGCCAGAATGCACAAGTAACTATTCAGGAAAGAAACATCACCTCTGCCCGTCACCAGAGGTCTGAGATAGTGAGGTCCCAGGGAGGCTTTTAGCAACCCTTTGTCAGCCCCATGAAACATGTGAAAAATCTCATAAATGAAGGGAAAATGTCAGATAAAGTCCCTCAGCTCACATCAGTGAGGAAGGATGGTAAATGGTAGAGTCGGGATGTGGAGGAGAACATGGCAACTCTCTCAGGGAAACATGGGAATGGAGCACCCAAAGCAGGAACTGAGTGCCCAAAGCAAGTACTGAGTGATCCCAAGCACACTCAACACCAGCACGGTTTTTAGTGTGGCTTCAAAATCACAGACTTGCCACCCCAGATGATTCAAGGTGCACCTTGTTAGCTACCAAAACTCCTCCCTCATCTTCTGCAGCTGCTAAAAGCCAAGCGAAGCAATGCCAGGACACACTGCAAGCCAGGGCAGGGGCTGTGCTAGAGGAAACAGCAATAATTTTGCTACAAACCCCTTAAGGCCACAATCAGAAGAGGCTCAGAAACTCTACACAGTGGCACTGCTGGAATTTTGGTCCTTCTCTTCCTTCCTACCCACATCCACGTGGTTGCAAACCACAAAGCACACAATGGAATGTCTTTTCTCCATACCTACAAAACCACCATCCAGATTTCAGTGAAGAAAAAAACCATTCATTTTCCTCCCAAACAACTCTGATTTTGCAAACCTTAGAGAGCACAAAACAGATCTGAACAGCAGCTTCTCTTTTTTTAACAGCTCTAAATCTGAGGTGCTTCTTCCCTGCACAGAAAGGTTGTGTGTGCTGAGCTGGGGCAGGGAGAGCAAGGAGGAGAGCTATAAACCTTTTTTTCTGGGCAGACACTTTATTCTTACATTGTGAAAAAAAAAAGTCTTCTCTATTACAGGGGCAACAAAATAGACTTAGAGAAGCAACACATTGACTCTCCCTGATGAACTCTGTATGCCCCTAACCAAATTCTACAGCACTGAGCCCATACAGTTATGTTTTAGATGGGCTGTGCCTGAGAATTAGGGGAAATATCGACCACAAAATGCAGTTTTCTTGCATTTCTGGCCATCCCTTTTCCTGATAAGCATTGCACACCTTCAGGACATGGGAGGGGATCTCAGAAATCACCTCTGTAAGCTGCATGAGCAGACTCTCTTCAAAGCAATAGGGCTGAGCTGGGAATTCCTCACTCTTACCTCTTGCCCTCATGGTTAAACACAACCAAACTTCAGAGATTTTCTTGTAATATTGCACCCAGTTGTCCCATCCACATCCTATTGCTGAGACTGTTCAGAACAGCCTCTGCAGCAGTGTCTGAAGATCTTGCACCATGCTCTGCCTCTGCAGGCAGGGAGGAATGGTGGCAGCAGTGCAAAGAGTGAATGCCCAGACAGAATTATAGAATAGCTTGAGTTGGAAGGGACCCTAAAGATCACCTAGTTCCAACCCCCCTGCCATGGGCAGGGACATCTCCCACTAGACCAGGTTGCTCAAAGCATCATGCAGTCTGGTCTTAAACACTTCTGGGGATGGGGCATTCACAGCTTCTCTGGGCAGCCCATTCCAGTGCCTCATCACCCTCATAGTAATGAACTTCTTCCTAAAGTCCAATCTAAATCTACCCTGCTCTGGTTTCAAACCATTGCCTCTTGTCCTGTCACCCCAGGCCCTTATAAAAAGTCACTCTCCTGCTTTTCTGCAGCCCCCTTTTAGGTAATGATATCCTTCCTTCACATCACAGCCACTAGGAAACCAAGGGAGAAGCTGTACAGAGGATAATGCATCTTTAGTCCATGTCAGTTGTTACAGGCATCTTTATCCACCATATCCAGCTTACAGGCTCACCAGCAGACCACACCAAAGAGCAAGGTCCTCAGGTTTCTGAGCCTCCTACACAACCAATACATCAACTATCTACCACAGCATCCCTTCTGCCTTCCCTACCCAGGCACGAGCCTCCTACCCTCCCTTCTCCTGCTGCCTTGAAGCAGAAGGAGTTTGAGAGAAAGAGAGGAGAATGGGGAAAGGCAGGTTTGAAGGGAACTGCTCTGCTCCCCATCCTCCACTACTCATCCTTCCCCTTCAAGCTTTTCTCCATAGAAGGAAGCAATCTGCCTCCTGTGCCCAGGTACCATGGGCAGCGTGCCACTTTGCCAACACACTGTCAGATCCGTGCCGCGTCAGAACAAGCCCCAGCCATGCTAATTCAACTTGGTGGCTTACACACACACACATACACACATACATACACAAAATAAATAAATAATTAACTAAATGAAAGAGGGAAGGCAGGACAAGGCATAGCAGATGGCTGAGGACAGATACCGCATCCCATTCTTTCTTGCACTGCAAGGAAGCAGCTTCACTCTCTGGTGTTTATCCTGCTGCTCCAACAGTTTTGCTTTTTACCTAAAAGAAAAAAATTAAATGCAGAAATTGATGTCCAAATACCCAAAGTTTCCACTTTTTTGTTGCCTCTGCTTAAATTTCATGGATTTCCATCCCTGTTGCAGCTCTTCAGGCCACATGGCACAATGAGGGTGCGATTGCTATGAGATAATCACACCCTTGGGGTGTTATTAAGCACAAGGCTATGCCTCGTGCCTCTCCCTCTCCAGGGACGTGATTATATCATGATAACCAAACTCCCCAGAGACACCTTATTGCAATTATGACATTTCTTTCAGGTTTATGTATGAATACATTATTCAAGGAAATGACTTTGATCACCAGAAACTTCCACTTAGTGTTCAAATACTTAAACTGGATGGTTTACTGAGATGAAGTTCCCTCCTTACAGTGTTTGACAGGGAGAGAAACAGGGCTATTAATGTGAACAGAGCTCCACCAGAGCTTAATCACCAATGTACAGAGGCACTCTCTCATTTGGGATGGCAGTTTCTCAAATAACCAAACTAAACCAAATACTCAATCCCTGTTTTGGCTGCTTCGATGCTTGGAGAACTAGTCCAGCAAACATTTTCTCTAAGGAACAATTTAAGGCAAAAAGAATTAAAGATAGAGCTATTTCCTTCTGGCTTCATAAGCACAAAGACCTGCTGGTTCAAGGATCAGAGAGAAGAAAGAAGAGCTCTTCTTCCTGACTTCATAAACTTGACTGTACTCTGAACTGGAGCGGTTCAACCTATGTAAGGCACCAGCAACTCACCCAAGTCTTTCCAATGACCTTTGATGGCTGTTTGTGCTGACTGACCCAGCAAAAACCCTTAGCTAGATGTGCCCACCTGCTTCTCTTAATTATGGACATCCCTGTAGCAGCAGGAGCTGCTTGTACAGCTGGTTTTCTACTTCCATGGTGGAATAACAAAAAGCAGACCTACAGTCCTAAAGGGTTAAATAGTTGAGGGGCCAGAACTGGTTCTCCAGATTAGCGGTGGGGCAAAATCAAGGTCACACAGAAGAAAGGTCACAGGAAAGGCCAGCACAGTGCCACAGATGGGCAGTGCTAGCTGATAAAAGGTGTGGCCAGAAGGTCTCCAAAGCCCATAAGGATTCTTCAGGGACCAACTGAATTAAAACAGAGAAGCAGAAATAACACCTGCACCCCAATAGCAATGAATATTCCCTAGAGACCTCTGGACTTAGCAAGAGGGGACTGTGTATCTGCTCCTGTGTTTGTTTGCCTAACCTTGGCTCAGTGTTTATGAAATACATATTGGCTATTGATCAGTCTCCCTGGTCCTCACCAGAGTGAACCCAACAGTTAATAGCATCGGGCTGATCTCAGAGAAACACAGAAAGCACACCCATGAAAGAGGACACACTCTAAGTGCTCAGCAGAAGAGATCAGAAAATGCACATCAAAACCTGAGTGGTATCATCCATAGGCTTTTTTTCATCATTTCTGTGCAGCTGGGCTATATTCCCCATAGAGAGAGAGCAAACCAGCTGGGGGGAGAGCAAAGCTGCTCTTCCCAGAGCCCAACAACATTCCTTGCTCCCAGCAGCCCTCTGTTGCTGCTGCTTTGAAAGGCAGCAAAAGCTAAATGTCTGTGCCACCTTATCCTGAAAGAAACATCAATGCAAGGAGAGTGAAAAGTATGTACCTGGATTTTTTTTATGCTCCCTTTCAAATTAAAAAGATTGTGCCAGAAAAAAATAAATTACTTGTTAACCAAATTCTGGCAGTTTGGTTACATGTTGTATTTTGAAACAAATCCTGAATGGAATGGGAAATACAAGAGCTCAGTGTGCACAGTGCATCTGAGCAACCTACAATGAAGGTTTCACCTCTGGGGTCTCAGCTAATACCTTCATAATGTGGCCAACAGTCAAAGAAAAAAAAATCTCAGTGTTACTCCATGTTTCCTATGCCAATCCCATCCTTCCTGTGAAAAGTTCTAGTCCCTGATCACCTATCTCTTCTAAACATAATTGCACCCTGTCACAAGCTTTGATCTCTAAAATGGGAATCATCTCTAAAATTGCCGGTGCTTGGCGGCCTCTAACAAGCTCACACTTCCTGTAGCAGAGTTGCCTTGCAGAATGGTCTAAAAACGCAGGGATTTGCCTGTGAGGGGCTGTAGGTAATTCAACCTTCGATCTGAGGCTTGCAACCGATTATAAAATCACAGCATCACAGAATTGTTTCAGGAAGAAAATACTTCTAGGATCATCAAGTCCAGCCACTGACCTTATTCCACCATGGTCATTAAACCATGTCCCCAAGTGCCTTGCTTGCATGTTTGTTGAACACCTCCCCAGACAGTGACTCCACCACCTCCCTGGGCAGCCTGTTCCAATGCCTGACCACTCTTTTAGTAAGGAAATTCTTCCTAATATCCTAATAACCAAGCTTTAGGAAACAGCATATCTACGAAGCTCTTGACATCCTTGTTCACACTGGGTTTGGTTTCTGTGGTGCTGCTTGTACTGGTGTCTCCTTTCATCCAAGTGGCTGCTATGAAACTGTTTCTGCAGATGCCAGAGGCCACAGACCATGCACTCATGCTTTTAAGGCCATTAAGAGCTTTGGAAAGCCCTGTGCTTCTGGGGCATAATGTTGTGCACCTAAAACCCACATTTTGTGATACAGTCCCACCTGCAAGCAGGGAATGCAAACACACCCAATCTGTGTAAGACCTTCTGATAGCTATTGCGATTCTCTTGTGTCTTCCTCAGTCTTCCCACCACCTTCAGAGCCCATCACACTCACACCTCTGATTCTGAATTTGAGAAGTAAGTGGAAGCGTCAGAAAATCTGTTACACAGGTGATGCCTCACTTACAACAGCCACGAGAACATTTCTGCCATGGAAGCCAAATATATATATAAAGTGCTAAAGATAATGACAGAGTGTGCATCATCAGCCTCTCCTCACTGTCTGGTTATTGGGGAGAAATCTGAATCTAGGGTGAACTTCATACATCTCACATCCATGGCTGACTATCAGCCAAGGTGACTCCAGGCAGAGGCAGCTTATCTCCAATAGTTTACCAAGTTAATTGAAATGAGCTTAAAACCAGCTCAAATGCTCAAATTCCCATACACATGAGTTTGTTTCTACCTCTTCAGCAATGTGATGGGTGAGCTGCAGAATTACAATGAGGCAGAAAGAGCAACACGTTTGAGGACAGAAAGAACATTGAGCTTGCTGGAGACTGATAAACAGTCCATGCTATTTGAAAACTCTGGCTGATGGTGATGATGTTTAACAAAATATACTAATCCAAAAGGGAATCATTATTAGCATAGAATCATAGAATTGTTTCAGTTGGAAAAGGCCTCTAAGATCGTTGAGTCCAACCATCAACCCAACACCACCGTGGCCATTAAATCATGTCCCAAAGTGCCATGTCTACATGTTTCTGGTGCACCTCCAGGGATGGTGACTCCACCACCTCCCTGGGCAGCCTGCTGCAACCTATTCCAACCAATTCCAGGCCATTACCACGACTGGGAACTGATATTGACAACCTTTGAGCTGCTGCTTGCCTTGCCTTTTGCAAATGCTGTGTTTCTTTATGCTACAAATTCGAGCAGAAATCAAATGTTCTTGTCTCATCAGGGAAACTGCCTCTTGCTTACCCTGTTATCCCACAACTTAGCCGCATGTGGCAAGTAATTCCATGAGGCTAAAGCAGCTGGGCTGACAGAAGAGGTGACAAATAGCAGCCCTGGTGTTCCCATGCAGCAAGCCTGGCTCATGGAGATCTCTATGAAGAATGAATTGATTCTTGCCCAGCCCAGCTCTGTATAATTTTTAGTACTAACTCAATAACCAATTCTGCATCTTTGTTTGGCCAAAACTTCCCTTTTTTACACCAATATCCTTAATGGTATTTCACACTAACCCAGCTGCTGTAGTCCATGCTTAAGCAAGGTAAATTGAAGCTGAAGTATGTGCAGAGAAGAGTTACTTGATGTGGAGACACAGCCCCTTCTCTTACAGAAGAGATCAGGAGAGCCTGCCTTGTTTGGCCTTGCAAATCTGAGGCCAAGTGTGATGCCACTGACTGTCTCCTCCAGTTTGGAAAGCTGAAGACACACAGCACTATCCTGGAAAGCTGCTTAGACCTTTCCTCAAAGTGCTCAGCACTAAGAGATTCCTGTGTTCATCATAAATGCAAAACAAATGCAGCCTGTGTGCAACAATTGATCCTTTGGACAATTGGCAAGAGAAATATTTTGTTGAAAGCACCTCCAGGACTCAGATCTTCTGCTCAAGAGAAGATCTGACATCAGTTTCTCTCTCAAAGCTGGTCAGCTCTCCTCACAGTAACAAATAAATGCACTTGTTTTGGTGTGCTTGGTTCTCATAATGACAATTACAGAAGGACAGCGTCAGCACTGCCAGAAAATGAAATCAAGGGAGAGGACTCAGTGGTTGCCAAAGCTGAGCCTGGACCTCAGGAAATTTGATTCTCCCCCGAAGACACAACTCCAGGCCAGCAATATTTGCAAAGGTGACACAGCTCACAGCTTATTGCCACGTTGTAAAATTCATTGAGGGCAGGAGATGCAAAGTAAAATAAAGTAGATTGAAAGAAAGAAAAGATAGAAAAAAGGAGAAAAAAAATTTACCACTTCTACATTTAAAGACTGGATTTAAACGTCCTGAAAGGTTATGGTGCCATTAATGACTGGCCAACACTTTCCAGCTCCAGTTAGCAGAGCTGGAGCAGCAGACACTTTGCATTTGCAGCTAATCTGCCAGTGATTAAATGAGCTGTTATTGAGCATTTGCCCTGTTGAACTAGGTTTTTCTTATCCTTATTAATCATTCATTTTACACCACAGTAGCCTCCTGTCTTTAAGCAAACCATCTTTTTCTTTCTTTTTCCTTTCTTTTTCCTCTTTTTTCTCCTTTTTATTTTAAGTTTTCTTTTTAACATTTTCCCCTTTCCCTTTCCCTTTCCCTTTCCCTTTCCCTTTCCCTTTCCTTTTCCCTTTCCCTTTCCCTTTCCCTTTCCCTTTCCCTTTCTCTTTCCCTTCTTTCTCTTTTTTTTTCTTTCTTTTATCTTTTTTCTTTTCTTCTTTTCTTTTCTTTTCTTTTCTTTTCTTTTCTTTTTTCTTTTCTTTTCTTTTCTTTTCTTTTCTTTTCTTTTCTTTTCTTTTCTTTTCTTTTCTTTTCTTTTCTTTTCTTTTCTTTTCTTTTCTTTTCTTTTCTTTTCTTTTCTTTTCTCTTTTCTATTCTTTTCTTTTCTTCTTCTTTTCTTTTCTTTTCTTTTTTCTTTTCTCTTTTCTTTTCTTTTCTTTTCTTTTCTTTTCTTTTCTTTTCTTTTCTTTTCTTTTCTTTTCTTTTCTTTTCTTTTCTTTTCTTTTCTTTTCTTTTCTTTTCTCTTCTTTTCTTTTCTTTTCTCTTCTTTTCTTTTCTTTTCTTTTCTCTTCTTTTCTTTCTTCAACCTAAATTTAACTTTCCTTTTTTTTCCCCCTCTGGTGATATCCTTTCTGATCCCAACAAGGGCTAGCTGAACAAAAGGGTGAACAAAACCTGGGTGAGCCCTAAAGAGCGTGGGGAAGCAAATTCTTTTTTTGCACTAAAACTTAGGGAGTTAAAAGTGGAGGACATGGCTGGAGCCACTAAGCTGTGGTGTAAACACGGCCATTTAAGAGGATTTGCATACCATTTATTAACCTTCCGGAAGGACTACACAGACCCCAGTCAGGGAAAACAACTGTGTACACATGTTCGCTTCATTCCTGTTATCAAAATGCAGCTTCTGCCAGCCACCTCCCAGCATTTTCCACAGGCAGATAAATACAGGGACTGGGAATGAGTTGGATGGATCCAGCCCCTTTCCCCCTTTGAGTTTTATGAAACCTGGAATTGCTGGTTTAGTCACATTCTAGGAGGAGAGGTGTGAGCCGCCACATGTTGTGCTTCAGGGGTTTGTTAAGGTCTAGAAATGAAGGTGATGCCATAGAATCACAGAATCATCAAGGTTGGAAGAGATCTCAAAGATCATCAAGTCCAACCTGTCACCACAGACCTCATGACTAAACCATGGCACCAAGTGCCACATCAAATCCCCTCTTGAACACCTCCAGAGACACTGACTCCACCACCTCCCTGGGCAGCATATTGCAATGGCTAACAACTCTCTCTGGGAAGAACTTTCTCCTCACCTCAAGCATGAACTTCCCCTGGCACAGCTTGAGACTGTGTCCTCTTGTTCTGGTGCTGGTTGCTTGAGAGAAGAGACCAACTCCCTCCTGGCTACAGCCACCCTTCAGGTAGTTGTAGACAGCAATAAGGTCTCCCCTGAGCCTCCTCTTCTCCAGGCTAAACAACCCCAGCTCACTCAGCCTCTCCTTGTAGGGCTTGTGCTCAAGGCCTCTCACCAGCCTTGTTGCCCTTCTCTGGACACGTTCAAGTGTCCCAAGTAGGCCTGCAGGGAAGGACTGTGGATGCTGTGTGAGTACATCTGTGGGTGCTGGGCATGGTGATGCCTCAGCCATGGCCAAGAGTGGGGCATCTGCAGTACCAGGGGCTGTGGCAGAACCTGCACAGCCTCACACATCCTCAGGCTCTTCCACAAGTTCCCACTCCTGTCCTCATCCTCATTTGGGATTTCACCCTGTGCCACCACAGTTTATGCCTCAGTTTCCTCAACAGCAAACAGGGACACCAATGCTTCCTCTCCTCCCTTGGGCACTCCCAGATCTCTGATGGCCACATAAGGAACGTGTCTCTCTTTGCTGTTAACAGCCTGCATTTACTACATAGGATTCAAGGTGCTTAAGAAAAAAGTCTCAGTGGTGGATTTCACAACCTTCTGGGAAGAAAATTCTCCCTCTGTGGGCATGTTGCTGAGATTTTAATTTTTTTTTAAGAACATGGAGGAAATGAAAGCAGAAGATTGTCCCCACAACAGTAAGTGCAATCATGCATCCACAGCAGGTGAAGACCAGACAGCAGACACATACACACACAAGATGAGGTAGATGTTGGATGGAGATCTTCTAAAAGCACCAAGCACCCCAGTATCCACTGAGCTTCAATTCCACCTTTGCAGAAACCTTCAGCCCACTTTCTCTTGGAGTAGCTGTTCTTCAGAGAGAGCAGCCAGAAAGGATGGGATCATGCTGCGGGTACTAAACACCCTGGAAACCAGGAGATGCAGATTCAGTCTGTATCCTGCCTCGAATCTGCACAGCTCCATCTGTGTGTGGTACATCTGCACCATCAGCAGAAACTTCTCCAGAGCCTTAATCATACAACCTACACATTCTTGGAACTGTTGGTGGCTTTTACTATGGAAGTAGCTTGTGCTCTGGATATCCCTGTCTCTTAGCAGGAGTTCTGGTGTACCAGGAGTGCCTGAAGAAGGATGAAAGGCCCCATTAAGGTACCAGAAAGCCCCAGCAAGGATATTCTGCACCATCAGTGCTATACTGTGGCAAAGAGTAACGACATGAGCTGAACTTGAAGCCTGGGTGGTGGGGATGAAGATCAAGTGTCATCATTGCTATGCTCAGAGATGTCAGGGAGCCGTCCAGCCCTGGAGGAATGCTTCTTCCCCACCACACACACACTCATTTCAAAGCTCAATTCAAGATGCTATCAGCTAAAAAAATAAAAAAGAAAGCTTGTTAGAAGGATTTTTTTTTCTCCTTCATTTCCTCTGCATTTTCTTTTTCTTTTCACTTTAAACACATGTTTCTTTCACTTCCCACTTGGGTTCAGAAGCTGGATTAACTCATCCATTTTCCCCTTCCATGTAACAGCACGTTGTAATGTTTACTTTGCAAGCACTGCATAGGAACAGTTTTTAAATGAAACTCTATATTTAAGACTTTTTTTCCATTGATTTTTTGGGACCTATGCCACTGCTATTTTCTCTTACCAATCCTGATTGTTCCTTGGGTTAGAATTCATTTCAACAACAACAACTTCTTTAAACTCTTAATGTCACCAAAGCCACCTCCATGACAGCTACGGCGCCACTGAAAACTCCAGCACCACCCTCCAAAAGCCAAGGTGAGAGTGTCATTGAGGGAGAAAACCTGACATAAGCTATGTTAAAGCTATGTAGGAAAAGTGCAATTAATGTAAGGCAGGAGAGTGAAAAGGAAAGTAAGTTTTGAAACCTCTTCCAGCCATCACATACTTCACAGCACAGTAGAAACGCCGTTCCAAGGGTTATTTTTAGCCTGGCACACACGGGTATATTGTTACCCAGCCTGCTGCTAGAAGTAATTTTAAATATCTTTCAGAACAATCAAAGAAGATGCTACATTCAAGAACAGGCACAGAAGTCGTCCTTATCTCACATTCTCCATGAGAACATTTGACCTTCCTGATTTGGGTTCACTTGACAAGAATTTGCTGGCTGCTTAAAGATCCGCATCTCATAGAGGATGATTATAATAAAAGTTCCTATCACGAGCCCTCCACTGAAGAGTGTTCTCTTTACCTACCAAAAGGTGACATTTTCCAAGCTGTTACCTAGAGAGGAAAGGACAAATGGAAAAGATCAGTGACATAAAAGCAGCATTATCATAACATCCCATGGCAATTTCCGAGTGCTTTGAAGGCCAGATGCTTCTCCTCCATATCTAAATTTCCTATAACAAGAGCCTCAATGGAAGCACAAAACATACCTGTGTCACCAAGAAAGAAAT
Organism: Dryobates pubescens; assembly: GCF_014839835.1. Classification (NCBI taxonomy): domain Eukaryota; kingdom Metazoa; phylum Chordata; class Aves; order Piciformes; family Picidae; genus Dryobates; species Dryobates pubescens. The sequence continues at coordinate 13,815,054 of NC_071637.1, forward strand.
CTTGGTGATCCTACAATTTCAAGTAATTTTCTCTTTGGAGTTGGTCATTTTTTGATTAATTTTTTTTTTCCCCCATGGTTTGGTTTCCCCAGTGAGCCAGAGAGAGAGACAAGAAAACACCACGAGTGAAGCAAATTGGAACCATACAACTGGCTCAGCTGGATGGGAGCAGTGGCTGAGGACTTACAGCTGAGCCTGAATTTCCTCAAAGTGCAGGAATTATCTGGCAGGCTCCCATCTCATCCCTAACAGTGACTTCATCCCTAACAGCAACTTCACAGCAAGCAGACACTGATAATCCAAGCCCAACCTGCACAAAGGCAAAGCTCTTTGGTGGTCTCTTCCTATCCAAAGCAAACAGCTTCTCATACATTTGGAAAATGCTTGGATCCCCTGCAATCTGTTGGGTCTCTCTGGTGGTGGTGGTGGTCGGTGTCCAGTCTTTTTTTGAAGCCTCCAGGGTTTGAAAAATCAAGGTTTAGTGTGAAATCCAAGAAAAGGCAGTCTTTCACAGGGGCTGAGTGTGGCTTGGGCTCAGTGATGAGCAGCCCCTGGGTCCACCCCCAGCAAGCTGATATATTCCAAACTCTGTGAGCTCGATTTCCTTGCACAGATGGCAACCTTGCATGGAAGGTCCACAGTGAACTCTAAAACTGTCATTTCAACCAAACACTCATGTCGGGCCTGCCTTCCTTAAGCCAAAATCATGCCAGACTATCTGCAGGAGCTGGGGAAAGAGACTGGCTTTAGGAGAGTGTAAACTGACTTCACTGGAACCACTGCCAAGCGAGGCTGATGGAAATAAGAAGGAAAATCACTGTCCTCCAGTTTGAATTCCCAAAGGAAGCAGAGTCTTTGCACAGCCCTGGTTCCCACTTGCTTAGCCAAAAGAGAACAAACCATAAAAAGCTCCAACCCAAACCAAACCAACAACAAAAAAATAAAGGCAGGTGGGGAATGCCACATACAGATTCTAACCAAGGTACATAGATACCTACTTGTGACCTGGCTTTGCTAAATCATTTCCAAATACAAGCTGGGCTCCTGGTTGTTGTTATTTATTTATCTATTTTGCACACACCCCCCACCACCATCACCACCCCCACTCCCCACCAAAGAAAAAAAAAAGAAAGAAAAAAAAAAAGGACAAAAAAATTGATTCCTCTAAGATTTACAGTGGGGTTAAAGCAAACGTGAAGCCCATGTTAAGGCTGTTCATCTCATGATAAGGCAGCAAAAAGGTCAACAAATTACTCTCTCCCTAATGGTTCATTTGAACCAATGAAAACAGGATATTTTATCCTCCCAGGTCAGGTCTGCTTAGAAATCCTGCATCCCCTTCCCTCCTTCCCTTCTCAGCCTCTCCCCCCCAACCCCCCCACCCGCCCCGCCATTCCTCCTCCCTTTCTCCCACTCCCAGCCTCTTTTCTTTTAACTCTCTATCTCTGATCCTCCAAGGTGACCTTTTCTCCCACTCCTAATACCAAATTTTCTGGCTGAGTGATGCTGAGTGTTGCTGCTGCCGTGGCTGGGGGTCCCTCAGCTGCAGGGGAAGGACTCAAAGCTGCAGCCCCAGCCCAGGATGGGATGTGCCACTCGCTGCTGCTGCTGCTCTGCTGAGCAGGGAAAGAAACCAGAGCAATGAAAGATGGAGGGGATAAAGCCCTGTGGTTCTTCTCCTGCTTGGGAGAGGTTTATTTGGCAAATCCAAGCCTCATCAGTGATCAACTCGCAGGAGATGAGCGAAGGTTCTGCTGCTTCAGCCAGAGCTGGAGCAGCGAGCGCTGACGGGCGCCTGTTAGGAATAGCTATCACATCTAATTGTTATCCTTGCTGCTGATTGAAGGGGGAAGTGGAGGGATGGGAAGTTCAGCTGGGTGACTTGATGCAGTTTTAATGAGTCTCTATTTTTCTTTTCTTTTTCTTCTGCCATTTTCACCCCCCTCCCCTCCGGCCTGGCTGTTTTAATATGGAAATATAGTAAATTCTAACAAAATAAGGCTGGCACATAGAGTACAGACCGAAGGCAAACCTCCAGCAGTCTTTCAGCAGTCACAGGGCAGCAATAGCACTAGAGAAGCAATTAGTTCTTTAAGTTCTTTAATTCAGGGCCTTTGGAGGGGGTGGACACTAGATTAAGCCCTGCTTCATTTGCCTATTTATTCAGCTGTCAGAAAGCTGAAAGGGTTAAACCGTCTGTTGGAGAAGAAAGACTCCACAGAGCAGCTCCTGGAGTGACCATCCCCAGCGAGCAGCCAACGCTGGCTCCATCACAGCGCAGCGGGTCCCTGCAGTATGACCTCATGCAGTAAATAGTTAAAAATGCACTTTTCTCCTTTTTTTTTTTTTTTTTCATTTTCTTTTTTTTTCCCCCTCCTTTCCCAGCAGATGCAGTAGCTGAGCGTGCAGCAGAACCTGACTCAGCAAAGAGCCTGATGTCAGAGTAGCCCCAGAGGTGCTGGAATTCGCCCTGAACAGAGGCAAGCTGAGCTCAGGGCAGTCTGCACTGCAAGGCAAAAACCAGAATTAGCCCAAGTTTCCAGGGAGGGTTTGTAAGCTGGAGTGCATGGAACTGGGAGAGGTTGGTGTGCAGCAGTGGACCCCCTGCCTCTAAATAATAACAAGACTAAGCTCTACATTTAGCTCTGGTTTGTATTTGCTCCCTTCCTTGCTCTTCCTTGCTTGCAGCCATGCATGTGCCTGAGCCGTGTGTCTCCAGACTGTACAGAAGTGATGCTCCCCTGCACGTCCCAGCTCCTATTTTCAGCCTTGCATCAGAACTAGATTTAAGAAGTTAACTCTCCCAGTGAAGCTGTTTGGCTTTGTTATGCCTCAACACACACCCTGTGCATCAATTGTGCCTGTACCAGGGAGGGTTTTAATTACAGAATCATGTTTGTGGTGCATGACCAGTTTATTCCTAATATGGGTCACTAATTTGGATTCTCTTTTAGCTGAAGTATCCCTCAGTGCTGTGATGCCTGACAGCCTAGATCCAACCCCGGCACGTTCACTCATTCTGTCTGCATTATTTGAGGTACAAGGCTGAGAGAATCTATTTCTACAATCTTAAAAAAAAAGGTGTGGGGGGGAACTGTGTTGGGATGGTTGCTGTCCCAGGATTGATTGATTGATTTATTTTGCTTGAAGAATTAACAAATGTAGCAGATTCCAAGCGGATTTGGAGGAACAGCTCATACAGGATCACTCCCAGAGAGAGAAGGAACGTCAGCACGTATGAAGCATGAGAGCTGAAAACACAGAGACAGCATGTAATGCAATTTTCTTATAGCATATCATTGAATTTTGTTAATATAATAACCTGAAACAAAGTATTAAGACAGATTGACGTGCCTGGGTAGCGCAGCTGAGGAGTCAGATATTTAAAGCCAACATGTTCTAGCTTGTTTCCTACTGAAATCAATGGAAGTTCTCCCTCACCGCTGATTGCAGGGGTGGGGAAATGGATCCAGCTTATGCAGAGCAGCGACAGGATGGAGAATGAGCAAGTCCAGCTTAGTTTTCAAATGCTGATTTCTTAGCTCTAATTTCTGTTTGATTCTTTTTGTGGTGGTTGGCTTTGGGTTTTCTGTTGGTTTGGGGGTTTTTTGTTTTATTTTGGGGTTTGGGTTCTGGGTTGTTGGGGTTTTTTTGATAGGGGGGGAGGAAAGAAGCTATTTTCTTTGGCATCTGCAGATAAAATAGAAATCATCCCAATGCAAGAAAGGAGAGAGAAAACAGAGTGAAACCCCTGTTTTATGTGCATCTCCCTTTGATGCCTTAATGATGTAAAACTCCCTTCACCACTCTCTTCTATTTGCCATTTTATCTCCCCAAAGGATGGGACCACATCCTGTTAGAACCTGGGGATTCACTGAGCCTGCTCACAACTGACACAAACACTTCAAAACATTTTGGGGCTGAAAACATAAATACAGGAAATATTTCAGAGCCTCACACTCAATTTATGCACAGTCACACTCTCATAGCCCTCACCTATCTTTGTTCTAAGAGCATCATGAGCAGGTATTTGCTTTCCTAGCTGTTTGCTAACTTAATTTCTCTTCTCTTATATTTTTTTTTTTTTCCCTAGGATTTTGCAGCTTCAAATTAGCAGTTTGTGTCTGGGCATTCATCCTCCAAACTGACTTCAAAACACTCAAACAAAAAGGCATTAGTTCATCTTTCCACCAAGACAACAGCGATGCCCCAGTTAGTCACAGAAGAAGGAGGCTCCAGCCCATAATGTCAGGGGGAAAAATTAGATATCAAAAGAAAAAGAAGTTAAATCTATTTCAAATTGTTTTCACCCAGGGTATTTCCAATTACCCTGCCTAAGACCATTTCCTTTGGCATTAAGCATCATGGAAGTTGTGGGAAATGAAAAAAAGAAATAAACCACAACAACTTCAGCTATTAAGAATCAAGCAAAGAGAAATTTAGAGCTCATGCAAATTGCCACGCTAAAAACAGGCCACTTGAAAATCATTTCTCAGATTAAAAGCTGAGTTTTCACAAATAAAGCTGTGGAAGCTACAAAAGCAGAGTGAAGAATTTTGCTAGGAATAGGCAGGGAACACCTCGTTTCTGCCTTCAAACCGAACTAGATCGAACGGATTAATGAAAGAACAGGAAAAATCAGCGGGAAGGGTCCTGCCATTTCCAATGGGAGCTTTGAAGGGGAAGAAAACAGCAACCCCCCAAAACAACCCAAAGAAATCCTGTCTGTGATCGATGGCTGGAAGGAGGCAAAATGGATACTCCAAAATATTGCAGCATCATGCAGGGAAGGGCATGAATAAACCTTCCCACTACTTCCAGCCTCCTGACCATTCCCACTCACTGTTTCCCACTGTTTCCAGTCTCCTATTTCTACTCACTATTTCCCCCTGTTTCCACTGTCCTGACTATTTCCACTCACTATTTCCCCCTGTTTCCACTGTCCTGACTATTTCCACTCACTATTTCCCACTGTTTCCACTGTCCTGACTATTTCCACTCACTATTTCCCACTGTTTCGAGTCTCCTGATTGGAAATTTGACCTAATCCCCACTCCCCACCCCCCCAAAAAAAATTATTTCACTATTTTATCTACATGGTTCCTATGATTTGTTTAGTTAATTTGGATTGTTTCTTGGTTGGTTTTAATTATATACTTCCCCCCCCCCCCCCCCCCCCAGTTGCACTTTGCAAAACTCATAAAGTTTAGCTGTTGACTGTTTCCTGCACTAGAGAGCTTCTTGCAGCCTTCCCAGGAAGGTTCATCTTTTGTGATAAACAAAGAGTTAGGGGAGGCAGCTGGGAGCAGCTGCTCAGTTCTGCTCTCCCGTCTCCTTCAGCATCCAGGGGAAGTGAAAAGTCTCTGTCAGGGTGTGGCCTTGAGGAGGACACTCCATTTGCAGCTTCCAAAGAAAGTGAGGTCGCATCCTCCACTCTGGATGGCTCCCTTCTCTCCCTGCTTTGACATTCAAACCAGCTTTGCAGGGTGGTGGAGCTGGACGCTCCCCACCAAGCCACGGTGAGAGTGTAACTTTGTGTTCCTCAGCTGGAGGAAAACACTGGGAATACAAATTGGAGCCCAAATCATTTCTTGGCATTATTTCACTCTAAATCTTAATGGCCCTGGCATTGTGAAGCTCTCTCATTTATTTTAAGAGCAGGAAAGATTTATTCTACCCAGAAGTCATTCTGAGCAGGATGGAGAACAACCTGGACTTGGGTTGCTGTTTTGCAACAACAAATGAAGTCAAGACTGCTTTTTTTTTAGCTCAGTTGCAGAGGGGGTTAGGGCATTTTTACTTCTCTTCCAAAGTAATAGTTCCCACCCCACCCTGTATTTCAAGAAGCTGTCCTGGTCATCTCCTTCTGACATAACTCCTGGTACTCTGATGGGCCATTCATCCCTTTAAAACCCACCTAGGTTTTAAATAGCAGCTTTGAGAGCCATCCCTGTGTTTCTTGTACATGCCAAACACAAAGGTTTTAATTCCATTCATAGAAATTCAGGATATTTGAGCAAGTGTGAGCTCGATCTCCTAGTCACAAACAAAGTGTTCCTGTTGAGAACTGTTCTGTGACACAAGTAAGTACTTCTAGAGAAGGGAAAATGGGCTGGGGAAGGAGAGATGACCCAAAGACAAAGAAGAGACCTGCTGGGAAGCTGAGCTTATTGCTCATGTTCCTGGCTGGCAGCCCCATATCTCCTCACCACTACTCAAGCTCTCCATCTTTGCAGGGTATGCAACTGGCATATGGAATTTTTAAAAGCAATTTTGTAAAGATGGGCTTCTATTTCTGTTCATGCCATAGCTCTTAATCCTGAGGCAGAAGCAACCAATGCCTGAGTTTTGCATGCATGCATATGCATTACCTGGAAAAGGCAGGCGAATGTCACTTTTGGGTTTCTACCAAAATCTTTCCTTAGCTGAGTTTTTCTCAGGAACTGGAGAACAGACAGAAGCAGAGCCCTTAAAATATGCTTTCAGGATTTAAAATGCAAACTGCAGCCTTCCCCCCCTTCCCCACCTATACTTGGGGTGAAATTCAATGCTCCTGGGAACTCACAGATTACCCTTAGGTGGAGGACAAAGGGGCCAGGATGGGCATCATGCTGTAGAGGGGATACTGAAGCTAGATACAAGCTTTGCTGGACAGAAAAAGAAATGTGCAGGGGGACTTTGGAGTGCAATAAAAGAAGAGACGAGATATTCTTGACCGACCCGCTATCATTTGAATACACGGGCTCAGACAGGCTGTGCAGAAAGGCTCCAGCCCCTGGGCCAGTGCTGGGTATTAAGTGCACAGATGAGATTGTGAACTCTGCCTTCAGGGTTGGTGCTGGACTCTTTTTTTACTTTTGCCATATATTGCTACTCCTTTGTATGCAACCCATTAGCATAGGCTGAGCACAGGGTGTCAGGTGCGTGACTGGACCAGGCACACATCACATCCAGAGCATGCAGCCTCTCTGCCTTTCCACGGATGGTCAGCAATTAGCCAGGGATGCCTCTTGTTGGGCTCTGAGAAATTCAGCCAGTACCACGACCATCTGACTCACTTGTTTACTGCCCAGTCCAACAGGAACTGGCCCAAAAATCTGGCGAAGCTGTAAACAGCACTGTCGGATGAACTCAAAAGATGGATGTTTGTTCATGTGTGTTCTTTTAGATGTTTATTGGCCTAACTGGCTTTTCATTAACTCAAGAGCTCTGCTATTTATTTTAATATTCCAAGCATTTATGACCTTGTAGCTACATCATCTGATTCTCTCTCTATGTGTGTTCTAGGTCATCAACAGTTTGTTTTCATTTCCCTAACGCTGGCTTTTAGAACTATTTGTCATACAAATTCCTACAGAGGAAATGCAAAATATCTTTAAGGCCTGACCTTTTCTGGGCACAGACACTTCCCTGACACCTGACTTTGAATGCTCAGGTGTAGAAATTAGGTTTGTGGAAATGGGGCGCCATAAAAGAATGTTGTCCTTTGGGTTTTTTTCTTCCCCTAAACAAAGGAATAGTTAGCAGAAAGTCACTGGCTCTGTTTGTATTTCTGTCAGTCCAGAGGGCTTTAGTCCAGTTCTGCTAAACTTTGGTGTGTGGACCAAAACCATCCTTCAGACACAGAGGGGAGAAAGAGAGTAAAGGGGAAATAAAATAATTCACCTTTCTGTGAGTGAACTTCTCTTTTCCTTTACTATTTGCTCTGGCTCCAATCAATCATTTATTTTCTAACCTTTTAGAGATTTATGTCATCAAGATAGAGGAAGGTATTAAAAGCAGGGATAACTGACACTTTTCTATTCACATCCTCTTTAGAAGCTTCCAGTCTTTGGATCAAACATCCCTGAGATAACAGAGTGGTGCACGTGTCACCTTCAGTCCTCCACTCGTGGAAGCTGGTTTAGCTCTGCAGAATTCACTGCGTATCTACATTTACTTGTGTGAGCATTTTAGTCTTGTCCTCAGGTTTGCTGTAACTATGATCTTGAGCTAAGTGACAGCAAGGTCAAAGGGAGTGATTAATATCGTACTCAGTGGCCACTGCACTGGGTCCTTCATTCTGAGAGCTCCTGAGTGACGTCCATGGTCAACTCTGCACCGCTCAGGATCTGGCTCTGCTAATATACAAGTGAATTATCACACACAGAGAGAACAGAATCTGATGGGAAGAAAAAGTCAAAGAGTGAAATCAGGCCATAAAATAATGAACTTTCTGCTGAACTAGAACTGTCATGTCAAGCTGAAAAGGCTGAAAATGCAACTCATCTCACATCATCAGAAGGGTGGTGGGGATGTGCAGGGATGCAGAGCTCTGTCTATTCCAGCTAAACCTAACACAGACCTTCCAGCATGGAAAACACCCTTCAGACCTTTGGTTTTCTTCTCACATTCTTCAGCCTCCCTTCTTCATTTGGAGGGGAAGAAAAATCCACTTGGCATTTGCAAATGGCTGTGACTCAAGGCAGCGAAGGGGCTCTGCTGACACCAGCCTCTCTGAGCTTTGGGAACTCCTTGTGCCGTAATGAAACCACATCTGCTGCCAAGTGGGGAGGCAGTAAAGGATAGATGAGTGGGGAGATGCTTTCTCAGGCAGGCTGGGCTCTACCACTTCACGAGCTGAACATCCATGTGCTGCACCATCTGGGGTGTGCGCTGGCCCAGTTGCCTGCCCCAGATAGAGCAAGTCTTGGGCAGGTGAAGGGGTGACTCAGGGTAGCATGAGGGCCATTTTTCAGTGGATGAGCAGAATAAGAGTAAAGATCCTTTTTCAACAGCATCTCACAAAACCCAATATCACAAATGGGTGCCCTGTTTCAAGTGAGAGGCTACCCCTGGCTTGGGAAAGCCCAGAGAAGTGGATGTAAAAGCAAAGAATGAATCTCATCACCAATTCATGGTGAGAAGAGCCTGCAGAAGTAGCACTCCTAACAAATTTCTCCAAGCTCTTAGAGCATCTTAAGAGCAGATTGTTGTATTACTTGCTTTATGGGTCTGCGGAGGATCCAACTGGGTAAGAAATGCACATATTTAAGTTTATGGAAAGATAAACCTTACACTTAGCCCCCAGCACGCTTAGATCTTCACATTCTCAGGTATATTTCTGCCATATGGGGCATTCTGGCTGACCAAATTTGAATGAGTCTTATAATTATTTAATTGCTATAGCAGGATGATACCTATTATTAATACTATGAATAATAAACAATATGTCTAGAACTATAAACCCCAAAGAGCAAGTCAGACAGAGGCATGGGAAGAAAAAGAGGGATGTAAAAATATATGTGGTCTAGTAAAGATGAAACAGTGACGCTGTAGGAGTCAGGGAAGTGGGAATATTAGGGAAATAACAGCCTGGTCCCTGCCTTGTGCTGAATCTATGGAAACACACACCACATGAAATGGTCTCTGTCCTGAGGATTTAAAATCCAAGGCTTAGGCTGAGTGAGAAAAATGTCTTTATGATGGCTGCCTCTCTCTTGGCTCACTGAGGTAGGTATCTTTAGAGGTAGAAATAGCCTAGCCAGTGGATTTTAGCATCTCCAGTTGGATTTTCACCTCCATGCCCACGAAGAACAGCTTGCTCACAGAAACAGTTTTCAGAGGGAGAGGGCAAAGGCTGCCAGAGAAAAGTAAAGCAGGAGTAGAGACCAACGCAAGGGTATGATGGCAAGAAGACACAGGACCAGAACAAGGTCTCTGCTTATCTGTTTTTGAGGGAGAATGGAGAGATGCTTTAGAGGACAGGTAAGATATAGATGGGCAAGGAGACAGGGTGGGAGAACTTCATCAGGGTAAGGGACAGAGCTGGAAGTGATAAAGAAGGGTTTCAATGTTGGAGAGGGTGATGTTCAACTGAGCTTTCCCTGCTGGCACTGTGTCAAGCCTGGGCCTGAAGATCCCTGCCCAGCCACCTCTCCAGCTGCCCCTTCCTCTCACATCTGTGTGCAGAGCAAGAGGAGGGAGAACAGATTCTGTGGTTTATTTTTATGTAACAAAACAGTGACTTGGATAGAAACCACTCAAGGTCTCCCAAACCTCTCCTAACCCATCTCTTCTAGAAAAATTAATTTGCCTTTGATTTTTACCACCTCCACAAAACGAGAAGCAGAGGTTGCCTTAGTGCTGGAGAACCTGGTGTGGATCCTTATCCTCACCACACCATGCCAATGGGTTACATCTCTAGCATCAAAGCCAGGGAAAGTGCTTTAACCCTGTGGGTTTTCCATGGGTGCTTTGGGAGAGGCTGAAGATGTTGGCAGCTGGGAGGATAAAATAATGGAGGATAATAATAATAATAATAGTAATAATAATAATAATAATCCACAGAGCACTACACAAATGAACTGCTCCAAGGTCACCTGGTAGATGGCATGGAGAAGGGTGGGACAAGCTTCTTCCCTGCTCCCTGTCCTCTAATGAAAGATGCACTTTAATGTGCTGATTACATTTGCACCAAGTTCTTTTAAGTGCGAAACCAATGCAGAAACTCCAGAGATTTGCTGCACTGCTGAGAAAAATCTTTACTAAATAATTAGCATAAAGCATCTATTTCTGTGTGCCTGTTTTGCCAGGTTTCCAAATTAATAACAGCAATAATAGTTGTGGGGCAGGTTCAGGGCTTTGAGGTTGCAGCTTGTTCATGATTTCATCAAAACTGGGCAGCAAAATGGATATTATTATTATTATTATTTTATTTTTCATTTGTGTCAGTGATGGCACAAGGAGAAGGGAAAAAAAACTAGCTCTGACTAGGACAATGTGGCCAGAAGTGGGCTGTTTGCTCAGGGAAGAACTGGAAGAAGAAAAAGAAAAGGAATAGATCTCCGCTGTACATTAATTGTACAAGAAATGCAAAATGGCTGAAAAGAGAGGAATGGGATTTATGGAGCTGTCTGCTTTTCAAGAGATCAAAAGCAGAGGTAGAGAAATAATTCACTGGACATGTCTAATTGCAAAGTGTGTATTGTATAAAAATATCACATCTCTGCCGTCTCCCTTGCCGCTGCCTCTGCCCGGTGCTGGGTCCTCACGGGACTGAGTGTCACAGGGGAATGGCCCCAGTGGAGGCTGCAGCGTCCCCTGCTCCGCTCTGCCAACGTGCCTGTCCCTAAGGACAGACAAACTCAGAGTGTCTTTGGAGGAGAGGGCTCCGAGGAGGTCACTGGGCCACCGGCTGTGACACCCAGGGTTGTCACCCTGGGGACTTGACAGTTAGCTGCTACTTGGTGCTTGCTTAGAGGAAAATTCCTCTGGGATGCAAACACTCAAGTGCCTTTTTACAGGTGATGGACTGAGGTCAGATCCCCTGGAAAGCCTTCTCCTTCCCCCAAAAGTTCGATGGCTGGGTGAGCTCTGCTGCTTATCCATCCCTCTCTCTTCCCCAAATCCACCTACTGCTGTCCCCACTACTCCAGGGACAAGGCAGAGGCCACAAGCTGGAGGGGAGCTTGGTAGGCTGGTGAGGGGCCAGGGGCAGGCAGGGCAGGGCAAAGGACACAAACAGGCAGGACAGGGACAGAGAGAGAGCAAGGACAGGGCAGAGAAAAGCAGAATAGGGCTGGGCAGGGGCAGGCAGGGCAAGAATAGTCAGAGCAAAGGCAGAACAGGAATAGGCAGGCAGGGCAGGACAGTAGAGCAGGGACAGGCAGAGGGGAGCTAGGGCAGGGAAGGGAGGTGTCTCTGTCCCTGATTTTTGGGAGATGGGTCATGTCCTTATCTGGTGGTGGGAGCAGGGCAGCAGAGATCCTCCTGAAGGGAGGGATGCCTGAAGCCCCGGCAGGAGCTGAGAGAAGCCCTGGGGTTGGGAGACCCGCTGCGTCCCCCCCAGCTCTACTCTTCCCCAGCTGCAGAGGGTGAGAAAGCTCCTTCCCTTCCCAGCTGCTCGGCTCATCGGTGAGGCCAATTGGTCACCCCAAGGACAACCCCCTGCCCCACAGGGCACAGGGACGCGATGGGGGCTGTGTGAGGAGCGGAGGGCTAGAGCCAGAGGGTCCCCCCGGGGCTGGGGCTGCTGCGGCCGCTGCTCCCTCACCTCGAAGCAGACACGGAGCTGAGGCAGGAGGCTCAAAAGAGCAATTTCACAATCGCATATTGAAATGAGGCTGGGCCGAATTGCATTTCCCCGTCCCTTTAATCCAATAAGTCAGAACTTCTTAACTGATTAATTACAAAATTAATGAGTAAAATGGCAGGGTTTCAGTGAGGCAGAAGGGTAAGAGATATATTATATTTTTTTTTTCTCCCCCTTAATGTTGTGCTCTTTAAAAAAAGACTGAGGGAAATAAAGTTACCTCAAAGCATCAGGGTGCTTTGATGCCTATAATAGCAATTTAGTTATTGCATTAATAGATTTCCTCTTTATTTTTAACTAGGCATTGTGAAATATGGTCTTGTTTTGTCTCAACGAGGGATATTTGAGCTTTCCATTTTCCATTATATGAATTCTCCCCGCACAAAGAATTGTTTTGCATCATTTCTCCACCTTCAGTCCTGGAATTAAAGGGAGATTATCAGCACCTTTCCCAGGAGCAGGGGGGAGCATGACTGACAAAACCCCCTCACCGTACATCGCCCCACGTTCCACCACCCTCCCAGTGCCAGAGGTTGTGTTTACAAACACTTTTCCTTCCAGAAACCACCACATCGAACTTAGCACCAGCAACCCCCGAGACAGAATCCTCTACCAGAATCCTAGACAGATGGGGCTGATAGTTTGAGGTAGCACCAAAAGCATCAGCTCAATGCACACAAAACGTCCTTACCCCCCTCCCCAAAACTCCGTCAGAGAAAACACGGCTCTGATGCTGCAGCAGTAGAGACAGGAGTTTCCCCCCCTTCTCATGAAGAACTTCGAGGTGCCTTATTTCAGTGGCTTGTCATGCTTGTCACAGAGGAATAAAAGGCAGAGATGTCTGCCAGAATGGTATTTGCAGGTATTTACACTTGATTTTTCTCCGTGAAAACCCCAGCGCGGGATACTGCGGCTTGGGGACTGCCGCAGCGGCTCCCGATACCGGCACGGATGCTGCCGGGCTGTTGACAGGCTGCTGCATTTGTTTGGAAAGCTCTCTTTAATCAAACAGGCTCCTGCCTCCATTAGAGACTAATATTTTTAGGGCAAATATTTAAGGAGAGGTGAAACTTGAAGTGTGGGGGAAGATCTTTTTACCTTCTCAAAGCACTTGTGGTAAATAAAGGAGGAAGAGAAGGGGCCGACTGATGCTGAGCAAAACACAAACGGTGTTGTGTCCCTTCAGCATTGCTTGGGGAGTGGAGCAGCAGGACCAGGAAGGTGCCTTTCCCCAGGACTGGGACCCTTCTTAGAGGGATGGGCTTATTTGGTAAGGGAAAGTGGAGAATGCACCATGAAAATACCTTTCTCCCCTTTTCCTTGGGATAAAACGATCCCTCCAGGAGCACATTCCAGGGGAAGGCTCAGGATAAACGTGTTCCCTAAAAGCAAAGGATTTAAGACATTTTGTGTGGTTTTGTCAAGGAAAAAGGTTTTCCCACAGCCTGCTTGGTGTCACTGCCCAACTTCACCCTGTTCTCCCAAACGCGGAAGAGAGTTTAAATGCGTAGAAGTAGCCCGGGGATGGGGTGTGGGTTTGGAGTGCGGGGCTGCAGCAGCCGGAGCCAGGCTCAGCTCTGCCTGTTCCCAGCTCATTCACTGCTCCAGAGGAGAGGAATGACCCTGCTAAAGCCACTGCTCAACTTCTACAGGGATAGCCGAAGGCTACAACACCAAAATTAGGCATGAAACAGAGGAAAATACAACTGCAGACAGGGCTGCTGAGAGTAGCCGTTTATAGACACATGGACAAACAGGCAGACAACAGCTCAGCACCCACAGGAGTTATAGAGACTTAGAAATACATTCTGGGAAATATATCCATAAACTAGATCTATATTACAGTGCAAGTTGTACCAGCACAGCTGGAGAGGTTTGGAGCACACAGGGCATTACAACCACACAGGGTGCATAGACTCACACAGTCTGGTCATATAAATATGTGTGTCACCCCACTTTCACATGCATTAGACATACATAGACATAAATAAATGTATCTATAACCCAGTGCATTCAGTATAGCCATGCAAACAGAGCTGTAAAGCTATCCCTGACAAGTGGGCAGTGCTACATGCATAGAAGATGGGCTGCAACTGTGCCCGCTGGCACCTGGGAGGGAGATATTTGTTCCATTTTATCGCTCCCAGGGTAGATCTGCATGGGTGAGAAGGACAGGGGCACAGAGCCTGGGGGATTGGGGTTGGCATCCATTTCCTGCACCTCCCCAAGCCAGGATAAACATCCCCAGCTGGGCTGAGTGGGGTGGTTTTCAGGGGAATGTAAAGCAAAGCTAAAGGGATGGGATGGGATGGGATGGGATGGGATGGGATGGGATGGGATGGGATGGGATGGGATGGGATGGGATGGGGTGGTGGGAAGGGAATCACAGGGAGTCCTTTTGTGGGGGAGACAGCACCAGCCAGAGATGTCCCCAGCGAGGGGTCCTTCTGCCCTGCATTGAGACCCCACACACCAGCAGACCCCCTTCCCACAGCCCTTGGTGCAGTGTCCAGTTTTCCAGAGCCATTGACCAATATTTTGCAGCAATCCCATTAAATAAGTGGTGAGCGGTATTTAAACATCACACTGTAATTATTAATTGCCCCCAATATCCCTCCTCCCTCCAACGAGGGGGTTTAATTGGTTCCAGGATGAGGAAGCTACAAGCAGTGTTATAAAATGAACTGACCCCACAAAATGATGCAACATCTGGAGGTAGGGCAGCCAGGGAGGCAAGAGCATCGCTGCCGAACAGCCCTACTTGCAGCCTGCGCTGAAGGGAAGGGTCCTGCATGCAGCCTGTGCTGAAGGGAAGGGTCCTGCATGCAGCCTGCGCTGAAGGGAAGGGTCCTGCATGCAGCCTGCGCTGAAGGGAAGGGTCCTGCATGCAGCCTGGGCTGAAGGGAAGGGTTCTGCATGCAGCCTGCGCTGAAGGGAAAAGGTCCTGCATGCAGCCAGCACTGAAGGGAAAGGGTCCTGCATGCAGCTAGCACTGGAGGGAAAGGTCCTGCATGCAGCCTGCCATGAAGGGAAGGGTTCTACATGCAGCCTACAATGAAGGGAAGGGTTCTACTGAGCTGCATCCTGGCTGCTGCCTCAGAAATCCCGGGCAGCCCTCGGAAACCTCCGAGCGTGGTAAGAAAAAGAAGCCCCTTGGTGCTTACCTGCCCGCAGCGAGGCACGTCCCCTCAGCACCTGCAGAAAAGGAGCCTTCTCCTTTCAAACAGCCCTAAAAAACTTCCCCAAAGTCCACTCAGGCGATTATTATTTTTTTTTTAGAGCTAATCAAGGAAATAAAGTTAAAGAGGAGGAGAGTTCCTCTTGTTTGGGGTCTGATTTGGGGGAAGGAGGGAGGGGGATGGGGTGGGGAGAGTTAAAGAGACCAGTTGCTGCCCACTGCTTTGACCAGTGAGGGATTCAACCCTTATTACCATTTTGTTTTTGTCCAGATTTGAAAGTAGGGCCCCCTGCATTCAAATCATCGCCCTCCATCGTTATTGTAAAGGACAGGCCTTAGTGGGCCCCCTTTGGATTGTCCTCCATTAACAATCCCTTCTTTTGTGGAGGTGTTTCTTTTTCTATTCACACACATCGCTGATGGTACTTCAGGCCCAGCTCTTAAAGAAACTGTTTGCAAAATTATACCTTTCTGCACGCTACTCCACAAGGAAGCAGGGAGCTGTGGTTAGGAAAACATTATTGAGGCTTGTAATTTAATTAAAAATGCTAAAGCTGGCAAAGGGGAAAGGCAGAAAGGCAGGGAGAGTGGAAAAGTGCAAAAAGCAGGAATTAGATTTATTTCTGGGTTTAGCCTCTGCAGCAGCACATCTCTGAACATCCCGGGTTGGGCAATGCCGGGAAGCTGTCGAGCTCCTGCCTGGCTGCCTGCAGCCTGCATGGGAGCACAGGCTGCCCAGGGCTGTCGCTGTGCCCACGCTCCCTGCTCAAGGCACAGATGAGGGATCCAAATGCCCTTAAGCAAAAAAGAATGGTTTTAAAATGTGAATGCAACCTTGGATGCGCATGGACAGAGCCCAAGGGGCACGGCTGTGCGGTGGGTACCTGCAGCTGTGTGGTGCTTGGGGCAAAGATTTTGCCTGGAGTAGGGGGGGGTGTGGAGTGGGGTGTGTGGTTTGTATTTGTGCACTCTGTTAGTTTTGTCCTAAAAAAACTCTGCTTTTAAGAGTTTAAGCTAAAACAAAGGTGGAAGAGCTGCATCCCCTTCAGGCTCCTCGTTATCAGAAAGGCTGAGAGGCACGTCTGTGGTGAGGATACCCTTCCTTTGGTTATTGTTGTTATCCTCATTGCCAACAGATCTGGAAATGTTCAAAGAGCAACATGACTTGGAAAAAAAAAAGGGGGGGGGAAAAATCATAATAATTCAGCTGGCGAAGCAGGGCAGAGCCTGACCTCCGGCTCCATGGATGAGTGCTTCGCTGGGACCCCCACTGAGCCAATGTGGACCTTCAACATCAACTCAGAAATTGGTGTGATTTGCCTGGGAAACCAGCAGTCATAGAGCAACTGGCCTTGACAAGATGAAGAGGAAATGTATAGAAGACGTTTAATGGGTCGCAAAAGGAGGAGGGGGGAGAAACCCAGCCCAGAGAGCTGCATTTTATATGTCTGAAGGGGCCCTTCTGCTGGAAGGGTTGGAGCAGACCTGGGGAACGAGACTCTCCCAAGTTGAGCTTCATTTCTCAGCCATCAGAAGCCATCCAGGAATGCTCTTGCCTTGTAAAAGGCTATTTCCATGTCCCTGTCTGGGACTGGGGCTGGAGCTGGGCTTCCAATAAACAGGGTGATTTCTTTAATGTCAGTGAATAGCTGAAGGCAGGCGGCTGGCGAGGCTTTGTACATAGACACACTGGGCTGGGATTATGCACGCCTAATCGCCTAATTTTCTTCGAGTGATCTGGATGCTGTACTCTTGGGCTGTGGAACATTTTATAAATAGCTGTGCTTGGAGTTAATATGATTTACTGGAGAGAGACCGGTTAAGCAATTCCCCATCTAAGTAGAGCAGTAATGAACAGGGTCTGGAGAAGATGCTTTCCCCACCGGCCTCAAGAGGAGGTGGGCAGGGAAGGAGTGATGCAGAGGGGTGATGTTTATTTGTGTGCGTGCTCCGAGTGTCATTGATTTTTAATTGTATTAAAAGAATTGCAGTAGCCACGGGCTGCCTCTAGGACTGGACTTTTCCCTCAAACACGTACAGCCAAGCTGTGGCCTCCTGCTAACGCTGCTGCTTCTGCTGCAAAATCTCACTGTGGGAGCGAGCGGGTACAGAAGAGCTCTGACCCTGCTGCACACCTCTTACCCTTTCCTCTCCTTCCTCCTCTCCCCTTTCCCCTTTCCTTTCCTTTCCCCTTTCTCCTTCCCCTTACAGGAAGTCAAACCAAACCAGGAGGTACCTGTGCTACCCCAGTTCCCATTCCTTCTGGCCAGTGCCATCTCATTTGGATGCCAGCAAGGTCAGGCTGTCCCCTGAGGGACAGGGACATCCATGGGCCTGTTCCTTTCCACCAGGAAGGGGACAGTGGCTCCAGCCTTGGTCAAGAGAATTGGCAGTGCTTGGAGACCCAAGAGAGCCAGGGGTGCTGAGGACAAGGACCCACAACCACTACTGATGAAGTCCTTCACCAGTCCCTTAACCAAAGACATCATGATTCCAGCAAGAACAGCAGTGGATCTCATGTGCAAGGATCTCTTTTCTCTCCATTCCTAGACAAAACCCACCCTGGAACAATGTCCTGGGTTTTGCAGGAGCTTTGCTGGGATCAGAGGGGCTCCCTGGGGAAGGAGGGGGCAAGCAGCAGGTTAGAGATGATGAAAGGAGACTTCTTCATTTAGAAAATAAGGAGAAAATACATAAACTTCAAAGCAAAACGTGGTGGTGGTGTGGGGAAATTGCACAAAGACTGTCCAGGGCCTTAGCTCCACACAACAGCTGGCAGGGGCTGGAGATGGGGATAGGGTAGTTGGGCCTGAACCCCCCAGGCCAGGCTGGCAAGGAGAGGGGAATGAGCCCCAGTGAGGAGCTGCATTTGGAGCAGGGCGGGGAGGGGATGGTGGCTACTTGTTCGCATCCCACCCAAGAGGCAGGAGACATTTTGCCCCATGCAAGGACAAGGAAATAGCCTCCCATCCCTGCTGGGATGCATCTCTCACCCCAGATGTGCCACCTCAGCTGGGAAGGGGCCACGTACCCCCCACCTTACCCCAGGATGGGGGTGACTCCCAGGTGCAGGCAAGCTCCATGCTAGGAGATGTCAGTCCTTCCTCCCAGCTCCACTCACACCAGCACAGCCTCCATGCTGCACCTCAGGCACACAATAACCAGGGACACCCCCCTCTATCCCCACCCCAGCAGCTCCCAGCCCCCTAAGCCTTGCCTTTATGAGGTGACCAGGATAAAATTAGGCTGGAAACTATCCTGATGCTTGATACAAGCAAATAAACATCTCCAGGGGAAGGGGGGATGGAGGGGGGGGGCAGAAGAAAATAAAGCCTTTCTCCAGCATGGAGCACCGAGAGGGGCAGCAGGTAATTAGCTATGTGATGGAGCAATCCTCTCCTGCCGAGGAAATTCTTGACACCAGAATTCTGCCCTGAGAAGCCATGTGTGACACAAGTGAGGGATTTATTTTATTTATCTATTTCTTCCCCCCCCCCCCCCCCCCCCCCCCCCCCTTTCACCTTTTTTCCTTCTTCTTTTTCTTTTTTTTTAATTAAGATCATTATATGTTGGGGATTTTGGTGTGGGGTTTTTTGGGGTTTTTTTAAAATGTCAAGCCCAGGAACAAGTGGAAGGGGGTGGGGGGCTGGGGAGCTGCAGGCATTCTTCACTTCAGAAGCTTGAATGTTTCAAAGTTGCTGCTGTGCTGTTAGCTGACGGCTATTGTGTGTGTTTAAGGCTGGGGGGGGAGGTGTGAGGAGGGGGCTCGGACCCCCCGTTGGTGTGGATTTGCTGTCCAAAGACCGTTAGAAAGAGGCAAGAATGAATGAGATTGAATGGAATTGTAATGCACAAGGCCCTCCTCCTTTCTCAAGGAGCTGGGAGGCCAGGAAAGCGAGTCGTGGGGAAAGCAGGCAGCTTTCCTCCACATAGGAAGAGGCTTTGCAAATCAGCAAATTGTGTATTTCGAGGGGAAGAGGAGAGAGAAAGGGGGAGGGGGGCATATTTTATTTATTTTTATTTTTTTTTTATAACAGATCTGAGAAGGAAAGAGAGGAAAAAAAAAAAAGGCAAAACAAAACAAAAAAAGAGCCCTGCAGCAGCCAAGAAGACCAAAAGGAGACAGAGAAAAAGAGGGAGAGGAGACTTGATAGAACAATCTGATTCCCAGACCTCTTGTAAGTGTAATTCCTTTCTAAGAAATTGAATTGCTTTCTAAGAAAAAGAGCAAAATGTAGAAGAATGCCTGAAATTATAGCAGGGATCAAACTCTGATGATCTCTTTCTTATGCAGCAAGATTTCTGGGGCAGAAACCAGAGGCCTAGAAACCTGGGAAACCTTTCTCTGAGATTTGAAAGAGATCTGGGCTTCATTTTAAAGAGATTTCGCTTTCTCCTCCAGGCTGCGGGTCAGCTCCGAGGAGATGCTGGGGATGGCGACGGGGCACCGGGCACTGAGCGCTGCTCCAGTACCTGGGCCATATCCTAGCAGTGGACAGACAGACAGACAAAGGCTGTTTTGTTGTTGGCTTATCTGGCAGGAATGAGGGGGGAGGAGGTGGGGGGGGGAATGAAATTTTGGAGGTGTTTTGTGAGCGCTCTGCAGTGCATGTGTGTCTGTGTGCGTGGGTACGCCCGTGTCACATTGCCCGGGATGGGGCTGAGCGTAGGTTTTCCAGGGTTTGTTGTGCCACAGTTGATTTTTGGGTTCAATTCTGTGCATTTTTTTTCTTCTAACGTGGTCATCTATGCATGGTGGAGTCGGGGTTTGGAAATGGAAGGAAAGTGGAGGCATGTTGCTTGTCTCTGGGATTTCTTTGTTCGGGGAACAGTAGGTGGTAGGTTTAAAAAAGGCAGAGAGGGAAAGAGGGAGAGAAGAAGAAAAAAAGAAATGAAAAAGATTTACATAAAAAAAAAAGAAAAGAGAGAAAAGAAAAAAAAAATGGCTTTTTGCAAATCATCTGACTATTTTCTTCCGGGATGTAGAAATGCTGCATTAGAGATTAAGGAAGGGCTGTGCTTAAGAGAAAATGTCTCACTGGAAGTGTTATTAAAACAGCAGCCAAAGCCCAGCCTGCTTTGAAAGCCTGAGACTCAGGAATTGCTGCAGGGCCGTGGGAGGTGGGGGGGAATGAGGTGGTGGGGGTAAGCTTTGGAGGGGCTGAAATGTCGGTGGGGTTTGTTTTAAAGGAGAAATTAACCCCCAGCCACCAGCCCGCCGAGCAGCAACGCTCCCCCCACTGCCGGGTGACATCGTAAGTCATCGCACGGGGCTTTGCAGTGACAGGGTCAAAATCTCCCATCCCTGCTTCACCCTGGGCAGGGGGCATAAAATAAAACCCCCCAGGGGGTTCTCGGGGAGGATTTTCGGGTCGGGGGGGGAGGGAGGGAAAGAGGCAGGTGAAGGACTATGCGTGACAGACAGAGACACAGACATCCCCTCGCAGGGTCCTTCAGCCGAGGAAAGACCTCTCTGGAAGAGGGGACGAAAAAAAATATCTCCTGCTCTATGGGGAGGAAAAACGTCCAGCTTCCTGCCTCCCCGGGACTGAACCGCTCCTGCCGGCTCCGGTCCTTCAATACCATGGACAGCGAAGCCAGGGCCGGGCCGGTGACCGGGGTGGGGGGGGTGGCCGGGCCGGGACAGAAAACGCGAGTGGGGATGGCGATTAGGACCGAGGATGGGAACCGGGGCTGGACTCAGGACCGGAGGCTGGGGGTCGAGGCTGGCCTTGGTACCGGGCCTAAAGCCGCGTTAGGAGATGGAGAGAAGCTCTGGGGCTGGGCCTGGGGTCGGTACCAGACGCCGGAGAGAAGCCACCCCAGCACCCCAACTTCCCCCCGGGGCATCCCGGGAGCCTCTCCCTGGCCTATTCAGATCATCCCCGGGTCTGAGTGTGTGTCCCCCGGGGGTGGGCCCGGTGCAAACAGTAAACCCTGGGGATAAGAAGAGCGGTTTCCTCCGTGTTAATTTGTTTAGGTTGTTTTCTTTTAAATCAATAGAAGATTGAGAGCCTTGGTCTCTGGGAGTAAATAGGTCAATATGGAATAGGCTCTAAATAAGCAGATTTGGTTTGGTTGGTTTCTTTCTTTTTTCCTTTCTTTTTTTTTTTTTTTTTTAATTTCTGTACATGAAAAGCAAAGGGAAAATTCCCTTCACTGCATAATGCCAAATACTGATCCTCCCTGGTTTGGTGCTTATGTCACAAACTGCAGCGTTATAAAAGAGCAAGAGAAAAAGGCACAGAAATAGGGATGGAGGCTCAGAGTGCTGTGGCTGCCTTTTAAATATGGCTCTTGAGCTCAGAAGGTGATACCTCACCTCGCTGCAGAGTATTTCTGCTCATTCATCCACCACTAGCCAAACATGGCCCACCAGCTTTTTACAAGCTGCTGTTTGGAAGCGGTTTCCCCCTTGGAGCCTGGCCTGGTGTGGCACAGCACTCAAAAAAGGGCATGCCATCCTCAAAACAATTGTTTTGGTACACTGGGGAAGGGAAGAGATCACTCTTCCAGTGGTTATGACCCAGCTGTCCTGGAAATGCTCATGCTGCTGGGGCAGGGAGAGACTTTCACAGCTGGAGCAAAGACAGCTTCCCTCAAAACTATTGTACCCTGCCTCCCCCCACCTTACACCCTTTCTAAGGAGGAGGAAAATGCCACAGTGCTTGGAAATACACACAGGCTAACAAATTGTTGCCTGGAAGCTGTCTGAGCGGATGTGCAAAGCGCTGCTGGCCATAGAAGTTACTCTGGATGGAGAACAAGGGTGTGTAGGAACCTGCAGATCTGCACCTCCCATCACAAAAATCAGCATGAGGGTGTGCATACATGTTTTTGGGGGAGGGCGGCTGTCTGGACTGGGAGGGATGGATAATCAGCAGTGAAGAAGCGGCTTGCTTACCAAAAATAAATACATGCAAGGCTTCTAAAGCAAGACCTCTCCTAGCTGGGCATAGCCTACTTGTTGTTAAACACGCTGTCTCTCCCCAGAGATGAAATTCAGCAGTCCTAGATAAATAAATCAGTCCTGGGGCCCATTTCCATTGTAACAGCCATCCCGTGATGAGGTCTGCAAGTTTAACCAGCAAAGAGCTGCAGCAAAACCCCTGTCTGAGTGCTCCCCAGCACTCAAAATGGATGTGGTGGGAGCACGTAGCCAGACGCCAGCAAAACTGCAAGTACAGGGTGCCCGAGCGGGATGGTTGATGGCACAGCATAGGTTGGAGCAGGCTGAGAGCAGCAAATCTATAGGTATTTGGGGCATTTTCCGGGGTGGAATTCTTAAAACACACATACACACAAAAAATGCAACCCTCTCTTGGTCTGTCACTTGGAAGTCAAAGCCTTTCTCTTTCAGGTCCTTGCTCCTGTGAGCCTGCGCTCACAGAATATTAACAAAAAGCTAGCATGAAACCCCCCAAATATAAAACTCCTATTGTATATTTAAAGGGAACCTCTTGCTTTATATAACTCAGGACACATTGTCTCTTCTCAGAGAGAACAGGGGGGGAAATCCTACACATTTCTTTAAAAAAGAAAAAGAAGGAAAAAAAAAAAAACACCCCAACCCTAACGTTTTAAAATTAAATCCATGTCAGCTCTAAAAGAAAATTATCGCTGATGTCTTTTGGAGCTGGGAAATATAACTGTAGGATGCAGCTTTCCCCTCCCCCTCTGCCCCTCCACCCCCTCCCTTCCCCACAAAAAAGGAAAAAAAAAAAAAAAAAAAGAAGCAGCAAGAGAATATATAAAGCTCCTCTGATTAACAGTTTAGGTGCAGAACCCTATTTATAGGGCAGGAGCTCTCCTCACACACCTCGATCCTCCAGCCTGCAGCAGAAGGTTATCGATGCAGCTGCAAGTGCTCAAAGCTTAAACAATATTTTTGCCGAAAGCCCAAGCAGCCTGCCCGGGAGGAAGGTGGGGACAGGCTGGAGATGGAGTCCTGAATGTTACTCCTCCAGTTTCAAGGACATCTTGCTGATGAGGATTTGGTTAATGGAGGAGAACTTATGTCCTAGCGGTGACGTCATTGGGTCCCAATGTAATCCTCTTGTGCTGAACCCAATCAGCAGATGTGCTGAGAGCCGGGATGCGGAGAAGAAGCTCTAATCCCTTAGACTGGATGAGATCAGCTGAAACAGCCAGGACTAGACCCCAAACCCCTCTGCTAGGAAGATCAAGAGAAAAGGGATAAATTGAGAGAGACGCCTCATAACCCCTTTAAAGAGCTTTGGAGAAGAGAAGAGAAAGATGGGTGGTGCACCAAGTTCATCTTTGCTTTTAAAGCCTAGCAGGAGCATGGTTTTTCACTCTGATGAGGTCCTTCTGCATTGTTCCAGGGCAGGAGAGAGGAGAGAAAGAAAGAAAGAAAAGAAAATCTTAAAAAAAAAAAAAAAAAGAAAAAAAAAAAAAAGAAAGAGAGGAGAGAGAGAGAAAAGGGGAGGGGAAAAAAAGAGAGAGAGAAAAAAGTCTGAAATTGAAAGATAATGAGAGACTAGGCGCCTTTCTTATTCATCTTCAGCTTGCTACACAAAAACAAGCGTCCTGAGCCACGGGAGGGCGTTTGCACTGGATCTGAGCGAGCAGCGGAGTTTGTGCCGCCGGAGCCGGGCGCAGTCTCCACCGGAGTGGGTAAAAATCTGCTCGGAGCCGGGCTCGCCGAGCTCTAATTACGGGGTTTGGGCCACAATGGTGGAAGAGCCACCCAGCTCTATCGCTAACTTGGAAGAGCATCAGGATTTTTATTTGTTATTATTTTTTTTCCTCCCCTTGTGCAAGCGACCTTTATGAGCTTGTGGTGGGGTTTTTTTTTTCCTTTTTTTTTTTTTTTTTTAAATTTTCTTTTTTTTTTTTTTGGAAGGGGAGGAAGGGAAGGGGGTAAGGATTTTTTTTCAGACGCGGTTATCTAGCCAGAAAAATCATCCCAAATTCCTAAGGCGCCTCGAAGTCCGACGGCGATCAACGAAACCTCTTTAATTGCTTTATCTTTTCCCAATCCCTCTCCATTTTATTATTGGTTTTGCTTTCCTTTTTTTTTTTTTTTCTTCTCCTCTTTTTAATGATTATTATAGTATTTTTTTAAGTGGAGCAATCCTTATGCCGAACCTCGGAGGAGCAGAGAGCCGGGAAACGCGTCTTTAACCTCCGCCGCTTTCCCTTCCAGAGGAGAGAAACCGGCTCCTTCCTCAGTGGGATTTTCCTTTTTGCTCTGGGAAGGGATCGGGGGTATCCCCCCAGATCCCCTGCAGCCTCCCCTGAGGGCTTGGCCGGTGGTGGCCCGGCGGGAAAGGAGTGGGGGACGGACCCGCTCCCACAGCCCGGGACCTGGGGGGGCTGTGGAGCATCTCCGGGCGCTTTTCTACTCACGGTACCGGCAGCCGGAGGTTTGTTGCGAGCTGTCCTCGGCGCTATCGGCTTTTATTACTATTATTAGCACTACTAACTATTAGTATTTACTATTACCAACCGCGTTTTTATCACTAGTAAGGCCGGAGCTCGGGATGTATCCTTCTGTCCACCCCCTCCTCCCCCGGGGGTGTTCTGTGCCCGGTGCGACGCAGCGGGGGCGGCCGGCGGAGCCTGGGACGGGATGTGGGGGTCCGGGGAGCGATGCTGACCCCATCAAGGCAAAACGTGTGTGGGGGGATGGTAGCGGCACTCGGCCTCAAGGCAACCCTCCTGCGAACCCCAACCCAGGCTCCACCGCCCCCGGCCCCGCCGCTCCTCCGCGACCACCCCTGCGGAGGGGGACTCGGGGCGGTGGGGAGGGAGAACGGTGATCCCGGTGGGGTGGGCGCCGCACTGACAGCCTCTCTCTTTCTCTCTTCTTCCTCCCCCGACTCCCCCACCTCCAACCATTCCTCCTCCTCCTCTCTCCCGCAAGCCCCGCTAGCCTCCTGCCCCGCTCCGAGCGGGGACAGCCCGAGCCCCTCTCTGCGTGTTCACAGCGGACCTTGATTTAATGTCCATACAATTAAGGCACGCGGTGAATGCCAAGAGAGGAGCCTCACAGCTTCATTTTCATGGAAATTGGGGACATAAACCCTCTAATTACACTTAACAACAGCCACGGAGCGAGCTATGGAGCATCCTCGGCCTTTTGACAAATAGCAGTAACAATGCGGGCAGCGCCCGGCGGGGCAGCTGTCTGCTCGCATTACCGGGGGCACGGGGGGGAGATGGGGAAAAAAAGGGGGGGAGGGAGGGTGTCCCCGCTCCGGGCCCCGCCGGGGCTTGCGGGAGCTCCCGCCCCACAGAGGGCAGAAGGAGCAGCAGGACAATGCGGGCAAAGCAGGGGAGGGGGGACCGCGGGGAGAGAGGAGCGGGGCGTGGGCGAGGGGAGGGGGGGATGAGCGGCCCCTCACTGCAGAGAGAGGCACCCTCTTCCCCCCCTTCCATGCAAGGGCACCTTAGAAAAGCAGGGGACACCCTCTCTCTCCATTCCCAGCACTATGAAAGGAGCACCAGATTCTGCAATGCTTCCTGAAAAAGCTCCCCTTTGGAGGTTTCTTTGGGGAAGGAGGGTGCTTTTGCTTTATCTTTTCACTTGTTCATTTAGGGGTGGGATTTTTGCCCCCTGCAGCCCTGTCCCACATTCCTCCCTTGCACAGAGGACTTGGCCAAGGGCCCTTACTGTGGAGCTGCAACCCAGGTCCATAGTCCTGCCCAGCTGACCACTCACAACCCTTTTCAACACGGCTATGCATAGAACTAAATTATCACCCTGTTTGGTTGGCTGGATCAAAAAGCTGGGGGCTGCAGCCACCCCAGTGCCAGCCCTGTCACTGCAGCCTGCAAGGTGGGACGTGTCCCCTTTGGCAGTCTCCAGCGAGACTGCAGCAACCCCGTGCTAGGTCTCAGGTTAGGCTTTAGACCTCAATAAATCTCTGTTGCAAGACTCGTGTTTTCAGCTTCCTAACGCCACGTCAAGCCCCGAGTTTGAGCCTCCTGAGAGCGCTGCTTTACAAGGGAAGACTGAATTATCTGGCTGCAAAAAAAATAAAAAAGCCCTAGAGCTGGATTCAGCCGCATACACACCACTCTGCACTCCCCTCCCCTCCTCAGCTCTGCTCCACTTTTTGTCAGCATTGCGTCTGTCCGAGGAAGCGAGCCCATAGACACCTCCATCCTCCATCCCTGCAGTGCCTGACGTGGGACACGCGACCTTGTCTGCAACGGAGATGCCAGTAGCAGAGTGCTTGTTTAGGAGAGGGGAAAAAAACAGAGAAACCTCCCTGTGCTTTGTGGGATTTTGCTCCGTGCCATGCTCACCTCTGGAATGCGGGCACTCTTAGGTAGGGCTCCCGGGGGAAGCGGGACAAGGAAAGGGAAGAAGCAGAGGACGTGGTCCTGGGAGGACAGCAGCGTTGCTGGAGGCTGTTCTGCAGCAGAAGCACCGCACAAGCAAGCGGATGAGAAGGGGTGATGCCTCCAACCCTGGCGAGAGGCAGGAGTGAGGAAGCACACGGTGCCCATACGGCTACATCGAGCGGTGCGGCAACACGTTCCTCTCCTGCGGACCTGATCCCGAGTGTTGCTCCAGCAAGGCCAGGTACCGTGTCACTGCAGAAGCTCACAGGGCAAGAGGCTACAAAGTGCAGGAGGGCCCAGCTTCACCAGGAGGGTTCTAGAGGCACAGAGATCCTCAAGAGAAGCTGGATTGTTCCCTTCCCTCTTTCCCAGTAGATCAGCACAAGAACCAAGGTGTTGGAGACCCACTTGCTCCCACGTCCATCAAGCGCTGCAAGGTCACAGGACACATTTTGACCTCATTTGCCCTCACCATAAGTTAGGGGCTATGCAGTGATTCAATTCACTGCTGGGGGAAGGGACACCAGTGTCACCCAGATCTCTTCCCTGCAACTCTGCAGGGCAGATTGCCAGCCAAGGGGCAGTTCTGCTCTTGAACAAGTCCTTGGTTCTTTGCAAAGCAGATAGCAAGGGATAAGAAGCCAAGTGCAGGGAGCTCAGTAAAGCTAAAGCTGGTATTAAGAGACAGAAGGGAGGAAGTCACTCCAAGGTGATCTGCAGTGCAGCATGAAAGCTGCTGGCTCCCTCCAGGGGCCATCATGAAGCCAAGGACAGATCTTGAAGAAATGCAGGTAACTGGGGGGTTGCATGGGGCCCAACGGACCAGACTGGGCCTGATCCCCAGGCTGGGTCACGATGGGGATCAAGAGTCAAGACTGACCATGCCAAGATGGCACAAGCCAGATTGCTCCTCCTGAACAGATCCCGCTCCAGGTTTGCGGGGGAGGGAGCTGCACAGAAAACAGGACTGCCTCAATCCTCAGATGTTCTCTCCTTCCCCAGGCTTCCTGTGTGCCTCCTTCTGCTTACTTAAGGGGGGATTTTGAAGGTTAGGTCACTTATCCATAACCCTCTTCCCTCACACAAAGATCCCTCCCATGTCACCGTGTGTCTCGCACCAGCGTGACCAGCAATAGCTGCCCCCATCCCCAGGCTGCAGGGATCTGCAGGAAAACCATCCCCAAGCTGCTCCCTGCTGCATGCGACAGAGCTGATGGCTGCGGCATGGCCAAGGTGCGGCTGGTTCACACATACCCCACCCAGCACGGTCATGAGCTCTGGGGCTGCCGCACTGCAATGAGCCTTTCACACCAGCCTGAAATCAAGGGAGATGAGCAGGAGGCAGCTCAGCTGCGTCTGGCAGATGGAAAAGCAAGAAAGGCTGGCAGTGGAGCCAGCCTTGGTTTCACTTTGCATGCTCTCTGCTTACACAGTCACCCCTGTTTGTTTAGGTAAGTCAAGGCTCAGATGAATGGGTGTTGAGGGTTATTACACAGAGGCCACCCATGTATGTTCACAAAACTGCCCACAGCCTGCTCCTCCATCATGTTTCCTGCTCAGTGGTGGAAGCCTAAGACCTCAGAGATACAGTTCCATTTTTGTGTCAAAACCAGCTCCTTAACCTGGGTTCCTTATGATCCTACAGTGATTTCTGGCTGGCTAGAAGAGGCTTGCTCTGCTTAGGGTTCATCTGGGAACACCTTCTCCAGGAGGTCACCTAATCCTGCAGGCTAGTTAGATGATAAAAGCCCCTAGAGCAATGCCATTAGTCACACAGCAAGAATGGCACTAACACCAAATTATCTCCAGTCCCAGGCACCACCTCCTTTGCATTCAGATTTATTCAAGATCAGATGTGTGCCTGTGCCAGTCACAGCTTCAGCAAAGTCCAGTTTCCTGATGGAAAAGCCCTGGGGAATATGAGCTAGTCTTTGCAAGAAGAGGTCTGGATCATGCCATTCCATGGTAGAGTCACTAAAAAGGATAAATTACCATCCTAGTTCCCTTGCACATTTCCTCCACACCTAGGAGAGATGCACAGTTTCCATCTACCCAGGGAGAAGAACTGGGTCCAAGGTAGGGGTGAGAAGGAAAACTTACCTTCATCCCTGTAAGTATCCTTTGTAGATGTACACAAAGCACCAGAATCCAGTCCTTATTCATACAACAACTGCCCAAGGAATGGCTTTACTTATGATTGACTCAAGTCTTGACTTCAGCCATTAAGGACAGGTGGTCAAAAAATAGCCCTCTTTGGTCTCAAATCACCCCACAGCAGGTGGAGCTGTCTTGCTGACCACTGTGTGTGCCAGGGAGGCCTCAGGTTTGAGCTACATCAAAAAACGCAGGAACTGCTGGCAAATAGGTTAAGGAGAAACAAATCTGCCCAGAGCTCCAATCTTGAGGGAAGGCTGGATGAAAAAGAGTAGGTAAACCTATGAAATAAAGAGGTCAAGGGAAAAAGGACAACAACCAAAGCTGCTGAAAGGGAACCATTAATTCTGTTCCTACCTAACCGGGGGGCCACCAGGCCCCCCGGCCTTTGTTGTCACCACCACCATCACCCAGTGTGCACCATGGGCACTCACCAGCGATGAGAGGAGGATCCTCCAGCCCAGATGGGCTCAGCTTAGGGTTTCTGTCTTTCCTGGGTGGGATTAAAAAGGGGAGGGCGGGCAAGTGGCCACACGTGGGATGGGAGGAGACTCCAACAGAGCCCAGGTGCTCTGGGATTTAAGGGGAAAAAGGGGTGGGTGAGGGAGTTTGCAGGTGTTGGGTGGTGACAGGACTAGGGGGGAATGGAAAAAAAAAATAGAAATGGGTAGCTTCAGATGGGATGTTAGGAAGAAATTCTTCACCATGAGGGTGGTGAGACACTGGAATGGTTTGTCCAGGGAGGTGGTAGAAGCCTCATCCCTGGGAGTTTTTAAGGCTAAGCTGGATGTGGCTCAGGGAAATTTGATCTAGTGTGAAGTGTCCCTGCCCATGGTAGGGCTGTTGGAAGTGGATGACCCTTGAAGTCCTCTCCAACCCCTATGATTCTATAACAACTTTGCAGTTGAGGCTGGATGTTAGGAAGAAATTCTTCACAGAGGGATTGGCCATTGGAATGAGCTGCTCAGGGAGGTGGTGGAGTCACAGTCAGTGTTTAAAATAAGACTGGATGGGGCACTTAGTGCCATGGTTTAGTTGATTAGATGGTGTTGGGTGATAGGTTGGACTTGATGATCTTCAAGGTCTTTTCCACCTGGTTAATTCTGTGATTCTGTAAAGGGGAAGGAAATCACCAGATTTCTACAGCTGTTTAGGTAGCAATGTGACCAATATGCAACAGAAATGATTCAGGTGTTAGGAAAAAGCTTTCTGGTGGGAGGGACAGAGAACCTCTGGAACAACATGGGAAGGAAGAGAAAATCCTGCCTAGGAAAGACACTGGAGAAGTACTTGGCAGGAGACCAAAGAGAGAACTGGTCCCTCCAACCTTACATGCAAGGTGCTACAAGCAGAAGGTGGCATCACAAAACTGTTTCCCCAATGACCTTCATGACTTTTCTCAAACCCAAAGGGTTCCCCAGTGTCACCACAGAGACCTGGGACGTACCACTGCTTGAATAGCAATAACAAAGCTCAGTGTCTGCAAAGCCCAAGCTTGTCATCCTCATACAAGTAAAAGGTTGAGACATCCCAATAGAAATGATCAAATTCCAAGTGTCTGTCTTTTTCCCTCCCCAGAAAGACTGAAATGGGATGTCCCTTCATTAATCCTATGGAAATAATCCTATTTGGGATTACTTCCTCAGACAGTTTGTCCCAAGGCAGCTCAAAACCAATTGAGAGCCTTATCAAGGTATAATACCCCCAGGTGACATCCCAGAGGGACTGCTCTTTTCTTTCATCTCCTAAGAGCTCCCTGGTGATGAACTGCACACCTTCCTGGGTGTAGAAAGAGAGGAAAACAGCAATAACCTGATGTGCAGAAGATGAACTGCACATTATACAGCTGTAGCTGCAGCTTTTTAGTCCTCACATAAAGGACTTGATGATGTTAAAGGTCATTTCTGACCAAAACAACTCTATGACATGCCCAGAGGACTTGCAGAGCCAGATGAGGGAAGTTTCAAAGCTATACTCACACTCAGGTATGTAAGATGAAAGCTGAAGGAATCATAGGATTGTTTTGTTGGGAAAAGACCTCTGAGCTCAAGTCCTGTCCTCAAGAAACTTCGATTTAAGAGTAAAGAGCAATTTAAACAGGAACTTGAAATTGCCCAGGTTAAGAAAGAGAAGGCAACTACCTCCTTGTTGTGTATTGAGTCTGCCTGGAATACTGTGTTCAGCTCTGCCTTCTGGCATTACTAGGTGGATAATAAAAAATCAGGGTCCACATAAGATTTTTTTATTATTATTGTTTCTTTTCCCCCCCAGGAGAAAAGATTAAAACACATAAACAATGAGGATGTTTCACTGGTGGAAAAGGAGGGTAATTTGGCTGGGCTGACTCCAAAAATGCAAAAGCATCTTTAAGAACATGGCTGCTTGACCTTCCCAGGACTTTCAAGTTCAAAAGTACTCACTTAAGGACCCAGGATTTTGCCCCACCCTTCACAGAGAGGAAAAGAGGTTTTTAGGTTCTCAGGACGGTTCACCTCAGCTGCAGCACAGCACAGCTTCTCCAGCCTGACACCAGCAGATCAGGGGCTCTGTGTGTGCCCTGCAGAGCCAGCCTGCACTTCAAAGCAGCTTTCCTAGGCTGTTTGCTGCGGCTGTAGGACTGAAGAGCACAGGGATCGTTTTCACAGGCTGCTCTCATAACCCTCTGAGTAACCCCACCGGCAGC
This sequence comes from Dryobates pubescens, assembly GCF_014839835.1. Classification (NCBI taxonomy): domain Eukaryota; kingdom Metazoa; phylum Chordata; class Aves; order Piciformes; family Picidae; genus Dryobates; species Dryobates pubescens. The sequence goes on from NC_071637.1 coordinate 13,846,458, forward strand.
TGCTGCCCAGGCAATGCCTCTTTAAACTTTTATCACCTTTAGCACAAAGGGAGAACCAAGAATAAAAAGCAGGTTCTGCAGAAGCAGAGGAGACAATAGGGGGACACAGCCCCTCTGCCTGTTGCAAAGGCCCAGGTGACCGCAGGGTGGCACCACTGTCACTTTTCCTTGAGGGACACCAGGTCTGTGCCAGCAACTGGAATCAGAGGAGAGGGCTGCTGCAGGCTCCTGTTGGTAACCGAGCCAGCCTTCTGGCCTCCCAGGGGGTGCTTCTGACACTTAACCACCGATGAATGATTCAGCTCCTGCATCCGTGCAGGGGCTGAGCTCCGAATTTGGTTTCAGCACTGTGAGTTACATTTCCTTCTGCACTGGGGAGGCTGTTCTGCCTCCTTCTGCCAGCTTAGTGCCACTTTCCCAGTGCTAACAGCCACCTCTCTGGCATTTCCAGAGGCAACCACATGTGATGTTCTACCAGATTCTTTCACCTTCAGCTTTTAAGTTCAGCATCACTGTCCCTCACTGGCTTTGCCACTCCGGCTGAGTTCTGAAATCCGCTCAGAAAAGTGGTCGGGCATCCTGCAGCCAGCCTGTCACTCACCCCTGCTGCCTCCTGGTGCCTTCTGTCCTCTCTGCAGCGTGCAAGAGGCTGCTGGGGAGGAGGAGGCAGCTGCCCTCGCTTTGCCTAGGCGGGAGGCATGGCTTGTTCTGTGCACAAGGTGGCACTAGCTCTCCATCTTAGAGGAGGCTGCAGGGACCAGACGCTGGATTCCTCCTGTGTTAGAAGACAGGCGGCTCTGATTCTTTCCCTGCACACCCCGGCCCCTCTCTGGATGCCCAAAACACCAGCCGACCTCTCCATGCACGGGTCCTTTATTCTGCAGACAGCAGGACTGGATGCCAGGGCTGCCACTTCCATGGATGCACTGGATTGTGGCCAAGAGCTCATGTTTAAAATGACAAGGCTGGAAGTGTGCAAGGCACAAACCCTTCCCTGTTGGGCTGCCAATCAGTGTTGCAATAAAGCAGACCATGTGAAATCCTTTGTCCCTGTAAGGGTGGAAGGTTACAGTCTTCACCTAACTCACCCTTAGCTGAGCAACCATTTCACTCCTTTTCACATGCTTCCCAACTGAGAGACACATGAACGTGTTCCTCCCCTGTCCCCAGAGGCAGCCTGAGCCTCCCTGTTCCAAGCCTTGCCCCTCCTGGGTTCACTGTGGTACTCAGTCTCCAGGGAGACTGTTATTCCAGGGAAGTTTGTACCACTTCCATATGGAAATGGCTGCTGATGCAGAGATGTTCACGTCTGGTGCAAAGTGATCAAAGGCTTGCTTGCAACTGCCAAGCTTGGTTTTAGCTCCTGCACAACACAAGAAGCTTGCTCCTGACTCATCTTTTTTCCAACAGCATCTCAAAATGAGGAGTGAGATTTGAATGAGATGGGTTGAAATTACCTAATGGGATGTGTCAAGTCTCTTGCATGCAGATGGGAAAAAAAAACAAGTAGTAGAGCAGGGGAAAGGAGGGGGATACATGCAGGTGAGCTCACTTGTCAAAAGCTTGTACACCAGCTCACAGGAGAGAGGACCTGTATCACATGCTTCCAAATGGGCAAAGTCTCTTTCAGAGGAGCTACTTTGGCTTGGTACCCTCATAAAAAGTCAGCCCAAGGGGACTTGCAGCAAGAGAGCTTGTGCAGTGTTTATGCCAAGGTAGAAGGCTGCCACATCTGGGGGCAACTAAGATTGCAGGCTCAGAGCATAAGGCAAAAGAAGCTGGGACCTAAGTGTCTGGAAATAAAATACAAGGTGGGGGAAGTGGAGTACACAATGACCTGAGAGAGAATCATTTTGGTTGGAAGAGACCTTTGAGGTCAAGTCCACTCCTTATCTAACCCTGTCTGGTGCTAAACCATGTCCCTCAGCATCCCATCTCTGCATTTCTTAAATGCCTCCAGCAATGGGGATTCAACCACCTCCCTGGGCAGCCTGTTCCAGTGTTTGAGAGTCCTTTCAGTGAAGAAACTTCTTCTAATGTCCAACTTAAACCTCCCCTGCTGCATCTTGAGGCCATTTTCTCTCAGTTTATGAAAGATGTTGACTTGCTGGAATGTGTCTAAAGAAGGGCAACAAAGCTGGGGAGGGGTTTGGAGCACAAGCTCTATGAGGAGAGGCTGAGGGAGCTGGGGTTGCTTAGCCTGGAGAAGAGGAGGCTCAGGGGAGACCTTATTGCTCTCTACAACTACCAGAAGGGAGGTTGTAGCCAGGTGGGGGTTGGTCTCTTCTCCCAGGCAACCAGCACCAGAACAAGAGGACACAGTCTCAAGCTGTGCCAGGGGAGGTTTAGGCTGGATGTTAGGAAGAAGTTCTTCCCAGAAAGAGAGATTGGCCATTGGAATGTGCTGCCCAGGGAGGTGGTGGAGTCACCATCCCTGGAGGTGTTTAGGAAGAGACTGGATGGGGTGCTTGGCGCCATGGTTTAGTTGATTAGATGGTGTTGGATGACAGGTTGGACTCGATGATCTCAAAGGTCTCTTCCAACCTGGTTAGTTCTATTCTATTATTACTAGGAAGAACAGACCAACACCCACCTGGCTCCATCCTTCTTTCAGGCAGCTGTAGCAAAGCAGCACTAGAAACTGGCCAGTGGAAGCAGGAGAACATGGGGGGCTGTCTTACTGTGCTGCCTGGCAGTCTTCTGCTGTAGACTGCCTGCTGGCAGCATGAACCCTCCACACCAAAGCTCCCTTCCTTTTCCCATTGCAGCCAGATAAAATCCAACATTTACACCAAAATCCTGATGCAAACCTTTACCTCCTGAAAGCCCATCACTTCACAGCTAAATTCAGGTGCAGGTCCCAAGGATAGAAAAGCTTTTGGCACCATGACAGGAAAAGACCTCGAAGTGCTATAGGAAGTTACATTCCAATTAGCTTCACCTCAACGCTGTGGTAAGCATTACAAAGCATTTAAAAGATCAAATGCAAAAGCACAGCTGGAGTAATAGGGAGCAAGGTGGTTTCAGCTAGGAAGAGTTGTGGTTAATCTGATGGAGCTCTTTGAGGCTGTAACTGCTACAGAAGCCAAAGGGGAGGAAACAGGCAGAGCACAATTAGGTTTGCAGCATGCAGTGGACACGGCTTTGCAAAAGAAGCTAATGACTGAGACGGGGAGTCCCAGAATAAGTGGATGTGCTGTGGCTTAATGCTCTGGAAATTGCCCAGAAACAAAGATGCAAGCAGGAAGGTATTAATGGAAACCTTTTATGGGAGAAGGAAACGATTCCTGGGATGGAGCAACATCTGCCAGCTTGTCTAGAGCAGAACAAAGGGCAGCAAGGTAAGACAGAGAGCTCCCCAGGGCAGGGACCTTGAAGGTCGTGTTCCAGCAACCCTCACTCTCCAAACAAACAATTCTCTCATTTTTCTCAATCACCAGAGCTGCTGGAATTCTGGGTTTTTGGTAGTCTCTCCTCCCTCTTCCTCCCCCCCCCCTGCTCCCCCCTTTTTTTTTCTGCTCCAATGATGTTTGGTTGAGGGGTTTTGTTTGTTTGTTGTTTGAAACAAACCCAGAAGCTCCTTTCAGAACAGTGCCAGCAGCACACAGACCACATCTACCTGGGGCTGGAACCATTCATGGTTGGGATCACATCATGGGAAGCCCAAGTATGAGCTATGCCAGATGGGGTCAACTGAGAGTCCAGCTCCCCACATCCTTCCCTCCATACATTCTGAAGATGAATGGGAACAGCAGGTGAGGGACAGAAAGGTCTCATTTTGTAGCTGTTATCTTTGATAAGAGTTTTGCAAGGGATGCTATATGGGAACAAATTCCAGGTGAATGGCATCTGAAACCCATCTAACATCCCAGAGCTTTGTAACCTGAGAGCAGGAACATAAGAGAAAACTCCAGGCTCTCTCAGGTTCTAACACAGCTCATGCTCACCAGAGTAGGTGATAATCTGGGGGATGTTTCTGAGGGTGGTTCTGCCTCACAAGCCACTCTCAAGGAACCTCTTTGCAAGTTGTGCTCTGCAGGTTCACATCCTTGGTTGCATTTATTATTTCAAATAACCACAGAATCACAGAATCAGTCAGGGTTGGAAGGGACCACAAGGATCATCTCGTTCCAACTCCCCTGCCATGGGCAGGGACACCCCACACTAGATCAGGCTGGCCAGAGCCTCATCCAGCCTGGTCTTAAACACCTCCAGGGATGGGGCCTCAACCACCTCCCTGGACAACTCATTCCAGGATCATCAATGGATTAATAATTGGGAAGGAAAAGACAAACCCAAACAACCTGTCTGGAGATCACTTTTTCTGTCAGCCTTCTATTTACACTTCCCTTCTAAGATTTATCTTCCACTATCACTTGCTTTGGAAAAAAAAAATGAATTAGCAACATGCAACATCTTCCCATCCTCAGCAAGGTCAGTGACTTAAGGAAAGCTCTGAAGTGCTACCTGGCTCACAAAAATCCCTCTTCTACCCCATCTAGTGTTTTACTCCCTGGGCAGATCACATTTCCCCCAGGACCTCATTAGTGCTGCTCTTTGCTCAGCATCAGGAAATCTTTTTCAGTTGTCTTTACTCCCAGCTGGTTAAAATTGCTTTTTGTTTCTTGTCCTGACTTACCCCTTAGTCCTGAAGTGGCATTTTCAGAACAACACAGCTTTGGGACCTAAAAACCCTACTGTGCCCCTAACCTTGATGATGATGAGTGAGCTGTCAGGTTCTGTGAACCAAGTGTGCAGCCAAGGACCAAGGAATGATTCCCTTACTGGACTAACAGCTTCAAAACAGGAGCTTTTCTTGTTCTTTGGCAGAGCAAGCCAGGAACTGCTACAGTTTTGATGGTTTTTGTTTACCAGAGAAATATGTACCACTAGAGGACACAAATCCATCTTCCTCCACTTTTAAAATGATACACACCCACTGGAGGGATGCAGCAGCTGACACCTCCTTAATTACTTCGTTTTGTTCCAAACTGAGTCTGGGCTGATGAATGCAAAAGGCATAAACCACTACAGCTCCAGATCATAGAATCACAGGCTGGAAAAGACCTGTGAGGTCAACAAGTCCAGCTGTTAACCCAGCACTGCCAGGTCACCACTAAACCGTGTCACTCAGCACCACATTTATACTGCTTTCTGAGTCCTCCAGGGATGAGGACTCCACCACTGCCATGGGCAGCCAGTTCCAGGCCTTGACCACCCTTTTGGGGTAGAAATTATTCCTCAGATCCATCTTAAACATCCCATGGTGCAGCTTGAGGCCTTTTTCCCTCATCCTATCACTAGTTACTTGGGAGAGGAGACCAATTCCCACCTGGCTCCAAACTCCTTTCAGGGAGTTGTAGAGAGCCAGCAAGTCTGCCCTCAGCCTCCTGTTCTCCAGCCTGAACAACTCCAGGTCCCTCAGGTGCTCCTCACAAGACCTGTGCTCTAGACCCTTCACCAGCTTCATTGCCCTTCTCTGGACCTGCTCCAGCCCCTCAATGTCCTTCTTGGAGTGAGAGCCCAAAGCTGAACCCAGAATTGGAGATGCAGCCTCACTAGTGCTTAGTACATGAGGACAATCATTTCCCTGGTCCTTCTGTCCACATTATTGCTGGTCCAAGCCAGGATGCCTTTGGTCTTCTTGGCCACCTGGGCACACACTGGCTCATCTTTGGCTCAACCAAAGGGTGAAGCAGCCTCTTGCATGGAGATTGAAAAGGGTAAAATAAGGAAATAATCCTCACCACTAGGCAGTGCCTTAAGGCAGAAAACCTGCTTTGGTACCTACCTCAGAGTCTGACACTGTCCCTTTGTAACATCTCCTGAACAGCGAACAGCCTCCATCCTCAGCCACCACCCACTGTCTCTGTGGATCTTACCCCTGCTTACTGCTTTGTCTTGGAGCAAGTATAAAATATCCCCTTTCAGGATATAATTATACAACCTTTAAGCAGAACAGCATGAAAGTCCAATGCCATGGTTTCATTCTCTCTCCTAACCTGCACCTGCCTCCAGACTTTGTCCTGTCTCAAACCTGAGCAGCAGAAAGAGGAAGGATCACAGCTTTTATGTATTCAAGAGCACTAGGAAGGCTTTGCATGAGTAAAACATGAGAGCAGAGGGCTGGAAGGTTTACCAGATAGCTGCACTTCATGCATTTCTAATGTTCCATGTCAGACAGAGATAAATGCCACTGATGTATTTATGAACTAAGGTCATCACAAGCCAAAACATCGAAACACCTTGTCCTTCCACAGGAAAGGTTTTCTAGGGCTCCTGATAATCAGCTGTTTGAAAAGTGGTGAAAAGCCTTTGCTGACAGGCTGCTGCAGACCTCTGCAGAGTCCTTTTCCCTAAAAATCTTATTATCTGCACTCACAGAATTGCATTCTGTCAAAATCTTACCAATTGGTAGGGAACAGATTTACAGCAGGAAAGGATTTCTAGAAACACCAATGGGATGAGAAAGCCAAATCTCCAGGAAGTCTCCATAAATCCCCAGACCTTCCAAAATTCAGTCTCTTTTCCAAAAGTGCTGATTTTCTAAACATTTCACCCCAAAGTGGGCTGAGGAGGAAGCCATTCGTCCCAGTAAACCCAACTTCAGACTTAGTAAGTCTGGACTCACTGCACAGTATGTGTGGAGTCTTTATCTCCAGCCTGGTGTAGACACTTATCTGCTTTGCTTCTTCATTAGCTTAAGGACATCCACCCCCCTGCAGTGTTTCATCAGAAACAGGTGAAATAGTTTCAGCAAAGTTCAGCTTCAAGGACTTCAGCTGCACTCAGTATGTTGAGCTTCTCTGCCATCAGTGTTCTCAACTAAAAGGTGTTGCTATGGCAGAGCCAACAGAAGCAGGAACACTTCCTACATCAGTGCTTTCCAGCTTCTTAAGGTTTGCAGATCAGTGACTTTCAGGGAGATGCAGAGCTCTTTTAGATGTTATCAACTTGCTGATGCTACAATTTGTAGATCCACAAGAGCAGAGAAATCAAAGCTGCTGCAGTTTGCATAATGCTGGGAACAGGAACAGAGCAGTGTGGGAACACTTCCATGGAGAAACTGCACAGAAGAGATAAAGGATGGAAAAAACCTCCCTAATAATATGCATCTAGATTGATATATCCCAGAATCTCAGCATGTTGAGGGCTGAAGGGACCTCTGGAGATCATCCAGTCCAAACCCCCTGCTAAAGCAGGGGCACCAACAGGATCACAACATCCAGATGGGTTTGGAACCTCTCCAGAGGAGACCACAACCTCTCTGGGCAGCCTGCTCCACAACCTCTCTCAACCTCCTGGGTTCCAGTTTGTGCCCACTGCCAGGCACCACTGAAAACAGTGTGGCCCCATCCTCTTGCCCCCCCACCTTTTAGCTCTTGCTGAATATTGATCAGATTCCCTCTCAGGCTGCTCTTCTCCAGGTTCAACAGCCCCAGGCTCTCAGCCTTTCCTCCTTCCAGAGATGCTCCAGGCCCCTCAGCATCTTTGTGGCCTCTGCTGGTCTCTCCTCAGTAGTTCCCTGACTCTCCTGAACTGGGGGGCCCAGAACTGGATCCAGTACTCCAGCTGTGGCCTCACTAGGGCAGAGTAGAGAGGCAGCAGAATCATTTACTGATTACCATTACTGATAAAACATGCTTCCTATTCTCACCCCACAAAATGGTGTGGGGGGCAGAATCAGGAAGGTTGCTTGCTCTGTGTGTTACTGCCCAAGGCTTTGCATTGACAGTCTATAAATACCTGGAGAAGGCAGATTGGGCCAAACAAGTCCTTACACCTCTGTCACACTGTCTTCATTATTGAAACCACAGCAACCACCAGTTCTCAGCAATTCAGCAGCAGTTGGACAACATTAGAAATGCATTTGGTGAAGACTTTTACCAACTGTCTGTTGTCATGGTAACATCCCAGGTAAAAATAATTCCTTGAATAACTTACAAACAGACAGATGGCATAAAACCTCCCACACTCTGCAAATTAAAGGAGATTCAGTAAAAGACAGGGGAGATGCCAATTCCATAAAGTCCTGCATGTTGAAGGAAGCACATCTCCCAGGGCAGCAACTAACCTCAGAAACATGAACAAAAGAAAGATCAGGGCCCATCCAGGAAGCAAAAAAGATGATGCATAAGTCATCAGCACTCTTTTGTGTAGGACTTCCTGAGGGATTACAAAGGTGCCCTGAAATTACGATCCTACATAAAATAAGACAATTAATCCAGGCCCCTGGCAGGGAACAAAAGCTGCTCTGGTAATTCCTAAAGTCCTGCCCTGCTTAGGCTCTTGCTAGGAAATGAGAAAAAGAAACCCCACCATTATAGTGGTTACATCACCTATAGAATCATGGAGTTGTTTTGGTTGGAAAAGACCTCCAAGATCATTGTGTCCAACCATTCTCTAACAAGGCTGGTGCTAAACCCTCTGAATCACATCTCTGCCTCTTAAACATCTCCAGAGGTGGGGATTCAACCACCTATCTGGGGGTGCCTGTTTCAGCACTTAAGAACCCTTTTAGCAAAAAAGTTTCTTCCAATATCCAACCTGAGGCTCTGCTGGGGCAACTTGAGGCTGTTTCATCCTGTGCATAACTGCAGATGCAAGTTAATTTTAAAGGCATTTTTTTCAAGCCAAGTTTTCTGCAGCCAGGAAAGCTGTGAAATCAGAAACACTCACAGACAAGACATGGGGTTAAAGTGCCAGTATCTGTGAACTGGAAGCAGGGTGGTGAGAATGATGTCAGCTCTGAAACAGCCCCTCAGCCTGAACCATGTTACTGGTGAAATCCACAAGCTCCCTCTGCCAAGTCACCCCCCAGTGAAGTCATTTCAACGTTTTCACTTAACTCCTTTACTTCTAAAAATAGGCTGAATGAGAGCTGCTCTCTCTTGAAGGAGCTGTGGACAGGGCAGGCTGCAGCTGAGGTGGTGACCACACAAGAAGCCACAGCTACACTCGCACTACTCACACTGTTCTTGGGCAGCATCACCAGTTCCAATTAAATCCTGCAGAATTTCCCCAAAATAGCCAACAGCTTTCTCCTCAAGGGAGCAGATGCTGAGCACTGCTGTCAGAAAAAGCCAGAGCTGCTTTTTCCCCCAAGTGAAGCAGATTGTTCAACATAAAGAATCCAAACCAGGAGAAGCAGCATTGGATCAAACCCCACTTCTCCTCATCAGATATTATTTGAGCTTCATTTTTTGCATTTCTCTTCTATTTTTACCCAAGCTTCCCTCACTACTTTTCTCATCAGGTACAGCATAAAAGGGCAGCACCATCACACCAGTGGTTTGCTTTTGAGAGTTTTGGGATGTCTTTGCCTGTAGGTAGTTTAATACCCACATTTATGGGACTTTCCATCACTCCTGGCCAAATGAAAGTGCCCGTTATTGAAGAGGAAAAGCCAAGACACGTTCCATCACTACTTGTTCATGCTCTCTACTACTCAGTCTAACACTACAAAATACTGCTCCTTCTTTTTTTCCCCAGCAAGATCTCACTAACACCTTTGAGTAAATCCATGAAAACCTTTGAAAAAGTTCTCCAAACAAAAATCAAGTCTCTAGCAGCCTTTCAGGATTTGAAGGGGGCTACAGAAGAGTTGGAGAGGGACTTTTATACAAGTGTGTAGTGTCAGGATGAGGAGTAATAGCTATAAACTGCAAGAAGCTGGATTTAGATTACACAGTGGAAAGATATTCTTCCCTGCAAGGGTGGGGAGGCACTGGAACAGGTTGCCCAGAAAGGTCGTGGAAGCTCCAACCCTGGCAGTTTTGGATGGGGCCTTCAGCAACCAGGTCTAGTAGGAAATGTGTCCCTGCCCATGGCAGGGGAGTTGGAACTAGATGATCTTTAAAGTCTCTTCTAACTCAAACCACTCTCCTTCTGTTTCAGTGAAGAAACACATCTTTAAATACCAGCAGACCTTTAAAGGGTGGAAGAACCAAGATTCTAAATTTTGCAACCCCTATTTCCACCTCCCAAAAATGAGTTAAAAACCCAAAGCCTGACCTTAACTTACAAGCATGTTGTTATGGTAGAGCAGTGATCTTGCAGGTGAGTTTTTGTCTGCCTGTTTCTCCCTTACAGCTGTGTAGATTTAATTTGACCATTTTCTCTACAAGCTCAAATCACTAAACTCCATCTTTACAGCAACAATCTCCTTACAGATTAAGTACTCACTGCTATTGCTTTTGGTGACTACCTGCAAATGAATGAAGTTTTCTTTTCCCTAACGATGTGATGTTCAGAGCTTCAGAGCAGTACCACATGCTGCCAGCACCACTCAGCAACAGAACAGAGGAAGAATTTCACTCAGCTCTGTAATGGGTGTTTGGTGCTACCAGCTAGAATAGGGTTCAGAGCAGAAGGCAGCAGGGATACTGTCACACAAACATTCTGACAACACAAAAGCAGCTCATTTAAGAACTGAATTTCAGTACAAATTCCCAAACCACACAGGCAAATTCTTTTAGAACTGTCATTTGGATTAAATAAATAAGCAAGACTCATGGCATGAAGTTATCCTGCAACAGACACTGGCAGGATGTCTCTTCCCACTCACTGTGCAACTTGAACGCAACAAAAGCGAGATGTCTCTTTAAACTGAAATGGGAGATGACTGAAAATTAGAATGAGCAGCAGCCAGGATTTCCCTGATCTCAACACTCAACATGCTCACAAAGAAAGTGATTTTACCTACTGTTAAATTTCCACCCCACTTAACTCAGTACTGCAAGAAACCTCAGCATGCTGGAGCTATTACAATTTGGTTTATGCTACCCACAAAACCAGAGGGTCCAAAATACATCATAAACTATTCTTAACAGCACAGCCAGACCGGTTTCAGTTAAAATCTTTCAAATGGTTCCTTTTTTGGGGGCTTCTCTTGGTGGTGGTGTGGGTTTATTTAAGAATATATTTACCTGAAGTCTATAGATGTATCACAGCAAAGACACTTGTGTTTGGTTCTCCAGATCTAAAGAAAGGAACACAAGTTGTGTAATTAACTTTGCTCCTCATGGTCCAGATGGAACTGAATTCTTTTTGGCTCTGGAATCACCAGTTGCAAGTGTCCTGATGTAACAACTGAAACTAACAGCAGGTGCTTTTATTAGCTGGCAACACGCTTACAAAATGCAGCATTGCTTCAAAAAGTCAGTTAAAAAAAGATATGAAGTCAAATTGCTAATGTTAGAGCTGGGAAACAAAGCCAACTGCTGTAAATGAAACTGTTCAGAGCTTCAAACTGGAAGAAGCTGCATTAAGATTGGACTTTAGGAAGAAATTCTTTCCCATAAGGGCAGTGAGGCACTGGGACAGGTTGCCCAGAGAAATCGTGGAGGCTCCAGACCTAGAAGCATTCAAAGCCAAGGCTGGATGTGGCCTTGGGCAGCTTGGTCAAATGGGACCTATAAAGAGAGAGTTGGAACTAGATGATCTGTAAGGTCCCTTCCAACCTAAACCATTCCATGATTCTGACTCCTCTTTGGAAAATTCTTTCCTTATCCCAATGACCCAGGTCTGCACTACCACTTCCTCAAGGCACAATACACCTTCCAATTCTTTCTTCAGCTCCTCTGCCACACATGGAGAATGGAAACCTCAAGTGACAGCCACTGTACGTGCAGGTAATTCCTCTAAGACAGAGCAACAGTCAAAGCACCTCAAATCAACTTAGAGTCATGCAAAACCCTTCCACAATCCAGTGTGCTGACAGCAAACATCCAAGCTACTCAATCAAAGCACCTCTCAGATTTAGTACACAGGCTGGTAAAAAGGGTGACTGCAACAAAGGAAGACAACTGAAAGCAGGGGAGGGGAAAAAAAATGAAAATGACATCCAACTTGCTAAATATGTATTGTTTATTAAGGCTTGTATTCTCCTAGAGGAAAAAGTTAAATCTGATGCTGTCCATTACCCCTTACAGGCAGTAACAGTTCAGAGACAAGAGTTATACGTTCTAAATACAAGTCTAAATGATACAGATTAAACTTTATTTAAATTGGAGGTCCTTTTGGAGTAAATAGTATTCTGAAGATACTTGCTTCCTAATATAGTAAAAGATCCTCTAACAATAAACACGTGCAGATTCAGTGTGCTAGAGCAGCGGACATGAGCACCATTTCCATGCTTAATTGAAACTCCAGTTGGTGACAGGTTCTCCGACGGCCCCCTCACTCCACAAAAACATGACAGCAAATTCAGTTTCTTAAAACAGGTTTTGTTTTTTTTTTGTTGTTGTTGTTGTTGTTTTTATCTTTTTTTTTCTCCTTGTTTTTTTTTGTTTGGTTTTTTTTTTTACTCATCCAACAGAAAAAAAAAAGTAAAAAAAAAAAAAAGAGAAACAAAATTAAGACATACACACTGTCAATTTTAAACATCTGAGGCATAATCCATCATATTATCCATACTATTAGTTCCTACATTAAAGCTCAGCATTATTGGTATTAAAAAAAAAAAAGAAGAAGGCATTAGGATTTGGGAGGGGGAAAGTGGGGGAAGAGAATAATGAAGGGAAGGATTAAAAATGATCTGCAATTAACTAAGAACACCTGAAAGCTGAAACGGGTTGAAACACATTTTTTGTCCAAAAAGGAAAAGAGAAGAAAAGAAAAATTAAAGAAAAGGAAAAACCCCTGCAACGTTGATAGCATCACATTATTTCCTTAAGCTACAAAAAAAACCCCCAACAACCCATAAAAGCAGAATTCTGGCTGAGAGGAAAGCACCTCGCTCGCCCTCGCCGGGACGTGCAGGGTGAGGGATGCACACCGAAGCGCTGCTCAACAGAATGTGGAAGGCAAAAAGGTTGGGGTGGTTTTTTTGTTTGTTTGTTTGTTTTTTCCCCAGAGAAACAGTTTCACTGACAATTTGATTTCTCTACTAGACAGGAAAAAAGTAAAACAAACCACCCAAAAGCCAACCTCAAAACGTGGCGCACCAGCAGGTTTATGAAGTGTAATTTGCACAGGTAAGAGGCCGAAAAGAAAAAGCAGCAGCTGCACAGAGGGATCAAACTGAGGGGGTTTCATGTAAAATATTCTGAAGTGCAGTTATCTCAATGAAAGGAAGTTAAAATGAAAATTTAAACACTAAAATAACATAAAAATATTAAAAAAATAACAGTATCTCCAATAAAAGGAAAAAACCCCAAAAGAATCAATGTTGGGCTTTTTTAATTAAACAAATCAAAGACATGATTTCTGACTTTTGCCAGGGGGGGGAAAAAATAGGGGAGGTGGGGTGAGAGAGAGAGAAAGAGAGGAGGATGATTTGTGATGTGTTCTCCATAATCTCTGTATCTGGCTAGGAACATAAACTTGTGCCAAAATAAAAGCCTTTGGGAAGCACTGACACTTTAGTATGCTCATGTATAGGTCCACATTAGGTTAATATAACTGTTTCTCAACTTAAAAAAAAAAAGAATAAAACCAGACACACTTTTATTAATGGTTTCTAAAGAGTTGTACATAGGGGGGGGGGGGAAATAAGAAGATACAAATTAATGCAGATTCACTTGGGCAAAAGTAAACTACAATGTACTTAAAGATGCCACAACTTAATTTCCCCTGCACGAGAAGAGATATATTGGAGCTGAAAGCTTTAGTCTGTCCTGATGCCAGCATACAGCACCAGTAGACTTTCAATTTTGTTTCTCAGAGTCGAATTTAATATCAGTTCTAGTACATCTATCAAAGTGGGTATGTTTATTCTTATTGTTTGTTTCGATTCTGGCGTTCCTGCAAAGAGAAAGAAGAGTTGCAAGTTAAATTTTTTTAACTCCTTTATTCCAACAAGCAAACAAACAAAAAAGTTGTGAAATTGTGTAACAGCACTGAAGTACCCCCAGATAATGATACTGCTGGTTAAAAACCTTGCTGCTGTGTTTTGTAAATAGAGTGGACACACCTGACAGGCCCAAGGATTTGAGAGCTTGAGTACAGCTTTAAGTGGAAGAGCTGCACAGTCACTTCAAACTGACTGCATATGGTCACAGCAAGGAATGGAGAGAATTACCAGCATTGCTAGGCAGAGTCAGGGCCTGCAGGACTCTTGATTTCTGGATTATTTTAGCTGCTGCAGCAGAAGCATGACCAATGCAAGGGCAGAAAGGAGATGGTGGATTGGTGAAGTCCACAGGAAGGAGGCGGTGTATTTTACAGTTGGACTCAATGGTCTTAAAAGGTCTTTTCCAACCTTAATGATTCTAGGAATGGTTAACTCCATAGGAAGGTGGTGGTGGACTGGTGAACTCCATGAAAAGGAGATGCAATGGTGAACTCCACAGAAATGGTAGAATTTTCAAGTACTCTGGTCTAGTGGAAGGTGACCCTGCTCATTCTAGGGAGGTTGGAACTAGATGATATTTAAGGTCCCTTCCCACCCAAACCATTCCAGGATTCTGTGACTTTGGAGTTTAGCCACATTCACTAAAAGTAGGGATTTGAGCTCTCTAGAAATTCCGGGAGGCTGTGAAATACTTGACAAGCCAAGGGGTAAAAATAATAATAATATATATATACATTATCAGGTGGAAGAAAAGTTCTGTGATTCTGCATAGTCTCATAAAAACCAACACAACCAGACTGAATGACCCCAGAATTTCCAAACACTTTCTAGTACAGAAGCTAGTAGGGTCTCTGAGGTCTCAAAAGTCTGCTATGAACAGATACTGGACACAGGTAAACTAAGAGATACCTGCAGGCATCCCTCAACCGCTCTAAGTCTTCACTGAGCTAATCTGTGCTTTCTCAGCAAAGTCATGCCTCTGCTTCCATCTGGAGCAGAGCCTCTGCAAAGGGCTTAAAAAGTGAGCAACACAGTAACAAAAAAGGTGGACGTTATCAGTAACTGTTTCATGAGCCCCCTAAGATGTAGAACAGGTAGGAGACAGCAGGGTAAGTTGACTAAAATAAGCTGCTGTATCTTCAGGTCAGTGTATTTTTCCACACAGACTGAACAGAAAGGGTTCAGCCTTTGCATTTCTCTTTTCATCCCAGACTGCAGAGCGCAAATCTGGCAGGTAAAAGACTTTGTGTGCTGTACTCAAAAGCATCAATATGGCACCAAATCCTACTTCAAGCAAGGAAATTGTGAATAGGTTAAGTGTAAACAACAGTCAACTCCTAGACTAACGCCTTCAGATTTCACTTGTTTTGTGGAAGCCACATACAACTCATCTCAGAGTTGGTTCTGTTGTGGTGCAAAGTTTATCTGCAAATATACCCAAGACTAGAAACATAACAGACTGTACTTCCTGCTTCAGCTGGTCACAGCATAAAATTAAATGAGGGTTTGTTTTTTTAAATGGAATATATTGATTTTTGCCTCCAGGCAGAATATTAGTATTTCAATTTTCATAATAAAATGAAATCAACACACTCTGGTGTAAATTTGCAATCTATGACTTAGAAGAAAAAGAAAAAACTTTTACCAGACCATGTAAAGTGATATAATTTGCTTTAAAATTTAAAAAAAAAAAAAAAAAAGGAAAATAAATATATCTATATTCCTCCTAGCTTTTAACTACTGATTTATGAGGAACTGTCAATGATTGTAATTTCTTAGTGGCAGAGTATCAGAATGTATTAGGTGTTATATGTTCTTAATGAAAAGAACTTTTGGCTGCCTGATGTTTCAGACAAAAGGTGCTTAAAAGAATCTAAACCTGAATTGCATCAACCCCATTTTCAGACTTCCTATAAACTAATCATTCTATCCACTTCCATTTCTAAGGTGGCAAATCTCCTTTGGTCTGCCTTGCAGTCCTACCAAGCCTGGTCTTTCCCTCTGCCACCTTACATAACTTCGTTTTAGTTTTCTATGGGGTTATCCACTGTCCCTCATAATTCCACTTCCTTTCAAAAAAATCAAAATTTTCCATTCCCATGGCCTAGTCCCACACAACTAGAAGACAGGCCAGCAACTGAGACTTCAACCTGCTATCCAAAAGTCTGCTCATGCATTCAGGACTCAGCTCAGGCTTTATAAAGCACTATTTACTGAGTAAATTACTAAGCAGTTCCTCTTACCTTGCTACTTGCTTTCTCTCTTGGGGACTAATCTGAGTCTTGCCTTTAAAAAAGCATCTGAAATCATATAAACTGATGGAACAGTTCTTTGTGCTCTTGAGCATGGCTGCTTTTTAGCTCTAATCAAATTCTTCTCTTTATACTGCTATTAGCATTACAGCAAGGAAGAACAAGCAGTTCTGTAAGGAAGTAACAAAGCTTTGCTCATGTTGGTTCTGAAGATCCATCCCGAGCTCTGGTATCTCACAGGGGAGTTTGCTGCTGCACACTTCTCCTTCATGACATTAATTATGTCTAGTCCTCAGACACAGGGAAAGTGAGTTTTCACAAACCCTGCAGAAGCTTCCATTTTGGAAACAAATTGCTGTTCCCCTCACCTCAGTCTGAAGTAGCTTTCAACCCTCCTTCTCACCTTTATTTGGTAAGGTCAGCGGGATGGAAGCACTCATCTTCCAACACACAAATATAAAGCTATCTCCACAGCAAAAAAAACCCAATTGGTATTCATTTTAAAATATAAATGTTTTTAACTAGTTTGGGGGGGGGGGGGGGGGAAGGACATTCCCTCCTTAAAAGTTCTGTGTCAAGTGTATTTTCTTTGCAAGCTTTTAGTCATTACAATGTTGTCTTCTAAAGTTAACTCATGCATGTTTCTAGGGAACGTTAATGATGTCACATTACACTGCATTTTCTCTTTCAAAAATTCTCTCGCATGTTGCAACATTTTTAGCTTCCAAGAGCCTGAGGTTATATCACCAAAGTTTCTCTCCTTGTGGACAATGCAGTGACTCTGGAAACTGACTGAGAAACACTGGGAGAAGGGTATGGAGAGATTTCATGCCATTAATTTTCTTGGTATTTCATTCCAGAAACCAGTATCCTTCTATAACTCCTTTCCCTGGTTCTGGGTCACCAGACTGGGCTTAAACAGTTTATTACTGTGGCAAATCAAAAGCTGGACTTACATTCCAGCACGAACAAATCTTCTCTCAATTCTAGATGATGACACAGTCCTTAAGCAATGCTGGCAGCACTGATGAATCTTTGGCACTTTAATGAATTTCATCCAGCATTAAACCTGCCAAATCCTCGTCTGATGATCTGGTGTTACCAGAGGTTCCTGGGTCAGTTGAACTCAGAACACACGCTGGAGCTTCCTCTGCAAACGTCAGTTAAGGACACGCTGGCTGGCAATAAACTGCAACCACCTCAAGAGAGGAGCTGAAGTGCTAATGGATGCAGCGCACAGATGACATGAAGACATTCTTCCCTACTAAATATTTCTATGTACTTGAAATTAAAGCATTCAAGCTCTCCATGAGATTTTAAAGAATTCTGGCCCTTGTCCAGTCCACAACTATGGTGAAATGGAAACACAATGTTTCCACAGGTAATTTTGGTGCTACATAGAGTTTAACGAGTAAAACCCGGCACCCTGACAACCAGTTAAAACGACACAGGCAACCACCTGAAAACTGTCAGTTAGGTTGTTCAGCTAACTGCCAATGTCTTCAAAAACCACTGTGATAGGAAGGTTAACTTTGTGTAACAGGAAGGCTTCACCTTCCACAGCACAAACTTCAAGTGTGTGCATATCCTGCAAAGAAGTTCTACCAATCAGCTGGACTTCTAAAACTCATTCAGCCAGTGATTGTCTTTCCAGACAATAGCTTTACAGAACACAACCTGACAAGCAGCATCTTATTTTTCATTGCAGTTCACTGCTGATCTGCTTCACCTCTCTAGCATTATTACCTCCCTCACCATACTCCAACTACTTGTATATTGTCCCATTTTCTGAGCTACTCAGAGCAATGGAAGAAATGTTAAATTAAGACTTCAGAGTTCATTTTCAGAATGTGTCACACAAGCCACAGGCTCAGTTTTACATTTAGCAGAAAAAAATAAATATATATATATATTAAAAAAAAATCATTATTTTGAAAAACTGATCCTGTCAAAAAGCAGTGAGCTGGGCAAAAATATTCTGTCAGCACCTCAGCTAAAAGTGGGGAATAGCTGTCTGTAGTAGAACAAGCCAAAGCAGGATCAGCCCAGTAGCTGACATTAGGCCCCGGAGCTACCCACAAAGCAAAGTTCAGTAAGCAGCCATTGGGTGTTCCTTAGGCCTGCAAGTTAATGCTTCCAGATGAGTTCTCCCATCACTTTCCTAGCACTCACTCCTTAAATACTCACATTATCCTCCCCTCCAGACCCAGAAGCAAACCACAGAGAGACTCAGCACTGAAAAAAAACCCAAACAAACAAAACAATGGTCCCCACATGCACTGCAAATGCTGGGCAACGGAGCTCAGGCCTTACTCTATCCTCCATAAGGAAACACCTCTCAAGATACAGGTCACATTAAACATTGAATTGCTAATTGTCTGCTGAAGGAATGAAGTGTTGAAGTGAAAGCTTTTAGGTTTTAGCTTGTGGAGCCCCACAGGGAGTACAAGAGAAACACTTCAGATGTGAAGCTCTGCTTCCCTGCTGCGCTGAGCCATGCTACACACATCATAAGTTATGGCGAGGAAAAGCTGAGCTAAGAAGTTCTTCAGACACTGACCTCCTTTTCACTCATAATTTAAGGGTACATTCTGTCAAGAGAATTTAAAGCATTTTTTACCTGCATTTTTAAATGGCAATAAAACCTTTAAAATAGCAACTTTAATTTAAGCCTCAGGAACATGCAATAAGTCTTTGCTTCAAAAACAATCTGAAGCAAGTGTGAGCTGCACTTAACTGGACTGTCAATAAATGCTTGACTGGAAATGCTGCACAAAAGTCTATCAAATATTGTCAACATTAAGCAACTTGAAGTGTTAATTAGCTAGGAATTACACATCCTAACACCTAGTAGCTTGTCAGTCCATTACTTCACAACTTCCTAATTAGAGAAGGGCATTCCTGGAACTGAGATCATGGGATGGACAGGGAAAGATCTCTCTTAGGGTAGACCTGAGAACCACAATAAAAAGGTTTTTAATACACTTTCCCAGTTACCACCCAAATCTCTTACTACATCTTTAGCTACTGCCCAAATCTCCCTTACTACATCTTGGCTCAGTACTTTTCAAGATTTAGTAGACAGATTAGACCCAGGAACTGGAAAACCTTTATTTACTCAAGTAAGACAGCAGCAAAACCACATCTTTCTAGCACTATTTCAGCAATCTTATGCAACTCTTTCTTTTCCAAAGAGATCAACTGGACAAGATCAGGCTTCTTGCTCTTCGAGGTGATGTACAAAATTTCAGATGCTAATACAGGTATCAATTTTGATAGCCCAGTGCCAGTGACATAGTGTTAAAAAACCCTCCATTTAAGGCAAAAAACTTGCATGGCAATCCCTGGTAGAATCCAATTCTGCATCAGAAACTATTCCCTAGTTTATTAATCATTTTAAGATTAAAAGATTAGAACTCAAAAAACAGAAAGAGACATTATGTCCTTCACCTGTCTGGTTTTGTTAGCTAGGAAACCCAAAAAAGGACCAGTTTGTTTTCTGTGTTGTTAAACACACACAAAACCACCAAGCTGTGGTATATGAAAAGCATTCCAAATTCCTACTTACATTTTCTCCACCATAGCAGCCTCCACATTTCATTTTCCCCATATCTGTGTATAAAATAAATGTTTTAAGAAGTTTACCTTCCGCACCACCTCCTCCTCTTCCTGGCGCTTTTCATAATGAGAAAAGTCATCAAAGATGGAGGTCGTGTGCTTGTAAGTAGCAATAATTTTAAGCACTTGTTTTGCTTTTTCTAAGGGCACCTCCTGTGTGTCACGGGAGTTTGTAACGGGTTTGTTGTCATTGTTCTCCAGCCTGATGTGTCGGAGCTGGTTGTTGGGCACATCCTTCACAAAGATCCACTTGACATCAAATTTCCCCTTCCACTTGTCCTGAGACCAGACACCTGCACTGGTGCCATAGTCCACAGGTGATTTCATCTCTGCTACTCCACAGAAGTGTCCACTACCATTGACACTGAACAGCAAGTAGACTGGACCCTTGCTATTCATGGACCGAAAAGCACTGTCCAGGCGCTTGTTGCCGTGTTCTGTACTACACCAAATAGAATACTTAATGGAACGATGAATATCATCCTCAGAATAGCTCTTGATTATGAACACACGTCCATTTTTAAGGTTCCATTCAAAATCTTTAGGGTTATAGCTGTGAGCAGCTTTCAGTTTTTCAAGGACAGGATGGGACTCGCCACTTGGAAGAGGGTTGGGCTGGGTACTGCCAGCTGAGCTGCTGTCATTCCCGGTTCCTCCGCTTTGGCCAAAAGCTGCATTCCTGTTGCGAGGAGCTACCCAGCGGTTTTGGGGTGCCTGCTGAGGTGTCTGATACTGAGGCTGAGTCAATGGAGGAGGCTGAGTTGGAACAGGCTGAACGATTTGTTGTTGTGGCTGTGGAACAGACTGAGGAGAAGGTATCTGTTGGGGGGCAGGAACTTTTGCCACAGGACCCTTATTGTCCCAAGTCCCTATGTCCATATTATGCTTTATAGGTGGAGGAGGCAATGCTCCCCCGATTACAGGTCCAGTTTTTGATTTCATTTTAGGCTGTGGTTTCGCAGGCTTGCTAGCTATAGCAGCCCAGGAGGTTGGTTTAGATACTGGCAAGTTTACATTAGATCCACCATTACCAGAGAGGGTACCTGTCATCCCAGCACTGTTGACAACAGACCCTACTGTTTTCACCGCTGAAGTTGTAACGTCTCCACCAATCTTGAGTCCAACCATTCCCTGTTCAATACTGTTCATTCCAGGAGCTTTATTTAACGTATCATTATGAAATCCTGTTTGTCCATCCACGATGGTACCACCCAGTGAACTAGGTGGGTAGCTGTAACTGCTCCCATAGGCTGAACTTTGAGTCTGCTGTCCTTGGGATCCGCTCGTTCCCCAGGCTGAGAAGGCAGGATTTTCAGGGAAGAAGTTAAACCGGTGCTGGTAAATATTATTTCCCAGGCCCCCAGGCTGTCCAAAAACAGCATCGTGCATAAAATGATGATCTCCATTACTGAGCTGTCCATAGGTGGTGAGATATGGGATAGGAGGATCTCCTCCTGTAGACCATGGTGCTTCACTGAGAGAATAGGGGAACCCAATAGATGGTGGATAATAACTGGACAGATAGGGATCAGTCATTGATGGATAGCTACTGTTCTGTTAAAGACAAAAAATAGGGGAACTTTAGACACAAACCCCCTTTCACTTATAAATAATCCCACCACTCTTCATCACCAAATAGAAACAAACAGAGAGAAGGTACTTTATGTTCTAATTACAGATCATAGTTCACACTCCCAAGATGCAGGGCTAAACTGTAGGATCTGAGCATTTCTAACCAGGACTAGTGGCTCACAATGAGGTTAGTACTGAGATTTTGAAACCATGTAAACTCAGTTACATTACTAAGGGTGTTTAGTGGCTGCTCCTAGAATTAATCTACCAATAGCTGAAAATATTACAAGGAACTTATATAACAATATATTTTGTGTCTCATAAAACTAAGGAACAGCTTTAGATCACTATATGGAAGAAGTGTTAAGTTAAACTAATGCGACAACACATGTAACAGCAAACACGATTACAGTCTTCATACTGGAATTGTTTTGAGGGTGCAAAACATACCTGCAGTGGTAAAACATGCAAAAAAAACCTTCTAACAGATAGGAACACAGAGAGATCGCTAAGCAGCACCCCAAGTTTGGTGTAAGCAGCCCCAACAACTACAAGCTGAAATGCAGGTGACTGTGTACTGGAGACTAGTGCATGGAAATCTGATGTGCTATGTACCACCCAAACTGAGAAAGACCCTACTCAGCCTTTCGCAAAGGTCTCTTCCTCCCTCACTAGCACAGTTACAACTGTACAAGACATTTTCTCACAGTCCTTCCACACAGGCCACCTTTTCTACTCTATGAAACAAGAGACTGACTGGGTACAAACCAGCAGATCCCCCTCAAATTCCATCTTTCCCTCCTTAGCTCAAGCAGAGAAGCCATTCATTCCAATGTCAATCTTCTGCTGACCCCTGATTTTGCAGCATTCTGTATGTTCTCATCTTCAACAATGCAAAAGAACAAACAGAATATTCTAAAATAGGTTTTATTCCTCTTTAAATAAACTTGAAGCATATTTATTGGAGACTTTCCAAAGCAACACTCCAACTGTAATTACCAGTGAGGGGGAAGAAGGTCAGCATCTCCTGTTAATGAGTCAAACAGCAGCTCCCTTTTCCTTACTCACAGAGAAAGATTATTTTAAGAAGAGGAACTAAGATTTCTTTCAAGCTGCAAGATTTCAGACTTGAAAAACAACCCACAACTATTGGCAAAAATCAGCAAAATTGCACTGGAACTTCAGTCATCTTTCAAAAAATATCAACTATTTCTCAGCTCATTCCAAAAAATGAAGTAAAAAACCCACCCCACACCAAAAAAACACACCTCCTTGCTGAAGATAAGCACAATATACACAACTGATAGTGAATTTTACTGCTCATTTTTCAACAACTCCCTTCTGTGCCACCCCACAGTCAGAGTAATTCAAGATCCTTCCCTTCCACACACAGAATGATCCCATAAAATGCCTCCAAGACTCACAGACAGTTCTGTAACCACTTCTCAGATTTAAAAAGCCTAATCCAGCATTCTTGAGTCAAAAGAAATTATCTCAGTCACTATTCCTGCTGCCTTGATTTAGGTGCAAATTCTACCATCAATGAGAGGTGCACAACCCACCTTCCTATGAGAAAAGCTTCCAAAATGCATCCATTTTTTAAGACTCCCAAGCTAAAATAATCAATATTTAGCATATAAAAAAAATGTCATTTTTCTGAATGATTTGACTTCAAGATTGCTATGAATCACATCTTGAAGCAGCAAGAAAATGCAAAACCAAATGCAGGCAAAAAGAAGACATAATCTCTGAAAAACTATTGATCTTCACACATTCTACAGATCTAGAATTTATTAAGACAAAAAAAGAATAAGCTGAATGATTCTAGGGTTCTGTAAGCCTAGCCAAAGCAGGTGTTTTCTTCCAAAAAAATCTTTCTGCTAAGGGATTCTAGATGATTCCTGAGGCTGTCACCTCCCATCACACAGCCGGCAAAGTTTCCAGAAGGTTTCTAACAAGATTAAAGGAAACTTTCAGCAGGCATCTTCACAAAACATTCAATCTATTTTGACTGGCTTTGTGCCAGCATGTAAAAAAAACCTGACTCGAGTGCTTCACTGTAACAGCAAAACATTGACTTCAACACACTCAACCTTGATCTTTCTGCCTCCTTTATAGTTTTTTGTTATTATCATTGGAGAGAAAAAACAAAAAACACCACACAAACAAGTACAAGCCATCCCAATCATTCTGTTAATGAGGAAGGGAATCCTCCTTTCTCCCAAGGCATGCTGCTTGCTAGTAATCCTTGGAACTCATGAATAATCTTTTGAAAGCTGAAAGAGTTGGGATTGTTCAGCCTGAAGAGAAGGCTGCAGGGACACCTTAGAGCAGTCTTCCAGTATTTCAAGGGGTCCTATAGGAGAGCTGGGAAACCAACAAAGGCATGAAGCATCAGGGCATGAGGTAATGGCTTCAAACTGGAAGACACTAGGTTTAGATTCCACAGGACAAAGAGATTCTTCCCTGTGTGGGTGCTGAGACACTGAAACAGGTTGCCCAGAGAAGTTGTGGATGCTCCAAGCGTCGAAAGCCAGGTTGGATGGGGCCTTGGACAACCTGGCAATGTCCCTGTCCATGACAGGGGGGTTGTAACAAGATGATCTGCAAAGTCCCTTCCAACCCAAACCGTTCCCTGATTTTGTTTCTGGATGAGGTGATATGGGGTATGCCTTCCTTGCTTTGTACACCAATACTCTACTTTGATCAATTCCCTCTGCACATGAAAATGTTTTATAATGAAAAGCTATCACAGCTCAAATTTGACCTGTATTAACCACTGCTACTTGAATACTAGAACCTTTAGGGAAAAAAAAGAAGGAGGTACTACCTAAAAAACAGAAGGCAATTATATTCTATTTGCTTGTACAGTATGCTCAGTAGTAATTTTGAAAACTCATTTGTGTTTTTGGAAGATGAAATTAACATAACATTGTCAACCTACATTTGATCTTTGATGTCAAATACACTGTTGTGTCAGCTGGGCTTTTAATTTCTGGACTATTTTTTTAATTTCTTAAGGATTTTCTAAACTACCCAGTTGGTTTCCCATCTTTAAGTCACTTGCATTTTACAGTCATTTTCAAGGGCTGAATCAATCTGACTGAATAAGTAGATAATGATGTTCTGTTCAGAAACATGGCTGTTTCCAGTACAAAAATCTCACATCCCTAATTAATGCCACTGTCACTTTCCAGTTAAAACTGTAAGACAACCTACACAATTGTTTCTTGTAGCATGCCAATTTCTCACCACAGCATAAATAACTCTGCCACATTTCCATGTGAGAAACCTTTATTAGAATTATGGAAATTCTAATAGTCACAGCAATTTTTCTATTTCAATATAATAACTGGGCTTTGTTGATCACTAAGACAAATTTCCTAGAATTAAACTATAACAGTTAGGTCTGCATTTTTTCCATATGAAGTGATAGTTGGGTCTGTATGTTTTCCATATGAAGTGCAATGTTCAGTTTCTTACTCATTAGAAAAGCATATTTGGGGTTTAAGTCATTAAGAACTGCATACAAATGTGATGAAGTGGATTTTCAAACCATTAGAGGAAGGTGAAAAACTCCGTTTCTTTCAAAACTAATTTGGCATTATAAAGGGAAATTTTCCTGTTTTCCCCCAGGTTTCCTGCTTTTCTCTCTGCTACAGTACATGAAGTGCAGAAAAAAGGGAGTGTTTGCCCTTAAATCATTTACACTCAAGTCTGCAGGACACATCTATGCTGCAGGTGAGTTTAAAGCTTGGCTAGGGAACTGGAACTCACATAGTGCAGAGCTCAGTTCATGTTATGTAGCACTTGGCCTGACTTCTACAGTGCTGTCTAGATAGCTTTGCAGGATGGAAACCGGCTCAAGTGTATCTATATTGTGCTGAAGTTTGCACCTTTCCTGAAGCCATGATCCAAACCAAACCTATAAAAGTCCCATCTATCTGCTCTAACAAAAGTGTTAACACACCTTGAAGTCAAACAACACACAGCACATGAGTTGATACCAGTTGCTCTGGTGTTCAAGTTTAAATCAGTTTCCATAAATGAAGCAGAACAGCACGTTATATACTCAGGGGGGTTATGGCATGTAGAATAATTTCCTTTTGCAAGCAAGCTCAGTGATGTCACCAATATTAACAGTGGTATCTAGCAGCTTCAGGCTGAATTCTAAATTGCCCTCTTTAAAGATAACACTTAACCTTTCTGCCAAGAAATAATCATGTATCTCAGCAGGTCTCCCTCTAAAATGGCATTTTGTATGTGTGAAGTATTTTGTATCCTGTGCTTTTTCACTTTAAAGCTGTGATTGTTATGTCAAAAATAACTTCAAACAGAAGGTATTTTCAATGATAATGGTATTTAAGTCATGGATGTTGATTTGATGTATGTTAGAATGAAGTGGATTATGCTGAGAGTTTACATTAGTGTCCTAAAATAATACATCTTTAATTCTTCAGATATTTCAGAGGACAGGAAAGAACAACAATATTTGCTGAAGTGGAAAAAGAAAGCTGGACATCTCTACAAGCTGCCTTGAAAGCATCCAAACCAAAGTTCAACCATAGTAATTTCTAGGATTATACAAATTACACAAATCAGGAGAGCCCAAAAGCAGAACCTTCTAACTCCCACATGCAATTCCTCCATCAAAGAACCCCGAGATCAAGTAGGCTGTCACAGCCCAACCCTCTCAATAACCTGCAATTGGAGGAGCAATCAGCAGACACTAGTTAGAGCATTAACTTCAATTTCACTTGTGGCCATCCGGATATGCAGAGTAATCTTAGCTTTGTGAGCACAAATGCTGGTTGTATTAGCAAGTAACACAATATGCCAGTCATTTCTTTTTCCATTTCTATTTAAGGAATTTGCTCCCTCGACATAATCCCATGAATTGAGTGCCAAGAGCATGCCAAAGAAGAAAAAAAAAAAAAAGGTTAAAAATACACTAACCTGATTTGACTGCCCAGAAAGGTAAGGTTCAAAATCGTTGTCGTGAACTGTATCCTTCTGGTGTAATGAACCATTTTGTACTGCAAGAAGAAGGGGACAACATGTTGTAACACTGCTTAGAAGCACTTCAGCAAAGAGTCCCTTTAGTGTTTCACTCCTCCTTCACAGCATAAAGACTCAATGACCAAGGGGTAACATTTTTCCCTGCACATGGTTTCTCTTTGCATTATTTTATACACTACTATTCAGTAAATTTAAACATTAAATATATTCTACAGTCAGGAGTGAAAAGACAACTCCTGTGAACTAACTCTGAATAAAAAAACCTGTAATTATTGACAAGAATTTAGTGGAAAAAACAACATTGGAAAACAGCATCTATTGTTCTGGTCCATAATTAGAACTCTCAGAAACTAATTTACACTTCTCCCAGCATCTGTTACTTGCTGCTTAAATTAAGTTGGCTAAAATAAGATTAGGTGAGGTCACATTTAACTATGAAATAATGGCTGCTAAGTGCCTTCTTAATATTCTGGTATTTTTCAGCAGAATTTAAGTCTCCATTTTCTCATGTGTAAAATACAGACATTTATCACAAGCAAAGGGCTACCTAAGCATAAGTTCATGTGTGAAAAGCATTCAAAAGCTATTGCTGAAAGATGGCTCAAACTGAAGCTGTTCTTAGGGAACTTCAAATTATTTCCTTTGTTTCAAGTTTATGAAAAGAAGGTCAAACACATTAAGTGACAGCTGCTTTACCTGTTTCACAGAACAGCTGAAGTCAAAATACCACTATAGCAAATCAGCTGTTTAACAAACAAGTTTGGGAATTTCACAGATTCCATTTACCAGAGTATTACTGCAAACTTTGTCAGGGAAAGAGAAGGGGGGGGGGGGGGGGGGGGGGAAAGAGCATTTACAAACACAGGAACAGGGTAAAGCTTTATGTAACTAGATGTAGGTGAATTTTTAAGGCAGGTTAAGATATATTTAAAAGCATTTATGAGTTGAATACTGTTAGTCTGCAAGCCTAAACAGTTATACACTCATCAGCAACCCCAATAACAATCAAGGTATTTTCTTAGATAACTTAGCATTAAAATCAATCTCAAATGAAGCAGAGGAGTAATGGTAAGAGGCTTATTATTTCATCTTTTAATTTTAAATTCCTTAAATAATTGTGTAGGCTTACATATGACACCTGGTACATATATCACTCAACAGCATCCCAGTGATATAGTTGCACTCATACAGCAGGAAGAGACTGTAAGTATGTAAAAATAGATGTTGAATAGGCAGATCCTGCTGACTTTATGTGGAAATCTGCTTTATTTTAAGAAACTGAAGGCATTATTATGTTTAGCACTAACACATAGTCCTCCCCACTGTAAACTCTTTAGCATTAAGTAGGATGCAAGTGAGCTTAGATGAGTAAGTTTATGTTATTTTTGAAACAAAGGACAACTTCCCTTGTTCCAGATGTTATTCACGGGGACTAGGAACAACACTCTTCTGCTCACCCACAGGTGCTTGTGTAATTAATCTGTTTCAGTAACGATTTAACTAGATCTCAGCATGATCCTCACCTTTATTATCCTGTCCTTTCGGTCTCTTGAGAAGCCACGACACATGATTGAGTGAAGGAACACAGTGAAAAAGAAAAGAAAGGAAATTTAAGTTAGTTTCGGGAAAAAGCTTACAATGCTACTGCAAAACACACAGCTTTTAAGGATGGATAAAAGGCTCATAAAAATGGCTTACAACACACCAAGGCTTGCTTGAACGGGGGCTGAGGAGTTATGTTTTACGTATCATTCAGCCCTGGCCTTCCTTAGAAATGGCCACGGCTCTCGAAAGGCAGTAGCCCCGTGCAGTGCTCACGGGGGAACTTAATGAGAAACACTGGTCTCCAAGGAAGCAAAGAAGGAGAAGAAAAAGCCTCTCGCGGGCCAAACACAGGTACAGGCCTGCAAAGGAAACCCCCCGCCCCCGGCTGGGTAGGAGGCAGGCCCGCGCTTCGCTGCTTACCTGAGGGTCAACGCTTGTGGCAGACATAATTCATGTACAGGGCCGCCGTGGTTCAGCAGAGAGCGCCGGGGGGAGAAGGCAGGGCCCGCTCGGCGCTGCGCGGAGCTCCGAGGCCTGGCGGAGGGGCGGCGGCGGCGCCTCTCCCCTCAGGCGGCGGCCGGGGAGGGGAAGGGGCCAGGGCCGAGGGGGAGGGAAAAGGGCCGCTGGCGTGCGCGCCGCCGCTCGGCGTCTCCTCGGGGCAGGGGAAGAAGCCCAGGGGACAGTAGACCGGCACCGGTCCCGCGTCTCGCTTCACCCTGCCGGCCCCGTCTCTTCACATACCCCCGGGCCGAGCCGCCCGGGCCTTGCCCACCGCCGTCGGGCCGCAGCGAGGGATGGAGCCGGAGCCTCTAACTCCAATGGCGGCGGGCGCCGGGCTGCGGTGACGTCAACGCTGGGAGCGCGCGGGGCACGCCGGGAAGGCGCAGGCGGGGAGGGGGAGGAAGGCGCGCGGAGCGCGGCGGAACGTGCTGCGCGTGCGCGTGCGGGTGGCGGGCTGGCGGTGCCGCGCGCGGCCTCTCCCGCTCGCTTCCCTTTCCCGTCTCATCGGCTCTTGCTCCTGGGCTCGGCCATGCCGGCTCACACGTGGCCCCTTCACACCACCCCGCAGCCGCCGCAGGTACGGCCCTGGGGCCTGCGGGAGCTGCGGAAGGGAGCCTGTGGTAAAGTGTTCCGAGTAGCCCTGCTGCTGGCGGCCCCTACTCTCGTGTCGGGGTCTTCTTACCAGGGTAATAAATTCTGCTTTTCTAGATGCTGTTTGGCAGCGCCTGAGTGAAATCTTGCTCCCTTTGAAGTAGTTTCTGTTGATTTCAGGAAGGGCGAGAGGTAGACTAGTAAGGTGAGGAAATAGAATCGTAGAATCAGGTCATAAGAGACTTACAATCGTGAAGCAGTGTTGAATAAGCCACCTGAGCTGTCAGCGTTCAGCCCTGCTGAGTCTCTTAGGAAGGGGGGAAAGGAGACATTTGTTAAGGAGAAATCAGATCAAAGCAAAGCCCTTTTATTTGTAATATTTGAGTTCTACATCAGTTATACTGCTGCTTCTTGTGCCTGGTGGGGGGGGTTGAGTTGGGTGAGTTGTTTTTTTGCCAAATGGGTGAAACATCTAATGACCAAAACTCCTTATATGGCTTGCTAGTATTTAAGTCCTGCCGGAAACCTGGTAGAGGTGAAGTTTGTGGGTAGTGCACAGAACTGAATGGCAGTTCCTGTCCTCCTTGAGGTCCTGCAGGTTATTATACATACTGATTATAATAAACTTCTGTGATAGCTTGCCTCAGATCTGAATTCTGATGGCAAATATTTAGTGATGGAACAGAAATCAGCATAGTTTTTCTTTACTGTTGTATTATGGTGACACCATCCTGACTCAAAAGCAGAGTAAATGAGAGTTAACACAGTCCCTGGCTAGAGTGTGGAGGGCCGGGAGACTTTTAAGCCACAACAAAAGCCAAATACCACTACAGTGCTTCTAAACAGCACTGCTACCAGATGACAGCAACTAAATGAGATTTGTAGAATACAATTTCCTTTTGACTTTGGAAACAGGTGCAGCAACAAAGGATTTGTAACAAAGAATTTTCATTGATTAGCAATGTGTCGCTGAGCTAATCCTTTAATGTGTTACATAGGTGTCTGACATCTGTTTGGAGAATGGAAGTCATGGTCCTTAAACTGGCCAGAAATAAGAATTTTCATTGCAGAGATTTAGTTTGGTAAACTAAACTGGCTATCAACATACTTCTTGTGTAGGTTTTGTGCAGCCAACATCCACCATTTATAGTTTCTAGATACAAGCACTATAAGACCCCACCTGGAGAGCTGAGGAACTTTTGACAAAGGCTTGTAGTGATAGGACAAGGAGCAATGGCTTTGAGCTGGAAGAGGAGAGATTGAGACTGGAGATTAGGAAGAAATTCTTTCCAGTGAGGGTGGTAAGACACTGGAAGAGGTTGTGGATGACCCCTCCCTGGAGATGTTCAAGGCCAAGCTGGATGAGGCCTTGAGCAACCTAGTGGGAGGTGTTCCTGCCCATGGCAGGGGAGTGAAACTGGATGATCTTTAAGGTCTGTTCCAACCCAAACCATTCTGTGAATCTATGAATAAGACCATACTTGAGAAAAAGTTAAAAATCAGGCTTTCAACATGTGTATAACATACTGTGATATTGCCTGAGGTAATAACTTGAGATCCAAACTGAGTCTAGTACCATCTGAGTTAAAACCAGTCTTTCCTATTTGGAAATTAGTAGTTTGAGTCTGAATTTACTATTCTAATGAAATATTTGAAATAAACAGTCTATTTTCTTTTGTCCTTTTTCTGTTCAGTCATTCAGAGATAAGGAAGAAAGCAGTGTGTTCATCCTTAGCACCTGGAGAGGCTTTGGGTTCTTTGTTTGGCTTAGCAAGTAAAGATTGGCATGTTTTATCTTGGTTCTGATTGCCTTGCAATATAGTTCTGGACAAAGTAACTCTGTGCTCTTCAGAGTCCCTGAATGAGCTGGAAAGGCTGCCTAAAAAGCAGTGCTTCAAAAACAAAGTGAGCAGCCTGGCTAGAGAGTGAAACATCTGTCTGGAAGGAGGAGAAAAAGGCTTGTCCTGGATGCCTGGGTGATGGGTACTGCTCTGAAGTCCATGTGATTATGTATGTTCACTAAGTCTTGATATAGAAACTGTGTGACTGTGAATCATCCTTGCCATGAGTGTATGTGGGCAGGATGTTAGCAATGTATTTGCTTCAGCATCCCAAAGTACAGGGGGCTACAGCTATTAGGCTATACCTGTTACTTTGTCAAAGACAGGGCATGTCAGGCATACAGGCTCCCCAGTTCAAGAGTGACAAGGAACTGCTGGGCAGTCCAGCAGTAGCTACAAAGGTCCTGAGGCAACTGGAGCATCTCTCTGAAAAGTGGCTGAGAGAGCTGGGGCTCTGGAGAGCAGCCTGAGAGGGGATCTTCTCAATGCTCAGGGAGATCTAAAGGGTAGAGGGCAAGAGCATGGGGCCAGACTGTTCTCAGTGGTGCCCATTCACAAGACAAGTGGCAGTGGGCACCACCCAGGAGTTTCCATCTGAACAGAAGGAGACATTACTTTGGTGTGAGGATGCTGGAATCCTGGAGCAGGCTGCCTAGAAAACTTGTGGAATCGCCTCTGGAGAGATTCCAAACCCACCTGGCCATTGGGATCCTGGGCAAGCTGCTGTGGGTGCACCAGCTTTAGTAAGGGGGCTGGACTAGATGATCCTGTGATCCATGCAGATGAGGCAACATTCAGAATGACATTAACTCAGGATATTCCTGGAGTGTTACACTGTAACTTAAGGGGTAACACAGGTTTGTGTTTGGTGTTGGCTTTGTTGAGGGAAATACAGTGGCATGTGCATCTAGTACAGGGAAAAGTTAGATATATCTTTTTCTCCCTTTGCTAACACTCTGAAATCTCAGACTAGTTCACATGTAAACTACAGGATACCTTTGCTTTTTCATTTAGATTTACAGGCATTTTCTGCACCCCACTCCCCTGTGGAGTGCAACCAGCTCAAGGATCCAACATGAATTTCCATCATTTTAGGATGGAAAATAAGAGCAGGCACACAGACATAGTGTCTATTCTTCATGTTGCTGACACCTTGTCAGTGAAAACATGAGAAGGGAAATCATATGCAAAGAGTGTGACCTGTCAACAGGGACACCTCCTACTAGTCCAGGTTGCTCAAGGCCCCATCCAACCTGGCTTTGAACACTTAAAGGCTTGGAGCCTCCATAAGTTTTCCAGGCAACATGTTCCAGTGTCTCACTACCCTCATTGTAAAGAATTTCTTCCTTCTATCTAGTCTAAATCTCTCATCTTTTAGTTTAAAACCATCACCCCTTGTCCTGCCACAACAGGACCTGCTAAAGAGTCTGTCCCAAACTTTCTTATTAGTCCCTTCACATATTGAAAGGCCACAAGAAGGTTTCCCTGAAGCCTTCTCTTCTCCAGGCTCGACACCCCCAACTCTCTCAACCTGTCCCATCAATCATTCTTATCTATTACCAGGTGGTGCACTATAACCCATTAGCAAAGTCCCCAAACACCTGCTGCAGGAGGGATTTTCTTAACTCTCTATCATACTTTTAGGATACATTCCTTAAAAATCAATGCAGACTTCTAAAGGAGGGGATCTGTGAAGCAGAAAATAATGTGCAATTACAGCTAAATTCATTATGGACAAAACCCCAAGAACCACCTTGGCTTGGTGCAGGAGTCTGTGAATTTTGTATATAGGCAGTGCCCTCTGCTGCTCAGGGATTTTCATTAATACCTGTTTAATTAAAACATTCCAACACTGTTCTTTTCATGGACATGTTTGTATAGGCTGGGCTGTAAGAAAAGGACTCTAGGTTGTCCTTAAAAGAAAAAAAAATCCCCATTTATCATGTTTCACCACATAATCCACCCAAGTTCTTATGCTAACATGGAGAGCTCAGGATTTATCAAGTGTGTGGTTTAGAATGGGATGCACACATCTTTGTTTACAAGCAGCTGCAACTTTCAAAGCTAGCTTTAAAATCACAGAATCACCAAGGTTGGAAGAGACCTCAAAGATCATCGAGTCCAACCTGTCACCACAGACCTCATGACTCAACATTTCCCTCAACAAAGCCAACACCAAACACAAACCTGTGTTACCCCTTAAGTTACAGTGTAACACTCCAGGAATATCCTGAGTTAATGTCATTCTGAATGTTGCCTCATCTGTGTGGATCACAGGATCATCTAGTCCAGCCCCCTTACTAAAGCTGGTGCACCCACAGCAGCTTGCCCAGGATCCCACTGGCCAGGTGGGTTTGGAATCTCTCCAGAGGCAATTCCCCAAGTTTCCTAGGCAGCCTGCTCCAGGGTTCCAGCATCATTCTGAATTATGACCACAGGATGGCAAAGGGATTAAAAGAATTCAAATTGTGAAGATGTGAGGGTGCAAAAGAGCATTTACTCCCAGAGAATAGGCAATGCAACCTATTCCAGCTGCCCTGAGTAAATGCTTGTTGCTATTTATCTGTTAATTTTCTAGGAGAATAGAATAAACCAGGTTGGAAGAGACCTTCAAGATCATCATGTCCAACTTATCATCCAACACCACCTAATCAACTAAACCATGCAACCAAGCACCCCATCAAGTCTCCTCCTGAACACCTCCGATGATGGGGACTCCACCACCTCCCCAGGCAGCACATTCCAATGTACATTCTCTTAAATACTGTAAGGTGCAAAACATGGGTGAGAGCAAGTTGTAACCCTGAGCCACAGCAAGAGGGTTCCCTGCTAACACCTGCTTATCAAGGTGAAAGGGGGTGTGGGGCCAGTAGAGAATTTCAGCACAAACCCAGCCAGCTGTGGGGAATGAAACTGTATAAATGGCCCCTGTGGCAGCTGGGATTGCTTTCTCCATGAAAGGATTTTGCTTTTGCTGAGAGGCAGCTCTGAGGTGCCTGTAAGCACACTGGGTAGTTGGAAACTTGGAGGTTTGAGAGTTTTATTCTTGGAAGTGTTTGGGGGTGTTTATATATACCTTACTTTTAAGCAGGTAAGTTTGCATCTTAGTCTTTATTAATTGTAGCAAATGGTTGATGTTACTTTGGAAGGTTGTTACTGTGTAGGCCTTATGTAGGGGCTTGTGGTGGTGTAACCATTTAAAACATGGGTTTGACTTAGAGGTGTGGTAGTTGGGTTAATGCATCTTCTACAGAGTACATCTATGCCTTTAATGCAGGGAAACCAAACTGGGATCCTTTGTAAGTAAGGTAAATATATTTGTGTACCTGCATATCTTATTTAAAGGCAGTTTGATTTGTTTTAAGCTTTTGGGTGGAAACCTGTTGTTTTGGGTTTTTTTCCTCTTTGTGTTTTGCTGTGAAGTTTGCTTTGTTGTATGCTCCCTAAGTGCAAGTAGGCTGAGGTAATTTGGTCGCCTTTGGGGTTGAAACCAGTGTTTTTCATAGCTTAAAAATAACAACTTCAGTTTTGTTAGGGCCCAAGGTGAGGGTAACGCTGTTGTGGTGGTGCTGTGACCAACAAGCAAGTTTTGTTGTTGCTCTTCTGTGTCCTGAGAGCAAAATTTGCTCTTAAGGCTGAAATGTATGCTCCCAAGTTTGCTTTGCTTGCATTCTGCTGGGTGTCAGGAGCTACTTTTTGTTTTACTTCTGTCTGGATTTTTCATTGCCCTAGCAACATGGTTCTTGAATAGCTCCTGTATGAACTAAAGCACAGCTCTAAAACTTCTAGAGTTGCCTTCTCCTACAACTCTGGTTTCTGTGGTTATGATTGTAGAAGAAAATTCCAGTTGTTAATAGGCCTTCTCTTCCTTGGTACCTTTAACTGTGAGAGGCATGTGCTTGAGCAAGCTTGCTGTTGCTTTTAAAATCTCCCTAAATGTGCAGTGCCTATGAAGAATGGGTTTGTTGCCTCTGGCTATAGGTCTTGCAACTAAAATACCCTGTAAGTTGTTTTTTTTCTCCCCCTCTAAATGTACTGTAGCACTTAACTAAGAGTACTTCAGAGATGCTCCTGGCCTGAGTGCCTCTTAACTGTGTTTACTGTAGAGTAGCTGCTGTTCTGGTGGTCTCCATTTGATTGTTTTTTTACAGTGTGCCCTTTCAAGAGTGCACTGCAGTAGTTATCTCTGATCTTAATAACATGGTGTACAACCATCTCCTTGTAGAGTTGTATATGTGTATTCCCCCCTCAAATTCACTGTTTGCCTGTCTGATGTTTTGGGTCTGTGCTTAGAATGCTTAGCTCTGGCAACTAGTATATAGTGTGATCTTCTTTGGCAGGTACCAACCTGCTGGGTTAGGTGAGGAATGGATTTTCAGGGCACTTAGAATGGATTTGATTGCACCTAGCATTTTGTGTACTGACTTCACTCCAAAAGAGTTCTTTCAGAGTGGTTAGTTAAATTGATCCTGATTCCCAGCTGTGTAACTGCATGACCTTTTGAAAGTTTGTGCCAGCCATACAGAAAGTATTAGAAGCAGCAGCTTGGTTGCAGTTTAGCTTAGTTGTACAAGGAAGGGCTGTTACCTCAAGTAGGATGAAGGCTTGGATAATTGGGGACTCAGTTTCTTTAATTTCACTCATTCTCAGAACTAGCATAGGCAGGAAGTGTCTTATCCTTGATTTAAGGACGCCTCCCTATAGAAACTAAAGCTAATTATCTTTGACTGTGTCTTGGAGAAGCTTTCTTTCCTAGAGCTTTTTCTATATATTAACTATTTATTATAGTAAAGCTATGAAAAATCTGTTTCTTTGTGGTGCCTGACTGTAAAATGAACACTGAGAAGTTATTTGTTTGGATGTGGCTGTCCTCTGCTTTATGGCATATCTTCTTAAATCTGGTTTTAGGAGAAGGAAGGAAAAAAAAGGCAGAGTCTTTTTAATACTACCTTAAAAACACTACCTTAAAAGCTAAGCAAAATGGCTGGGGGTTTAGCATACAGATGCTGGAAGCTGGTTTAGCTCAGTAAGGGAGGATGCACAGGATCTGTCCTCCCCCTGCACTGTCTGTTCCTGCAGGCATCCCTCCTGTAGTTTGTGAGAGGGGCTTGGAAAGTGCTGGTCTCTTCCCTTCAGACACTAGTGAGGACTCAGCAAAAGTTCAACAGCAAAGTGCAGAAGCACCAGATCCCTGATTGGGCTGCAATCCTGAAATGAGCTCAGCTTTGTCAAGACCAGGAGCTTTCTGGAATGCACATGGGGATGAGGAACAAATACCACAGGGTGAGTGCTGCCTGACAACAGCGATCCAGCTGACTGCTCTGGGTTATCTCGCCCTCTTTCAGAACAAGAACATGGGGGACATGAGACCAGCAGAGGAGATCGAGCTTGGGGCTGCTTGCTGCCAGCTCTTTGAATGCAGCATGAGGAGTGAAGCAAGAAGACTGAGGACATTTCAGCAGTGGCCAGACACCTCACCTATGTCTCCACGAGATTTGGTCAAGGCTGGCTTTTTCTTTGTGGGTCCAGGAGATGATGTGCAGTGTTTCTGCTGTGGTGGTGTCCTGAAGGACTGGGCACCTGGTAACTGCCCAGTAGCAGAGCACCTGAAGTTCTTCCCTTCCTGCAAATTCATTTGTGGTGAGGATGTTGGAAACCAAGAGATGCTTCCACTTCAGGAAATCTCTGACACTGTGGATGGGCAGTTCCTCAGTCTTTCACAGGACATAGACAGTGAAGAGACAGCTCTGCCTAATGAACCAGAATACCCAGAGATGGCAACAGAGGAGATGAGACTGTCAACGTTTCAGAACTGGCCCCAATATACTGACATGCCTCCTGAGCAGCTGGCCAGAGCAGGATTCTATTACACAGGTAGGTACTCCAGGCAAATGTTTCTGTTACTTAAACTTTGAAGGTACCTCTGTTTTCATTGCTTGCAAAAATACTAGAGTAGTTGGAAACCACATCCTTCCTTCAGCCTATGCTGCTGAATTCATTTTGATGTTAACTCTGGCTTGGGTACTGGGGAATCCACTACTGAGTCTGTTCCTTTAGCAGCAGGAATGGGAAAGTGATGTGTTTTAAACAGGTGTTTTACTAGCAGGGAAGTGTGTACTTTAAGGTCTAGTGAGGCTATTTATTACTTGCACTTCTAAAAGGATTTGAGGCACTTGCTTGGTGTGCTCTGTTTTGTGTAAGCTCTGTCTTGCACTCATGCCTTCTCAAAAAATAACTCCTTTGGCTGTCACTGGGCCCTGTTGCTGTAAGGACCTTAGATTTGTAATACAGAAATGAAAAAGATGCTTTTTGAGGAAAGCAGGCAGCATTTCTTATGCATGTATGCATCTACATAGGATCATAGAGTAATAGAATAGTTTGGGTTGGAAGGGACCTTAAAGAACATCTAGTCCCTACTAACGGCAGGGGGGTTGGGCACTTACTAGAGCAGGCTGCTCAAGGACCCATCTAATGTGGCTGTGAACACTTCCAGTCTTGGAGCCTCCACAACTTCAATGGGCAGCCTTCCCTCACAGGGAAGAAATATCTTCCTACCGTGTTATCTAAATCCATCTTCTAGTTTGAAGCCATTACCCCTTGTCCTGTCACTACATGCCTCTGTAACAAGTCCCTCTCTTGTAGCCCCCTTCAAGTACTGGATGGCTGCTCTGTATCTGCAGCTGAAAACCTTTGTGGTTTGTGTTGGATTTGATTGATCACTTGCAGAGCAGCCGTTTGAGAGCCCAGCACAGACTTTGGGGACTCATTAGGCAGCAGCAGTCTGACGTAGTGCTTTCCTGTGTTCCCTTGAGCAGAACAACTCTGGAACTGAGTTAATCCATCACTTCTCTAACACAAGCAGTTGGAAGATCTGTGACCCAAACTCACTGGCAGCCTTTACTGACATGATTTCTTTGCCCTTAGGGCAGGGTGTTTGTAGGCAGATCTTAAATGTTTGGCTTTTTTTCCTCTGTGATTTGTCAAGAGTAGCACAGCAACAGATGAGTGGTGTGGGACCATGTTGTGGCAAATTCTTATGCCTGGGAGACAGAAGCTGAGTACATCACTTTACTGCTGCTGGAAACAATGTTTTCACAGCAGAAAACAATTTTAATGGGTATAATTAATTACTTTAAATGCAGGCAAGAAGGGCTAGGTGTGTGCTTACATGGGAGCTATGGTGCTCATGTGCTGCTTGTTAGCTTGTGACCCAGCTCTGGAATCATCTCAGCCAGCTGCAGCTCTGGGAGTTCAAACTCTCATTAGGTTTCCTGCCCCTACACAACTTGCACAGCATTGGGCAATTGTCATGTGCTCATCCAGTTGCCTGTGGTTTGTGCTGAATCTCTCCCCAGGTTCTCCTCTGGGGCTAGCAGAGCATAATTGGAAGTGTCTCAGATATCAAATAATCTTTTGATGTCTCTTTCAGGACAAGATGATGTAGTGAGGTGTTTTCACTGTGATGGAGGTGTGAGGAGCTGGTCTTTTGGAGATGATCCTTGGAGGGAACATGCCAAATGGTATCCAGAGTAAGTCAATCTTGGTTGACAGTAGACAATTGGTAGAGTTAGGTTGTGGTTGGACTCCATCTTAAAGGTCTTTCCCAACCAAAACTGTCCTGTTATCACATCTTCTGTGATCTCTTCCTCCTCTTCTCTTGGGCCAAACATGAAGATTGAATTAAGGTGGGGGAGAATCATGAGCCTCTTACTGTTACCCTTCATGCAAGTGGGGGAGAGGGGGGGGGAGAGGAGACCATGCTACTCCCTCTGTAATGAACCCAATAGCACCATTTGCTTCTAAAGTTCAAACTGATACTGCTGCTCTCACCTGTGAGATCCTGTACTTACCTATCTATAAATCTTTCTGTTTATAGATGTGAGTTCTTGTTGCAGGCAAGAGGAAGTGAATATGTGAACAGTGTTCAGGATTCCTTTTCCAGTACCTTGCTGTCTCCAGTGAGTTCCTACTTTGTCTGAAGTGGGTGGAGGGTTGGTAGATACAGGGAGTTCTGAACATGTGTTTCTCTTTCTAACTCTTGGGATGTTTTCAGAGAGATCCCTGGGATCAGACTGAACATGACTCCCCTGCTTCCCAAGGTCAGTGATGTAACTGGTGTGTTGTCTTCTGTTCAAAGTGCTGTAGCCTTAGTTCTTGTGCCCTTCCCCAGCTCCTGTAGATGTTTGTGTGATGTTTTGATGTTCTCAAAGCTGTTGCACTTTATTTATGGAAAATGGTCTCTGGCACAGGAAGCAAAATTGCTTGCTCTTGTGAGACCTCTAAAAGCAGACATGCTTAGCCAGCCTGGATAACTGACTTTTGAGTGCTTGGCTAACCTTCCTTTGACTTGTCTGTGCTTTTGATTCTGTCTGGAGTCTTTCACACCATGGTATTTTAAACTTTAGCTACGAGCCCTACTTATTCACCAAAGGGGGGATCCTGGTGATCTATTCCCCATTCATCTGTGGTTCCTGGAACTTAAGTAGTTGAAATTGGCTCCCATAACTGTGGAAAACTGATTCTTCTCGCTCTCTTAAAGAGCCTGTCCAACAGGATGAGTTTAAGAAAGCCCAAAGCCTTAGAACAGGTTGCCAGCTGAATTTCTCACTTCTGTCTTTACTGATAAATGGTTGAGCTAGATGGAGGTAGGAGAGACTTCAATTGGGATGTTCCACTTGATCTTGGTTAAAAGGGCTTTGAGACTTCTGTTCTGGGCTGTAGAAAAATAGATAAGGATTCTGGACTGAAGCCAAACTTGGGAGACTAAATTCACTGATACAATAGAATAGACTGTTCAAAATCAGTCTCTTGGTTGTTATGAAATTGCTTTTGACTTGTGGAAAGTATATACTATACCTCTGGATGTTGATCTAATTATGTGGATAGCTTGAGGAATGTTCTAGAGTATATTAATAGCATTTTATACATAACAGCTTCAGGGAGTGACCTACTTTTTGGCTCAACATTCCACCTTTTTGGTAAAGTATCTGCTCACTGCTTTACAGATCCTCCAAGGAACTTGGAATTGCAAGA
Organism: Dryobates pubescens; assembly: GCF_014839835.1. Lineage (NCBI taxonomy): Eukaryota > Metazoa > Chordata > Aves > Piciformes > Picidae > Dryobates > Dryobates pubescens. The sequence goes on from NC_071637.1 coordinate 13,886,225, forward strand.
GCTTCCTCAGGATGTGTTTAACATAGTGCAGAATGTCCTGCAGATGGGCTTTGAGCCCATCTTGGTGTTTAAGGTTGTAGCTAACAAATACTTGCTGACTGGGACTTTCTACCTCTCTGAGTCTGAGCTGATTTCTGATCTGCTTCAACCAGAGGAAAGCAGAGGTAGGCCAGACTCTCACACTCACTTCTTGGTGAATGGTTAAACTCTTACTCACTTCATCTTGAGCATGTTGAGAGTTGTGGGCCTGCCTTCTCTTTTCCTAATTAATGACATACCCAAGCCTGCCTTTCTTTGAGAGGATGAAGTTCTGCTTTAAAGAAACCTGAAGGAACTGTGGTTACTGGGGTGTCAGTAACTGTGTCTGCCTCCAGTAGGCTATGGTGTAGATATCCTCCATATTTTCTGCTGCCTTCAGACCTGCAGTAACAGACAGCTGTGTGGTCTGGAGGCACACATTCACATCTGATGCAGACAGAGGCAATTGGCTGAAGCAAAGCTTCTAGGATGGAGGAGTACTCCAAGCCTAGCTAAAACTAAATCAATGGTTTGATCAGAAATAGCCATATTTCCTGTCTGCTTGGATCATATATATGCTCCTTAACTTATCTGTACCTGTCTTGTGTTATCTGTTTTGTGAAGTTTACTGGAAGATGCAGCTCCACACAGGCTTTTCAGTAGCAAGCCTGCTTTCCAAAGTTCCTCTCTACATATCAGTCTGCCATCTTTAGCTAAAGGGGGGTGGGGTGGAATTCCACAAACCTGAAAGTGTGATTAAATAGTAGCACAGGAGCAGGAATGATAGCAGCAGCAGCTGATAGCTTCTGCTGCCTGATAGATAAAGCCAGCTTTGCAGATGAGACAATGTGATGTGGACATGTCTTGGTAGGGAGGTTAGAATAATGACTAAAGCACCACAGAGAATATCAACTTTACCAAGCTGAGTGTGTGAAGTTAATAGCAGGGTGGAGGTGTTTAGGGCTACTGAAATCCAGGATGTTTCCTCTTTTAAAACAGCAGTGTCTGGAGAGGGAGGGAAGGGGTAGGATTTAATGCCAACATCTTTTTAGGTTATACAGGTGCCGTTCAGAGGGAGGCTGAAACATCAGTTACAGGAGAAGAAATGCAACCTGTGCAGCTAAAGGCATCAGGTACAGTGGGCTTACCCTGGCTGGGAAACTGGGATGATTTTTATAGTGATGATAGCAGTGGCACTGTAGTCATCCATCCTTTCATTGTGAAGGGGAATGTGTGCTGACTTGAATGGTAACCAAACACAGAGACCCCTGATTCAGGACCTTGTGTAACAAATATGTTTCACTGTGAAGCAGATTTGTTACACATAAAAAGAATTATCCTGATAAATCAGGATAATTGACTTATTAAAGTAAAAAGATGCTGATCTCTCTCCCTGCTGAGTCCAGCATGTGTAGATATGCTGAATCTTGGAGATAAGCTGGAGTCTAGAGCAGCTGTAGGTTTTCAGCTTAAATGAAATTTGCCTGTGAGGTACTTTTGCCATCCTTATTCAGGCTCTGAACAAAATGATGAGTGAGTTGCATTGTGACTTCCTAAAATGACAGGACTGGCACTCTGGAGCTGTTACAACACTAAGTTTGGGCTTTTTTTTTGTTTCCCCCCACCTCTTTTCTGGTAAAGATGAGTATCAGATGAGCACAGAAGAACAGCTCCGACGCCTGCAAGAGGAAAAGATGTGCAAAGTGTGCATGGACAGAGATGTGTCTGTGGTGTTTGTCCCTTGTGGCCACCTGGTAGCTTGTGGAGAATGTGCCCTCAATTTGAGATTGTGTCCCATCTGCAGAGCTGTCATCCAGGGGAGTGTGAGGACTTTCATGTCTTAAACCATCATGTCCTGGACAATGAGGTCCCTAAAGGGGAAAGATACTCTCTACAACTCACTCATAACACATCAGAAGAAGAAAATAAGTGAACAGTTTGATGCTGGAACAGCTCAAGTGTAAAACCTTACTGAACACGCCTCCTATGCACAGTGTTTCTAGTAAGAGTTGCTGCTTTGCTGTACCCTTGCTGTAGGAGTGCTCCAGAAAACTCTGCAAGTTTCTTTGTCCTCTAAGATGATACTTTTCTTGACAGATTCTCCTTCTCTAAATTCTTGTTCTCAAAAGAATCCCTGCCCTGTGCTGAAATCAAGGGCTGCTTTCAGTGGAGTGGCTGTTCTCTCTCATTTAGCAGTTGTTCCAAGATGATTCTGCTGGGGTTGGTGGCTTCCTTCAAGCGAGTCTGAGTCAAAATGGGAGTTTTCTTATACAAAGACTCCTGTGGAAATAACTCAGCAGCAGTGCTTGGTGGGGAAGGAGAATCTAGCTGCTGCTTCTGAGCTCTTGGCTGTCTTCTCCCTCTCCTGTTGAATTTTCAAAAGCTGATGGAATGCTTCAGTAATACTCAGATCCATATAAGTAAACCTGCCCTGTTCTAGACTCTCCAATCTCTACTCTCAGCTGACCTCCCTAGACAAGGTGGAAGGTTGGGGTTCTTAGGTGATCTCATGGGAGCTTCTTACAGTGCCTTTCTCCTGGCTGTTGTGTACTGCCCTGCTAGAAGACAACTATGGAAACTTGCCTTTTAGGACTTCTGTTTGCTGGCTTAAACTGATGATTCTTATTTAAAATGGGAACATTCTATGATGTAGCAAAAACAGTTTAGCTAGTACTACAGCTTGTGAACTGCAAGGGGGGGAATGTTTTTTATATACATAGTGTTCTTTTTCACTGAATAAAACATATTTTCTCTTACAGAGGTATGAGTAGCTGACTAGTGAAATTCCTGTCTGGGGGAAGGTGGTATCCTCAGATGTTTAGATCTATGTGTCCCTTAGCACCTGGAGCTGCATAAAACTTGGTTAGGAATTTAAAAAGCTTTAGGGGTCCTCTTTGTTGGACTTAATCAGCTTCTTGAAACTGCAGTGATGAGCTTTGGTGGGTAGATGCAGCAGTAAAAGCAGATCTACTTCTGTAGCCAGCAGTAAAGATGAATGAATGCTGTTCAGCTGAAGCATTGCCTCTGAAGCATGCAGCTGTTTGATCAGAACACTTTGCTAATTCGTGGTGTTGATATTCAGCAAACTGCTTGGGAAGAAGTCTACCTGGAACAAAGTAGTTCTGCTTTTCCTTCTGTGTTTGTTTTGAGGAGATAAAAATGGGATTAATTTTTTTTCTTTTCAGTAGAAGTCTCCTTTGAAGGATCCTGGCCATTAAAGGTGGGAGGGGATAGGGGAACCAATCCCAAAGGAGTTCTTCCACTCCTGCCTCCAGTGTTTCAGGCCAAGGGAAAATCCAGAGGCCCCAGGATCCTCTCACATACCCACAACTCCCCTTTTGATGCCCACAGACCCCCTTAAGAGGGCCCAAGACTTCCCCCCCCCCCCATGCACCCAGCTGTCCTTTAGGTGTCCCCAGACCTGCTTTAAACCCTCCCAGACTGCTGTAATGTCCCCAGAAGACCTTCTGATATCCCCAGACCCATTTAAAATGCACACAGACCCTTTTAGATGCCCCCCTAACCCCTTTTGCTTTATTTTTGTTCTGTTAATATTAGTTTAGTTTATTGTTCTTATTTTAATGCATGAGTTTTGATTCTTCTCACTGTCCCACCAGGGAGAAAGGAGAAGAGGAAGTGAACAGCTCTTTGGTGCTTAGTTGCTGGCTGCTGTTAATGTGACAACCTCTAAACCTCTTCAATGAATGAAATCATACTTGTGTGTGTGTTTCCCCCTCCTCCCCTTACTCGACTGTAACGTCAAAAGGAGAAGTAGTCCCAAGGGGGAAAAAAAAGTTACTTCCCAATGCAAGACTTTGTTTTGTAAGTGCTTTGTTGCGTTCTGTCGCTTTCCTTAACCTGACAGGATGGAAGAAGCCCAATCGAGTTAGGTTAGTTAGGAATCTGCATCAGCAGGTTTGGCTCGGTGCGCCGGGCTGCCACCCCTCCGCGGCTGCAGAAACACCTTCCATCCACCCTCCGCCGACAGGAGGCGCCTGCAGTGCAGCCTCCCAGCTGCCAGTCCCGCTCTAGAGTGACCTTCGCCGACCAAAGCCGAGTATGTCAGCGCCGTGACAGGATGCTGCAGAGCGGGAGGAAGGGGGGGAGGGAGAGCGGTAAAGAAAGTGGGGAGTCCCTCCCTGCCCTCGTCTCCCCCACCTCCCCGTGTCTCCGCCGCCCCACTGTCCAAGGACAGACCCTGCCACTCCAGCCAGGGTGGGCTGGGCAGCGACGGCACCCAGCTGCCACCGGAGAGGGACCGAGAGCAGTCCTCCTCGCTGAGGGGTGCAGTTGACTGGCACCCTCAGAGGAAGAGGGGAACCAACTCGCCTCGCAAACCCCTCGCCCCCCACAAGGCTGGCTTCCCGTTCCCACCCCAACACTCTCCCGCTAACGGACGGGCCAGCCCCGCTCACCCTCGCCCGGCGACTACCCTTCCCGCGGCTTCTCCGTTCAGCGGCTGGCAAGCTAAAGCGCTTCGCCTAGAGCGGTGCCAGCGTGCCCGGGGCGCCTCCGCGGGCAGGGGGCGGCGCTGTGCCGGCTGCTTCCGCGTGATGCTTGTGGGGGCTCCCAGACCAACTTAGATGCTTTCAACCCCCCTTTCAGCACCCCCCGATACCCGCTAGATGGTCACGAACTTTCTTTAGATGCCATCACAACCCCTTTGATACCCTCAAAACCCCTCTAGATGCTCCGAGACTCCCTTCACCTGCCGGGGGTGGGGCATGGTCGGGGGTCCCGGGCATGCAAGCACCTCGAAAACCAGGGTGAGGGCACCCGTGAATCCTGGGGGACCCCAAAGCCTGAAACTTCACAAGTACCCCACGACCTCACAGAAGAACCCAGACGCTCTGTGGACCCCAGAGAGCCCTAAGCCTCCCCAGGACGCTTCCCCAAAACTCCTTCGGGACCCTCCAGAGAACCACCCAGGATCCCCGAAGGGAATATCCAGAGGCCTCCAGACCCCTTTTGATGCCCTCAAAACACTTTTTGATACACGCAGACCCCTTTTGATGCCCCCCAAAACACTTTTTGATACAAGCAGACCCACCTTTAGAGGCTTCCAGACCCTTTTTGGGTCGGCTCCATGCACTTCGGCTCTGTGAAACTCGGCTACTTCCGGCTCGGCTCCGCCCGGCTCGGATGAGGTCGGTACCTTTCTGCTCCACTTCTGTCTATCCTACTCCGCTTCCACGGCGCAGGCGTATGAAGGCTAAGACCCCTGCGCCGAATCCCTGGCAAGACGCCGCTCTACAACGCATCCGCGGAGTCCGTAGCAACGTGCCGCTGCTGTCCCATAGCAACGAGGGTTTCTATGGCTTCTTAGCTCGCTAAGAAACGCGCCGGGCCCATGGCAGCGCGGGTTTTGAGCTTCTAAAACACTTTTTAGAATAGAGTGGACACAGGGTTTTTAGTTTAAAATCCTTTTTAAGCTATAAATGAATACATACTTTTAATATCTATATAAAAACAAGGGGTTTCTGCCTGCTTAACTGCTCACACTAATAGCTACAAGTCTAAATAGTTTTTAATCCTTTCCTCCCATCCCCCTTTTCCCTACCGATCCCCCACCCCCCCAGGAATTTTCAGGCATTTCAAGCATTCAGGGCATTTAGAGACGAGGCAGCAGCGCCGAGGAATGACGGGCGTGCCGCAGTACCGAAAATTGAACACACGGTGGCAGCACTGAGCACAAACGGGGCGTCACACGCCGCACACAGCTGCGGTGCCGACAATTGAACACAAGACGGCAGCACCGAGCACTGACGGGGCGGCACACGCCGCGGCGCAGCTGCAGTGCCGACAATCGAACACACGGTGGCACCACTGAGCACTGACAGGGCGGCACACGCCGCTGCACAGCTGCAGTGCCGACAATCGAACACACGGTGGCACCACTGAGCACTGACAGGGCGGCACACGCCGCTGCACAACTGCAGTGCCGACAATCGAACACACGGTGGCACCACTGCGCACGGACGGGACAGGGGTTTTAAATTAGAGCGAGGTATGGTTACCCTGGACATACGGAGGAAATTCTTCACAATGAAAGGGGCGAAACACAGGAACAGGATGCCCGCGGATGTGATGGAGGCCTCTTCCCTGGAGACATTCACGGTCAAACTTGATGGGGCCCAGAGCAACCCGATCTGGAGATGTCCCTGCTGACTGCAGAGGGGTTGGACAAGATGACTTTCAAGGGTCCCTTCCAACCCAAGGCATTCTATGATGCTATTACTTGTGTCCTAGCAGATCAGAGCTGGAATATGGCAAAGTTTTGTGTGCTTAAGACTGAAATTTGGGGCCAAGAAGGAGACTGAAAGCAGGTCCTGCGCTTGGGTGTGTAGTTGCTGAGACTGCTCTGGGGAGAGGAGCTGGGAAGTGCTCAGTGTTTACTTTATAAGGCCAGGAGTAGTTATCTCCATGAGTCATGGATATCAGTGGTTCCCCAGTTAAATGTGGGGATTCCATGGCTTGTGGGCAGGGTTCTTGTCCCAGCTGGCATCAACTAGTAGCCTCATTAGCTCTGTTTGCTGGGCCAGCAAACAAAGCAGTGCTGATCAGCTCTATGCATATCCCAGCCAGCAGCCCCACAGCCCTCCTGTCGCCCTAGGTCCCTAATAAACTGGGACCTGGGACTTCCCTGCTTTGTATGCAGCTCCCTACAAACATATTCTGATTGTGGGGGGAAAGTAGAAAAAAAGGGAGGGGAAACAATGGAAGCAATGAGCTGAGTTTGGGTTTTAATCACAGGCTAGATTAGAGCAGATATCAGCATGCCCTGGGGGCATGATTAAACCTCAGCTGGCCCTCTGTCCTTTTGGCAAATACTAAGGGAAGCAGCAGACAAAGGGGAGCTGGGCTGGCAGTGGGCTGGAGAGGCCTGATAGGGGTTGGCAGCCCTTTGGGGATAGCGAAGTGGGGCCGTGGTGGGGCGGCGGGAACACGGGGAAGAGCAGCAGAAGCTGGGCAGCAGCTGAGGTGGGATTTTCAGGAAAGCATCCCCAGGACAGGCTGCGGGATCGGCCCTGGGAGCAGCGCCTCACGGACGGCTTTCGCTAGATGGCGCCAGACACCAGCGCTACTGAGGGTGTGCTGGGCTGGGGCACCCCCTCCGCTCCGCGACCCCGCGGCGGTGGAGCCAGCCCCGCGGCAGCGGAGCATCCGCAGCTGTGAACTAGGGAGGGAGAGGGGTGGATGGATGAGTGGATGGACGGATAGGTGGATAGATGAGTGGATGGACGGATAGGTGGATGGATGGGTGCTTGGTGTCAGGCTGAGAACATGAAATCACCCGGTACAGAACAATGGAATCCCAGCATGGTGGAGGTTAGAATGGACCTCTGGAGATCATCCAGTCCAACACCTCTGACAGAGCAGGGTCACCCAAAGCAGGTTGCACAGGATCACAGTGTCCACGCAGGCCTTGAAAGCCTCCAGAGAAGGAAACTCCACAACCTCTCTGGGCAGGCTGCTCCAATAAAAGTAAAGAAGTTTTTCCCGTAGGGAGCGAAGGCTGTTTGGTGGGGCACAAGGTGTCGCTCAGGAGCTTGCTAAGGCTGGGGCTTGGCTTTGCTCAAACTTGGAGTCATGGGACCAAGGGCAGCTGGCCTCCCCTTTTGCCATCCCTGGATAAAACAAACTGGAAAGCCCTGGCCTGGCTGGGAAATTGCAGTGTCAGCAGCAGCGGCCCTGGCATTGCACAGCTCAGTCCTTGCTGCCAAGGGAGGAGGCTTGCAAAGAGCTTTCCATGAGCAGGGCGGGATGGGGACAGATCTGCAGGACCCTGGGACAATGGGCACTGCCCACACAGCACAGTGCAACAGAGTCCAGATGGTCCTGTGCACAGAAATGCCCTGGTCTGGGTTATTCTGTGGGAGTCTGCAACAGAATCAGATTTTAGATTTCTCTCCTCTGGACTTGCTATGGATGAAGCACCATCAAAATCCTTCAGATGGATCTCTTCCCTTGGCCCCTGCCCCAGCTCCTCTGCAGCTGAATCCAAGCTTTGCTCCTTGGTATTCTCTCTTGGAGGTACAGCCCCAATCAACACCTCAAGCAGATCTTGGCACCAGCTGGGAGCACAGCACTGTCCTCTCCAGCCCTGGCAGCAACTGAATGCCAAAGAATTGCTTAAAAATTAATCCAAGGCTTGTATTTCTCATTAAAAGAGCTAAATTGTTGGTGCACAGCCCAGAAAGTCTGTTTGGGTTGGCCAAATACTCTCCTGGTTATTTCATAAATTACAAAGAGAGAAAAGCAGCCACAGAATCATTAGGGAAAGTGGACAATAATTAACAGTTCTCCAGTAAGACAAGGTCCAGAGGCTCCAGGGGCTGGGGCAGAACAATGACAGCAGGCTCAGGGCTGCCTGCAGCACGTAGGGGTGATGCCTGGACTTGTGCAAGGAGCCCCTTGCCCTGCCCAGTTGTGAAATCAGGGACTGTCCCAGCCTGACCATTACAGGAGCATGGGACATTCAGCTGCAGGATGCCTTCCCCTCCCAGGGCATTCCCAGCACCAATTTTCAGCACATTTTAGGTTCCTGCTAGCACCAGAAATCCCATGGAAAAGCTCCAGCAACCTGTTACACAACATGAGGGGAACATTGACCCACTGGTGGGAAATGGAGTCATTTCCCATTGCCCAAGAGCACCCAAAGAAAACAACTTTGCCCAGACAGGGTGTAAGTCTCCTTGGGAAGGAGAAGATGGAGGCTTGAAGAGTAGTGAAGTCTTTGCCTCCTGAGTAAGGCCTGCTGGCATCAGGAGTTAGGGCTCAGTGACACCAGGGATGTTTGTCTGATGACTGGGCTGTGTGGAGCTTATGCTCCTACACTGCTGGGACCAGCCACTTTCTTCCAGAGCCAACCTGCTTCCTACATGGCAGTGGTCACCCAGAGAAGATGCTGGGGTTCAGATGACCCCCACAGAGCTTGGGAAAGGCTCACCCTTGGCTAAGCTAAAGCTGCTTTCCCCACACTGGCTTTGGGGCTGGGGCAGGTTTCACAGAATCAACCAGATTGGAAAAGACCTCAGAGATCATCAAGACCAACCTAATACTCAACACCTCCTGACTACTAAACCATGGCTCCAAGTGCCACAGCCAATCCTTCTTTGAACACCTCCAGGGAAAACCTAGGAAGGCACAGGCAGCCCCATGCTGACCCAGACCAAGGTGTTAAGGTTTGGTTTGCTGTTCCATATGGAAGCAAGGTACAGAGGAAAACCCACACGATGAACTGCCAGACAGAAACACGGCATGGTCACCAGCATAGTGTCTCCAGGAGAAATGCCCCTGCCCAGGAGAGAGCAGCTCCACTGCCTCCACCCTGCCTGGGGTCGATGCCCAGGGCAGTCTGGCTTGTCCCTCAGCCCCAGGTGTGGCTGCAGGGAACAGTGGTGCAAGAGAACTGCTTTTTGAGCAATCAAAGAATCCTGTTTGTATCTTGTGCAAAAGGCTCCCGGAAAACACCATGCAATGGCAGGGGAAAACGATACAAACATCAGCCCCATTCCCCACCCCCAGCCTCCCGGGGGTTTTAAATGCCGCTGTCCCCCCAGCTCTCCCCACTCACACCTCCTGGGGACACAGCAGCATGAAGTCAGTGATCGCCTTCCTCTTGGTGGGGATGCTCATCCTCTACACTGAGCTGCCAACAGGTATGAAACACCCTGGGGTGATGTCCAGGGGCTGGGAAGGAGCTGTGTTTGCAGGGATCCTCTGGGGTGGGGCATTTGCTGGGGATAATCCCCCCCAGGACTCCTCAGCTTCCAGCAGTCTGGAGTAAACATCTCCCTCCTCTTTCAGGTAGCGCCTGGTCCTGCCCCCCCGTCCGCATCACCTGCGCCATGCTCAACCCTCCCAACAGGTGCATCCTGGACCGGCAGTGCCCTCGCTACAAGAAGTGCTGCCAGACCTTCTGTGGCAGGAAATGCATCTCACGCCCTCCTCCCTTCCCTGTCTCCTATGGTAGGCTCTGGAGAGCACCCACCCTGGGTAACAGAGCAGGGGGATGGTGATGGTGGCTCTGGGCAGGGAGCTGTGTCCAGCTGTCAGAGCCCTCTGCTGCTGGGCTGAGGGGTGTGCGTGTGACTGATGGCCAGACGTGGGCTGGGGTTACTATGGGCACCAGGCTCAACCTGTTGTTATCTCTCTCTTTCCCTAGTGTGAGCTGTTGCTCCCAGAGCAGACCAAGAGCCTTCTCAGCCTCCCTGTGCCACCCTGGCACCAGCCAGCTGTCCATGCCTCTGCTAAGGCTTGTCCTGCCTGATGCCAGCTCTTGGGAGGATGGGAACAGCCAGCAGCCTGTGGTCAGGGGCCAGCTCAAGCTGCAGGATCACTCCCTTACAGCTGCCATGCCGTGCTGTGTGACAGCTGCTCATCGTCTCCCTCCTCTTCCCCACTGCTGCTCTGATAAATAAAAGAGCTTGTGCCACAGATGCTCCTGATGTGTGACTCCTCTCCTTACCTCCTTCTGCCCTTCTCCAGGCCTGTCCTGGAACATGCTCCTATCACTTTCACCCCACAATTTCTGCCTGGGGAAGAGGATGAGTGTGGTCAGGGGCTGGCTGGGGGGACCAAGTCCATCTAGAGGCATACAAACCCCAGGAGGAGAGGTGATGGGAAGGGGAAGGAGCAAAACATCATGGGACACTATAGGAGACTCTCCTGGAAGGCCACAAGGGGCCCTGGAGAACAGCATGGCCCCCCAGACACATCCCAAGCTGGACAGGGCTGTGGAAGAGGACTGGCCCTGCCTGTACTGGGGGAAGAGCAGGGGGAGGATGCAGGAGGCAGAGCCTCCCTGTGGGTACTCCTCTGGAGGGCAGAGGAGGTGGGCAGTACACAGACCCAAACTCCAAATGTTACTGAGCTGGTGAGGAAAACTCAGCTGAAGAAAATTGCCTGGGAAAGCCTCAAGCCAGGACATAAACCAGCAGCTCTAAAGGGGTCCTTGTAACTTTGGTACAGCTAAGTGCTGGCAGGGCTGGGCAGAGCAAGGGCTGGGGGCTCACCAGCCAAATTCAGTGTAAGATCAAACATTGCTTCTGACCAGTGCAGTGCCCTGCTGGTGCAGAAAATATCTCTGCCACCCTTACCCAAACCCACCCTTCTGAGAGGTAAGCCTTGTGCCACACAGGCCCTGTGCCACACAGGCCATGGGACAGGGACAGAGCCCCAGCACTGCCCCCAGCCATCCTCGCCCTGAGGCAGCCCAGGCTGGCGCAGTGGCCAAGGGCAGAGAAGCCAAATTAGTCAGAGATCACAACCCCCTTGCTGCAGCAGGACCAACCATTAAGCAAGCATTTGCATACAGCCTGATAATTTGATAATACTGCAATTATCTTGGCTTGTTAACAAGATTAAATTGCTAATTGGTTTGATTAAACACAGAGCTCCAGGCATGGCTCTGTGCAGCCCAGTGGCTGCTGTGCCCACTGCAACAGCCCCTCTGCAGGAACAGGAGCGAGGCAGCAGCCCAGGAAGGGTTCATCCTTTAAAATCTGCTCCCTGGGGCTTCCACATCTCCTTGTAATGGCCTGCAGAGGTCCCTCTGCCTGCTCTCAGGCAGAACTAGCTTTGCCTGTGTCACCCCTGTCACCCAGCTCAGGCATGTAAGAGGAGATGGCTTTGGGGCAGAGGGTGCTGTGGGCACACCTGATCTGCATCCATCCTGCTGCTTGCTGTCTGGGAGCACTGCAAGTGAGGAATCCTTGAGGCAATGCCCCAGCTGTGTGCATCCACCTGCAGTTTCATCAACAAATCCTCTGCCCTCCTCTCCCCAGGCACCATCCCTACCACATAACTCCCAGCAACACCCAGCTCACTACCACAGCTGCACTGGGGAGCTCTCATCACAGCGACCCACCCCTGCAGCCAGCACCCATCCAGGAGGAGCTGGGCAGTGCACACAATACACACAGAGCAACATCACTGACTGCAGTGAGCTCCTGGCAGTGTGCTTTGACCTAACATCCTGTGGATCCGAGTCTCTGGCAGGGAAGACAATTCCTGTGTCCTAGGTACAGGCCAGTGGGACAGCAGGTAAAGCAGCAAGACCTGTGCCAGCGAGATGTTTCCATGCTTTTTCTTCCCATGTCATCTGCTCTCCCCAGGGCTAGAGAAGCCAGGAGATGGAAGGGTTTGTTTTCTCTGCCTGTGGCCTTACCACAGCTCAGGACTCCCTGCTGTGGCACTTTCTCCTGGGCTGAGCCCACCAGGTCTGGTGCTGGGAATTTGGCCAAAATCTTCACTCAAGTACCCAGCAGTGAGCAAAGCACTTCCCATAGGCACCTGCCCTACACCAGCCCCTGCTCACACACACCAAACAGCAGCTCAGATCCCAGCTCACAGCCCTCACCCATGCTCTGGGCAAGGTCAGGGTCATAAATCCACCAGCACCCCCAAATCCACCAGCACAGATGCCAGGGTACCTGCACAGGTACCTGCACAGGGTACCCCACACCCCAGTGGGGTCAGTCACCTGCTGAGAGACTCTCCCCCAGCATAGTGCCATGGAAGAGGAGGGTGCTCTGTTTATGCTATAGGGCAGCCCAGACAAACTTCTACCACTCCCTTGCTCCAGTTTTGGAGGGAAAACCATTTCCCAGCTCCTTTGGGTACTGGCACCAGCTCCCCATTAACGCCAGCAGCATGGCACAGGGGAATTCCTTCCGCCCTGCCTGTGCCAAGGCACACACACAGATGCTCCTTTCCCTTCCAGCTATGTAGGTTAATAACATGCAATGTGACTGCAAGACACAGGGAACTGCAAAGCTATGTCAATATTTAGCTTTTACACATTTGGCTAATTAGAGAGCAACCTGTGATTCCCTCCAAAGGGGGCCCAGCTCCTCTCCCTCCCCTTTTGCACGTTCCCAGTTCAGATGGGGTAAACATCAGGGCATTGTTTCTGGAGTTCACTGGTCACAAATGGTCTGTCCCAAAATGCTGTTCCCAAGCACTGGATGTCAGAAATCATTATGCTAAATAGAGCTTCATGAATGATTCATGGAGCTGGGTTTCACATTAATCAGGCAGAGATGGGCAAGAGCAGCACAGCAGCGCTGTGCCGTGGGTCTTGCACAGGCAATAGCAGAGGTTGGGCCTTCGAGGCACAAATCAGAGGTGTGGTGCAAATCAGAGAAAACACCCTGGTGGAGTCTGACTGAGAGAGACCAAAAGCAGACAGCAGTTCCTTTCCCAAAGACCTTTCTGCTTCAAAAGTTGCTGTGAGTGGATCAGGTTAAGGAGCGCGGGGCCGGCGGCTGCTGCTGCTGCGAGATGCACGACTGCTCCTCACATCAGCTCCAGGCTCCAGCACAGGGCTGAGACAGCACTCAGAGCTCACGTGCTGCCTCCCTGGCTCTCTTCACTGTGCTCACTAGAAATAGAAAAATGGTTTTTTTTCTGAAATGTCATCAGGAAGCTCCATCCAGGACCCAGCCACAGAGGGCTCCTGCCTGGGTGCCACTGTGCATCCCAGCACGGTCTGCCCATCAATGGATATTTTCTTGGGGTGCAAATGCTCCTTCCACTGCTAGATGTGCCCTCTCTTGTACCAAAGACGACAGGGAACAGCCCAAGGTCTCACTGTTAATCTCTCTGACACCATGCTGCCATCCCTTATGCAGGAATCCCTGCCCATGGTGGCTCCCAGCCCTGATGGGAACGGTCTGGAGAAGGCTGCCTGGCCTGAGATGCTCCAGCTGTTTTACAATGAGCCTGGGAATGGCCGATGGCTTTGTTGGATTTGATTTTGGGGGTGTGTCCTGGGTGTTGGAGGACAATGAAACACCCTGGGACACAGACAGAATGGAGGGAGGGGATGTAGTGCTACGAAGATTGCAAGTTGCTGTGAGATGCAGTCAGTGCATGTCATCAGGGCATGTGGAAACTCTCCAGATAGAAATCGTTGCTCTAAAGTGCCTGACCTTAACTGCAGCATCTCCCTGATCCCTCTCCAGAGGTTTTCCATCTCTATAAAAAATAGCCACCGCTGCGCTACAACTCTCCAGATTCTCTCAGGCTTCTGGTTACAGCTTCAGAGCCCAACCACCAGCCAAGCTCTCCAGCAAGTTCAGTGAATGTTCATTAATCTTCCCTGGCTTAGGCACCCCGTGGGCTCAGTAAAGCTCCAAGCCAGAAAAGTTGCAGGCTTGTCAGAGCCGTGGGCTGCAGGCAGGCGACGCGCCAAGAGCTTGTCCTGCGCCCACCACAGTTACTTTCCTGCAGGGGGCTGGATGCTGTGGGTGCATCTGAGGGCTCCAGCGTCTGAAAGAGGTTGGTTAAATAATTTCCAGCATGGAGCAGGCTGATAATCCTCCATCAGCAGCACCTACAGACACTCTATGGCTCTGGGAAGAAGATGAGGGCTGTGGGGACAGGGACCCCCAGGGTCCCCATTCCCCTCTTCCTGCTCAGAGGATGGAATGCTGCCTTCGCTGCTTGGCTTTCCTTTCCTGTCACCCCATGGGCTAGCTGCAGGGAGATGAAAGGCTGCACAGGGACAGCTCATAGCAAGGGAAAGAGAGGCCCAAACCCCTCCAGCTGAAGCAGTACCCTCCTAGAGACTGCAGAAGCCCAGAGGTGGAAAAGCACACCAGCGAGCACAGAAACCGTCAGGGGAAAAGAGTGTTAAGGAAAGCCCAAACATCTTTGCCACTGTGAAATGCAACAGCAGGCTTTCATGACCTAATTTAGCTCTTTCCCTCTGTACAGGGAATTTGGGAAATTCTTTGTGCTTGTCTCCCTGTTGACAGCCAGCTCCATGGATCCTCACTGCTCGCAGGTGCTTGTCCTGCCCCATGCCACCCTCCCACACAGCAGGTACCCAGAGCCTCCCACCTTCTGCAACGGATGTCCAAGGGGATGCAAAAGTGCTTGAAGGTTTTCTTTTTGTAATTGCAGGAGCTCTGCAGACATGTCATATTCTTGCATATTTCCCCCTCTTTTTTAAATTTATTGCTACATCAGCTGTTAAAAAAAAAAAAAGCAACCAAAAAGGCAGAAAGAAGCAAGGGAGGGAAGCAAGGGAGGGAGCTGCCACAAGCTGAGCGCCTTTTGGGATGACTCACTGCAGTACTGAAATGGCTGCTGGCTTCAGACTCACCCTGCTTCTGCTAGCTGCTTCCAGACTGCAGAAGAGACCACGGCAAGAGGCTTCACCCCCTCCCCACCCCCCACCGTCCCTACGTGGAGGATTTGCTCTGTGGTTATTGACATCATTCCCCCCGGGCTTCGGTGGGGGCAGCCTTCCTCAAGAGAGGGAGCTGGGGGTGACATGAAAGGAAGGGATGGAGAGGCGTTTCCAGCTGACCTGATTTTCTGATTTCCCCATCTCCACATCACTGCTGGCTAGCTCAGGAAGGGTGGCAGTGCTGGCCCCTGCTGCGGGGAGCTGTGACCTCCAAGAGTGGCTGCAAACCTGACTGTGCCAAGTATGGGCCCTTGCACCTCAGTTTGTTGGGATAGAGCCTTAAAATGGGACTCTCTCTTTCCTGCCGTGGCTTGCCAGTGTCAGTGAGAAGTCAGGCCAAGAAGCTCTGGTCAGCTAATGGAAGAGCCAGGCCTCTCACATCTGAATTTGTGCAGCCAGTGGAAAATTCACCTCGGGTACCACTGGTGCTGCAGCCAAGTCCCCTCTGAAGGATGCTGTGCTGCCAGCACTAGCCTGTGCACGGCTGGTGCAGCCCAGAAGGTGAACTTCACTTTTCTGCAGCTGCTTCCAGCCACAGCTTTGAGCTGCAATAGTAGGCATGGAGGTGACTCCACTTTGTGCCTTCCCAGCCCCTTCCCAGAGTGCTGCTCTGGCCTGTGGTGTTACAGGGAGAGCCCTGGCAGCTCCATGCCTCTCTTCCCACTCATACCTCAGCTTCCCCTCACAGCCCGGGAGACAGTGAGAAAACCTTCCAGTGCCGAGAGCTGCTTTTTGGGGAAACAGGGCTCAGCTCTCTGCTGTGGCAGTGCAGAAATGAAGCTCTGGTGCAGAGACAGTGCCAGATGGACTGAATACCCTCACAGCATGGGGCTGACTGAGAAATATATTCAGAAGGGAAATGAAAATTCACCCTGATCATTACATGTCAGTGACAGGCAGAGAAAACCCCATGTAGGAGCCAGCCCTCCTCCACAGTGTGTGCTGCACCCCACTGGGGCCCAGCAGCCGCCATGAGCTGGGCTTGTGCATGCCCAGAGCAGATGAAGCTGGGCATGTTTGTCTTGCAGCTCCCAGGGATGCTCAGCCACCCCTAACTGCCATAAAAATAAACGCTTTTTGCTTTATATCACAGAGCAGAGGAATTTCCCCCAGTTGTTGGCTGGTTTTGCTCCTCCTTTTTTCTCTTTTCTTTTCAAAGTCATCCCTTCCCCCTCCCTCCTTCCCATGTAAACAAGCCCCCAGCACACAGGCAGTCTGACACATCACACACATGGAGCCACACTGATGACCCTGCAGCAGCGAGCGGGCGGCTGGCAGCACATGCGGTGCGGGGAGGCTGGCATGCAGGCAGGGGGAAGGATGCTTGCCACCAAAAAGAGCTCTCAGCCACCCACCAGCAAGCCCAGAGAAGGGTGAGCACCCATGGGCTCAAGCTCCTTGGGCTGGAATCAGAAAGCTGAGGGATCCGATGTGGAGGATGGTGCAAGGTCTTGCCCTCTGTGAGCTGCTTCTCTGACACAGCAGCTCCATGCCAGCTGATGGAGTGATGAACCATCGCTGCACAGACATGCAGCCTTAGCCAGCACCCCAGAAAGGTCTCCCATCCTCTTTCCCATTGCTGCTCCAGCAGCTGACTTCTGGGGGAGTTGGTATGCTTGCTGCAGGACCTGGGCTGTGTGGGGATGGTGGCAGCGGCATCGTGCTGACCTAGTGCGTGCCATGCCCAGGACTCACCGCCT
This sequence comes from Dryobates pubescens, assembly GCF_014839835.1. Taxonomy (NCBI): domain Eukaryota; kingdom Metazoa; phylum Chordata; class Aves; order Piciformes; family Picidae; genus Dryobates; species Dryobates pubescens. The sequence goes on from NC_071637.1 coordinate 13,903,145, forward strand.
TCACCCACTTCCCAATGAGCCTTTAAAGAGACAACAGGGAGCTCAACGAGCCAGGGACGCTTCCCTGGTTACCTACACCACCCCTTCTCACAGCAGAAGATGGAGCAGGATCACATGGAGGGTAACTGCACGGGCAGAGGAGGATCGTCTGCCCAGGGCAGGACAGCACCACTACTGGGACCTTGCTCGTTCTGAACGCTGCACGCCACGGGACACACGCTGCACCCCACGGGACATGCTGCACCCCACAGAGGGCAGTGCCTCCAGTTGAGCAATTTTGGGAAGAGCTGGGATAGAACAGGGCTGAGTGAGACCGCAGCTCCACTAAGAGTGCTGTCGCCTGGGCTGTCCCGGCTGCGGAGGACACATCCAGCAGGTAAGGCTGTCCGAGCAGGCGTTCCCACCGCCTGCTCGGATTTCCCATCCCGCTGCCAGCCCCGGCTCTGCCTTTACAGGGCAAACCACCTGCCTGGCACTGGAGCTGTACCGACCCGCCAGCCAATTTTGCCCAAATCGGATCCCTTGTCTTGCGGTCCCAGTGGGCTTTTCCCGGGGCTCGGAGTGGGCTTCCCCGGAGCTCGGGGAGGACTCCCCCCTGGGCGTCCTCCCTGGGCATCCCCAGACCCGAGCACAGCCCTCAGGGAACGCCCCGGAGGAACTCGGCGGGGGGGATCGTGCTGCTCCGGCCCCATCGTGCCGCCGAGTGGCAGAGGCGGCCGGGAACCGGGGATCTGGAACTGGGAAGCAGGGACCGGCCTCGCCTCCCCGCTCCCGCCCCGCGGCTCTGGGTGGGCCGGAGGGCGGCACCCCCAGAAGGGGGGGCAGCGGGCGGAACCCCCTTCGCCTCTGGACCCTCGGAGCTTCTGCCGCCGCCAGCCTCGTAGGGCTCCGCGGCTCCGCGCCGGGCGCGCAAGCTGCGGCGGGGGCGGCGCCGACGCAGGTGAGCTGTGGCGCGGGGCCGGGCTCCGGTACCCCGAGTGCGGCAGGCACCGGCGCCGCGGGGACCCGGAGCACTGGCACCCCAGGGAGGGGTGCGGAGCAGGGGCACCTGCATCCCCGGGTGCTGCAGGCACCGGCATCGTGGCCACTCGAGGCACCGGCGTTCCGGGTCGCGTGAGATCATCAGCCAGGGGGAAAGTAGGCATCCCGGGAAGCCGGGGTGCCAGCGCCCCCGGGCATTTCGGGGGTCAGCACCCTGGGCCGCGGCAGGCACCGGGGCCACCGGCATTCCCGGGTGAGAGGGCAACCAGAGCAGCGGCATGCGGGGGTGAGGATGGATGCGGGCAGCGGCACACCGGGATGAGCGGGAAGGGAGACACCGACATCCTGGGATGAGCGGGGAGCCGCCGTGCCAGCACCCGCATCCCGGGATGCTGCTGGGACTCGGGCCACAGGGATGCCCCTATGCATTCCTCCGCAGGTGGGTGTAGGACGGTCCCTCTCCCTGCAGCCTTCCTTCGCCGGGGGCTGCATTCTCCTCTTCCCCAGGGAACGGGGAAGGGTGCGGGGATCCCTTCAGGAGAGCCGCGCACACGCTGCCTGGGGTCTGGGAGCGGGGACTGGCACAAGGCATCTGCATCAGGCACTGGGCTACCCGCCGGCAGCAGAAAGCCGAGCTGCTGGTAATCCCTACTCCTGCCTTCCGGAACGAGCTGGGAGTTCCCCCCCGTCATCCACATCCCCAGCCCTGGGCATTTGGGTGGCCTCGGCGTACAGCTGCAGCTTGTGCTCTGCCTGTGGCAGCAGCCAGCAGTGGTAATCTCCCCTCCACCCTCCCCCCTGACCGTCTGCCAACCCCCCGCTAATGGAAGGGCTTGGTCCTGAGCATCTTTAGGTCGATGGGGACAGGGACGCTCAGCAATGGGGATAAGGCTATGCAGGGGCACTTTTGGATGACTAGAAAGCAGGTGTCTCCCCAGTCCTGCCCCGGGACACCATCCTGCAGGTCCTCCAGCCCCACTGCCCCACCCGGGAACCCAAGCTTTTCCCCATCCCCATGAGCATCCAATACAGGACTTCTCCAGAGGTTTGCAGCCACGAGCCCTGCACCCCTGGGACGTGCAGAGTGGCAAGCCGGGGATGACAGGGCATTCGGGACTAAGCTACAGGCAAGGAATAAGGGTTTCCTCCTCTCCGTGTTTCTAATGGCTCCTTTGAGACAAGCCACACGACTCCCCGCTGGGAAGCCTCGCTGAGCTGTAAGTACAGGGCTTTTTATTGGGGCTATTAATTTAAATCCATTGTACCTGGCTGGAAAAGCCTGTGTGCAATACTCCCTACACTTGCTGCATCCTCACTTGAATGTCTATTAGCATCTTCCTTCCCACTCCCTTGAGTCCCCCCTGCCTGTTAGAATAAACATACGTAACTTCCATCTGAAAGCCTTTGTTAAATAAACCCCAACACTGTAAAGTCAAACTCTTCCAGCATTTCTTACAGATACCCTTGAGCTGCTTTTATGCTTTTATTTTACTGTCATGGATGCATACATAGGAGATTTCTTTCTTTCTTTCTCCACAAGATGCATATTCATGTGGATGCCCAACACCCAGCTCACACTGGGCTTGTGTAATTCTGATGGATGTCTCCTTAAAATAGCTTACAGTGTATTCCACAATTTATCAGAAAAGAGGCTGGCTTTCTCTCCTCCATTCTCCCAGCAATTAATGGAAATTTTGAGTGAACTGAAGGAAAATTTGGCAAAGGCATATTATCTCAGGCAGACACATTGGTGTTCTCTAGCTGTTGTGTTTTGAATTAAAAACCCCACCCAACCATCCCAGAGCAAGCTCCTGTTTCCCACCAGATCCCTCTGCAAATGCCAGATGGGTACATGCTTTGATGGTCCAGTGGGCAGATCACACCAGATCTCACTTCAAACACCAGCTTCATTCTGAAGCTGAGCTCAGCTAGTCATAAAACCAGGAGGCAAAAGAGTTATAAAACTATTAATTGTTGCTTTAGATTCCTAGATGAAAGCTGTATGTGGGCAGAAATCATTTGCTCTGTTCAGAAGCCAACATCAGAACAGAGCACCTCAGACAGTCTGTGACCCTTTTTGGGAGGGAAGGAGGGATTTCCTTTGGGTACAAATATTTGCACCCCTTTTTTTGTCTGAGCTAGAAGACAGGTGGGAGCCAGCTCCCTCCTGGCTTCATGCCCCATCCCAGCCGCCAAACCATCTTGTCTTCGGTGTCTGTGACATTTGGCCTGGTCTTCTGGAGTGGAGAGAAGCTGAGGATGGGTGTGGAATAAGCTGGATCCCACAAACCCACCCCCACAGCCCCTGTGTGTGTTGGTAGCCTGAATGCATGAACATCCTTCTGGAAGGAACCTGGATTAGTCATACCAACCCCACAGATGGGCTGTGTGATGTCTTCTCTGGAAAAGCTAATCTGTCACAGAAATTCCAATTTATCCCTGAAAAGGAGTGTTTACCCCCCTTTCCCTCCCTTGCTTTTGTCTTAAGCACTGAAAAACCTGATCCTTCCTTTTTTTCCCCTCCCCTTTGAAAGGCAAGACAATGATTCCATCAAGCTTTGAGGCTTATCACAAGGCTGTTGCCTCCTCCAGACATGGTGTAAGGGGAAGCACTGGCTCTGTAGTGCAAAGCCTGTGTCTTTAAGGAGCCCTGGCTGGGAGATGCAGTGGAGTTAGCAGATGCCTTTGCCAGGCTATTTCACATGAATCTAGCATTTGCTGCACCCATAGGCCTGCTCAGCACAGAAACAGACCTTTGGGGCTTGCTTTTAACCATTTCACATTTACATGCGACCAGTTCACATTTAGATGTGAAAATGTCCCCTAGATCCCTCCCAGTCAGACAAACCTTTTACATCATATTTCTCAGACACTGGCAAACACACTGAGCCCTTCCTGGGCTTTGGGTTTTCCTCCATAAACCCCATGAGATGAGTGACACAGGGCTGGGGTGCAAGGGGGGCTGGGATTCTCCTGGGCAGGGTGGGGACCTGCCTCCTGTCAATGACCTGGCTTGGGCCTTGGTGGCTGCTGTTGGACCGGACCGTCCTGGTGTGGTGGCACCTCAGCATCACCATGGGCACTGTGGTTGTCTTTTCCCTCAGCTTCACCTGTCTGGCTGCAGCCTCTGTCCCTGGTCACCTAAAAGTTTGAAAACCTCAGTGGGTGACACAAGACACAAAATGGGAGGGATTTTTCTAATAAGCTGCTGGCTGATTAAAACCAGGGAGGGAAGCCTTTAGGATGGGAGACAGGACAGTCTGGAGGTCACAAATGCCTCAGTGATCACTGCAGCAAAAGCATCAGTGGCTGCAGAAACCATGTTGGAACCCTGAAAGTGTAAGCAGAACTCAGGAGCAAGTCATCCCTAACAGAGGCATTTTCCCAAAGCAGCTAATGTGCAGGGGAAAAGTTTAATCCTCCATCAGGAGATCAAATGCAGTGTCCCTACTGAGGACACCCAACACCCCCATGGCAGGAGTGTGTGTGTGGGGGGGATTGTGTGGGTGCAGGGCTGCTCCACATAGTATGATGAATAAGGTAGGTGGGGAAGTCTGATTTCAAGGTGACTTAGGAAGACCCCCAACCTTTCTAGCTGTCTTTTCATCCTCAGCTTCTGTTCAAGACATTGGAAGGATGTGGGAATGCTGTTCTTTGTTCCCTGATGGAACTGCTGCTCATTAAAAATGGAATTTCTAGTGGATGGAAAAGCTCAGCTCCCTGAGATTGAAATTCCCAAAACCCAATAGAAATAAAAACTTTGGTTTCTATTTCCCTGCCAAGATGGAGATTTTTAATTCAGTCATTGATGATTCTGAACCATGGTTTTTTTATGCTTTAATGTTAATAAAAGTAACCTGAATCCTTTACACAGCAGAACACACACGAAGAAACAAAGCAGACAGATGAGTTGTTTTGACACTTCTCCCACCAAAATTCACTCTAAAACAGACACCTTCTGTGAAAACACTTTGATTTTGGCAAAACTGCCTTTGTTGCTGGGATCACTGCACCATCTAAAGACTTTTTGACCAGGTCTAATTAGCAGTGTAGAGAGTGGGGCTACAAAGCCTTTTGCAGAATCACTGCGGTGGTGATTCTATGAGATTCCTCCCCCCCCCGCCATGGGATAGGCTCTTTGGGGGATAAATCCTCTCTTCAGTGATGAATTACCTATCTGAACAAGGAAAGCCTTGTGGATGAGGGGCTGGAGGTGCAGTAAGCTGCCTTTCTTAGGTCGTTAGCAAAGGGAGGAACTTTGAGAGGTGAAAAAAGGCAAGGAAAAGTTGCAAAATCATCAAAAATCATCAGCTTGCTGTTTTTTTTCCTTCCATATCACTGAAGAACAGCTGTCCTAAGCTGCTTCTCTACCCTCCCCTCTCCTTTTTCAAGAATCTCACTGTTCAAAATGCAAACATCCCTCCTCTCTCACCCCTTCTCGCTCCCCAGGGTGCTTCGTGCGCCCTCTCACCCAGGAGCACCCAGAGCGGAGGAGCCATGCCTCCCCTCCAGCCCTGCCGTGTCTCATCCACAGGTGGAACCAGCTCCTGCTCTGCTGATCATGGTCAACAAGACCTTAACTTACTGGGGTCCCAGCTTTGAGGAGGATGTGATCAACATCAACGTGGGGGGTCTGAGAAGGCGGCTCAGCTCCAGCGCCCTCTCCAAGTTCCCCGACACGCGCCTGGGACGCCTGCTCTCCTGCGACTCCGAGGAGTCCATCCTGCAGCTCTGCGATGACTACGACGTGAGCGCCAGGGAGTTCTACTTCGACCGGAACCCAGGCTTCTTCCTCTACGTGCTCCACTTCTACCAGACAGGCAAGCTGCACGTCATGGAGGAGCTCTGCGTCTTCTCCTTCTGCCAGGAGATCGAGTACTGGGGCATCAACGAGTTCTTCCTGGACTCCTGCTGCAGCTACCGCTACCACGAGCGCAAACTGGAGAGCTGGCATCACAACTGGGACGAGGAGAGCGAGGTCAGCAGCGTGGACACGTCCCCTGACGAGATCTCCGACATCAACCACGACCTGCTGCGCTACAGCACGCTGCGCTGCGGCAACCTGCGCAAGCGCCTCTGGCTCACCATGGAGAACCCCGGCTACTCCATCCCCAGCAAGCTCTTCAGCTTCGTGTCCATCAGCGTGGTGCTGGTCTCCATCGCCACCATGTGCATCCACAGCATGCCCGAGTACCAGCAGGTGGATGAGAACGGCCACGTGCTCGATGAACCCATCCTGCACAAGCTGGAGTATTTCTGCATCTCCTGGTTCACCTTCGAAGTGTCTTCCCGTCTCCTGCTTTCCCCCAACCCCAGGAAGTTCTTCAAGCACCCTCTGAACCTGATTGACATTGTCTCGGTGTTGCCCTTCTACTTCACCCTCATGGTGGACTTGACCATGGGCAGTGACTCAGAGCTGGGCAACCTGGGCAAGGTCGTGCAGGTGTTTCGGCTCATGAGGATATTCCGGGTGCTGAAGCTGGCTCGGCACTCCACTGGGCTGAGGTCTCTGGGGGCCACCTTGAAGGTAAACTGCCTCTCTGTCTCCTTTTCTCCTCTTAGTCTCTGGGTGGGAAGAAGACCTTCGACATGGCTGGGGAACGTGGACATTCCCATTCTCAGTGAGCTGCCCGCTCTGAATGATGCCTGGCAGGCTTGCTTTGGGTGGTGGGCTGGGCTGGGGGGTTGTACGCCTGCTAAAGCAACCAAGTGTGAGGAGCACTTGCATGAGTCTGCTTTGCACACACACTCAGAGGAGACAGCAGGTCACCCTGTTTCTTGCAGACTTTGCTTCATGTAGAACTGGCGCTTCTAGGGGCTTCCACCCCTCTGCCAGCATGGTGTGCAAGTGGTGCAGCAATAGACTCAGCCATGCATAGTTGGATGGTGATGTCCCGCCAGAAGTGTATCAGTGTGTAGCTAGGTGGAAAGCACCCTGCTGAGCAGGGCCTGGGCCAGTCAGCAGCTGCTGGGTGTGCCAGTACCAGTGTGTGTGGCTTGGAGCTGCTCCTGTCCCCAGTCTGGAGAAGGGGGAACCTGCTAAGGGCATGATGCCAGCTGGCCAGAAGCCAGTGCCCAAACTATGGTGTTTTCCCATCTAGGGAGATGTAGAGATCCTGGTCGAGCTGAGCTGACACTTGGATGCTCCAGGACATGATGAGGTTTGGACTGGCACATGGTTAGCAATGGGTAGAGCAGAGCAGCAACAGAAAATCAAAGGGTCTGGGACAAACAGCCCAAGGCAGGCTCCATGCCCTTAGCAGAGCCTGAGTGGCCACCAGCTGCAGGGCTGAGGAGAGGTGGCCCCAGGACCATGAAGTCCTCAGGAGGAAGAGATGGATGAGAATATGCTGAGGCAGTGAAGGACCGGGATCCATCCTGAGGGGTGATACTCCTGCAGCTTTGGTAAGAGGATGTCCTCATCCTCTGTAGTGTGCCCTAAGGCTGTGGTGCTCCAGACTCTCTCTGCAGCACCCCCAGGCTCTGTGGACAGACCAAGAGCAGTTGTGATAAGTGTGAAAGCATGAAGCGGTCATGAATCCTCACCAAGCTGATGCTGCAGCCCCAGCCTCCATTGCTGCATCTCAGCTGTGCATTGTGGACCTGCCACAGTGCCCTGCATGGGTGTCTGTTCTCCCATACTGTTTCGCCCTCCTCTCTCCCCTCTGTGCTGAGTGCCATGTGCCCAAAGCTGGGGAGGGTGAAACTGTCCCCTCACCTCCTTTGCTCACAGAGAAAATCCAGCCTGATGTGGAGGCCAGCTAAGCTCAGCCTTTGTCTCTGATTTTTGGTGACCACATCATGAGAAAACTGAAAAGCCAAACCTCAAGCCTGCCAGGACACAAAGTGACAGTCAGTGCCCCATCACACATGGACCTCACGCTGGGCATGAGGGAATGGTCACCATGGCAAACCTCACCTCATGGGACTGTCTCTTGTCCCCACATTTAAACCAGCAGACAGGTTTTCCAAGCATTGCTCACACACATATCCTTGTGCTTTCCCCCCCTTCAAACAAATGTGTGCCAAAGAAACAGCCAAGGAGAGCAATCTTCATCTCAGAGCTTGGAATTCCACCCCAGGGACACCGTCCTCCCATTCAGTGCTTGGCAGGGGCCAGAACTGCAGCTTCTGGTGCTGCTCCCACCAGAGGGCCATGACAAGGGTGAAGTGGGCTCAGATGCTGCTGAGGACATCCTATTAGTCATGGCAGAGCCAGCAAGGGATGTCCTGGTGTCAGCAGGACTTGATTGCCAGGGTTGGACCTATTCCCATGGGTGAGCCATAGAGAAAAACAACCCTTGAGGGAGTGAATGGGGATGGGCAGAAGGAAAGGTTTTCTGCCAACTGCTGCTGTGAAGCAGGACCAAGCCAACACTATTCCTGCAAAGCCCACAGGGCATAACTGGGGAAAAAACCCTCCTGGCATCCTCAAAGCCTGCTGAAAATAGCTTCCAGGGAGCATTGTTTGAAGTGAAGATACCTGAAACCCTACCTGCATCATACTTACTTGGGAATGCTCACCTTGAGAGAGCAATTAGGAAGTGACAGACCTGTGTTTCACTGCTTGTGAAACTGAAACACAGTTGTCCATGTGAGAACGCTCCCTGGACCTTGCCTGGGCTCCCTTTGAGTCTGAACAACACATTGCAGCAGAGCAGTGACTGACAGGTTCATTTGCATCTCATGAAGCAGCAGATGAGGTTCAGGGAGCCAGCAGCAGCCCAGCTCCAGCCTCTCTGAGCCACTGATTCACCCGGGGGGGGTACTGGAAGGTGCTGCTTCCTGGGGACTCGGGAGCCGGCTGGAAATGGGGATGAGTGGAGACACAGACCTGATTCAGCAGCCTGGTCTTGGGATTTACTGAGCACAGAAACTACAAGCCCTTGTTAATCATGATTTACTTCCTGTTGCAGGAGCACAAGGCAGTGGCAGAGGAGTTAGAAGCTGTGGATGTCTGGGAAGCTGGAGTGAGGAATTGCTCCCTGCCACCAAAGTATCAGCAGAGGGGTTTCTGCCATTTGTGCATCAGAAACTCTGCCCAGTTCTCAGATGGCTGGAGGCCTGGTGCAGGGTCTAGTTGAGGACAGGCTGCCCACATGCCCCTGCTTCTCCTCCCTGCCCTGGGTGCCATCACCCTGACTGCTGGTGCAGCTTCCTGGGTGTGGGACTGGGGCTGGGCTCCCACTGGCAGTCAAGAGGTGCTAGGCACTGAGTAATTTAGGCATCTGCAGGGATCTTCAGGAGCTGCTGTTTGTCCTTTAAGGGGCCTAAATACACAAATAAGTTGGAAGAGACAGAGCTGCAGGTCCGCAGACAGCAGATGCATCATCCTTCTGTTGCCACCCTAGGCTGTCTCCTTACTGGGTCCCCACACTGGTAGCTCTGGCCAGGCTCAAACCAGGCTCTTCCACTACATTTGTCTTCTACTGTACTGGAGGAAAGGTGTACACCCAGTGTGAAAAGGAGCCCACACGTGGCCCATGGCTGTCCCAAGGGCAGGCAGCCCTTCTGCCAGGTCAGGAGCCCACAAAGGCTGCTGCTGGGCTGGCTGTTTCCCTGGAGCCTTTTATTATGCAGTATCCCCTCTCCCAAGGTTGTCTGCTTGCCAAAACCACATCTCCACCTGAACCCCAGCTAAGCTGCATCCCACCCAAACCCCAGCTGCAGCTGCCTGCCCCTGGATCAATGAGCAACTTTTTGAGGATAAATAGCTGCAGAGAGGTGACAGCCAGTGCCTGAGAACCAGCTGGCAGAGTTTTGGAGCCTCCCCTGTGACTTAAGTCCTGACTTTGCTGGTGAATTAAAGATATATCAAGTTGCCTGATGTCCCCCCTCACCTTCCCCCTCCAACACATCCCTGGGCCATAATCAATACTCTTTAAACATGGATAAGGGTTTGGGGCTCTGCTGCTTCCCAGCTGGGACATATAAATGTGATGTTGAGAGCCAGGCAGGAGCAAGGCTTTGGAGGCCAAGTGATACATCCTTGAAACAGCTGTGAGCTGTTTGTCCTTCTGGAGGAGCTCCCTTGGAGATTCTGTAGGGCATTTGCAGCCACAGGCGATGGTGGAGGAGGAGACTATTTCCCCTTGGTATTACTGGCATTATCTGAGCAGCTTCTGCCAGCAGTCTAAGCCAAATCTTCTTGCTCCCTGCCATGAATCCACCTCCTTTATGTTTCATGTTGACCATGGAATCTCTTTCCCCACATCTTCTGCTGTTTGCTTTGCTCAGATGTTTTGTGTAGTCATTATGAGGTCTCCCATAATACATTCTCTGCCTGCTAGGAGACTGGGGGTGGGGAAGCCACCATCAGAGCTCTTTCTGCAAGCTGCAGATCAATGGCAGAAACATCTAAGAGATTCATTTGTGACAATCCAAAAGCAAGGGGATTAGCCATGCTGTGAGGGTGGCAGTGGCTTTGGCACTGGTTGTGGTTAGTTTGGCCCTGCCAGGGACGAGGAGGTCTGTGGTCCCCTCCCAGTCTGTGAGGCTTTAGGGGCAGGCTGTGGTGGGGGTCCCTATCTCCACTCTCTGCAGGGCTCTTGGCTCAAACCTTGCCAGCTGCAGGGTGGGAGCTGGCTGCCAGCAAGACCAGCACTGACCCAGTTCTGGCCCATGGCAGTTTGCCTGGTCCCAGCTTGTCCTCTGGCAGTCCCCTTCCCAGTGTCACCTGCTGTCTTATCCCCCAGATTCCCACTGCATTTTCCATCCCCCAGGCTCTTGGCACAGGTTTATACTTTGCTCAAAAATTAAGAATATCCAAAGAAATATTGCAACACCAATCATGGAATCATGGAATGGTTTGGGTTGGAAGATAACCTTGTTCTGAGCCCCCTGCCATGGGCAGGGACACCTTCCACTAGAGCAGCTTGTGCAAAGTTCCATCCAATCTGGCTTTGAACACTTCCAGGGAGTGGACATCCACAACCTCTCTGGACAACTTGTAATGTCTTAGTTTGAGGCCAGAGAAATGATGGCTTCTTTGCAGAGTGTTGCACATATCTACCACCAGTCTGTCTCCCCATGTCCCACATGGGAGGTTAGGTGTCCCATGGCCTCCTCTTGGACTCTTCAGGCTTGGGCTCATGGAGTCAGGGCATGCAGCACCCTTTGGGGGACGGGTGCTAAGACCAGTTCATGCTGATGCTGGATGGATCCCTGGGCTAACCTGATGACCAGGGCTGCTTGGTTTCATGGCAGCTGTGAGGTTCACTTCAAGTCTCCCATGGAGGAGAAAAAGCTGAAGGGAAATGTTGTTCTCTCAGAAGCAGTTGTTTCTGCAAGAAAACTCTCTGCTACATGTGGACATGGGGTTAAATGAATGCTGGGACTGTAAATGGTGATGGGGTATAGGAGGGATCAGGTCTCTGGGGCTCTGGTTTTGGGGTCTCCAGCAGCTGGGGAGCCCAGAGCTGAGCCTACAGGAGAGACACACATCCTCCTGCCAGCACATCACCAGAGCCAAGGGAAGATACAAATCTCTCCACTTAGAGACTGCCTATTAGGTGGTTTCTGGGGACTTCTCAAGATAAAAGGAAAAGGTGTTGGAATATTGTTAGCTGGGACCGGGTCAGAGTGAGGGCTGGAGGCAGAGGATGAGCCTCTGCCTGGGAATCCTGGCTAGGAGCACAAGGTCCTCCTTTCTGCCTGGCACTGCCTCTTCCTCATGGGCTGGTGGAGGGCAGTGGGGTGGCTGTGGGTGCCAAGGCTGATTTCCCAGGGTGGGTCACTCATGCACCCTGCAACGGGTCTCAGCCCGGCCCTGCAGCAGGACATCCCCTGGCAGAGGTGGAGAGAGGCAGCGAGCTCCTGACAGAGGCGTGTGGGGAGCCTGCGTGAGGGCTGCACTCACGCCGTGGCAATCCCAGTGGGATGGGTGGGGTGGCCCTGCTGACCTCTGCTCTGCTTTGCCTTCCAGCACAGCTACCGGGAGGTGGGGATCCTGCTGCTCTACCTGGCCGTGGGGGTCTCTGTCTTCTCTGGTGTGGCCTACACTGCTGAGAAGGAGGAAGACGTCGGCTTTGACACCATCCCAGCGTGCTGGTGGTGGGGCACGGTCAGCATGACCACGGTGGGCTACGGTGATGTGGTGCCTGTCACCGTGGCGGGCAAGCTGGCCGCCTCAGGCTGCATCCTGGGGGGCATCCTGGTTGTGGCACTGCCCATCACCATCATCTTCAACAAGTTCTCCCACTTCTACCGCAAGCAGAAGGCGCTGGAGGCAGCTGTGAGGAACAGTGGGAAGAAAACCCCTGAGGATGTGGAGAGCACCTGCAGCCAGGACCGAGACTCAGAGGCTCTGAGCGAGACCTCCCTGGGCAGAGGCAGCCCTGACCGCCGCGGTCTGACCCCCAGTGCCCACCTCACACCCTGACCCCATGGCACACGTGGGACTCACGTTCTCACTGGGGGCACGGCTGTGGCAACAGGACACGGTGGGGGAACCAGTCTCTCCCTATCTCACACAGCACCTGGCATCAATCCCTCAGTGAAGGACAGAAGGGTTTGGAGGAGATGCCCAGCGGGTGCCAGCTGCTGCCAGTCCCCAGGAAGCAGTGTCTGGGTCTTCCTGGACATGTCTCAACCTTCACCCAGCCATGGTGGCCCTGCTCCTCTGTGGCTGCGAACAGAGGCTGTGGCACTGGATGTGCCCTGGCAGAAAGGCAGTGAAACAAAAAGAAATGCAGGTGACCCCTGACAGGCCCTGCCCTGGCTGTGTGGAGAAGACTTTCCTCTGCTCTGAGGTTCTGTGCTGTCCAGGATGAGACTGAATAGCTGGAAGGTGAGGCAGCCCCTGACCAGGCTGGCTGCCCTTGCAGGTTCTGTGCCAGGTTGGTATCAGCTCCAGCCCCAACCTCATCCTACCCACAGCTGGAAATGGCCTCCAAAGGCTCAGCTGCCCTGACAGCTGTAGGGGGAAAGGGGGTTGGAAATTAATCTGTATGAGAGGGGAGGTGGTGTCCAGCTCAGGGTGAGTCCCACTGTCCCCAGCCCCTGCAGTGGGATCAACTGGAACTCACCTTCCACTGCAGCTGGATTTTAACTGGTCTCCTGCACTGGCACTACCCAGAGCCCCCAGGGATCTGGAGCTGTCCCAGTAGCATGGCACAACTGGGAGCACTGTCTATGAAGTGGGGACATCAGGCTGGGATGATCAGGCTAAGGAATGCTGTCCTCTGAGGAAGGAGCAGCAAGGGGGGATGAGGCCTGGGGAGGCCTTGGGGCCACCCTCGGGGGGCTCTTCCCCAAAGCCCTTTGCCCCATGGGGCATTTGAGAGCAGCTGCTCTCTGTTCCTGCTGGCACCCAGCCTCCAGGGCAGAGAGGGGACAGAGTCCCTGCAAAGGGCCACCAGGGAGCAGACTTGGAGGGACAATTCTAGGCATGGAGAAGCTGTCTCTGCCAGTACTGTATGTTGCTATTCTCACTGTAGGAACGGCTGCCAGGCAGGGGCTGTGGCAGCTCTCTGTGGGGTAGAGGAGATGACCAAAACCAGCTGGGTTTGAGCTGGTCCCCATCACAACTTCCACAACTGCTGTCTCGTCCCTCCTTGCCTCGGAGCCAGGCTGTCAGGGGGTGTGGGGGGTGTTGTGTGACACTGCCCCAGGCATCCACTCTGTGCCTGCAGGGAGCTGAGCTCCCTCGGTACCAATGCACCCCTCTTCCCTTTGCAGGGAGAGAGCACCCCCATGTCCTCAGAACAGCTGGGGCAAGAGGATCTCACACTACTCATCACCACCACCTCTGGGTGCCTCAGAGCTGTGGGCAGGGAGGTGTGCCCAGAGCCCCCAGCCCCTTTCTTGCCTGGATTCCCCACCCAGCTGAGCATGTTCAGGGCTGCTTCCAGCACAGCATTAACTCCCTGCAGTCTTACCTTGTCCTCCCCCATTCTCTGTGGCAGCTGTGCAGCTCCTTCATGCACAGAGGAATACACTCAGCAATGCATAGCCCAAGCAGGAGAAATGTACCCCCTGCAATCACTGAATCAGCTCAAAAATCTGTTGCTGGCTGCAGGATGGCTTCAGGCCTTGGTGTTTGCCACCAGCTGTCCTGGATGGCTCTCGGCACGGCTGCAGCTGCCAGCAGTGATCCCGGGGAAGAAAAGACAGGTCCAGCCTTTCTGAAGCCCAGTGGGACTCGGGGAGAGGTCCCCAAGGAACAGTGCTGTGGGACTTTGGGGGGAGGGGGGTGTGTGCTCATGCTTCTGGCATGATCAAGTCTTCCAGTACTGATAGTTTGTGCTTCGCTCCGCGCTCAGGCTCACTGTGAGCTGGGAGCAGTGAGCTCCATCCCCTGCTCCGACCGGTGCCCGCCACGCTGTTACTTGAATGAAAGGGAGGAGTTCCCCCTTCTGTCCATACATATTCCAGTAGCAAGATGTATTCAAATGTGAAGCCTGAATTACATGTACTAATTAAAAGGCATTATGCAAATACTTACAAGAGCATGTAAATTAGTTTTCTATCTATGCATGGGATGCATACTGTATATTTTATTAAAGACTGAAGTGAACGGCTCCGGAGGCTGCTCGTGTGTTCTCGTGCTCCTGCAGTGCTTCAGCTGAGCTGGGGCTGGGTCGGGGCTGTATAAGCAGCCCTCGGGGAACAGGAGCAGCTGGACTGCTCCTGGAGTAACTGCAGGTCATAGAATTGAATTGTTTGGGTTGGAAAAGGCCAGTAAGATCATCGAGTCCAACCATTGACTCAGCACTTCCAGGTCACTACTAAACCATGTCCCTCAGCACCGCAGCTATGTGGCTTTTAAATCCCTCCAGGGATGGGGACTCCACCACTGCCCTGAGCAGCCTGTTCCAGGGCTTGACAACCATTTTGGGGTAGAAATATTTCTTAGTGTTCAACCCAAATCTCTCCAGTGCAACTTGAAGCCATTTCTTCTCATCCTATTCCTTGTTACTTGGGAGAAGAGACCAACCCTCACCTGGCTCCAGCCTCCGTTCAGGGAGCTGTAGAGAGCCACTTTCAGTCACCTCCCAGGGAGGAGATATCCCACCAGTGTCCAGCTACTTCAAGAAGCAGGGGGTGTTCTTTGGGAGTTAACTCTGTTGTGTTTCAGAGGGTGCTTTGTGCTCTCATGCTGCTTGGGCTTTATCTTGAAAGGCTGAACTAGCTCCTCATGCTGGAAATGGCTTCTCTGATGCTGTGCAATGAGGAGGTGTCTCTGGGCTGCTGGTCTGCAGGGGCTGGCTCGGGAGGGGAAGCTTTCATGCTGCTCTGCCTGTGTCAAGTGCATTCTTCTTCTAGATGTGACAGGAGGGTAGGGTTAAAAATAGAGTTCCATCTTTATTCCTCTTATTGAAGAGTTTTTCCATTTCATAAATTGAAATCCACCTGGTGCTACTCTTCCCCCAAATCTCCCCCAACTTGGGGGTGAAAAGCAAGGCAGACCCCGCTGAGGAGGGGCTGGTGTTACAGAGCTCCAGGCTTGGGTTTGGAAAGCCACGAAAGCCACTTTCCCTTTTTAGCCTCCTGCTCTCTGTGAAGACATTAGGATTTGCGTGGCCATGAGTAACTGCACCAGGCAAATCCTCCCACTGCTGTGCAGGCAGAGCTAAGCAGAGCTTGTGTTCTGCAGAGCAGGGAAGAGCTGGGTGCAGGAAGGTGCCCAGCACCAGAGGAGTGGGTGAGGACAGCCCACGTGCGCGTTAGCAAGGCACTGCTGCACACAAGGGGCTGCCAGGACTGGGCTGACTATTGCTAAAGCAAGGAGGAAATTCCTCTCTTCTGCTAATCCCTACTCAGTTTTCCTGAGGGTGACTGCGTTGCCATTTGGTAGGGTGGGGAAATCAATTGAACACTTTATCAGGTTCCACAAAAAGCTGCTCTCCACGCTCACAGAATGATCGATGAAAGAGCAACTCTTTTGCCTCCAGAAAATGGTGATTCAGGAGTGACCTTATTAAGCTGTTTCATGCAGCTGAGAATTAGGCAACTCTGCTCAGAGACAAAGTAAATTTCATTAGTTCTGTTTAAAACCTGTTTTCCTTTGGCACCTTTCAGATGCATGACTACCCTGAGCCTGTGCTCTCGGCTGGTGACTGGAAAACTGGTAGGTTTGAAAGGGCTTGCACTGTAGGAAGGGAAGACTCCTTCCTGGAAGTGTTTCTGGGATCTCTCCTGCTCATGGGCTCCTACAGCCCTGCTGATCTCAGCAGAGTTCAGGAATCAGACAGCAGAGCTGACTGCTTGAGCATGTGTGTGTTAAATCAGTGTCACTTGCAGTTCCTTATTTGCTGAGCTGTGCTTGGGGACCAGCAAACAGTGCTGTAACTCACTTCTTTTTAAAAAGCTATGCTAGAACAGTCTCTCCTGGTACTAAGAAAGCCCTAAGGGCTGCATATGCTCATGGGTTCACTCCAGCCTCTACCTGAACCACAGCTATTAGCTATATTGAAGGAAACATGACCTCAAGGCTTTTGTTCTAACCATTTGAGATAGCTTAACAAATAGCCTCAAAGGTGTGGAATTAAGGTAACCAAAACCACCTAGACAGGTCACACAACTACAGGAAATGAAAACCACAGGCCAGGGCAGAGAAGCACAGTACCAGTGGTGGATGTTCACAGCCAGACACTGAATCTGGTGTGAGGAACAGAGAGGAAGAACTGCCCTGGCACCTCATTTTCCAGATCATCCCCATTATGGTCAGTGAGTGATGGTCCAGAGCTTGGGAGCCTCTTGGGTCTGGGGGAGGTCTCACCCTACAGCTCAGCTGTCCACTGATAGTGCAGAAGCAGGTCTGCAAGAAGCTGCTGTGATCGCTTTGGATGGGATTCAGGGACTCTGGGCTGCCTCCACTTCCAGCGCTGCATTCATTTTAACAGCAACAACCTGGAGGGGAGCAGAACAGACTGTGCCTCATAGATGGAACTGAATTGTTTTAAAGTCTTTAATCAAATTGGCCATCTTCCTGGACTCCTAAATTAAAGGACAATTAAGTCACTTTCAGACCGGAAAGAGCTGATGAGTGTTTCCTGGTTTGACTCTTTACAATTTTGCCAGAGTGATTAATGCAATGAAAAACTGTCATCTCTCAAGGCAGGGCTGTCAGCCAACACTCAAAGCATTTATCTAAAGCACATGCTCAGGCTCTTTTGGCTTGTGGACTGGAGGAAATGGGACAGAATCAGAGTGTAGGAACGAGTAGCTGGGCACAAAGGACGCTGGCAGAGCAAGGCCTCTACCTTAGTGCTGACAATTGTTACAGGACAAGAAAAACTGCTGGTGCTATGGGCTTTGTGAAAAGCTCACTTTTCCCCCACAGGGGAGAAAAACCTGGCTAAACACCAGCCCCAGTTCCTGGCAGTGCTGATTTTGTTAGTTACACCTAATTAACTGCAACTCTCTCTTCAAATACCTGAAAGGAGTTTGTAGTGAGGCACAGGTTGGTCTCTCCTGCCAAGTAACCAGCAACAGGATGAGAGGAACAGGCTGCCCAGGGAGGTGGTAGAGTCACCATCCCCACAGGTGTTCAAAAATGTGTGGACATGGCACTTTGGGACATGGTTCAGTGGTAGACGAGGGTTAGGTTGACAGCTGGACTTGACAATCTTAGAGGGCTTTTCCATCCTTAATGATTCTATGATTTGATGCTGAATACTGGTGTGCCACGTCCCCAGCCTGCAGGCAGTGCATGGGAATGCTGCAGCTGCAGCTGCCTGGGAGTGCTGCACTGGGAGTGCAGCCCTGCCCTCATGCTGGGGCTCCACAAGATCCTCATATTGTCTCTGAGAACAGGCAAGAGCTCCAGGCTTCCCCCATTACTAGAAATGCCTGCAGTCTCCCTTTCTTTGATTCTCACGCTCCTTCCTAACATTTAAAAGCTCAGATCTATTTTGTTTCTTCCGGGACTGCTAACCAAAGCTGACTGCTGAATGAATTCTGTCTCTGCTCCACTTAGTCATCCCTTCAGGACAGATTTAGTAACTGCTCAGGGAAACCACATAGAAGCCAACAGTTCACCATCGAAGGCAGCACCCACTCACTGTCAGCCTCATCTTTTCCAGAGCTAGAAAGCCAAAAGTGCAGCAAGCCAGGCAGAATGGGGCCAGCCAGCCTCCAGCCTCACCTGCAGTGCAGGGATGTGGATACATTGATGGCTACCCAGTCCCAAACCTGGCTGCAGTGTGAAGAGCAGAGACAGCAAGTGCCTACAGCAGAGCTCACCCTCCCCGTCTGCCAGAGCACTACTTGGGGCAAAGGAACCTCCTCTGCACTGCAGCTCCAGGCTGTCCACGCTCCTGCTGCGAGGAAACCACCAGAGCATCTACCATGCATCCTTCTGAGCTGCACGGAGCTGGCAGCACACAGACCTTGCTCCTCGAGGTGCAGAACAAGCCATGTTTGAAGGCTAAAGAACTGCCTGTTTACAAACGTGTCTCTGACACCTCTACTGCTGGTGTTTATTAAAGCTTGTGTGCTCCCCCAGAATTCTGCACAACATTGGCTGGCTAGAGGCAGGTCAGGTTCAAACTCATCCTGATAAGCTCTAACACACACCAGGGTGTTCTAAGACAGAAATATGAGTCACAACACTGATGCTTTCAGGGAAGGACAGTTTATTTGTCCCTTTGAACGAGTAAGGCAAGGTATTTGAGAAAGATCAACCAAAATCTCCTGTATCAAACTCAGAGGAATGCAATAAAAGTTACTATTCCATACATATACAAACTAAGGACCCAAACACTATTATATACAAACAGCCAGGTCTTACAAAATAGCATTTCAAGTCAGCACTTTATGCCAGTGTTGCTAATTTTCTTTGTTACCAAAAGAAGTTAAAGCTACAAACTTCACATTTTTCTTAAGTCACAGGTGACTGACAGAACATCAGCATGTCTGGGGGCTTAGAAGCAAAGAAAATGGTTTGTCCAGAACACCTTCAGCAATGCAGGCGGACCCGAGGAGCCCACAAATGCAGCTTCACAAGCAAACAAACTTCTTCCTTAAAAAACTGTGGCCAAACAGCCTTCCCTTATGGGTCAAAGCCTTGGTTTCAGCCTGGAGGGACTCCCAGAAGTGAGCAGGTTATTATGCTCCCTGACACTCTACAAAGGGACCGCAAAGGGAATTATTTTCTCTAACAGATTGAAAAATCGGTGAAGGAGAAAATAATTGTTCTGCATTAGAGCTCCAAGTGTGAGAAACATCCTCAAGTGTCTGCCACTGCAAGCATTTAAGAAAGGTTCAAAGACAGTTAAGCCATTGGACCAGTTTTAGCTATTTTGGTTCATTTGCTGTACTTTAAGACAATCACATTAGCAAAGAAGAGGATTTCAAGAGTGCTTACATTCAGTTACAGCAGTCACAGGTTGCATATTCTGTAATAGACACCACTCTGTGGTGTTTCACCTAAAACTTGGGTTTCTAATGCCCTCCAATCACTAGGAAGTTAACTACACAGTGCAGAGGTAAAATCTGCTCAGTCCACACCACACACAAGCAGTGCACGATTTACCATGGCACATATCCACATCTCTGTCATACCAGAGGTGCCTGGCCAGATCCACCCAGGATCCAACACTTGACCGGAGAACTCCTTCTTAAGTAGGGGGAGTTTCTTTGATGCAAAGGATGCTCGTGAATATTGCTCAGAATAGACACATTTAGTGCAAAAGGTATTGCACAGATTGCAGATGGGCACTGCATGAGCCCTGGTGTTCACTCAGCACTTCACTAGACCTCATTAGAGAGTCCAGACTAAGGGATTTCAATTCAATGACAGCAATAAAGCCTTTAATTACTCAGTTTTCCCAATTTAAAACTTTCCCAGTCCTTGAGACTATCTAACAGCTGCTTATCCCGGGTCAAACTCTTACTTCAGCACCCCAGGGGCAGTGCTCACTGCCTCCCTTTCCCTAGGGACAGCTGGTGTGTTTGATCTCCAGACAGCGGTACTCACATTGTGCATCAAACTGAGACGAAGTGACGCAACCAGATCTGCCGAGGGGTAAAAATGGCTTGGTTCCTTTCACAGCAATGGAGCACATCTGTTAGCAGCAGCCAAGAGCCTGCTCCAAGGAGAAATGAAAGCCTATGGAGGCGTGAAATGAACACCTCTCTAGCAGCACTGGATTCAGGAGACACTGCTGTTTAGTTTAATTATCCGGGTGGTGTACCAAGGCCTGTTTCAGAAGAATGAGATGAAGCTGGTCCCTCTACCAGAGCGAAGCAGAAATACTTACTGTATCCAAACCCTTCATCATGTGCCAGATACATCCCAGACTGCACAACTCTGCTGTTACAGCCCAGCAGGCAGAGGCATCGCCCTCTGCCCTGCACTAGGCTCTTTGCTGCTTCTGTTTGCTCCTCCAGTCTACAGGTGTGAGTTAATTGCACCGTCCTCACGGCGATTGTACACGCTGATTGAGCTACCGTGGGCAGGAAATGCAAAGGAAGAACGCAAGAGGATCCAGAGGAACTGGAACTGAAGAGACTGAATCTCTCCAGACATCAGCAATTGTCTTCTCATCCAGATCAACTCTGCCTTTGCTCCCCTCCCCACAAATGAATATTTTTGTCAATTCAACCAAGTCTTTACTTTCCGTCCAACTTTTCGGATGTGCTAAACCTGGCAGCACTGTGAAGGATTGTGAAATTAAGTCCTTATTTGAGCATCTACAGACCTAAAGCTGAAATGCAACCTACAAAACATTTCACAAAGTGTGGAGATTAAGACCTCTCAGACACAGCAGAAGTACCTAATTCCTGAGAGAGGTTCACACAAGTTCCACCCACTCGAATACTGTTTCCTCTTCCCAGCACTCCACAGTCAACAGGGTCTCCCTGAAGGACATTTCCAAACAGACAACCAACAGATCACCAAGAGACCATTTCCAACAGATCACCAACTGGCTTTGGGTTTGAAGTCAGTGTGGATTTTAAACTACAGAATGTCATTTCTGATGGAGGCACAACATGTTTTATCTACTCATAAGTGATTCAGAGAGTATGCTGAAAGGGGACAAAACTGAGGTCATCAAGAAACCACACTCGCTTAAAGCACACAGTGTAAGGCATGGGGCTTATTACAGGCTTTGTGGAAAATGAGATTTAAGTTTCTTTCAAAAGGCTGGAACAGTTTGTACACATTTTCACCTGCTCTCTTCGGTGACCTAAAACTTAGCAGCACCTTAACAGATACGGTTAACTGCCTGAAACTGAGTCTGTGCCAAAAAAAGCCAAAACCAAATCCCACAGGAGATGCAGCTGTTAAATACCACTCTGCATATTAACCTCACCCAAAATGGACTGCTGGCAGTGCAGCTGAAGAGAGAGCGAGCCAGGTTTCATTACCCTACTCCTACCTGTTCCTTTGATTGAAAAACAATTCCCCTAAACCCAGTAACAAAACTCCTTTAAATACACCTCTAGCCTTAGAAGATACCATCAGGACTTTCCACTTACTGGCATTCCTGAGTTCACAAAGGTGCTATGGAAAAATAAATGAGCAGAAGTATTGCCCTCTATTTTGCTAGCGTATTTCAATAGAAATCAATCTCTTTAGTAGTCACAGAAGCGAGGAGCTGATTGTTTGAGGATGGAAGAAGGTTCTAGCCACAGCTCAGAAGTTCTGCTGCCGCCGCTTCTTGGCCTCGATGGCGTCGAGGATCGGCTGCCGCTTCGACTGGTACTTCTGGCGGATTTCTTCAATCTCCTGCTCCATCATGGGGTCCAGGGCTGAAAGCCTCCTCTGAAGTTCCTCAACACTCCAAGTCTTTAGCTATCAGGGAGACAAAAGAAGAACAGGCACCAGCATCAGTGCAGTCACCATCTATGCACCTACAGGGACTTTGCTGCCCATCTGATGGTCACAATGAGTCTTCCAGTAGGAGGAAGAGCTCTGCTCCAGACTGCTGCTGTCAAGGAGACTGGCACCAGCCTCAAGATACGGGGCTGCTTTGCTGGTTTGACTGAATCACAGAATCATAGAAGACCTCAAAGATCATCAAGTCCAACCTGTCACCACAGACCTCATGACTTCTAAAACCATGGCACCAAGTGCCACATCCAATCCCCTCTTGAACACCTCCAGGGACGGTCACTCCACCATCTCCTTGAACAGCCCATTCCAATGGCTAACAACTCTCTCTGTGAAGAACTTTCTCCTCACCTCGAACCTAAACTTCTCCTGAGTGCTGTTTAGTGGCAGCATGAACACACAAAACAACCTGTGAAATGCTTCTCCTGTTGAGTTGCTTTTCTAACGCTTCATTTTGCAGGCTTAGAGCAGAAATCCTGCACTGAGGCGGAACAGAAGCAAAGTTCTCTCTACCTTCCCTTTCCTTGCAACTTCTTTGTGACAAAAGGAGACTGAACAGGAAGGAGAAAAATCATTGATAATAGCTGCATTTGAAAAGTAAGTATATGGGTACAATCAGGCTGCACCTGAATCATGGTGAGGACTTCAGACTCTGCTGAGCCAGAGACCCCAGAACACACACCTCAGGTCGCTTTGGGTCAGCCTTGTGCTGGCATCATTTGCAAGTACAATTTGTATTTCACTATACACATGAGGATGTCAGGTGAGTCAGGACAAGCTCTCCTTCCCTGAAGTCCCTCTCTGCCTGCCCTTTGCTGAACTAGCTCTCTTGGGTGTGCCAGCTTGCTGAGAACTGGCACAGCCAAGTTTCATTCTGTGTTTAGAGATGCCAAGTGTGGCCCGGAACAATCTAGACTGTCCATAGCTATGTGGACATAGCTTTGTGTAGTATTCTACAGTCACAACCTGTGGAACAGACAAGATTTTAGGACAGCATTAAAAACTAGGGGCACTGGAAGAACTTCAAATCTTCAGCTAAGTACCGGTCCTTTTCCCAACCAAGATGAAGAGAGCGCCAGCAAGACACAAGAGAGACCGTTTCAGAGTCACTGCAGCAGAATGGGGATGACTATTTGCAGCAGCTGCTTTCAGTGACCACCTGCTGTGGATGCTAAGAACATGCAAAATAATTTGGAGGTTTTGTGAACATTTGTGAAGAGTGAAGCATCAGTTTTCAAATGCTCAGCAAATGTCGTGACTGAGTGACTTTATCTCTTCACATCACGGAAGCGCAGGCGATGCTGCTGTCCTGATTTAGCTGCTCATTAGTCAGCTATTGTGGTTGTTCTTCAAGCCATTTCTGAAGCAAAACACAGAGTGAGACACTTGCTGCCTATTATCAGCAACGACAGAATCGCTGGCTGTTTGCATCAGTCCTTAAAACACATGTAAATGCTAAAGCAGGGAAATCCTGATCCTTCCTCCTGAACTGGAAGAGAGAGCAGCCCCCAAATCACAGTGTCACCTGCTGGCTGATTCCTCACATGCTCTTTTAAAACCTTTTAGCACGTTCAGCCACATAAGATGTTTCCTAGTTGCAGCTACAGGATGATGAATCCACTTTAATAATCCAGGCACACATGAAACAAACTCTTTCCTGCAAGGGTACACAGGCTTTCGGCCTCTCCAATCAGGCAACTGTTCATTAGCAAGACAAAGCACTTCCTGCACAGAGATATACATTATTTATATGCATTAATGCAACTGCACCAGACAGCAGTTTAACTTGATGCATGGCACCAGTTGCCTTTTCACACTAATTTATTATGGAGTAGGTAATCATTCAGCATTCCCCTTCCTCACAGTCCAGGGAATCGAACAGTCAAATGAAAATGCAAAGCAAAAATAAATAGGAAAAAAAAGAGGGGGAGGGGGAAGGAAGATATTAATTCAAGTACTGAGCACAAAGATTAAGCAGTTACATCAGAGCAAATGGCTGTCAGCTCTCCCAGGGTGACCAGTGCCAGACTGCTCAAAGAGAGTTTAAGAACAAATCTAGAACACCTTGCTCATGGCTTAAGCCAACCACTGGACGTCAGAAATGGCCCCAGGGCTGAAATCCTCCATGGATGCCCTTTGAGCCTTCTCCACCACCCTCACAATGTGTTGGGCACTGCTTACAGCTAGGCACAAAGCGTCAGAGTTGGTGGACCTGGGGGCAGAGCAGATTTACAGTGATGGTCTCTCCAGACCCCAAGAATGTGGTAGTAAGAAGAAAACAAATTGCTCTATTAATATTCTTGAACATGATCCTAGCATCATGGGACACCCTCTGTGGATCCCAACAAACAAAGTCTTTCTGCTAACTGTGAACAAGGGATGCAGTGGCTCTGACAATTGCTGGGACTGTGTGTCTGCCAGGACAGATGGCTAACAGGATGGAAGACACACAGTACAGCTATGTCTGGAGTGGGCAAAAGTCCATAGATACATATTCACATGAGCTAATTGGGAAGTGGGCTACCCGCACAGACGTGTGCTGTGGAACAAAGGAGATACTGAAGGAGCCTGCTCACAGGTTAAATGGGAAAGGGCTGGTGGGAGAAGGAAGCAAGGCATGCTGAAGCAGGGCAAAAGGCTGAAGAGCACAGAAATACACCCTGTGCACATGGCTGTGTGTTGATGAGGGTGAACTAATTAGAGAGTCTTCACCTGGAATAGTAGCAGCATGGCTGTGAATGCCACCACACTCCTAAAAGAGGCAGAAAAGCCAAAGGGCAATGCCAGTAAAAGGTCTAGAATGTGACTGCTCAGCACAGATGAGCCAAAGTGAGGCTGACAGCACCCAATTGCTAATGAGAGCCAAGTGCCTGCGCCCAGCCCTCTGCTCCCACTAACAGCATGAGCCCTGTGACCTGTGTTGAGCTGTCACCCAGCTTGTCCTTCCCCTTGCACATGCACCTTGAAAAGGAACACAAAGAACTTAGAATATGGTGGCCTCCATTTCACTTTGCTGTGTGGCATTTCACTGTAAGCCAAGGCCACAGACAGACCTGCTCCCAGAAATGAAGTTTTCAAACTCCACTGTCTCTGCAGTGGCAGACTCCTGGGATTCTGACATGACTCTCTTAGAGAAATGCCAGAAGCAAAATAAGAAAAGGACAAGGACAGAGCATCTCATGACAGACTGTTACTCAGGGTAAAGTCTCAGCACTGAAGAGCTGCAATTAGAGCTGGCTTTTGCCACGGGCTCAGTCCCATTGCTCTCCTCACTTCTCCTCAGCGATCCCTCTGTTGTTTGGAGCCTGAGTGTCTTTGTAAAAGCCATCTATTTTTGTCCCCAGCAATCAAATAGCCAAGACAAACGTCTCAAGGAAAGAATCGCATTTCAAATGTAAAGGCTGATGCAAAATACTTGTTCTAAGGATGGCCAAACACATCTATCACCAGGGAGAGGTGGCAGTGCAGTGAAACTGTTCAAGTGAGGTTCTATGGGCAGAAAGCTGACTTTTAACCATTTGATTAACAGCTGTATTTTTACTCAAGGTTTTGAGACTCTTAGCTCTGTAACAATGGCCAGCAGAAGACAAACATCAGAAGTGTGAGCGTTCACCTGAAAGCCTCTTACCCATGGCCAAGCACACTGATTGTTGCTCTTCAGGCTGCAGACACCACTGACAGCAACATCTCATTTAATGTGCTGATGGTTTCCACTGTACAGTTGGGAAGGACACAGATAATTGCACCCCTCAGAAGGACATAACCTACAGCCTTTCCATGCACACACAGCTACAATGGGTAAATCAGGAACAGATCATCTGACAGACAAGTCCTTCCCTGAGAAGATTTGTAAGCAGTTCATGACATCCCTTTTGCCAGCACTTCACACAGATTTGCAGGTAATTTGGGCTGTTCAGCCTGGACAGGAGAAGGCTCTGGAGAGACTTCAGAGCAGTATTTCAGTATCTGAAGGGCATCTACAGGAAGGCTTGGAAGGGACTGTTTAGAAGGGCCTGTAGTGATAGGATGAGGACAATGGTTTGAAACTGGAGCAGGGAAGACATCAGGAGGAAGTTCTGCACAATGAGGGTGGTGAAAGACTGGAACAGGTTGCCCAGGGATGTGGTTGAGGCCCTGTCCCTGGAGACATTCAAGGTCAGACTCGATGTGGCCCTGGGCAGCCTGATCTAGCTGGAGGTGTCCCTGCTGTCTGCAGGGGGCTGGCCAAGACGATCTTTGAGGGTCCCTTCCAACCTGTTGCAGTTTGTCAATCTGTAACTGCTCTGCTGAACAATGTTCACATCAAACTGCTTCTGAGTTGCTGTCCTTTCAGGTCAGCTTATTTTAAATAGGGGAAAAAAATACCTCTTCCATCTGTTACAGTCAGGTAAAGTATCACTGTAAGATGATATTCTACTGAATGCAAATGAATCTGAGCAGCAAAAGGGAAATAAAGGCTCTCTGCAGTCATGCTAGACATTGCCCCAAGTTGACTATTCAAGGGCACCGTGGTCTGAAATGTGTACCTCTGCAGTTCTGTCCTGAGAAAGAGGCAGGGTAAAACCCTGCCACAGTATTTTTAAGCAGATCATGCCACATTTACGTTTCACACAAGATCTACTGTAAAACAAAAAGCCTAGAGGATTAGCTCAGCCCCTTCCTTTTCCCAAGAAAAAAAGAATAAAAACCCAGAGAGTGAAAACTTCCGGAATTAGAAGCTGAAGCAAATCATTTATCACAGTTCCCTTGGTACCCACAGTCCTGACACTGAAGAACACCCGTGTCTGCCTTCCCTACTGCAGGGTCTGTGCCTTGATCACTTTGGGACCCAGCATGCTTCTCTGGTCCCTCAATGGCCCTTCAGCAGCATGAGGTCACCACTGCCTCAGACCAGTCTGCACTACTGCCATGAATACGATGTTCAGTAAGCCCTGAGTCACTTCCGCTATCATTCTTATTTGCTCCTCTACCAAAAACACTACCAGCAAAACCTTCTTGCTGCATGAATTATGAGCATCCAACAGAAATGAGCTGTTTCCCCAGCAGCTTTCACACATTTTTCCTCCAACACAGACTTTCCACAGCGCACTAACTCACTGGCTGCACAGGAATCAAAAAATATTACCTTGGGACAAGTGAAAAACATGTTCCTCTTGCAACTTGCTTCTTAGTTGCTGACACTGAATTTGATCCCCAGATTTTGCACAAAGCCTTTTCTTTGCAACAGTTCAAGCTAGCTGGGCTCTGTTTGTACATGCTGCCTTAGAAGTCTTGAAGTTTGTGTCAAACACGAACCCTCCATCTCCAGGGAGGATGCAGTTGTTCTACTATCATGCTCAGGAGTATCTTGTCTTCTCAAACAAGAAAGGAAGACAAAGGACTTTGGTAAGATATTTTTTTCCTCGTGGTCTAAGTATTTGAACAGTTTGCAGAAAGAGAAGATTTTCAAGTCTTGATGCTAGAGCAAAGCCTACAAATAAATGATGCTGTTCTCCCTTCCTTAGCCTCCTGGCACACCCCTCTGCCACCATTTCTGTGAGTCTGAACACTTCTCTTCCACACGTTCATGATATCCTCTGAACATCCTCCCACCTTTGTTCAAAAGGAAACACTCAGCTGCCTTTCACCCAAATATTCCAGGTGGCATTTACTGCTCAACACAACCTAATGTCAAACTTGAAAGTTTTAAATAGCCTTAGAAAAACTTGGCTTCAGCAATTATCACTTCATAAGGGGCAGTGGGAGTTTGAAGACTAAAATACAGAAGTAATAAAATTGCAGCTTCCCACGCTACACAGGAAAATAAATTCTTAGTGGAAAAGATATGAGCTAGATGGGAACTAAAGAAAACACAAATTAATTGTCTATTTAGCATAGCTTTTATTGTTATATCTTCCTTTCTGCCTAGTTTTACGCTGCAATCTAACAGCTCTTGACTTCATGCCCAGTTATGAAAGCCCCCTAAAGACACTCAAGACAGCTTGAATCACATCAGTAGGGAGCAGGAGTCTTCACTTATTTGTGAGTATCTGGACAGGAAAAACCTCAGCATGGCTCAAAGAAGGGTTTTATCCAAACCACTTTATCCAAGCTACACTAAACATTAAATGCCAAGTAGGAATTTGCTGCTGGAGGTAATGAAAAAATATTACCACTATAATACAGTAGCAACAGGCTACTGTGAAACAAACAAACCAAAACCAGAATCAAAATGTTCAACTGGGACTACAACTACATGGAAGTGCGTCAGTCCTTCACAGGAGGCTATTGATGATCATCAGAAGTGGCTATGTACCAGAAATGAGTAGAAAAGAATTCCTGCATTAAGCCTAGTAAGTGTTCAGATGTTCTCTGGGAAGGGAGGCTCTTCATGGAAGTCTTGCTTCACTTGACCTTGGCTGCCAGCAATGCTATCAAGATGCTTCCCTTCTGATAAACCCAAGGGCACACTCATAGTTCCTCTCCAGGACCCTGCAGACCAGTTCAACATGTACCCACCTCAGCTTCTGAATTTCTCTTCTGTCACCTCCTCAAGCAGGCTTTTATTTTTGGGAGGCAATCACCCATTGGATACCACTTGCTGCAACTATTTGTGGCAACCACCTTGGAGTGTAATTCAGCCTGCAGCAGGCGAGAGTGCATGGGTGCTAGAGAAGAGCACCAGCTAGGGAGAGGTGTCACATCTCACTGGTTTATGAGCTCTGACAAGAAACAAACCGGGATTAAGCTGGAATTAGCCTTCTGCAGCTTCACGGACTGGTTAAACAGGCCATCAATTAATTTGCTCATATCAAATATACTCTGAGGGAACAGATTACTGAATAGTACTATACACTATACCAGCAAAAAAAGCATTCCACTTCTCTGGCCAAAATTAAATGCAGAGGGTGATTTCTCACGCTCAGCAGCGCTCCAGACTTCAGGTCCTGAAAACGGTGACATAAATTGGTGCTGCAATAGTGTGCCATTTCTTCTCCTTAGCATTTTTCCTGAAATGCTGGCTCCATACCATTTGGCATACTTTCAATCACTGATCTAAAAATTAAGTGCCTTGTTCTCATTTATGTTTCTAACAGAAGGAGGCCTTGCTGTAATGTATGAGCAGGCATTAACTATTTACTCACTGTAAGCTGTCCAGCACAAGGGACACAATAATCTTAAGAACCTACAGGCACTTAGTACCCGCTGTTCAACATGACTGGCAGGTCCCTACAACTTCACAAGCCTATCAAGAAGTCATCCTACAGAGGGGCTACAGTAAATCAGAACAACCTCAGTGCCTACACAAGCATCAACTACTGCTATTTCCCCCCCTCTTTTTAGCATCAGGAAAGTTCCTCACTGTTGTGAAAGCAATGGATGAAAGGCACTCACTGTGGGATTTCATGCAAGATTAAAGACACAGATATTAATCTTTCAAAGCATTTGAAAAATAAGTCTCAGCTGCACAAGCCTCTGCTTTTAATGCATCTTAATTATTTAGGCAATGTGCTGGCAAAACACATCATGGGCTGAGGCTTCTAGCACATGTCAAACCAGCACAGCAGCTAGCACCTCCCAAAACCAAGTGTAGAGGACCCATGATCAGGGCACATCTGGAGACAGCTGTTTCAGGCCACCTCATTTGGACAGTAGATGATTTCCCACAAAGAAGTAACACTCAATTTTCACTGTATAATCAAATGGAATGGAATGGAATGGAATGGAATGGAATGGAATGGAATGGAATGGAATGGAACAGAACCAGACCAGACCAGGTTGGAAGAGACCTTTGAGATCACCATGTCCAACCCATCATCCAACACTATCTAATCAACCAAACCATGGCATCAAGCACCTCATCAAGTCTCCTCCTAAACACCCCCAGTGATGGCGACTCCATCACCTCCCCGGGCATGGTTCAGAAGCCAAGTCAACTTAAGCCACAGTGCAAGTCAAGCAGTTCAAATGGTCAAATGAGTACAATCACATCATCACCTTTTGTGATGAGAACTGGAAAGAAGTATTGCCATAGAACTATCTCAGAGAAGACCCAGGCCTCCTCATGTGACACCCTGGGCAAGGTTTGACCTTACTTTCACAAATGTGGAGTTTTCTGGCTGCTGAAAGTGAAACATCTTCCTGCTACAATGCCTGTGAGGATCTGTGGTATTTTTCTAGGGAGCTCTGCTTGCTTGTTTAAAATACAGGTTGTAACACCAGGCCAGTGCATCCATAGTATGCCTGCAGAACTACTGGCAGGCAGTGTGTGCCAGCCTCCTTCCTGCCCTGCTTCCTGTCAGACACACCAGGAAGACCATGTCTGAACTGGCAACTTCCCTCTGTCCTGCATGTGCAGGAAGGACAACTGCCAAGACTTCTTACAGCTTAGCAAGGCTTCTGTCAAGCTGTCACAGGATCACAGTTTGAAGGGCTTCTTGGGAAGCTGCCACTGGCAGCACTGACTGATGGAATTTCACCCACTAGTGGCTGCTGAGGTTGCTGCTCATCTCTAGCAAGAACTGGACAGTTTTATTACTCAACTACGTCTTCTGTCAGGCTGTAGTTACACATGCAGTGTTGGATCCTGCTGCTTCAGCAAGGACCATCCTCAAGCACGCTTCCAGCAGCTAATTCCTGTGACCACTATGGAAAAGACACCACAGCTTCAGTCACACAAACTGCTCCTTCAGCAGCTAAGAGGCATCTTTGTTTTGCTTTCTCACTCTCCCCACAGTTTAGCAATTCCCCCCCTCCATTTCTCAAGAGCCTGTAAGACTCAGGGGGAAGCTTTGCTGCTGGCAACATAACAAAAATCCCCCCAACAGAAACCAATTTCAGAGAATTACAGCAAACATCCAGATCTCCCTGGCTACTCTGGCTACCCAGACACAACCACACAGCAATTGTGCAGAGCTGCTACTAACAGACCAAAGATTTTACAACTGCAGGAACATCAATAACATTGGCATCCCTGGGCTGCTCTTAGCCAAGAAGTGCACTTTATTAATCCTTACTGTAATCCTTAAAAGGATCAAGAAAGCCTTGGTGTTACAGCCAGCCCAACCATATAACCTCTGCATGCTGTCACTGCCCTCAGCTCTATAGAGAAGCCATACCAAGGAAAAAAAATCCATGCAAAGCTCTGCTCTTTGATATAAGTGGTCATTAAAAGGGGTTTTAAACAGAGCAATGCATGTTAATCCTCTGAGCTCCACGATTACATTTCCTGTTTAAGTCCCAGCATCTATTTTAAGTATGAATAACCTTATTCACTACCAAAATCATCCTGAGTACCATAAACAGTCTGAACAAAGCAAGTGACACATTTTGTCTGTGTCACTCTGCAGCAGTGAACTTCAGGAAGTCCAAACTGGAAAAATCCTTTTGGGCCTTGGAAAGCAGCTGACTAGTCCAGCAAGCACAAAGACAAGTTACCTTGGTGCTTTTCTCCAGCAACTGAATTAGAAACCAAGCTAAAAGGGCAGTCTGCCTGGACAAGGGAAAATTGAAAAGAAGGAAAGAAGCAAGAAAGAAGCATCAATTGGTTAGAGAAAACACTTGCATGCCAGAGATTTGATTAAGGGAAAACAAAGCAGAGGGGCTTTTTTCTTTCCCCTTCTTTAAGTGATTGTGCTTTCATTTTCTTAAGTAAGAATAACAAAACACTTCTGGACATAAATCATGTCACTGGGCTTTGAGGCACTGGCTAGCTGCACAAATTTGCTGTAAAGTACACAGCTGGCCACTGTGGGGTTTTTTTTCCTCCTTTCTTAAGAGAAGCAATTTGTCAGAAAACATTGATCCTTTTATACCAAGTCATTTCTGTTAGAAATCTGAGGTTCTGCTACAAAAGATATTTGGGTCTGTAACAGAATTTCCCTCCAGTCTGACATACCCTTTCCTCCTCTCTCCCTTGCTCCTAAGGGCTCTACTCACCTGAGGATTAACAATTAACTGATTTAGTCAGGATCACTTAGCCTGAGCAAAGCAGAACTGCTGAAGGAGTAAAATTGAGAGTACCTGAAGCAAGGGTATCCTGAAGCAAAGGGATCCTGGTGCAGTATCATTCAGTGTACTAAACTCATGAAACACAAATGGAACTGGCATGGAAACCAACTAGCTGTCATGCAGTGTTCCATGGCTGATATTCTGAAGTGACAAATTTTCTGCTTCTAAAGATACATAAAAAATG
Organism: Dryobates pubescens; assembly: GCF_014839835.1. Classification (NCBI taxonomy): domain Eukaryota; kingdom Metazoa; phylum Chordata; class Aves; order Piciformes; family Picidae; genus Dryobates; species Dryobates pubescens. Next base: position 13,935,082 of record NC_071637.1, read on the forward strand.
GATATGCCCTATCAAAGTTGCACTATTAGCTTCTGTGCTTACATCCAGCAAACCAAGGCAGAATAACATAATGGAAATCAATGTAGTTAATCCCCTATCATGCTGTCATAACTGGAAAAAGAGATGAGTATGGAAATAGTCTTCTGCCACAAGAGACTGAGAAGTTTGCTTACTGGTATATTGGCATCATTAAAGTATCTGAAGCCTTCACACTTACATCTGAGTGCAAAATGAAGGCTTAAGACACCCAGTTTCATTTTCAAAGGCTTTAGACTACATCATCCATGGTATTAGGTTAAAGCTGTTTTAAACTATCTTAACACTTAAGAGTATTAACCTTTGTTCAACAAAAAGTCGTAGTCTATTTATTTCCAGGCCCAGCAGAGCTGCTGCAGGAGGTCTATCTCCCAGCAGTCCACACCAATTCCCCACCTGCTATACCCAAAAGTGAGGCTTGTTGTCACAAGACCACAGGCTGGTGCTGCTCTGCCTCTCCTCCACTGCTGAGGGAAAGGAAGTAATAGCAAAGAAGATGGGAGAGAAAAAATAAAGCTTTCTGAGGAAAGACTGAGCTAGAGATTCCCAGGGCATTCTGAAAAATGAATGACTGCATGACCAGGGGAGAAGCTGTTGTCCTTAAAACCAGGAGCAAGTGTTTAATAACTCAGAGACAAATATTTGTGTGAAACAGTCCCCCAGTGAACCATCTCCACAGAATCCATGTCTCATGAACCTGCACACCTCACCATACAAGGTTTTCCCAGATGTTCACTATTTATAACAATCCTGCATGCTGGTAAGTCACAAAACAAGAAGGAATTGAGCATTCCGTTTCTGAGTAACATTCCTTTCAGACTGTATCAGGCTATATTGTGTATTAGGCTACTCTTTCTTGAAGGTCAAAGGGTTTTGAAGCTGTTTGGTCACTGAGGTTACTGAAATAAAAGCTAAGGCCAAGCTCCCAGGACACCTTGGCTGTTGGAAGCAGCTGTGGCTAGTTGCAAACCCTATTACCTTCTCTATATGAGCAAGACCTCAAACATGCCTCACTCATGATGAAACTCCCTGCTGCAAAGTCTCCTGGTGGGGTAAAGCAGAGAGACACCCAGTAACTACATGTACCAAATAACACTGTCAATAAGCAACATTTAGCTTTTCCCATAGGCTTTATAGCAATATGAGAGGGTGCACAAAGGCAGATGCACCAGATCCTGAAGTCAGAGCTGAGAGAACTTTGCTCCTCCATGGCACAGCATTTCAGGTGCTTGTTTGGATGAGATCTGGCCCTTTGGAGAAGCCTGATGGAGCCTTTATCCCTGGCTTTTCCCTTATGGCCCCTACTCTCCATCCTCCAAGAGGCTCCTGATGCAGAGAGTCCCCAGAAGGAGCCCTTTTTGCTATAGATGAGAAAAGCCTGGACACACTTTGTCTTTTTAAGCTACACTACCCATTACAAACATTTATATTGACAGAGGAGTTGCAAGGAGATTTTAGAAGCATTTCAAATAGCTGTCATTTAAGCCACAGTGTTCTTTCTTTAAGGGAGATGCTGTGCCAGGAACACACCCAGCCTTGAAAATAGATCTCAAGGCATAAGGAGGCTCAAACAGGTTTTCTGAAGAATTCAGTATGCTCAGACATTTTTCCAGCATCACACCTTCAATTATTAATTCCTCTTCCCTTCCTCCCAAGCAGAAATGCACATTGCAGCCTGACCTTAAACATGCAGCAGTAGTGGAACAAATCCCACAGTCGAAGCGCCTGGATGAAGTTCTGTTAGTTACTTAGTTCAGCCACCTAACTTTCAGTCAGTGTCTCAGCTGATTAAGGTAGGAAAGGGGCCTCCAAGGCAATCCAGGATGTTGAATTTACAAGTCTGAACACTCTCATGGGAAGTGGATTTCAGGTTACATTATTTCAGTCTCCATTAAGAGCTATGACCTAAGTAATTCAACACAAACAGCAACTCATTCTGCTTCCCACTCACCGCAAGTTGCATTTAAAAGCCTTATGTCACAGAAAGCCTGCTGTATACAAAAATACAGCCAAAAGGAGATTTTGACAGCAAGTTGTGGCAGTAAGTGCTTTGCAATCAATGTCAATGTGCACCAAAGTGAAAGCAGGTGGTGAACAATGACCCTGCTACCAAGAGGAAGACAGCAGATATCTATTCTCTTCTGCAGCAGATCAAAGAGTCAAGCCACTGAACTACCACTTCCAATCTCAAATACTGCTAGCAAACTTTAAGGTCTTCTGTTTTGTTGGGGTTTTCCCCTGGTTGTTGTAAGGGGAAGTTGGAAAGGTTTCTAAGATCTCCACACACAGGACTTGCTGTAAATGACAATGGTGGTTTGAAGCAGCTGTGAACTCAGTGAGGTTTGCAGTAGGCTTCAGAGTGTCTTCCTCATGCAAATGGTACAGAAGATTCAAGATCACTTAACAAACTATCAAGAAGATAAGCAAGCTGTTCCTGGGCTTACTTTTAAAATGACTGTATGTTTGATTACAAAGTGTCAAAATGAACCATTTTCCCCTTAAAAAAGGATGTCACAAGTATGAAAGTATTTCCTGGGAAGAACATAATAAATAGGCTGAAAAGGTAATGCTCAAAAGAAACACAACTAACAGAGCATTAACAGCTCTTGGCAGATGGCTGAAGGAAAAGGAAATCCATGCAGGGGACATCAATGTTATGAATCAAGACAGGTGACATTTAAAACAAATGAATAAAACATCACAAAACCCTGTCTCTTTTTATATATCATACTTCACAGTGAAACTGCATCTAGGTACCACATTTTACTTCTTCCTCCATGAGCAGGAGGTACCATAGCATGATTTCAGCTGTGGACATTAGAATCATAGAATGAATTAGGTTGGCAGAGACCTCCGAGATCACCTGCTCTTCACTGGACTCAGCTGCTCAATGCCTCCTCCAACCTGACCCTAAACACCCCCCAGGAAGGAGGCACCCTCCCTGGGCAGCCTGTTCCAGAGTCTCACCACCCTGAAGAACTTCCTCCTAAGATCCAGGCTAACCCTGCTCTCCCTCAGTTTCAAACCATTCCCCCTTGTCCCCTCATGAAAAGTCCCTCTCCAGCCTTCCTGTAGGATCTCTTCAGGTGTTGGCAGGGATGCTCTAAGGTCCCTTGCTGCCAGCAATGCTATCAAGATGCTTCCCTTCTGATAAACCCAAGGGCACACTCATAGCTCCTCTCCAGGATCCTGCAGACCAGTTCAACAGGTACCCACCTCAATTTCTGAATTTCTCTTCTGTCACCTCCTCAAGCAGGAATCTGCCCTAGTGCCATGGGGCCTAGGCAGGAATATCTATCAGCCATCCCAGAGCTGGGTTTCTCTCTCAAACTGAAGAATGCCCTGGCTAAGAAGTTCACTTCACAATCTAAGTAAGCTTATTGGAAGAAATCAGTGCCTGAGAAGTAATTTTCATCCCAGCTACTGCTGGGAAAACAGGAGTTCATGATAGATGAAGGGAAGAAACTTTTGGACAGAGAAATCCCTGAAGATTCAGTCAAAGTGTTCATTTTAGTCTCAGGAAAAAGATGTGATTGGAACAAGCTCCACTTTAACCAAGCATTACCTTTTTTTTTTCTTCTAGGCAAAACTACACCTATCCAAATGCATCTCTGGAACAATCCATCTTCATCACACTAAGGTCAGAGTAACTTTTTCTCTTGGCAAAGAAACACTGTATGGCATGTTTCATAGTAATTCAATGCAAGTCTCAGGATTGTTTGATTCTGGAATAATCTCTTTAAATGACCTGCAAATGTGCAGATTCTAATGAAGGGTTTTTTTTTTTGCTCCTGTCTGAGTGGATAGACTTTCTGGAATCTTAGCAACCAGCTCAGATTATTCACTTGAGTAATTTGGATGGCAAAAAGAAGGAACAGAAAGATTACTGTATAGAGTCCTGCATCTGACACCTTTACCAAGCTGCTTAAAAAGACAGAAGTAAAAAGAAGATGAAGCTGGGAAGATCACAGCAGAGTCAGGAAACACTGCAGAATGATTGGCTGAAAAAAGTCACACAACAGCAGCTTACCCACATTATGCAGGTTCTTTTCCTCTAGCACCTGCCTTATCCAGGTATCCTCATCATGCTTTCCTCCTGCTGCTTAGAAAAGACCCCAAAACCACTGCCAACAAAACAAGGGGCAATTATTTAGCCTGTCATCGTTTTCAAGCCTGCAACTGCACAGAAAGTGCTCCCAAGTTTTGAATCGATCGAACTTTTAGAAGGACAAAAAGGTAGCAAAGCTTTAAAGCATCACTGCTAGACTGCTAATAAATGCTATCCAAATGAATGTTCAAGAGAAACCAAAGACATTGAATGTTCCAGGTACTGTAGACAACAAGCTGTTCACAAGACAAATGACACCTTCACAGACAGAATACAATAAATTAGAGGCTCTGGTCATTGTAAAACAGAGTGTGTTTACTGTTATTGATAAGCAATAAATCACCTGCCCGCTAACAGTTCCTCCCTATAAATCACTTACAATGAAAGAAACAGATGGTTCCACCACGCAGCCATTCCTCACCACAGCCCTGAGCTGGGAGAAGAAATACACTGTGCTGAGCCATGCTCATTTTTAACTGTAGTTGCTCTACAGCAGAGTAGGGGAAGCAGGATGGCAATGCAAGAGCCATAGCACTGTGCACAGTGAGATACCAGATGCAGCTTCTGCAGGATCCTGGCAGGGCCGAGCTGCCTGTGGAGCTGCAGTGTCTATCAGCCACGGCATGTCCCTGGTTTGGACTCCAGCATGCAGCAATCCATCGTGCCTGGCATTCTCGCCACCCAGACCACACCTGGTATGTGTTATCAGACTGTTCTGCAGGAACTGTCAGGCTGGTGTCTGCCACCAGCATGATCCTAATGTGATCTGACTTGCTTTGAAGGGATGAAGCTTTCTAAAAACTTTTCAGTAAGAACTTCAGTCTCTTGCTATTACACCAATCCCTCCCTTGCCTAACTAGAAGGAAAAGGATTCACATTTGTGATTTTCCTGCAAACCAACATCCATTTGTCCAACTGAACAAGCTGGAGACACTGCTGTACTAACACACTGCCCTTTTCTGCTGGTAAAGTGGCTTTACTTACTTATTTTTAAGTATCTCTTTCCAATATAATGCTTCAAACTACTAAGTAAAGGCTTAGAATCATAGAATAATAGAATTGTTAGGGTTGGAAAGGACCTCAAGGATCATCTAATTCCAAACCCCCTGCCATGGGCAGGGACACCTCACACTAGATCAGGCTGACAAATCCAGCCTGGCCTTAAAATGTAAGCTCAGAGGGTACTTAATTTGCATGGATTCGCTGATATATGTAAAAAATACCAATTAGAGTTACAGCAAAATGTAAGCTAACTCTACAGGTATTAATAAAACAGCAGCTGATCACGATGGCAAAATTCCAGGCTGAGAGGGACTCCACAGCCACTGGCCCTCACCAGTGAAACCACACTCATGAAATAAAATTGGAAAGGTTTCAATATTGGCACAGTTACCACAAGCCATGAATGTCTGGCACCCGCTAATTTGCTACCAAAATAGGCTGTCAGTAAAAGCATTAGTGGTAGAACACACAACATTCATGACTGGATGATCCACAAATATGTGCTACACTAGCCTTGGCAAGAAAGGAGGCCCTTCAAGCAGGGCCAGAACAAAACCACCTCAGTGATTCCAGTTTAGTCACAAGCAGTAGTAGAACACTGACCTGCTCAGACCAGTTAAAAGGCTTTTAAAACAGGAACAAGCAAGCAGTTTGTTGTGTCCAAGGGCAGGAAACATTGCCCAATTAATTGTGCTGGGTGTTACAGTACTACTGAAAGATGAAAGGGAAGAAAAAAAAAGAGTATGACATTGTCTAAACAAATCTTCCAGCATTATTAATTCAAGTCTGTGAAACAGTATGTGACTAATGTTCACTGGCAAAATTAAATTCAACTACAAAAATTAGGAGCTCTGACTGCAGCAATAATTCCACATCCAATGCAGCCTGCCCATTACTGGCCTACCCCTGCAGCATTTTCCTCTTATGGTTTTGTTACAGGTTTCTTAAAAGTAAGAATTTTTGCCCATAATTATTATTATCTTCTCCCCATGTTACATAAATCATAATGTTCTGGAAAACATTCTTTGTAATCAAGCTGGCCTGAAATCTTTGGAGATCCTTTGGAGCATGAGTGGGGACAAACATGAACAATGGCAGGCATTGACTAATCAGTTAATAGTAACTGAATAATTCAAGGCTGAAATACAGTGCTGGGTTTATGCCATCTCTGACCACAACCAGGACACAGCCAGAGCATCACGTTTGGGAGGACTGGAGTTCATCACCTCTTAGAATAGGATCTCTTGGTTTCCAGCTCTGTGGTGGATGGGGCTGACTCAGTCTAACCCTTATCCAGCATGACATTGCCTTTGTGATATAAATAGTGTCTTATTTGCCTGCTTCAGAGGAACAATGTTAGTCAAGAAAAGGTCAAGTGCTTTTGCCATGAGGGAAAAGAGCAAAAATCATCAGTAATTTAATATTGCCTTTTTTTTTTATTCTGGAGGACAGGAGACTCCAGGTGCTAATCACATAGCAGGGAGAGGACTAGAGAAGAGAAGACAAGGCATATTTATCTAGCCTGCAGTAGCACAAAGCAATAATATTTCAATCATTCCTTAATGCCCAGGAGGAACTAGTACTCACCCAGCATCTCCCTGATCTCATCTCTTCTAGAAATCCTGCAAATTCTACAGACAAAGTCTGCTCCAACCTGTCTGCTCTGCTACTGCAGAAATAAGCCCAAGCTGCAGGCAGGTTGAGGGCAGATGTACTTGATACATCTAAGGAACATACACTTTTTTCTTATTCCAAAGTGCTCATTGCATAGAATCATGGAATCATTAAGGCTGGAAAAAGCTCCCAGATCAAGTCCATGAATCACAGTATCACTAAGGTTGGAAGAGACCTCGAGGATCATCGAGTCCAACCTGAATGGACTGAATGGAATGAATTGGTGACACCAATTAATAAACCATGAATAAACATGACTTTTAACCATAGAAAGCCATCAAGTGGATCCATTTTTAGCCAAATGAGACTAATACCTAGTTTTAAGTCTTGGAATACCTCACACAATGCAAGGTTACTGCTCCTAACCCTCAAAGGAGGACTATACAAGTACCCAGGGGTATTTAGTAAGGTTGCTTTCAAGTTTGTTTGGGTTTTTTTTTATTCTACAGAAAAGAGAGTAGCTCTGCTAGAAAATCTGCAAGCAAGGCAGGCTGCTAGATTCATCCACAGCTGAACCAGAGAAATACAGAGAGCTGGGAAACAAATTGTCTACAAATTACTACATGAAGGTGACCCAAAGCCCAAGTTATTGCTAGCTTTTACTGCCTGCCTTTATTGCTTCCAGCACACTGGTAATCCATGCACATGGCAATCCTAATGGAAATCAGTAAACAGGGTCACATGTGTGGCAAACCCCTGCTCTGCATACTCTACAAATACTGGCAGGTCCTGTTTGCTGGCATGGCACCGACCTTTCCTCATGCCTTCTGCTGCCTGTGCAGCTGCAGGGGTGTAGCCTGCACCTAAAGCTCCCACAGCTTCCAGTGTGCAGGGTGGAATTCATCCTATGCAGGGGAAATAAGGGTAATTGCTAAACATGTTATCAACCAAATTAGAAAGTGAAATAATTACAGCAAGTTTCCCCTTGGGCCATCTTCTGCAGACTACAAAAGACTTCCAAGGTACTCCAAACCAGCCCACCTCCCCTGGGAAACACCACACATTGAAAATTAATTGTTTAGCATTAAATTAAGTTACAGCATGCAAGGTGATTGAGATAAATGAAGTATCTGACTTGACTGGGATTATGTCTTTGGTCCAGACCCTGTGATACACAGCTTGTACCCTCCCAGCCTCAGGCTTTTTCTTTTTTTTTTGGCTCATTTGTTTGCTTCTAAACAAGGGAAGTATGCAGGTGATGACTGGTTGTAACTACCAAGAAATACCTACAGAAAATGAGTCTTCCAAAATGCCCCATTCCAAGTGCATTAGCAATTAGAATCTCCTCAAATTTCCATTAGCCTGTCAAAACACAGAGTCATCTTATAGCAGCTTGGACTGAAACTCTTCGAGATTGCCACACTGATTAGATTTCAAAGTATAGACTTACAAATTCGTAGTCTCCATCCTGTGGTACTTTCCAATCAGATGAATTTTTTGTCTGGCCAGACACATTCTTCCCAAAGGTATTGATTTGATTCTCCTTCTCTTTCTGCTCAAAATATTCAAGGAACGATGGTCGGGCTGGCTGCATCGTTTCGTCCCTCCCTGGAAATGTTACCAATAACAAACAAAGATCAGTTGCTTTGAAAAATATCCTTTCAGTCATACAGACTTAGATTATACCCCAGAGGGGTTTCTTCTTTTTTTTTGTGTTTTTATTTAGCACAGACTGGACCAGGTAGCACTGCTCAAGTATTTTCTCAAAGCATGATTTTTCGGCAGCTTTTTGATCATGTAGCTGACTGTACAGTGAGAAAACTGCAGAAGAGAGGCTTGAAGTCTACCACACAAGTGATTACAATGCTGGAGGGATTGGCCTCTAGACTTGCAACCCACCCATCAAAGAATGGTACCAGGGAACCAAGCTTAAGGCACTGAAGAACTGCCCCTGTACACTGCACTGGTTAGGCCACACCTTGAGTACTGTGTCCAGTTCTGGGCCCCTCAGTTTAGGAAGGATGTTGAGTTGCTGGAACGAGTCCAGAGAAGGGCAACAAAGTTGGTGAGGGGTTTAGAACACAAGCCCTATGAGGAGAGACTGAGGGAGCTGGGGTTGCTTAGCCTGGAGAAGAGGAGGCTCAGGGGAGACCTCTCTACAGCTCTCTACAGCTACTTGAAGGAAGGTTGTGGACAGGTGGAGGTTGGTCTCTTCTCCCAGGCAACCAGCACCAGAATAAGAGGACACAGTCTCAAGCTGTGCCAGGGGAGGTTTAGGCTGGAGGTTAGGAAGAGGTTCTACACAGAGAGGGTGACTGCCCATTGCAATGTGCTGCCGGGGGAGGTGGTGGAGTCACCATCATTAGAGGTGTTCAGGAGGAGAGCCAGGTTGCATGCACTGCAAAATACACAAAGTTCCATAAAACTGACATCCAGTGATCCAGAAATTCCTTGGCAGGTACTGTCTCATCCTCAGACAAGTACATATCAATCCCTTGGTCAGCTATGACATACTGTAGGAAGTTATTTGTCTACAGACATGTTAAATACAGAACACATTTCTGCCAAATATGAGAACTGCTGGCAGGGTGGATGGGTTCTGAGAGCAAGAGACCTGTGGCTCCACACAGCCTCAGATGTCACCAGGCATTTTGCAAAGCCCTGCATGGCACTGCCTCTCCAGGGTCAGCTAAAAGCTCAAGCATGAACTGAATGCTTACATTTTTGCACCACGACAACTGGAGCAAAGACAAATTGTTCTACCCCTGGCAGTAGTTCCCCTTTTGAAAAAAACAAAAGCCACAACAAAACCAAACCAAACCAAATCAAACCAAACCCCTCATTGTACAGAATTAGATATAGAATAGCATAGCATAGCATAGCATAGAATAGAATAGAATAGAATGGCTCTCCTACCCTCTAACAGATCAACTCCTGCCCCCAGCTTGGTGTCATCTGCAAATTTACTAGTGATGGACTCAATCCCCTCATCCAGATCATGAATAAAGATACTGAACAGGATGGGGCCCAGCACTGATCCCTGGGGAACACCACTAGTGACTGGCTGCCAGCTGGATGTCATCATCATTCATCACCACTCTCTGGGCTCGGCCCTCCAGCCAGTTCCTAACCCAGCGCAGAAAGACAGACACCTTCAGACAGGCTCTGCGTGAAGGTCAGGCAGGGAACACATCTATGAAGTGCAGAAGAGAGGTGCTGCTGGGAATAATCACTGCAACACAACAGCAATCCAATTACTGCTAAGTGATAAAACATTTATCTAGAAGGAAGCAAACACCCCCTTTGCACTCTGCTGCAGCCCAGCCTGGCTGAAGCAGGAGGTGAGCTGTTATGGCAAATCATGGCAGTGCTTAACACCAGCACATCTGGCAGAAACAGAGGAATTTGTAACAACCTGGGCTGATCCACACAGGGCTTACTGCTAGCCAGCCCAGGGCTCAGGAATTCGGGCTTCCCAAGGAAAAGAAGAAAATGTAAATCAAGCTTCTACTCTGTGTCTTGACAACTATTGTTTGCAGCATGGGAGACTAAAATGACACTGGCTTAGTCAGTTATTTTTGGGGTTTTCTTTCTAAGTGCCACAGTTTGAGGCAGATCCTCCCTTGCCCCCCACCGGGGCAGAAAAACGACTCAGACAAACGGGTTGCAGAAGTGATGGAGAGTTTAAATGGGAAAGCAGTGAGTGTTTTACAGAAGCTACAAGCACAGTGACAAAAGAGATCCCAAAGCACACAGACTCCCTTATAGCATACCCAGAAACCTCCCAGCACTTCCCTTCTCCCTACCTGAGGGTACAGCCAAAACCCCCAGGGCTCTTTCTTCCCCAGTCTCCACCGTTAGGCTAATCTCAGCTGGCCAGATCTGAGATTGCCCTTCCCCCTTTTCCTCCTGGCATTAGGCCTAAGAGGCCTTGAGATAACTCCCCCTCCATTACCCACAGGGGCAGCAAGGGAAGAAAGAGGAAGTGTGAGACCTTGCAGATTGATCTATAGGGAGCAGGACATTATGGGTATGAAATACACAGCTTCCTGTGTAGGAAGGTTCCCCAGCACCCTGATCATCTTTCTGGCCTCCTCTGGATCATCTCCAGCAGTTTCATGTCCCTCTTATGCTGGGGGCACCAGAACTGGACATAATGCTCCTAGGGGGTCTCACCAGAGCACAGGGCAGAGTCCTCTCCCTGTCCTGCTGGTCACACCTCTTTTGATGGAGCCCAGCACATGGTTGCCTTCTGGGCTGCCAGCAACCACTGCAGGTTCATGTTGAGTTTATCATCAGCTGACACCCACAAGTCCTTCTCCCTGAGCATGCTTTGCCACAATTTCCATTGTGCTTGAGAGCCAGAACAATGTTGTGAACTGTTAGCATGTATGCAACTGGTTTTTAATTTTTCTGTGGGAATATACAGTGCTAGTAAGCAGTGCAGCATTTTCACTCTTTCTTTTCCTTTTTATGCTTTGTTTGCTGCAGGCTTTTAGGTAGTGGGAACTTGGCATGAGTTTGTCTCTTGGATTTAAAGAGTGGGACATAATTTCATAATAAAGCAGATAAACATATTGCATTCCTTGGACACTGCAATATGATCAGATCCAAGTGAAACAGGATCTAGTTTGTCTAGTATCATAATCTGCCCTGTGTTCTATGTTGAAGTGTCTCTGGCTTGTTCAAGTACCAAATAAAAGGACACTGGAGAATGTAGAGCTGCCAGAGGTGGCCTGAGGTAGGCTGTCTGGATTTTGGGTCAAAATGAATGAGGGATCTAGAGATGGTAAAAGAATTGTGGGTGGGGATGGGTGGGTTTTGTCAGTGCATGTTTTCAGGAGTGTCTGATGCAGAGGGAGACCAGAAACTACTCACAGAATCACAGAAACATTCAGGTTGGAAAAGACCCTCGGGATCACCAAGTCCCACTGATAACCTTACTCTACAAGGGTCACCCCTAAACCACATCCCCAAGCACCACAGCTAAATGACTTTTAAACACATCCAGGGTTGGTGACTCAACCACCTCCCTGGGCAGCTCATTCCAATGCCTGACCACTCTTTCTGTGAATATTTTTTTTCCTACTGTCCACTCTAAACCTACCCAGTTGCAGCTTGAGGCTATTCCCTCTTGTTCTATCACTAATTACCTGTGAGAAGAGACCAGCACCAGCCTCCCTACAATGTCCTTTCAGGTAGTTGTACAGAACAGTGAGGTCTACCCTCAGCCTCCTTTTTCAAGCTAAGCAGCACCAGTTCCTTCAGCTGCCCTACATAACATTTATTCTCCAGGCCTTTCACAGCTTCCTTGCCCTCCTCTGCACTGGCTCCAGCACCTCCACATCTCTCTTGTATAGAGGTGCCCAAAACTGAGCAAAATACTTGAGGTGTGGCCTCACCAGAGCTGAGTACAAGGGGACAATCACCTCTCTACTCCTTGGCCAACCCTAATGGCCACACCAGACTTAGGAGTGTCTTAGAAGTGTGCCTAACTGCAGAGAGCTCTTATGGATGGAGCCCCTGGACCCGTGTCAGAGTTTGTCATTCCATTCCACTCCCTGCACTCACCATGAATCAGGCAACAGTAAGACTGCCATGTGCCTGAAATGTCAGGAGGTGTTCAGCCCCAAAACTCTTTCAAGGACACACAACACAAAGGTTACAATTGGAAGAGGATTTAGTTTTGTTTTCCTTAACCTGTTTCAGAGTTGATGCCTGGGTTTGAGTGGTGCCTTGGAGGTGTAAAAGCAGCAGCAAGAATCGAGCCAAAAGGGCCCAGAGAAACCCTGACAAAGACTTGTGCTCAATGCTACAGAGGAAAGGAAGCAGCTCCAGGGGAACCCAAGAAGTTTCCCTGTCCTAGGAGCGTAGAAAGCTTCCTCCCCCCAGATGTGGGCCACGAGAGGCCATCTCCATGGTGCATGAGCAGCAGCAGCAAAGAACAGAGCCAAAAGGGCCCGAGGGGGTGCTGACAAGGGGCTGTGCTCAGTGCTACAGAGGCAAAGAAACAACTCCTGGAGAACCCAAGAAGCTTCCCCGTCTGCAGAGTCCAGAAAGCTTCCTCTCCCTGGATGTGGGGCCCGAGAGATCTCCGTGGTGCATGAGCAGCAGTATGAACCTAGCCAAGAAGGACCAGAGGAGGCCCAACAAGGGGATGTGCTCAATGCTACAGAGGAAAAAGCAGCTCCTGGGGAACCCAAGAAGCTTTCCCGTCCTGGGAGTAAATAAATTTTCCTCCCCCCAGATGCGGGGCACGAGAGGCCACCTTCATGGAAGCACAAAGCAGGCTCCTGGCCAGAATGGCCCAAAGGAGGCCTGGCCCTTAAGGGGCCGTGCTCAGTGCTGCAGAGGAAGGCAAAAAAACCCCATAGGCATTTACTAGCTCACCTGGGGGAAAAAAGCCTTCCTCCCCCCAGCTGCAGGGCACGAGAGGCCGTCTTCGTGGTGCACGAGCAGCAGGCAGTAACCCAGCCAAACGGGACCAGAGGAGCTTTGACAAGTGGTCATGCTCAGTGCTGCAGAGGAAGGCAAAAAACCCCCAGGGACCAGAGCCAATCTGCCCCGGGGGAAAAAATTCCTTCCTGACCCCGGCACCCGCGATAGGCTACTCCCTGAGCATGTGGGCAGGACCTGCTTCCTCCTCCCACAGGCTGGTCACGCCTCCCAAGAGATGCCCGAGCCCTATTCTCCCTCAACCTGCTGCCACCTCAGGGCATTTTGAGAGTGGTTAAATGCCCCTGGCCTGAATGACCCTCGGGGCAGGAACCCTGGCATGACACCAATAGGTGCTCCAAAGCACTGGATACCCTGGCAACATCTCTACATCCCATTTCTTACAACTACTGGCTCCAGAAGGGATGCTTTGCAGTGCTCCTCAAAGCTGAAAAATCCTGATTTCCTCAGGCACCTCCAGAAATTGGTGGTTCCTCTCATAGCCAGCAACCTAGTCTAGCTTCTGGTCTTCCTCACTCAGCCCTCACCAACTGCTTCCACTGGCTCTTCAAGGGCCTCCTCGGGGATGTCTCTGGGCTGCTCCCAGGCCAGGATCTGGCAGCTGACACAGGAGGATGCTCCCTTTTATAGTGTCCCGGGGCACAGTCACTGTTGTGCTGCTGATGCCAGGTGATGGCATTGTGCCATCAGGGTGATGTGCCCCCCCCCGGGTGCCCAGCCCTGCCCCTTGCCACCTCCACTACCTCCCTTCTGCCCAGCATCCTTCAGAGGAAATTGACAGGAAATTGTCAGAATATTGCATTACTGCACAGCACTTCCTATTTCCTACATTAGGCAAGACTCCAGTCTTCACTATTGGTAAACAATTACCATGTTAGGAAAGTGTTTTGAAATATTTTGAGGTTAAAATACGACTTTTCTGATCTACAGACTAGAACTAATGATACAAAAAATAGCAGGTATAAACTGGAGTACATCAGTCAGTTTACCCCTGCTGGAAATAAAAGACACATCTGCTGCCCTGAATTTCTTTCTTGCTGCCTTTCTTCCTGTTGCCTTTGCCTAGATAAGAATTCTTACCTGCACACTGTATTAATAGTCAGTGAATGTTTAAAGCAAGAAATCCCAGGCTTTATTCTTGTCATGCAGTTAGGGATGGTTTGGGTTTCATTACGCTTTTCCCATGCCCACGCTGCTAAGCCTGGCTGTGTCCTTTTTGAAAAGCCATTTCCCCTTTTGAGGGCAGATTGGGTTTCATTAGCAAATTAAATGAGCTAAGATGCAAACTTGGCAATTTCCTATTAGAAAAATGATTCAGAGAAGCTCGTTAGTCTTGGTGGCTTTGTGAGACAGCCAGTGGGTGACGCTTCAACCTAAAGCAGAGAAGTGCCACTGCCAAGACTCAGGAAACTTTTCTTCCCCGCTAATTAACCTGTGATTTGTCATCTAATGCAATGACCATAAAAGCTGTAATGTGACCAGAAGAATGAGTATGGATGGCAGAAGGTTTATAACTGAATAAAGTATTACTGGTAGCTGTAACTGGTGCCGTATCAGACGCACATTAGCCAAGTAGCTGATGCAGGTACCCCACATCTTGTCAGGATTTACATCACAGCTATGTCAAAAATATTGGCTGTGTTTGGCTTCTGATTTGCTCTGTAGACAAGAGCTTTTCTTAGCAGCTTCCCACTACTTAGTGTTATTAATGTCCAGTGGTACAGTTCTGTGTTTAAAATGAATGGATCGATTTAGGCATAACTGGACCATAAACCACTCTTGGCATTAGGCATTTAAATACCACACTCTTTACAGAAACACCTACAGTGATGAAACTCTTCTTGAACTGTAGCAGCATTGTACAGCCAAATCTTCACAGATAACTCCTCCAGCTGCATTACTTTTGACTTTTTTCTTCCTAGCAGCCTTGCTGGCAAACTTGACATAGAGGGGCCAGCACAGCTTAAGGATCATAGAATCAACCAGGTTGGAAAAGACCTCAGAGGTCATCAAGTCCAACCTATTACCTAACACCTCATGACTAACTAAGCCATGGTTTCAAGTGCCACATCCAATCCCTTTTTGAACACCTCCAGGGATGGTGACTCCACCACCTCCCTGGGCAGCACATTCCAATGGCCAATTACTCTTTCTGTGAAGAAAGAGTAGGAAGAAAGGATATCAAGCTGTGCAGCCCGGCAGACAGGATTTTTGAGCCATGGGAGGAGTTGTACATGCTGTCACTTCATTGTGAGATTTTTGCTGTGGGCTTTGAACAACAGTCCTCTGCAGCATGCTAGGACTTGGAATAGTGGCTATGCACAGACTGATGCGTGAAGAGTTATATCTAAGTTGGATGCTTGCCTACCTTTTGTTCTTCTGAGCATTTGACAGAGCTTTAACCAAGACAAAGTTAATCATGTGTTAGTATCTGCAAAAACACTGACACTGGAGAAAGATGTCTGTGTTTACCACAGCTGGTTTTGCTGTTCCCAACACTTTATCATTAAGCTCCTGCATTTGTGATGGTGAGGGACAGAAAGCAGGGGCATAGGGGTTTTTGACACATGTGCTGGCTTGAGGAAGATGAGAAGCATGACTGCCCCAGCCCTGAACAGCATACAGGAGGCAGTATGGTTCAGGAGACTCAACCAAGAGACAGAGTTGCAGTAAACCACAGAGTAAGTATGGCTCTGTCCCATACATATGCATATATTTGCAAACCTGTCTCTTCTAAGAATAAACTCCCGACTGGATCAAAACACACCCTGGAGGAAGCTTTCCTCCTGAATAGGAATAAGGAAAAACCTATAAACTTTGAATTCCTTAATTGCAGAAGTTTATAACCAAATTAGCTTTTTACCAGCAGATTTTCAAGCTTCAGGGGAAAAAAGAAAGTGTTCATTGCTATGCTGTTTTCTGTTCTCCCTAGATAAGCAAATGAGTTTCTGGGGTTTGGATAGAAAGGGTGGTAGCAAATGCTTCCTTGGTTATAAATCATTTGGGGAGGGAGCCTGAGCTCCTGCCCACAGTGTGCTGGATCCGAAGACCTCATCCCTGTTGATGAGATTGTTCCTCATCAAGGTTCATCAGAACCTGAGCCAGCTGATGTAGGATAAGAAACCTTCACCTCTTACTGATGCACTTTCACAACTCGCTGCCTAGGTCATGTACTGTGCTTGCTGGACTAAGTCAGCAATGAAAGCTAACAAGGTGGAAGATATGAGGTCTCTGCTGAATATCTGTGATGGCAGAAGAAATCTACTACGTATTTATAATATTTTCTGAGTTTTTGTGTAGAGGAGATCCAAAAGGAGGTAACCTGGTCTTAAATAGCTTTAATTACTGTGAGAACTTTCTCCTCTTTCAGGAAGAATCCTCAGTTTTTGACACCATGGCATTGGGTGACTGTCAGTACTCTTTTCCTTAGATGTCCTATATTAATTAAAAGAGGTTAGGACATGCAATGTCGATTTTTATGGTCATTTAAGGTCACCTTCTTATTAGCAAGACCTGTCAGGTAATGTTCTGCTTTGATTTAGTTTGAGATAGGCTATAATTATGGGAAGACTTGTCCTCATAAGCTTCAATAGACATGAAGTGATATGTGGCCAACTTTTAATGTGAGGAAATCTCAGCCTGTGTTGCCATGGAGTGAGTTCATTAATGATGGAGCACTTTTTGCTCTGGTTGAATAAACTGGCATCTCTCTTCTTTGCTGCTTAAAAGCACTCACTTCTCAATGTACTGTACAAATTACGCTGTCCAGCTGCTAAAGTTTATCTGTGATCTTCAAGAAATAGCCTGAAGCAAACAAAACTGCAATTCCATTTGAAATTTAATATTAATGAAGTGCAGGCACTGTTCTGTGCATCCCAAATGTGTGTGCATTATAAGCCTTAAAGTTCCATAACTTAGACTAAAGCAGACAGAAGCTTCCTGAGACTACTGGGGGCTAAGCCTTTTACATAGAAGTCAGTGGAAGATCTATGCTTACTCAGACCACTAAAATGAAAAATGAGATTAGATGTGAGACCTCCTAAATAATCACAATTAAAAATGGGTACACACTGTGGAGGAGGTTGTTTTGAATACTAAGGAGCTGAGGCATGCTCAAGAGCGAGCGCACAAAAACTTCAGGCTGGAGATGAGAGAGTTTGTAACTCCAGAACGAGTCTGACAGCGGCAAGGACAAAGCAAGCCACTTGCCTTGTGACAGATGCTGATCCTGCTGTGAAAGGGACTATTTAATCTTGTATCCAAGAGCACAAGACTGCTGCTTGTCCCAGGGGATCCTTGCTGGTGCAGTGATAGCTCTGCCTCCTTTAAAGCTACCATCAGTGCTTTTCACTTCACTCCAGCAGGGCTGTCCAGAGCTGCTGCTCCCTGGGCTCTTTCTGGGCTGTGTCTGGTGTCTGTGATACTTCCCTAGCGCAAGCCAACGTACAAATTCTTGGCCTTGTTGCTTCTGACACCTCAATCTCCTAAACACAAGAGGTCTCCAGAGCTGAGGCCAGTCGTCTTTCTGCAGACTGCAGCCTCCTGCACTCCTGACAAGCACATGTACTACCTATCATGGTTTAGTTTGATGTTGCTAATTAGCAAGCGATCGCTTCCTTGCTGATCTGCACTACCTTTTGTAGACAAATTTGTAGCAGCATGCCCTGACTGTTCCATGCCATCACTCTAGCTCCAATTTTTGTGATATAAGGCAGGAAGATTCTCACCATGGCTTCAGGAGTAGATGTTTTAAGTATTAACTGTATAAACTGACCTAGGCAGAGAGCATGCAGTGCTCCTGAGGTTATCTTATGACAATCTTTGTGACTCTAGAATGCTCGCCCTAGGTAGAAAACAGCAATCTCTTTCCAGAGGAAAGAATAATTAAACAAGGATTCTTCTGCTCTAGAGTTTGAGCAGGGAAGAATAATTTTTGAGAAAGGCAGAAATTTCAGTTTCATTACTTGGCAAGCTTGCTCAGACAGAAGAACTCTGTAACTCCCACTTTCCTTTTGAAGCCTTCCATAAAGCTGACAGGCTTCTGAGATTTTTTTCAGTTGTGAGAACTAATTTGACAAAAATCAACAAAATGAGTGCTTTGATTCTTTGGACTAGATGACTCTGGATGATCTGGTTTCATGGATATTCTTCACTGCTGGAAAGAAAAGTAAAGCTCTTTCTGGTTTAACTGACCACACTGTTTCTTTATCATTCTACTTTCTCTGCAGCATCACACCGAAATGCAAGCAGCCTGCAGATTCTCCTCATGTTCTCTGTCAAAAAAGCTTGATGTAAGGAGGTCTGAATGCTGCAGTCAGCCATCCCCTCAGGTCACATTTCTGGGGAGGAAGCACACAGGTAAAGTTTTTCCTTAAAACTTGCCCTTGCTGTGGCCAGGCAGAGGAGAGGATCCAGGATGCTGAGGCCACTGCCTGTTGCTGGTGTGGCCTTGCTGGCTTCTTGCAGTGCCCTCCTTGTACCTGTCAGTTGTCTTTGGGCTTGTCTGGGCTGTTTGTGCTTTAGGTAGGGACTGTTGCAACTTGCATGCTACCATGTGCAGTTGGACTTTGCTTTCCAGTGCTGAGTGAGGTATGCTGGTACTAAAAGAGCAGTGAGGTCACTGTGGTGCTCCTGTAAAATCAGAATCTAGGATGCTTGTTGCTCATAATTTACAGCATTCTCTACCTTTGAAACCACCAATTCCACATCTTTTTTTGTTCTCACACACAATGCTGATGTTCTTACACTTTTCTAACCATGGCTTTACGCCAGGCAGTGCTTGTAAGTGTTCCATGGAGGACTTTGTTCTTCACCACACAACAGGCTGAACAACGAGCAGTTCTGGTCCTCACAGTGCCTGTGGCTCTGTGCAGCTAACACAGACCTGCACTTCTGCAGTCAGCTGGACCAGCTCCAGCAGAGCTGTGGTGCTCCATTTGTGTAATTAATACAGCTCCTCAAAGATGACTGCGTATGGAAATGGGGGCCTGCTCATGGCTCCAGGGAGCTCTCATAGCTCATCCTTATAAGCAGCTCTCCCGGTTTCAGGATCAATGCATGGTGAAGCCTTTCTTATCCCTGCAGGGTGACCTTCTCATGAAAGGCTCTTCTCTGCCACAGCTGTGATCTCACTTTCTGTCAAATGTTCATATTTCAGTCTAACCCTATAAAACTAGGAAGTTAAATGCTTTTGGCACAGACTCATTTAGTGCTGTGTCATCTTTCAGCAGGAGCTGCTTCTGCAAATAGCAGTGATCGATTTCTGTCTTTGGCCGCCTGTTATCAAACTCTTAAAGATATAGCAGTGAATTAATAGCAGATCATCTTTGGAAAGATACCACTGCTGTTAAGTGCCCAGACTGAGGAAAAGAAATCCAGTTGTGCTGGGATGATGATTGATTTGATGTCTTTCAGTCTCCAGTTTCTGTCGGTCTTGTTGCATACGCACCCCAACTGAGATCACAGCAGCAGTGAACATTTCTGACGTCTTCTGGCTGGTTTTCATTTGATAACATCTTTTCTCCCATTTTTTGTGTGCCAGCAAGCAATCTCTACTTTAATTAGCTTAAACAAAACCCCAGCTAACACTAAACAAAGATGCCCATGTGTAGACACGCATTAAAATTGGTGATGAAATGTAGCACATGATGGAAAGACCTGAAGAGACTGCAGGACTGGGGGGGGTCTGACAATGTGATGAGCATGAGTCAGAGGAGCTGGGCTTGGCAGGGACCTCTGGAAGTCACTAGTCTGGTTGCCTGTGTGATGGCTGGGACCAGGCTGCCCAGGGCCTTGCACAGTCTTTCCAGCCCTGCTCTACTGCACAACCATCTCTGTTGTGAAAACTTACTTCCTCATGTTCAGCTGAGTGTTCATACTTGATGTGGTTCAGACTCTTCTGTCATCCTTTCACTGGGGAGAGTAGGGCTCTGATGGCCTGCTGGGGTAGGAGACTGCAGCGAGAGTCTCTCCTGCCACCCCCAGGCTGAAAAAAACCCTTTCTTCCCACGCTTTCTGTATGGTGGATACCACTTCGATGTCCCTATAGCCTTCTGCTGCAGCCCACCAGCTTTTCAGTCACTTGTACTGGGGGGGGAAGGAAATCACAGAATCATGGGTTGAAAGAGACCTCTAGAGGTCATCTAATCCAACAATCCTGCAGTAAGAAGCGAGAAATCCTATGGTACTCTTCAGGATTATAAACTACCATTGTCACTTTATGTGCTTCCTTCTTTGGCTCTTTCATTCCTTCATGAAAACAGAACTTTTATGAAACACAGCTTGGATTTGGCTTGTTGTGACAGGACAAGATGGAGGGGATTGAAGCTTGAAGAGGGGACATTTAGACTGGACATTACAAAGAAACTTTTTCCAGTGAGGGTGGTGAGACACTGGAACAGGTTGCCCAGGGAGGTCATGGATGCTGCCTCCCTGGAGGTGTTCTAGGCCAGCCTGGATGAGGCCTTGAGCAACCAGGGCTAGTGGTGGTATCCCCACCCATGGCAGGGGGATCAGAACTGGATGATCTTGAAGGTCCCTTCCAACCCAAACCATTCTGTGAATCTACTGAAGGCCAGTTATGGCAAAGCACCGCTCATCTACAGTCCTTCAAGCCACTTCTGGAGTTTTCCTGGAATAGTTTCGCTGCCATCCATAAGCAATCTGTCAGGGATCAATGTCCCAGTAAAACGTGCTGCCGCCTCATTTAGTATCTGCGGTTTCAGGCAATTGCCTGAGAGCTTTCAAAACATGTAACAGAATGTCACTGTGACATTTTTAATGCTGCCCCAGTAGTTATGTTGAGTGCCCAGAAGAAAAATAGAAAGGCAAGCAAAGGAAAGAATTTAAGCAAATGGAGCTCATTTGACTACAACACAAAACTTTCCCCCCCCCCCCAATGCAAAAAGCTGGAATTGAGGAATCCTTTCCCTTCTGAAGAACCAGGAATTAATTTATGCAAGAATCTCTTTCAAGCCTACTGGAAGGGACTTGATGATCTAAAAGGTCTCTTCCAACCTCAGCAGGCTCTCAAGATGCTTCCTCCAGAAGGCAAAACTGCTCAAGCACTGCCACACACTGAGCTTTCAATACTGTTATGGAGCAGCAGCTGGAAAACAGAGGGGTTTAAGAAATCTGAAGTCTAAGAGGGGAGGTTAAAATCAAACCTGGACTTCCTAGTACCCAGTGATTCTGTGCTAGAGATTTTTAAGACAACCCTATCTGAAACACTGTATTTTAATGTCCTATAAGCACTTTTTACATTAAAAAGAAATAAAACCAACCCCCAAACTGGTGAAGTTAAGAGGTTTTTCGAGAAGGAAGGGCTGAAACACAAGCGCAGAAGCCTGCAATTAAAGAGCCCAAGACACCCAGTGAAGCTAAATTCTCCTGCTAATGCCATGCAAGAACTCTTTTATTGACTTCAACTAGGTTTTATTGTGAGTCATAATACAAGCTGCCAAATGAAATATAGACATCTTTAAAAATATGAATCAATGATGCTTCTTCAAACTCTGTGGTTTCCAAACAGTATTATCACATTTATATTTAAGATCACAAAAAGACCTTGCTCCAGAGAGTTCTGCAGCAGGCTGATGAGCTTTGCAGTTAAATCAATTGAACTGAATGTTATGAGACCATGAATATGGAAATGGTGAGCTGAGAAATGGAGCTATAGGCAATTCTCATGAAGGGCATGCTGCTCAGAGACACTGCTGTGCACAGCATCCAGAGAACAAGCACAGACCTGCTCTGCGTAGCAGCCAGGACTTCAGAATTAGGCTGCTGGGTAAGGAGGAGAACAAGGTGTAAAGGAGAAGTTAAATTTTAGTCTGGTGCAATCATTTCATTAATGTCAGATTTCTTGGAATCAAGCAGGAGGTTTTAAAATGCAACACAACCTGCAGCAGAGTGCTGACTGTGGCTGGGTCTTCACTAGATAGTGCTTTGTGAAGCCCACCAATATCAAAGTGACACCGGTGTAAACCATCACTTGCACCCAGGCTCTCAAGATGCTTCCTCCAGAACACAAAACTGCTCAAGCACTGCCACACACTTAGCTTTCAACACTGTTACAGAGCAGCAGCTGGAGAACAGAGGGGTTTAAGAAATCTGAATTCTAAGAGGAGAGGTTAAAATAAAACCTGGACTTTCTAGTACCCAGAGATCCGGAGCTCTCAGAGCTTGTTCTGGAGCTCCCTCTTGAGTTTAGACACTGCACTGCATTACAGACACTGCTACATCCTCACAACCCACGCTGCTCAAAACTAGTTAGGTCCTTTTAAAGGAGATGCTTTTAATAACATCTCCTCAAACTTCTGTACACTGCTTTACAGAGAGCACTGGATGGTCTTGAGATACAAACGCTGCAACTATGACTGGACAGTGAGAAGATACGCTTGTGATGAAGACGGGAAGAGGCGCACCCTTGGCAACCAGTGCAGGAGCACCACAGACAGGAAAACCTGCCCCTGTGAACCACAAAATGCAACCACACACACTGATGATGAGAAATGAACTGCTGTCTGTTTGTAAAGAAAACCACAGATTTCACCAGGTTTAGTAAAGGCTGGCAAGTCATCCCACTCTTGGGATGACTTTTTAGCTACTCTCAGCGTCAGTCTCCTTGCTAAAGCTACCTGGTTCCACAAAATCTCAGGGCATTACACCATTGTCTTTGTTGCCAGAAGCTGCTTTGTGGGCTGACACCTCTGGTTTCTGACACTAAATCAGTGTTTGCCAAAGTTGAGAAAACTCTTTAAACTGCTTCTGCTGAAATTTCACTCACAAACCCAGCATCTTTCCATGAGCCTTACAGGCTCCCCCACAGAAGGTGCTTTCAACAGAGAAACACCTAAGAAAAGGACTTTTCCAAACACCTGTTGAGATTTTTTTTTTTCCTTCTCCCACAATAGCTAAAGGTCCAAAATCAGGAAGTCTTTGGAAGAAGTGCAAGAGCCACAACATTTTACTACTGCTGAGCCCCAACTCAGCACTTTTCCTCTGCCCTTGGAGGAGCACCTATGCTGAGCAGCTGAGTCATCTATGACTACCTCTGCCTCAACACTGCTGAGGCAGTGTTCCCACTACCCAGTCAGTGGGAACAGGTTTCTATGAGATTCCAGAACTGAGAAAAGATTCCTTCTGTTCTAGTTGTACCTTTCTGAGCAGGGTCTCCCTGCCATTTCTTTAATCAAAGACACAGTTTTAACCCTTCTGCAGCTCAAGCTGTGAGGTCTTCCACAGACTATCAGGGATCAAAGTCACCTATTTCTAAACCCTACATCCTATCACAAGGATTGTAGTTTTAAAGCAAGCTTCTCTCTTTTAGGGCATAACAGATTTCACCTTGAGTGCCTCAGAACAGCAGCAGTTTATTTAGTTGTTCCTAGTGACTGAAGTACCACTACAGATGCACACAAGCCTATAGATGCCTGCTTCTCCCACCATGTGCCTTGCTGTGCTTGAGCCCTGCAAGGGATTTGTCATTTCACACATGTAGCCCTTAATTGGATGCATCACTTCTGAAACAAGCTTGCTGTTTACAGATGCCAGGTTACAGCCAGATCACTTTCTAAGGTGACACAAAATGTTTTGATTACCCTTATATTAGAGTTTCACAAAACAGGTAAAAAAGGATCAACAAAAAGCCTTCATATTACCTAAAATCAGGCATGGACCTAAGACTTTCAGCTCTCCAGAACCAAAAGACATCATGACAAGCCACCAAAATATCAAACCAGGCTGGAAACACCCATCACAGCCCACATTAGGTTCTAAGTAATATTCTATAAAAATAAAGGTGTTTCCTTACTTTTCATGGTGCCCTCCTCCTCCTCCTCTTCTGTGTTTATGACCATTGTACCCAGCTGGGATTCCAAGGTGCCGTCATGTTCGATCATGGTGTTGGCTCCATCACTCAGCGTGTTGACAGCTCTTATGGTACCAGTTTCATCTCCGCTTGCCCTCACCATGGTCCCGGAATCAGTTTCATCTTCTTCCTGGACAAGGATGCCATAAAGGATTTTTTTACTCATGGTGGTGAAGTCCTGTGAAGAATATCTGTAGCCAAGGACACTGGCAAGCCTTACTAATTCAGAGATTAATTACACAAATACACATAGAAGCAACATTTTGGTTTATGCACTTGGTTCTCTCCCTGTCATCTCCAAACAGGTAAGGAAAAGTCTTCATACTTTTCTGCCAGCATGAAAAACATAAGAGAACAGATAATCAGCAGAAACTCCTCAGTGCAAGCTGTGGCTCATTTCTGACCTGGTGACCTGTCCAATATTCATTCAGTGTTTCTATTCATGCTGCTCCTTTAAACAGTAGACCTAAACCCCTTATCTCAAGTGGTTCAGCTCACTGAGGAGTTGTTAGGTATTAGACAGCAACAGGACTAGGTCTGGAGTGCTTGTGGGACACTGAAGAAAAACAATCACCTTGTTTTTAAGGAGTCTCTCTTTAGCACTTAGACAGTTTTACCTGCTACAAACTTCAGAAGCACTGAAGCAAAACTAACTGAATTTGCAAATCTTTCAAGAGGAATTAATTACTATTGGTCTAGTAATTTGTTTTGAAATTAAAATTATTGGTTTGTTAATAGGTACTAATATTACAGAAGTGGAATTACTGCAGTCAAGGCACAAGAGACTGACTGTAGGAAAATATAAGCTCCTGAAACAAGTTCTGGTAGGACAATTTGTGGGAGAGAGTTAAATTAGCCAGAGGTAGGAGCTTCATTAGGTGGTGTGTGCTTCACTAAGTATATATTCTGACCAGGATTTAATCAAGGTCAAAATTTCCACAGTCCACTTAGTTTCTTAGAAATGTGGACCAAGTATCTACTAGAACAGAAGTCACTTCCTAGGTTTATTGTAGAGTTTCTATTCATCACACCTTGGATGAAATGCTCTTGTTATAAGGACAAAGTTCACTGTCCTGTGTGACATGGACTTACTGATCTTTATCAGTGCTAGAGGAAAAAACATAGGCCTCACACATCAAGCTGCAATACTACATCTCAATGTCACAGAGAAGCTAGACCCCTCCACATTCTGGTGTTCCAAGCATTTTATCTGTTCAGCCAAGCTGTCCATAGAGTTTACTTCTCAACCTCAAAACCAATAGCAAGAGGAGAAGAAAACTACACAAGAGGTTAATGGAGGAGAAGTAACTTTATGTGGAGATGAGTGGGTGAGAGAAAGTAATAGATTTGTTAGCTACACATCGTTTAACAAAGGACTGCAGCAGAAACTTCCACAGCACTTGGGAAGTGCTTGGGAACACTTTTCTGCCAGTAGACAGAGTTTGGGAAAAGACACACACTGACATGAGACAATTCAACTCCACTACACAGACTCCATCTCCCAGCAGCGTGACTCCAGATGGGTCAGAAATGAAGAAGAGAGGGTAGGGACAACACTCGGAGCCAACATTAAGCCAACATGACCATTAAAGTGGCTTCCACACTGAATAAAGAGGCGGCCCTGAACCGGAAAACTGGGTGATCTTCAGCACAGATACCGTGGATCATGCTCTTCAGGTCTGACCTCTGAAAAGAAGTGGCATACAAAGCCTTTTGTTGTTCATTTATTCAGGCTGAAGCAAGCAGAGGCTCAAACCCAACATGCGTTCCATATTCACATGCTGTAACCACTGGAACAAGGAGCCCAAACTTCAACTCACAGCAATCCCCTGAACCATTTGTCATGCCCTCACCTTGGCTTTCTGTCGGTTGCTCTTGTGCAGTAGAAAGTTTCTATAAGGGGGGTTCTAAAGCACAACAATAGTAAAACAACACAACATATGTATATCATAATGCATCACAGATATTATTTTCTACTAGGAGAGCAGTGTAAACCCTGAATCTACAGTGAAGAATTCTCACTGCTGCATAAATAATGTAGTACAGTCCAACTGGGAGAGCAGATCAGGTCTTTTGCATACACTACTTCGTAGCCCTGTTCAATCACAGGTCTTGTGCTACACTCTGAGCTAAGCAGTAAGCCACACATGCTGGCTATTCCCTTCAAATAGAAAGACTGAGCAGGGACCAAGCCTCAGCTTAAGCAGTTCTAAACCAGAAAACTCAATACCTAAACCAAATCCACCAGCAACTGGACAAAATACTGCAAAATCAAACACTAAAGCAGCTAAATTTTGTGAAAGGAGCAAAGGTTTGGACTGTGTACACCATTGCTATTAAATACTCACTGAATTCTCTTCATCATCTTGATCCAGTTCACGTTGCTGTGCCTCTTGCCTTTTCAACTTGATATCCATGGCTTCGTTAATCAAGTCCCGCAGAATTGAGACTCCTTTGGCACTTTTAACAAAGGGGTGCTGAGAAGCATTTTAGAAGCAAATAAGCACTGCATCCCAATCAAGACATAAACCACTCTTACTGTGGTCTACTTCCTATCAAAATTAAGGTTTAATTCAGTATGTTACTAAAATAAAAATCCTGTGCAGGACTGGCACAGGAGGGAGACCTCCCACCCTCTGAACGAGATCATGCTCCAAAGGGCACTACGGCTGTGAGACTTTGTCCTGGTTTAAGCCTCCAGGGCAAAAACCCATGGGATCTCAGGGTCCAATAGTTAACCCTTAACCTACAACATACTTAGGCTCATTCCCCTCCCACATTAAACTTGTATTAAACCCTTATTTCTTTCCTTAGCAGCTTAGCTGTCAAGAATCATTCACACAGCTCATCACCATGCCTAGACCATTCTCAGCAACCACTTTCACTTAGTTTCCACTTTCTTAGTGCTTTATGAAGCAGTTTCTTGGCAGTGCTGGTGAGAATTTGAAAGGGAAAAACTTCTCCAAAAGGCAAACTAACGAAAGAACCACCCAGAGAAGAAAAAGGCAGGAAGATGATGTTAGACTGGCTCTTAAAGAAGAAAAGTTGAAGTCAAACTTAAGATTTTTAAAATAAGACAGCAAGAAGTAAAACCTGGAGTGAGCAGGAACAGCAAGTACCAAACCAAACATCTCAACGGACAAGCAGCGCTGCCTACCCCAACTGGCCTTCTCTAGAGCTTACATTCCACTAAGAAAAGGCAGACCTGCAGAAGCTGTGTTGCTGTGGCACGCTGCTCTGGGCTCTTCACAAGACACTGCTTTACAAAGTCAGTGAAGTTGTCTGACCAGATCTCTGGCCTCCGGAACGTTGGAGGTGGATTGGTTGGAATCATGAAAATTGCCTGAGAACAGAAGAACATTCCAGACTGGCAAACAAAGCTTAAAAGATTTCCACCAATACAACAAATTCACACATACACTGGCACCAAGGAATGATGGACATTTCACCTTTGCTGCTTCTGGAGAGCTTGTGCCAATATCATGAATTTGCCCAGAGGGATGAAGAAATCACTCTCTTCTTACTAGGTGTTTACATGTCTGTTTGAGCCATTATGTCTCCCAATAGGTGTGAATCTGCCAATTTCAAGTCTTAAAAATTTGTGCTTATATGAGAAAATCACTTTGGTAATAAACTTGAAAATATATTTCTTCACACCCAGCAGCTATGTCTTAACAGAAGAGGCTCCTGATTTTCCCTCCCATGCAGATTCTCCTTCTCAAAGACTTGGTTTTCACTTAATCAACAACACAAAGAACTGCCAGAAAACAAGTCATTTACTCTAAACCAAAAGCAAGGTGGCAAATTGATGTTTTTCAGCCAGCTGTGACAGCAAAACCTTTCCATACAGCAGCAGATTTTTCACAGGCTACAGTCCTTACCCTCATAGGATGAATATCTGCATATGGTGGTTTGCCTTCAGCCATTTCTATTGCAGTGATCCCCAGAGACCAGATGTCTGCCACACAATTATACCCAATTTCTTGAATCACTTCTGGAGCCATCCAAAATGGGGTCCCTATAACTGTGTTCCGCTTTGCCATGGTGTCCTGGGAAGAGCAGCGAGATAAAGATCCAGACAACGGCAACTGTATTAGCCATAAACATTTTTTAATGAATTATCACCCAAATTACCTTCCATTTGCATGTACACACACACTGTTAAATTCAGCAAGACTGTGCTATGGAGGGCTGCAGAGAGGAAATTAAATGTGCTTACAGAAGTCACAAATACCCTGAAGCAAATTGCAAATGCCACTGCAAACCATCGTGCGGGTATAGCAGCTTCCCCAGAGAAAGATCTGCTCTAAAGTGCTGCTGTTCCAGTATTTCATTATGGGATGTAAAGTGCTAAAAAACAGTTCAGAACAATTTCTCAAAGACTCTACAAGCACATCACCCTCACAGGCAGGTTAAAACAACAAACTGAAGTGCACACAGCTGTCATGGGTTTACTTACTGTAAGCTGTCCTGCCACTCCAAAATCAGCCAGTTTTGCATGTCCCTCTGTATTCAGCAATATATTGCCAGCCTTGATATCCCTGTGTATTTTCCTCATAAAATGCAGATACTCTAGTCCTTTCAGTGTGGACTGCACTATTGTAGCAATTTCCTCTTCTGTGAGCTACAAAACAAAAAGCCAAACTGTCAGCTGCTGAGATGTTTACGTGATTCTGCATCAGCCTGTTTTCCTGAGATTCTCTAATTGCCATTTAATTGCCTTCACTAAAGGCTGCCACACTAATGGGGAATTAGTGACTTACAGCATTATGTTGAATTATATTACAATCAACACACACAAACACCAAGCCCCTTTCTCCACTAGTAATTCCTATCCTGCAATAACCAAAGTAAGGCAGAGTAGAGTCTGGTATTCAGAATCAGTCTGCATTTTCAGGAAAGTCAACTCCAAATCTCCTCCACCAATTAAATTCCCCAGATAACCAAAACTTGATCAATGCAATCAGCTTTTCCATCTTTAGAGGAACAAAGTACCTGCATCTCATGCTATGGCCAGTGTCAGACAATGAACACCAGGAGAATTATGCCCAAATTCATAGAATCCTGCAAGGGCTTGGGTTGGAAGGGACCTCAAAGGTTATCTAGATCCAAACCCCTTGCCATGGGTGGGACATCTCCTACTCAGCCAGGTTGTTCAAGGCTTTAAGCACTTTCAGGGTTGAAGCCTACACAGCTTCTCTGAGTAACCTGTTCTAATGCTTCACAACTCTCATGGGGAAGAATTTCTTCCTAATGTCTAATCTAACTGCTTGGTTTCCCTGAGCTGCTGGACACCTGTATTTCCCACTCCCACACTCAAAGTAAAGAGAACATACGGTTTTATTTCGTAACCGAATGATGTCGGAGACAGAGCCAGCGCCGCAGTATTCCATGACTATCCACAGGTCTGTGTTCTTAAAATAGCTGCCATAGTATTTCACCACATGAGGACTGTGAGATGTAAAGAAAGGAGAAGAAAACCAAGGGTCAAATACCAGGAACCAGCATAAATGAATAAGCACAATATACTGCAGATCCCCTCAGTAAGTTTTAAAAATGGAAGCGTCACCGAAGCCTCAACCACAAGCACTCCAAAACTAGTCTGAACTTGCACAGGGCCACTGCAGTCCTGCCAAGCTTCTTCCCCACAGCAGTGCTCACCTGACCTGCCCCTAAGCCAGTTCAGGGAGCTAAACCACCTGAAAATAAACCCTATAAAAATAAGGAGCCACCGGTCTTCATCTGGTTTAGCTCCCTGAACAGGATTACAAGGTCAATGCTGCAGCAAGCAAGGCGGCAGGCCAAGGGAATGAGAAAGAGACCATGGTGGTCCCTGAAACCTGCTGCAGAGCAGTGGCAATGCAATGGAAATGTAACATAAGGTCCAAAGTTTGCTGGAAAATAGCTGTAACATTAATTAAGAGGAATGTTCCCCCACTACCACATGCATCTACAGTGTTGTCCACAATGTATTTTAGGAATCCAGTATGGCCTCAGCTAATCTCACAAAAAAGCAAACTCTACTGGTCAGAATAACCACCTGCCCTCTGCAAAAGGAAAAGGAGAAAACTAAGAAAGATTAATCCCAACTTCATAGGAATAGAGCTAAGAAACAGAAGTGCACTTGGTCTATTCTCTGCTGAATATTTGCCAATGAAAAGCACGAACCCAGCAAAACTAAGTCAGTCACCCACCCGGCATCCCTCAATGCCTGCACAGAAGATGTGATGCTCCAGTGATGCACTCCCTCTGCTGTTCCTAACTGTAAGGTCTCATTTTAGGCCTTGCAATGCTAATATTTAATTTCTATTAAGAAAGAGACTCTTAGTAATGCTTCCCAAGTTACACAGTAAGACTTGTCACCAACAAATTCTTTTCAAGTTACGTTTTGTAGTCTGCCACCAGTCACCTTCATGTAAAGAGATTGAAGTGCAGCAGAGTAAGTGACTAGGACTATAGTTTTATATTGCTAATGTCATTTATTTTAAATGGTTTTCCATGCCTGAAGTCCATCATAGTAGTGTTTCTCAAGGCTAAATCCATAGTATCAGAAGAAATTGGTGTATTTTAAACTTTCAGCCCAGGACACGCTTTAAGGAGGTCTTCCTCATCCATAAGCTCATCCATAAGCCAACCATCAGCCTGCAGAGGTGCCAGCAAGTTATTCTGGGGATGCTCAGGTCAGCAAAGAGCTTGTACTGCACTAGAACCTGCACAGGCAGAAAACAGCCAGGAAGAACAGTTCTGCCACCCCAGCAGATGACAGCAGGTACATTGCGCACATGCAAGAGCAGTCATGCATTAGTGGCTCTCAGCCACGTGCCCCTTAAAAAACAAACAAAACCACCTCCTCTAACAGTTTTCTACTTCCATACCAAAACTTGTTCAGATTTCATTACCCCTTTGGGGATGGGAGCTGCTGTTCAGCACCCAGTCGAGTTACTATACAGTTCAACAGGTGATGGCACAGGGTGGGACTGTGGTCACCACTCACACGCTCGGCTCTGTGCTGCAGCAAGTGCAAGGTTATTAACTCAGCTCAATGCCCTCTTGCCAAGCTCCATTTCTGCTCTTACCTTTGCCTGGATTACCACTACCCAAAGGGTCAGCTAACATGACTTGGGTGACAGGAGGCAACTTGATCCTACAAGTCCAGCCTTTTGAAAAACATTTAAGGCAACATCATGTCTTCTGTCTGATTAAATGCCAGATCACAGCCAACACTTTCCTTTGTGTGCTGACAGTGGGGTTTGCAGGACGTGCTTACCTGTCACACTGCTGCATTATGGATATTTCCTTTATAATCTCTTGCAGGTCAGACTCCACAGGAACTTGTTTAATTGCAACAACTTGACCCGTTTCTTTATGAATGGCTTTGAACACACTGCCATAGGAGCTACAAAACAAAATACTACATAAACACCAAGCACAGTAACATTTAACAGCAGCAGGTGCTGTGGGTTTGCTTTTTACAAGTGCAGACATCAGAAAAAAAATATAAATCCTCCTGCTAAAAATATTTTGTCTTTTGATCACAGGTTCATAGAACAATAAGGGTTGGAAGAGATCTCTGGAGATCATCTAGTCCAATTCCCTTGCTAAAGCAGAGCAGGTTGCCCAGGATCACATCCAGACAGGGTCTGAATAGCTTCAGAGAAGGAGACTCCAAACATCTCTGGGCAGCCTGTTCCAGTGCTCTGTCACCATCACATTAATGTAAGTAACCATCCTCCAGTTTCTAACAAAACACTGGAACAGGCTGCCCAGAGAGGTTGTGGAGTCTCCCTCTCTGGAGACATTCATAACCTGCCTGGATAACTTCCTGTGTGACCTTCTCTGGCAGGGGAGTTGGACTGGATGATCTGTAGAGGTCCCTTCCAACCCCTAATATTCTGTGATTCTGTGACAAAAACACAAGTTAATCACAGCACACTGAGACAGTGAGAAAGGAGCCAACCATCATTACACTGCCCATAGCTCTGGAAGGGCCTTTTACACAAATCAAACAAATACAATTCTCTTCTTCCAGCCCACAGTACCAGGTGAGCACCAGTACAAACTACAGCTCTGGTCAGAGGTTTGCTTGGTTTTGTCAGATATTATCTGTCTGATTTCCAGCCTCTTCACTTACATCAGGCAACCAGACTTACAGCTCATTTTTCATATGGACTGCTTATAAAGGCAGACATGTCACTTGTCCAGCGTTCCCATGCTGCTCTGCCTCACCAAGTAGCACAAAGCAACAGAAGTTCCTTTCTATGTGGATCTTCTGCCAGGGATGAGCTACAAAACCTCTCCAGTTCCCACCGAGCTCTGTCAACTCCAAACTGGCCTTTTGAGCAGTGCTTTAACTCCCTGCTGCTGACCCAGAAGATGCTGTCTGGATTAACATACCACACTCCTGAGGAAAGAATTCCTTATTCTGTTGTTAACCAGCAGTCACTATGGTAGAACACACCTCTGCAGTAACAGGATCATGATGAAAGTGACAAATCAAAGATCACTGAAATGTGTATGCATTACACAGGTTTGTCCTCAGAGAAGCATGAACACATACCCTTCTCCAAGCTTCTCCAGTACATCAAACACTTCTTCAGGCTGTTTGGTTAAACTATCTTCATCTAACTTCTTCAGCTGCCTGTATATGTAAGAACAGAGAAATTATTACATTTGATTTTACAGCAGTTGGGGCTTTGTTGAAACAGAAGAATAAAGAGCATCACTTGAACATACACAAGGTTTAGCTTGAGGAAAATTGATGATCACAGAATCACCATGGTTGAAAAAGACCTCTAAGACCACCAAATCCAACCATTATCTAACTGTGCTAGGGCCACTACTACACCATATCCTTGAGTACCCTATCTAAACAACTTTTATATACATCCTGGGATGGCAGTTCAACCACTTCCCTGGGCAGCCTGTTCCAGTCCTTGGTAATCCTTTCAGCACAGAAGTTTTTACTAAGGTCTGACTTAAATCTCCCCTGGTATAACTTGATGCCATTCCTCTTGTCCTATCAGTTGTGACTTGTGAGGAGTGACCAACACCCACCTCTCTACAACCTTCTTTCAGGGTAGTTGTGGAGAGCTACAAGGCCTCCCTAAGTTTATTTCACCTGACCAGGAGAGTGAATATTATTAGCATCCAATAACAAAAGATGATTAGGAATTACAGGGGGCAGAATTTGATGAGGCAACACAAATCTACAGTTCCTTTGAATGGAAACATACCTCAGCATCTAGAGGCTGGTGGTCAAATACTAACACAGCACTGCAGAGCCCTGCAGCTACTGAATGCATCTGATAAGTTGAATATCTCATATGGATATGTAAAGATACATCATGTAAGGCCAGGGGCATGCAAAGGGGAACATCATCTTCCCCAGCACCTCACAGTACACATGGAACACATTTGATGGGAGAAAAGAGGCAATATTGATCTCACTCGCACATTTTTAACATCCAAAGTTGAAATCTTGACTGTGTGGGCCTGGACATATACTAGGAAAAGTCTATCAGAAAGAAAAATGAATGAAAGGAAATTGGTACCTGACTCTTTAGATCTTAGCACTGCTTGGTCCATCCCTTTGAAATGCATTGCTAAGAGGAGTCAGCTGAAATAACTGCTAGAGAGGAAAACCACCCTGTGTGCACTGCGATACTTCACTTCGACTCCAGTGCAGCTTTCAGGGAGATTGTGTACACAAAACACCAAGATCAGCTGCGTTTGTTTCAGTCCTGCTCTACCACGGGTGAGAGCAGTTCACCAGCAAACCTCCTGAATTAGCCAAGAGCTGCATTGAAAGTGTTCTGAAACTGCCGACCAGCCCACAAACAAGTGCTCTTTCATTTCCACACCAACTAAACAAACATTTGAAACAACAACAAAATAAACCCACAAAAGCTACCCCCGCCCCCCCCCAAACAAAAACCCCAAACCAAAACCACCCCCAACTCCAAACTTCCCACAAGTTTTTGAAACACAGAAACTTACTAATCTCAGGTTTTTCAGAATTCATTGCTCTCACCAAGAGCCATGCTTAAAGTTAAATGCATGTGGTTGCTTGCAACTGCAAATTACAGAATCACAGAATCACCAAGGTTGGAAGAGACCTCAATGATCATCAAGTCCAACCTGTCATCCAAGACCTCATGACTAAACCATGGCACCAAGTGCCACGTCCAATCTCCTCTTGAACACCTCCAGGGACGGTGACTCCACCACTTCCTTGGGCAGCACATTCCAATGGCTAACGATTCTCCCAGTGAAGAACTTTCTCCTCACCTCCAGCCTAAACTTCCCCTGGCACAGCTTGAGACTGTGTCCTCTTGTTCTGGTGCTGGTTGCCTGGGAGAAGAGACCAACCCCCTCCTGGTTACAACCACCCTTCAGGTAGTTGTAAAGAGCAATAAGGTCTCCCCTGAGCCTCTTCTCCAGGCTAAACAACCCCAGCTCCCTCAGCCTCTCCTCATAGGGCTTGTGCTCGAGGCCTCTCCCCAGCCTCGTTGGCCTATTCTGGACACATTCAAGTGTCTCAATGTCCTTCTTAAACTGGACACAGGACTCAAGGTGTGGCCTAACCAGTGCTGAGTACAGGGCAGAATGACTTCCCTGCTCCTGCTGGCCACACTATTCTTGATGCATGCCAGGATGCCCTTGGCCTTCTTGGCCACCTGGGCACACTGCTGGCTCATGTTCAGCTGGCTGACAATCAGCACCCCCAGGTCCCTTTCTGTTTGGCAGCTCTCCAGCCACTCCGACCCTGCTGAAAGCTCTTACTGCTGCTCTCAAAGATCACAGTCCTAGCCACAAGCCTGCTAATTTTGATACTAAATATGTCATTTTTTTCCTTTCCTAACTTCTTCAGAAACTGAGTGAGAAACCACTCATGGATCCCTGGCTATTATGTTTATGTACAAAGGCCATACAGGAGGGGCAGCTCACGCATGGAGTACATACAATGGCTTCCTGAAGCAAAGGAAACATTATAAAGAAGCAGACGCAGGAAGTGGTGAAATACTGAAAGTAGTCACTTGCTTCCCTGCAAAGACAAGTGTCAACCAACAGAACATTACTTGTCCTTGTAAAAACAGGGAGGGAGGAAGGTGTGGGAAGAGAAGAGAAAAAACAATCTAGGTATCGGTGACCACACAAGCTGCCATTTCCAAGGAGCCCAAAATGTGTCCAAGGAGTCCAGAAGTGCAAATGCAAGAGGCAGATCCTTCTAGCTGAAATTGAGGACTAAATTCCACCAAACACACCCCCCAAAAAAAGTTTTTCACACATCAACACTCAATCACCAAATAACTACTGTGCTTGCATCAAACTACCTCATTTTTGCCACAGTTCAGGAGTGCAGTTACTGTGGAGGGTCCAGCCTGTCCCTGCTGCTGCCAGACACACTCTGCCTGTTCTGTTCCCTGCCTGTTTATACCACGCGATGTAACAGCAATACAAACCCAACCTTGCCCAAGCTGCTGATCTAATCTCAGTCACCTTCCAGTTAAACACCGGCCTAAGCAATTACAGAAAAACGCCAGACTTTTCATTTTTTAACAGAAGACATATGGCTGTTTTGTTAAACAGACCCTGGCCACGAAGGCCAAATCCAGCGGCTTCCTTTGTTCCCGGCCCCAGCTGCAGGGGGTTGATAGCAGCACCCTGACAGACGGACACTCCATTCAAACCGCGCTGATCTCCGAACCGCTCCCTGCCAGACCCGCTCCGCCACAGCTCGACGGACAGAGATAGACGGAGCTCGTCCCGGCACCTCTTGGGACCCAGGCTGGCCCCTCGATGGGGCTGCGCTCGACAGGGGCTGTGGGGTGCGCCCCGACTAGGCAAAGACCAGGAAGGCAACGAACCTGCCCACAACCCACCCAAAGAGGCGAGAGGAACGAGCAAGTTATCGAGAGCTTCTGGCAGTACACCTGCTCTGGTCAGTACATCCCCGGTGTAGTCACATTAACCGGTGCAAGCTTCACAGCCGCCGAAGCCTGAACCTTCGCTGACTGCTCGGTTCGTCCCGGTGCGAAAACGTCCAACCCCATCAGCCCCGGCACTCCTCAGCTGCTGCCCGGCAACCCGGGGTGAGATTTACCGGCAGTACCCCGGGGATACGGAGAGGCAGAGACTCAATGGGGCCGGCTACCTGGCTCCCACGGATGCTAGGACCCGCGCCGACGCCCCTCAGGACTGGGACGCGCCGGCACCAGGAAGGCCTATGCGGAGCCAGCTGGACCGGAGCACCCCCGGTCCCCGCTGGTATGCACCCCTTTGCTTACCGGCGCGGGTTCCGCAGCTGCACCGTCTCCATGGCGCGGCGCAGCAGCAGTCGGTCAGACAGGCAGGCGAGCGGACGGCCGATCACTCCCTCACCATCGCAGCCCGCCGCGCCGCCACTTCCGCCCGCCGCCGGAAGCCAGCGGCGAGTGCCCGCCCCGCCGGCAGGAGGCGCCGTGTCAGCTGGCCTCGCCCCGCGGCCCCCGCAGAGGGGGCGTGGCCTCCTGGCCCGGCCCGGCGCGGGCAGCGGCGGCGCGATGGCGGCATCGCCCAGCGCCCTGCGGCGGGCCGGGAACGAGGAGTTCCGCCGCGGGCAGTACGGGCCGGCTGCCGAGCTGTACACCCGTGCGCTGGAGCTGCTGGAAGCCGCAGGTACAGTCCTTCCCGGACTGGGACCGGACCGAACCGGGCTGGCCTGGGCTGGGCAGGGGGTTCCCGGGTGATCACCAATCCCGCTTGTGTCCCGGCGTAGGGGAGGCCGCCGTCGAGGAGCGCAGCGTGCTGCTCTCCAACCGTGCCGCCTGCTACCTCAAGGACGGAGCCTGCAGCCTCTGCGTCGCGGACTGCAGCACGTGAGTGGCGACGGGGACCAGGGGTGGCGGGGATGGGGGTCTCATACATCTGCATCCTCACCGTAAGGTTAGGGCGGTAGGCGAGGCAGGGCCGGTGTCAGCTCCAGAGCACCGCATGCCTGACTTGGCCGCGCCGTGTCCGCGGCGCCGTCCGAGGCCGCCCATCCCCGCCGGGCTCACGCCGACCCGGCCGCTCTCCTCTGTTGCAGCGCCCTCCAGCTCGTCCCTTTCGGGGTGAAACCCCTCCTGCGGCGGGCCGCGGCCTACGAGGCCCTAGAGAGGTACCGGCTAGCTTACGTGGACTACAAGACGGTGCTGCAGGTGGACTGCACCATCCAGGCAGCTCACGACGGCGTCAACAGGTAACGCTGCTCGGTACCGGTGGGCCCGGAAGCACCACGGCTCTGTTAGCTGCTCCTGCCGGCCTGGTGCTGCTCTTGCAATCGTGGCAGGAGCAAGCTGGGTCCCAAGCACACAAATCATCCTTTAGGATCAAGTCCAACCATTCTCTAACTCTTCCAAGGCTGGTGCTAACCCATGTTCCTCAGAAGCACATCTCTGCATCTTTTAAAACATTTCTGGGGATGGGGATTCTACCACCTCCCTGGGAAACCTGTTCCAGTCTTTGCAAACCCATTCAGTGAAAAAGTTTCTTCTAATACCCAACCTAAACCTCCCCTGATGCAACCTGAGGTCATTTCCTCTTGTCCTAAGGGCACCCTAAATCAAGTATCCAAGGCAGGCCTCTGATGCTTCACACAAGGCTCAGCCGTGCTCCCTTTGTCTTCTAGCACTCTTTGCAAGGTGCTGGTTGAGAGCTGGGGATGAATTCCCTGGCACTGTTTGTGCTTTGCTGTGTGCCTGCTTTAAAGGAAGTAATGCATACAAATTCCAGTGCCCTGTCCTCTAAGCCTCCCTGTGCTGACTAGGTTTACAGGCTGCTGTAGTTCTTCCTTATTTCCTCCTGGGGCTGTCTGCTTCACTTCATTGCTGACTGAGGAGTGACAGGCATGTCTCTTGCCAGCTGAGTACTGACAGCTTCAGTCCTTGTGCCATGATATTTTTAGCCATGCTGACATGAAGAAGGTCCTTTCCTTAATGTCCTGTGTGTAGAATTAACTTAGTTTAGATGCATGGGGAGAGGTTAGTGGAGAGATGGTGTCCTCACTACCTGAGACAGATTAAAAAGTGACCCTACTGGCTACAGCATGGCCCAGCAGGCAGGGTGTCTGTCTCTCCCAGGATGACTAAAGCCCTGCTGGAGAAGGATGGTGTGAACTGGCGCCAGAAGCTCCCGCCAATCCCCACAGTCCCAGTTTCTGCCCAGACGAGGTGGAGCGGTCCTGCTGGAGGCCCTGGGGCGAACGCTTCTCCTGTGACTGCACAGAGTGGAGAACCAGGTGAGAGCATGCCCCTGAACTGGGCATAGAGCCCTGTAGCTCAGGATGATGCACAAGACAGCTGCCGTGCCTGCTTGGCATGTCTGCAGCTGTGGCTGAGGCCTGGAGAAACCTGGGCCTGGTTCTGCCACAGCCTCTTCGGTCAACTCTGGATCCTTTGATGTCTCTGTGTCTTGCCTCTGGTATGGCAGTGTTTGCTTTCTGAGAGGCTCTTGTCAGGTTTATGGTGTTCTGTTCTCTTTCACCCTGTTTTCAGACCAGTATGCTGCTGGCAGAGAGAGAGCTCGAACTCTGAAGGAAGAAGGAAATGAACTTGTAAAGAAAGGAAACCATAAAAAAGCAGTGGAGAAGTACAGTGAGAGTTTAAAGCTCAACCAGGAATGTGCCACTTACACCAACAGGTACTGCTCAGAAATTTGCCCAAGTACCCCT
Organism: Dryobates pubescens; assembly: GCF_014839835.1. Classification (NCBI taxonomy): domain Eukaryota; kingdom Metazoa; phylum Chordata; class Aves; order Piciformes; family Picidae; genus Dryobates; species Dryobates pubescens. The sequence continues at coordinate 13,973,857 of NC_071637.1, forward strand.
TGACCCTGGCTAAAACCTCTTGGGGTACTTTAGACAGTGCTGCCTATTGTTTGCTCCTACAAGTGAATAAACCCAAACCACCCTCACACAAACCCTCTGAGTGCAGACTTCCCTGTAGTTGTGTAATATTCTTGGAAGCAGTCGGTTAGGGCTGTTAAGGGATTTCTCCCTTTAATGCTTGCCTGTCAGGGCTGTGGTATTTTTGAGTGGCGTCTGCTGCCCCAGGAACCACAGGCTGCAGTCTATTGTACTTAAAGACTCCTAAGTGCCTGTAAGACAATTGCAGCCAGCACAGGATGTTCTGGACTGGTGTAGATAGGGACCTGCATCCTTGAAATGCAGCTTCTCAGCTTTAGAGCAGGTTGCTCTCCAAATTCTCTTTTGTTTTCCAGACCAAAAAAACTATTTCTCTTTTTTTTTCTTCTTTTTACTGAAACAAACTTGAGGTGAAGGAGTGAGATGACATCATGTGGAAAGATATAGACTGTTACTAGAGTCCAGTTTTGTGTTGTGCTGGGGTTGCAGAAGCGTCAGATTCTAACCAGGTTCCTGTGTTGCAGAGCTCTCTGTTACTTGACTCTGAAGCAGTACAAGGAGGCAGTACAGGACTGTACTGAAGCTCTGAGGTTAGATCCCAAAAACGTTAAGGCACTCTACAGACGTGCTCAAGCACTGAAAGAACTGAAGGTAAGTCAGTTTTTGGATGGTTTGGGGCTATCCTGTGCATGCAGGATCAGGGCCAGAGATGCCCTTTAGAACTTGTTTCTGTGCTAGCCAACATCTGTCATCAGATAGCTGAGACCGGTATGGACAGAGTGGGGGTTTTCTTTCACATCACTGTTTGCATCCCATGAGTTTCTCAGCATTAGGTCCTGTTTCCAGTGTGCTGAAAGCAGCTGTGTTGAGCTTTATCTTTTTATAGCTGGTGAGAGGTTCTGTGGGCAGTACTGGATGACATACTGCTTTGGTGTTGGACTCAGAACGTACAGGAGTACTGCAAGTGTTGTCTTCTCAGCTGTAGTGTGAGCATGTTTTAGAACAGCCACATTGATGCCAGTGCTTAAGCAATTAGGGAGTCACAGGCTTAGTTGTGTTGCCTTTGCCTGTTGCTGGGTAGTAATTCTGCAGCCTTAGCATTTCTAATGCCCTGACACTTAAAATCTCTTTTCCTTCTAGGATTACAAATCAAGCATTGCTGATATCAAGAGCTTGTTGAAAACTGAACCAAAGAACACAGCTGCACTGAGATTGCTGCAAGAACTGAACAGAACCTAGGGTAACCAAGCAACAAGGAAAGCTTTGTTTTCCACTACAGAAGAAAGCTTTTTCCCTTCTGATGTTAGAGGGACCAATCTTAACGCAGGATCAGTGTTGAAATCTATCTTTCACTGCTGCTGAGATGTACCAGGTTCTGTGCCAGCACAATGAATGTTAAGACACAATCTGTATCAAACTCTGCTATTTGGCTCTGTGATCACTCGAAGTTAATACCCCTCTCTGAGAGGCATACAGTTTTAACTTCCCTGGGTGAAGTCACCTTTTCTGTAACCATTGGCCTCAGGGACTTTTTAGGTTGGCTGAAATGCATGTGAAGTGGCTGTTCTCTTTCTGAGGAGCTACAGAGCTTTTTTGTCCTTAATCAGGTGACAGTTCTGCTGGCATTTGTGCTGCTATTACCTAAGGTTGCTTCAGGAACTGCTGCAGTTACCCCTGCACCAGTAGTACCATTCTTGTAATGGAGGCACAGTTACTTGTGCAGGGCTGAGCTTGTTCTCTTTCCCCCTTGATGCCTGCTGGCCCTCAGCTGAGTTTCTGCTGCTTAGTGTGGCTGGGCAGATGTTTACAGTAGTAGCTTTACTTCAGTTTCGATTACTCTGCACATTTAAGAAAACAACAGCAAGTTAAGCCTGCCTTGTTACACTGTGCATTCTGGGTGCTTGGGAATTTCACAATTGTGTTTGAGGTGGGGGTCTTTTTGTTTGTTTGGGGTTTAGTGTGTTTTGGGGGTTGTTTTTTTACACCACTTTAGCTCCTCTGTGCCTTTTGGAGCAGTTAGGGGATGTTAAGAGGGAGGAGGATATGCAGTAACATCCCAGCTGAGGTCTGGCTTGCTACTTCATGCATGATGATACTTTTTGGTCTTCTTACCTGGTAGTGATGGCACTGACAGAATGGGAGGTAAGGAGATACCTGGAGGTATTCTATGAACCGTTAAATCCAGTTCTCATTAAAGCCATTTTTATTTTCACTTTAGAGCTGTGTGGTTTTGTGATTAATGCTATAGGGAAACTGAAATGCTCTTTAAACCACTCCATACTGTCTTCCTTCTTTTGTCAGAGGACCTCAAGCACTGCTGTGCAGTGCCTTCCTCTGTAACAGTGAGAGTACATCAAGATTTCTCACCCTTGTTTTAGCCTTACACAGTGCATGGGCAGAGTGCTTGTCACAACCCTGTCGACAGCGGGGGAGGTCCTGCTAAGCTTTAAAAGTGCCCTTGGAATAAATTAAAGCAAACAGACACCAAAAAGCTGCTGATGTGGGTTTGTCAGAGTCAAGGGAGACTCGGTAATGGGTTGGAGCAGAGGGAAAAGGGAAGAAAAAGGAGAGGGGGGGAAAAAAGAAGTCAAAGACAGACAAGGGTACCACCACTCCTTGGATCCTTCAGGGGGAGCTGTACATCCCAGCAGGGTCTGGTGGAGTAGATGCAACATGTGGACCCTGGCCACTGCAGTCCTTTTACACCGTTTGGCAGGGGCTTTCCCTCCAAATCATAAAGGGAGGTGTGCAGAGGGGCGAGTTCTCTAGTGCAATGCCTGCCCTTTGCCTTGCCGTGGCGCTGTTGCAGTGGTTTTAAAAGGGAAGAAGGACTTGCTGCCTCTGCTGGGCAGAGCAGCCACAATGCAGGAGCAAACTTGTGATTCTGTTGAAATGCTGGAAGGGAAACAAGGTAGGAGGGATGACTCAGGAGTGAGAGCATGACACAGCACAGAAGGGAGAGTGAGACAGCAACACCAGCGCTCAAGATAGACAGAAAGAAGGGAGGTGGTGCTGATGGAGGTGTGCTCCTGTCAGCTTGAGGGAGCAGTCAAGTAAGGTCAATACATCACCAGTCTCAAGTACCAAAAGAGCTTCTAAGGACTCAAAATTTCTTTCCTAACTAGGAAAAGCAGAGCATTAAGGCAAGGATGAAGACAGTGACATGCTCCGGGGAAGGGCCCAGAGGGCAGAAAACAGCAATAACAGGTCCCAGATACTCCTGAAAACAGGAGAGGCCCAGTGGGACACAGTGTGCTTATGAATGTTTCCAGGCCCATCAGTGACTCCTCGACACTGCACGGGCAGCTTTTGATTTACAGCTACTCCACACCACCTCAAAAGATGGTGCTTTTTACCATAGACACACTCAGTGTGGTGAATAGCAGGAGACCCTTGGTGCCAGCACTCCTGCAGGCATACAAGACTGACTGCACAGAGAGAATCATAGAACCATTAAGGCTGGAAAAGATCCCTGGGATCATCAAGTCCAACCATTGACCTTACTCTGCAAAGTTCACCCCTAAGCCCTATCCCCCAAGCACTACATCTAAATTACCTTTGAACACATCCAGGGATGGCAATTCAACCACCTCCCTGGGCAGCCTGTTCCAATGAACCACAGGAAGATGGTGCCTTTGAAAAGGAAATTAAAAACAGCTATCCAGAGAGCATGAAATCCAGGCAGATCACCTGAAATTTGTCTAAAGCCATTGTCCTAGAGAGCCAGAAAGGATCGGGGGAGCCTGGTGGTTGACAATTTGATCATTTAAACCTACATAGCTCATCCTGTCAGCTCTCAGGACTGCTGCCCCACCAGCAATACAAGCTTCAAAGAGCAGCATGACCCAAGTCCAGCCCTCCACCTCCATGAAACAGAAAAACTATTTGCTGTCTTTCTGCAGAGGGAACCAACCCATGCTTCAGGTGTGGAAGCATCAGTTTTTTATTAGTGTCAGGAACAAATAAGACTACAGAACCCAGTAAACTCACTTGTCAATTTCCTGGGTAACTGAACCAGCCTGGGTTCCACACTACATTTTACAGGGTGCTGTCAGTAGTGAGAAAGACAAAACAAAACAAAAACCAATGTGGGAATATTTTCTGGTGCAAGTGTAGGAGGCTTAGAATACACACAAACATCAGGATGGGGCATTGAAGATGAGCCAGGGGCACTGTAGGGCACAGTGGGAGTGCTGCTGCTGTTCTTCACAGGCATCGCTCTCAGGGCTCAAAGTCTACAAGAAACAGAGAACCCACACATGCATTTTGTCAGCTGCTAGAGGAAGAACTTCACCCACACAAGGTGAAATTTACCTCAACTTGTTTTAACATGGTTTCCTTGAGACCACAAGTCAAGAAAATCTTCAGAGGGCTACATGAGAGTCTGACTTATCTGCCAATGCATCTGTCCCAGCCTCAGCAGCAGGGGCAGCTCTCCTGGCCCAGCCCAGGAGAATGCAGGGCTGCTAACATTATATGGAGAATATACTGACAGAGGTCTGCAAAAAGCACTGGGCAGTCCCAGGAAAGAGTGTGCTGGTTTCCACTAGACCTACAGAAAAAACAGGTCCTTTCCTACCTTCCTCTCTGGTTGTACAGTCATTGCCCTCACCAACAGGAAAAAAAACAAAACCAAGAATAAAACAAAACCCAAAATCCCCAAACAAACCCACACAGAACCAGCTCTCTGCAGCACAATTAAGTCTGGAAAATGGAGAATGCAGTTTAAGAAATGGAATACTATAGTCAGAGGTAGTTTAGTTTCTCATCAGACTTGGGCTGGACAAGAAACCAAATCCCCAGTTTCAGAGCCAGAACACAGAAACCCTGAGCACACCACACACATGCCAAGACCTATGACAGCTCCTTGCACATACCCAGGATCACTGCAGGAATGCCACAGCACTGCCCTTGTGTGATGTCTCTGTGACCTGGTGTGCCTGCAGAACAGCCACTGCCTCCTCGATCTGGCAACAGAGCACAGGACAAGGAGAGGTTGAGTTGCTCCAGTGTAAGAGCACTGCACACAAAATGCAATATTCCAGGCCACTTCCAAGAGGTCAGGGACTTTAATAATAATTATAAAATCCAAGCCTGCTGCTTCCACAGGAGACTGATCAGCCTAAAGACCTCTTCTGTGTCTTCCCTAGGGAAATGCTAGGGCATTTCTCCTTTTCTGTAGGAGTCAGGACTTCCCAGAGAAATTGGACTTCTCTGTAGGTGAAGTTGCCTGAGAGCACCCAGCAGAACCAAGAAAAGATCAGTGAAAGGGTGGAAGCAAATCTTGTCTCCAAGGAGGTGTAATCAGTTTGCTGCAACTGCTCTAATGGGAACCAAAGCCAAACGTTCACCAGGATTAAAGAGGAAACAGGAAAAGCTGCAGAGAGGCAACTGTTGTCTGGTTTATAATCTGGGGAAAAGCAACTGTCCATCTCCTTCTGGGGAGCAACACCCACCCTGCCTTTTACCTCTTGCTTCCCAGCTACCTCTAAACTACTCTCAGAGCTTGGCCTGTGCCTCTGGGAAGCTGCTCTGACTTTCTTTTGCTGAAGGCAGGCAGGTGTGCTGACCACTGGGCGCCATCAACCCAGGGGCCTTTATGCTCAATTTTCACTTCAAAAAGAGCAGCTATTTACTGTTCTAGTGGCTATCAATGTCCCTGGCCATCTTCTGGGCCATGATCACCTCCCTTGCAGCATCAGGTAGTTAGCCCTCTGGGATGTGGCTTGCTAGGGCACTGAATGCCTCCTACCTTGGAGCGCAGGGAGTCAGGAGACTCCAGGAGCAGCAGCAGCTCAGAGTTGTCTATCTCCAGCAGCATCCCAGTGATCTTGCCAGCCAATGAGGGATGCATCGAGAGGATGAAAGGGTAAAGGCGCTCACCTGCTCCAGACACCAGGAAGGACATCAGCCCTGTGCAAGATCTCCAGCATTTTCACACCCAGCACAAGCCCTCCTGCCCACCCAGCTCTGTCCTTTCAACTGAAAAGGGATACAAGGGTGGGGATGGTGGTGGTAAAAACTCTGCTACAAGAAAACCTACTCTAGCATGTCACAGCACCATTGTCTGCTGGCAGGGGAGCTGCTGGATGAAGGCAGACAGCAGCAGTGACCTGCTGTGGGAGCAGGGCAGTGGACATCAGACAGCACCCAAAGCACAAGGAACATAACAGTGGAGCTGACCCCAAGCCCTGTGGTCACCAAACTGCTCCTCAGAGCCCAAAAGCAGTGGTGCAGGATAGCTGAGAGCTCTGGAGCATTGTCGATGACCAGGAGCAGCCTGGCAGCATGGGGCTCTGCCTCTCCTGCAGAGCTCCACCAGACACTTGTCTCAGTGCCAGGCAGTTAATACAGACAGGGAGTGGCTTTGCTGCTTCCAAGCCATTTCAACCCATCCTGGGCATTTTTTGTTGAATAGTAATCCCACAAAGCTTTTACAGCTTCTCCTAGCTGGTGGATGCAAATCCCCACACCCAAAGCCCAGCCTCTACCAGCAGGGCAGCTGTGATACCCACCTATCATTTGCTTCTGCTCCTGAGGAGGGGCTGCTGCAAGCATGGATGCTGTCAGTGGCTCCTGCCCGTGGACATGCACAGCAGGTTCTGCCACCTGGAGATAAACCAGAGGAGAGCTACAGTCAAAGGCTGGTAGCAATGCTTGAGTTCCCTGGCTTGCAGGAGCCATGCTGGTCCCCAACTGTAGGGGAGCATTTGACCTTTCTGGGAGTCTGATGCAGACTCCAGCATTGCCTGGCATCCCAGCTGCATGACTGCTGGATCCATAGCCCCAGTTACCCCAACAGCCCCCAGAAAAGGCCCCTGTAGCACCAGCCAGAGCCAGGGGGATGCCTGGGGTCAGCAGTCACATTAGTCCAGAGCAGGACTAGGGCTCACAGGTGGTGCAGTGCCTGGGAGTCAGTTACCTGTGAGGCCACCATGGGTGGCATGTGTCCTATGTGCTGGGCATTCCTGACGGTGGAGGAGTACTTGTACTGGGGGGGTCCCCGCGGCAGGGTGGGCGAGGAGGGCACCCGGGCACTGACCGTTTGCGTCCCGATGTTGACTGCAATAGGGATGGGAACGTCTGTAAGAAGGAATCCATTAAACAGGTATCTGTGCCAAGGAGACTGCAGCCACAAGGACAGTGTGCTCAACTAGAGGGATCCTCAGCGACTTAAAGCAGCCCCCGGGTCAAAGGCAGCTTCCCCAAGACCGGCAGGGCACTGTCATCCTGCCTGCAGGGGTCACCCACAGCAGCTTGTTCAGGACCAGGGTCCAGGAAGGTTTGGCAGAAAAGGAGACTCTACAACCTCTCTGAGCAGACCTGCTCCAGGGCTCCAGCACCCTCACACCAAAGAATTTTTTTCCTTATGTTTAGGTGGAACCTCCTGGGTTCTCTCCTGTCCCTCTGCTCACTCCAGCAATAAGCACTCAACACTGAAGATGACCTTGGAACAAATTACATGAAGCTGGGATGGTTGCAAGTAGATATGGCCCCACCAAACAGTCCTATGTTTTGGGGGATATCAGACCTTCACCATCTCACCAGGTGGGAAACATTCACCCTGTGCTACTTCAGCACCTCTTCAAAGCTTGTCTACAGAGGAGCCTCAACAGGGGCTGTGCTGTGAGCCTCTTCTTCCTCACTCACAGGAAAGGCAGAAGGGTGATGGGACAGGAATGGGGTTGAAGCACTCTGGGGCAGGACAGCAGCTTGGTCACCACCCCACCAGGAGCACAGCCAGCAAGGTGGAGAGGACATCCTGGGACAGCCAGGCACTGTAGATGTCAGCAAGGTCTGGTTCTCAGGTCACAGCTCCAAATGTATCTAACACAGATGTCTTTTACTGGAGGCTTAGTCTTGGGCATAGGTTCAGCCACAGACAGCAAGAACCTCCGCTTCTGCCCAAGAGGTCCCTTCCCAATCTCCATCTCAGTCTGAACACTAAGCTTACAGTGCTCTGGCTGCATCATCATCATCTTTAATGAACATACTCAAGGAGCAGCTGCCAGCAAGACCCATCTGCAGATCAGAGACCTGTCCCATCACCTGAAAGAAGACAAACTACCCCAGAAGTGACATTTATCTACTGCAGACATTGACCAGCCCCATCACATGGAAGGACACTATCTGCTCCTCCACAAGTGATCCATCTTCAGAGGCAGGCACAAGCTCACAGCAAGCACCCTTGCCAATGTGCAGCCACTAAAGCTGGGTCCTTCCCCCACTCACCCACTCTCTGGGCCTGGTGGGGCACACGGGGCACCTGGGTAGAGGCTTGTCTCATGGTGCTGATGTTGGACAGCAGGCGCCGGGGTGGTACAGTAGCCCTCAGGATGGGGGTAGATGAAGGATATGCTGTGGCAGAGATGGAGCACGATCAGTACAGCTTCTCAGTAGCAGAGTTGTGGAAAATGTGGTGGGGAGCAACAGGGAAAAGCCCAGAAACACCTCACCTCTGGGGTCAACCTTAACATGGTGCCCAACACCATGACCCCTGCACCAAATCCACACATACTTCTCCAGGCAACAGCACCCTGTGGCCACGGGCTTTGTGCTGCTTTTAGAGACCCTCAGCCCCTCACCAAGCCCAGCTCAAGCCTGGAGTCCCAGGGAGGGACAGGCTGACTCACGGGGAGGCCGCGAGGGCTGCGCACTCCAGCGAGTAGCAGGACGGACCGGGACCACTGGGGTCGGGGTGTAGAAGGTTGCTCTGGTTTGTGGCTAGGAAAGAACATGTCATCTACAGGTGACTTGGGAGCTGAAGTGAGCCAGTCTAACTCAGTGGCTGCTACACATGGACAGACAAGCCAAAACCACCTCTTGCAGCACGCCAGAGCACTTGAAAGGTCAGCCTGCAGCCCTGCTGCCTGTGTGTCCATTTTCATCTCCACTTATCTCCTCCTCACAAGCTTCTGCACCTCTGTCACCCTTTTCCTTTCCCTCATTTCATCATCAGACTTGTGCTCTATGCTCACACCCTCTCAAACTCCTCCTCAGTTCCCTCCTCTGAGGAGCAGTCAGCAGCTACTAAATCCCCAGCCCACTGCCTAGAACACCCCCACTCAACCCCTTTGGCAAGCCCTGCTGCTTACAAAGAAGCCCAGAGCTGATCCCACCAGCCCCACTGATCCCACCCCAGCGTGTGTGTGGGTCTGCACAACTCAAGACATGCTTCTGAGCCTTACTGCCACCCCACTCTGGCAGCCAGGGCAAACTGAGGTCCCAGTGTAAGGAGTTTGGGGGCAGAGACTCACCGGGGGGATTGGGGGCAGGAAGTACCCCGGGGGGGGCTGGAAGGAGCCCAGCAGAGGGCCAGGCAGGGCCCTCATGGTGGCTAATCTCTGCATGTACTGGTTGGTGAGGATGGCTTTCCGCTCCTCTTTCCTTTGAGCAAGTGCAACGTAGAGAGGCTTAGTACTGACGATCCTCCCATTCATTTCTGTCACAGCCTTGGTGGCCTCTTCTGGAGAGGAAAAACATACAAAGCCAAACCCTTTGCTGTGGCCACCCTCTGTCATCACCTAAAATTGGATTAGAACAAGACAGCTAAGTTCACAGATCACTGCAGCACTCACAAAATGTGTGGCACATTGGGGAAGTACCTGGGGCCCACCACCCGCAGGCACCTCACTGTGGCTCTCAGCAGCCCATTGCAGCCCCCTTGCCCAGGGTGGGACAGATGGGGCTGCACCCTTGGGGCACCATGGAGAGGTTTATCCGGTAGGTTTGGGAAATGAAATGGCAGTTTGTGCCAGCCCAAGCTCTGTGGCCTGTGGCTTTTCAGGGAACCTGTGCCCCAGCCCACGGGGCACATGGGACAGCAATGCTCCAGTGCTTAATGCCACAGAAACCAACAAATGGTGGGGATCAGCAGGACACCATGCCCTGCCTAAGGGCCAGGCAATATCTGTCCCCTACATCTGTCAGGTTACAGGCAGCTGACCTTAAAGCTAAACCTCCTTCTGCACTCAGGCATGCAGCCTTTGAGAAGGTTGACACCAGTCTGGGTGGCAAGACTGACATGTTTATAGTTTTCCAAAAGGCCAAATGCCAGCTTGTCACCCTGCTTTCCCCAGAGCAAAGTGGCTTGTGGGTCACTTCCACTTGTATCAGTGTGACTTTGGTTCCCAAACCGCAGAGCAGCTGTGCAATACTCAATTATGTGGCTTTAAGGTCCCATACCCTGCACCTCACCAGGGCTGGGGTAACTCAGTAAGGCTACCAAATATTTGCTGAGATCAGGAAGCTCCTGAGGACAGCATTGAGTACAAGTGGCATGTCCTTCACACTTGGCTTGAGATCCAAGCCATCAGCAGAGAACCATGACTCAACAGCATGATAATCCTGATCCATTTCCCAGGACTGAGCACACCAGCTGGCCAGCCCCAGAGTCCCAGTGACAGGCCTGGTCCCTCACCTTGGCACTAGTGATAGTGCCATAGGGAGAAAACTCCTTCCTCAGCCTCTCATCATCTATCCCATCATCCAGGTTCTTCACATACAGGTTGACTCCCTGCAAACAGGCAAAAAAAGCAGTTTGGCTTCTGGGCTCCCAAAGTTTACAGCAGATTTTCAAGCTGGACATGCCCTTCACCAGCAGCTCAGATGGAGGTTGCAACATTCCAGACATCCTTTCCAAAGCTGCCACAGGACCAGTGATGTGGAGAAGAGCCAGGATCACACAGGAGCTCCACTCCTAGGCAAGACACTTAGTGAAGAGGGTACCCAGACCACTGTTATGGAGCTGCTCTAAGACCTCAGGAAGCTCCTTCATTTCCAGGCTAATATTTAAATTCTTGGAAAGGAGCAGATCTGTTTGCTCACCTGCCAACATCATCCTGGGTTTAGATTTTTCTCTTCTCCCCCAGCACTGCTTCACAGGACGTTACCAGGCAGTGACTAGACCCCTGTGCAGGTCTTCCGTTACAGAAGGGACCCAGCACCCTGGTCTGCTCTGGAGAGCCCTGTGCTGAGATGTCCCTGGATGCCCAGGGCATGTCCCTGGTGCAGGCCTTTTGGAAGGGGCATCCTGCTCTCCCTTTACCTGGTACTTGCTCACTCGTTCCTGCTTGAGCTGCTCAAACTTCCTCTTCAGCTCACTCTGGCGCTCCAGCCGCTTCTGGGCCCGGCCCACATACACCATGCGGCCATTGATCTCCTTCCCATTCATGTCAGCCACTGCCTGCCATGGAAGGAAGGGCTCTCAGAAGAGAGAAGTTGACAGCCACATCCCTGCTGTGCGCCCACCACTCCGTTCCAGCCCCACCACAAGGGCAGGGAAGCAGCTCTGCTCCCTTTTCCCAGGCCCTGCCCACCCAGACATCCCAGGCAAGCATGAAGCTGGTGAAGTTCCCCCAGAGGAGAGGTGAGAAGATGAGCAGGGTGCAAGCTCAGAGCTGAGACAGCAGATGGGCAGCGAGGAACTGCTTGCCTTCTGGGCTTCTTCGTGCTTCTCAAAGTTGACAAACCCAAAGCCCTTGGAGCGGCCAGTGCTGTCCATCATGACTTTGACACTTAGAGTCTTTCCTGCAAAAGCAAAGTATCATTTGAAGAAAGGTGCCCACCAAGGGAGTGCTGCTGGCATACAGCACCATGCTCAGGAGCCACCACGAGATGCCAGTCCAGCAAGGAGATTGGATGGCTATGACAGTATGGAAGATTCAAACAAGAGGACACAGTGGAATCACCACGATGAGGCAGGAATGGGAGTCTGTGTGTATGGTGAGGGCAACTCCTCCCACCCTGGACTGCTCTTAGCTTTTTTGGTTTCTCCAGGCAGCACAGCAAGTTGCTGTGGTCAGAAGTTCTCATCTCCTTTACATATGAACACAGGTACTGGGTTTGTATGGAGGGGTATTCACAAATCACCAGAGCTAACCCTGGCCAAGCATGGACAGTATGGTCCATGGGTTGATGCAACACCCAAGCCCTGTCAAAAGAGGCATCCTCCAGTTATGGACTAAACTAAAAAGCCCTTTGTGCTTTCAGTTCAGACTCAGTACCTCTTGTTCCCAGAGCTCCTGTACTCAGGTAGCACACTGGCTTTGAGACAACTGGAAAAAAAGCCCCAAAACTCATAAACCAAAAATTTCCACTTTTGTAGCCCAGGAGAGTAAAAGCTTTTTGGGTTTGGTTTTGTGGGTGGGTTTTTTGTTTGGTTGGTTTGTTTTTTTTACAAGACAGCATCCAAACCAAATCATCCTCCTCCATCACAGCAGGAAAGCACACAATGTCCTGATAATTTAAGCCACTCAGGCCCTTCAGAGAGGTGGTTTTAAGCAAGTCAAGTCCCACCAAGAGGAGGGGCTCAGTATTTCAGTCAACCACTCTCCCTGACTTTCCTTACCACTACCCCAAGCCCACGTTTTCAGAAGCGGAGGTTTGCCTCCAGCAGCTGCACTCACCAAACCTGGAGAAGATTGCCCGCAGCCTCTCATCATCCATGTCATCCCCAAAGTTCTTGATGTAGACGTTGGTGAACTCCATTGCCCGAGCCCCAAACTCGGCCTCGCGCTCCTTGCGGGATTTGAAATGGCCAACAAACCTGCGGGCAGCAAGGAAAGGGACCTGAACCCCTGTGTCCCCTGCAGGGAGAAGCTAGACACAGGCTCATCTATATCAGCACAGGCCAAGAGACATGCCAGCACCTCAGGCCATGCTTTGCTCACCCATAAACCCACCCTGTGTTTCACATCCACCAACTGCAGCATGTTCCACTTTGCCATTCCCCTCCCAAGACCCTACTTGGCACTACTGAAATGGAGAGGCTGGTAACACATGGCACAGACACATCCTGGGGAAGACATCCCAGGAAACCACAAAAGAGGCCAAAGGATGCCACCATGTGCCAGCTGTCTTACTCCAAGGAGTCTCCAAGCCCTTTTTGGGCAGCTGCTTGCCTCTGCACCAGCGAGAGCTGAAGAGAGTAAGGTGATGGAATGTCAGCAGAGAGCTGAAGAACAACGAACACTATTCCTGCCCAGACTATCTGATGCTGACAGCTGGGATCAAGGACCAGCCCTGCTTTGTGGGCACTAGTTACACTGCCTCAGCAACACCACACAGCCTGGGGCTGAACTCCCTCCTTGCCATCAGGAACTTCTCCAAACCACTATCATGCTTCCGCCAGCATCAACCAGGAGTGACTCAACACTCCACAGCACAGCAGAGCCGTGCCCAGCAGAAAAGGATGGGAAAAGAAGATAAAACAGAGCAGCAGGAGGTGGCAACCCAAGCAGGGCAGGGGTTTGCTCCTGAGCATGCACCAAGGCAAGGGCAGAGCCAGGAAACACTCTGCTTGCCAGCACTTACACCTTCCTGTCATTGAGCAGCATCCCATTCATGGTGTCAATGGCCCGAGCTGCTGCCTCATGAGTCTCAAAGTGAACAAAGCCATAGCCACGAGATCCGTTCTCATCACAAACCACCTATGAATGCAGAGCCAGGAGGAGGAAAGAGTCAGACATTGGGTTTCTCTACACTTGCACAAGCAAGTCACAGGAAAATCCATTGCCATTTTCCAGGGGAATTTTCCCTCCCTGACATCCCACTCCTCCCACTGCAACTGTGCTGCACTGAGGTGCTGGCAGCAAGTCAGCACTATGCCCCGTGGCTGACCAGGGCCAGATGCCCTGCTGAGGCCAAGGTGTTTCCTGCCAGCACCCAGTACTTTATATGATGCCCAAGTGCTTGTGCCATCAGTGCACTGAGCTCTGACAGAACAACACACAACAATTCTGTGCAGGGACAGGGAAGAAGGGAAAGTCCACATTCCCAAGTGAAATACAGCAGGGTCTTTTGTCTTCAGAGCAGGTGGGAATTCAGAGGAAACTTCATGAGATGGAAATAAAGTGAATTTCAGCTGGCTGGGGAATGCTGCCAAGAACCCAGGGCATCTCTGCAGCAAGCCCTTTCCTCCAGGACCCATGAGAGCATGTACCTTGCAGGACAAGATGTTTCCAAAGGCAGAGAATGTGTCATACAGGGCTTTGTTATCAATGGAGTCATCCAGGTTCTTGATGAAGATGTTTCCAACCCCTGACTTTCGGAGCCCAGGGTCCCGCTGGGACCACATAATGCGGATGGGACGGCCCTTGATCACTTCAAAGTTCATGGTGTCCAGGGCTCGCTCAGCTGGCAAAGAAGCAAAGACAGAAGGAGAAAGGAGGGTAACCAAGAGAGATCCCCTTCATGTCCTACAGCAGCTGAGACAGGCACAGGGGCTCATTAACCTAAATGAGGCTGGCAGTTCTGCCTTACAGGGCAGCAGGGCCAGGCAGGAGCTGCTCTCTTCTCATCCAGCCACAACACTCCTTCCTTTTTAATTTATTTTTTCCCTTCTCCAAAGCATGTCTGACTCTCACAGGATGGCAGATGCCCAACTCATTTACCCAGTGAGGATCTTGGTCTCCAGGGCAACTAACCCAATACCTTCCCATCTTATCTGCCTCACTCCAGCATGAAACACCTTTAGGTTACAGCAGTGTGTCACTGCAATGCCTGCCAGGAGAGGGAGCACCCCTCATGCTGTGATCCACTGGGCAGCTGGCTGCCTGAGGGAAGGGCAGAAGGGGTCTTGGTGGCCTTCTTCATCAGCTTATGGAGAAGCTTCTTCCCCCCCAACCCCCAAGCCTAGCTGCTGTATCCTCTCCCAGTCCTTAAAAAGGGATGGGAGTGGGATGGGTCACCACCTGAGAGCAGACTGGGTTTAGCTACAACCACCACTCAACAGTACTGCCCAAGACCCAACAGCTGATCCACCCACTCACACAAGTGCCCTCCCTTTTCCACCACTGCCCTTCCATCTGCTGCACACCCCAAGCCTGTACTTCAAGGCAGCTCCTTGGGGCTGTGTTACTTGGCACATACCATCCACAGGCTGCTGGAAGTTTATGTAGGCATAGCCCAGCGAGCGGCGCGTAGCAACGTCCCGGCAGACCCTGATGGACATGATGGGTCCAGCAGGTGAGAACTTCTCATAGAGCATGGCTTCAGTCACATCTGGGTGGAGGTCTCCCACATAAAGAGAGGCTAATGGATAGCCAGGGCCACTAGCATTCATGATCAACCACAAAGCTCAGCTGTGGAGGAAGACAGACCCAATGCACAGGATTCATATTGCACAGACCCATGCTGGGGCTGGCTCTACCACAGCAGTGCAAGCAGCCTGGGAAGCAGCTTCCTAGCAGTCTGGGAAGCTCCAAAGATATTGCAGTTCCCAAATTTTTCAGGGACATTTCAATGCTGGTGCAAAAGCTGAGCTGAGGCAACCTGCACACACCCGTGGAGCAGACAGAGTGACACACCATAGACATCTTTTAATGCTCGAAAACCAAGAGAAATAATATGGAGTTCAGTTCCCCAGAAGATAGAAAGAGCCTTTCTCCACCAGACACTTTCATTTTAGTCCCTCCTTAATGGCCCCCCTCCAGAGGAACCAAACCTGAGGGGCACAGGTTTGCTTTGCTGCAGGCACTGCTGTGCCAGGAGAGCAGCTTCCCACCAGCAGCCCTGCAGCCCACACTGCTCCCATCCAATATCTTCATCTCTAACAAGGCCATCACAAGTATTTATTCAGCCTTTCCCAATTTCTCAGCTTGCTCACAAGGTCTCCAGAACAGAAAACTCATGCTCAGCCTTCTACTGTTTTTAACTGGATGTAAAGTTGTACATGAAGGTGATCATCACCGCTTGGGATCCCCAAGGTAATGCCTGGGGAAAAAAGAAACACAGCTCCTGCCCTGGAAGCTTGTAAGTCTTTCTTGGGGGTTCCTACCTTAATGTTTGAAAGACCCAAAACACTTGTTGAGACACCCTGTGGATTCCCCAAATAAACGGACACTGAATTGCACACACCAGCAAAAAGTGCATTAAGCAATCACAGACCGATTAGAGCTGGAAGCGGCTCATAATAATCGTCTGGTTCCAAATCCCCTGCCATAGACAACCACATATCCCACCACAGCAGGCTGCACTCAGCTCTGTCCAGCCTGACCTTGAACACTCAATCACGGACAAGCCACCACCAAGAGCAGGACACGGAGGTGCCCCGCACCAGCTCCGTGACACAGCCCCACGGCGCACGCCCCCAGAAGGAGCCCCAAAGGCCCCCCCTAGCCCTGCACTGCAAAGCACACCCAGCCACAGAGCGCGGGGCAGAACGGGGCGCAGGAGGCAGCACAGGAGAAGCAGAGCACCGGACCAGGGTGCGGCGGGACCGACACCGATGCGGTCCTGCTCCAGCCCCAGACAGCGAGACCCCGTAGCAGAGCCCCTGCGCCCAACCACACCGGAGGGGCTGTGCACAGTCAAGAACCAGCAGCACACCGGGACCGGAGCAGAGGCAGAGCCCGAGCCGGGCCCGGCCGAGCCCCGCCCGGGGCAGCGGCACCCCAACCCCGCACTCACGCCGAGCGCTTCGGCGGACTTGACTCGGTGTGGAGCACCCCTCCCGGCGCCGGCACCGGCCGCTTCTTCCCGCGGCGGCGCCGGGGGCGGGGCGGGAGGGGCTCTCCGCCCTCCGCCAGCTGCGTCCCGGCCCCGCCCCGCCCTGGGCTTCGGGAGGCATCGCGTCGGGCAGGGCAGCGGTAGCCGTCGGTCCCAGGAGCTGCGGGTCTGGGACAGAACTTCTCCCGGTTGCTGCAGCTGGAAGCGGAAACAGACGCCAGCAGCTCTCGGGTCTCCTGACACGACCAGGAGGTGCAGGTGCGGGGACATGTCCCTGGCACTGACAGCGCTTGTCCCACCTGCTTGTCCCACCCACCCGTTCTCGGCAGGCACTTCCCGTCCTGTGCATAATTCAGTTAAGAAAACCAGGCAGGATCTGGTGAGCTCCAGAGCTTCCTCTTCTTGACCTGGATCCTCATTTTGCATCTCAGGGTTGGTTTTTTTTTTTTGGAAGGAATCTATAGGCAAGGAACATATTGTGCTATATGGTAATGAGAGCTGAGTTTCATCAATATTCAGCACCAGTACAGGCTGGGTGGTGTTAGGGACTGAGCAGATATTGCTAGCACCAGCTGTTGCTTTATGGCAGTTTTTCATGCTTAACAGTAGGAGACTGAAGTACAGCATCATGCAAAAGGCAAAGCTCTCATGAGCTGTGAGCAGCACAGTAAAAGTCATGCAAATCCCTCTGTGCTCGTTAATGGGTGTTTGTTCTGAGGAAGAGCAGCTGGGTGGTCTAGGGCTGAAAGGAACTGTCAGAGTTTCTGTGCAACCTTGGCCAAGACTCTAAGGCAGCATTATTTTAAGATATTGAGGTCCACAGAAGCCTTTACTTGAAGATTGATTAATGTATTATTATGTCTTTGAAAACTCTGGCCTTTAGGCTTCTTGAAGATGAATCATCTGACTAAAAGCATCTGTCCATGTCTCATTCCTTCACAATATGTGAAGGTGTTTAGTTCTCTGGGCCTTTATGGTTCCTTAGGGCCTCATCATAGCATCTACCTGTTGCACCAAAGAAAAGTGTCCTCAGGGTAGGTGCAGGCAACCTGTCCAACCTGCCCTTCAAGCCCCTGAATGCCTTAATTTATTTTTCTTCATTCTCGGTCCTCTCCTTTGGAAAATGACCTTACAGGTCTCGTCCTTTTTACTGGTACTTTGAAAAAAAAAACAGATCTTGCAGGTCTCCTTGACTTACAAAACCCAGATGACCCCCAACAAGGTCTTTGTGGGTGAAAAGTGCTGAAGGCAGCAACTTTACTTGCTGCAGTGAAGCCCAGCCAAAGACCTAGTGGCTGGCACACAGGCTATCCTGGGGCCACCAGCAGCACACCACAGCCAGCAGCAGCAAAGGTAGGGACAATGCCACCAGGACATTCCATAACTGTGTTGACAGTTTCTTGAATGACCTTGAGCAAGCCATCCCACTCCTCCAGGTCTCAGTATGATTTTATTTAAAGTAACAGTTCTCACTTTTCTACTGACTGTCTGCCTTGAGTACTCAAACTGAGATGTCCAGTCCTGGCATGTCCTTTAGTTGTTTCTTTGATTGATCTATTACATGGGGAAACTCAAAACTTAATGGTAGTCAGTGCACTCTTAGAGCTTCTGGAGATACAGATCTGGGACTAATGTCTGGAGAAGGTGTTTTTTTTCCCCATCATTTACAGTCCAAGCACAATTGGTAATCCTCTCTCAGATTGGTACTTAGAAAGCTTGTATGAGACCTTCTCAGATGTTCTTTTGAGTAAGATTAGATGATGCTCTGAGGTTATAACCTGCTTTGGTTACAAGTCTGTAGCATGTGGTCACCGATCACCTTCTTGAATGATTAAGGAAAGTTCACCTAATCACCTTGTTGTTGCTGTTAAGGGCAGCTTCTTGCCATGATAGAGAATCTCAATTTCTGGAAACATTTCTGTTGAAAGCAGGTCTCCATGCTGAATGCCTTCAGGCTAATTGAACTGAAGCCTCAAATTACAATTAAATCAGAGGTCTGAATAGTTGTAATTAGTACTCTTTAAGGGTTGTTATTGCTACTTTTTAATTTTTTTTTTTTTCTGGTAAATCAAGGCATAAGAGTGCACTTCTAGTACCATTTTAAGTTTTACTTATTGTTGATTTTCCTTTACCAAAAGACTGACTTGAAAACAGTTGGCTGATTTGCAAGAGCGAGGGAGGTGGCACCAAACAGGAATTTACTCACCGTGGTCAGATGACAAGCTGGTTCACCTGCAGGAATGGGAGCATACTGGGTTGTGTGCCATTTGCCAGGGAAAGAAGCAATTTCCCTTGGTGACTAAAGGCCTCTGTTCCCCTCCCAAGGTCAGCAAAAGCACTGCCTGCCTTTGGCTACATCATAATTGCATTAATTAAGACCACGTCTCCCAGGGGTAATGTCTGCAATTAGAAGCAGTATCAGTGGTTTCATCATTGTCTCTGCAGTGTTCCCCAAGAGCAGATAGGCTCAGTCTGGAGCTACTGATGCCATTCCCTGGGCAAATTTCTCCACAGTGGGAAGCAGGTGCTGGGAGATGCTAATGTGGAAATGGGATCTGGTCCTTACATCCTGCAGAGGAGGGGAGGTGGCAGGAGATACCCTCAGCCCAGCAGTGAACACGAAGTGATTTGGAGGACCAGCTGGTTCTTCTCAGCAAGGGGGTGATCACAGCCAGTGAGTTTTGATTGGTTGACTGTGGGATGTCTTGATACAACTTCTGACTGCTCTGCCCACCTTGTCTGCTCTTTTCAGTTTAAGGTTGGCCAGGAATAACAGGGTCTGCACCAGGAGCCCTGTTCCTCCTTGGCACCCACTTAACTGACAACCACTTGACAATCCTGAGCTGGGTCAGCTCCAAATGACTCTTCTGAGCCATTGCAGAATTGTTAACTATGGTGGTTCAGGGTCTACATTACACAAGTCTGACTGAGGGTCTGTAGCTCTGTCTGTGCATGGCACACACCTATATCTGCACATCCACAGATGGAGACAAAGCCAGAAGCCCAAATGAACACTCATGCTGGGACTGTCAGTGGCCTGACAGCCACTCTACCAAGGCTCCTGCCATTCATCCGTCAGGCAAGCTCTCCAGGGGAGCTTCTGCCTGGCAGAGTGAGGCAGAGCTGCTGCTGAGCTCTTCTCTTCTGAAAAGTTACTATGTGCTACTGCCTGCTTAGCAGCTTATTAATTTTCTCCAAAAGGTGAGGGTGCTGGGAAGGTCTTAAATAGCTTCTTGGCCTCCACATTGCTCTTTGTGGAGTTGTTGCTCTTCAACATTTCAGATTAAGTAAAGCTCCTTTTAAAAAAGGATAGGAGTAAAGTAGTGTGGTAGTTTACTCACTCTTTCCATTGGTGAAATGTGGGTAGAGGTTTGAGTGGAGAAACCTGCAGGAGAACTGATGGGCTCACTTTTGTTAGCAGTCTCCTTGTAGCCTCCAATGAGGAGGATAAACATGCAGGAGACTTAGACTTAACCCACAGCTGGAGCAAACCAGCCAGGACCCATATTGGCTTCAGTGGAACAGAAGATGGAAAAGCTTTTATCCCATAAGCTTTGAGCAACCTGAGTAACCTGGTCTACTTGGAGATGTCTCTGCTCACTGTGGGGCAGTTGGACAAGATAACCTTTGAGGGTCCATTCCAACCTGATGCATTCTGTGAGTAGCAGGAATACATATTCACATCCAAGAGTGTCAAGCACTGGTTCATTCCACATCATACTCCGCAAAGCTAGGGGAATGCTGCTGTTTCCTCCCCTCTCCACATTATAACCCACCAACCTGCTCCAACACACATCTCTTGTCCCACTTTTCCCCTTGTCAGTCTGAGGAACTTTAAATAAAAAAAATAAATAAAAAATCAGAAGGCACCATCTGGTTCCCATAAACATGATGAACTTGGGCTGTTTCCTCAGCATAGGCTGGCATGGTTCCATCCTCCACAGGAGATCAGCTCATCTTGCTCTAGCTTCGGGTCTGGTCTCATATGGTCACTGCCCAAGTTATTTATATTATTTATCCTACTGTTGTGCCCAGGACCTTCTTCTGCTAGCTGCTGTGCACAGCCAAACAAAACCAGTTGCCACACTGGGGATTAATACATGTTAGTGCCAGTTACGCTCAATACCTGGCTGTAATTTTAAAGTCATGTCCCAGGAGCTTCAGACACTTCCTCTAGCCATTGTGGTTCAGCTTTTCTTCTGCAGCATCTCAGCAAGTCCCAAGTGGAGTCATGTACCTGTATGAAATTCACTGCTTTTCAACCAGGAAATTGAAGTTTATATCACCATAATTTTTGTTATGAAAATTTAACTTCCTAGAGACGCAAACCTCAGTGGATCCAGCAAACTGATCTTGTAAGATGAAGGTTAAGAAGACATTAAATTTGCCAAGCTGGGGCTGAGATGAGAATTTGGACTAATAATCACAACTCTATTCCAAGAATGTCTGGTAATTCATAAGGGAGTTATACATAGTTTTTAAGCTGTCTGTTTTCTTATTTACTGGTAATTGAAAAGACAAACAAACAACAAACCAAAACAGATGAGATTATGTTCATCAAATGAAACATCTGCAGCTTTCTTCCCCTCAGTAGTCAATGAATAAGCAATTGGAAATGATTTCTCACTAAACCACTTGGGCACTCAGGCTGTGGAGGTGTGTCTGCTCTTCATGATGTCAGCAATAAAGTCACCAGGACCTGTGGAAATGAAAGGTGAAAGAGTTTCTACTCTTTTGATGGAAGCCTGGGACCTTCTGGTGGCTACAACCCATGACTGCCTTGCATGGGTCAGTATAACAATGCAGAAAGCACCAAGGAGTTGTTTTACCTCTAGTAAGCATGTTTGAAGAAGATGCTTTCACTGAGCAGCCACTTCTGAAGAATCTTGCTGACCATATCCATTTGGAAGCTGGAAGATATTAAAGGGTAGTGCTCACAATAATAAAGACGCCAAAGCCAAGCAGAAGTTTCCCTAGAGCTAAGCAAAGTCTCCACAGGGTGTTGAAAAGTTAAGTCTGGAGTGAAGGGAAGAAGAGAGCCTTGCTGGAATTAAAATTTCTCAATTGTTTGTTTGGTTGGTTTTGTTTTGGTGGAATAACCAAATTTGGAGGCGTCTGAGGGTTTCTGGTCTCTGGGAGCAGTAAAATAACTTCAAATCAAACAACCTTTGATTTCTAAGCAAACACTAATCATAACAGATCAATGTGTGAAAGTCCATTACAGTTCAGTTAAGCCATGGCTTATAAAACCTCCCAGAATTGCTCTGCTGTTTTCTCCAGTGACGCCTCAGAGCTCTCCCAGGTCTGCTCAGAGAGAGTGGGAAGTTACCTGCACTTCCCAAAAGTGCACTTAGCTCTTAAACCCCAGACAAATACAGTCCTAAACGTCGTCTCCTTCACTTCTGAGAGAGGAAGAAAGATTCCTTAACATCTGCAGAATTGTCAAGGAAAGTAATGAAAAATACACATGTCCATCTGAAAGTGAAGGTTCTGACATGCTTTCCTGCCATCTCCCACACGTAGCTGCTTGTTAAGTGACAGCCACTTTTGCCTTTAGAAATGAAACAGCCACCTACAGTGTACAGGGTACAGAAATCCAAAAAGACTCTTAAAAAAAAAAAGGAAGAGAGAGAGAAAGAAAGAAAAGCAAAGGAGTAATTTATGACCTGAACTCTGCTGTGTAATCTCAGATTTGGGTACATTAAGTAGAGTGTGACCAGCGGGAGGGTCTTCTCCCACTCTACCCTAGTGAGGACGCATCTGGAGTACTGGATCCAAGAGAGACAGGGAACCACTGGAGAGAGTCCAGTAGAGGCTACAAAGATGCTGAGGGACCTGGAGCATCTCTACAGTGAACAAAGACTGAGAGCCCTGGGGAGGAATAGCCTGAGAGGGAATCTGATCAATGCTCAGCAAGAGCTAAAGGGTGGGGTGCAAGAGAATGGGTCCAGAATCTTTTCATTGGTGCCCAGTGACAGGACAAGGCTCAATGGGCACAAACTGGAACCCACTTTATCTATGAGTGGGGCTGGTCTTGGTGACCATCCCTAATGCCTTTCATGACAAAAGGAAAAGGGATCTGTCTCTAACTCAAGAAGAGTTAATCCATTAACATCCTTTTAATTAGGCTGTTGTGAACCAGACTGTGAGTGAGCAGGTCTGTGCACCCTGACCATGCTGATGTGCTAATGGTGCTTTTTAAGCTGGAGAAAAAGAAGCTTCTGGAAAATGATTCTACAGAGGCTTTCCAATTACTGCTGCCCTTTCTGTGCTTTGTTCATTTTGCATTAATTCAAATGAGTTCAGAGATACCAGGTTAGCTGGGATGACAAATAAATTAACCTTTATTAATTACACTATTTAGGACTGATTCATTTATTTGGTTTCAGTGCTCATGATTCACCAGTCCTGTTTTCTGCTCTCTCTGCCTCACAATCTGTTTGTCTTGAATTTCAGTTTGTTGCTGCATCTGTTTGGGATCTTTTAGGATGTGAGAGAGCTGTGATTTAAAGATTATAAACACACACAAACAATGTAGGAATAGGATGAGAGGTTTGGCATATTACCTTGGGCTCTGTGCCATGCTAATATGACTGTTAGGATTATCTGGGCTAGAGCTGTCTCTGAACTGTCTGCTTTGGAGAAGAGATGGTGATAACAGGCAGCTATCTGTGTCTGTCCATGTTGATACACTCTAAGCATGACAGCATCCTTGACACCACTTTAGGTCCTGAAGTACAGGCTGAATTACCTTCCAATGGCCAGATTTTGAGACTCTACTTTTGGTTTGATAGATGAACATCATGCAGTTGGTTAGTTGGGCACTGTCAGGATATTCCTGTCTCTGAATTTTGCAGAACTGGACTGAGGCTGGTCTGAACTGTATCTCTACTCCAGTACAAAGCTTTCAGATCTGATGTCTTCTGCCTGGATATCAACAAAAATAACAGGGAAATAACAGAAAATGAAGCAAATTAAGTTCTTTAGATTTGGGATTTTACTTCCACGCTAATTTTGACAGCAAAAATCAAACCAAATTAATCTGGAAAAGAGAAGACTGAGGGGCATCACATAAATGCTTATAGATACTTAAAGAGTGGGTGCCAGGAGGGTGGGACCAGGCTTTGTTCAGTGGTGCCCAGAGACAGGGCAAGGAGTAAAGGGCAATGCTCACATCACACACATGGAGATTTATCTCTATCCAGGCAAAAGGCCACAAGTGCTGTGGTGAGTGGTTGGCATTGCCACCAAAATTCCTGGCTGGACACCAGGAACCACACACAAGCAAGCAATCAGGAAGCAAATATCACCTTGCAGAACCTTCTTCACTTCTTCACTGCCAGGTGGGTCAAGTAAAAAGCCCTGGCTGGCAAAACAAATGCTTTCTGGGGAGAAGCACATCGTGCAGGTCTGGCTTTCTGCAAAGAGATATTGATCCCATGTTAAGGCATTTAAGAGTGGCTGCAATACAAAGAAATAAATGTCACCCTTCTAAATAAGAGTTGAACTAATTTAAATTACCCCTGCAAGATAATTAAAAGCTGTTACAGCTCTGGACCTATGTGCTCCCTGCTTGAAATACATAATTTGGCAAGCAGATAGCCCCTTTCTTCTTTACTTGGAGGGTTTTTTTGCAGCCTTTCAAGGAGCAGAGCAATAATATTGGATGGAAATGAGAAAGATGCTTATAGCAGGAATTGGGCTTTCCTGCATTGTGCCTAGAAGAAGCTCTTTCCTCATTCCACATCAATAAAACAAAAAAAAGGCTGAAGATAGAGAGAAGAGAAACAGAACCTTAAGCTTTTAGGAGCAATCTTTCTAAACCTGCTATCCCACACTGCCTTTCTTTTGTTGTTTTGTTTTGTTTTGTTTTTTCCTTTTTTTTTTCCTCTTTTTTAAATTAAAAATTTATCCTCCAAATCACTTCTGGTTTCCATCAGAATTTGGCTTTCCTTTACCTTGCAGACTGGCATCTCTGTTAGCAGGAGCAGCAGCTCGGTAGGGGGAGGTCGGTGGGTCTGGCGATCAGCGTGTGTCTTCCCTGTTTTCCTACAGCCTTTCATCTAGCTCCTCTCACTCCTCTGCTGCATATGCTTAGCATCTGGCTGCTAACCAAACATGTTTGGCTACTGTCTACAAATAACAGGATTCCAAATAGAAAATATTAATTACAAAAACAACACAAAAAGAAAAAAAGAGGGGGGGGGGAGGGGAGGAAAGCAAAAGAACAACAAAAAGAAGTGAAAAGAAAGAAGGGTTTTAATGAACTGGAAGTGTTCCTGGGGTAGATGAAGAGATCTATCTGATTGCCATGAGTCAACTCATGAAAAGAATAAATCCACAGAGGAAAAAAGAAGTCTCAATTATGGTGTAAAATGCAGGGTGCTATGTATTTTGGATAATGGATTTAAAATTATACAGAGTCAGCCTCAGTGACGGCAAACCAGCTGCGGTCCCAGCCTCAGCCACCACAGAGCTGTCATCAGAGGAGTTCAGGAAAGAGATGTGAAGAAGCTTTTCTGACAGCTGCCCACTGCTGAGGCAACCTCAGCCTGCCCCAATGCTGGGAAAAATCATGGCATCCCTGCCCTATTCACTGCTGGGGTCGCTGAGCACACTGCAAGGAGCCATGGTCTGCAGCAGTCTCTGATCATGTCCCACCTTGTCTTGCTCTGTGCCCTTTACCAAAGCTGAGAATAAGATCAGTTTGTTTGCTGGCACTTGGCAATCCAGGTGTTAGCCCATTTTAAATGTAGTTTGTGGCCCATATCTTTTCAAGGTTAGGGTATCATGTCAAATCATTGCAGCTACCCTTTCCTTTGCACTCCCAGGCTGGAAATGGTGGCTCTTCTCCAGCACCCAAACCACGCTCCTCTCCGAAGACTGATTGGGCTGCTCGCTCACAGGGGAGTCTGAAGCCATCAGCTTCTCAGGTGATTCCCTCTCAGCCTGCTCCTCTCCAGGCTAAACAGCCCCAGCACATGGAGAAGGTCATGCTTGAGGAGATAAATTTTATTTTCTAGCTTCTAGTGGAGTATCACAAATAATTACAAAATAAAGCACTATATTTATGTAGCTCAGTGTTATTTTAACTCCCATTGATCAATGTTTGCTTCCAGCCTCATGCATGAAAAATTCTAGCAGGGATAATGCTTGCTCAGTGCCAGCCTTGGTTAGAAATAGATCCTCAGGTGATACATCCATGATGAGACATTTTAAAGATATGCCTATCGATACCTTTTAAGAGAGGGGAGGAGAAAAGTGCCTGGAGACAAAGACCCACATGTGCAGCCCTGGGGTCATATGCACATGATGGAGATGGAATGATAATATCTGATGTATTATAGTAATTTTAGTATCTGAAGGGGACCTGCAGGAAGGGTGGGGAAAGACTGTTCAGAAGGGCCTGTGGTGATAGGATGAGGGACAATGGTTTAAAACTGGAGAAGGGTAGGTTTAGGTAGGATGTTAGGAGGAAGTTCTTCACAATGACAATGGTGAAATACTGGAACACCCTCTTGCCCTCCTACCCTTTAGCTGTTGCTGAGCATTGGTCAGATCCCCTCTCAGGCTGCACTTCTCCAGGCTAAATAATCCCAGACCTCTCACCCTTTCCTCTTCACAGAGATGCTCCAGGCACCTTAGCATCTTTGTAGCCTCTACTGGAGTCTCTCCAGTAGTTCCCTGTCTCCCTTAAACTGGGGAGCCCAGAACTGGATGCTAGACTAGGTGTGGGAAGCCTTCATTGAGTTTCTCATCACTGAATGAAGCAGTTGTTTTACTGAATGCCCTTTGCTGTTAAAGTAGTTCAGGATTAGGAGGGAGTGAGACAGGGAGGGTATAATTAGAAGTGCATTCATCACTCCTGCTGTTAATTGTTTTCTGAGAACACATCAAAAGCGAAGCGATCGCTTTCTGGAGTGCCTCATTGTGCTGCAGGTGCTAGTCAAAAATCACACCAAGCTGGTGAGCCCTACCCTGCCCCTGGCAGTGTTCAATTCTGTGATGGACCCCACCTCTCCCATGTCCCACAGTGGATGTGGCAGCAATGGCAAGAAAAATGAGACCCCATCAAGAGAGATTGATAGGACTGAGAGGAAAACTCCTGCAGTCGCAGCCTGGCCCCAGCACTTACAGCAGCTCTTGTGAGCTGCTTGAATTTGGGACATGTGTAAAGTGGACAAGAAAAGGAAAGTAACAGAAAATGAAGCAAATGAAGTTCTTTAGATTTGGGTTTTCACCTCCACCTTCATTTTCACAGCAAGCATCAAACCAAATCCATCCAGAAAAGAGTAGATTAAGAGGGATCCCATAAGTGCTTATAATAGGGTGGGTGTCAGGGGGATGGGACCAGCCTTTGTTCAGTGGTGCCCAGTGACAGGACAAGAAACTTGAACATAAGGAGTTCCATCTAAACATGAGCAAGAACTTCCTTAATTTTAGGGTGACTGAGCACTGGAGCAGGCTGCCCAGAGCGGTGGTGGAGTCTCCATCTCTCAAGACATTCAAAACCCACCAGGATGTGTTCCTGTGTGACCTTCTCTAGGTGAACATGGCTTGGCAATGGGGTTGTATTCAGTGATCTCCAGAGGTCCCTTCCAGCCCCTACCATTTTGTGATTCTGTGAAATGCATTGTGGATAAATCTGACTGCAAATTATACATTTCTTCATCTGGCAGCAAAGGGTTTCAAAGCCTCCCTGTAAAAATGAGGGCAGTTGATCTGTGCCTTGGCTGTTTGTTACACAAAAATCAAAGTGGGTGTAAAATGCTACTGTAAAATGGCAATGCTTGCTGCCAGCTGCAGAGTGCATCTTAGCCCTGTCCCAGTGCTCACACTGAAGTTTATCTTCTAGTGGGTGGCCCAAATGGGGTGCAGATATGGCCTCCTGATGACCAAGAAAGGGCTAAGTCCAGTTTGCTTCTGTTCTTGCAGCCACAGCATGGACTCCCAGTCAAGGTGGGGTTCAGGTTAATAATGAAGATACTAAGTGGAGCAGAATCTTGACCCATCCTCATGACCACTATCAGAGGCATAGAATCATGGAATGGCTTGGGTTGGAAGGGACCTTTCATGCTCCTCCAGTCCAATCCCCCTGCAGTCAGCAGGGACATTTGCAACTAGAGCAGGTTGCTAGAACCTCAAACAACCTGACCTGGAATGGTTCCAGGGGTGGGGCATCTACCACGTCTCTGGGCAATTTATGCCAGGGTTTCACCACGCTCAGTGTAAAAAATTCCTTTCTTCTCTCCAGTCTGAATCACTCTCTTTTAGCTTCAAACCATTACCCCTGGTCCTGTCACAGCAGGCCCTGCTGTAAAGTCTGTCCCCAGCATTGTTATAGTCCTTCCTTAAGTGCTATCCTGTACTTCCATGCCTCACAACCTTTACTTCATCCTGTGGCCATGTTCTGGAGAAAGGGGGTTTGTTTTGTTTGTTTGTTTGGGGTTTTTCCCCTGTTTGTTTGTTTTTCCCTACGAAATTGGGTTATTCATGGAAAAACACCTGGGGAGGAACATCTACAGCACACAAGTGTTTCTTGTGGCAGGCTGCAGATAGGCCACTGCACAGCTTGGTGATGATGGACCCCAGCCCTGGGCCATGTGACTCATACACTGCATTAAGAAAAGCTCTTTTCTACAGAGCTGACAAAGCCCAGGATGCCAGGCTCCTTCAGCCCAAGTGCTGAACAGAAAAATCCATTCCTCCACGAGGTTTCCTTATTAGTAAACTCTAATAAGGTATTGAGCAACGTTCGGTGCAACAGGCAGGAAACCTGGCTGGAAAAACAGCTCCTTTATTGAACGTCGATAGTGCTGCAGAACACGACAGCAGATGGTGCTCTTGGTTTGCATTAGTTGCCTGCAGACACCGGGAAGAGGTTGTCCATTCTTCAGCCTGTCCTTCGTCAAACAGTCCTTCAGGAAGCAAAACTGGAGATACCCAAGCATTTTATTTGCCTTGCTAAGTCTTCTGATAGGGACAGTCTCCAAAGCATAATGTATGCAGTGCACTGACCTGTCCTTCATGAAGGTGCTGAGGCTCATTATGCGTACAGCAGCCATGCTCCCCTTGCAGTGCTGTGCCCCTGCGGTGGGATGTCAGATCACAATTCCAACGTCTTCAGAGTTCAAAATGTGGGCCTTGAGACAAGGTTAGAATCCGAGAGTGGTTTGGGTGGGAAGGGACATTAAAAATCCTCTAGTTCTAATCCCCTTACCACGGGCAGGGACACCTCCCACTAGACCAGCTTGCTCCAGGCACCATCCAACCTGGCCTTGAACACCTCCAGGGAGGGGGCATCCACAACTTCTCTGGGCAACCTGTTCCAGTGTCTCATCACCCTCACTGGAAAGGGGAGGCAACTAGTCAGTTCTTCCATGGCTCCTTGCAACCATCTCCCAGAGACATCCTTCTGCAGAGGGAAGATCATCTCAAAGGTATTTTCCAACCTGGCTTATTCTATTCTATTCTATTCTAATCTATTCCATTCCATTCCATTCCATTCCATTCCATTCCATTCCATTCCATTCCATTCCATTCCATTCCATTCTATTCTATAATACCCCCAGGGCTTGGCTGTGTCTGTGGGTTGGTGCTGCAGCTTGCTGCAGGCAACAGCATGGTCTGCATGAGCTCCAGCTCCTCTGGTCAGCTGGCACAGAGTTCACAGATATGCAAAACCCTCCTCAGCTCCAGCCAGTTCCTACTCCTGACAGAAGAGATGAAGCAAGAATTGTGGTTTATGGTGTTCTCTTTGTAGGAATTGTGAAGCCAGATGAAATGGAGCTGGGGAAGTCTGACAGGGTGGTGGACACACACACCCACCACAGGTTCAGCACAGCCTTGGCCCTGGCAACTGGTGCAGAGATGGAGCTTAACCATCTGTTCTGGGTGCTGCACCAGCCAGCTTTGTCCAGCCACGCATTTTAAATGATAGCAATTACAGCTTCCACATTTAGGTTTCACTTCCATGAGTGGCTGCATCACCGCTGATGACACTTTGTACCTGAGAGGATGTATCAGCAGGCAGAATCACAGAATCATGGATTTGGGTTGGGTTGGAAGGGACCTTTCAGTGTGTAGTCTGACCCTCGTGCAGTCAGCAGGGACATCTGCAACTAGAGCACGTTGCTCAGAGCCCCAGACAACCTGACCTGGAATGGTTCCAGGGATGGGGCATACACCACTTCTCTGGGCAATCTGAGCCAGTGTTTCAAGGTAAAAATGCTTTCCAAGAGGATACAGAGCCATGTGAAATCCTTTCTGGGGACTGTTACAATTCAGGATGACAACTCAACAAGGCCTCAAAAAGCCAGGCACGCTGGAAAAGCTTTGGGTGCCCCACGCTTGTATAAACATCTCCTTAGCAGCCTGAACATGTACTTCAACCCAAAATGCCCTCTGTGAGAGTCATTGATTTATAAAAATTAGATGCACAGGCTCCAGCCCCTGGCTGAGCACCACCAGTTAAGATTATAAATAAGCTACAGAAATATTGCTACTTAAGCAAGGGGTGCTCCAGCACCGAGCAGAACTGCTGCACGTGGATCTGAAGGAGAACAGTGATGATAACACACAGGCAGATGTATGCTGCCTAATTGTGGCAGCAATGTAGGGCCTAATTGTGCCCTTCCAGTATCTCAAGGGGGCCTACAAGAAAGCTGGGGAGGGACTTTTTAGGGTGTCAGGTAATGATAGGACTAGAGGAAATGGGAAAAAAATAGAAATGAGTAGATTGAGATTGGATGTTAGGAAGAAGTTGTTCCCCATGAGGGTGGTGAGAGGCTGGCACAGGTTGCCCAGGGAGGTGGTGGAAACCTCATTCCTGGAGATTTTTAAGGCCAGGCTGGATGTGGCTGTGAGCAACCTGCTGTAGTGTGAGGTGTCCCTGCCCATGGGACCTTGAGGTCCCTTTCAGCCCTAACAATTCTATGAGTCTATGAGTATGTGCCTGCATGCTGGTGCACATCACAACTGGCATCTTCTAAATATGCCCTGTTGCCTGGACATTAAAAGGCTTGGAAAAAAACCAAAACCAAAACCAACAAAATAACAGAAAGGTAAAATGAGTGCTTCTGCAGCTTCCTCTGCACTAATTGAATTTCTGTCCATAATGTTTACAGGCTTTAAGAAGAGCCTGCATAATTACCTTTTCTCTTGATTTTTTCCCCCCTCTCCTCTCCATTTAAAACTCATTGTATTGTGTCATTTTAGAGACACTGGGAATAAATCTTTTGTCAACTCTATTGCATTATTATGCAAAGTACACAAAAAAAGTATAGGAATAAACCAGCCCCAGAGCAGCCAAACGCTGCTCCTGTCAGGGCTCCTGCTCTGCCCCAGCAGCAAGGCTCCAAGTTGGTTAAGGCAATCTTTTGCTCAGCACAACTTCCTCACCCTCAGCCATTGACTGCAAAGAGTTTGGTTGGCTATGCTAATGCCTGCTACCAGGAAGTGCATTTACTGAGAGAAGAAAGACTTGATGAAGGAGCCATCAATTATCTCTGCAGAATTGATCCTGGGTGTGTGTGAAGGATCTGCTGGGCACTGGGAGGGTTTCTTGGCAGGAGGAGGCAGAGATTTGTTGCAGCTGGTATGCAATAAAATTCCTTCTCCTCCTGGGATGGAGACATGTCCCAAGAGGAACTGTTTGAGGAAAACCCCAAATCATTGAAGTTCAAAGATATCCCAAAGGACAAAGCTGAAGAGGTACGTGGGAATGTCTCAACTCCTTCAAGAGGTTTCAGCAGGCTGTGATTAATCTGAGGAGCTCAGAGTGAGAGCTGAGGTGTGGGAAGAGAGACCTTAACCTGAGATTGACCCTACCCAGTCCCACTGCCACCAAAAGTACCAGCCAGGCATCTTCTAGTGGATTGTGAAGCTAAAGTAAGAACTCATTTAAACACATTAGTGGCTTCTTTAACTTCTAACCCAGGCTCATTAGCATTGTTGGAACAGAGCTTTGCTCCCACAATGTATCCACCAAGTGGAATTAAGCAACTTAATTAGGCTGAGTAAAACACAAAGAGGGATTTAAGAGAGAGGGGACTTGGCAGCTCTCTGCGGGGTGATGTCGGGGGCCCACTGGAATACTTCACCCACTCTGCTCCAACCCTGGAAGTTCTCTCTGCTGGAAGAATGGTAGGGAAGGAGGTTTGCTTATGATTTGTTTGTTTGGTATGTTGTTTTGGGTTTTTCTGTCATACCATAAACCACAGTAGAGAGCTAGACTTACAGTATGAGAGAGTCCTGGCACTCCTGCCACCCATTTCTCTTCCCCTTCTTGTTTCACCTTGTATAAATAATGACCCTTTGTGGAGAAGAAAAGTTCAGTGACTGACTGTGCTGGTGAAGAAAAGAGAAATTAAGGGAGAAAAGAGTTGGAAGGGAGCCAGTAGTAAATTTGTACTTTCATGGAGGTAAATGATTCACTTGGAGAGCTGGCTCCAGGGGTCATCCAAATCTAGCCACTCACATCTAGATACTACTGTCATTTTTTTTCCCTGTTGACAATATAAAGAATACAATAAGGTGGGAGAAACCCTTGGTGCCCATGTTAAAATGGGAAGTCTAAAATACTTCATTCTTTATTGTTTATTTCCTCAGCTGTATCTTTAAATGAAAGGTTGAGCACTCTGTGCACAACTCCCAGAGCCAACTGCTGGCATGGGCTAGTGTGGAGCATCTCTTGGGTGGCCCATGGCCACCACCATTAGAAGGTTCTGCCTTGTGCCTGGAGACTGGGTCTGAGCAGCTGGGTATGGGGTCATTGGGAGCCTGGAGCAGCTGGTGTTGTTCTGGTCAGCTGTGCAATGACTTATCTCTGTTTCAGAACTGCCAAAGCACCGTGGGAAAGGTGGAAGAGTTGCCAAGAGAAACGTCTGGCTCTATTTCTTGGACAGATTTAGTGCTTCTGGAAACTTAGATGGAGACATGCTTCCCTGGGAAATATTTACCATTGTTGATGGAGTTATTTCCCAGAGACCTTGTGTTGGAGAGTGTGATTATTAGGTTGGCTCCTCCTTCCTCATCACTTCTCCCAGTCTCACAGGAACCCTTACAATGAGTCCAGCTTGCTCCTTTCCCTGCCTGATACACATAGAAGCCACAAGTGTCCATGGCCTCAACCTGCACCACTCCTGCAAAGCCTCCAAACATTTAATAAACCTGATGAATTTAGCTTTGTGACATTACCATAAGCTGTGAGACGAACAGGCTGATCACCACGTTGCAAATCCTGAGCCTCTGCACCATGCTGAACTCTGTATCATATCAGACACGACTGAGATGAGACTAATCATGCTTAGTTGTGATAGGAAAATATTTCTTGCTGTGTCTTATCTTGCCCAGTACAACTGGTTGTAGCCTGCAGAAGAGGAGGCTCAGAGGAGACCTTATTGCTCTCTACAGCTACCTGAAGGGAGGTTGTAGCCACGTGGGGGTTGATCTCTTCTCCCAGGCAACCAGCACCAGAACAAGAGGACACAGTCTCAAGTTGCATCAGGGGAGGTTCAGGCAGCATGTTAGGAAGAAGTTCTTTATAGAAAGAGTCTGGCCATTGGAATGTGCTGCCCAGGGAGGTGGTAGAGTCACCTTCACTGGAGGTGTTTAAGAAGAGACTGGATGAGGCACTTAGTTGATTAGATGTTGTTGGATGATAGGTTGGAATTGATGATCTTGAAGGTCTTTTCCAACCTGGTTTATTCTAATTCTTATTCTAATTCTTATTCTATTCTTATTCTATTCTCTCTTCTTCCAGGCTGCTGTTGATGAATAGTGCCAAGAAAGAGGCTGTGAGCAGTGCTGCACACACAGCATGTGTTTGTGTAGCTGCTTGAGAAGGGCTGTGCCATGCATGAGTGCCAGGATGGCCAGAAAGAAGAATTTATGAATTATTTACATTTCTTTAGTTGCTCTTCATAATTTGTTGCTTTTTGGTTTTCTGTTTAAACATGTTGTCCTCTCTTCCAGGAGCAGAAGGAAAGCCACAATGACTTCAGTGACAGCTCAAATACACAGAATGACTAGTAAGTAGTCAAAGTAAACAGCTTATGATTAAAATACAGCCTGAAAAATTATTCATCCCTTCCACAGAATGGTCAGAGAAAGGAATGTATGTGCTACACAAAACCCTTACATTAAAAGTCAGAGAGGAGAAAAACTGTAGAACCATAGAATTGTTTTGGTCAGAAAAGCATTTTAAGTCATCCAGTCCAACCATTCTGTAACTCTATCAAGTCTTTGAAACACCTCCGGGGATGGGGATTCAACCACCTCCCTGGGCAGCCTCTTCCAGTGTTTGAGAAACCTTTCAGGCAGGGAGTCCAATCTAAACCTCAAGAGGCCATTTCCTCTTGTCCTATCACTTGTTTCCTGGGAGGAGAGACTGACTCCAGTCTCAGAGGAGAGCGAGCTAGAAGGTCTCCCCTCAGCCTCCTCTGGTTCCCTCAGCTGCTCCTCACAAGACCTGTTCTCCAGACCCTTCACCGGCTTGGCTCTTCCGCTGGCAGGCATGTGCTAGGCTGAAATATCCCAAGTAACTGTTTATCTTTTCTACAGAACAAGCATGTTACACAAACCAGAATAAAATATTTGATCTAATTGTGGCTCTCTGTTTCCAAAGTGCAAGAACATCAGAATCATGCAGAGAAGCAAAGAACTGAATCAAGTCAGCTAAGGAGAGGATGTGATGTTTTCTTCCTCATCAGAATGAGAGAAGCACTTTATTTTGACTTTTGCCCATCAAAAATGTTGTGGAAATCAGCAGTTTCCTGTGCAACATTTTGATGAAAATGAAAATCACATTTGCTAACAAAACACAATGACAGCTCTAGTGCCTGCTTCTAAATACTGGGCCTGAACACAATGCCAGCTGCCTCTCAGCAGCATGGTGTCGAGTTAACTCAATGTGCTCTTGATCTATGCAAGGCTCCATAATCTCAGAGATAGAATAGAATAGAATTAACCAGGTAGGAAAAGACCTCAGAGATCGAGTCCAACCTATTATCCAACACCATCTGATCAACTAAACCATGGCACCAAGCACCCCATCCAGTCTCTCCCTAAACACCTCCAGTGATGGTGACTCCACCACCTCCCTGGGCAGCACATTCCAATGGCCAATCTCTCTTTCTATGAAGAACTTCTTCCTAACATCTAGCCTAAACCTCCCCTGGCACAGCTGAGACTGTGTCCTCTTGTTCTGGTGCTGGTTGCCTGGGAGAAGAGACCAACCCCCTCCTGGCTACAACCTCCCTTCAGGTAGTTGTAGAGAGCAATAAGGTCTCCTCTGAGCCTTCTCTTCTCCAGGCTAAGCAACCCCAGCTCCCTCAGCCTCTCCTCTTAGGGCTTGTGCTCCAAACCCCTCCCCAGCTTTGTTGCCCTTCTCAGAATCTTCCTGAGCTGGGAAGGGGCTGTGCTCGTTGCTAATTCATTCCCCATGAGTAATTCAACCACTTCTTGTCAGTGCTTTGCCACACGTTTCTGTCACACGCTGCATTTGATTTTATCATTGAAACCTTAAAACTGGAGATGGAAAGAGCACAATGTGGGTTCCCAATTCCACCCTCCCCAGCCAGAAACATTCCCCACACTCTGTGGGTGTGGGGTGCAGCTCTGCATGGGATGGGCAGCAGCCAGGTACCACCAACAGCATCACGACAACTCGTGGCTCATGTCAGCAATATTGTCCTGGTTTGAGCTAGACCAGAACTGATTCTGCTCAGGGATTTGAATCTTCAGCTCAGTCTCTGCTCAGTGAGGCACTTTCTGAAGTTCAGGGCAGGTTTGCACAGCCAGAGGCTGCTTCTAGCAGAGAGAAGCTGATGGGGAGTTTTCCTGCCAAGGGCTGGGTTGCAGAAAGGCTCTGGCTTAGACTTGCTCCTGGGCACACCAAGGGCACTGCCACATCTTGTGCCACATCTTGGGGTGGAGTCAGTCAGAGCTGGCACCTGTGGGAAGGAGCAGACAGGACAGGTGACCCTAAAATGACCAACAAGAGGTTGGAGCCCATGGATGGAATCTTCAGGGTCAAACCAGGGTCAAGCCTCTTCTTCAGTGGCCAGTGGCCAGAGAGGACTCTGTCCATTCTGCCTTGAATCCTGTGTGTTCTGGAGTCCTTTTCTGGAATCCATTTCCAGGACCCAACTCCTGAATCTGATTCCCATCTGTTACTGAGTCCAGTCTGGGACTCCTCCAGTGCCTGTCCCCAGCATCAGTGGTGGCACTGGTCATGTCATTGCCACCAGCAGTTGGGTCTATATTAGTTTGTGTCTCTTTGTCTCTATTTCATTGGATTGTTCTTCTTTCCATCCCAGCTGGTTTAGTTTCTTCCCCCCCCCCCCCCCCCCCCCCATCAGTCTCTCTCCTTTCTTCCCTTTGGGAAGGCAGAGGGTTCACAGAAGGCCACTGTCACTCATCTAGTGACTGGCCCAGCCCTTACCCTTGACAACCATGTCCCCCAAAACCAAGGTGACAAACATGGCTCATGGAGAACTGTAACATTATTTGCTTTGAATATTTATATTTTAGCTGAGGGGTTTACTGAAAAAAAAAAAATTAATAATATCTTGCTTCCAAGAATAGGTGCAGACAAAATTGCATTTTTATGTCAACAAAAACACCACAGATGAAAACCTGTTCTTCAGGAAATCAGCACCAGGACAAGAGGACACAGTCTCAAGCTGCACCAGGGGAGGTTTAGGCCGGAGGTTAGGAAGAAATTCTACACAGAGAGAGTGATTGCCCATTGGAATGAGCTGCCCAGGGAGGTGGTGGAGTCACCATCACTGGAGGTGTTTAGAAGAAGACTTGATAGGGTGCTTGGTTGCATGGTTTAGTTGATTAGGTGGTGTTGGATGATGGGTTGGACACGATGATCTCGAAGGTCTCTTTCAACCTGGTCTATTCTATTCTATTCTATTCTATTCTATTCTATTCTATTCTATTCTATTCCATTTCATTCCATTCTCTGCCCAGCTTAAATATGAGGAAATAGTGTTGGGTTTATTTTCCAGGTGAATCACTGGAGCTGCAGCTCTATAAATAAGCTGAGCTCCGCTGATCTCAATGGCAGGCTGCTGATTGACACCTACTGAGGCTACAGGCGTAAGTGTTGCTCATAATGAGCTCCTTCTGAGCCCACGATTGCCAATTGATGTGGCAATTACACATTAATACGTGTGACTGTGCACAATCAAAGCAGGCTAGAAGGGAGGCAACCCTTTGTTTTTTGAAATTAATAAAATATTTATTGCAATCAGCTCATAGCTCCCAATTTGTTGCCAATTAACTAAAGTGCTTAGTGTGCAGCTGACTGAGGCTGCAGCCACTGGGCTGCACTAAGTTTGGAGCACAAGCCCTATGAGGAGAGGCTGAGGGAGCTGGGGTTGCTTAGCCTGGAGAAGAGAAGGCTCAGAGGAGACCTTATTGCTCTCTACAACTACCTGAAGGGAGGTTGTAGCCAGGAGGGGGTTGGTCTCTTCTCCCAGGCAACCAGCACCAGAACAAGAGGACACAGTCTCAAGCTGCATCAGGGGACGTTTAGGCTGGATGTTAGTTCTTCATAGAAAGAGAGATTGGCCATTGGAATGTGCTGCCCAGGGAGGTGGTGGAGTCACCATCACTGGAGGTGTTTAGGAAGAGACTGGATGGGGTGCTTGGTGCCATGGTTTAGTTGATCAGATGGTGTTGGATATGTTGGACTCAATGATCTCGAAGGTCTCTTCCTACCTGGTTATTTCTGTTCTATTCTATTCTATTCTATTCTATTCTATTCTATTCTATTCTATTCTATTCTATTCTATTCTATTCTATTCTAGAAAACTAGAAGCTTCTTGCACTGAATTTCTGTTTTGTTCTCTCCAGGTAGGCACTGAGCAGCAGGAGCTGGGAAGTGGCAGAGGACTTGCCACTCTAGGGAAAGCCATTTCCAGTCATCAAGGGATGATGAAGCTAGCAGACAGCCAGAACACCCCACAGATTGGAACTCAAAAGTGTGTCAGGCTGAACTTCTGCTGATGAATCATGGTATCACAGGGACCTTAAAGGTCATCTAGTTCCAACCCCACTGCCTTCCACTAGATCAGGTTGCTCTAGGCCACGTGCAGCCTGACCTTGAACACCTCCAGGGAGCGGGCATCCACAACCTGCCTGGGCAACCTGTTCCAGTCCACCCTCACTGTAAAGAATTACTTCTTCATCTCCAGTCTAAATGAAGATCAGAGATTTTAGCAAATAAGCTGAAGCAGACTTAAAAAATATATAGCTGTTTGGGTTTGGGTTGTTTTTTTTTTTCATTTGTTGGTTTGTGTTGGGTTTTTGTGTTTGTTTTGGTTTGTTTATTTCCCCCAGGAATCCTGATTTAATATCAATAAGGAGAAGGTGAAGGGAGTTACAATGCAGAATGACACCAGGTTTTAAAATATGTTTGCCACAGAAATGCAAATCTTGATTTTCACCTTGTCTGGTCCATGGTGTATGTTGATCTAATATTAGAGGATGCCAATAACATGGGACCTCAAGGGCAGGCAGAACATATAGATATTTATACAGTGGCCAAGAAGGGACAGGAAAAGTACTGGAGATGGTGTCTTTGGCTAGTAAAGAGCCTTACCAGCTGCTGTAGGCTACACTAAGGCTGTTGGAAAGATGACTTAGCTGCTTGGCCTGCAAGTGCAGGCTTCAGAGGTGATGTAGCAGCTCCTCCGGTAGGCAGTGACAAGAGGATTGCCTTCAGCAGGACACTTAGATAAACATCAGCCCCATCAGCTTTGCTTCTGGTCCTTTCTCAGTGTGGCTTTCCCCTGGGCATTAGGAGGAAGAGCACAGCTGAAGTCCCTGTGTAGAAGCCAAAAAACCCCCCAACCCCAAAGTTCTTCTAATGCTTGAATTCTCACTTTTATCCCACAGAAGTTGCTTATTTAAATTGCACTCAAGCCCTAATACCTTGGTTTCCCCTTGTTTATTTTTAACTTGAACTAAAGAGCTATTCCTGCACCCTTTCTTCCATGTTGGAAAGCAGGACAGATTAGGTAGGACTCCAGAAAGTTTGGGAAGTGAGCCTGTAAAATGTTTGCTTGGGATGCTTCAGACCAGCACATGCCTGCTGGAGGAAGAACCAGGTTCTGTGCCCAGAGAAAGGGCAGACCTTGTGGTTTTTTTAATGGCTTTTTTTCCTTTTGCTCAGCTTGATCCAAGTCTGTAATGAGGGACTGTCTCTTCATCAAATACATCTAATGAGATCTTTGATCTCCATTAGGAACTGGAGCTCAGTGAGGACAGAACCAACAACAGCAACACGTTGCACCTGAACCTCCTCCCTGTGGCATAAGAGATGGTCCTTCCTCCCCCAGCTAGGGCATTCTTTCAAAGAGCTGCCATTTGTGGGGGTTAAGTGTAGTCCATGCTGCTGCAGCTCACATTAATAAACAAAAGGTCTGCATCTAAAATAAAATCAAATAGCATCTTCCTTTCTGAGAGTGGCTGAGCAAAGCAAACCTGACTGTTTGCTAGCTAAGGGATAATAAAGAGTAGCTGTGCTCAGCACTGGTGGGGCCACACCTTGAGTAATGGGGTCAGTTTTGGGCCACCCATTACAAGAAGGACATTGAGGGGCTGGAGCAGAGAAGGGCAAGAAAGCTGGTGAAGGGTCTGGAAAACAGGGCTGGTGAGGAGCAGCTAAGGGAACTGGGGTTGTTTAGACTGCAGAAAAGAAGACTGAAGAGAGACCACATTGCTCTCTACAGCTCCCTGAAAAGAGGTCGGAGTGAGGTGGGGGTCAGTCTCCCAAGTAATAAGTGATAGGACGAGAGGAAATGACCTCAAGTTGCACCAGGGGAGGTTTAGATTGGACATTAGAAGAAGTTTCCTCCCTGAAAGGGTTCTTAGGCATTGAAGCAGGCTGCCCAGGGAGGTGGCTGAGTCCCCATCCCTGGAGGTGTTTCTAAGAGGCAGATACAGGCCATGGTTTAGCACCAGACTTGCTAAGGTTAGAGAACACTTGGACTTGATGATTTTAAAAGTCTTTTCCAACAAAAACAACTCTATGTTTCTATGTCCCAGCAGAATGAACATTTAACATGGGCTTACACAAGCAGAGTGTGGGGGCACATGGGTCATGAGAGGTGTCAGCACTCTCAAACAGTCTCCACTTCCTCCTTTGTTGGAGCTGAACTGCACTAGGTTAGACTGAGATGGACATATCTTTTGTAGTAGCATTCTATGGGGTACAAGGTGCTTTCTCAGAGCTACACAAATGGTTATTATCAACATGGAAAGAAGAGTGATGGCTAAAGAAATGAAAGAGGACAGAGAATTATGCCTGTAAATCTCCCCTCTATTTCTCACAGGTATCTACTTTCATCAGTACTGTTATGGAGCCTCTCTATTTTAAGGCAGATGAGCCATGCTGGCTGCCACCAATCACCTCCTCCTTTTTTTATGTGCCTTAGCAGAGTTTCAGTAGGATCCTGAGGAGGTTTTGTGCTACACCTTGAGAGGACTTTCATGCTTTAATCATTGGGCAGAGCCCTGTCACCATCAGCTGTTCTTCAAAGAGGCTGCAGAGATGTATCACAAGCAGATCCCTCTTGTCCATTTGCCATCCACTTCAGATCAGCCCTGGATACATCCCCTGGTCTAGCTTTGCTAACCAAAGCTGGCCCTTGAGTGCTCCTCACATTGCTGCAGGGGAAGCCTGTGAGGAGTTTTCTCACTGAGGAGGAAGGAATGGCAGGAAAAACATGGAACAGATTGGGACTGACTGTGACCTCCATTCCCCCCTCCACTACTGATGCAGAGGAGGTAGCAGAGAAGTATTTCAGATCCAGTTGTATTTACCACATTCTTACTCTGATTCCATTCATAAATTGGTGTTGATTTTGTAGGAATTAAATTGATTTTGTTTACCCAATCTGAGTCTGTCAACTGCTGAGGCAAACAATTCTGGCAGAAAAACATGGGGAGAAGGTATTTCCATCATTTCACAGCTGTTGGGGGAATTTCAGGGAGTAAGGGAAATCCTGCTCTAGTGCAGGCATCATTTAAATAACAGCACTGCTGAAGTTTTGACTGATTACTGGTTCAGAGCCAAGGGGCTTCATCACCAGGTGTGGGTGCTGAGGTAGCACTGAGCATTTAGGAAACCATCCCTCTGGAGCTGTAAATGGGAGAAATGTGGTAAAAGATAGCAGCCACGGAGTTGCTAGTGCCGTGTTCACACAGTCAAGTTTCAGAGCAGAAATGTTTTCCCTATGATCTTCGTAGTTTTGAGGAGCTATACTGGTTGTGTATCTACCCCACCCTGGTGAGGCCACATCTGGAGTACTGGGGCTGCTTCTGGGCTCCCCAGTTCAAGAGAAACAAGGAACTACTGGAGAGAGTCCAGCAGAAGGTACAAAGATGCTGAGGAGCCTGGAGCATCTCTGTGAGGAGGAAAGGCTGCGAGCCCTGGGGCTGCTGAGCCTGGAGAAGAGCAGCCCCAGAGGGGATCTGATCAATGCTCAGCAAGAGCTAAGAGGTGAGTGTCAAGAGGACAAGGCCAGACTCCTTTCAGTGATGCCCAGTGGTAGGACAAGGGACAACAGGCACAAAATGGAACCCAGGAGGTTCCACCTGATCATGAGGAAAAAATTCTTTGCCATGAGGGTGCCAGAGCCCTGGAGCAGGCTGCCCAGAGAGGTAGTGGAGTCTTCCTCTCTGGAGAGATTCCAAACCTACCTGGACATTGTGATCCTGGGCAAGCTGCTGTGGGTGACCCTGCTTTAGCAGAGGTGTTGGACAAGATGATCCCCAGCAGTCCCTTCCAACACCCACAATGCCAGGATTCTGTGAGAACTCTGCCAGTAAATGCACTGGGAAAAGCCATAAGAGTATTTAATGCTCAGCAGGCTATCACCAGGTCTATGCTTCTCCATCCCACTGCAACTGAAAGTAGAAGGCTGGGTTTTTCACCTAGGGGTAAAGATAAGTAAATCTGGCACAAACTATAGCCTAAGAGAAGAGAAAGAGGTAGCACATAAATATGCAGCTACATGGCATTGCAGCAGATACTTGCTGTTTTGCTCCATTAGGGTTCAGCCCTTTGTATACTTCCCCCTGCAACATTATTTCTGATAAATTATTGAGACAGGAAAGATATTTTACCCTCCCAAGCAGCTCAGGCGAATCATTAAGTGCATCAAACTCTCTATTATTCAATCCAACCTGAAAACCTTTTTTTTTTTTCAAAGTGAGAGAGACATGCCTACTTTTAACACAGATTTCATCCTTTTTACATTCTTCCCAAAGCCCTCTCAGGACTTGGGGGGTTTTTCTCCGTTGTTCATGGGCCTTTGGGTTGGTAGTTGGGTTTTTTTGTTGTTTTGGTGTTTTTTTTTAAGATAATGCTGAATTATTGAAAAAGAGTAAAATATTTATTATCTGATCAATAATACATTGGATGCTCTGCTGCTTATTTTTATTATTGACAGAAACTACTTGGCCGCCTGAGAGGAGAATCCGCTAAGACGAGGCAGATGTTGCTGTAATCAAGGCAACAGGGAACTGGATATGAGGTGGCCACGGGCTCTGGGCTATGGACATCCTTCCACACTGGTGAATATTTGATGTCTCTGGGAAGAGGTGGCTCAGTCTCCTTTGAAGGGAGGTGTTGCAACACAGGTTTCTGCACATCCTCGCATCACGCTATATGGTGCAGCTGAAACGGTCTCCTCGCCAGGCAGGGGGAGGCTCTCGTGGAGTGACATTCCCAATAGACATCTTTCCATTTTGAGATGGAGATGTTCCAGCCAACTCAGGGAAGCTGATCTCACAGGTGACACAGATGAAGGGACATGACTTTGGCTGAACAAAACTGTGCTTGCATGTGGCTGAATGCCTCTGTGCAAGTGCAGAGGTTTGTATAGGGATAGAGGGTAGAGTGTCTGATGTATGTGTCTGTGTAGTGGAGCCAGATACAGTTAGAGATGCTTTTAAACAGGAATGAAAAGAGACTAATACATCAAATAAAATTTAAAAAGAATAATGCACATCTGGAGTATTGTGTCCAGTTCTGGGTTCCCCAGTTCAAAAGGAACAGGGATGTGCTGGAGAGTGTGCAATGGAAGCTACAAGGATTATCAAGGGACTGAAACATCTTGCATATTAAGAAAGACTGAGAGACCTGGGGCTATTTAATCTGTAAAAGAGAGGACTGAGAGAGGATCTTTTCAATGTTTATCAATATCTGCAGGGTTGATGTCAAGAAGAAGGGACCAGGCTCGTTTCAGTGGTGTTCTGTGATAGGACGAGGGGCAATGGATACAAATTGGAACCCAGGAAGTTCCACCTGAACATGAGCAGGCTGCCCAGGGAGGTTCTGGTGTCTCCTTCCCTGGAGAGATTCTGAACTCACCTAGATGTGATTTGGGTGCCTGCTGTGGTTGACCCTTAGAGGTGTTGGACTGGATGATCTGTAAAGGTCCCTTCCAACCCCCACAAGGCCAGGATTCTGTGAAATGCCAAGCTCATTAGCATCTGTAGGAAGCAAGCTTGTCAGCTGGTGTTCAGCCCAACGGAAAGCAATGCTCTGGATTCCTGTGAGCAAGCCCTTATCTGGTGTGCCACTGCAGCCACGTGTCTGGTGCTCCATCTTCCTGCACCATAAAGCACCATTTGTCACATCTGGAGCTCCCTGCTCCAGCAGCCTTTGCTCCATTCTTCATTTTGATGCCTTGTTCCAGGTTTCAAATAGCTGCAAGTCCCCTATTGCTCATTAGCAGGCTCAGAGAAGTGGTTTTTATAGAGCCATGTATTAAACAAATAAAAGGCGTCAAGGCAACTTAAAAACACATCCAGCTGCTCGCAGATTTACTGCACCAATGTTAAACTCTCATTAAGTGGACTTCTATAAAGTGTGGCTTTATTTTTGAATCTGAATACCTGTGACAGTGGGAAGTGGGGCTATGGAAATATACTGGCTAAATGAGAACATTTACTGGAGTAAAGTTTATTGGCCACATCTCGGTGACAAAGCCAAGCACGCCGGGTGTTTTGTGGGCTGTCTGGCAGGAAGGCTCTCTTGGCCTTGCTAACAGGTGGTTTGTGAAGCAAATAAACAGTTTTCTTGATGTCTGGCTTCCTTGCTTTACCCCCCACCTCTTTTTGTCTCTGAGGCAGAGACACTAAAAAATGTACAGTTTCATGAAGATGTCTCCACATGTCATGAAATAAACCTTCCCCTCCTCGGCTCTGCATCCAGTTCTTGGACACTTAACACAGGAAGGACATCTAACTATTTGAGTGGGAGGGCCATGAAGATGGTCAGAGGGCTGGAGCACCTCCCCTGTGGGGACAGGCTGAGAGAATTTGGTCTGTTCAGCCTTTGGAAAGTTTCAGTGAAGCCTTATAGCAGCCTTCCAGTACCTGGAGAGCTGAGAAGGGAAATTTGACAAGGGCACGTGGTGATAGGATGAAAGGGCAATGGCTTTGAGCTGGAAGAAGAGAGATTTAAACTGGAGATTAGGTAGAAATTCCTTAGAGTAAGGGTGGTGAGACACTGGAAC
Organism: Dryobates pubescens; assembly: GCF_014839835.1. Taxonomy (NCBI): domain Eukaryota; kingdom Metazoa; phylum Chordata; class Aves; order Piciformes; family Picidae; genus Dryobates; species Dryobates pubescens. The sequence goes on from NC_071637.1 coordinate 14,017,887, forward strand.
AGGTTAGCAGGGCTGTGGCACATCCAGTGCCCATCAAGGGCTGCTCAGTAGGCCAATGGCCACATTGCTGCCTTTGCTTCCAAGTGTGATGAAGATTTAGGGACTGGTGGAGATGGTGGTGATTTAAAGACTTGTTCTTTGTTCTTCATTTATTCATCTCTTTCCATAAATATGTGTCTTTTTTCCCTTCTGTAAATATGTTTGTTTATCTTTCCCAACATATAGATCAGTGTCTGTTTTCCAAACCCAGGCTCTGTCTGATGCTTGCACAGGCTTTGAGCACTGGTGGGGTCTGCCCAGTTGTGGTTTCCCCTTGCTCTACCCCTTCTTGTTGCAGCCAAGGTCCAAGTTGCCCTGTGAGAAGGTTTGCAGGAGGACTGTCTGTTCCTTGGCTCTGACAGCCTGCTGTGCTGGCAGAGGTCTTTATGGACACACACTGCCAGCCCCAGCAGTGACACCTGTTTTTTCACCCTTCCTTGCCCTGTCACCACTGAAGTGCAAAGGCAGGAAAGGGGAATCTGCTCACTGAGGCATATTTACTCATCAGTTGCTATATTGATATGGACAAATGTGTGCCAACAGAATTGGTTTATTCTGTATTTGAATTTTTATCTGTGAGAATAAGCCATTTATTAGGCTATTAAATACTGAGATCCCTTCTTTGACTCTGAAAGTCCCTGAGCCATGGAGTCCAGGCAGCTGGGAGAGGACACTGGGTAAACCCTGGGATGCACTGGCCAACAGAGGGATGGGGTGAGAGCAGGGACAGCCCTGCACTCTGACCTGGGGTAGCCATTTGCATTTTCTGATAATAATATTTGTTCTAATAGGACTCATATATATTCCATTTCTTGCTGAAATTAAAAAGCTATTTGATGGCAGAAGAAAGTGCTGATGTCTTTGGGGCCCAATTTGCTGAATATTGCACAGAGGTGTACATGCAATTCTTGGCAATAATTTGGATTTTGTATGCAAATGGGGTGGCTGTGTGTGTAATTGCCCTTTCAATGCATAATTGCCCATGGGCAGGTTTTTGCAGAAGATCCTATCAGCTGCCTGTGCAGATAAGTCCCACATTTCTATTCACTTCAGGAAATGTGCACAAGCAGGAATTGAAAAGCAGACACCCAAGAGGGATGAAATTTTCCTTTGGAAAGGAAACAACGAGCGTCCAGGCTGTAATCAGCAGGCAGGATTTGGTGAAGATTATGAACCTGAGAAATGAGAAGATATTTATGATGCACGTTCAGGATACCCCACAGCAGAGCCAGGCACCCAGAGGGGACCAGCACCAGCCTTCCACAGCCTCAGATGGGGAGTGCTCTGCTTGGACAGCATGGTTCATATTAACCATTCCCTCTCCTGTCCAGAGCAAGGCAAGAGATGTGCAGAAGATGAGGAAAAGTGAGATACCGATTCCTGGGTTCTCATTCTCATTGTAGAGTTAGAGAATGTTTGGAGGTGATGATCTTAAAGATCATCTTGTCCAAACCCCCTGCTGTGAGCAAAGATCTCCAATCTGTTTCAGCATTTCACCACTCTCACTGTGAAGAACTTCCCCCTAATGTCCAACCTCAATCTAACCCTCCTCCAATTTCAAGCCATTGCCCCTCATCCTATCATTAAAAGCCCTTTTAAACAGTCCTTCCCCGGCCTTTCTGTAGGTCCCCTTCTGATAACACTGCTATAAGGTCTCCCTGGAGCCTTCTCTTCACCAGGCTGAACAATTCTTTCAGCCTGTCTTCACAGGAGAGGTGCTCCAGCTCTCTGATCATCTTTGTGGACATCCTCTGGACCTTCTCGATCCGGTCCATGTCCTTCTTTTGTTGAGGGCCCCAGAGCTGGACACAGTACTCCAGGTGAGTATGTTAAGAATGTTTGTTTTCTGTTCCAGTTAATACAGGTGTTCATTACTCATGAGCTTGGCTGAAATGGATCCAAACTGCCAGATTGAGAAGGATGTGAGAGGCATTTGGATATCACCATTAAAGAAAACCTGCTCCAGTGCCTTTAAGGAATTCTCACAAAACTTCTGTAAATTCTTACCATAACCTCAAGCCATTTTCCCTTCCACAATCTTTCTGCCTAACTTTTAAAGGCACTTTTACTGAAGATTTACTGATAGAAACCTTCTACTGAGTGCCTTTGATCGCTCTATATTTCAGAAACAATGTGGGAATGGAAAAAATCTCTCTCTTTAGGCTCCATTATCTCAGCCTCCTATTGTCGGCACAGAGTTATAAAGATCCAATACCACCTTTAAAACACTGAATAGCTTAACTGCTCAAAACATAAAATGAAAGCACTAAACGTATCAGGTTTGTGTAAAAAGCGTGCTCCTTCTCCCTTGCAATAAACAAATTGATATATAACAGCAACCAAAACAAACCAGGTGAACGCTGCGGCTGCTTTCCTCGGAGTGCCAGGGCGCAGCTGTGCGAAAATACATCACTTCTGCTGACTTCAGCCTCCATAGCAGGAACGAGAGTCACCATCTACTCGCAGCCTCAGGTGGCAGAAGAGGTCATTTCAAGGGGTAGCAGTGCAGGAAGTATTGTCTCTGAAATTAGGGTCCCCTGGATAAGTGAGAGCACCCAGCAGAGCTGCGGGGGAGAGCAGCCTGCTGTCTGATTTCCTGTTGCGGTCACGAGCGTCCTGCTGACGATTAAATTCTTCTGGGCAAACTGTGTCCATTCATGATAAAATTGATAAGATAAATGATTTTCCTAGACAAAGGAAATGCAAGGTACCTCATCTATCTGGGCCGAAGGCATCATTTGATATAGTGCCACATGGGAAATTATCAGCTCAAGCGAAAGCGCTGAGGATTTATACAGGAGCTGTAAAGTGGGCACAGCGCTGGCTAAAGGGGAGCCGGTGACAGGGAACACCGAGAGGGGAATTATCACTCTGAAGTGAGGTTACCAGTAAACATCCCTGAGGATCAGGAGTGGGCCTGAACATATTTCATTTCTGTATTGACCTTGGAAGGGAATGAGCGTGCCAATGACACTTGGAGCTGATGCGATGGTAGGAGCATTGTCAATGCGGACCAGGATGGGGCTATTAACTGAAGGCTGACCTTGAAAACTGAAGGAATGGGAAATGGATAAAATGCAATAATATCTAACATATGGACAAGTACTTATGGAGCTGTAGAGAGAATTTCAGCTATTTGTTAGAAATGACTGAGGGTGAGAAAGACTCGAGGGTACTTGGATGTCACAGGGTAACTATTAAGTGCCAATTATCTGGTCTCGTGTAATGATCAAATATACCCACCTTGGATTGCCACTTAAGCCTACAAGTCTAGCAGAGCACCAATTCAATTTTGCAAAGGTTGGTCTGACCTCATCAGAACAGTGTGCACAGTTCTCTTCCCCCAAGTGTGAGAGGGAAGAATTCAAACAGTAAATGGTCCAGCAAAGGGATTTGGACAATCAGAGGAATGCAAGGACTCTTCGTCTGAGAGAGAGGAAAAAGCACTTAGTTTAGTTAGGTAAAGATTGGGAGTGGAACATTTGGGGAGAAAAACACCCAAAGGAGACAATTACTGCTGAAAAGAACTAACAGTGATGGGCATGAGGACAAATGGTTTAAATAAGCCAGGAGTTAATATAGGCTTGAAATTAGCAGCAAGTCTACATAGCAGGCTGCAGGAGCAAGCCCCTTTAGCAGCCATGTGAGGTGAAGGGTGAAGAGTGTATTACAAGGCTTGTTAATGGAGCTTCAAGAGGCCAACAGGACCTGGGTGTCAGCATCAGGGAATGTTCCTATGTGATGTGTTTCAGGAAGGACTGGGCAGCCTGAGGCTGGAATATCACAGAATGCATCTGGCTGGAAGGGACCCATAAAGGTTACCTTGTCCAACACTCCTACAGTGAGCAGGGACATCTCCAAGTAGATGAGGAATATGTTATGTGATGGCAGTCCAGTTGGAGGTAAAGAAGATTTTTTTGTCTATAGGGATGTTGGAAGAACAGGTGCAGCTTGTAAAACACACATCTTTGAAGGAAGCAAAGGAATTAATGTCTGAAGGAAACTACAATTTAGTGCCATGATTTTCACACCTGGTTTTAAACAGTTAAGTTACCCAGAGAAGAAGGCAGAAATCAGATCATGAGTGGTACCTGCCTGGTTGCAGGCTGTGTGCAGCAAACAGCCCTGAGCTCAGTGCTCCTCAGAGGGTTCAGAGGATACTTACAGAATATACACACTTTTGCCAAAACTGGACTCAGGGCATGAATGATTCATGAACAGAAAACAAGGCTACATTCATCAGATAATTTATATGTAAACCACTAGTTCCACCAGCTACAGAAATAAGCCCAGATCCCCCTAGGTCAGAGCCATAATGAGCTGCTAGCAGTGGGAAGGATGCCTTCCTATTTATGCCCTGTGATATTTTCCCATTAGCCTGACACCAGCCCCCTGGTCACGGGTGCAGCACGGTTGTGCTGTTATTTATCAGTGAGGACATCCCTGGCTGCCAGCAGCTGATGAGCTGCTTAGCTGGGGCTTTGCTGGGGTTTGCTTCCCTGGTGCAGCAGCAGCCGGCCAGGCTGGGGGTGCTAAGCTCATTGTGGGGACTTTGAGCAGCGGTGGCAGTGGTCACTGAAAGCCAACAGATAAGATCCCTGTTCTAACTGTAGCTGGGCTGTGCTGGGTGGATGGAAACCATGTGTCCAGCTCTGGAGGCCTCACACAAGAAGGACGTGGACCTGTTGGAGTGGGTCTTGAAAAGCGATGCAAGGGCTGGAAATCCTCTGCTTTGAGGCCAGGCTGAGAGAGTTAGGGTTGCTCAGCACGAAGAAGAGAAGTTACTAGAGAGACCACCTTGTGGCCCTTGAGTACTGAAGAAATCTAGGGACACACTTTTTATCAGGGCCTGTTGTGACAAGGAGAAAGGGTGATGGATTGAAATTAAAAGAGGGAGATTTACACTTGCAAGAAGGATGGAATTGTTTACACTGAGAGTGGTGAGAGTCATGCCCAGGCTGCTCAGAGAGATAGGAGATGCCCACACACTGGAATCTTTCCAAGTCAGGTTGTTGGTGGCTCTGTTTTGTTTTGTTTTGTCTCTGGTGGGGGTTTTTTGTTTGGTTTTGTGGTGGTGGTTGGTTTTGGTTTGATGTTTGGTGTATGTCTTTTTCTTTATTTGGTTTGGCTTAGGTTTTGTTTTGTTTGGCTTAGGTTTTGTTTTGTTTGTCCCATCCCATTCCCCTCTACCCCACTGGGAGACGGGAGGAGTGAGCAAGTGGCTGCATTGTGCTCAGTTGTTGGCTGGGGTTAAACCACCAGAGCTCATTAATTGTAGAAATGAATTCTATTTGCTGTCAACAGTTTCCTACAGCATTTCCTTTCAAAGGCATTCCATAGCTGCCTGTAGCTGCTACAGATTTTCAGTTTTCACATCCACAAGACAAGATGGAAATGAAAAACAAAACAAACCCAAAAAAATGCTCTTTTTTTATACTAAGCTGCAGAGTTTCAACAACCAAACCTTTTTTGTTTGTTTGTTTGTTTGTTTGTTTTTAAAGGTGGTACAGGCAGTAACATCATTTCCTTCCTGGAATCTCCATGGCACACATGCAAAGAGCATTGCTGATTGCTGTCCCTTAACCTTCTTGAGTTTGAAACTACTGCAGTGATTGCAAAGCTCATTTGCAACATGAATATTATCTGTGTTTTCCCCACATAGCCTTCTGGTCCTCACTTCAGTGTTGGCTAAGCTGTCATGTACAAGAGTGATGCTGTCAGTACCATATCTGATTTTTTTAGCATAGCTCTGGTTGGGAGCACATCATGTATTTCATAAGGAAACTTGTTCTTTATTTCTTGTAGTGAAGTCTGTGGTGATCCTGAGTAGTAGGTGTGGGAGAACTTGCCTTTGACTTCAGCATTGCTCTGGCATCAGGCGACCAAGATGCCACTGCTTTTGCCCTGGCCTTGAGGTGGCACCTGGCAGAGTGCATATTGTTATTTGCATTTGCACTCCTGACATCTCAGCTGCACTTGCAACAGACACCATCGAGCTCATTTTGCAGCCTAGAAGTTGCATGATGATGCTTCCCTGAGCCTAGAGACTCATCTGCTTATAATCATTTGTTTGTTTTAATTACAGCATCACAGAATCCCAGCATGGTGGGGGTTAGAAGGGACCTCTGGAGATCATCTAGTCAACACACACCCCCTCCCGCCACCCCCACCTCTGAAGCAGATATTAGAATAAACTTCTTTACTGTAAGGGTTCTCAGATGCTGGAGCATGCTCTGCAAGGAAATGGCTGAATCCTCATCCCTGGAAGGCGTTTAAAAGGGGCAGAGATGCGGTGCTCTGGGGCCACAGTTTAGCACCAGACTTCCTAGAGTTAGAGAATGGTTGGACTCCACGATCTTAAAGGTCTTTTCCAACCCAAACGATTTTATGGGTCTATGATTCAAAAGCAAATATTCTCCAAATTTCTTGAGGGTGTGAAATGTGTCACACACAGCAGCCTGCCCGGGATCACAATACCCAAGAGGGTTTGGAATCTGTCCAGAGAAGGAGTCTTTACAACCTCTCTGGGCAGCTTGCTCAACATACAGTTTTCTGGTTCAAACAGTGATACTCCTCTCACAGAGCTTACCATGACCAACTCTTCTGCAGAGAAGGCCACTGCAGAAGACCTTCCCATTTTACTGACATTCTTTCTTTCCCATTGGGCCCACAGAGTCATTTCTGTTTCCTTGCAGAGCTTTGTTAGCCAAGATTTTGCAGAGCAGTCAGGTGCTTTCCTCCATGCATCCACCCTAGTTCCAGTACCACTGACGGACTTCTGCTTTGAGCAAACCTGAGATGAGTTTTCTGTGCTGTTTCACTGTTGTTTTGCTCAGTGCTAGAAGTTTATTTGCCAGAGTCAATAGTTTCATGGAGTTTCTGCCTGTTTGGTGCTTTTAAAAAGTGGTTTGGCCACTTTACCTTTTGCTTTTTCCTATTAGCAATCTTCCTTTGTTAATCACTAAGAGGGACTGCAGCTGCAGCAACCTGACAAAAGGACCTGAACAAGCAGATGAAGTGTTTTCCTGTCAGTTCTCTGAAAAGCCTCTTTGGCTTCATGATCCAAATCCTTCCTCTTGTCTAACTCAGATGGCATTTTCCAGTATTGTTCTCTGTTTTACAGAGAATTTCTTCCACTGCATTTGTGAGGGTGTTTTGGAGAAGATGATGGTGCTGTTTCAACTCTTTCACATGTACTCTAGATCAGACAGTCATAGAATGGTTTGGGTTGGAAGGCACCTTAAAGATCACCTAGCTCCAATCTCCTTGCCATGGGCAGGGACACCTTCACTAGATAGGTTGCTCAAGGCTCCATCCAGCCTGACCTTGAACATCTCCAGGAAGGGGGAATTCATGATCTCGCTGAGCAACCTGTTCCAGTGTCTCAGCACCCTCACTGGAAAGAATTTCTTCCTAATCTCTGTCTTAGTCTCGCCTCTTCCAGCTTCAATCCATTGCTCCGCATCCTATCACGCCAAGCCCTTGTAGATGGCTCCTCTCCAGATTTCCTGCAGGCCCTTTCGGGTACTGAAGGCTGCTCTAAAGTCTCCCTGATGCCTTCTTTTCTCCAGACTGAACAACCCCAGCTCTTTCATCCTGTCCCCAGAGGGGAGGTGCTACAGAGGTAGATGGCCTCATCTATCCTGAGTTCAGGTTTACTTGCCTGTAAACTGCAGTGGTTGTTACTAGTTGATGGCATCCTGCAGGAACATGTGAGAACCTGTAAATCAGTGTCTTGTAGCACCTGATTTATTCTTCAGTTCAAATTGAAATTGATTGCCTTTCTTACAGCCTTCCACTGTCAATTTTGTTAATGAATTAGAGCTTTATTTGGGGTTTTAGTTTAATCCTAAACCTTTCCATGCACATTATGAATCCTTCTAAACCTCATTCAGTCTGCACCATTGGTTGTTCTGCACTGGCAGCTGTGATAGCAGGGTAAATGTCACCAACCTTTCACTATTTTGATTTTCATAATCAGGACTGCTATTTGATTGCTTTTCCTCACAGTGGTTGATTTTTTTTCCTGCTGAAATCTCCCATTGTTTAGAGGAAGCCATGCCTGGATTTTCATTAGAGCCTGGAGACAGCTACAGCCCTGACCCTTACTCTCGTCCCTGCAGCTCTTTTTAAGAGTGTGGTGTTAAATAAATTATGATCAGCTAACTGGGAACCAGCCTAGAAGCAATTCTGACGTGTAAGTTACTCAAAATTAGTTGTGCAGGCACTGTACTGAAACCGAAATCATCTAGATAACGTAAAGATTTCAACCTCAATGCCAACCTGTACAGAAGTATTGCTGCTCCCAGCAGGACTTTGCTGCTAGAAGTGCCTGCAGCTCAGGAGAAGCACAGCAGCTGGTGTTGTATTGGTTTATGGATCCTAGGGCCCATTATAGATCCTGTAGGCTTGTCCAGTGCAGCATTTGCCTGCATATTGGGATCACAGGGTCTCTGCCTCTCCCTCGCTGTGTCTCAACCAGGGCTATGAGAAGAGCAACCTATATTCTCCTTATGGTGTCTCCAGTGCTTGGACAGTCCCACAGTCCTGCAACTGGGAGGCAGAGTTTGCCTCATCAGCTCTTATGACGTCTCAGGAGCTGAATCCACAGTCTGATGACACAACCCTACGAAATTCTCTGAAATTAAATACAACCCTTTTGTGACTTTACCAGTTCTCAGGAGGACTCACTGCCTAAAATAACCCAGTGGCACCCAGTCAGAAACAAGAAGCCCAAATCAAGTCTCATTGCCTCAAACAAGAAGCATGAGGAGAAACCTTTGGTCACATAAAAAACTCTTAGAAGCAGAAGCAATGTGCTAAAAGAGCGATAAAGAGAGGCGAAAGCTGAAAGATATATCAAGGCTGGGACTGAGACTTGCTGATTGCTGTTTTGCTGCAAGGGCAAAGTTAAACACTCCACTGATGACAGTGTGGGTTTTCCTGCAGCCAGTAAATATCCACATGGAGGAAGAGCAGCACTGTCGGCTTCCTCCTTCAGATCACTGGATGAAAGACTAGGAGTGGACCACCTGCTGAACTTCAGTGTTAGATGCTTTATATTACAGCTTGGGCAGTCGAGGAGAAGCTGTTCCTGGCTGGCTCTGCTGCACCTATTCTGTTGATGATTTTCTTTCCTGCTGTTTTGTAAGTGTCTCCTTCCCCCATGTCTAACCACACATTACAGCATGACACTCCAGTTGAAGCTATGTGTGCAGCATCTGCTCTCCTCCTCCTTGCATCACATGCACAGCCTCTATTTATAGCAGGAGCCAATTTTTGTTCTTATGCATCATTCCATCCAGCAGAAAGCAAACCAGAACAAGAAGCCAGGGCAGGAAAATGCTCCTTCAAGTCAGATTTTCAACAGAGAAAGGAGGAACCATCTCCTCCCCCTTGCAGTACTCTCAAACCCCACAGCTGAGACCCAGAACCATACCTTGGCCTCTGTGCAAGGCTGAAGTACCTCTCGAAGGCCACCATACCACAGCAATGAGCCAAGTGTATTTAGTTTTTAGAAGACTGGCATAAGTCATCTTTATTGAATATAATTTAGTTTTAACATATTGCTCTGTGTTTGAGTTATTATCTTCACTGTGCTTGGAGAAATAAATTACATTGAAGCCTTTATTTTTGACCTGTGACATCAATACACGCCATGGACAGGTTCCAAAATCTTATCAGCTTTGGCATGGCTATTAAATTACAGTGGTGAACAAACCTCTTTAGAAATGAAAAATGCTTTTGGAGCTTTGACCTTTTACATTTCAATTCGTAAAGAGCCCAGTGCAAATGGGAAATGCTGATCAAAACCCAGTTACTTTCATCTTGCAGGGTGTCCTCTCTGCAGAAGAAAAGTACAAAATGCATCTTCTTGCTTTGTAGCCCTTCAGATTCTGACACCAAAGTTTGCCTGTGACTATGAGCGTTGGTGCTTCAAAGCCGTGCTTGGAAGTGCGGAACCTGGCAGGTTAGCCGGAGTCAGAATACCCAGAAAGAAACCTATCCCAAGACAAAGATGCAGATTGAAATTGGACAAGAGCACACAGCTCCCCTCCTGGCACATGGTGTCTCAGTTTGCGTGCAGAGAGTGGATGTGTGAGGATTCTGCAGTGTTTGAACCTCCACTCCAGCTCTCCCCTCAGAGCACGCCAAGGCTTTTTCTGTTTGAAGGATTGGGAATGGAACCAAAACTGGCATTTTATGTGTTCTTAAGCCAGTTTGCAGTATGCCAGGAGCTGGGTTGTTTTCTCACTTCTCCCACTGTGGCTTCTGTGGTCACAAAGCCTTTTTCCTCTCCCCAGAAATTCTGCATGACTCCTTGTGCTGCACGGGGTGGCGTGAAGCCTGTGAGGTCAGATGGGGAGTTAGACTGGGATCAAAGGACAGACTTTAGAAGCCATATTGCAGAGCTCTGTGAGTCAGTTTTGGTGGAGGAAGCTGTAAGACTCTGCAGCACAATAAACCAGTTTACAGAAAATATTCTTCAGCATTATGCAGGTTTTTTACCTTCCTTTTCAACCATGTGAAGCAAATGGCTTAGTTTTTTGTGCTCTCAGAGGTAGAACAAGAGTGTATCCAAATCTCTAGAGGAAGCTGAAGCCATCAGTTGCTACCTGGCCTCTGTTGCACTTTTATAGTGGGGCTGAAAATGAATTCCTCTCTCAGTTCTCCTGGCTAAGCTTGCCTTCAACATTATTTCAGAGTGCTCCATCTATTTCTGACAATTTTTGGAGGCAATTTTCTTCTACTGCTGAGCAGAACAAAAAGCCACAAAGTCACATGTAAATTAATGAGTGCAACTGGACAAAGACCCCCCCACATTTGTTGTTCTTTATTAAGCCTCAATTAAACTGTAGCACTGCAGAGATGCAGAGGAGTTTCTGGGTTGTTTGTGATGTTTCAAGAGAGTAACTCTACCCTAGGACATCCATCAGCATTGCAAATTTAGATTACACTTTAATCCTGTATTACCTCTTCACAGGCACTGAAAATCCTGTCAAAGGAAGAGACTGGCTGGTTTCCTTTGCTGAATCACAACAAAGGTGGGGACACAAGTGTCTGGGGCATGGAAAAGTCCTTACAGTTGTGACTGCAGAGAAGATGATTGAGTATACTGACACACCAGGTGGGATCTATGCTTCTAAATGGGTATTCACAGGCAAATAAACTCACCAAGAGCACCTCTGCAGTTGAGATGCTGGAGCAACAGAGCTGGTGAAGGATCTGAGCATAAGAGGATACAGTCTCAAGCTGTGCCAGGGGAAGTTTAGGCTTGAGGTGAGGAGTAAGTTCTTCACAGAGAGAGTTGTTAGCTGTTGGAATGTGCTGCCCAGGGAGGTGGTGGAGTTCCCATCCCTGGAGGTGCTCAAGAGGGGATTGGATGTGGCACTTGGTGCCATGGTTTAATCATGGGGTCTGTGGTGAGAGGTTGGACTTGATGATCTTTGAGGTCTCTTCCAACCTTGGTGATTCTGTCATAAGTCTTATAAGGAGTGGCTGAGGACACTGGATTGTTTACTCTAGAGAAAAGGAGGCTGAGGAGAGGCCTCATTGCTCTCTATAGCTCCCTGAAAGGAGGCTGGAGTAATGGGAGGGTTGGTCTCTTCTCCCTACTATCAGGTGATTGAACAAGAGGAAATAGCCTGAAGTTGTGCCAGGGGAAATTTAAGTTGGAGATCAGGAAAAATTATTTTTTTGCTGCAAGAGTGGTCAGGGATTGGAACAGGCTGCCCAGAGAGGTGGTGGAGTCACCCTGAAATGTGTGGACGTGGCGCTTCGGGACACGGCTTAATGGCCATGGTGGTGTTGGGGTGATGGTTGGACTCTGTGATCTTAGAAAGTTTTTCCAACTGAAACAATTCTATGATTCTAGAATATGAGATCTTTTTTTTTTCTTTCTTTATTGCAGGTAGAATATTGGACCTCAAATTATGGACTGCAAGTGGTTAACAAGTACGTAAGCCTTGTCTGTTAGCCAGGCAGCTGAAATAAAGCAGCGTGCTGCAGGAAAAGCCCTAATGTATGTTAATTGAATGCCAATTGATTAAACATATTCATTGAGGTTTCACATCTGGGTCATAAGTAATCTATCTATTACATACTTGTTAAACCTCATTAAATAATTGCCTAGTGGTATTTAACATGCAATAAGTATCCCCTGAAATTCCACTTGAATGTATTCTTGCATCTGCTTAGGAATTTGCCTGAGTGGATTGATTGAAGAATGGGAGGGGGGGAATGAATGTTAAATACTCCATCAGAAGTTTTTAAAAGAAAAGAGATCTGCTGTAAGGTAGTGTGAGCTATGCCAGTAAGTCTGCTAACAGACAGAGAGTGTCTGCACAATGATCCGTGTAATACCCTGCAGAGGGAGAGGATTAGTCACCAGGGAGCTGGAGTCTGCAGGGCAGAAGCAGAACTTGTAATGCCTTGGGAGAGACATGCTGGAAGACTTTTCCAAAAAGCCCAGGAGTTGCAAAATTTACTTTTGTTTTCACAGGTGAAAAATGTTTCCTACAAATCTAAGCATTTATCCACAGGGCTCATTCAAGCCACTTGTTGCCTTTGGAGTGCTTATTAACATCTTGCAGGTACAGACGGGAATGTGCCACTGGAACAGGTTGCCCAAGGAGGCGGGGAACGCCCCCTCCCTGGAGGTATGCAAGACCAGCTTGGATGAGGCCTTGAGCAACCTGGGCTAGTGGGAGGTGACCCTGCCCAAGGGAGGGAGTTGGAACTGGATGATCTTTAAGGTGCCTTCCAACCCAAACCATTCTGTGAATCTATTAATCTATGAATCTCAAGTCACCTTACAAACAGAAATGAAAGACTCATGGGGTCTGTGGGAGGCAGTGATGTTAGATCATGCATTGCTCATCCAAAGCATGAGTAAGCCTAGGCACCAAGTTTAAATTATTTGCCTGGACTGTCTCAGAAAAATCAGGGGAGGACATCAATGAGATAATTCAAAAATAGTCCACCTCTCACCTAGGAACCTGCAACCTGCAGAACTTCAGCCCAAGCCCACAAGCTCTTTCTAGTCCTCCAAAGCAGACACTACATCAGAAATGGAAAACTTTCCATTCCTGTTATCCAAATGCATGTGGCTCCCCTGAAGCAAATAAGCAAATAAAAAAAGGGAGAAAGTTTATTAGCCATAGCTTCATTTTTGATGGATAACCAAGACATCGACTTGTGGCACAAATGACCAGCGTGTGTAATTTATGATGCTTTCTTTGCTGCTCATTATGTTGGGCTCTTGGCAGGAAGAGTTTTATTTTTCTCAGTGTCTTCACAGCCTCAAGACAAGGTGAGTGGCTCCCTTGCCTCCTCACTGCCTCTGGGCTGTGCATCCTGGGCTGCATCAAAAGAAGCAGGGCCAGCAGATCAGGAAAGGTGATTCTGCCACTCTGCTCTGGTGAGACTGTGTCCAGCTCTGGGATCCCCAGCACATGGACCTGCTGGACCAGGTCCAGAGGAGACCATGAAGATGATCAGAGGGCTGAAACACCTCTCCTGCAAGGACAGGCTGAAAGAATTTTGGCTGCTCAGCCTTGCAAAGAGAAGGCTCAGGGGAGATCTTGGAGCAGCATTTCAGTATCTGAAGGGGACCTACAGGAAGGCTGGGGAGGGACTGCTTAGAAGTGCCTGTGGGAGAGGTCAAGCAGCAATGGTTTGAAAGCAATGGAGCAGGGAAGATTTAGGCTGGACATCCTGAGGAAGTTCTGCACAACGAGGGTGGTGAAATACTGGAACAGGTTGCCCAGAGATGTAGTTGAGGCCCCATCCCTGGAGACTTGATGTGGCCCTGGGCAGCCTTCTCTAGTTGGAGATGTCCCTGCTGACTGCAGGAGCGTTGGGCAAGATGGTCCCTTCCAACTTGATGCAATCTGTGAATCCTTGGGATGATTCCTGTCACCAGGAGGTCCTGGGAGCATCTGAGCTGGAGATGACAACCCTACCAACATTTGTCCCACCCCCTACACACCTGATTCAGAGTCTGATTCCTAAAAGACCGCTGAGAGAGAAGTATGACCATGACTAAGAACCCTAAATATCTATTTCCTTTTCTGAGAGGTATTTCATAGAGATGACCTAGGAATTTTGCTGCAATTGATCTTTCCTCCCCCCACCCCTCCTTTTTTTTTTTTGGTTTATTTGTTTTCCCCTTCTTTTTCTTTCTTTTTTCTTTTAAGCTTGCAGGGAATTTGGAGCCCAAATTCTAGCAAGAGGATACGTGCAAACACATGGGGGAGCACTGAGACTGCAACGGCCAGGAGCCAAGTGCTCCATACAGCCAGCAACTGCACCTGAAATTTCCACTTCACAGGAAAACCTGGCTTTTCAAAACTCTGATTTGAGGCTTCAAACATTCTTGGAGTTTTCAAAACTCTGAATAATTCACCATTTCCCACAAACCACAAAAATCACCTGGAGTTTCCTAAGGGCCAGAACCACACTGTCTCTCTGCCTGAAAAAAAAATAGGCTTTCAGAAAGTCTTGGTATCCCTTACAACAAAGAAACGCTGAAGCCTCTTTTCACTGAGTGCCATTTTTATTTTACACATAGATTTCCACAAGCCTTGGCATAGGATTGTTTTGATTGGAAAACACCTCTGAGATCATCAAGTCCAATCATCAACTTGCCACCACCACAGCCTTTGCATGGCACTGTTTTGATTGGAAAACACCTCTGAGATCATCAAGTCCAATCATCAACTTACCACCACCACCACAGCCTTTGACTGGAATTGTTTTGATTGGAAAACACCTCTGAGATCATCAAGTCCAATCATCAACTTACCACCACCACCACAGCCTTTGCATGGCACTGTTTTGATTGGAAAACACCTCTGAGATCATCAAGTCCAATCATCAACTTACCACCACCACCACAGCCTTTGAATGGAATTATTTTGATTGGAATTCACCTCTGAGATCATCAAGTCCAATCATCAACTTACCACCACAGCCACTAAACCATGTCCCCAAGTGCCATGTCCACATGATTCTTGAGCACCTCCAAGGATGGTAGCACTTGCTTGCATGCATTCTAGAATCATAGAATCAATAAGGTTGGAAAAGACCTCATGTGGTTAGAGTTAAAAAAATAATCTTTTAATTATAGTTGGTGTGGATGGGTTCAATGTGCTTAATAAAAGAAGAGCCATTCTCATGGTCTGCATTATCCAAACAGGGAGGCTGCTTCTCTGAGGTGACACCAGAATTCACACCAGTTGTTTATGCAGTGTTGAGCACACACTACGCTGAAGGAGTGTCAGGTGCATAATATGTGCAAATTTCTCATGCTAGGAAACACCTGGAAAGCAAAGAGGAGAAGAGGAGGCTCTGGGGAGACCTTATCACTGTCTACAACTACCTGAAGGGTGGTTGTAGCCAGGAGGGGGTTGGTCTCTTCTCCCAGGCAATCAGCACCAGAACAAGAGGACACAGTCTCAAGCTGCACCAGGGGAAGTTTAAGCTGGAGGTGAGGAGAAAGTTCTTCACAGAGAGAGCTGTTAGCCATTGGAATGGGCTGCCCAGGGAGATGGTGGAGTCACCATCCCTGGAGGTGTTCAAGAGGGGATTGGATGTGGCACTTGGTGCCATGGTTTAGTAGTCATGAGGTCTGTGGTGACAGGTTGGACTTGATGACCTTTGAGGTCTCTTCCAACCTTACTGATTCTATAATACTCACCTTAATCAAAGAAACCAGCAAAAAATACAGCACTTAGAAACTGCTGCTTAGTGGCATCTCGTGGACAGAACTGGACTCCTCTGGAAAAGAAAGTAATCATTTCTCTCCAGACTGTTAGACTTCTTAGTGTCCCTGTAGCAGAGCAGAGAAGGCTTCAATGGGGTTTTCTCCTCTAAACACTTCTTGGGAGAGCAAGCAGCTGCATGGGCATTGCTTCTCTTCTGAAAGGAAGAGTTATAACTGGGACAGGGTAAGGCTGGTGGGATGATGCCCCAGGACCAGCCCTACCTTTGAGCCAAAATAATGATTTTGATTGCCAAAAGCAGGAGAAAAAAAAGAAGCTCTTAAAGAGCTAGACAGCATCCCAGGGGTCAGGCCAGTCTGAATAAGTGTAAGCTAAAGCAGACCAAGAGGAAAAAGAAAACAATTTCAACCACTTATACATGCTAAATTTACTGAAGTCAGGAGGGGAACAAGACATTGCCAACAAGACATCTAGTCACTAGGAGGAGGTGGCCAGACAAGCAAACAAAATGTTTGTTTGCATTAAGAAAAAGCTAGATGAAAGCACAAAATTCTTACATCTCTTCTATATAAAGTGACAGCTCAGCACAGATATTTTGCTCAGCTTTGCTCCCTGGTCTTACAGAAGGGCAGGGCAGAAATAAAAAAGGTCCAGGGGAGGCAGGGAAAATGATTCAGGGAACAGAAAGCTGCAGTGTGTGGAGAGATTCAAAGATTAGAACAATGTTTCTCAGACGTAAGAGGAATAAGGGGTGATGGCAGAGAGAGATAAAGAAAAAGCAAAGTGTTTAAAGAAGAGTCAAGAACTCCTGTTCCTTGAGCAGGAGGCACATAACATGAAATTAAACAGCAACAAGTTCAGACCTTTTCTGTACTCTTTGCAGCGGGGTAGCAACCCTCCACAGAAGACTGGCATCAGTGTGAATGGTGCCCAAGCACACTTCGTCTGTACTGACCTGGAATGGGTAAAACTCACCACTGTCAGCCCAGCCACCAGCTGAGCTCAGCCCGACCACCAGCTGATGTCTGAATGGCTATAAGGCATCTCTGCTCCTTAATGGGTTTACTGCCTCTGATCCTGAAGCAGCACCAGCCAGAATGATTTTCAGAGAGAAATGCAATTTCATATCTCTGTACTGAGAGAGAGGTCAGGGTATTTCCCCCCTTTATTGCCTTGAAACTAATGAAGTAGAAATGCCTCTGTGTGAATTCTCCAGCAATAGGAATTATCCCCAGTTCACGTTTCAGTAGGTATCTTAGACACACTCAAGTAAGGCACCACACCTTTGCTAGGAGACAGTTGCAATTGCTACAAGATGATGAAAAGCACCTTTCTAAACCACATCTTATCTTCAGCTGACTGAGCTCTCTTGGTCCTGTTCTGAGCAAAATCATAGCATCACTAAGGTTGGAAAAGACCTCTAAGACCATCACATCCAACCTTCTACCCATCACCTCCGTGCCCACTAGACCCTATCCTGTAGGGATGGTGAACACCTCCAGGGATGGTGACTCCACCATCTCCCCAGGCAGCCTGCTCCAATGCCTGACGACTCTTGCAGGAAAGGATCTTTTCCTAATATCCTAAACCTACCCTGCAGCAGTTTGAGGCCATTTCCTCTTGTCTTGTCATTAGTTATGTGGGGGAAGAGGCCAACACCAGCCTCATTCCAACCTCCTTTCAGGTAGCCGTAGAGAGCAATGAAGTCTCCTCTGAGCACACAGTCCCAGTTCCCTCAGCCTCTCCTCACAAGACATGCCCTCCAAACCTCTCACCAGTTTCATTACCCTTCTCTGTACCTGCTGCAGCACCTCAATGTCTTAAATTCAAAGGGCTCAGTGAGCACCAGCTTCAGCAGGTGTTGAGAGAGGTCAGACGTGGTCATGGTGGGTCCCGCAGCCCAGCTCTGAGCAGATGAGTCAGGGGAAGGCTGGGCTGCATGGGCACCATGAGCAGAAATGTGTGGTCAGCCTCCTAATGAGGCCCTGGACAGCTCCCCTGACTCTTTTTCCTGTAGTCTGGGAGACTAATGTGAGGCACTGCCATGCGCTCAGGGTTGAAATGTGAAGCTGCTCCTACTTGCTGGCTTTTATTAAATTATATTTCACCACAGCAGCAGCACCCTGGGCTGGGCATTTCCAGGGAATTGTTACACTTCTCAGCTGGTTAATCACTTGGCCTTTGGCCTCCTGCCTTATAACTCTGTTTGACACGTCCTATAATTACTGCTTGGAGAGTTTTATTACTTAATTATGCTATCAGCTATTGCAGTTTAACGTGCCATCCATCTCCCCCAACCAGCCCCTCATACACCCCCAAACAAATGTCCCCTTTCAATCATGCAGCTCTGCAAATTTCTACAAAGGAAGGAGCTGCAGAATTTGTGCTTTGATCAATAACCTGTGCCATTTTCTAATGTCCAAAATACTTGCCCCTTTTACTATGCTTCTCCCCCCTCCTCCACTTCTGAGCCCTTTGATTTCAGGCTTGTATAATATATACAGTCACATTTACCAGTGCTGGCATGAGGCAGCCAAATGGCCTCATCCTGTTTAATATATCTCCTAAAACCAAATTAAGGCTCCACCAGACAAGCTGTTGGCTGGTGTGAACATCTGCCCCACGCTTCGAGGACTGCTTGCAGAGTTCACTGAACCACTGAAGTGTGTCCTCACATGGACCAGTTTGCTCAAGCCATGAAACATTTCATCACACTTTAAAGAGCAGTTTTGCTGTGTTGTTGTGTCGCTGGAGGAAGATGAGGGCAGTGATGGAGTCTCCCTCCCTGGAGGTGTTCAGGAAACATGTGGACGTGGCACTCTGGGACACGGTTTAAGGGCCATAGTGGTCTTGGACTGATGAATAGAATAGAATAGAATAGAATAGAATAGGAATAGAAATAGGAATAGAAATAGAAATAGAAATAGGACTAGACTAGACTAGACTAGACTAGAATAGAATAGAATAATCCAGGTTGGAAGAGACCTTCAAGATCCTCGTGTCCAACCTATCATCCAACACCACCTAATCAACTAAACCATGGCACCAAGCACCCTATCAAGTCTCCTCCTGAACACCTCCAGTGATGGTGACTCCCCCACCTCCTCAGGCAGCCCATTCCAATGGGCAATCACTCTCTCTGTGTAAATGATGTGATGGTTGAGCTCAATGATCTTAGAGGTCTTTTCCAACTGAAGCAATTCTATGATGAAACATTGCTATGCCATTTGGGAGAGTTTGGTTTTGGAGAGGAGCTCTCAGCCACCTAATATTTTTTCATCCTGTGGTCCTTCCATGAGAGGAAGCACAAGGCTCAGGTTCTGTAGTGGTTCCTGAAGGCACAACACAGTGAAAAGATAATTTTAACCCGATTTGGCTCTCATCAACAGTCCCCAATGCAAGAGTGTGCTGATTTATGAGAGCTTCCCAAAGTTGCCTACAGACTGTTTGACAGCCCAGACAGACAGATTCTTAATAGTGTGCAGTTCAGACCCATCCCCTTCCACCTTCAACATCTCCTCTGCACCAGGACCACAGATCAACATAAATCTGCTGTGCTTGTGCCAGGGGAATTGCCTCCCAGCCTCCTGCAGCTTGTAAGGGCTGTTTCAGGAGATAGAATTAGTACCTTGATGCTCAGTATTGATCTGTGTTTGATTTATATTCCCTTGATCCGATTTTCTCCTCGGCATCGTGAGTATAAATCAAAAGTAACACCCACGAGAGTCAGAAGTTACGCTGGCTTGAAACTTGTGTAAGTGAGATTGAAGTCCCTTAACTCCAGCCTCTCCTGAAGCTAACCAGATCAGCTGTCTGACTCACAGCAGGACAAAGCAGCCAGGCACTGCAGGCTGCAGCCATTCTTTTCAATTATTTCTTGAACCTGGACTTCAGGAGAACAAATTCTTGCATTCTCTCGCCTGGAGTCAGTTTTTCCCCTTGAAACAGCCCTATCTGCAGCAGCCAGCACTCCTCCCTTCAGGACTTCCATATGGGGGCTGAATGAAGTTTTCTTTGTGGGATGTGAGAAGAGAAGTTAGCAGGGACAAGAAAAATACTTTTGCAGTGTGATTTCCAATGCGTGACCATTTCGTGTTGAGTCATCTGGGTAAGAGCCCACAGAGCCATCAAAACTCTGCAATCAGTCTCCATCTCTAAGGTTGGACTTGATGATCTTCAAGGTCTCTTCCAACCACAATGATTCTATGATTCTAATTTTCTTCCAGTCTGAATGGCCATTCACAGCTGTATCCAAGGCATTAATCTGGCCTTGAGATTCTCCTCAATTTGGTGCATCTTTCTAAGACCTCTCTTCAAACCTCCTAAAATATCCATTAATTCATCCTGAAATGCTCTCTTAGGGGCTGAAGGGCTGCTGCAAAATGAAAAAGGGAGGAAGAGTGGTCTACATGCACTATGTTTCTTCACCCTGGCATATGCAGTGAGGGTTGATAAAGGTCTGGGGGGACCAGGCTGTATCCTTACGGTGTGGAAGTCCACTCCAGGTAATAGAACCAGCATGAAATATTTATGAAGGAGAAAGCTTCCAGGGGGTCCCCTGGCAACACTCTGCAGCTTCTGGGGTGACTGATGGAAAAAGTAAGTGTGTCTGAGCAAAGGTCATGGACTGTGAAAGGCTTTGTAGATAAAATTGGCCCTTTTAATTAAGTCAGGGTGGGGTTTTTTTGCATTGCCAGGAGGGAGGACGCTTGGCTGGCAGGAGTAAGCATACCTCCTGCTCTGCTTGACTGCTCCCTGGTGCACAGGTATTCCTCAGCACCTGCCTCTTGGCATGCATGGAGACAGATTGTAGGAAAAACATTGCAAGGATTTTCAGTTTTAATTTCTTTTTAAATCAAACATTTCAGAAGCAAGTCCCTGTGTTTGCAGAACTAATCACTCACACAGTATCAGCATTACCATCACTTGTTTAAATTTTATCTTAGATATAAATGGTCTCTGTTTACAACACTTGCTTGGAGAGTAACTCCAACTTCTTTGAGTCCTTTACCTGAATCTATTACCTGTCATGCTCTCAGGTAACAGAATGTCCTAATTTGACTGCAACAGAATCCTCAGCCAGCTATGGGTTTCAGGCCATTAGTAGTTTGGAGTCAGCCAGCACAGATGAGCTGCATTGACTCGGCTCCAGGTGTATCCCAGACCATGAGCATCACACTCAGTATAAAGGGGAAAGGTTTAGGAATGTAGTCTCCTGCTTGAGGCTTCCTGCTCCTCCTTGCTCCTGCATCCTAGGATTGCTTTCCTTGTTAGTGTGGCTGCTGTGTTTTTGCTGGGGTGAGTACAACTTTATGTCCTTGGTTTGGTTTTGTTGTTTCATTACAAGGCAAATAGGATCCTGGCTTGTATCAGGAATAGTATGACAGCAGGGCCAGGGAAGTGATTGGCCCCCTGTATTCTGCACTGGTAAGACAGTCCCTTGAGTACTGGGTTCTGTTTTGAGCTCCTCATTTCAAAAGACATTGAGAGGGCTGAAGGAGAGCAACAAAGCTGGGGAAGGGTCTGGAGAACAGGGCTGTTGAAGATAACCTGAGGGACCCTGGGTGTGTTCAGTCTAGACAAAAGGAGGATGAGGGAAGATCTTCCGGCTCTCTACAACTACCTGAAAGAAGGTTGGAGTGAGGTAGGGGTTGGTGTCCCAAATAATTAGCAATACATGAAGAGAAAATGACCTCTAGTTGCACTAGGGAAGAGCAGATTTAGATTGGATGTTAGGAACAAGCTCTGCACTATGAGGGTAGTGGAATGCTGGAACAGGTTGCCCAGGGAGATGGTTGGGGCCCCATTCCTGGAGATGTTCTAGGTGAGCCTGTGGGCAGCCTGATCTAGTTGAGGGTGTCCTTGCTGACTGCTGAGGGGCTTGAACTAGACGACCTTTGCAGGACCTTTCCTAACCCAGATCATGCTAGCATTCTATTCTATGATTTGGTGAAATTCCTAAGTGTGTCTGCTTAATTGTAGTCTCTGCTGAGAGACCAGTTACTGTGAAGCCTGAAAGCTCTTTAAGGTTGTGACACTTGCTAAACTGGGTTTAGAGAGCACAGGATGGTCTAGAAGGTGCATGACTTGATTGTGCTGTGTCACAGCATTTGTGTGTGTGTGTGCTCAGAGGGGAGGGCAGAGAAAGCCACTTCCTTCCAAATGCCAGCCTCCACTTCCACATGACATCAGACAGCTCAGTGAGACAGGGGCTGGAAGAGATTTGAGATGAGTTTTGCTCATCGCTGCAGGATACAGGATGGAAATCTGAACGGCTCCCTTTGATTAATGTATGCCCAAGGTCGCACATGCAACTGTAGCAGTCAATAGCAATCAGATTACTGTAATGTATTATTCAGTGTTTATGATGGGGAATTTGTATAGCGCCCGTGAGGCAGCTTTGATCCCCTTGAAATGTTTTCTGAATGCCATTTGGGATTCCCACAGAGCTGAGGCAGTTGTGCAGCATCTCCAGCTCGTGTTCCTCCTGTCAGCAGTGTGTAATTACCCACCTCTAGTGCTTCTGCCTGGACACACACTTAGGTGTAATTGCTCTGCAATTGGTTACCAGGCTGGGTGGAGTGTTCTGTGTGTGTGTTCTTGTGTGGTTTGGGTTTTCTTCCTCTAAGTGTTGTGATATGGAAAATAATAAAGTGGAGCACTTTTAATTGCAGGTCCCAGGTGCTTCACAAACACTGCTTCATTAGGCTTTGCTATAAATTGGGTGATAGCTAAATCTATCTGCAGTTCTTGGCCTGTCACTGAGCAGCCAGTACTCTGTAGGAAGGCACACAGCTGTGTGATAGGTAGGTAAGAGTGCATAATTCATGCTTTACTTAGCAATCTTGCTCTGCACAGCTTTTATTTCCATCTCCCTTCATGTTTTGAAAGGATTTTGCTAAATTACCCTACAAATAATTTCTGGGCATGTTTTCTTCTCAGTCCTTTGCAGAAGAAGTGAGTGACTGAGGGAATCACATTTGAGCAATTTATTCACATGTAGGGCAGTGCTTTGGAAATAAACAGCCCCACACAGTGCAGTGTGCACAATGGGGAGGGTTTAGATGTGGTTCTGTACAAGTGTCATGGCTTAAGCTCCACTCAGCAGCTCACTCGCTGTCCTCCAGTGGGATAGGGAGGACCAGAAAGGTGGAAGTGAGAAAACTCATGGCTTGAGCTAAAGACAGTTTGCTTTGCCTATTAAGCAAGCTTTGCTGTGCTTTGCACAAGCAAAACAAGGGATTCATTCACTTCCCATAAGCAGGCAGGTGTTCAGCCATCTCCAGGAAAGCCAGGATCCATCATGTGTAATGGATACTTGGGAGGACAGAAAATACTACTCCAAATGTCCTCCCCTTCCTTCCTCCCCCAGCTTTAGCAAATCATAGAATTGCTTAGATTGGAAAAGACCTTTGAGATCCTCAAGTTCAAACATGATCTAACTCTACCAAGTTCAGTGCTGAATGGTGTCCCTCAGCATCACATCTCTGCCTCTTTCAAACATCTTCAGGGATGGGGCTTCAACCACCTTCCTGGGGAGTCTATAATACTGAGTATGACAGCATATGGTCTGGAGCATTCCTTTGGTTCACCTGTCCCACTTGTGTCCCCTCCCAACTTCTTGTGCACTCCCAGCCTGCTTGTGCGTGGGGAGAGGAGCAGAACAGGACCTGACTCTGTGTAAGCTCTGCTCACCAATAAGGAAAACATCCTTTTGGTATCAACACTGCTCCCAGCACAAATCCAAACCACAGCCCTGTGCCAGCTACTGGGAAGATCAGCTCTGGTCCAGCTGCAACCAGCACAATAGGTGACTTCTGAATGTCAGAGAAGCATTTTGTTGGGCAGTGCAATGTCAGGCTCATTCCATCTTTATTTTTATGGAACACAGCCAGTGTCTGAACCAAATCTGCCCAGAGGAGGCTGCTGTGGAACCATCAGGGTGTGTTTAACACATGATGTGCTGCACTTGTGGGAACTGGAGGCTAGAGGTTGTGGCTCTGATGGAGAAACCTACTGCTGTGCTTTAGCCAAAAGTACTGCTGCTCCCCACCAGGACCTGACCAAGCAGGATGCAGACAGGAATGAGACCTCTTCAAAAGCCCCAAATATTCAGGCTACTGATGCACAGCAGCTAAGTGGTCCTGTATAAATCTCAGGCCAGAGGGGGGATATCAAGGGAAGAATGGGTGCTGCTTCTTACTAAAAGGAAGCTTCTCTACTAAGAGTTTTTTTCTTTGCTAAAAGGATTAGTTGCTTTATTTGATTTGAAAATGCAGACAGCCTCCAGCCTGTGCTGTGTCTCTGGTCACTTTGTACTCCAGTAAATAATTTTATCCAGTGGCTCACAGGCCCTCACTCCAAAACTCGCTCACTTTGATTTCCTTGGAGGGAAGTCATTTCACAGGGGCTGAGAAGTGTCTGGAAAGCTGTTAGCTGTGCACAACAGGCATCAGTCTGAGATGTCTAGTTAGGGGAAGCTCTGCTGGGATTACCTCAGGGGCTTTCATTATGTCCAGTCTTGCTCAGAAGCACTGTTAACGACCTGGAAAACCAGGTAAAAAGCACATTAATTAAATTCCCAGGTGATACCTAAATTGGAAGGTGTAGCAAGCAACAATAGGAAAACCATCCTGGGGAAAAAAACACACTGATGGACCAGAGGAGAAAAGAAATGAGACAAGATGCAATTAGGTGAAACCGATGGATGGATGGGTTGGTAAGTGGTGTTGATTGGTATTGGTGGGACACACTTGGCAAGAAGAGCCAAGAGCTGGTATTTGAGAGTGCTTTTGGTAGTGCAGCAAGTGAGTGGATCATGATTAAGTCTGGATGAGTAGAAGCATGGCAAGAAGGGAAAGGAAGGGAATACTGGCCATAAAGCAGCAGCTGGGCACGTGCAGAAATTTGCATTCAGTTGTGGCCATTTCAGCACCAGAAAGAAACAAAACACATGAGAAGTGATTGAGGAGGGACAGAATTATCTGATGTCCAAAAGCTGCCTTATGGGAGTTTTGCTGAGCTCAAATTTGAATGGGGGAGGAAGAGAGCTAGTGAGCATCAACAAGTCTTTAGGGTGTAGATAAATGCCTCAACATACAGATAGAGAGAGAGTCAGGGACTCCTGGTGGCAGCCAGAAAGTGCTCACTAGGGAGGACAGGAAAATACTGGCTGAACATCAGCATCAGTTTCCTATTATCAGAACAATTAGTCCTGTTGAATGAGCTCTCAAGAAAAGTACTGAGTGGTTTTAAAATGGTATAGGCTGAGAACTGGGAAACAAACCACACAGCAGCAGTCTGCTAGCACAAGGCTGCAAAAAGTCCTCCTTGTCTAGCAGTTTTGGTTACAGCTCTTGACAGCTAAGTCATCCTGAGATTCCATACTGTGACTGTTAGGAGGACTTTGCTCTTTATCACTTTAGTTTTACATGTAGGAGGGCAGCAGTTAATAAGGAAAAGCCTCCCAGAGTGGATGAATGATAGAATCACCTGGGTTGGAAAGGACCTCTAAAGATCCAACCCCTTGCAGTGAGCAGGGACATCCTTAACTAGATCAGGCAGCCCTGCAGAGCTTCACCTTGAATATCTCCAGGGATGGGGCCTCAACCACCTTTCTGGGCAACCTGTTCAGGTGCTCAAGGACCTGCCTTTGTCATTCCTTGTAAAGACAGTGAGCAGCAGCAGACTCTATCAACTTCCATCAAACTTTTGACATGCTGAGCTGGTGGGGTGAAAAATTTTGCAACTCTGTGGTGTCCACTGCCCTCCCAAGTGTGCCAGGTACCCTTATACTTGCTTGCAGAATGCTGCAGGAGGGACTGAGATTTTTTTTCCAGCTAACTCCTGGTTAGCCTTTGCTTGAAATTAACACTGTGAAGCCATGAATTTTGGTTTAAGTTTTGGGGCCCTTCATGCCAAGGACATTGAGGTGCTGGAGCAGGTCCAGGTGAAGGCTCTGGAGGACAGGTGTTGTGGCTGAGTGACTTAGAATTGTTTGGCTTGGAGAAAAGGAGGCTGAGGGCAACCCTTCTGCCTCTTTACAACTCCTTGAAGGGAACTAGGTGGGGGTCAGTCTCCCAAGGAACAGGTGATCAGACAAGAGGAAATGGTCTCAAGCTGCACCAGGGGAGGATTAGGTTGGACATAAGGAACAATTTCTTTCCTCAAAAGGGCTGTCAGGCCCTGCAATGGGCTGCCCATGGAAGTGGTGAAAAGTTGTGTAGGTGTGCTGAGGGATGTGGTTTAGTGGTAACCTGGCAGTGCTAAGGGTTGGACTCTATCTTAAAGGTCTGTTTGAACCAAAATGATTCTGAGATTCTAGAATACTATGAAATAACAGAGAAGTGTTGCCTCATTGCTGTGCAGGGTAAAAACTATGGCATAAGATCTTCCTTTGTGAAGAGGGAGAAACCAGACAAGAGTAGCCTTTTGGTTTCTCCAGCTCTCCTTTTGGCTCCCTCCCAAGCATTATGAGAAGACTGAGCATTTAAAGCAAGCCCTGTGTCCCACTTTTGTAGGAGTAGACACTGGGTGCTAAAATTTGGGATCTGAAATGGTGGAAAGAGGAAGCTACTTCTAACACCCACTGCTATGGCTGCAGGAGAGAAGAGTGGTTAGATAGGAGTGGCTTTCCTATAGTCTGCTGCACGTCAGGGCCACATAATAAGCTCCTGAAGCTCATGCAAATTTGCTTCCTTTTTGATTTGATGCTTCTCTGAAGTTAGCCCAGCTCTGAGAAGTGGGTTGGAACAGATGAGCTCTGAAGGCTTTTCCAACTTGCATTATTCTGGGTTTGTGATTGTTATTGTGCCATTTCATTTTACAAAGACATCTGGATTTGTCCAAGGGAGAGCAGGACTCCTCCCAAACCATGTCCTGCTGACCACCTAGTCCTGAAGGAAGGTCCATATCTGCTCCTGAAACTTCCAGATGTTAGTAGGAAATTCATTAGGCTCTAGAGAAATCCAGGGCATTTGGCATTCGTCTGCCAATTTGTAAGTTTGAATTGGAAGGAGAATTTGACCTTCCAGGACTGCATCAAAATGAAAGTGAGCACTAAGGTCATGTAAGGATCAGACTCCCCAGCACAAATCCCGACCCAGTGTCTGGATAAGGATACAGGAATCATTTAATTTCTTGGGTTGGAGAAGACTTCTGAGTCCAGGCATGAACCAGCCACCCCCATGCCCACTAAGCAGTGTCCTGAAGTGCCATGTCTATATAACTTTTGAGCACCTCCAGGATGCTGGACCACAGGCTGGAGCCTTCATCCATCTACAGGTCACAAAACCTGTTGGTCTGCTTCATGAGTCCTCTGTGATCATGCTGGACAGCAATCAGAATGTATCACCATCTTCTCCTTCCCCACCATGTCTCACCTCATCTGCCCACAGTACTGTTACCATTCATACTCCCCCTCTAGTCTCCTCTTGTAAGGGACAGGCTGGGAGAGTTGGGGTTGTTCAGCCTAGGAAGGCTTTGGAGAGACCTTAGAGCAGCCTTCCAGTACCTGAAGAGGGCTACTGGACAGCTGGGGAGGGGCTTTTGCCAAGGGCTTTTAGTGATAGGATGAGAGGGAGTGGATTTAAGCTTGAGGGCAGGTTTAGGCTGGTGACTAGGATGAAATCCTTTCCTGTGAGGGTGGTGAGACACTGGAACAGCTTGCCTAGGGAGGTTGTGGATGTTCACTCTCTGGAGGTATTCAAGTCTAGGTTGGATGAGGCCCTGAGTAACCTGGGCTAATGGGACGTGTCCCTGTCAGTGCTGGGGAGTTTGAATTAGGTAGTTTAATGTCCCCTCCAACTCAAACTATTCTATGAATCCCTTCCCTGGGGAGGACACAGCCCTGGGGGTGTATACTGGGCCTGGCCTAAGCTAAGTGGGCAGGCAGCAGCTCTAAGTGGTGCTGCAATCACATTATTGCTGACACAACAATTGCTCTGCACTGCAGGATAAAAAGGTTCTTTCATATCAAGTGCAGGAGCCAGACTCAATCCCCATTGTACCTTCTCACTTACTTTATTAGGTTTACTTCATTTCTGCTCTGTCTCTGTACCTTTGTGCCCTCTGCTGTGTGTACCAAATCTTATTGACATTTTAATATTAAATTATTATGACAAGAAGATATTCCACTTGCTAAGTAATTTGTTTTATTCAGAGGAAAATTGGAAGCTGCAGAAAAACCATTATGAAAGATTAAGACAATGGAGTGATGCTGACTGATACAGTAGAAATTATTGTGTTGTCTGCAGCACAACCCAAATCCTCCACTAAAATTTTAAGAGATAAAGCCCACAAGTTTAAAAAAAAAAAATGGAATTTGAGGGGATGAAAAGAACATTATGCACATGGGGAGGGGAAAAAAAACCCCACTACATCAGAAGTAGGTGTTACAGCAAAACACATCCCAAAGAGATCTGCAGCTACAAAAAGGGGAAGCACTAGTTGGGCACCTGGCCCTCTTTGAGCTTGTTCAGAGTGGGTTTGATGAAATTTTCATTGACTTTGGGACACAATTAATTCTGATTTATAAGGGTAAGGAATTGCTTCAAGTGTGCCTCGAGAGGTGGGTTCTCATTGTCATCTCACCTTCTTGTGAAAGCCTGAGGATCAGCCCTCAGGGAGGAACACACGGAGCTGTTCCTTGCCTCCCTCTGCTTTCCCTCTCCAAAAGCTCTTGAGATTCTCTGAGAGGTAGAATGAGCTTCTGCATCTTGCACTGGGACAATCAGACCTCAAATACTGCAAAGCAGGTGACTTGACAACCAGCATCTCATCCTGCAAAGGCAGTCTGGGGAACTGGGCGTGTGCCTTGGCTGTTCCTGTGGCCCCTCCTCAGCAAGGGAAGCAGCTGGTGGAGATAATGCTTTGGCAGTGAGCAGAGCTTGTGGGGTTTGATAATGCCTTCCTGCTTCTAGAGTAAACCCAGGCACATAGCTAGCTGAAAAACAGAAGCTGGGGCTCGTTAGTTTGAAAATGAGGAGGCTGAGGGAAGACCTCATAGCTCTCTACAGCTACCTGAAAGGAGGTTGTGGAGAGGCTGCTGCTGGTCCCTTCTCACAGGTAATTAGTGATAGAACAAGAGGGAATGGCCTCAAGCTGCAACTGGGTAGGTTTAGACTGGACATTAGGAAACATCATGGCAAGAGTGGTCAGGCATCGGAATGAGTTGCCCAGGGAGATGGTTGAGTCGCCAACCCTGGAGGTGTTTAAAGGTCATTTGGATGTGGTGCTTGGGGATCTGGTTTAGGGGTGAACCTTGTAGGTTAGGGTTATCAGTTGGACTTGGTGATCCTGAGGGTCTTTTCCAACCTGTGGTGCTGTAATTCTATGAAAAATAAGGTGCTCCTGAACACAGCTGTTGAGGAGAGAAGCATTTTCCATAGAACTTATGATCCTGGAGGATCACTGCCAGTACTTGCAGCTGGGGTTTCTTTGGAGATTTGATAGCTTTTGTGTGAAGAACAATTAGCCAAAATATTGCTCCCTCTTGGCAATTAACCTAGAAAGCACATCTTAAACAGA
The DNA here is from genome assembly GCF_014839835.1 of Dryobates pubescens. Lineage (NCBI taxonomy): Eukaryota > Metazoa > Chordata > Aves > Piciformes > Picidae > Dryobates > Dryobates pubescens. Next base: position 14,047,178 of record NC_071637.1, read on the forward strand.
TGTAACTGACTCTGTCATCATCATATTTTTAAGAGTAAGGCTGTTGTTGGCTTTCTGGACAGAGGTGAGCATCAGAGTCACTTGTGATTTGAAAGCTCTGCAGTGTGCTTAACTTGGATACAATTTGCTTTGTTCAGAAACCTCGTGCATGGGGGAAGGAGCTATTTTGTACTGCTGCATTAGACAGTGCATAGCAGAGACACTCAGGAAACATCAGGGATTTTCCCATCTGTCAGTGGTCTGAGCTGGGGAAAGCTGGCAAGTGTCTCCATCCAACTCTGACCTTGTATGGAAGCCAAGAGCTCACATATTCACAGAATCCTAAAAGGGGTTAGGTCAGAAGGGGGGGGTCCTTAATTGTCATCTAGTTCCAACCCCACTGCCATGGGAAGGGACACCTCCCACTAGCCCATGTTCCTTCAGACTTCATCCAGCCTGGCCTTGAACACCTCCAGGGAGGGAGCATCCACAACCTCCCTGGGCAAACTGTTCCAGTGTCTCACCACCCTCACTGTAAAGAATTTCTTCCTAATCTCCACTCAGTTTCCCCTCCTCCAGCTCAAAGCTATTACCCCTAGTGTCACTACAAACCTTTGTAAAAAGTCCCTCCCCAGCTCTCCTTCAGCCCCCTTCAGGCACTGGAAGGCCACTCTAAGGTCTCCCTGGAGCCCTCTCTTCAGGCTGAACAGCCCCTGCCCCCATGGTCTAACTTTGGCCAAGGAAGGTTAAATGCTGTAGGTTTCCATGAGAGTCAGCAGCACAGGCTGGGGAGAGACAGCCATCAATCAACAAAATTCAGTCAGGCTGCATATCAGAATAAGCTACAAAGTTCTGCTTTGGCTCTGGCCCACACAGGCTTGTGTTCCACAGCTCCAGAGAAACCTGCTTACTTCTAAATCCTGAGAAAAGCCTTCCTGGGAAGCACAAGTTCAAGGGCATGCTTTTTTTTAATGGACCTTAAAGATCACAGAGACCAAAATGCTTGTATGGATACACTCTGAAGGAAGGTGACTTGATACAGGCATTGTCCTGACTCTTGACTTTGCTGGGATTTATTTTTTCAGATGATTGCAGCAGCCTTGTGACCACAAGTCAGTGTGTGTAAAGGCTTTCTCCTCTGGATTTGTTCATAATCTCACTCTAGATCAGAAAGGAGCTCTTAGTGCTAACACCTGCTAGCTGCAAGGTTTGTTTATTGGAAACTAATGGAGACATCATCTGATGTTGGGGCTATTCAGAGTTTTTGGGTGTCTGGAATGTCTCACCTCAGGGTCAGTAAGGGCTTTACTTGCTGTCAAGGCAAGAGTGACTACTGTTGAGAAAGTAATCAGGCCTCTAACAAACACAAGCTGCTGCCAAACTGGAATCATGACCAGTGTCTTGTCCTTTAGGCAGCTCCTCACACTTTACTGTGCAAGATTTTAACTTACATTATGTTGGGAGACCAGAAAGGAGGCTGGAGATGGACTTCTCTCAATCCCTAGAGTGATTGCCATCATTGAGAGCTGTACTTGCCTCAGCTGGAACTGAACTTGGCAAGGGCTGTAAAGAAATGTGATGTACCACAAGGAAGGCTTCTACAGGTACATTAACCAGAAAAGGAAGGTTGTCATCTTGTCCTGACACTGACCTAGCTCCTTTAAGCATTTCACACACATGCTGAGTCTAAGCTGAAGAGCTGAAAGACAATTAAAATGGTTAGCTCATTTTAAGACTCCTGGGAACACCTCCATTGCCTGGAGGACAGAGCTGGGGAGTTCAGGAATCACTGTGTTCATAAGGTATTGTTGTCATCTTGAAGTCTTTACTATTGTAGCTCTGTGATGATAAAGTTTTGAAGATGAAAGATTGGCCTCTAGAAATTACATTATAGAACTGCCATTAAATATTAATCCTTGGGTACCTGAGAGGGGTTTTGGGGGATTAAAATTTATGATCTAGAAACACATCCCTGGCTCCTCGCACATAAAAGCGCCAATTGTCTCGGTAAATGGAGCTGCATTTGAGGAGAGAAAACAATCCAGGTGGAGAGCCAGGAGCAAACAATCTTCGTGTCAAAAGAAAAGGCGATTTTAGCGCCGCGCTGGAGCGGCTGAGTGGCCATGGCGTGGCCACAGGAGGGCAGCAAGCAAACGTCGTCATCTGCTTGGGCGGTCGTGGCTATCCCGCGGCACGGCGGGCAGGTTGCGGAGCTGGCTCTGCTCTTGGGGATCCTCTGAGGCTGATTGAAGTGAAGGTTGTATAAATAGCTGATTTCTTGGCCAGGTTTGTGAGGTGGGATAGAATAATTGTCTGAGGTGAAGCCACGGTGAAAGGTGTGAGGCTGTTCTCAGTGAGTGAGGGTAGAGGGGAAAAACGTCACTTCAGGCTTCAAGATTCAGATGAATGGAATAGAATAAACCAAGTTGGAAGAGACCTTAAAGATCATTGTCCAACCTATCATCCAATGCTATCTAATCAATTAAACCATGGCAGCAAGCACCCCATCCAGTCTCCTCCTAAACACCTCCAGTGATGGTGACCCCACCACCTCCCTGGGCAGCCCATTCCAATGGACAATCAATCAATAAGGTTGGAAAAAGACCTCAAAGATTGAGTCCAACCTGTAAACCAAATTTCCCTTTATCTTCTGAAATAAATCTGGGGAATAAATGATTTTCTGAGTGTATGTTTAAAAAAACAAAACCCCAAAGCTGAACTTGCCACTACAGATGTTTAACTGAACAAGTATTTTTTCAGATGAGATTAACCTATATTTCATTGATTTTTATTATGGCCATGTTTGGTGATGATTATGGTTATGATGAGGGTGATTGGTGTTAGCCACAAAGGGCAAATCAAGCCTGATGAATTTGTTGGCCTTCCAAGAAGTTACAGCAGCATTGAATACAAAGAGAAACCATTGCCATCTGCCTGGGCTTGTGTGAAGTGTTTGATGCTGTCCCATGTGACATCCTGGGCACCAAATTGGAAAAGCATGGACTGCTAGCTGGATAAGGAACTGGCTGGATGGCCACACTTGGAAAGTTGCAATTAATGGCTCAATGTCTAAATGGATAACAGTGATGAGTGGCATCCCTCAGGGGACCAGTGCTGTTTAACAGCTTTGTAAGTGACATGGACAGTGGGATGGAAGCACCCTCAGCAAGTCTGCAGATGACACAAACATGGCTAGAGGGAAGGGATCCATCCAGAGGGACTTGGACAGGTTTGAGAGGTGGGCACATGCCACCCTCATGGTCCACAAAGATGATCAGAGGGCTGGAGCACCTCCTCTGTAGGGACAGGCTGGGAGAGTTGGGGCTGCTCAGCCTGGAGAAGAGAAGGCTCTAGGGAGACCTAACAGTGTCTTTCCAGTACCTGAAAGGGACTTCAAGAAAGTTGGGGAGGGACTTTTTTCAAGGGTTTGTAGTGACAGGATGAGGGACAGTGGATTGAAGCTGGAAGAGGGGAGATTAAACTGGAGATTAGGAAGAAATTCTTGACAGTGAGAGTGGTGAGACACTGGAATAGGCTGCCCAGTAAGGCTGTGGATGCCCCCTCCCTGGAGGTGTTCAAGGCCAGGTTGGATGGGGCCTTGAGCAACCTGGGCTAGTGGAAGATGTCACTGCCTGTGGCAGCAGGGTTGGAAGTAGAGGTCTCTTCCAATGTAAACCATTCTATGATTCCAAAGTAAAACCAAGAATCATGGAGACTTTTGGTGTGAGGGAGCACATGTAAGCAGCAATCCCCACCCCAACTGTTGCTGGTACCCATTGCACAATCATCCCCCATTTCCACAGAGCTGCAGCAGACAGCACTGCAGCAACCCTAGGTCCAGGTCCTGGCAAGGCATGTGCTCAGCCATGCTGCTGCCAGCTCCCCAGTCTCACCTGCTGAGTGTCACTCTTCCAGTCAACAATATCCAGGAAAAATGGAACAAGATAAAAGGGTTTCAAGAAATGATGTGCTTGGGCAGGGAGCAATTAGGCAGAAGGGCTGAGTGGAGAGCAGAGCTCTAACAGGGCTCTGGTGTAACTGAAATTATCTGCTCTATTAATATTTTTTTTTTTCCTCCATTTTCTATTGATCTCAAAAGCTTCAACCCAGCAGAAGCAGGGGGGAGGAAAAAAATTGTCCATTGCAGACTAAACAATGTACTAAGCCTTATCTTAATTGAACATTAGGGGATGTTCGTGTGGGCAGCTCAGGGCTTTTGCTAGTTCAGCATTCAGGATGGTATCTCCCAATTACTGCCATTAGCGGTGCGCATAGGGGAAGCGTTGTGTGCTGCTCCGGGGAGGCTGAGCACCTGGAGGTGTCACTGTGGGTGAGCGAGGCTGCAGACCTGCAATTTGTTAGCTACTCGGTTGTAAGTGCCCTTGTACCTGCTTTTAACCTCCCGGTAAATGCAATGTAGCTCATCCCCCATCCCCCCCCCCTTTTTCCCCCCCCCTCCCCTGTTGGGTAAGACATCTGAAATTACTTCAGACGAAGCTGGGATTAGAGCCTGTGTGCAGGCAGGCTCTTGAGTTACTATGGAGAAGGCAGCATGCTGCAAAGTCACATCCCAGCCTATACTGCAGTAACTTCTTTCCACACATAACCCTTCCCACCCCTCACCTCACCTCCAGTACTGCAGCTTGGAAGCTGCCATGGTGACTGGACTGCTGAGAGAACAAGCACATCCAAGAGTGCTTTTCTCTTGGCAGTTTGTGGCTACTCACAGGCAGGGGGCTTGCTGGTTTATTGATTTACCCATTTCTTCCAGCCAGATTCATTCCAACACCAGAAATCCAGTTTGTTACGTTATAATTTTCCCATTGGAAGTGATTTGGGGCTAGAGCACTACACAGAAACATACTGGCTGCAGTGGCATTGGAAATACCTGGTTAAAAATCTGTATCTTGTTTTCCCCCCACCATCTAGAGCTCAGGGAGCCACAAAACTAGGCAGGCTCTTGCCTTGCTCTGCATGGGCTTGGGAGTAATAGAATGAGTCCTCTGCTGGGAACTTAAAAGGATGGGGTGTGCCACTGCTTTTGAAAAGCTGAAGAGAGTCATATCAAAAAGAGAAAACAGAGACAGTTCACTCGGGGGGGTGTAATGAAGAGGCATTAGAGACACCAGTCACCTGCTGGTGAAGGTGTACCATTACCATTTGAATGCAGGGGGATTAAATACACACTAGGAACTAAGCATGGGAGAAGTTACACCGTTGTTTTTCTAGGACTGCACTAAGAGAGAAAAGATTGAGGAGAAAAGTTAGGAAAACAAACCCACCAACAAAACTAAACCACACAAAAACCCCAGACCACCACCAAAAGGCTTAAAGATAGAGATGCTCTGGAGTTTGGGGTTCCTTGCTGCTCTCAGCACTGGCTGGTTTTGTGTAAGGGCACAAAGTCAGGGCTAAGATGCATGCCAGTAGGAGAGTTAGGTTCATCATCTGCCTTGCACAGGCTGGGGGAGGAGATTCTGCCCTTCTGTTCTGGCGAGACCCCACCTGGAGCACTGCATCCACTTTGGGAGCCCTCAAAACAAGGACATGGAACTGTTAGAATGGGTATGTAGGAGGCCACAAAGATGATCAAAGGGCTGAAGAACCTCTCCTGTGAAGACTGACTGAGAGTTAGGGTTGTTTAGCTTGGAGAAGAGAAGGCTCCAGAAAGACCTTAGAGCAGCCTTCCAGTATCTGAAGGAGACTATAAGAGAGCTGGGGAGGGACTTCTGACAAAGGCATGGAGTGATAGGATGAGAGGTAATGTCTTCAGATTGGAAGAAAGTAGATGTAGGTTAGACATTAAGAAGAAATTCTTCCCCATGAGGGTGGTAGGGCACTGGAGCTGGTTGCCCAGAGAAGTTATGGAGGCTCCAACCCTGGAAGCATTCAGAGCCAGGTTCAACGAGGCTTTGAGCAGCCTGGATGCGTCTGTCTGTGGGAGGGGTCTTGGAACTAAATGATCTTTAGGGTCACCAGAGGTGTTCAAGATCAGACTTGCTGTTGCCCTGAGCAGCCTGCTCTATTTGGAGGTGTCCCTGCTCACTTGCAGGAGGGTTGGATGAGATAACCCTTGAGGGTTGCTTCCAACCTGATGTGGTGTGGATCTGTCCCTTCCAACCCAAAGCATTCTATGATTCTGTGCAGGGACTGGTTCTAATAAACCTTAATGGAAATGCTCTGATAGGATTTTCTAGTGTCTCAGCTTTTCAGCACCACTATATATGGCACCGAGGGTCATGTTTTAGTGGAAACAGCTCTTGGAAGCAGGTAACTCCGTAATAAATGCCTGGCCAGCTCCAGGAAACTAATACTTCACACACAATGTCATCTTACCACACACTTAGAGCAAGTACTCCTCCTGCATTTTCCTTCCCACCATTACTGATAAATAAACTGATCTGCCTTCTATCCAGAGCCTTTGTGAAGTGTTATTTGTGCAAGGAAGATGCCAATGAATGTGTTCTTCTTTTCTTCACCTACACAAGAATAAGGCTTTGTATTTCAGCAGAGGTAGGATGAGCTCTCCAACATCTACCTGGGCCAAGACAGATTAATTTTCTAGTTTTAATGTCAGTTTTAACAGTTCTGAGTTTAAAACTGCAAAGTTACAAAGCTTTTGGAGGACTTCACTGGCATACAGAATGGCTACAATCTGGTGTCTTGCTAATCCCACATAGTCTAAATACCACCTAATGGTTATAACCTAAATATAACCACCAGGACAGAGTAGTGGGAGAGGAGAACCCCCCTAGACCTGCTGGACCCATTGCTGCATCTCCTGGCCTTTGTTTCTCTTAGGAACTGTGGCACCAGATGAGGCATAATTTTGGGGTCATAGCCATGTGTGGTAGCTTCAACCCACCACACCATGTTGAAATGTCTTTACACTTTGTACAGGTACTTTTTCTCCTCTGCTCCACCACTGTCCTGAGTTCTCTTGGTACAGCAGAGCTTCAGCAGGATATCTCCAAGCTCTCCTGCAGAAGCTGATTTGTTGTTTTGTTTTCATTGAGAAAGGTGGGTGGGGGACGAGGAAGGATGTTGATTTTTCCTGCATTAGCAGCAGCAAAGGAAAAGAAAGCAGCTGAAACCTAAGAAAATTGCACTACTAATCATATCTTCATAAGCAGTCCTGGGTAGCATTACAGTCACAGAGTACATTTATAATTTGGTTTATATGAGCAACAGTTTAAGTTGAGGAAAATTGGTTTCCTTTTCAAAATGTCATGTTTCTCATTTGCTTACAGAATCTTGGGCTACTTTGAGCTCTTATCAGCCCTTAAATCATTCCAAACCACACTCTGTAATTAAAATGCCATAAATCCTCATGAATCAATTTGGGGGCTTGATTTGCTCTGAACCACGTTCAGACAGAGTTGAAAGCTTACTGAAATACCAGAGCATACACATGAGTGCAAAGCAAGGGAAAGATAAGCCCACCCTAGGACACCTGCATGGTGCTGGAGCTCGACTTGAGGTGAGAAACGTGAGTGCTTGTAAGCAGAAGGACCATGGTTCTGGGCTCCTCAAAGCTGGAAAGAGGAATGTGAAGGGAATCATAGAATTGTTAGGGTTGGAAGGGGCCCCAAGGATCATCCAGTTCCAAGTCCCCTGCCATGGGCAGGGACACCTCACAGTAGATCAGGTTTTTCAGAGCCACATCCAGCCTAGCCTTAAAAACCTCCAGGGATGATGCTTCCACCACTTCCCTGGGCAACCTGTTCCAGTGTCTCACCACCCTCATGGTGAAGAACTTCTAGAAGATTGAGGGGTGAGTATCATCAATGCTGATCAATACTTCAAGGGTGGGTGTCAGGAGGATGGGACCAGGCGTTTTCCAGTGGTGCCCAGGGACAAGACAAGGGCTAACAGGCACAAACTGGAACAGAAGTTCCATCTAAACATGAGGAGGAATTTCTTTACTTTGAGGGTGATAGAGCACTGGAACAGGCTGTCCAGAGAGATGAAGTCTCCTACTCTGGAGTCATTAAAACCCCTCCTGGACATCGTCCTGTGCAGCCTGCTCTGGGTGACCCTGCTCTGGCAGGGCAATTGGATAAAGTGATCTCAGAGCTGCTGGAGAGAATCCAGAGAAGGCCACAAGGATGATCCAAGGGGTGGAGCACCTCTGCTATGAGGATAGGCTGAAGGAGCTGGGGTTGCTCAACCTAGAGAAGAGAAGATTCTGGGGGAACCATTATCTGAAGGGATCCTAGAAGGATGCAGAGGACTTTTCATAAGAGTGTCTAGCAAGAGGACAAGGGGGAATGGTTTTAAATTGAGGGAGAGTAGGTCTAGACTGGATCTTAGGAAACAATTCTTCAGTATGAGTGTGGTAAGACTCTGGACTCTGCCCAGGGAGCTTGCGGACACCTTTTCCCTGGGGGTGTTCAAGGCCAGGATGGATGAAGCCTTGAGCAGTTGAGTCTGGTTGAGAGGTGTCCCTGCCCATGCCTGAGAGGTTGGAGTAGGCAAGCTCTGAGGTTCCTGCCAACCTAGGCCACTCTATGATCTCCAGAGGTCCCTTCCAGCCCCTGTGGTTCAGTGATTCTGTGTAACTTTCTTCTCAGGTACAGGTGCTCTGCTGGCTTTTTTAATTTGCTGCTGCTTTGTCTTCTGCTCCTGTGAGCATCCTGTAGAACAGTTGTTTTTCTCCACTGAAGGATCTGTGGATCTTTGTCTCTAGACCTTCCTTACCTTTGCCAGTGGAGTAACAGGATTGTAAACTGTCCCTTACTGCTTATATTCTACTTCTTACTCCATTCACAGAGAGGAAGCAAGTCAGACCTAAGTATCTAGAAGCCTCATACCTTGCATCAACAGTGGATCCTTTACCTGGCATGCAATTTTCTGTGCTTTCCCACTGACCACTCTTTGTCCTGCATTTAAGGGCTTCAATTTTCAACTTTGTGGATTTTGTTTTGCTTTAGGTTTGTTGTTTCTTTTTCTTGACCTCTTCCACCTCTATTTATTTTTCCTCCTTGGAGTTTTAAATGCTGCCTATGTTGCTTACAATCTCCAAGCATTCTCTTGCCCCCATGAACTTTCCTCTGGCCCATATTTTATCCCAAATTGCAGTCAAGACCTGTATTTTGTAAGGTGAGGGTCCTGAGATGTGGTGTTGGGGTGGAAAGGGAAAGAGTTCTGCTGCAGTTCACAGCTGTTAAATAAATATTGTGGCCGTTTACCACCACAAGGGTTAGAAACAAATCAATGATCAGCACAGGAAACTGAATCTGAAGCCTTGTGTAGTCTGCTGGGGTGTGGGCTGGGGTTTGGACTTCGCCCATTCGTAATGATGAGGATGAAATCACAGTACATGAAAAAAACATGAAGGGAAAATCGGTTGGTTCTTAGGCCAACAATTCTGAGCCCCACAATGCCATGTGGGTCAGCTGTCCCTTTCCTTAAATCTACTTTAGGTAGCATGAAAATAGGTTTATAATGTTACAGAAGTCCATGCTAAGGCTATATTTGATTACCAGTAATGGTATTTAGATTTATGCAGCCTGAATGGTTGCCTTCAGATCTCTGTAAGTGATAGAATAAGGGAAAACAAATTAAAATTAAAGCAAAGCAAAATGAAATGGAAAACAACTGACCCCTGGGCCTCAAGAACATCTTTGTTCCCTGCAATCCTACTTGCAGGGGCAGCTGGGGTAACAAACTGGAGGTGTAAGAAACAGCAAATAAAGAAGCCACCCTGGAGGGAACGAAACATTAATATTTCAGAAGGGCTATCTCCAGAAGAGAGATGTTGGGCTTTTTCTCTTCAGACTTCTCAGGGCTGTTGTTTGGGCAGCTAGAGCCAAAGCCTATAATTAAACTTTATACCTTATGAAAAGATTTAATCCCTTTTTTTTTCTTCCCCTAGAAATTTACCTTCAAGAGAACCTGGTGAGGGAAAAGCAGGTTGTTGAGGATAAGGACTATCAATGCAACACTTGATGAAAGAGAGAGGAAAATGAAGTTTTCTTGGAAAGGCAGGGAGATCAGGATGCATCTGTGTTCCTACTGAACTGTGCTAAAGCCCTGTTCTCCCAGGTTGGGGGATGCTGACAGGCTCTCTGCATACAGATTTCTCCCTCCCTGCCAGCCCTCAGCTGGATGAAAGCCCAGCAGTGCATTCTGTTAAGGAGCTTATTCATACAATTAAGTTTAATTGTCAGCAGTTTTGATACTTCAAACTAAAGCGAAACCTGCGCCATTTCTGCAGCTCACGTTCACCTGCAGCCTGATGGCATTCAAACACCAGCCAGCTGTCAGGACAAATTCTACAGAAACAGGTTGCTTCCTCCTAGGTCTGGGTAACACAGCAATAGGCTCTAAACTGTGCCTGTTTGTTGGTTTTTTCCTGATAGTGGAGCACAGTGAGTCTTCTCCATTCATGTCAGCAGTGTGGTCCTTCCACAGTGGGTTTCAGGACAGAGATTTGAAATGAAGACATTCATACATTGAGAGGAGTGTGGTCAGCAGGTGGAGGGAGGTTCTCCTCCCTCTCTGCTCTGCCTTAGTGGGGCCACATCTGAAGTACTGGGTCCAGTTCTGGGCTCCCCAGTTCAGAAGAAACAGGGAACTACTGGAGAGAGTCCAGCTAGAGGCTGCAAAGATGCTGAAGGGCTTGGAACATCTCAGTGAGGAGGAAAGGCTGAGAGCCCTGGGGCTGTTGAGCCTGGAGAAGAGCAGCCTGGATCTGATCAATAGCTAAAGGGTAGGGGGTTAGGCTTAATACAGGAGCATTTGGGTCAGATTGCTGCCCTAAGCCCGTGCAATGGGGGATTTGAACCTGAATTGCCATAATTTCTGATGAGTCCTTTAACATTTGGTATGTGAGACCAGAAGCCTTGCATCCTACTTTCCCTATTGTTCTGTAGATGGTGGCCAAGTCCTTTTATAGACCAACCACTCCACTTCCATTTATCCTCTGCTTTTTAGAGTACCCCAAAATCAAACCAATATATTCTAATTTAATCCATACTTTCACATATTTGTCCATTTTAGAATAGAATAAACCAGGTTGGAAGAGATCTTCAAGATCATCGCATCCAATCCATCATCCAACACCACCTAATCAACTAAACCATGCAACCAAACACCCTATCAAGTCTCCTCCTGAACACCTCCAGTGATGGTGACTCCACCACCTCCCTGGGCAGCACATTCCAATGGGCAATCACTCTCTGTGTAGAACTTCTTCCTAACATCCAGCCTAAATCTCCCCTGGCACAACTTGAGACTGTGTCCTCTTGTTCTGGTGCTGGTTGCCTGGGAGAAGAGACCAACCTCTGCCTGTCTACAACCTCCCTTCAGGTAGTTGTAGAGAGCAATGAGGTCTCCCCTGAGCCTTCTCTTCTCCAGGCTAAGCAACCCCAGCTCCCTAAGCCTCTCCTCATAGGGCTTGTGTTCCAAACCCCTCACCAACTTTGTTGCCATTCTCTGGACATGTTCCAGCAGGTCAACATCCTTCCTGTTTTGTTTTAAATAGTTTCCAGATGATCCTAATGGACTGTCCCCTTTGTTCCCCCAGACCCCCCTCATTATAGTCAGCTTGCTCCCACAGCACTGACCATTGATTTGTGACATAATCAACATCAACAGAAGTACTTGGAGGAACAGGAGTTTCGTGCACAGCCTAGCTCAAGTTTCTGTGGCACGAGCAGAGATTTGCAGGAGCAGGATAGCCACAGCTAATCCCATTTTGGAAATCATGGAGATTGTGACATTATTTAATTATGTGCTGCTGTAAACACCCAAAACCTCTGTCCTCTGTGAGAAACTAAATTGCAAGAGTAAGACAATTTCTTCTGAGCTTCACCTGTCCATTACAGTACTGCTGGCTCATTAGGTAGAGTAATTAAACATCAAGCAGAAATAATTATTATAATTATAGGACATTTGAGATTTCCTTTGCCTTCATGAAATATGAGTTGCATAAACCAATTCCTTTTGTAAGGTGCACTCGCAGTAGCAATGAATGTCTGAACAGCTCTGCTCTTTGCCTGCTTATTTTTTGCAGCATTATTGGGCCAACCTTACAGAAGCCATTAAGAACTCAACAATTACCAACCATTATGCTACCAGGATTTCCAAATGGCCTCTGTGTAGTCGGAAAATAGGAAATTACCATAGTAATTGTATTCATTCGTTCTGTTCCTGCTCCTGGAACGAATACAAGGGGGGAGAAACCATAAGGGAATAGTTCAGTATTTTCTCTGCCACGCTGATTACTGATAGAAAACGTTCAGCTCCTAATGGCAACAGCCACTGCTTTTAATTATGTTTTGTTTTATATTTTGTGTATAGCTGGATTTTGGGTCTGTGATCCCTTTGTCAGGGTACTGAGCTAATTTGGCATCTAAATCCTGCAATATCCTCTCCTCCGCCTCCCCAGGAGTGGTTTGTTCTTGGTCTCTACCTGAGCTGTGTTTGCTCCAGAATCTTTGCCAGCATGCCCGAGGCAATCGACAGTGATCCAAATCCTGACAGCAAAGTGCAGCACCACTGAAATATTTCACAGTGCAATAGTCTTTCCTAGAGGGGCTGTTAAGAGAAGCGAGCCGTCTCCTATTGAAATGCAGGGCATTCCCCAAGGGACGCTAACGAGCGTGTTCTCCTGCAGCTAATCATGAGATCGCTTTGATGTGTCTATAGGAAAAGAGACGTTGCCAGAAAAGTGCAGTAAGTTGGGACCCTCAGCCTTATGCAAACTGCTTACCTCTATATTTACCTCACTAGAGCAGATGACAGATGTTCTGCGTGAGGTAATCTCATTCACAGAAGCTGGCAGCAAGAAGGCACTGACCGTGCAACAGCTAAGTGCCTGTGTAGTAAGAAAAAGTGAAAGCAAGCCCAGGATTATCAAGAGCACTGTTGTAACACTATCTCCAGAATTTCCCCCAGAACAGGGAAAGTGCCAGACCAGTGGGGATCCAAGGCAATGTACAAGCCTGAAATGAAACTGGAGAGATTACATTTATATCAAAAGCTCGAAATAGTTACTGTGGCTTGGCTAAACAAATGCTGCAGACCTAAATTCAGAGCTCTCGTAGACAGATATTTTTACTATTGCCTTTAAACGTCCCTGGATCAGTTTGAGGTTGGCAAATGCTTTACATGGAGGGTATAGGAAGATGGATACAGGCTTGAAAATGTGTCCAGAAAAAAAGCCTCCAGCAACAGGGCAAAGTGACTTTATATTGCCTTATTTCTGCTGAAGGCATTACCAGCCAATGTCCCTAAACTCAGCAGGATTTACTTCCTAATACTGAAGCAGCAAAGCAGGGCTCCAGGGCATAGGCAAAGGTTTCACCCCGTGAGTCATCACAAACTGGGCAAGACTAAGCAGTGAGAGGAGGCAAAACTCAGGTGGGTGGAGGTTCTCTCTTAACTGTCTCCTGAATCAGGAGTCTGGGTACCTGCTATGCTTTTTTTAGTTTAACATAACCCTTCCTATCTCTTTCCTTTCTGCCTTTCATGGTCACAGCTCAGATCAGCTCTGGCCACCCTACTGAGCTGTCTCAGCCATGATTTGCACCAGCTGCCCTTTCAGATGGAAATAAGTACAGTCAGGTTTGTGAATACAGGCTTCTTGAAAGGTTTTCCCAAGCAGGCAATTTGGACACCGAGGATGAAAAAGAAAGTCACAACCAAAGTTTACCTAGGCACCCAGGGAGCAAGCCAATAAAGAAAGGTGAATAATGCCCAAGGAGAGGCTAGGACTCCTATTAATTCATTTGTTTACTTGGCTCCCAGAGAAGCTCCTGTTACATTATTCTGCAAAGGAGGCTCAGGTGGCTCTTTATTTGCTTATTTAAACACCTTTCCCACCTTCTGCCGAGTCCTGGTGGGTCTGTGAATACGTCAGGCTAGCGCTGCTACTGTTACTGCCTTGAATGCCTGAGTTTATTCAATTCTCTGCGGGATTATCGGGCGCAGAGGAAGATAACAAAGAGACCCATCGTCCACAGGTAGGAGAACAGGCACACTTAAAATGGGCCCAGCATTTCCACAGAAGTACTAGCTCTTGCAAAATATACCCCTTCTCCTCATGTAATGAAAAAGGAATTAGACAGCGTCGTTGAGAACCCAAATTAATGCAACAAGCTACTCTTAATGTCCAAGCTCAGCAACCTTGGGTTTTATGTTTTTCTCCTCTTTGATTTCAAATGCACATAATTAATTATTGCATTTAATCTCTGCTCTCCCTCCAGCCCAGCTCTTAGTGCTGTCAAACTCATGTCAGGATAAGGCAAAAAAAAGTATCTGGGTTCTCGTCATGCACTTTCTAGGCCTCTTTGGTGTAGCCAAACTAGTAATTAAGATGTAATTAGAAATAAATTAAGTGATATAAGTTATTAGCATCACCATTGATTAAGTATAATCAAAATCAGTGTCTGCATGTGATATTGATTGCCACTCACTGTTTGTAAGTGTAATTGTAATTGTAGCATGAATTGTCTGTGCATGGCTGGGCCTTTTATTGCTGTAAATATCCATCTGAAGCAAGAGAACACATTCTGTACAAGCTCTAAACTGGCTGAGTGAGTGCAACACCCTTGCTTTCATTTGTTGCTGTGAAGATGTAAATAGAGCAGGGAGGAATATTTTCCTGTTACAGTCCCTGACATATCTGTATGAAGATGATAATCTGTAGACTGCGAGGTTAGACCAAAGATGCATCTGCAGTCTCTCAGATTGTGTCTGGCAATGGTCACAAAAGCCTAGCCTGGAACAGAAGAATTTAATTCTAGGAGACAGATGGGCAACTGCATATAGGCTCACAGAATCATTTTAGTTGGTAAGGATCTTTAGGATCATCAAGTCCAACTGTGAAGAAGAGTGCCTTAAGAACAGTGTGACCAGCAGGTGGAGGAAGGTTCTCCTCCCCTTTTACTCTGTTCTAGTGAGGCCACATCTGGAGTACTGGGTCCAGTTCTGGGCTCCCCAGTCCAGGAGAGACAGGGAACTACTGGAGAGAGCCTAGCAGAACCTACAAAGATGTTGAGGGGCCTGGAGCCCTCAATATCTGTGAAGAGGAAAGGCTGAGAGCCCTGGGGCTGTCTAGCCTGGAGATGAGCAGAGAGAGGGGATCTTTTCCATGTTAATCAATATCGAAAGGGTGAGGGCCATGAAGATGGGATCTGACTCTTCTCAATTATGCCCAGTGACAGAACAAGAGGCTATTTCCCCTCAAACCCAGGAAGCTCCATCTGAACATGAGGAGAAACTTGTTTGCTGTGAGGGTGCTGGAACCCAGAGAGGTTGTGGAGTCTCCTTTTCTTGTACAGATTCCAGACCTACCTGGATGTTGTGATCCTGGGCAACCTGCTGTGGGTTGACCCTGCTTTTGCAGTGGGTCGGACAAGATGATCTCCAGAGGTCACTTCCAATCCCCATCATGCTGGAATTCTGTGATCATGATATTTGATAGGAAAAGTTACCTAACTGAACATTCCCTTTTCAACTTACTACTTAAACTCTGCTTATGCTTCTCCTGCTTTGCAGACAACATGAGGTTTGTTTTACTTCCCACTGCAACACACTGAATTTGCAAAGGAAGAGAGGTGAGGCTGGTGGACTCAGAGGGTCAGCATCAGGCTGTAATGTGGAACTCTTGCTGTTGGATCAGTCTCTGTAATTCTGTGGCTGAACTGCTTCACAGCATCTAGCTAGTGAGCCACATTCTGAGGGTGCAAAATTGCAACCAAATATTAGCATCTGGGAAAACCTCAGACTTTTGGAGCCTTTTAGCTTTGGCTTTGCTTTTCTAACCCAAAGATGAAGCCTGCTGCTAAGGCAAAGCAAGAAAATCTTCACAGGCTCTGGGGGTGCTGTGTGTTCTGTGCATCAGAGATGTCATTCTGCAGTTCCACCACTGCTCAGTTGTACTTAATTACACAAAATAGATTGATTTTCCTTGATGCTGTTGGTGTTACCCACAGCCAACATCAGGGGTGCAATTAGCCAAACTGGAACGGGACGGACACTTCCTCCTAGCATATTTAGGGTGGTGGATCCAGTCAATCCAAACTGGACTGGGGTCCCTGTGCACAGAACAAATGTAGGTTGCCTGAGAAGGGTTTCCAAAGCTGCTTCTTCACCCTCATCAGCAAATTTAGAAAGAAGTTTGAACCGAATGCATTCAGCTCTGGGAGTTGCCATGGTTGCAACACAGACGATCTAAATGTGGGAGATTATATAATCAGCCAGAATGACTATTTATACAAAGAGTTTAATTTAAACAAAAAAAAAGGGAGGGGGGGGAAAGAGAAAAGCAAATGTGCTGTACAATACCTGCCTTTGTCACTCTCTGCTCCTGCATGGCAGAGCTGCTGCTGCACCGGTGGTGTTCAGTCACGGCCCATCCCTTCTTTGCAAGGTGTTTTGTAAAGTGCCCTAAAGCTAAAAGGAAAAAAAAAACATTTTAAAAGCATTAAGTAAAAAGTAACAGAGCAGATCCAACCAGACAAGTAGGAGACTGGGTTATTGCACCTGGATCATCATCAGCAGTAGTATCTTCTTTATGGAAAACAGAGAGGAGCTGCTACACTTTGTGTTGTTTTTACAATCCTGTAGTCTTCTTAACATGCAGTTGTGTGGGTCTCCTCCTTTGGGAGGGTCAGCCTATGTGATACTATCACAGGGGAGCAATTGAAGCCTCTGGAGATCATTCAGACCAACCCCTTGCTAAAGCAGGGTCACCCACAGCAGCTTGCCCAGGATCACAATGTCCAGGTGGATTTGGACTCTCTCCAAGAGAAGGAGACTCCATAACCTCTCTGAGAAGCCTGCTGCAGGGCTCCAGTACCCTCACAGGATCACCTAGGGCAGGCCATACAGGAACTCATCCAGGCTGGTTTTGAAAGAGTCCAGAGAAGGAGACTGTGTAATCTCCCAAACAATTTAAACACATTTCCTGACCTGATGATCTTAGAATAGAATAAACCAGGTTGGAAGAGACCTTCAAGATCATTGTGTCCAACCCAACCCCCAACACCATCTAATCAACTAAACCATGGCACCAGGCACCCCATCCAGTCTCCTCCTAAACACCTCCAGTGATGGCAATTCCACCACCTCCCTGGGCAGCACATTCCAATGGCAAATCACTCTCTCCACTGAAACAATTTTATGATTCTATGACAAAGGCTTCTGCTGTGTTTGCACTGGACTCCGAGGAGGTGCACCACTGAATTGGACTGTGGAGCTCAAGGTGGTCTATTTTAATTTGTTGGCAATCTGGTAGGAAAGTAATTCTGGGGCTCAAAGGGCTGCCTAAGGGTTTGCAGGGCAGGCAGAAAGGCCAAACAGCCTTTGGCATGTCTTTAGCCTCCCCATTAAGTCAAGCTAGTGAGGAATATGTTTTCTCCAAACAAGACAACCCCTTTCTGCTCCATCAACGCAGGCTGGCTGGTCCAGGGAAGCCAGCCAGCTCTTAAACTGCTCCCTTGAGGCTGCTTCTCTGCATTTCTCTCTTGCATGTATGGGGTCATCTGCAGCATCAGTTGAAGGCTGGCTGGAGTGGGATTCCTCCCCCCCATAGATTTCCCTTCAAACAGGCAATAAGGCTTTATCAAAATGATTGAGCTTGGTAGAGATTTTCACCCAAGGGGCTGTTAGCAGACACTGTGGCAAAGAGCAATGATAAGTATTAATAAACATTACCTCCAGGCAATGCCCAAATGTAATGAGGGTTGTTTTCCTGCAGCTCAGTCTCACCTTTGGTGGTCACAGAGTAGACAGGTGTACACAGATTGCTTTCAGGCTTTAACATCATATGGCTGGAGTTTTCATGAGGGCTCCTTAATTCCCACTGGGTGGAAGGAATGTGCATTTATTAAGCATCTTTTGGGAGTGGGGCAACATTCTGCTGAGTGGCAGCAAATGCTGGGGTGGCCAAATAAGTTGATGCTACACTTACTAGAACAGTGGGTGTTTCTCCTCCCTGCCCTTCACTTTCTGCGGTGACAGACTTTCCGTGGAGGTATAGTTCTGCTTAAGTGACAAAGAGCTATGGGCTGTGTAACTGCAGGGAATGAGGAGAGGAGAAAAATCTCTATTGTGGACACAAAAATGATATTAGAAATGTGAAGGCTGCACAAATGAATCCAGTTAGAGGAGAAATAGACACAGCACAATGCCTCTGTCCAACAGGCCATGGAGGGAAGCGTGTGCCTTGTTTCATCCTTTACTGATTTTTCCAGCCTTTTTATTGCCTTGTAGTGTAGGATGAGCATATCAGGACTGGTTTGAGTACAAATAAGCTCTTTTTCCTTCTTTAGGGGAGCTTAGCCCAAGAGTTTCTGGTTGACCCCTACCACCAAGAGCCAGGGATGGCGCTGCCATAACTTCCCATAATGGGAATATGAGCCAGTGCTGACCTCTGGTTTGCAAGGGAAGGGTTATTCTCCCCATGGCTGCAGGGAAGATCAGAAATGCCATCACTGCAGGGAGCTCTGAGGGGAAAACTTGGTCCTGCAAGGAAAGTTATTGTCAAATGGTTTTGTCTTATGAGCGGGGCTGTTCTGGGAGTTAGATCCTGCCTCACTGCTGAGAGAGATCTTAGATGGCCACAGACTGTAGGACACAGAGTGTCTTTGCTAAGTCACCCCGGTGTTTTTTCTCTCCACCTCAAATCCTGTAGTGCCTGTCCCTTGTCAAGGTAGAATCCACCTCCTCTGTCTTTTGGAGTGGAAAAAAAGACTTGCAAATGTTGACTCTCTCCTTTGAAGCTCATTTTCATTTTAAGGGAGTACAGAGAGAAAGCTTATATTTTTAATTCAAGCAGGGAAAGGCAGATTCTGTTATGGTTCTCTAAACTACAAGCACTGTGTGAGAGAGGCCTTGCAGCAGCCTAAAGCAAGTGCCTGCTGCTCTGCTATAAATCTCAGAAAACAGGAATGATGCAGCCTCAGCTCTGGTTTTATACAGACTGTTGCCACTAGAACATAAGAGGGATTTTTAAAGGTGACTAATGTTGCTCTCCCACACCCCAAGCAGCCACACACTCGCTGTCTGCAAGCCTTCTTTGTCTGCAGGAAAATAATCCAAAGCACACGAAACCTTGATGGCAAAGATGACTGCTGGAAATCTTTGCTCCTACAGGAACCTTACCATAGAGAGAAAATAAACCCTTCCTACATCTATAGGCCTTTCAGTGGGTCTGTGGGAAAGCTGGGGACAGTCCTATTAGCAGGGCTTGTTGTGACAGGACAAAGGGTGATGGTTCCAAACTTCAAGAGGGAGATTTAGACTGGAGAGAAGAAATAAATTTTTATGAGGATGGTGAGATCCTGGCCCAGGTTGCCCAGAGAGGTGGCAGATGCCCCATCCCTAGAACCATTCCAGGTCAGGTTGTTTGGGGCTCTGAGCAACCTGCTCTAGTTGCAGATGTCCCTGCTCACTGCAGGAGGGCTGGACTAGGTGACCTTCAAAGGTCTCTTTCAACCCAAACCATTCTATGATTCGGTGAAGAGATATATGAGAGCTGCAGAAGAGTATCCTGAGAGAACAGAGCCCAAGCACCTTCCTGGTGGTCAGAGAGCCTTAGTTTCCTTAGTGGCATTTCTGTGATGACATGGGATTGTATTCAGATCTTAAAACATCCTTTTTCATCCTGTCTTTTATCTTTCTAAAGCTTTGTGTTACCTGAGAAGTGCTTCAAACTGAAGTCTCATTGTCCTATGTGTCTGTTAAATAAAAAGTAAGAAGAGCTTGCTCCAAGTCTCTGGAGGAAATTTTTCTGATAGACAGCTCCTTGCAAATATGTCCTGGGACCTGTCTGTTCTGCCTGATAAATCATCATTAACTCTCCCCACATAAAGAGAGATTCTCTTCATCTGACAGGGTATCAATTCAATTGCCTTAATGTATATAAGGTTTTAGGTCTCTCCACCTGAAGGCTCCAAGAGAGGCTTTTTGTCAAATGAAAAAATGGAATTGGGGCAGCAGAACTCAGCTGCCAGGTTTGCCAGTGATGGACGATGTAGGTGTGGGAATGCATCTCTTTCCTCCTCTGCTTTATTGATTCTATAGCTCTGATCAGGGTTGCAATGCTTCTGCACCAGTAAAACCAAACAAAAATGAATAAAGGGGGAGATCATGGCTTAAGACAGTGTCAGAGCTAGAGTATTCTTGGAGAGAGCTGTTGGGAGGTCACTGGCAATGACAATGCTGATGTGGGTCAGTGCATAGCCTCACAGGGCAGCAGATTACAGCGTGGTACCAACTCACTGTATGGGGATACAAGTGGAAGGTAACTTCCGTGTTCTTGGTCATTTTATTTAGGCACACCAACAAGAGTTCATGACCAGCAAATCAAGAAACCAATTCATGACATGCAAGCCACAGTTTCAATGTTCATTGCTGGCCAAAGCATTCCATGCTGGAATCAAGAGATTTGCTCTGGTGGTTGTGATGTGTTTCAGGTTCTCTGCCTTCCTGCTGTGTGCTTCCTACCCTTCTGGTGTTCCATAGCTAAAACCAAACATCAAAACCACCACAGGAAAGCCAATACCCAAACCTACCACGCTGTCCTCCTTTGCCTAGCTTTGTGACCCTGAAGGAGGACTTCTTACATGCCAATAAATTAAAAGTAATCCCCAGCTTGTGCTGGTAGAATGAAGCAACTTCTAAAGCAATACAAAGCACAACAGTAACAGTGCATGAATCCTTGCTAGCATTAAATACAGTGCAGATATTTCGCTAAGTCCTTAATTTTCTTTCATTGGCTTTCTCAATCTTTTTTTCTTTTAACGTACTTGTAGATTAAAAGAAAAAAAGAAAAGGCAAACATGCCAAAGAACAGAACTTGCAGTTACACAGAGCAGTATTTTTCCCCCATAAACCACAAGATTTATAAAAAGGGGGGGAAAAAAAAAAAAGGATTTAGGGATTTTTACTTTTTTTTAATGCCTAATCCTTTCCCTGCAAGGGCTGAGCTATGAAGAAATGCACCAGAAGGAAGCCTTTCAGTGCACTCCCAGAAATGGCAATGCTGAAATCACTGCAGTATTTTAGTCACTGTGTTTAAGTATCGGGGTCCAGCTTAGACAGAAATATGTGTTGAGACCCAAAGTAGTTTATTGCTTATTTGTTAGGCTAGTTGCTACGACAGAGAGCTCAAAGCGACACGGTTGTTCCGCCTGGGGAAGGCTCCAGGGAGACCATTAAGTGGCCTTCCAGTATCAGAAGGGGGCCACAAAGAAGTTGGGGAGGGACCTGCAGCATTAGGACAAGGGGCAATGGTTTTAAACTAGAGCAGGGTAGGTTTAGATTGGATATTAGGAAGAAGTTCTTTAGTATGAGGGTGGTGAAACACTAGAACAGGTTGCCCAGGGAGGTGGTGAAGGAACCCATCCCTGGAAACATTCAAGGTCAGGCTTGATGGGGCTCTGACCTGATCTACTTGGCAACGATCCTGCTCGCTGCAGCAGTGTTGGACTAGGTGTATAGAGATCTCTTCCAGCCTAATACATCCTATAATTCTGTGAATCTGAGGGAGGCAAGTGCCACTTTATACCTGAATCTGGGTTGTGAGGAACAGAACAACACAACTTGCGCTGCCCACCAAAGGAGATGTACAGGGGAAAGACTGACTTTGGGGTGGCCTTTGAAGAGTCCAGGACTCTTTGGAGATGCTGATGTCCCATTAGGAGGTTAGTTCTTCTAGATCCACAGTGACAATAATGATATCAGTGCTGATCAACAGCTAAAGGGCAGGGGACAACTGGATAGGTCCAGACTCTTCTCAGTGGTGATCAGTGACAGCACGAGGGGTAATGGGCAGAAATTGGGATCCAGGAGGTTACACATAAACATGAAGAAAAAATTCTTTGCAGTGAAAGTGCTGGAGCCCTGGAACTGTCTGCCCAGAGAGGTTGTGGAGTCTCCTTCTCTGGAGAGAGTCCAAACCCACCTGGCCATTGTGATCCTGGGCAACCTGCTGTGGGTGTCCCTGCTTTAGCAAGGGGTTGGACTAGAAGATGCCCATAAGTCTCTTCCAACCTCTCCCATTCTGTGATTTTGTGTGATTCTCTACCAAGGGAAATCAGATACTTTTACTGATTAAATTGTAATGAACTGTCTTGAATCAAATAGACACAGGCCAGTTGGGGCAAATTCTGAAGAAGGAAGCTGGGGCAAGGAGAAAAACATCAAAGAAACAAGTAGCAGATGGCAAGAAACTAGGAGAAGAAAAGATGAGAAGGGGAAAAGTCCAGTGGTAAAGGCTGCATTATGAACACAATCTGGGTGTCCAGGTAAAGGTGTCATCTACTGGAAAGTAAAAAGAAGTGGTTTTGTTCTGGTAGCACCAGAAAAGTTTGTGTCATGGAGTGCAAACAAGATTAAGAGGTTTAGTCAAATATTTCCTTCCTGAATGTGCAAAGATTTTAATAGCCCTCCTCTTAGAGCTGTACTAGAGAGAAACCAGGTCTTTCATAATATATCTACACAAGCTGCTTTTCAGCCCTCCCTGAGTGCTAGCCCCATTCCTCAGGTGAGCTGATCATCTGAGGCTGTTTTCCTTCACAGCTTTGGCTCTATAAAGACCTGAAGATTATTTCTATTGTATGGTCCCATTCGTCAAGCTTGTGACAGAGCTTTTAAAGGGAGCTACTTGAAATCTATGTTAACACAGAAAAGAAAAATAAACCACCTGTATCTTTCAAGATTTAGCCCAGTACTTGGACTGTTAGAACATAGAAATGGGAACATGACATTCAGAGCTGCAGCCTGGGTGCCCAGCTAAAGGTGTCATCCACTGGAAAGTAAAAATAAGTAGTTAGCATCAGTAAAGCCTCAGTGTGAAGTCATCAAATAGCAGAGTCCTCTTCCTTGGGCTCGTAATAAGTGAGGCATTAGGTTGTGGTAACAAGGAGATCTCTTAGGGTGCCCTCCAGCACTCAGCCCCAGACCAGCTGTCAACTCAGTGCTTGACTCTTCTGCAGTGCCTCTTGTATGCAAAGCACTGCGTGAGAGACAGTGACACCTGTGTGAGGGAGCTGGGGTTGTTTAGCCTGGAGAAGAGGAGGCTCAAGGGAGACCTTATTGCTGCCTACAACTACCTGAAGGAAGGTTGTAGCCAGGTGGGGGTTGGTCTCTTCTCCCAGGCAACCAGCACCAGAACAAGAAGACACAGTCTCAAGCTGTGCAAGGAGAAGTTTAGGCTGGATGTTAGGAAGAAATTCTTCACAGAAAGAGATTGCCCATTGGAATGTGCTGCCCAGGGAAGTGGTAGAGTCACCATCACTGGAAGTGTTTAAAAAGAGACTGGATGAGGCACTTAGTGCCATGGTTTAGATTAGCTGTTGGGTGATATGTTAGACTTAATGGTCTCAAAGGTCTTTTCCAACCTGGTTAATCCCATATTCTGTGTGTTGTCCTGGGTGTCATGAGCATGGTCCTCTTGTTGAATGGACTGAAGTTGCTAGACTGCCAGAGAATTGTGGCTTATCCAACTTCTCAGTCAGACAAATCAGGGAGGAACACCCCTGTGGAACAGGAGGTCCTGAGTTCTGTCTGCCTTCTTTCATGATGTGTATCATCAACTTAGGAAAGTTTCCCAACAGGCTTGTTATAGCCTCACTGCCTGTTTATAGCTGGGTTAACAGCACACACACACACACCCCAAGTCCACCAACACTGAGTGGAAATCACAGCAGAAAATGTTAGTTAGTAAGTGGTAGGAAATCACAGGAGAAAATGTTACTTAGTAAGTCATGCATCATAGTATCATACCATTCCTGCCATTCTGTGATCATGAGCACTAAATTAGGTCTCCTTTTGTATCTTAACTAAGCGCTTGTTATCTTTCAGTCTTCTGAAAGAGGTTAAACAAGTGTTGGTGTCTCGCTGTATGCATTGGTTGTGCTGTCTAATGGCCCTGTTACTGAAATACACAGTTGAGAGCAGCCTCAGAAAAGCTGGCTGATTTCCAGAGCAGCACCTTTTCTTTGTCACTGTCAGCCTCTGTCACTTCATCTCTCAGTCATAAAAATTATAAAACAAAGTCCACTGCCTGGGGTCTAATGTCTCAGCCATTAGACATGCCCTGCACTTCCACTCTGAGCACCAGGCCTTAACTTCTGGCACAGAGGGTGTTTTACAGATCTCCCATACCTCACTGACACGGCCTGACCCTCTCCCCATGCCTGGGAAATTGCCATAACTACCTTTATTTTGCAGAAAAGCTTGAAAGGAGACTCGGCCAGAAGCGAAGCCCCAGTTTTCATTCGGGGCTGGTAATTTAGGTGTCTTGTTAGCTGTGATCCCAGTGTTTCAACCTGAATTTCAGCACTGTTAAATAACCAACTCTGGCAGGATGTGTGTGTGCTTTATTCTTCTGAAAACAAACCCTTGTAAACAGGACGCCCCAGGAGGATGTGCTCGCAATAGAGACCATCTAAAACCTGAAGCTTTGGTCTTGAACAGCAGACAAGGATCTTAAGGATCCTTGCAGGTTCTCTGCAAGCATTTCAACGTGCTTACAACTTTTTTTATTATTATTTTATTATTACTATCTGGCCTTCATCTATATTTTGCCTTTATCTGTGCTGTGCTCCTGCTGTGATTTCCTGACCTTCTGCTGAGGTATGCTGTGTCCCAGCTAGCGGAGGTCTTGTTCCTCAGTATTGCCTCTGCTGCATTATTGGATCCTGTGGTTTCAGTTTATAACCCATCATATTTTTTCCCCTGCCTCTCTCCAGAGGACGAGTGCTTCTGATTAATTTTATTAGTGGGTTTATTTCAGTTCAAAATGAGGCGTGGGTTTCCAAGTGACAGAAAATAGTCCTTTTCTTAGAGTGTAACAATGTAGTTCAGAGATGTATTATCCAGAGAAAATGAGAAGATTTTAAAGGCTTCTTTAAAGGAAGAAAATTTCAAGCTTGATTAAAAACAGAACTAAAGGGGTGAAGAAGGGAAGAAAAAAAAAAGCTTCAGCAGTAATTCCAAAACAGGAGTTGCAAAGATTGCTTCCATGGGTTACTGCTGTAGTCTGTCACGCTCACAGTCCTCAGCACCGGGTGGTAAAATATTCTTCATGCTAGGAGCTAGTGTGCAAAACTTAGAAATTTCCAGAGAGAAGAGAGAGGAAGGAATGAGAATGTAAGCAGCTAAACCTTGGAACAAGAAGGAGAGGAAGGAATCATCAGCACCGTGGCAGTCTCTTGATCCAAGGGCTGTTGCAGCAAATGGGGCGTTTTCATCACCTCATCCCTTGCCTTGAGTATTCATCTCAGTTTCCTGCTCTTGCCTTGCAAGTATCTGAGACAATTGGCTAAGGAATGCACAGCCCTTGAATTCTCCCTTGCTCTCCTGAGACAGGCACGGTTCTTTCTACAGAGGCCCATGTTCCTCAGAAACGTTTGCTCATTCTTATTCCAGGTCCTACCTTTACAGCTGAGCTCCTTTCTCATCTGTGAATCATCTGCCTTGCCTCCTGATACCAGAAGTGATGTGACTACTATATTTTGCTTAAATTTAGTGATCTTCTTTTCCAGCCTGTCTCTTTTTAAGGCATTCATCGAGCAAATTATGGAGTCTCAGGAGCAACCAAGTCTCCTTGCTCAACCATTTTCTTCAGTTTAGTTAAAGTTGTGAAGACAGAAAGCAGAACTCATTTAGGGAGAGCTGAATGTAACTTTTGTCTCTGCCTTGGCTCCAGAGAGCTCTTAATACAGAGCAATTTCCTCTCTTCAAAAGCTTTCTCCAAGATGGTGCTTGCTTTCCTCACAGCGAGCTTATGTGCATTCATCTTCCTCAATACTTCATTAATCACACAGAGGAGGTCTGTTGTGGAGGATCCCGACCGAAATTCTGCCTGTTCTCTTGTTTGCTTCAAAATGGGAGTTAATGGTTTAAATACCATTGTAGAAACAAAAAAATATCTCTGTGGAGCAGGGAGCACTGTGGGGAGGCTGGAGGGACTGGAAGCACAGCTCAGCTCACAAACTCTACTGATTCATTTCAACTGGGAGCTTCCAGTGAAGGTTTTCAACGTTATGAAGTTGCTTGATGCTAATATCCCTCACTGTGCCTTACAGAAGGGACTTACTTTTATGTGGCTGACATTCACAGCCATTTCCTAAATGAAAGATTGCATTGCTTTGTTCATGCTTCTGCAGCTGTTGACAGCTACATGTATTTAACTTCATTTCCATCAGTTCTCTGCAAGAGCAGAGTTAACTCTAATTGTTTGCTGCACAGTTTGCATGCATACATAACACAGTTAAAATGAAAGAGTTGTGCTATCTCTGAATTTGTCTAAATGGCAATGGTTGAACTGCTGGAGAAGATTAAAACCAAACAAGTTACCCCTTTTCCTACGAGCTCTAATTCAGGCTTTAGAGTAAGCTTCCAGCCTAAGTTACATGAAAGGTATTTGCCCATATGTTCCTGGTATGCACATTTACCATGGATAAGATGTTCACATTTTTCATCCTTTACTTCAAGGCACTTCTTTTTCATGTTATTTATGGTAGCACAGACTAGACCTACACAGGTTAATTGCTTTTACCATGAGTGAAATACAGTTAGGACACAAGATTGGATTTACCCGCCACCTGATCTATCATTTAAGTCTCTTCAACAGATTGTTGGTGAGTCCAACACATCAAGGTGTAGCTGGGAAAGGTAGAAGCTGTCATTCAAAAGAGAAAACAAAATTAAATAGGTTCAGAGTTGGTCACAGCTAAAGAAAGGCTTGAAAACATTTTAAGTAGAAAGGGAAGTTGATGGAACTCTAGAACTCTAGCACAAATATAGGCCTCGCTCCCCCATAGCCTACTACCCATGGGAGAGGATAATGTCAGTTTTCAGTATTAAAATATACTTTAAATCAGCCCCTACATTAGCATGAACAAAGCATATTGTTTTCTCATTTCTCTTTGATTCAATTTTTTTTTAGCAGTCAGAACACTCAGCCTGCCTCAGACAGGCTAATAGACAGGAATCCTACCTGTGAGCATCTTCTTACACTTGATTGTAAGTCAGGAGTAGCCCAATTACTGTACTTAAAAAGAGGTCTGAGAGGAGGAGGCCAGCATGACCCTGCTAGTGTTGCACACCAGCTAGTTAAACAAACTGTTGGGAGTTGAATTAATAGACTCCAGGCTGTTTAGTCCCATGGCAACAATCAGCCTTAAAGATCTTTTTTAACCTTTCATTATAGATACAGGAAAAGAAAAAACTAGTTAAAGAATTGAAGATGTTGGGTATTAAGTGGGGCTTTCATTTTAACAATATCACTTAATCCTTTTTCCTTTAGCTATTGAGAGAGCAATTTCTAAGGAAAAACTCAGGTTTGGAGACTTTCAGGTTGTTCAAAAAAAACCCCCATATTTGGGAGAAAAGAGCAGTTAGTAGAGATAATGGAGCTGATGTTACTGCTGCTGCTATTGTTCCTGGTGAAATCTAATTCTAATTCCTAGGGAAAAAAGGGAACAAAAAAAAAAAGATTAAAAACCCAAGGCACTCAAAACAGGAGCAAGAGGAGATTAGCAAAGAAAGGAGGCATCCTCTGCCTTTTGTGGGACAGCTCTTCCCTGGCAGTCATACCAGCGGAGGAACAGAGATAGCCTGTGATCTGATCAGCTTCTGCAGCACTGGTGTGGTGATAGCAAAGGCTCAGCTTTTTTGCTTCATTTCCAGCAGCAAAAGCAGCAGTGCTGCAAAAGAGAGAGGGAAGTCTTGCCTGGCTGACAGTGCCTGGCTTTGTTCTAATAGAAGGAGAAAACAGAAAAGGAGAACAGAAAATATAAGCAGATCTGTGAGGATAAGAATTGTTTTCTATGGATGTGTGTCCATTGTCTGCCCAGAAAGGTTACAGAGGACACTCTTGCATGGTTAAGGTCCTTTTCTTACAATGACTGACTACCTTATGTCCAGTAGCATTAGCTTATATAGGAATCATAGACTCACAGAATCATTTTGGTTGAAAGAGACCTTTCAGATCATCAAGTCCAAACATTTACCCAGCACTGCTAGGTCACCACTAAACCACATCCCTCAGCAGCACATCTACACAGTCTGAAACCCCTCCAGGGATGGTGGCTTCATCCCTGCCCTCAGCAGCCTGTTCCAGGGCTTGACAACCCTTGCAAGGAAGAAATGTTTCCTAATGTCCAACTTAAACTTCCCTTGGCAGAACTTGAGGTTGTTTCCTCTTGTCCTTTTGTTTGTTGGAAGCCCTTCACTCCATGCTGGGCATTTATGTGTTAATGTGTTTCTCTATTTCTCATTCCCTTTTGCCCAGCTGCCTATCCCCACAAGATGTTTGAGCATCCAGTTGTCTTTGAGCTTTCTACTGTTCTGTCAAATTTGATCAAGACAGACCTACAGGCTTAGAAGTTGTGTGTGAGGTGGAAAGAATGAGAAAGGCAGCAAGATCACACAAGCCTTGTTTCCATAGTAAATGAGACTAAGAAGGTGGAGGAAGAAAGAGGAGCCATATGGCAACTGGTGATAGCAGGAATCAGAGCCCTCCTTCTGAGGGTGGCTTCAGGCTTTAGTCACATATTGGAGACAGAGATGTAATTTCTCTGCATCAGCCAAGATGCTTTTCAGGATCATATGCAGTTGCATGAGCATCAGTGATCCAGGAAATAAGATTTGCTGTTATGTTAAACACAGTTCTTCCTCTTCATATCTTTCTATCCAATGTCACAAACCTCAATCACCTTTCTTTAATTGTATTTTTTCATAGAATGGTTTAGGTTGGAAGGGATCTTAGACATCATTTGTTCCAACCTCTCTGCCATGGGCAGGGATGCCTCTCAATGGGACTCTGCTGCTCAAGTTCTCATCCAGCCTGGCCTTGAACACCCCCAGGGAGGAGCCATCCACAACCTCACTGGGCAACCTGTTCCAGTGTATCACCACCCTCGTACTGAAGAAATTCTTCCTCAGATCCAGTCTAACCCTGCTCTCCCTCAGCTTCAGACCATTCCCTCTTGTCCTGTATCTAGACACCCTGATGAAAAGTCCCTCTGCAGCCTTCCTGTGGGCTCCCTTCAGGTATAGCAAGGCAGCTCTAAGGTCCCCCAAGAGTCTTCTCTTCTCCAGCCTGAACATCCCCAGCTCCCTCAGCCTATCCTCATAGCAGAGGTGCTCCAGCCCTTGGATGATCTTTGTGACCCTTTTCTGACAGCTCTGTGTCCTTCTTATGGTGGAGACACCAGAACTGGAAGCAGTATTCAAGGTGGGCTCTCACAGGAGCAGAGTAAAGGGGCAGAATCCCCTCTCTTGACCTGCTGGCCACGCTCCTCTTGATGCAGCCTAGGCTACAATTTGCCTTCTGTGCTGCATGAGTGCACTGCTGGCTTTTAATTTCTTTTCTTTTAGAAGATCCCTAAATGTTGATGGTTTCCATAGTGGTTTGGGTCTATCTTCCTCCTGGTTTTGCTGTTTAATGCTCTAGATACTGACAAATATTTCTTTACCTTTTCATCCAGTTGTACTTAAGAGCAAATAGCTTTTATTTTCCTTAGAGCACAGACCTCTGCATATCATGTTGTAAAGAACTGTGACTAAATATCCAGAATCCATAGTGTTAAGGGAATGGCCAGAGTGTGTATGTCTGCAGTTCTGGTAGAAGAAACCTAATAATAACGTGACACAATATAGATGGGGCTTACTACTTGCTGTTTACTACTAATAATCTGTTTTATAATGTGTTCTTAATTATCTTCATTAAAAAGAGCTCAGAAAAATCTTGTTTACTGCAGCAATGCACTTACTGCCAAAAAAAGCAAAGTGTTTCCCACACATTCTCAGGAGAAAATAGGTTTTTAGATACACAGCTAAATGGTTTGGAAGCAGCTGGAAAGAGATAAATTCTGTGAAGAACACAGGAATTTTCAGTCCTTCTAACACAGAAGAAACCAGGCGGCTGCACAGCCTGGCAGATGCTGTGTGGTTAGAAAGGGGCTGCTTTTGGCACCTGGTCTGTATCTTCTGACTCTACATCCAGTCTTAGGGTTGGACTGTGGGGCACATGGAGGCAGCCCTGGGGTGAAAGAGCTAAGCTCTAATGGCAGATGCCATACGTCTTCCCTGTGTGCCTGGAAGATGATCATCTAGAGAAGTGCGTCCCTTGGGGTGGCCAAAGTGCGTCCCTTGGGGTGGCCAGCAACATCATTATCAATGCTGGGAGCCATGGGGAATGAGTAAGTTTGCAGAAGACATCAGGTTAAGTGCATGTATTGATCTGCTTGACGGCAAGAAGGCTTTACAGAGGCATCTGGACAGGCTGGATCGAGGCCAATGGGATAAGGCTCAACAAAGCTAAGTGCTGGATCCTGCACTTGGGCCACAACAACCCCATGAACACTCCAGGATTGTGGGAGCGTGGCTGGAAAATTGTGTGGTGGAAAAGGACCTGGGGGTGTTGGTTGACAGCTGTCTGAACGTGAGACAGTGTGTACCCAGGTGGCCAAGAGGGCCAACAGCAACTTAGCCTGGATCAGCAATCTTGTGTCCAGCAGGAGCAGGGCTGTGACTGACCTGCTACACTCAGCAATGGTGGGGCCACACCTTGAGTACTGGGTTCAGTTTGGTCCCCTGACTAAAACAAGGACATTGAGGGGCTGGAGCAGATCCAAAGAAGAGTAACGAAGTTGGTGAAGGCTCTGGAGAATGGGTCTTGTAAAGAGCAGCTGAGAGAACTGGGCTTGTTTAGTCTGGAGAAAAGGAGCCTAGGGGGAGTTCTTTCTCTACGTCTCCTGGAAGGAGGTTGGAGTGAGAGCGGGTCTGTCTCTTCTCCCAAAGAACAAGTGGCAGGACAAGATGGAATACCAGGGGAGATTTAGATTGGACATGAGGAACAATTTCTTTCCCCAAATGGTTGTGAAGGCCTGGAACAGGCAGCCTGAGGCATTGGTGGAGTCTCCATCCCTGGAGGGATTGCAAAGCCAGGTAGTTGTGGTACTGAGGGATATAGTTTAGTGGTGACTTGGTAGTGCTGGGTTAATGGTTGGACTCAATGTTCTTAAAGCATCTTCTAACCAAAACGATTCTATGAGAAAACCAGTGTGGGTCCTTCAAAGCAGTTGTATTTGGCTGTTCTGCTGGCTATCATGCCACCAATTCTGGATGTTTAATTGAACACCACTTGTTTGACTCTTCCTGCCTCATTACCTCATGCTTTGAATGATTCATTGTCAGAGTAAAGATAAAAGAAACCCCAGAGCATAAAGGTATCTTTATCTGCAAGCCCTTCTCTCGCTGCATTATAGCTGCAGAAAGACCCAGCTCCGTGCTCCAGCCACGTGTAGCAAGCAAGGATGCTGCCATGGGGAGGGGCTAGAGATTGAAGCCACTTGAAGACCTTGTGTCACGTTAGGTCCAAATTAACCTTGTCTCTTTTGGATCAGTTCAAGTGATGGGCTGCAGGGCAGTGAGAGGAGTGAGAGACTGTTGCTAAGTGGCAAAGAGTGAATTAACACAGCAGGTAAAATTTCCTCGCTTTTAAGTAATTGTGAAACATAATGGCAGTTACCTGCCTGTTTTCATGTGGGATTTGTACTGAGCAAGGGGAAGAGCTGCTAACAGGATCCCAGGGTTGAGGAGAGATTTGAGAGCAAGGATCAGAAGAATTAAATACGTGGCATGTAGCGAGGGAAGATAATGAATGGCTATATCTGCCTGGCCCCGCGCTGTGCCGCTCAGCGCCAGCCACTTGAACGCATTTATTTAGGGAACAGAAGCAAAATAGCTGAGTTACCCTGATCCAGAAAAAGATCCTATTTTTTTGGTTAAGAATGTCAACTGCCCCAAGGAAAGCTTCCCCTGCAGCCTCATGCTCTCATAGACTCAGAGAAATATTCCAGTTGGGAAAAAACCCTTCAAGATCATCAACCCAACACCACGGTGGCCATTAAACCATATCCCCAAGTGCCATGGCCACACGCTTCTTGAACACATCCAGGGATGGTGACTCCACCAGCTCCCTGGGCAGCCTGCTCCCATCCCTGACCACTCTTTCCATAAAGAAATCTTTCCTAATATTCCACCTAAACCTCCCCTGGCACATTTTCAGGTCATTTCCTCTCCTATCACCTGGTACTACGGAGATGAGAGTGACCACCTACCTCACTCCAACCTCCTTTCAGGGAGCTGTAGAGAGCAGTGAGGTCTCCCCTCAGCCCCCACTTCTCCAGACTAAACAACCCCAGTTCCTTCAGCTACTCATCACCAGATCTGTTCTCAGACCCTTCCCCAGATTTGTTGTCCTTCTTTGGAGCCCCTCCAGCACCTCAATGTCCTTTTTGTGGTGAGAAGCCCAACACTGATTGCAGGATTTGAAGTACACTTTTGGGATGATCCAATTGTGATCTGAAGGAGTTGGGGCTGTTCAGTCTGGAGAAGAGAAGGCTCTAAGGTGACCTAATTGTGGCCTTCCAGTGTCTGAAGGGGGCCTACCAGAAGGCTGGGGAGGGACTTCTCAGGATCTCAGGTAGTGATAGGACTAGGGGGAATGGAATGAAGCTGGAGGTGGGGAGATTCAGGCTAGATGTGAGGAGGAAGTTCTTCACCATGAGAGTGGTGAAGCCCTGGAATGGATTGTCCAGGGAGGTGGCTGGGGTGCTGTCCCTGGAGGTATTTAAGACGAGGCTGGACGAGGCTCTGGCCAGCCTGATCTAGTGTGGGGTGTCCCTGCCCATGGCAGGGGGGTTGGAACTAGATGATCCTTGTGGTCCCTTCCAACCCTGACTGATACTCTGATACTATGAAACCCTTCCTTTGACCAGGGTGTTAAATCCAACTGTCTGAGGAGGAAGGGATGTGATAGAGCTCTGTATATATTAGAGGCTGCAAACGTTCAGGAGAGAGGAGGGCGTTATTCCATGTAGTACAAAGAGATCTATTTAATCACACAGTTACACTAAAATAGGAATTTTTAGATGAGCCATAAGAGTGTCAGATGGCTCAGATAATAATAATATCACCTAAAATAAAGTAATTGTATTGTATAAAGGTTGTCAGTTTATTTGCAACACATCCAGTCATAAAGCTGATCATTTTCTGTTAAATTAAAGTTGCACAGTTTGCCTCTGAGCAAGAAATAAAGGGTCTGGTACTTTTTATTTTGTATTTGTAATTTGGGTTGCCTTGTTTATTGGATTTTTTTAAGTCATTAACTGAAAGACAAAGAGCTACTCTACTCCCTCGAAACAGTCCATTTGAGCTGAAAGAAAGTCAGTCAGCCTTGGAAAGCTGCTTCTAGAAAAGGATTTGGATGATGGGAGAGTGTCTCAAGGAAGGCAGAACAAGCATCAGAACTCAGTGCTGTTAAAGCAGGCAGGACAATGAGGCTGGGGAGAGGCCTCGAGCACAAGCCCTGTGAGGAGAGGCTGAGGGAGCTGGGGTTGTTTAGCCTGGAGAAGAGGAGGCTCAGGGGAGACCTTATTGCTGTCTGCAACTACCTGAAGGGTGGTTGTGGCCAGGAGGGGATTGGTTTCTTCTCCCAGGCACCCAGCACCAGAACAAGAGGACACAGTCTCAAGCTGCACCAGGGGAAGTTTAGGCTCGAGGTGAGGAGAAAGTTCTTCCCTGAGGGAGTCGTTAGCCACTGGAATGTGCTGCTCAGGGAGGTGGTGGAGTCACCATCCCTGGAGGTGTTGATGAGGGGATTGGACGTGGCACTTGGTGCCATGGTTTAATCATGAAGTCTGTGGTAACAGGTTGGACTTGATGATCTTTGAGGTCTGTTCCAACCTTGGTGATTCTGTGACAAGGGAGCAGAAACCATGTTGGGTTGACTGTGCTCAAGGGCATGGACTGGCTATCTAATGGGTCTCACTAAGTCTGGGAACAACTTGCAGCAGAAAACTGTTGCAGAAAAGCACAGGTTAGGATAGAATTGACTGACCCGGTGTTGTATAAGGTAAAATTCATCCAGAAGCCTTAGCAGTGGGCTGACATTAACATAATTGCCATTGGAAGCTCACATTTTCATGATGAGAGACAAACTGGCTCCAATGCAGCATGTTTTGTACATCTTCCATCACAGGTTATCAGTTTGGTGGCCTGCCTTTAGTGGCACAGTAAATAAGCACTCACATGTTATGTCCTCTCTGGATCAGCACATACATAAGTGTCAGAACATAATAAAATCCCTTTTCTTTCTGTTCTTGCTAAATGAGTTTTAAACTCCAACCCTTCAGGTCAGCGAGCAAGGAAGATGAAGTAGTAAAGCAGAGAAGGTAGCTGTTGCCAAATGGATTAGAAATTTGAGAAGTCTCTCTATAGGTCACAAATCCCAAATCAGATTTGATAAATCAAGTGATATTAGATGAGGAGATCTTCAGGGCTCAATAAAGACTGGAAGGAGCCCTGACTCTCACAGCCATCTCAACGTGCAGCTGCATGCTGTCTATGAAATGGCAATGGATCACTCTCCCTATGCTTGCTAGCTTTTGGAAGGACAATAGACCAGTAACTTAGTGTAAAAAAACCTAGCAGTCTAATTCCTATTCAACTGGAGTTGTCTGAAGGATGATTTTTAGTTAGTCATTTATTTACAGATTATTTCTGTGTAGCAAAATTCACTTCCCCTCCATGGGTACAATACAGCCACAGCTGGATTGCCAGGATGGTGCAGGAGCATGATTAAGGTCTCTGAGACTTGCATGCAATTTTCTCCATTTTATGGGAATTATTCCAGCTAGAAATGAAAGCAAGATTAGAGCATGGGCTCTACCTGTAGCACCTTCAGGCAGCACAGTCCAGGAACCTGTACAAGACATTTAATCCATTGTGATCCCAGACCACAGGCCAGTTCTACATGGAGTCAAAACCTTGCTGGAGGGAGGTGGTTCTACCCCTCTGCTCTGCTCTTGTGGAGACCCCACCTGGAACACTGCATCCAGTTCTGGAGCCCCCAACACAAGAAGCACATGGACCTGTTGGACAGCGTCCAGAGGAGGCCATGAAGATGATCATAGGGTTGCAGAACCTCTGCTATGGGGACAGGCTGAGAGAGCTGGGGTTGTTCAGCCTGGATAAGAAAAGGCTCCAGGAGCCTTAGAGAAGCCTTCCAGTATGTGAAAGGGGGCTGGAGAGGGACTTTTGACAAGGGCTTGTAGTGACAGGACAAGGGGCAATGGATTTGAGCTGGAAGAGGGGAGATTGAGTCTGGAGATTAGAAAGAAATTCTTTCCAGTGAGAGTGGTGAGACACTGGAATAGGTTGCCCAGGGAAGTCATGGATTCCTCCTCCCTGGAGGTGTTCGCGGCCAGGGCTAGTGGGAGGTGTCCCTCCCCATGGCAGGGGGTTGGAATTAGATGGTCTTGAAGGTCGCTTTTAACCCAAACCATTCTATGAATCTATGCTACTCCAACTCCTTTTGCTTGTTGAGCTGTGCTTCAGCTGCCTACCAGTCCATGCAGTGGCAGAGATGATATGGAAAGAAATTCTGCATGTGACATGCTGTACTAAAAGGACACACCACAGGGAAATTGTTCACTTCAGATGCAAAGATGAAGCTTCAGCACACCCAGTGTTTACAACATACAAATTTAGGAGTTTAGCAAGCTCCAGTAAGACTTCAGAGCAGCAGGGAATGCATCTTTGTTCTTAGCTTGTTTTCTAGTGCTCCATTTAAATAAACTAGGTGGCATAAATCTGCCAAGCTTTCTGTCAGCCTGTCACCTCCAGCGTGGTGCAGGGCTGAAAGCAGCAGCTGATGGCTGCAATCTGGTCTCAGGGAAGCAAAATCTGCCTTGCAGAAAGCACACCTCTGAGAACACCACCTTCCTGGCTTTGCATTTCTTCTGCTTCCAGTTCCTAATTCTCAGTGATCTCCTGAGGAGTCCTTCAGATGTTTGGTTACAGAGTACCCAGAAGGGTGTTGGAGATTGCAGATGCCAGGGCAGGCAGAGCCGGAGCACAGGACAGCTGAGCTCAGCCAGGCAGCAATCACACAGCTGAGACATGCAGCATGTTCCCCTTCCATGGAAGGTTTTCCATAGGGATGAGGCTCCTTTCCAACCATCAGGTTTCTTCCAGGTTCCCTGGAAAATTTAAAGTCAAACTCAGAAGTCAGTTAGACCAAGTATAAATACATATGGATTATTTTGAGGATCTTCATGTCTGCTCAGGTTTGTAGTGCAGCTACTCTGAAGAGTCCTCTGCTGGTGCCCACAGTTCTTGATAGACAATTATATCTTCTAAGTGTAGGTGCTCTAAATTTCAGCTTGGATACCTGTAGTGCACCAAAGTAGAGGCCACTAACACCATTCCTGCAGTCTATGTCTTCACAGCTGGTTGAGTTCTTATCTTAATGGGGGTCTGACAGCCCCAGGCCTGTTAACTGATTTCAAATAACAGTACTTATAGCTGATAAACCCAGGATTATTTCAGATCCAATTTTGGTGTATTTTTTTCCCCCTTTCAGCCTTCCATGAAGTGTAAAAGTGGCTGATAGAGAACCTGCTCAAGAAAGGAAGGTAAAACCACTTTTGCCAACTTAGTCTGTAACCTACCTTAAAAGCCTGGGTAAATTCCCCAGACAGAATATTTCTCCCTGGTAATTATGATCATTTTCCATTATTATCACAACCAGGATCCACTTGCCTGAAGATATTCCCTTTAGCAATTTCTTTTTCTGCCGTCACCCAGAGCACTACCAGCACCTGGGGCTTTGTGTTCAGGTTATGGAATGATACAAAACTGGGAGCAGTGGCTGGCACCCTGTCAGGCTCTGCTGCCATTCAGTGAGACCTGGACAGAGTGGAGATTTGGGTGGAGGGCAACCTCATGCAGTTCAGTAAGGACAACTATAGAGTCCTGGAGAGGAATAAACCCCAGCACCAGTACAGCTGAGGGGTTGGCCTGCTAGCAAGCAGCTCCACACAGAAGGACCTGGGAGTGCTGAGGGACAGCAACTTCACCATGAGCCAGCAATGTGCTCTTGTGACCTGTGGTCTCCTGGGGTGCATTATGAAGACTGTGACCATCAGGTGGAGGGAGATTTGCCTCCCTCTCTACTCTGCCCTAGTAGAGGTCACTCTGGAGTACTGGGTCCAGTTCTGGGCTCCCCACTTGAAGAGAGACAGGGAACTACTGGAGAGAGTCCAGTGGAGGCTACAGAGATGCTGAAGGCACTGAAAGGTCTTTGTGAGGAGACAAGGCTGAGAGGCCTGAGGCTGCTTAGCCTGGAGAAGAGCAGCCAGAGAAGGGATCTGATCAATAACTAAAGAGTGGGGGACGGGATGATGGGGACAGGCACTTTTCAATGGTACAATGGCCACAGGCACAAGCTGGAACGCGGTGGGCTCCAACTGAATATAGGGGAAAACTCCTTCACTGTGAGGGTGCTGGAACCCTGGAGCAGCCACCCAGAGAGGTTATGAAGTCGTCTTCTCTGGGAAGATTCCAAACCTCCCTGGACTTTGTGACCCTGGGCACCCTGCTGCCAGTGAACTTGCTGTGCAAGGGGGTTGGACTAGAAGGTCCCTAAGGGATGCTGTGGTTCTGTGAGTGACAAGCAGAGACTGGCCAGGTGCAAAGTGTATGTGTGCAAATATGTGAATTACTCAGCCTTGCCAATGCCTCTAAAACCCATCTAATGGAGGGAAATGTTTGTACAGTGTCCAGTACAACCAAGCAATGGGGCTGAAAGGACCTGTGGGAGGACTCCAATTAGGCTCCCAGGGAAGGGAACACTCTCCAGTTGGACACGGACCCTTGGCTCTGCCAGTCAGGCCCTAGACATGTACAGATGTGAACACATGATGAGCCTATTTAAAGGGAAACTAATTAGAGGCATAGACAATCCACCTTTCTTCAGATGAAATCATTGTAGCGGCTGATCCATAAACCTGACATTTATACATATTTATACGCTCCTGCTTAGTGAATACCTGATTAAGGAGTACAGCTGCCAAGTGAAGACATTTGTTGTTAATCAAATGGTGCTCTAAAGACAGATCATCAGCCCTATTGGAAGACATTCATTCAGCAGCTAAATCTGCAGGCTGCAGCCCGTCGGCGCAACGTGTAGCGCAGATCAAATTGTTCTGTAGAGCTAAACCTTGAGCTTTGCCAGAATAAAAAAGACTTTGCAGGGAGGCAGATGAGATGAAATCCTGTAGTTTTTATTATTTTTTCCTTTTTTTTTTTTTTTTTTCTCCTTTTTCAATGAGGGTGTGAGAGCCCTTGGCATTATGTCTCGTACTGAAAGTAAATTTCACCCTAATTGAACGCTAAAGACTGAGGAATGTTTCAGTCTGTGCACTGAAGATTTTTACCGTGGTACATAATTGCCTCTCTCCTTTGTCAGTGTATCTCATTCAGCAGTATAAATTACCAGCTTAATTCCCCACCCCCCCCCTTCATTGTGTGATGTACTAATACTGTTATTTTGTACTAGCAAGAATTAGCAACTGGCACTTACGTTTATGGAGCCTTTCATCCAGTGGGGGGAAAAAAAAAATCTAATAACAACACTGGGCTTAATATTACATTAAAGGGCTGAAAGGATAGCCTGAGGTAGCTGTGAAATGGCCACAGTGTTTACAGGGATCCGTCAAAATGCTGCCTTGCCTTCCGTGGGCTTTGAAGTGTTGGTGTGTTTTAGAATTCAGATTTGAAGTGCTCTTGCAGGATTGTGTTTCATTCTGAGCCAGGGTAAGTAGAGCTGTGCTTCAGATGTTAATGAAAGGGCAGACACAGGACTTCTAAAGCAGTCCATGGTGTGAACTGCCCACTCTTCTCCAGCAGGCATCGACTCTGCCAGCTGTAAGCACACGTGGCTTGTGTTTGTAATTCCCCCGGTGAAGACCCTGCCTATGCTTTTCCTTCAGTCCCTTGCCAAATCTGGGCAAGATGTTGATGAGAAATGTCATCTCTGCACTTAGCTGAAATCCTCAGGGCAGGTTTATATTCGGTACAAGGCTTTTTACAACACATGCAGAACTCAAGGATGTGGTGTAGGAGTGGCTGTGGTACAGTTAGATAATGGTTGGACTTAGAATCATAGAATCAATAAGGTTGGAAAAGACCTCAGAGATCATCAAGTCCAACCTATTACCTAACACCTCATGACCATGTCCAATCCTTTTTTGTACACCTCCAGGGACAGTGACTCCATCACCTCCCTGGGCAGCACATTCCAACAGCCAATCTCTGTTTCTGGGAAGAACTTTCTCCGCACTTCAAGCCTAAACTTCTCCTGGCACAGCTTGAGACTGTGTCCTCTTGTTCTGGTGTTCGTTGCCTGGGTGAAGAGACCAACCCCCACCTGTCTACAACCTCCCTTCAGGTAGTTCTGCAGAGAAGTAAGGTCTCCCCTGAGCCTCCTCTTCTCCAGGCTAAATAACCCCAGCTCCCTTAGCCTCTCCTCACAGGGCTGTGCTCCAGACCCCTCCCCAGCCTCGTTGCCCTCCTCTGGACACGTTCAAGTGTCTCAATGTCCTTAAATTGAGCAGCCCAGAACTGGACGTAGCACTCAAGGTGTGGCCTAACCAGTGCTGAGTACAGGGCCAGACTTGATGATCTTGAAGGTTTTTTCCAACCACAGTTGCTCTGTGAACTTCTGATTACCTGGCATAAATGATGAAATTGAGCAGCTGGTCTGTTTTTTCACTTCCAGCCCACTTTGGCTCTTACTCACCCACCTACTTTTCCTCCTCAGCCTACTTTTCACCTGATGAATGCTTGCTGATGGTAGTAAATATAATCCTGCTCTGGACTGCAGCCAGTTGAAATAATTCCTACTAGTTTTATTATTATCTGTGAAGAAAAAAAAATGATGTGAGGAAGAAGTCCAAGAAGAAGGGAGAAGCTTTTGAGAGGCTTAGGTTTTTGTGACTGCTTGGCCCAGACAGTGGATGGGAAGAAGAGGTATTTTGTTTTGCTTCCTCTAGCTGTGGAGGACTTGGGAAAGTGGAAAAGGCTTAGAGAAAAGCAGGAGTAGATCACTGCCAAGGAAGCTGGTCTGGCACAAGGGAGGCTCAGGAGATGATAGCATGTCCAGGAGAAGATCGTAGTCCTTTGCTTCTCTCCAGAAGCAAGGTGAAAGAAAGCATCTCAACTGCCCCATTGCTCAGTGCCTGGCACAGAGAAGCAGTTTCCCACTTTATCTGCCATCTGGGAGTGCATGTGAAAAATCTAATCTAGTGCCTTATTAATTGCATTTATCATGTACTTTAACCATCTCACATGGGAAGTTTACCCATTAATTTGTCTCTGATGGCTTGCTCTTAAGAAACCTTTGGAATTGGCTCAGAAAACATTTCTCAAGCCAGATGTTCTGGGTAATTTCTCCTTAAATCCCAATTAAATCCCCTCAATCTGCTCCATTCATTGCCCACAGAACTGTGGTGGCAAGTGCACCCAAGGCACTCTGCCTGTCTGGGCTGTGAATTTCCCTTCACTACTGACTGTCCAGTGGGCAAACAGCAGCAGTCAGCACTTCCGAGCTGGAGACAAATAGTCCAATAAATGCAATGCAGAAAATTAAGCCTCAAGGGGACAGGAATTTTCTTTGTCTTCCATGACCTTTGGCATATTAAACTAGAGCAGGGTGGATTCAGGTTGGACATCAGGAGGAAGTTCTCCACAGTGAGGTTAGTGGAAAACTGGAACAGGTTGCTCAGAGATGTGGTGGAGGCCCCATCCCTGGAGACATCCAAAGTCAAACTTGATAGGAACCTGAGCAGCCTGATCTAGTTGAAGATGTCCCTGATCACTGCAGGGGGGTTGGACAATATAACCTTTGAGGGTCCTTTCCAACTTGGTTGATTCTACGAATCTATGATTCTTGAATCCATACCCAGATGTGTACAGATGTGTATGTGCACACATGCACACACACTATAGTGCTGCTTGAGTGCTTGAAGCTGACCCTGGTGATTTCCCATCTTTGGTGGGGATCTGTTGTTGCACTCCCAAGCAAACTCTATGTCCATAACTAAGCAGATATCCAGTACAATTTATGGGCTAGGTGAAGGCTTTAGATAGTATCTTTTTCACTTCTTTTTTCTGGGTAAACAGTATATATTTAATTTCCTCCAATCCTGATGGCTTTGTTCCAGAATTTGTACAGAAGCTTTACTTCACTCTGAGAAGTTTCAGCCGAGATTCATTTTGCACTCATCAGCATTTCTCAGGTTTGCACTGAAGAACTGAAATGTTGCTGAGAATGAGAAATATTAGTTTTGACAGAGCCCCAGAAGTTTTGCAAGCAGCAGAGTCCCCCCTCATGTCTCAGCTGTGTCAAAAGGTCGTTTTGATGATTACTTTCCTTATTTTGGAAGTTGACAAAACAAACCTGAGCAGCACTTTCCGGATAGACCTTCTTGTGGCCTTTCAGGTATTTAAAGGGCTGATAAGAAAGCTGGGGACAGATGTTTTAGCAGGGCCTGTTGTGACAGGACAGGGAAGGATGGTTTGAAAACAAAAGAGAGAGATTCAGACTGGAGAGAAGGAAGGATTTTTTTTATTGTGAGGGTGGTGTGACCCTGGCCCATGTTGTCCAGAGAGGTGGTAGATGCCCCATCCCTGGAACCATTCCAGGGCAGGTTGTCTGCTGTAGCTGCAGATGTCATAGAATCAACAAGGTGGGAAAAGACCTAAAAGATCATCAAGTCCAACCTGTCACCACAGACCTCATGCCTACTAGACCATGGCACCAAGTGCCACCTCCAATCCCCTCCTGAACACCTCCAGGGATGGTGACTCCACCACCTCCCTGAGCAGCACATTCCAATGCCTAACAACTCTCTCTGTGAAGAACTTTCTCCTCACCTCGAGCCTAAACTTCCCCTGGGGCAGCTTGAGACTGTGTCCCTACTGACTGCAGGGGGGGTTGGACTGGATGAGCTTCCTTCCAATCCAAACCACTCCATGATTCTGGGATTCTGTTTTATTTGAGAGTACAGAGCACCAACACAAGCATCAAATGTGTGTAACCTTGGGAAAAACCAAGGCTTCTCCTGAAAGCAGCAAGTGACAATGGGAACAGGGGATGAGTGAGAATACCATCTTTTTTTAATGTTGGGGTGTTTTTTTTTTAGTGGTTGCATATCAAGAAGAAGAAATTGGCAGAAAATACTTATTCAGAACAGAGAGAGGAGAAAACATTAAACAGTGATTAGAAGAAAGCTGTCTGAAGAATCAGGTTGTGCATATGCTTAGGTTATGCATAACTCTGTGATCTCACACCACTCCCATCCATCTCCCTTGTTGTTTGTTCTGTTCCTTTGTGTCATCTGAAGCTAAATGGCAGAAAACCTGTGAACAGCTCTGTCTGCTGCCTTGCCTTCCTCTATCACCCAGTGCGAAGGGCTTCAATACGGACTGGAGCTTCTGAATGCTGCTGTAATACAAGTTCAGCCTTCCTTTTCTGTGTCCCAGAGTCACTATGCATGTCGATTAGCATTCCAGTCTTTCACCAAAGCACACCCAATTGGACTGGTTTAGTACTTTCTGTTCAATTTCCAGTTTCCTTCTGGTGCAGGCAGTCCTCATCAGTGGTCCCATTGTGCTGAATCCTCACAACCACCAGACTGTGAGATGGGGACAACTTCTGATAGCTCTGGTGTGGCACCCTGTTTGGTTTAGTTGAGGTCCTCATCCCCCATCCATCACCCTCAAAGGCCACAGTGATGTTTACCCTTGCTGTAAAGCTGTGTGGAAAGGGTGGAGAAACTGCATCAGTAGCAAGTCTGAGGAAATTATTGAATCTACAGTGATGATAATCACAGCCTTAGAAAACTGACTGGAATTAATGCACCATCTGAGCAGTTCTGTGTGCTCTTGATGTTCCTCGTTTAAAATGAATCTCTCTAGACCTGAAGGCTGTTTGGAAACAGCTGATGGTGCCCATAATGAGGATTCCAATCTTCAAGTCTCCAAACTGAAATTAGACATATGTCCTGACATGTTGACATTAATTTGAGCTGTTACAGCTGTAATAGGTTTATTTTCCTAGCATTTTTAATGGAATTTCAGGGCAGACAGGCTTCACTCCATGAGTTAAGTTGGGAAAAGGCTGTGAGCAACTATAATTTCAAAGGTTAATTTAGAAATGCTTTTCTGGACAGAACTTCTCTGAATTGCAAGGTTATTTGAAAATGTGGTCTTGTAGTAGCTGTTACTGTGGCTGGAGAAGTGGAATGGATGTTGTGGTAGGAATATGTCAGCCTTTCGTGGTCAGGGGTCAGGATTCAACTCCAACCTGGAAAATGGAATAATAAATAAAACAATAAAATCAAAGCCATAGATTTCCTCACTGCCTATCTACAGCATCAATGTATAGGCCAAAAGTCCCAGGCCCTGTGAAAAAGCTTATGTGGTGTGGCTGACATGCTGGAGGGAAGGGATGCCATCCAGAGGGACCTTGGCAAGCTGGACAAAGACCAAGTGCAAGGTCTTGCATCTGTGTTGGGGCAATCCCAAGCACCTATATAGGCTGGGCAGTGACTGGCTTGAGAGCAGCCCTGAAGAAAAGGAGCAGGGGGTGCTGGTGGATGAGAAGCTCAACATGAGCCACCAGTGTGCACTTGCAGCCCAGAAAGCCAACTGTATCCTGGGCTGCATCAAGGGAAGGGTGGCCAGCAGGTCCAGGGAGATGATTCTCCCCCTCTGCTAGACTCTGGTGAGACCCCACGTGGAGCACTGTGTCCAGTTCTGGAGCCCCTATTACAAGAAAGATGTGGATGTGTTGGAACATGTCCAGCAAAGGGCCACGAGGATGCTCAGAGGGCTGGGGCTCCTTTCCTATGAGAACAGGCTGAGAGGGTTGGGGTTGTTCAGTCTGGAGAAGAGAAGGCTCCAAGGAGACCTTATTGTGGCCTTCCAGTATCTGAAGGGGGCCCCTCCAGGGATGACTGATGGAGAGCCTGTCTGCTGCCCCACACCCCCACAGAGGAGCCAAAGTTAAGCTAAAACTCTTTGGTTTATTAGATATAATTGATATCCCGCAGTCTTTCTTGGGAGGTTCTGTGGAGGAGATGACTGTCAGCACTAGAAATAACTGGGT
The DNA here is from genome assembly GCF_014839835.1 of Dryobates pubescens. Lineage (NCBI taxonomy): Eukaryota > Metazoa > Chordata > Aves > Piciformes > Picidae > Dryobates > Dryobates pubescens. Next base: position 14,091,147 of record NC_071637.1, read on the forward strand.
TTAGGAGAACAGGGTGTAGCAACCAGCTGTTGCTTTTGCAGGGTAAGACGTCACTGCTGGCAGATTTTTAACCCAGTGCAATTCAGCAGCGATTTGATACTTTTATTTCCTTCTGCTGGCTCTACGCAGTGGAACAGGAGGCATTTTGCAGAGATTAAACAATATTCTGTCCACAAATTAAAATCAATAACTGATTTACAGGGCTGCTGATGCTTCCTCCACAAAACAGGCTGCTGAGTGGCTGTAAAAGTCCTGAATCGTAGAGTTCTCAGGGTTGAAAGGGACCTCGAGGATCATCTAGCTCCAACCCCCCTGCCATGGGCAGGGACACCTCACACTAGATCAGGGTCAATCAAATGCCATGTATCTTCAGCCCATCTACACAGGTGGCTCTCTGTGACCACAAGCCTAATGCAACCTCTCCAGTGGTTGGATCACTGATAATCATAGGACATGATAAATGTGACTCCTGAGCCAAGCAGCAGTGATAGGTGTTTCAGATCCATATATTACCTGGTGTTTCCTGCATATATCAGTGTTAAACCTGATATTGCTCATCAGGATCTTACAGAAATCCATTGGCTTCCATGGAAAGGGGCTGGCTGGACACTGCTGTGTGTTTTAACCTGCTGTAGATGCTCAAAAGAGCAAATCACATTGCACTATTGGGTACATGACAGAAGCTGAGACTCAAATCAGTAGGCTTTTTTTCCTGAATGATCTCTTCAGCAATCCCCTACCCACTCTGTCAACAGTGCTATATTGAGAGGATGGAGAGCAAAGTTCAGTGGAAGTGCAGCTGTGCACTGTTGGTATGCTGGGCTATCCTCTGTGGGCTAAAAAGCTTCCAAGATGGTATGGCAGCAGTGAGATCATTAGCTAGCAGCAGCTTCTTCCAGCGGGAGGACACTCAGCAGTACTCTCTCCTTCAAATAGCTTCCTTTTTTTTCCCCCCTCATTGGGTGCAAGACATCCTGAGAATCAGAGAATTCTAAGGATGGGAAGGGACCTCCAGAGATCACAGAGCCCAACACCCCTCCAAAGCAGCATCACTGACAGCAGGTCACACAGGAACGATGTTTGTTAAATCCTAAGTGTATTTTTTCATCTGGTACCCATCATGGAGAATGGATAGCTCAAAACACATCATAAATGTGACCAAGTTACCCACAGCAAATGAGGGATCACATAACCCTCTTCTGAGATACAGCCAGTTTGTAAGGCTGCTGATAAACCCAGAGAGATTAAACCCCACAGAGCCAGGAGCTTCTATGAGGATAGGCTGAAGGAACTGAGGCTGTTCACCCTAGAGAAAAGATGACTCCAGAGGGATCTTATAACTGCCTTCCAATACCTGAAGAGAACCTACAGGAAAGCTGGAGAAGGACTTTCAATATGGGTTCTGGTTTTGTCTTTTGTTCTCTTTGCCATGAATATCTCTTCAGGTTTCCATATCTGCTCAAGACTGGTGAAATAAAGTAACTTTCTCACAGCCTTCCCCTTCCCCCCCCTTGCCTTCCTCTTCTCATCCTTCTGTTGCAGCTCTGAGCAGCTCCAGTGCTGCTTCTTTAGCAGCAGAGCAGAGATGGAGCAATCTCCCTTCTCCTGCCGAGGAGATCAAGCGAAGGGGAATGGAAGGGGAGATGAAAATAGATGCAACACAAATTGTCATTTTGCAAAATGACTTTTTCCCAGCACACTGCTCTGAATACGTAGTGACACCGTGCAGATGATTCTTGGCCCGTTAAATAACAGTTTTCCCTCTGTTTATTGCTCTTGAGTTGTGCCTGACAGTTTTATTGCATGCAGACTGGCACATTATGAAAAGAAAAGTAAATAGGTCTGTGGAATCATGGCTGCAGTGTTCCTGTTTAAGAGGAAAACAACTCTTTGGTTTCACCACATGTTTGAAAAGAGAAGACAGCTCTCCCTCAGTGTTTTATGGCAGCTCCCCCTCCCACCTCCCCCTTCTACCTTAAACAGTCTGGATTTGTTTTGCTTGCATAATTAGGCAACAGCAGCTGATTGGAGTTGAATCAAGGGCGTTAGATCATGAAAGCTGCCTCTAGTGATGGACAAGAGAGGCAACAGGCTGTTATTTGCACAAGCTCTGAAAATGGCCTGCCTGTGTCCTGCACACACTAAAGGACATTAGCTTCAGCTTTGTTATAATTCTTTGAGAGCAGATATACTGCTAAGGCACTTGAACTCTATTACTATGTCAAGCTTCTGCTATTTCCTATTATCCTTGGGACGAAAGCAAAAGGGATCCTGTGTATGGTCTCATGAAAGACAATCTAGTCTTTCAAAATAATTGTGGCCATAGCCCTCGGTGAGCCATCAGACCTGTACAAATTAAAAGAGCCATTATCAGAGCTAGCCCAACATTTATTTAGGCTAAACCACCTCTTTGCTGAAGAATTGCAATGATGGTGCACAGCAGCAGCACTGAAAATGTACTTTGCAGATTTATTTCCTTCCCCGCGAATCTGGCAAGAAAAGATACAGCTATCTCCTCCTATCAACTGAGATTTGGATGTAATGACTTCTCCTCTTTCCTCTCAGCCTTTTCTCTCTGGCCAGTTAAGAGCAATTGCTCACTGTCATCCCCTGCTGTGAGCATCTTCTGAGGAGCTTTCCTTTGGATGCCTGCAAGTGCAACAGCACCCTAAGGATGGAAGGATGCTAATGAACCCAAGGAGATTAAACCCCACAAAGCCAGGGGCTTCTAAGAGGGTAGGATGAGGGAGGGAACTGGGAGTTTTCAGCCTAGATAAGAAAAGACTCCAGGAGGACCTTATAGCTGCCTTCCAACACCTGAAGAGAACCTACAGGAAGGCTGGAAAAGGACTTTCCATAAGGATGTCTAGCAATAGGAATGGGTTTAAGCTGAAGGAGAGTAGGTTTAGACCGGTTCTTAGGAAGAAGTTCTTCAGTATGAGGGTGGTGGAAGTCTGGAATAGCTTACCCAGGGAGGTTGTGAATGCTTCCTTGCTGAGGGTGTCCAAGGCCAGGTTAGATGAAGCCTTGAGCAGCTGAGCCTAATCCCCATGATGTGGAGGTTGGAGTAGATTATCTCTAAGGTCCCTTCCAACCTAAGCCATTCTATGATTCAGCTAAGACTTAGAGCCTTAATGAATTGGATGTAAAGCTGTGCTCACTAGTTCAACCTTCCAGCAAAAGAGTCTGCAGGGGAGGTTTAGGTTGGATATTAGGAACATTTTCTTTTCTGCAAGAGTGGTGGCATTGGAATAGGCTGCCCAGGGAGGTGGTTGAGGTATTCAAGTAGTGTATGGACATGGCATTTCAGAACATGGTTTAATGGCTGTGGTGGTATTAGGTTGATGGTTGGACCTGATGATCTTGGAGATCTTTTCCAACTGAAACAATTCTATGGCTATGATTAGAGCTCAATTACTTGCAAGACAAGACATAGAGTTAATATATGCAGGCACCTGCTGCTTGCTCATAGCCAGATTCATTTATCACCTGAATTATTATTAATACTTTGAAATGTTTTGTTCTTTCTGAAGTTGAGAAGCACAAGGGGTTTTTCTCAGTGCCTAACCAATGATGCAGATGTTTTAGTGTCTCTGGCCCCTTCAGTTCCTGTGCTGACTGGTGGGTTTGTGAGCAGGGGATTGCAGGCAGCCTGGCCTCCTACCACCTTTGGTGGCTCATGAGGGGCAGGGCCAAGCTTTCCTGACATGGATTCCCTGGTACCTGATGTGAACTGAACTCAAGGTGCTTCAGCCTCAGAGCTGCTGGAAGCAGGCATTTCTTAAACCTCTCTCCCTGCTTTAATGAATGCTTTACAATCTAACATCCTGGCAGGTTGCAACACCAGGATGACATAAACTGGGGCAGGGTAGATTTAGGTTAGGCATAAGGAAGTTATTTACAATGACAGTAGTAAAATACTGGAACAGGTTGCCCAGGGGTGTAGCTGAAGTCCTGTCCCTGGAGACATTCAAGATGAGACCTGATGAGGCCCTGGGCAGCCTGATCTAGTTGGAGGTGTTCCTGCTGACTGCAGGAGGTTTGGACAAGATGATCTTCAAGGGTCCCTTCCAACATGATGCAATCTGTGAATGAAATGGTCAAAGGTCTTGGAGTATTTGGTGTAAGGGAGAGGGAGGACTTGCTGTTGGACATAAGAGGAGCTTCTTTGTTTAGCTTAAACTCTGCTGGAAACAAGCTTTTCTGTCCTGCATTTCCATTGCTCATCTATCTCTAATACCTCTGTAAGTGTCCTCAGGACTAAAATGAGTAGGAAAACTGAAATGTATCTTTGAAAGAAGATTCCTGTAGCCACGGTAGTGCCATGGGTCAAGGTGGTTCTCTGCCGTCCCCACATCTCAGCTGCAATGGATGCTCAGGTCACTATGAAAAAGAAGTTTATTTGTCTCTCCCAGGATAGGTATTTGTAACACCAAGTGCACTGCAGGTAATTGTGGCAGGCTGAGCTCTGAAAGGTCTGCAGGGCTCTGCTGGCTGCTGCGTGTCTCGGATCAGCAACAGAGTGCTCCGGCTGAGACAGATGTGCAGGAAGATTACATTTCACTGGGAGAGGCTGTGCCTGGCCTAACTGGGGCTCCCTCCCTCTCATTTTCCTAGATACCAGATTTATTGGGGCATTGCAGCCAGTATTTTTCCCTTGTCTGAGAAGAGGGAGAACAAGCCAAAGAACAGGCTTGCTCCATTCAGCTCTATAAAAGGTGTCCTGCCATACTTGTGAATATGAGAGAGAAAATGGTGCCATCAGCCTGTAATAAAGTATCTGAGCCTCAGACTGCCATCTGTCAATGATATTTTAGCTTATTTTCTTTCAGGATAGAAAGTGAGCTTATTTCTTTAATCTCCTGAGAAATTACTCCTCTTATTTACAGCATTGAATTTCCTTTAAAAAAAATAAAGAAGAGAAGACAAAAAAAAAAGGAGGATTGTGCTGCAGCCAAGGGGATGATTTGACCAAGCAGGGGAGTCTGCCTTTGTTTCACTGCATTAGCTTATTTTAAAGGAGTAAGGAAAACCATAGCTGGTGCTTTGTGGAGGCTGCTACAAGTTTCTTTGCTTGGCATGCCTTCTTTCTCTGCAAGGAAACCCCCATGATACATTATTAACAACTTCACACCCTTTAGAAGTTCTGAAACCCAGACTCCAGGACCCAATTTTTAAAAGTCCTTTTTTACACTTGGATTTTCATGCTTTTATTTTCTCTCTGCTTTGGGCCCCATGGAATATGCCCCATCATTTGGTTGCTATCAAGCTAGAAATGTTTTGAGTGAAAGCAAGGCTTTGCTATCACCTCAAAGAGCTGAGACTCCAAATAAAACACCCAAAACCCAGAGCAGGCAGTGCTCAGTCCTGGTTTTGGTGCAGATGTGCAGCAGCAGTAGAGAAAGAAGAAGTAGTTAAGCTGAAAGACAATCCCCCATTTGCCTTCAGATGGTCAGGGATCTATCAGCAAGAGCTAAGTGGTGTGTGAGTCAATAAAATGACATGGTGTGGGCATCTTCCCTTTCATCATTTCTAAGTCCTCCTCGAGGACTCCGTTTCCCACTCCCGACACACAACCTGCGTTTAGTGAGCTGAGGCAGGATCAGGAATTCAACATTTTAATTACACTCAGGGGACGGTGGGGAGCTCAAATCCCATATCCTGATGGAGGGAGGCAGGGAATCCACCTGGAGGCAGCTGCGTGCAGCCACTGATGTGCAGATTTGAAGACTGGGAAAGGTTTCCCAGAGGAATTCTCCTCCCTAAATGTTGCGGCGTCCGTTTGCTGAAGCTGTCGAGGTTGGAAAAAGTCTAAAGAATCCACTCCCAGCCCCATTACTCCCTGTGCTACCAGCTAATGAATTTTCCCTCTGCCCTTCTACATTAGTTTTCTTTTAGCAGGAGATTTCTCTCTTCATATTACTTTCAGCTACCTCTGGTGTTGGAGCTTTGATATCTAGTTAGTACGATCTGTAAATACGACTCTGCAGACATCGCTCAAGGGCAGATTTTGACCCTGAGCGCTCCGGCAGCTTCTTCCTCAGAAAACACAACTCCAAAGAGCTGTTTAAAGATAGAGGCTGGCACTGCAGGCTGGTGCTTCAGCAAGGAGTTAACATGAGAAGCAGGAAAGGGAATGTGATGGTGGCTGAGCTTATCCCTGTCACACAGAGTTGTTTTGGCATCAAGAATACTCCATTATGACAGAGCGTTGCCAACTCTCACGGGTTTAATGCGGTTCACACATTGTATTTGTTTGGGCTTTTTCCCTGAAAGTCCTGCTCCTGGAGTTATGCCAGTGTGAGAAATTCAGCTTTTTTTTTTTTCTTTTCCCCCTCCCCCCTCTAAAAGTAAGTTTCTACTTTGTGGTTAAGAACAAAGGCTTGAAAAGATGATTTAAATGTGCTTTAAAGATTCAGAAAAGCAGAAGATAAATAATGTGTATCAATTGGGTTTTTTTTCCTGGGAGATAATACCTCATATTTTTGTGAGGGCTGGCTCGTGACTTCTAAATGCCAGTGGCTGGCAGCACTGTTGTTACAAATTATGACTAAGTATCATGGTGGTGTTGTTGTTGTTGCTGTTATCAGTTATATCTACGTCTATATACTCATATACATTTAGCTCACATGTTTGTACTGCAGAAACCCGTTTCTGTGTCTGTATGGAGAGCCATATAGGTAGAGTGTTGGTCCAGAGCAGGGGCAGAAGCAGCAAGCAAGGGTTATGGTTTAAATTTGACCATGCTGTCTCTGTGTAGCTGTGTAAAAATGGTGAGGAACATAGAAAACATCTTCCTCCTTCCTACGTCAAGTTTACCTCTTTCACTTGCTCAGGAGGATTTGTTAGCCCTTTTCATTCTCATTTAAGGATTCATAGAATCATAGAATAGTTTGGGTTGGGAGGGACCTTAGAGATCATCTAGTTCCAACCCCACCTAGCACTGGCAGCGACACCTTCCACTAGACCAGACTGCTCAAGGCATCATCCAACCTTGAACACCTCTGGCAGCTTGGGAAGGGTACCACCCTTACTGTCAAGATTTTGTTCCCAATGTCCAGTCTAAATCTGCCCTCTTCCAGCTCAAATCCATTGCCCCTAGTCCTATCATTACAAGCCCTTGTAAAAAGTCCCTTCCTGGCTTTTGTGTAGGTCCCTATCAGTTACTGAAAAGCCTCAGGTCATCTTTTCTCCAGACCATTTTACCTCATGTGAAGATGGAAGTGTTTCTTGCACAGAACAGCAATGAGCATCTCTGGTGGTTCTTCAAGAGCTGATGAGCAGCTCTGGAAAAAGTAGACAGAGCTCCTCACTCCCAACACCTGCTTCCAGGTCTGGGGCTTTTTACACAGTTTTAAAAATGAGTTAACTTCCTATTGTCAGCCTCAGATACCTCCCTCCTCCCTAGAGGAAGCCCAAACAGAACACCTGTACCATAAACATATCCCATAATCCTGGCATGGTGGGAGCTGGAAGGGACCTCTTGGGATCATCTAGTCCAATCCTCCTGCTAAAGTAGGGTCATTCACAGCAGGTTGCCCAGGGTCACAGTGTCATAGAATCATAGAATCAACAAGGTTGGAAAAGACCTCAAAGATCATGTCTAGGTGGGTTTAGAATTCCTCCAGAGAGGGAGACTCCACAGCTTCTCTGGGCAGCCTGCTCCAGGGCTCTGTCACCCTCACAGCAAAGAAGTTTCTCCTCGTATTGAGGTGGCACCTCCAGGGTGCCAATTTATGCTCACTGCTCCTTGTCCTATGACTGAGCACCACTGAAAAGAGTCTGGCCCCATCCTCTTGTGCCCCACACTTTACCTCTTGCTGAGCATTGATCAGATCCCCTCTGGGGCTGCTCTTCTCCAGGCTCAACAGCCTCAGGGCTCTCAGTCTCTCATGTTTGCTGAGGCTACTGCAAAGCTGAACATCTTATTCTTGAGTGTATTTCAGACAAATGCAGCACACTGAGCAGCACTTTTCCCACAGAGTCTCTTCCATGTTGAAAATGCAGGATTTCAGGCATGCAGGAATCTCTTGCTCAGTGCAAAACTCAGAGAGGGTTTTCATTTCAGTGCAGCCTTGTCATCGCAGCAGTGAGCAAAATCTACCCTGGAAGCACATGAACATATATAGAAATAGTAACAAGGAAGCAGTCACATTAACCCCAAATATGCTGAACCATCACTGCAAAGTAGCACACACTTCACTGAGAACTTTTTGTGGACATCCACAGGGAGAACAGAATGGATCTGCAGACAGGGAAAGTGCTGTGCTGCAGTTCTGGCACACAGGGCAGTGCTGCCAGCTCTCTTGGGCCATGGTATTTATCTCTGCCTGTCCCAGAGTCAGATGGGACCAGGCTGGAGAATAGCTTTAGAGCATGTCTTGATGAACTACTCTTAGCTTTTGCAATTAGTCACAGAATCACAGAATCTCAGCCACAATAAATGTATTTATTGAGGCTACTGTGTGGTGGGAGTTGGATTGTACCTCTGAAGATCAGCTAGTCCAACCCCCTCTGCTACAGCAGGATCACTCAGAGTGACTCTCTCAGGAATGTGTTCATGTGGGTTTGGAATGCTTCCAGAGAAGGAGACTCCACAGCCTCTCTGGGCAGCCTGCTCCAGGGCTCCAGCATGCTTAAAGTAAAGCATGTTTCCCTTGTGTTTATGTGGAAACTCCTGTGTTCCAATTTGTGTCCATCATTCATTGTCCTGCCCCTGGACACCACCAAGAAGAATCTGGCTCCATTCTCCTGACACTTGCCCTTTTAGATGTCTATAAGCACTGAGGAGATCCCCTCTCAGTCTGCTTTTCTCCAGGCTAAACAGCAGCAGGTGTCTCAGCCTTTCCTCCTCAGGGATGATCCGATCCCCTGATCATCTTAGTGGTTCTACACTGGACTCTCTCCAGCAGTTCCTTGTCCTTCTTGAACTGGGAAGTCCAGAACTGGACCCAGTTCTCCAGATGTGGCCTCACTAGGGCAGAGTAGAGGGACCTCCTTGGTAACTCTCTTAAAGCACCCATGAAGAGTTGTTTTCTTTTCTAAGCACAAAGTTCACAGTTTTAGCACTGCTTCCCAAAGGTCAGACTTCAGTACCTGCCTGGCTTCCAAGTCTGCCCTAAGAGCTCCCTGGCCAAACCATCACTGAGATCTGTCAGCTGGCCACATGCTCCCTGAAGCAGCAAAGAGGGCAGCTAGATCAGGGTTAATAAATGCTCTGCAAGAGCCAAGAGAGTTCTTTTGAATGCCTGCGGAAGTAATATTGGAGATTTGATTTACAGTTTTCAGGGCCTCTTATGGATTGCATCTCAAAATTAAGGAGGGAAAACTCATTTTTAACATTTGGGAGGATGAACAGCCCTAGTAGCTGCCTGCTTCTTTAGCTTGACTTACATTTTTGCTCCTCTTTCTCTCTCTGAACACAGCCCTGATACTTCATTATTTCAGCCTGGAAAATTCCTACAGGTTCAGAGGCTAGAAAATGTGGGCTAACATTTAATCTAAGCTTTTAGACTGAAAAGTATCACAGTATCACCAAGGTTGGAAGAGACCTCAAAGATCATCGAGTCCAACCTGTCACCACAGACCTCATGACTAGACCATGGCACCAAGTGCCACATCCAATCCCCTCTTGAACACCTCCAGGAATGGTGACTCCACCACCTCCCTGGGCAGCACATTCTAATGATGAATGACTCTCTCAGTGAAGAATTTTCTCCTCACCTTGAGCCTAAACTTCCCCTGGTGCAGCTTGAGACTGTGTCCTCTTGTTCCGGTGCTGGTTGCTAGAGAGAAGAGACCAACCCCCACCTGGCTACAACCACCTTTCAGGTAGTTGTAGAGAGCAATGAGGTCCCCTGAGCCTCCTCTTCTCCAAGCTAAACAATCCCAGCTCCCTCAGCCTCTCCTCACAGGGCTGTGCTCAAGGCCTCTCCCCAGCCTTGTTGCCCTTCTCTGGACATGTTCAAGTGTCTTGAAGTCCTTCCTAAACTGAGTGGCCCAGAACTGGACTCAATATCCTTCTTAAACTGGACACAGGACTCAAGGTGTGGCCTGACCAATGCAGAGAACAGGGGCACAATGACTTCCCTGCCCCTGCTGGCCACACTATTCCTAATGCATGCGAGGATGCCATTGGCCCTCTTGGCCAACTGGGCACACTGCTGGCTCATGTTTAGGTGGCTGTCAATCAGTATTGGCTGTCAATCAGTATTGGAATTAATTTCATCCTACCCAGTTTACCCACTTTTCACTGATGCTCACTGTTTTGATTAAACTGCACAAATTTAATGACTGTCTCTCTGTATTCTTTGGGGCCAATAAAGAATTATTTCTACTATTTTGTTCTTTTTTGTTATAAGCATTTGGGATTTTCCAATGATTTTTCTTCATATGAACATCTTGATAGAGAATTCTATGCATTTTTCCAGACCTGAGACATAAAACAGGGGACCAACATGACAGTGCAGATCAAGGCAGTACCCTACCCTGCTCTAAAAATTGTATGAAGCTGCAGAAGCCATGCCTGAGTGCAGCCAGGGCCCCCCTAGTCAAGCTACCCATGAATCTCTCCAGCACACATAAATTCCTAAATTGGAAGCACATGGAGGAAATCATGAAAAGAGTCACACTGCATAACAGGTTAGCCTCAAAGGGGGAGCACGAAGCATCCTCCTAACATGCCCCTGGTGACTGTCATTTTGAAGAGAGCATCTTCCTGGCTCTTCAAAGAGTTGCAGTCGTCTCTGAACTTGAGCTCTTGGAACTCAGTGAGGCTCTCATTTGCCTTATCGAGACTTTGTGTAGCAGATAGCACTTGGGTAACACTTGCAGTGGGTGTAGATTGGCAGCCTCTTGTCCCTCTGTTACCCATCACCATCTGCCTTTCAGTCCCACTTGGCAGCTGGGGAGGAATGAGCAAAACCACCCTCCCCTGGGATCAGATGTCCAGGAAAAGGCTTGGGAGCCAGCAGGAGATAAGCCAGCAAGAAAGCTACTCTTCTAGTGCCTTATTTTTTTTCTTTAAGTAAGAAAAACTTCAAACTATCTGAAGGGTGAGTGTTTGGAAGATGGAGCCAGACTCTTCTCAGTGGTGTCCAGTGACAGGACAAGAGGTAATGGACACAAAGAGGAACACAGGAGGTTCCATGTAAGCCTAAGGAATAAATTCTTCAATTTGAGGGTACTGGAGCAGGCTGCTCAGAGTGGTTGTGGAGTCTCTTTCTCTGGAGAGATTCCAAACCCTGCCTGGATGTGTTCCTGTGTGATTTACTCCAGGTGATCCTGCTCTAGCAGGGGGTTTGGACTGGATTATCTTCAGAGATCCCTTACAACCCCTCCCATCCCGTGATACTTATGGAATACTTTGTCTAGTTCTCTAGTGTTCTGGCAGGAGCACCTTTCCCAGCTCTTACTGTGCTATAGTGGCATGGGCAAGGCTGCCATGAGGAACTCAGCAGCATTTGGAGTATGGCAGAGAAGTCTGTTATTTTATTCTTCAGCTCAGAAGCCCCCAGTGAATGAAACAGCAAGCACCTAGTTAGCAACAGCCAAGAGCTTGAAAACCAAAGCCCAGGCTGCATAACAAAACTATTTGCCCTTAGGTCTTTTGTTTGGGGTTTTGCTAAGAAATGCTTAAAGTTTGAAGAGTCCTAAGAGCTGTTGGTCTCCTGAGGTTGGTGATTCTGTAATAGTATAAAAAAAGAGACCCAGGCCCCTCATTTATGTGATAGCATCTCTAATACACATGGGAACAGTGAAGGTAAGTAACTGTGTCCAACTCCACTGGGAGACAAATTCATTGCTGCAGAGAAGGTTTTCCATCACTGCTGTAATTTGATAATTTCAGAGCTGCTGGTGAGGGAGTCTCCAGCAAAAGCTTAGAGAATTATCAGCTAGCAGCTCCTGAAGGCCTGCAGCTGATATTAAACTTGAACTTTTATGAAACTGGATTTTCTTCTACAAAGCTTTAAAAAGCATATTGAATCTGTGCTAAATGAGAAAACATCTTCTCGCTACAAGAAGGACATGAGGTGCTGGAGCGTGTCCAGGAAAGGGCAATGAGGTTGGTGAGGGGTCTTGAACACAAGTCCTGTGTGGAGTGATTGAGGGAGCTGGGGTTGTTCAGACTGGAGAAAAGGAGGTTGAAGGGACACCTCATTGCTCTCTACACCTACCTGAAAGGAGACTGGGGCCAGTTGGGGGTCAGTCTCTCCCATAGCGAGTTTACTGCCAGGAGGGGGTTGGTCTCTTCTCCCAGGCAACCAGCACCAGAACGAGAGGACACAGTCTCAAGCTGTGCCAGGGGAAGTTTAGGCTGGAGGTGAGGAGAAAGTTCCTCACTGAGAAAGTCATTGGCCATTGGAATGTGCTGCCCAGGAAGGTGGTGCAGTCACCATCCCTGGAGGTGTTCAAGAGGGGATTGGACATGGCACTTAGTGCCATGGTTTAGTCATGAGGGCTGTGGTGACAGGTTGGACTTGATGATCTTTGAGGTCTCTTCCAACCTTGGTGATTCTGTGATTCTGTAACAGAACAAAAGGCAATGACCTCAAGTTGCACCAGGTCTAGGTTGAAAGTTAGGAACAATTTCTTCTCTGAAAGGCTTGTCAAGGCCTGGAACAGGGCAGTGATGGAGTCCCTATCCCTGGAGGGACTGATGTGGTGTGTAGTGTGGATGTGGTCCTGAGAAATATGGTTTAGTGATGACCTGGCAGCACTGGGTTTATGGTTGGACTTGGTGATCTTAGAGCTGTCTTCCAACTTAAACAAGTTTGCTTCTTGCACTTAGCTAATGTACTGAGCAAACAGCACTACTAGAAACAGAGCAACATACTTCAGCCTCTACCTTGTTGGATGCACTTGAGACAAAGAAAGAAGTGGCATTCTTGCTATCTGCTGGAGCAAGGAGAAAATAATGCTGAAATACTGTCTAGAAAACCAAACCTCCAACTAGCTGAGAAAGGCCTTTGAGGGAATAGTGGATATTTTGACTGACCTTCTCTTTTAATATATCTGTGGGATATGGAAAGTTGCCTTCATAAAAGCATTGCGCTGCAAAATCAATTACTTCAGTGCCACAGTGTGTCGGCTGGCATTTGTGTGCTCCTTTTGTGACTCACATGATGAGCATAAATCACACACCACACCAGATTTTAATCACTCACATTTGATAGAGGAGCTCTTCCCAAGCTAAATGAAGCGCAGCAAATAGCCTTTTAGCTACCTATTAATGCCAGCGTTCTCTCTCTCTGGGTAAAGCTGCTTTGGCCTGCAGGTAGGTGCTTGAGCAAAACTGGAGTTTTAAGGGCAAATGAGCAAATCTGGGCCAGCTGCTGGCAGCACCTGCACTCACTCTGCCTGAGCAAAACCCCCACTGTAGAGACTCCCAGTTCTTGGCAATGGGGAGTGACACAGAGCTTGCAAGCGCTGCAGGAGCATCCCAAGAGACAAGACATCATGAAACAAATTTAGACATCACAGTATGGGGACTCTGGTAGCTGTGATCAATCCTGTATTTTACAAATGAATAGAATAGAACAGAATAGAATTAACCAAGTTGGAAGAGACCTTTGAGATGATCGAGTCCAACCTATCATCCAACATTATCTAATCAACGAAACCATGGCACCGAGCACCCCATCCAGTCCCTTCCTAAACAGCTCCAGTGATGGTGACTCCACCAATGATATGGGTTTTATCCATTCTGGTGAGGAGAAGTACAGTCAAGAAAATATCATAAAGCCATGAAGCTGACCAGGGAGGCATCTGAGGATTGGAAGAAATCTGGCTTGTCAGGCTCCAGAACACGGAAGGGAGGAGAAAACACCTCTTTCTTGCTGTCTTCTGGATGACCTGTCTGTGTAACAACAGAGAAGCTGTGAGTGAGGTAAAAGTGTGGGAGGCAGAAGTAATGTCTTTTCTTCCCTCTTTATGTACCAATTAATGGATTTGTGGGGAAAAAAAGCCTGGTGGGATATTAAGTAGAGAGGTTTCCAAGGCGAGGCATTTTTCCAGGGTGCAACTGAGCGAACGCTCTCCTAGGACTCACCTGCATGGGTAGGGTGGGCTGGTGGAGAAAGATTTTAGAACTTCTTAATTTTCAGTCTTGTCTTTGGTATTTTGTGCTTTTGCTGTTGTAGAAAAAAAAAAAATCAATTAGTCTAACTCACACTCTGCCAAAATCTCCCTCAGCTCAAAAGCTGCTTTAGCCTTTTGTGGTGTCCTGCAGTAAGAGAAAGGTCTAGGCAAATCTGCCTTGAAGTTCGTTGGTTTGTGATCCTGTATAGCCTATCCTGCCTCTGATGTGGGCTTGTGGGCTGGTACCCAGAGGTATTGGCACTTAGGTGCATTCATTTTTAGCAAAAAGAAAGAATGCTGGAAGGAAATTAAGTGTAGGTCTAACTTATTCCAGGTCAGCTTGGTTAATTAAGGAGAAAAATCTAGCCTGCAGCAAAGTCCAGTAGGGTCTAAAGTACAGAGAACAAGTAAAGATAAAAATATATATTTAAAAATAACATGCTTTTGATCATCACAGAGTTCCCATAGCCCTCCCTGTCCAACACCATTAACAAATCCTGCTAACTTCTGTGGGAGTTCACTTGTTTGAAGCCTGCTGTGATAGTGTTTCTTTTACAGCTTGTTTTGTGTTGTGCGATGGGTGGTGGTGCTGTGTGTAGGGGTTGCATTAACTCTTTAATGAAGAGGAAGGCTTCTCTGGAGGGAGAAAGGTCACCCTGTGGACAAGTTGGTGAATGGAGAGGGTTCCTGACAGGGTGACCTGGTCAAAGGGACATGGCTGGCTGGGAAGCCTGCTGAGATGGGGCTCAAAAAAAGGCCTGCTAAGAGATGTGTAGAGTTGGTAGCAATGCAGAAATCTGTTGAACTGGATTAAAGCTCAACCTGGGAAGACCTTGTGTGTGTGGCTATAGTGGTTGGGAGCAGGCTTCCTTTAAAAACCCCATCTGGTTCTGCTGTGCGTTTCCTCTGTTGTAAAACTACATCCATTTACTGCCTGCTCAAAGACAAAGTGGAGTTCAAACTTCAGTATACTCTCAGGAGGTCTAGATACATCTATATGAAAGCTGTGACTCACCCTGAGTCCTGCCTACTCTACCGAGTTGGGAAGGCAAATCTGCACCTTTTTTGCCATCATAAAATGGAGTTAACCAAAATACCCCCCCCCAACAACAACAATAACATTAAAACAACCAACCAAAACACCCCCCAGGAAAAGGCAAACAAAACAAAACCCCACCCAACAAAATCACAGAGGTTGTGTTGTGAGCTGACGTTCTGAGTCGAGGGATTTCATCCTGCTTTTATTTGTTTGCTTTTCTTTCTGATGATCTTTCTAGTAATAAGAGTGGAAGTTATTCACAAGGCTTTATAATTGTTGACAGTGAATTATTATTGGTCTATTGGGTGTTTAAATTGCAAATATCATACTCAAGCCCATGCTTTACAAGGTAAGCTCCTCTTGAAAGATTTATGGCTACAATCACGTAGGGTGTTGTAAATTTAACACTGAATATGAACCTGTATCAATCACAGCTTTCCTTACTGGATTACTCTTTGCATTAGCTGTGATAGCTGCTATCTGCTCTGGAGTCTTCAGCAAGTGTATAGGAGTGCATCACACTGGCAGGAAAAGCCTTCTGGAAGCTGTAGAAATCATCATCAGGACTAAAAAATGTGTTTCTTTCTTGGGGCTTGCTAGTGGGAGCAAGCAGTGAGTTCCAGCTCTTAGAGACTGCTCCCTTCCAGATATCCTTATGGTAGCAAAATCAGTGCAAGTGTAAAAACCTCCTAAATAATGGAAGTTCCTTTCTCAGCTGTATAGCAGACACTTTGGTGGTTTTTTTTCACTATGACCTGGACATACTTTTGGGGCATTCATGGAAAGAGAGACTGGCCATTGGAATGTGCTACCCAGGGAGGTGGTGGAGTCCCCATCCCTGGAGGTGTTTAGGAAGAGACTGGATGGGGTGCTTGGTGCCATGGTTTAGCTGATTAGATGGTGTTGGATGATAGGTTGGACTTGATGATCTCAAAGGTCTCTTCCAACCTGGTTTATTCTATTCTATTTTGGAAATGTCCCTGCTCACTGTGTGGGGTTTGGACAAAATGACCTTTGAGGGTCCCTTCCAACCAGATGCTTTCTATGATTATTTTTTTCCCCCCACTAGTAAACTGAATTTGCAAATAATGCAGCACTTGAAATTCACTTGCTCATTTTCTTTCTCCTCTTGATACTGTGGCAACAGTGTCACCTCAGCTGCAAAAGAAACATCCTCCACCCCATCCAAATGACTTAATGAACCAAGGAACAGGTTGCCCAGAGAGGTTGTGGAGGTCCCCTCCCTCAAGGTGTTCAAGGCCAGGTTGGGTGAGGCCTTGAGCAGCCTGGGCTAATGAAAGGTGTCCCTGTCCATAGAAGGGAGGAGTTGGAACTGGATGATCTTTAAGGCCCCTTCTTATCTAAACCATTCTTTGAATCTACGAATATGAACATGACCTTAACATCACATCTGCTTTCAATGAGCTGCAGAGGTACATCTCTCAGCTTCCTATATTCATACACACCAAAAGTAATCAAAGTTGCCTTTTTTTGTTGTTGTTTTGCTCATCAGCCTAAAAGAGTTTTGAGGTATAATTTACAGCACAGCTCCTGTGCTGGGTTGCATTCTGGAATAATGAGGAGATTATTGTAGTCAATATGACTGAATGATGATTTAATGCTTTTCAATGGCTGGTTGCATTAGTGACTCTTTAAGGATTAGAAGCTTAATGAAATGCACACATCAGGGTGGTGACTTAATCTTTTTCTCATAAAAATCTTCACAACAAGATAATAAACCATAGGAGGAAAAATCATCTTGACAAACCTGTCTAGATGTCAGGTTGTGTGAAGTCTGAGATAATTACCTGTGGGCCACTTCCATTATACAGGGAATTGCTGAAAGGGCAACTTCCAGTGGAGGTGTAAAGTTCCTGCATGGGCATTGTAGCTATAAGAGCAAGGAATCATAGGATGGCTTAGGCTGGAAAGGACTTTAGAGATCATCTACACCAACCTCCTTGCCATGGACAGGGACATTTCTCAACCAGACTTGGCTACTCCAGGCCTGGCCTTGGACACCCTCAGGGAGGAAGCATCCACAATCTCCCTGGGCAGCCTATTCCAGAATGCCACCACCCTCCTACTGAAGAACTTCTCCCTAAGATCCAGTCTAAACCTACTCTTCCTCAGCTTAAAACCATTCCCCTCATCCTGTCGCTACACACCCTTTGGAAAAGTGCCTCTGCATCCTTCCTGTAGGATTGCTTCAGCTGTCTTCCCTTCCCCTTCAGCCCTCCCTTTTAGTAGCTATAAGTGGGGTCAGATACTGCTGAACTTGTCCTCCCACCTCCATATAAAAAGACATCACATTCTCAGACTGCTCTTCAGATAAGACAGGAAAATAAATGGGGAGTGTTGCACTGGAGACATTGCATATATGCAGAGATGTGCTTGCTCCTGGCCTTGGAAGCCTAGAAGAAAAATAAACTCATCAGAAAGACAAACACTACAAGGTGAGCAGCGTGCTGGAACTTAAACATAGATGGAGCAGAAAAAATAAGGTGGCTGAGATTTGTTTCTCTTACTCTGGGCTTTGTATATTGTTTGTTCCTTCAAGAGCTTTCTGTAGCCACGACTGAATTGTGTTATCAAAGGGAAAGTGCCCCTTAACTGGTGTGGGCTTGCCAGGAATAACATGGACCAACAGCTCAGGGTGAGCACAAAGGCTTTATTTTTTAATATCTTTCAGCAATCTCTTCATCTTCTCTTTTTTTGTGTGTGTGTGGCTCCAAAACACCAGGAAGGCTGGGGATGGAAGGGGGAGCAGCATCTCTTTCGTGTTAGATTTATATAAGTGCTCAGGGAGGAGTAGGAGTTGCATAGGGGAAATCTCATTTATCATTGGCACTACTTTCTAAGCTTGGACTTCTAAGACAGATGTGAGGACGATGAATAAGACTCCAGGGAGGTTGAAATGTATTTTCCTAGGGATAATGGCAAGACTTCCTAGAGAACTCTCTCTTGTTTCTGTAGACTGGATGCCCTTAAGCTGCTATGCTGACTACTCTCTGCATATTTCTGTCTTCCTGGTAATCAAAGCTGAAATGATTCCCAGAATTAACTACATTTAAATGAGCTGTGGTTCAGTGATAATTTTTTTTTAGATAGCAAAATGTTGAGGTCTGTTCTGAACTTGAGTGCAATAGAGAACATACAATATTCTCCTCGTTATCCAAGTAAACTCTCATTCATTATTTGAACGTCGTTCCGAGCATTTATTTGACTTTGTGATGCTGTGGTTAAAACTGTAGTCAGTTTTTCAGAACAGGCAAAATATCTTTCAGCACCACTTGAAAGCAGGCACAATATGAGCAGATGCCTTTCATCAGGAACCAAAGCTAAAACGTTGGAAGCTGACGGGGTTTTGCACTCCCCACCCCCCCCTTCTCTGTTGCCATAAAAAGAAAATACCACTGCTTAATCTCCTTTTTACTAATGAATTAATTGACTGAGACCAAATGTTGTGACCTGGGTCAGTGAATGTGCTTCATTCATACTCAGCTTAGCCTGACAAGCTCTGCTGTTGCTACTTTTGTTGCCTACTTCTGAGGTGATGTGATGCTTGAAGTGGCTCTTTTCATCTCTGCAGTACTACAAGCAGCTATGCATGCTTTGCTAACTAGATTACCCAGCCATGCTGCCCCTTCCTTTGTGTTTGCTCACTGGCACTCCTTCCAGTTTGAGGTATAGAATAAAACAGCTAATTCCAAGCAGGATTTTGAGGACAAAGTCCTGGGCCTGATGGGAATAAAAAGATTGCATGGACACAATCCGAAGGATAGGCAGGGTAATTGATGCCATATGGTCTGGAAAGGGTAGAGAAGAGAGGAAGGGGGGACATGATCTTGTTCATCTTCATAAAACAGGGCCTGCAGTATAATAAATAGCCAAGTGAACCCACTGGTAACGAGGAAAGCACAGCCATGGGAAAATCATGAGCTTAAAATACCCAAGGTGGAGCAGTGAGCAGGAGCAGGCAATAGGTTCATTCAGCCTTCATGAGAAGGAAATAATGACAAGCAGGTCTGGCAATAAAAGCTATTCCATCTTCAGAAGCCCAGCAACCCCAGGAATCAGAGATGAAAGCACAGCCCAATGAAGGATTTTAAGAGTAGTACCTGCCACAGGCAGGCTGCACTGGAAATGATTTTCAGTTTGGTGGCAGGTGAGGAGGGAGGTGGCACTGTAGCTCTATGTGTAGGAGAGCTTATTTAAAGAGCAGCAGCATGCAGCTCATTAAGGTGTGTGCTGCAGGACAGACCAGTCTGGAGTGTTAGTAATGAGAACTCACAGGTGATTGCTGGCAGAAAGCAACTTTGTGTAGCTTAACTGCAGCAATTCATAGCAGCAGAAGGCAAAAAGCTTGTGCAAGGTTTATGCATTGCTAACAAGGGCTTAATAAGCTAAATGTGCCTCTTAAAAGGTGCTGAGGATCCTGAGGGGAGTTTCCAGTGCAATGAAGATTTCCTTCTCCTTTCCCATGCACTTGTGGAAATCATAAGTGGCCCAGTGTTATAAATACCCCAAATTGGACATTGCAAAATAGGAAGTTTTGGCTTTTACCAACTCCAGCAAATAACTGGAAGTGAGAACAGACCAAAGGGACTTCGCCTTGCAAGAGGCTTGGCTCCTGTTAAGCCCTGGGGAGGGTTAGTCATGAAATGCAGGTATGTGGACTTCCCTGTTGAAATAAAGTGACACACATGTGCTCAGAGAGGATAAGCCATGAGCTGGTCCCTGATGAGAGGGTACTGAAATGACAAAGGAAACTGCTGAGTCTAAGGATATTGGGCCAAAACCTGGTTGCAAGGAACTTAAACTCCTTTTGGGGAAGTCTTTACAAATAAGGAAGGCTTGACCTTGAGCCAGACATTTATAAAGGACTTTTGGTGTATTTATCAAACTCTGTGGTTGAGATACATATCCATATGGGGGAGTTCAAGCCAAAATACTAGGAAACAGAACTAGTGCATGTCTTCAGAGGGAATGCTGAGAGGCTGAAAATGAGGACAGCATCTTAGAAGAGTTTTCAGAATGCACCAGCACAGATGATTGATAGACATGGCTGTTGGCATGTAGAGATTATAGAATCATTGGGAATGAGTTCTTCAGCTCAGGTGGTTACTCCTCTGTACACACAGGACTTGCTGCCTGCACTACATGTTAATGTCTGTATGGCTGGAGGAGAGAAATTGATAGTTCAGTGAACACCTTGCATGTGAGCTACTGGACAAGAGATAATGGAGGTTAACTTCCATAAATAAGAAGGCACATCCCAGGGAATGCCTGGAGTTTTCCAAGATGAAGAAAATTTGTTGAAAGACACATTCTGTAGTGAGGATTGACAGGCTTTCAACACAGAAAGCAATGAATCTGAGCACTTGTCAGTGTTGGAGAAGGTGTTTCAAAGATGACAACAAACATGTTTTAGTTCCTTTTTCTCCTGGAGCGAGATGTGAAATACTTGAGGTGGGGGGAAGGAAACACTTGGTAGGAGAGAGCGATGCCTAGTCATGCTGCTCTCAATGCAGATACCCTACAGGCTTGCTGGAAGAGCTATGCTACTGGTGCAGCTTTCTGCTCCATTTTCAACGTGTTCAACATTCATCAGCTGCTGGGAGGTGCCATGTCCACTGGGAAAAGAAGGTTTTCTGAAAGCCTGAGATTCCTTAGGCCCCTGGAACTGTTGGAGTTGTTCTTTGCCAACATCCAAATGATGCCAGCCAAGATCTTGTGTGAAGCAGGTGTCCTTCTCTCCCAGAAATTACAGGTTATTGGCAGACAGTCTGCTGCATATCCATCAAGGTCAGCACCTGCAGAGGAACAGGATTTCTCTCAGCTCTGGGAAGAAATCTATTTGAACTCTCTTTAGTTTTAATTTAAATGTCAGTAATTGCTTGAAAGGCATTTTATTCTTCTGACAGATCTCAAGTCCAGCTGCAGGGCTCCTAAATGAATGCAAAGGTGTGAATCCTATCTCTGCCAACAACAGACAGCATTTTCCCCCTGGAATGCAGAGACTTGAGCAAGGCTTGGATTCTGGAGCAAGAGTCAAGCCTTTGAATATACTTTCACTGCAGGGGAAAATGCAGGTTGGAGGTGATAAAGGTATAAATCTGGTGTGAACTCAGTTGCCTAAGCCAGGGCCAGCTCTGGTGTTAGTGGCTGAGAGCTTTATTACTGTTAGGCTTAGAAAATCTCCATGGATGGAGATGTCATAACCATCCTGTGACCCTCTGGTAATTTTTGACCGTCCTCCCTGTGAAATGCAAATGTATTTATTTCCCCCAAATCCAATTGGGTTTCCCCTTATTACATCCTGTGCCCATGGTTTCTTACCCTATCATGGTGCCTCTTCAAAGAGTCTGGTTTTACCTTCCCTAAGGTCTCCATGTTTAAAGTTCTAGCTGGGAGACTTGTTAGCTGTGGTTTGTGTTTTCTTTTTCTAAGAAGGCAGGAAGAAGATGAGTATTGGCAGCTGAAAGCAAAAGTGAATCAATGTGTTGGGTTCTCTTAAACACTGTAGGGACCTAACATTTGACAGAGACTCCCAAATCAACTCAGACCAAGATAGGGAGATTCATAGCAAAAAGTTGACTCTCTGGACAAGCAAAGTCTCAAAGATCTTGCTAAAGGTGGAGAGCATGCTTGGAGCTTCAGTACCTGTAAGTGAATATGGCTTTTGCTAATCTTGAGGACAAAGGACTTCTGTAATGACAGTCATAAGGCATCATCCAGATCATGTCATCCTGTGGAAGGAAGATGAACCAGCTCTAGAGTCTTTCTGTTTCTGTTAGAATAGAATCAGTAAGGTTGGAAAAGACCTCATCAAGTCCAACCTGTCACCCAAGACCTCCTGACTACTAAACCATGGCATTAAGTGCCACGTCCAATCCCCTCTTGAACACCTCCAGGGATGGTGACTCCACCACCTCCCTGGGTAGCACATTCCATCAGCTGTTTGTGAAGGAGTAGAGGATGTTGTCTTTGCTGCAAGAGGGGGATTCAGAATAACAGCAGATCTGCAGGACAAGAAACATATTTCCATGAGAGGAGACCTTGTAGCTTTGAAGCAAACTAACCTACAAGAACAGGACTCATCATAATTTCAAGACTGTATATGGGGTAAAAATGGGTGAGAGGGAGGCTGGCAGCTCTCAGGAGCTTTGAATTCAGTTGAGGCTGTTTCTGTTTCATCTTTTAAGTCAGTAAAACTTCCCTTGTTTATGATTCAATTAAATGAAAAGGGAAGCTGTACCCCAAGGAGCAGAGAAGGTACTTCCTTCCCTCACTGGCTTGTCAGACCTTCTCCTTCAAAGCTGAGGGAAATTTGACTGTGCTACAGTATTGGTTTCTGAATTTTCTGTTTGAAGGGGAAGGTGCTGAAGCAGTCTTATTTTGTGTTCTTTTCTGGGGTCTGAGACACACTAAGGCATCAGGTTATAGTGAGATGAAAACTAGAGGCTTTGATAACTTAGCAGAATATCTGATTAGCACCTTTTCCTTGAGGGTACCTCGGGGTGGTGGGGAGGAAATATGCAGATAATAATGATCAGCTTCAGCAAGTTTAATTTTCAATCAGAACACCATCAAGATTAAGAAATCAAGTGGCCTGTGAAATTAAATAATTGCCATTACAACACCTAAGGAGTGCAAGGGGACCTGAAACTTCAGGATGGCAGCTGCAGCACTCTCAGAAGGTTCAGGGCTGCTGTGAGCAAGCATTGCTGCCTGCCTTGCATGGAGCTGCAACAGAGACCTTCCACCTCTTTGATGAGTGGGGGAAGTGTGAGGTGCATGATCAGTACAGCATGTCCCAGTAATTTTAATCTGCTTGGCACAGTGTTCCCAGAGAAATGGCTCACAGGAAATGTCACTCATGCTTCTCTGTCACTCCACTCTTTGAGATCCTGGATAGCTGTGCTCTAGGAAATGGCCTCAAGATGCACCAGGGGAGGTTTAGGTTGGACATCGGGGAAGATTTCTTCTCTGAAAGGGTTGCCAAGCCCTGGGAACAGGTTCCACCTCTAGCCCAGGCAGTGGGGGAGTCCCCATTCCTGGAGGTGCTTAAGAGGCAAAGATGAGGCTCTGGGGGACATGGTTTAGCAGTGGACTTGGTCGTTTCAGGTTAGTGGTTGGACTTGATGATCTTAAAGGCTTTTTGCAGCCTGTGATTCTAGTTGTGTGGACTGTTATAATGTCCTCCATGTGGCTTGGCATTTATTGTGTGTACTTACTGTGGCACAGCCTGATTCCAGAGTGCAGTGTGTAAGCAAGTGAAGGATTTCTCCTGTGTTTTCTTCTCCCCTTAGCACAATGATTGAAAAAGTTTTGTGCATTGATTGATGTCTCTGAGATATTGATTGGGTTTGTGGAAAATGGTCAGATAAAGTGAAGTAACATTTGGTTTGGTGCAGACTGAAATTCATCTTTTGCAGGCTCTTGGTGATTAGATCACACTGGGCTTTTTGGTTTGGATGGGTTTTTTTGTCCCTTTGCACATCTTTGGCTCAAGCTGATACTAAAAGCCCTTGTGACACCTTAGCTGAAAGCCCACAGTAAATAGCTGTGTTTCCAAGGGCCTTTAAGTAAACAAAACATCTCCCTGTGTAGCAAATAAGGACTGATACAGTGAAATGACCCTTTCTTGATCCTCTCCATAAGAGACCAGATAAGAATTTTACCTACAAA
The DNA here is from genome assembly GCF_014839835.1 of Dryobates pubescens. Taxonomy (NCBI): domain Eukaryota; kingdom Metazoa; phylum Chordata; class Aves; order Piciformes; family Picidae; genus Dryobates; species Dryobates pubescens. The sequence goes on from NC_071637.1 coordinate 14,114,959, forward strand.
GAAGAGAGGAAAAAAAAGACATTCTACTGTTACGGATATGATTGTGATTTATTTTTTTTTCCTTCTATGAAAAAAAAACAACAACTCACAAACAAATAACAATCTCAAACCCCTATATTTTGTTTTCACTTGGGAAGCTGATTGCTATCATCACTGGAGCCTAGGGCTTTGATAAGAACTGCTGAACAGTCAGCTGAATGGTATTAATAACTCTCGATTTATTGAATCCTATTTGGAAACTTGAAAGTACTCCACAACACCTGAAGAAGTTGGTCTCCTGACACCTCTGAGGGCTACAGGCACTTTAAACTCAGGCATGGCAAAGTCTGTTGCCCCAGCCCAGTTAGCAGGAGAGTGGGAATACCTATGTCAGGGTATAATGACTTTTGGGACCTGAGTTCTAGGGTTTCTAACCTTCAAAAGAAGCTGGGTATCAGCCACACAGCTGAAGAAAAGGGCTGGAAGTCTGGGGCTCTGTATGCAGCAGCAAGGTGCTTGGAGAATATCTGCTGACAGCATCAGGTGAAGACTGAAGAATGACTTGGGTCCTGAGGGGCACTGCAGGGAAGGGAGAACTGTAGAATGACTTCAGCCCACAGAGGATTGTGCAATAGTCAAAGCACTGAGATGGGCTCAAGTTCAGAGCGGAGAACAGTTTTCCTCTGAGGGCTTATCAAAGCCCTCTGAGGGATGAGATTTAATCACCTTTGCTTGTTACCAGCAGCATGATAGTGAGCTGTGACATTCTGTGTGGGATAAAATTTTCCCATAGCAGAACAAATTTACACTGAGGGTGGTGGATTGCTGGAACAGGTTGCCCAGGGAGGTGGTAAGGTTCCCAAGCCTGGAGAAATTTCAAGGTCAGCCTTGGTGAGGCTTTGATCAACCTGATGTAATTGAAGATGTCCTTGCTCACCCCAGGGGGTGGGGTGGGCTAGGTGACCTTTAAAGGTCCCTTTCAACCCAATTCATTCTACAATTTTATATGTAGTGCACTAAGTAGCCCTTGAACCATGCTTCACCAGCTGAAAGGCTTTGGAGTGTGCATGATCCACACGAATGCAGTTGCATTTACAGCAGCGTGTGGGAGCCTTCAGCATTGAGCACTCTTAACCTTGTGTCACAGGTGATGTTCTTGAAACTGCAGTTCCATTTACTCCGTGCCTGCCCACTTGGAACAAGAAGTTAGTCATTGTGTAAGACACAAAGGGTGGCAGTTGTTCTGCATGGACAGTGAGATGACAAGATGTGAACAGCTCGTTTGCACCAGCCTCCTTTTGTCCGTGTCCAACGTCACCACCGGGTTAAAGATCTGCTTTAAACTCAGCTGCTTTGGCCTTCAGCATTAAACTCTCTGCTTCTGTTTTCTGTGAAACTATTTGTTTCCTCTTTTTGGTTTTGGTTTTTTTTTCCCCCCCCTTTTATTTTTTTGTTGTCTCTGTGAGCAGCATTTCGACCACTTGGCAGAGGAACAAACAGACAGAGCTTCAAAATAACTTGTTCAAAATTGCAAGAAGTCTTGTAAAGGGGAAGAAAACAAAACCCAAACCAAACAACAACAAAAAACCAGATTTGGAGGAAGCTTATTGTTGCAGCAGAGTGCTCTGCCAGAAATTGCCCAGCTCTGATGTTTTTATTGCTCTGTTAATGACTTAAGCTCATTTTGTTTGAAGCCCTCAGAAGAAAAAACAAAAATCAGGGCTTGTGTGTGACTCTCATTGTCATCTCCGCTTCATTTCATAAGGAACTTGGTTTAATACATGGCCAGAGGAAAGCCAATGGATTCAAGGGAAGGATGTGCTTGATTTGGGAGTTTCTTAGTCCTGAAGTCTGGTGTGGTTGGTTTGTTGTTTGGCTGTGTGTGTTGGTTTTTTTTTTTTTCAGCAAAATGCTGCTATTTCTCAGTTGTGAGCAGAAATGTCAGTGTTGTGTTGTGTGGGTTAACAGCACATCGAGCAGCCTCAACTCTGCTGTTCAGAAAACAGAGATTGCGCTCAGCAGTGCTGTGCATATGCTTGAGGTCTTGTGGGCAAAAGGTGGGGGGCTGTTGATGTAGTCCAGAGCAAAATCTTCCTTGTTAAACACAGTTGTTCAGGGTTGTCATAAGCATAGGAAAACTGGTAAATGCCAGTGTCCCTCGTGCTTTAATTGATCTTCAGGGTAGAGTAGAGTAGAATAGAGTAGAGTAGAATAGAGTAGAATAGAATTAACCAGGTTGGAAGAGACCTTTGAGATCCTCGAGTCCAACCTACCATCCTTAGAACTTCCTCATGGAAAGGGGGTGAGGGGGAGAGGGGTTTGATACATCACATAGAAGTATACATCAGAAAAGTAGTGGTGCTGGTGAGAAGCCCATGGTGAGTAACTGGGCTGGGTGGACTAGGAAATCAGTTGTGTGTTCTCCTCTTATGCTTCATCAAGTCACAAAGGAGCCCGAGGCTAACAGTGTGATCAGCTGGTTATCCCCATCTCCCCAGCCTCAAATATTCCCTTATCAAAGTGCTGGCTCTGAACATCCATAAATGCTGAGCTGTTTCCTGGGGAGCTGGTTGTTGGGTTTCTCTGTACAGTCACACTCTCATTTTCTCCAGTATGAGGTGTGGTGTGGCAGGAGGTGCAATCCTGATTTTTAAATGTTACCTTTCTGTGGTTTGCTTGAGTTTAAGGCTGTCTGCAGGAACAGGATTATGATACTGACATAGGGTGAACAAAACTCTCCCCCTCTACTCTGCCCTAGTGAGGCCACATTTGGAGTACTAGGGCCAGTTCTGGACTCCCCATTTCAAGAGAGTCTGAGGAGAGTCCAGCAGAGGCTACAAAGATGCTGAGGGTCCTGGTGCATTTCTGTGAGGAGGAAAGGCTGAGAGACCTGGGGCTGCTGAGCCTGGAGAAGAGCAACCCCAGAGGGGATTTGATCAATGCTCAGCAACGTAAGGGGGGGCCAGATTCTTTTCAGTGGTGCCCAGTCATAGGGCAAGGAGTAATTTAGAATTAGAAGAGGAATTGGCACAAACTGGAACCCAGGAAGTTCCCTCTGAATGTGAGGAAAAACTTCTTTGGTGTGAGGGTGCTGGAGCCCTGGATCAGGCTGCCCAGAGAGGTTGTGGAGTCTCCCTCTCTGGAGGGATTCCAAACCCACCTGGATATTGTGATTCTGGGCAAGCTGCTGTGGGTGACCCTGCTTTAGCAGGGGCATTGGACTAGATGATCCCAAGAGGTCCCTTCCAACCCCCACCATGCTGAGATTCTGTCATATTTGCAGAGTGTGCTTAGTGTGACTTTTTTCAACTACTTTTTTTTCCCCAGTTGTTAACATAGCTTTCATAAGGCAGTGTGCAAGGTGCAGGGATTAGTTCCTACATGGGTTAAGGTATCTGGGTGCTGCTACTCACTGCATTTTTGGCACCTGCTGCCACAGGGCCTGGAACAGGCTGCCCAAGGCAGTGGTGAAGTCCCTATCCCTGGAGGGGTTGCAAAGTTGTGTAGATGTGGTGCTGAGGGACACGGTTTAGTGGTGTCCTGGCAGTGATGGGTCAATGCTTGAACTTGATCATTTTAAAGGTCTCTTCCAACCAAAATCCTCTGACTCCCATCATGCAAGATGCAGGTACCGTTTGGGGTGGTGCATAAGGAAGTCTTGTAGCAAGTGCAAGGGACGTGCACGTGAGCGCCTTAGCGCCTGCGTATTGTCTGCTAACCCACTTTCTCCTGAGCCTTTTGCTTCGTTCTGGATTGTGTAATTAGGTGGATTGATGGGTGCCAACACCTTGGACTGCAAAGTCTGCATGTGCTGTCTACACCTGTAGAGACAAACCCAGGGGGAGTACATCTTCTGACAATCTGGGATTGAGAGCACTAAATAAGCAACGTGAGTGCCTCTGATGTTCAGGGCTGCTCAAACCAAAATTGTACTTTGAGCAAGTGCCTCGCTGCATTTTCTCATTGCAGGGCTCCTCTAAGTATCACCAAAGTGCTGTTCCTATGCTATAAATTCCTGGAGTTAAAACCAAAGAGGCAGACAGAGCCACCTCTCCCAGAGACACTGTAATTACATTTTTGATGACTCAAGGCCGCTGTTTGTCTTTTTGTTTGATGCTGGCAGCTAACGTTTAGCAAAAAGAAAGGCTTTTGAACTTAACACCTAATTAAGATGGATGGAGAAGGTCACAGCCCTGCAAGTGCTATTGGTTCAGGCTGTTGCCTGCCTCAGTAAGACATCAGGGAGAGGATTTACAGGGAACTGCTCTGTGCAGTCTCGAGTCTTGCACATGGAGATAGCTGCCTGCCAAACATGAAAGCCAAGGTACTCATCTGGCTTTCCTGTAAGAACATCCTCATCTCAGGTGTTCTTCTCTGATTAAGCACAATATGAGGGGTTGGGTTCATAAGGGAGAACTGGAAACGATGCTGCTACATTCACAGGTGTGTAATGCACTGTTTGCTGATCAGGCTCTATCTCAACTGGGCAGCCTAAAGCTTTGGCTGGTGTACCCCGCTCCTCAGCTCTATTTTGTAGATCTGTGCTACTACAGCCAGGCTACTGCTGATACCCATGAAAGCATAACACTGGATCTAAGTATAGGACACAAGCACCAAAATAAGGGTAGGTCCAAAGAAGTGCCACAAAAGTGATCAGAGGGATGGAGTACCTCCCCTGTGAGAACAGACTGAAGGAGTTGGGGCTGTTGAACCTGGAGAAAAGAGGCTCTAGGGAGCTTAGAGCAGCCTTCCAGTACCTGAAGGGGCTACAGGAGAGCTGTGGAGGGACTTTTGACAAGGGCTTGCAGTGACAGGACAAGGGCCAACAGCTTTGAGCTGGAAAAGGGAAGATTGAGCTGGAAAAGGTTAGGAAGAAATTCTTTAGAGTGTGCATGGTGAGACACTGAAACAGGTTGTCCAGGGAGGTTGTTGATGTTCACTCCCTGGCAGTGTTCAAGATGAGCCTTTGAGCAAACTGGGCTAGTGGAAGGTGTCCCTGCCCACGTCAGGGATGTTGGTACCAGATGATCTTTAAGGTCCCTTCAAGCCTAAACCATTCTATGATTCTATGACACGTTCTGAACACCCAATCCTGAGCTAATGTCACTCTTTTCAATGTAAGGTATGATTGAGCTTGAAGTGAAGCCTGGACTGTACTTCACAGGAGAAAGGGAAGCACAAGGCAAAGTTTTTAGATAACACTAAACTTGTTGACACTTTTCAGAGCCCAGCTATGTTCATTGTGGTACTGAGAGATATACTGAGATAGAGGTCAGGCAATCTTATGGTAACATCAAGCAGACAAGATAGCTGGATTGTTTCCTGGAGGGGTGATGTGTGTTGTGTGCCTAAAAGCAGGCATGGGCTAACGAGCACCTGAGCTGGGGAAATTCATACTGTTGTTGGAGCAGATAAAGAAAACCAAACTAGATCAGATATAGAAAACTAGTGGAGTGCTTTAGTCTGCTCTGTGCACCCATGAGTTTATGCACAGCAAAAATCTAACCTCTCTTCGTCCTAAACTGAATCCCTTCTTCCTTGTGTTTGCAGCCTTACTGCTCTGATTCTGTTCAGCCAGCTCATCAAGGCTTACAGGAGGTGTTGCTGACAAACCACAGAAAGCTGGCCTCGAGGTGGAGAGCCAGAACAAGGTGGTACTCTTGGGTAGCCCATATTTAAATTCATTCATGCAGGCACCAGTAAATGTTTTGCATCCCTTCAAAACTCAGGCCAACTGGTGAGAAAACACCACTGGATAATGACAGCACAGAATCATGGAACTCTTGCTGTTGGAAAAGACCTTAAAGACCACAGAGTCCAACCATTATCCAACTCCAAGTCTGGTCCCAAACCATGTCCTTCAGCACCACAGCCCTGCATCCCCTAAACACTTCCAGGAATGAGGATCCCTAGACAATTCCTTCCAGCTGAAAAGGTTTTGTTGGTGCTTTCTGAAGAACAAACCCACTTTTCAGAAGAGCTTTGGTGACCCAAATACAAGCTTCCTTTGCACAGGATGGCTTGGTCACATCAGAGGGATGCAACCCATATCTGTCACTGATGGTGGATGATTTGGCATGTTAGATCAGAGAGAAACCCTCCCTAACTTTTCCCCATAGCTCTGTTTGTGCTAACTACAACCTTGCTTCTTGGTGTCAGTTTGTTGTTGCTGCCTCCTACACATTCCTGAGCGCTTAGCCCTGCTATGGTCTCTCCTGCTGCTTTGCATAGTTAGGAAAATATATACTTGTGCCTGCAGTACAAGTGTGTGGTTAAATGGGAGGGCCTTTGGAGGTGTATTTATGAAGAGTGGAAAGACTGGATGGCTGGTTTAGCTGTGAGTCCTTGTGTGAAGGTGTGTGGATATTATAACTGGGCTGTATGCTGGCTGAGTTAGTTGAGAATGGGAGTACTCTGCAGCTATTTATAATTAAATTTTGTTCTTCTTGCTACTTAGGGAAGTAATTGCTACAGCAAAGTGCCAGCATTTAGTTATCATACTATATTTCTCTTTAAAAGCCAGTACAGCAGTCCTAGAGAGAGAGAAAACAACCTAGGGGTGGGGGGGAAGGGACATTGGTTTAATATTTTATTGGCCACAGCAACCCCATGCAGTGCTACAGGCTGGGGTCAGAGTGGCTGGAGGGCAGCCAGGCAGAAAGGGACCTGGGGGTACTCGTTGATAGGAGGCTGAACATGAGCCAACAGTGTGCCCAGGTGGCCAAGAAGGCCAATGACATCCTGGCTTGCATCAGGAACAATGTGGCCAGCAGGAGCAGGGGGTTCATTCTCCCCCTGCACTCAGCACTGGTCAGGCCACACCTTGAGTCCTGTGTCCAGTTCTAGGCCCCTCAGTTTGGGAGGGGATGTTGAGTTGCTGGAATGTGTCCAGAGAAGGGCAACAAAGCTGGGGAGGGGTTTGGAGCACAGCCCTGTGAGGAGAGGCTGAGGGAGCAAGGGTTGCTTAGCCTGGAGTAGGGGAGGCTCAGGAGAGACCTTATTGCTGTCTGCAACTACCTTAAGGAAGGTTGTAGCCAGGAGGGGGTTGGTCTCTTCTCCCAGGCAACAAGCACCAGAACAAGAGGACACAGTCTCAAGCTGCACCAGGGGAGGTTTAGGCTGCATGTTAGGAAGAAGTTCTTCATAGAAAGAGAGATTGGCCTTGCAATGTACTGCTTAGGGAGGTGATGGAGTCACCATCACTGAAGGTGTTTAGGAAGAGACTGGATGGGGTGCTCGGTGCCATGGTTTAGTTGATTAGGTGGTGTTGGATGATAGGTTGGACTCGATCATCTCGAAGGTCTCTTCCAACCTGGTTAATTCTATTCTATTCTATGTTATTATTGATTTTTGGAGACACTTCAGCTAAGATCAAATGAATCCCTTCATCTTACTTTATCCACCTGCACCTTAGATTAATTGTGGGGAGAGAAACTGCAATATTGCCTTGTTAGAAGACATGACTAAGTATCTAGATTAGTAGATCACCAGAGCAGAGATGTGAGTGGAGAACTAAAATCTGAGCTATTTGGAGGTGTATTAGTAATGCATTTTCCTTTGGCTTTTAGAGGCTTTGTTCAGGAGTGGAAACTCAGTCCTGAATAACACAGAAGAAAAAAATCCTTGCTCTAAAGGTGCTGAATGTTTGCTGTGTTCAAGTGTCTACAGCACAGGGCAGTGGCAGTTTGTAAACAGTCATTGTAAGGTAAATAGTTAGAGTAGGTCTGAGCATTTTCTTCTCTTTAAAGACCTGAGAAGTAGTGCTGAGGGTTTATGTGGTGAATTACAGATTTTTATGGAGCAGACCACCTCTGGAGGCATCTATTTTCCAGCTGAGTAGGGAGGATATGCACAGTGACTTCTGTAGTATAATGCCCCATGTATGCAGAGTAGGGATTGAGGAGGGAGAATACCTTTGAGATCATCAGCAGGAGAACATGCTGGCTTTCTGAGAGCTCTTTTGGGGGATGGATCATTGTTCTCCATCTGCTACACTAAATGCCCAGCTATTGCCCCAGTTTTTCCTTTGGGTGCCACTGATTCATTTGAAGAATGCAATAAGTTTCCCTGAAGGAGAAAAGGAGGCTAAGGGGAGACCATCTTGCTCTCTACAGCTTCCTGAGAGGAGGTTGCAGTGAGTTTGGGGTTGGTCTCCTCTCCCTACTACAAGTGATAGGACAAAAGGAAATAGCCTCCAGTAGCACCAGGGGAGGTTTAGGTTGGATATTAGAAAAAACTTCTTCACTGAAAGGACTCTCAGACACCAGGACAGGCTGCCCAGGGAAGCAGTTGTATCCCCATCCTTGGACACAGGTGGTTTAGAACCAAACTTAGTAGAGTTAGATGATGGTTAGACAGAAATAATTCTAACAAATATGTAAGCATGAAAAAGAGAGGCATGAGGAGTGCTTGCACTGAGATGTACATGGGGCATTGAGTCTTCCATTGAGTCTTCCTGCTGGTAAGATGCAGGAGACTGAAAACATCCTCTGGCCGCTCATCTTGCTCCTCCTTTTCCATCCCTCGTGGCACATACTACCTCATATATATTCACCTAGTGCATTCCTTAGGTCCCTGAATCAATTCCTCTGCCACTCCTGTAATAATTCCTGTACAAAACAAATCTCAGAGGAATGATGATTAGCAGAGGTGGCTACTCAATGTTTGATGATGATCTCTGAAATGTGACAGAGAAGTGATGCCCATCAGGGCGTTGCTGCTCTGCCAACTTTGCATGATGTAACTACGAATGAATGCTGAGTTGGAGAGCTGTTTGCTCCAAGATGAGTCAGGATGTGGTAGGGTCAGGCCACCAGAGAGGTAACTGAGAACACATTGAGGTAAAATAGGCTGTAAAGAAGATGAAAATCAAGAGGAGGAGACATTCAAGGGGTAAGGGACAAGAGAATTTAAGGGAGAAGATAGAAAGGAAGTTCAAAAGTGTGTGAGGAAGAAGAGTGGAGAGAGAAGGGGTGTGTTTTGGAGCAACAAGAACAAGTCAAACGTTGCTAAAGAACTAAAACTAGAAAGGAGCAGCTACAACACAAAGCGGCTGTGAGGCTGAGGGAGCAGTTGCTGCAAACATCACGCACAGCCAAGATCTAGCAAGGATGCCTTGAGACCTAGGAAGGCATTACTTGGCATTATTTTAGGAAACTTTAATGGTGTGTGTAATATTTCCCATGTGAGTGAAGAAATCTGTGTGTTCCCAGGCTGAGTCTCTCGGGGACCTCCGCATTGCAGTCCCTGGTGAGGGAGAACGTGAAGCTCTGCGTCAAGGCTCCTGGGCGCTTCACTCTGTATCAAAGCTTCCTGGGGAAGCCCCAGGCTTGGGGAACTTGGATATGGGGGCAGAGACTGTTTATGTCCCTGCCAGCTCTCATGGACTGTGGGGCTTCTGGAGGAGAATGCCTGAAGTTTTCAGAGCACTTTAAAGAAACTGCATTATTTTTCAGCTGGCCCAGAGCAGTTGCCCTGCATGCTTGTGTTGAGCAGGGGGGTTTTGTGGGGTTAGGGGCACTCTTGAGATGCTAGCCCTGGTCTTCAGGTATATTCTTCTGGTTGTTCAGTCCTATTGTAAACTGCTGACGTTAATCAGCTTATTCCTTGGAGGGAGATGACATTTCCCACCTGTGTATAGTCCTTCACTTGGCAGTTATTTTCTATTTTAAGCAGAAGTTGCTTATGCATTTGGTCAGAGGGCACCACATTGTCACCAGCCTCTTCCTAACACCCTTGAAACCAGGCATAAATGAGCTCACCACTGCTGGCATGTGTTATGCTACAAAGCACCGCCTTTCTATCATGTATGTTTCAGATTACTCTACTTCAGCCAAACAAAGTGTCCAGGCTTAATTTCTGAGACATCATTGTCAAGACTGCTGAACCAGTTTAATTCCAAAGCACATATTTATATCGAGCTGCACAAATCACATCGCCAAGTGAGATTACAAATGGGAGAGAGAGAAGTTTAATCAGAAATGAGAATAAAATTGAAAATGTAGGGTGTTAGTGATTGCTGCTGAGGCTCAGACAGGGTGTAAAGTCATAGATTTTTTCTTAGCAGGGCCCAGAATAGCTCACTTGAGGAAGCTGAAGAGCGCATATGCCCTTGTGCTGACAGCGGGAGAGAGCGGCGGTGGCCTGAAAACAGGGAGGCTGTTATTTGTAGCAGGTTGCTGCAATGTTGTGTTGTGGAACAAAATTAACGTGGGAGGAAGAAAATAATTCCAAAGGCATGTCCTGGTGCCAAGTGGAGTGGTGGGGAGGTACAGCAAAGACATGAATCAGTTTGTGATGATACTGTGGGAGGTCTGATCTACCCACTCCCAGCCCTTAGGAGATGACTGGTGAGGGCTGCTGGCTTGAGCAGAGGGGTGACCTCTGTGCATCTGAGCAGAAGGACCTGCAAGCTGAAGTTAGAGCAGCTCTTAATAAAATGGCACTTCTCAATGGCTGCTAGTGCCTCTGCTATGCTACTGTCTCCATCAGTGCTTACTGACACCAAAGGTCAATTTCAAACATTGCCCTCACCCAGCCTGAGCTGAGCCACCTTTTTGTATCATTCCTTGCATCATGGCAGTTGGATGGAATGTTCTTCTTCTCAACTGTCACTAAACAGCTGGATCAATATGCTGCGGTTGTATTCATTGAGCTGTGCTGTGCATCCCAGCAGCAGGGGACTCTGCAGGAAGCAGTACTGGCCTGCTGCATGGAGGACCAAGAGACACTAGTGCACATCACCTGCGCTCCAAATCTATTTTTGCAGTGAAAAGGTACCCTTGGAAGTGCTTCACTGGTTCTTGGATGATGGTTTCAGCTGTAGGAAGAATTCTGAAATGGGATTTTTCTTCTTTGGGGAAACTTACTTTCTTCTTTTTTTTCCTCTATTTTTTTTTTTTCTTTCTCCTTTTTTTTCCTTTCTTTTTCCCTTTATTCTTTTTTTTTTTTTCCTTTTTCTTTCTCCCTTTTTTCTTTTTCCCTTTTTTCTTTTTTTTTTCTCTTTTTTCCTTTTTTCTTTTTTTCCTTTTTTCTCTTTTTTCCTTTTTTCTTTTTTCCTTTTTTCTTTTTTCCCTTTTTTCTTCTTTTTTCTTCTTTTTTCTTCTTTTTTCTTCTTTTTTCTTCTTTTTTCTTCTTTTTTCTTCTTTTTTCTTCTTTTTTCTTCTTTTTTTCTTCTTTTTTTCTTCTTTTTTCTTCTTTTTTCATGTAAACAGCTTTTTGCTGTCTTTTCAAGGCATTGCTTTAACTTTTCTAAATAGGAAAGAAGAATTTGGCATGAACCTGCTGTCATTACCGTGTTCCCTCAGCTCATATTGAACTACAGAGAGCTGCAAAAAGTCCCCTGAGAACTGAGCAGATCCCTGCCCCCAGCAGTGACAAAGATTATGTGCTGCCTTAGAAACACTGCAGGGAGATGCAAGACATAGCAGCAGCTTCTCCTATTACAGATGAGCCTGAATGTGCTCAGTAATCTCCCAGCCCTGTATTAAATTTGGGAGACTTCTAATCAGCCTTTGGTGTGAAGAGAAGTGTAGTCCAGGAGCAGCATAATCAGTTTGATGTGTAACATGGATTAGATCAGCCACTGGTAAATGTTGCCAGCTCTCTGAAATGCACATCTTCTGGCCACCATGGGGGTCCTGAAGGGCAGGACAAGAAGCAATGTGCACAGACTGGAATACAGGAAAGGTGACAGAGTTCTGGACCAGGCTGCCCATTGAGGCTGTGGAGTCTCCTCTCTGAAGAGATTCCAAACCTGCCTGAACATTGTGATCCTGGGCAACCTGCTGTGGGTGACCCTGCTTTAGCAGGGGGTGAGTTCTAGATGATCTCCAGATGTCAATTCCAACCCCCACCATGCAGAGATGCTGCGATTCCTATATTTGTCCCAGGAATGGGGTGGAACATCCTAGAAACTGGGGAAAAAATGCTTTAATTCATCTTTGTACTTGTATTTGGTACCTTGAAGTAGAAGCTGTTGCTGTTAATGGTGCTGGATTTTGTAGCTGCAGACTGAATTCTGTGTTCAGGTACTGAGGCTGCTTGGTACTGAGGCTGCTTGGTACTGAGGCTGCTTGGTACTGAGGCTGCTTGGTACTAAGGCTGCGTCTAAAGAAGCAGAGAGCTATGGAGTGTGGTGGCTGCAACAGGCCTGGCTGCTCTGTACAGAAGTGAAGCTTGCAAGGATGTGCTTAATTGGTTAGGAAAAGGTCAGAAGGGTGATATAATACAACAAATTCAACCTTTGCATATAAGTTAGCCCAGGTCTCCTGGAATGTCTCTCCTAAGTATTGGGTCAACACACACACACACAAACATCTCAAGGGAAAAAGAATAAATAAAACCACCCAAATCCCATAAAAACCCCAAAACCCAACCCCTCCACCCCCCAAAAAAACCTGCCTTCCTGACATGCAAGCACCTAATTTCATTTCATATTCTGGTTTTATTTAATCTAGAACAAAGTCAGTTGCCATCAACTTAATTGCAGAGCTGCTATTAAGAGCAAATATTGCATTTAGTCTTTCAGCAACTGGGCCAGCTTTAAAAAACCCTTTACAGACTCAATACAGTGGTGGTAAAACCAGCCCAGGGATTATATTGTCACTTCTATCTAATGTAGAATTATGAAAGCATGTAAGGAGAGGAGCAAAACTGAAGGCAAATACATCATGCAATAGACTTTGTGTCAGGCTGCAGGGGAGGGGGGATGATGCTCCTGGAGGCTAGGGCAAAAGTGTTCCTTCACAAGAGAACAAATTGGACAAAGTGGCAGAAAACCATGCAAACATTAGCCAGTGGCTTCCAGTTAGGGGGGAGGAGGAATGGTCCTTCTGAGGAGGCGAGGGAGCTGACAGGCAGAGCATAGCATGAGCCATGGGAAGGAGGGGCTGTGTATGGATAAATTTGGTGCTGTGCAGAAATCTGTAAGCATCCCAGAGGGACCCATTAGACAGTAAACACTCTGTGGTCTTGCACTGGAATGGTTGAGAAGCAGAGAATGAGTAATATCAGGGGTATTGAGTTCCTCGATATTATAGCCTTAAGTGTAATGATTGCTACAGTGCTAAAGTGCCATGTGTGAAACAGGCTCCAGTGTGCTGTGTGTGTTTGCTCTGAGCCCTGAAGAGGTGCAGCATTGTCTGAGCAGAACAACACAATGAAAATGTCAAGAAAAACCTGAAGTGCTTTTGCTTCTTAGGAAAATCACTGGCATTAACTGGGAGTTCCTCACCTGCACAAGCATGGATCCTCTCCTGTTGTGATGGCTTCCAGAAGCTACAGTGTGGAAAGGTGCAGATTAGCTTGTGAGATACATCTGAGCTTCTACATCAGGAGTGACTCTGAGATGTAATTGTGTAGTGGCAGCACAAATTGGATGGGTTTGGAAGAGCTGGCCTGCATGTGGGTTAGCCAAGCCACTGAAAGCATGGCTTTTTGCTGTGCTGCTAGCATCCTATGAAGGACACTTATGCAATTATTTTCTTTCCCTCCACTGTCCCTAGGAGCATAGATATAAAAGGAGACAAAGACTGAAGAGGGAGACAGTAATTTTGTGGCATTACAAGGACTCTTGCTTTGTTCAGTTCTCTCCCTTCAGTATTTTGTTTTATAGCTCCTTTTATTTCAAGTTAGTGCTGTAGCTCCTTGAAGAGGATGCTGCTGAGATGAGGTGACTTGTGTGAGTTAAGTGTGGCAACCAGCATGTACTAAACTGTGTAAAGGGATGGAAAACTTTGACTGTGGGCAGCAAGAGTATGAAACATCTGTATGAGAATAGAATAACACTTGGATCTCAAGAGCTTTATCAAGTGTTAAAGAAATTATTATCTCTACTCCATGCATCAGGGAGCTGGCAGCAGAGACAAGAGCAATAAGGGAAGTTATGTGAGACCAGTCCAATCCAGTACTGTAACCAGGAAACCAAATATGGGGGGATTCATTTAAAGACCCCAAAGGAGCTCTTCTGTGATTTTACACTGTAAGATGTTATGATATTTTGTTTCTGCCTTAGAAGGGAATGGTGCCAAGCAGATCCTGTTGAGATTTGAACTTGTAGCCCAACCAAGGCTAGCTGTCTAAAAATTAGACCATTTGACAAAGCAGCTAGAATGAGGTCAGCCAATTTGGTGTGAGTCACCACCAGCATCCTAGGGAGCCATGTGCTTTTGTGATGGAAGATTCTCACTTGCTTCTGTCAGCTGGCCAGAAATGGATTACTCTGGAGAAACAAGAGATGGACCCCGGGCTTTTGTCAGCTGCAGAGCTGGTTTGCTGTGGTTGGCAGCCAGCAACTTGCTGTGCAGCTATTCTATTCCTCAGCTGGGGTTCTTCAGACAAATTAAACAGCAATGATGATGGCAGAAGTGGCAGCAGCACTAGAAGATGCTCTGCAGATTCACATTTGCTTAGCAAACTGGAGGATCCTGTAGAGTCTTATGGGGATGGAAGTGGCAGTGCTTGACTCTGCTATGACATGAGATTTTTTCACCCCCTTTCTTTTCTGTTGTGACTAAAGTAGGAACTGGGCTATGTTCCAGACCTGTAGCCTGTGGCATCAGGCTGAAATGATAAGAACTCACAGAAATGTAGAGCACCACAAGAAAATTTGAAGCGACAAAGTTCTTAAAGTGGAGCTGCTACAACTGGAATGGTTTCAAACTGTTTCATCCTTCCAGATAAAGGCAGGCAGCTTTCAAGTGCCTTTCGTATCTTCTCCTGCCATAGATGCAATTATCATCAATGTTTGTTCAAAAACTTTCCTGGCTTGGGTTTTTCTGTGGGAAACCCTCACAGCATGACTGAATGTTCACATGGGTGCTACCTCCTGGAGGCCTGAGCCTGCTGATGTCTTCTGTCTCCATATCTCAAAACCTAGCTGCATGCAGTGGAGCAGTGCCCAGTGTTTAGAGGCACCTGCAGCCCAGGTAAGCTGTGGTCACTGTGTTTGCACAAAGCCACACTGTGGTTTGCAGTGAAAAATAAGATATTGCTCATCTGATGATGGCAGCTGCAGAATTTTGTGCATGTAAACTTTTGCAGGCACCATATTCAGCTAATGAACTGTTTGGTGCAATTCAGGGAAATAAATAAACACAGGGAAACAAAGATGAGCTGAGCAAACATCTTTAGCATCTTGCTGTGATCCTCCTCATGCCAATCCCCATGTTTTGTTTTGGTTTGGTTTGGTTTTTCTGGAGCTGTTCTCTCTTGTAGCAATTTGCTATTTCCTTACCCAGAACGTTGTCCCTTGGCATAGAGAAGCCCTTAACCCTTCAGTGGGGCTCTTGTGACTTCAGTAGCAATTACCAATAGCTGAGGGGCAGGTGTCAAGAGGATGGGGCTGGGCTCTTCTCAGTGGTACCCAGTGACAGGACAAGGGGTAATAACCCAAACACAGGAGGTTCCACTTCAGAAAAAGGAAATACTTCCTTACTTTGATCCTGGAGCAGGCTGCCCAGAGAGGTTGTGGAGTCTCTTTCTCTGGAGCCTTTCCAGCCCCACTTGGATGCATTCCTGTGCGACCTGCTTCAGGCAAACCTGCTTTAGCGGGGGGGTGTGGACTAGGTGACCTCCAAAGGTCCCTTTCAACTCCTACCATTCTGTGGTAATTCAGATTTCCCCAAGAGAAGGTGCTGCTCTGTTGTGCTATGGTCCTGTGCATGGTCCTGTGGTACTCCCAGGGATCATGAGCCAGAGCATACAAGCTTTTATATTCTTTTTATCTCATTAGTTGCTTTCTCTTTGCCAATGGGTAAGCTGTTTGACTTCTTGCACTCTTAAAAATGGTCTGTCTTACAGTCTATCAGTTTCAAAATAGTATTCACTAAATGACAGAATGGTAGGGCTTGGAAGGGACCTCCTGAGATTATCTAGTCCAACCCCCCAGCCAAAGCAGAATCACCTGTGGCAGGTCACACAGGAACATATCCAGGTGGGTTTTGAAAGTCTCCAGAGAAGGAGACTCCATAACCCCTTTGGACAGCTGGTTCCAGTGCTCCATCTCCCTCACCATAAAGCATCAATCAATTATTATTAATCAATAGGTCATAGAATCACTGAATGCCAGGTTGGAAGGGACTTTAAGGATCATCTGGTTCAACCTTTCTTAGGAAAAGGCCTTTCTTTCACAGTAAACCTGTCCAAACAGGGGGGAGTGAGCAGGGAGGGATGAGCAAGGCAGGATCTTGGCCCTATTGTGATGGATCAGAATTCTCATTACTTCCTGTCCTTCCTAGAAAGCAGGATCCTTGCTGAAAGCCAGCATGTAGGGATGTCTCACTGGAATGTTCTCAACTTTCTATTGCATTCCTTTTGCTATTGTTTTCCTTGCTCTTGAGCCTGTGGTGTTGGGCAGGGTTAGAGGACCATTGTGACAGGAGTTCAGGATTCAGTGTGTCCATCTGGCACCTGTGTAGGCTCCATCCCAAGCAATGTTCCTTTGGTAGCAGAAGACAAGGGAAAGGATAATGTAGAAATGGGCTGGATCAGACTGATCTGACAAATGTCACCAGGCTGACAGAGCTCTTTATGACAGTTCAATAGCTGGAATAGATTCAGTGAGTGTTCCATGCCCTGCAGCTCACAACACATTACACACCCCTCTACTGCTGGATCCCAGCGTTGTAGCTGTTGACAGTTGCGTAAAGCAAGAGACCCTATGCAGCTCTGTGCTGTCATTCCTTGGCAGTGTGACTTGCATTATGAGGTGTAAGTGGGGCTGTTAGAAATACAATCCCATTTCTTGCTTTTATATCATAACAGGAATAAATCTAAGCCCCATAAAGACTTCTTTATTGCACATTCTCTGGTTTATATAATGTATGCACACATTCTAGCACACATTTTCCCACTGCACTGCAGGACTCTACAGGACTTGGCCTTATTTAAGTCTCCAGCAGTAGAAAAATAGAGGCTCATTAGACAATGCCACTTTTTTTCAGTGGGAGAGGATAAAGGGAGGGAGGAGGAATGGGAGGTGAAAAATCATTGACATTTATGAGCGAGTAGATGGCAATAAATGAATGTTGTAAAGAGATCCAGTGATACTTTTCTCCTCTTACTGACATTCAGTGATGCTTTGAAGACAGCAGGAAGCCTTGCTTTGAATCCTGAGCATATCAAAATTAGATAATTTAAATATTTTATATTTTTTTTTTGCCTCCAAATATACTTTATCCTCAAGCAGTTTTTATTAAGGATGTTAATTGCCTAGACCCTAACTAATGCAGACTGTAGCAATGCTGCTGGATTACTCTTCTTTGCATCTTCTGAAGTCAGGCAAGGCAAAAATTAAAGCAGGAGATGTAAGCAGCCTCCAGAGCTTTAATACTGCAAATGCCACTGCAAGTGCAATTTAGCCTGAAGCCATGGCACCAGTGGACAGCTTGCATAGCTCTTGTTGCTGTGGGTCCCTAGCACGTGAACCAACGATACTGTGGATACAGCTTGTGTATCAAGGAACTGACTACACATTTCTTTGTTCTGCATCTTTAACTGAACATATGCTTGCAGAGCTGTACATCTGAACTGGGTCACAGTTTCCAAGTATCACTTGATACATCAGCTTCATTAGTTGCACAAATAAAATGCATGGTACAAAGCAGAATATCCATCCTGCAGCTGACTGCCCGTGTGTGTGTCCTTCAGACGCATGGGGGATGCCTCCATTCATATTCCACAGCAAACAGCTGCTTGCCTGTGTCTGTGTCTGGGATAAAAGGGACTCTGAAGTGTAAGTGACAGCCTGCTGCAAGCTCTCCTTCCCTGTGACTTTAAGGCAGCCTTCAAGTTCTTCCTTTTAATTTTCTTGCATTGCTAAAGCAAGCCTCTTAAAATATCAACACTTTCTAATGATTATTCCCCCCCCCCCCCCCCCCCCCCCCCCCCCCCCCCCCAAATCAAGCTGCATTTTCCTATAACCTTTTAAAGATCCTCACATTTGTTGGGTTTATCTGTTTTAAGTAATTCAGTGACTCTTGAAGAAACTGACTATTTTCTTCTACGTTACCTTTGCTGGTAAGGCAGAAGATACAGCTATTTTTATGCAAAAATAGTTTATAGGGCAGCCTGTATCCAGTTTATGCTGGATAAGAGCCTGGAAATCTTCGCTACTTTCTGCACAGACTAAGCCCAACTTGCTTAATGGCTCTTTATGGATTGTGTCGAGTTCTGACTCTTCAGTGTTCCTGATGCTTATTTAGATGATAATATTTTTGTTAGGGCTGCAGGATCATTCCATGGCTTGCACCATATATTTTCATTGTCCTTGTAATTTACATTTCAATCTCCTTTGGCTCTTATAAGCTCTGCCAATTTTAACTGGTGACTTATCTTGTTGCTTTTTATATGGAGAAGAAACTAATTAAAGATACAGCAACAATCTAATTATTTGGCTGACAATGCACAGCAGCTCTGCTGGGTACCCATAGGATCTGTCTGGATTCCACAGGCAGTTTTGTCTCCCTGCTTCTTGGATTTACTCCAACCCCTTACTTTTTTTCCTTTCTTGCTGCACCCCTCAAAGACACAAATCTTGTACTGGTGACTGTTTCTTTGTTAGGATAGAGGGTGACCTGGGAGACACAAATCCTCATCTGCACTGCCTGTCACTGGGTTCACCAGAAGGAACAAGATCTGAGAATGAGGATCTGGAAGGTCCTTCCTTGCCCTTGTCAGAAGAATTGTGTGAATCCATCATTGCAGAGTGTGTCAGATTAGCTTCATCTTCAGTAGACGCTCAGTAAGTCAGCAGAAGTTAGGGTGCCTATGGTTTATTGAAGAATAATTGCCTGTCTGACTCTTATCTACATCAACAGCTTACAGAGCATCTTTCAGGCTTCAGGACAAGACAAGTTTTAAAGCAGTGTCCCTCCTATTTTCCTACCTTGGGTGAAGCTGTGGGTGCAAAGGAGTTTGAAGTCAGTGCTTCCATTCAAAGAGCAACTTTGCTCTGTGTGCAGGGAGTCAAATACAAACTTTCAGAGGACCTGGGATCAGTAACGTAGTGACCAAGGTGCAGGTTTGCTCATAGTCTAAACCAACTAGCCTTAGTCACCATCCCTGGAGGTGTTCAAGAGGAGATTGGACGTGGCACTTGGTGCCATGGTCTAGTCATGAGGTCTGTGGAGACAGGTTGGACTCGATGATCCTTGGAGTCTCTTCCAACCTTAGTTATACTGTGACTAAGGGCAAGCAGAACTTCTTGTACCCCTGGTGAGGTGTGGGAATAACATGTGTACCTATCAAGACTGGTGATGCTGTATGGGGGACTAAATAGTTCAGAAATGCCTCCCCCAGCCTTCCTGACAATCCACTTCAGTGTGTCATGTTCAAGTCTGGCTGCCACAGGGAGAAGTCTCATCAAAATAAATGAGAGACTAAATTTAGTTTGACTACTGATTTTGTTTTAATTTTTTTTTTAGTATTTTATTAATACTAATTTATTTTTGTTTGTATATTCTGGACACTCCTGCAGCAGCAGTGCCTGCAATAATTTTGTTTGTGTTTTAGAGAGGCATCAGAAATATGGTTTGGAGCTAAGAGAGCTCTACAAACCCCCAGCTGGAAACCTCTATATGTGGTATCCCATAGCTTCTGTTCACCACTGGTGGATTCCAGCTCCAGTGAAAACTTGTGCCTTATGGATATGACCTTGGGTGTGTTTACTTTGTGGTTTGTGTGCCTTTAGGGATTGGAAAAGTCTTGCTGGCATGCTGTGAGCTATTTCTTCAGCAGTGCAAACTGTTGGATCTTGCCACTGGTATTCATGATTTCCTTGGATCTTGCCACTGATATTCATAATTTGCCTGGAACTCTGTGCAGCATCACAATTGAAGCATGGGAGGAAGGTATCACAGAATCACCAAGGTTGGAACAGACCTCAAAGATCATCAAGTCCAACCTGTTACCACAGACCTCATGACTACTAAACCATGGCACCAAGTGCCACGTCCAATCCCCTCTTGAACACCTCCAGGGATGGTGACTGCACCACCTCCCTGGGCAGCACATTCCAATAGCTAACAACTCCCTCAGTGAAGAACTTTCTCCTCACCTCCAGCCTAAACTTCCCCTGGCACAGCTTGAGACTGTGTCCTCTTGTTCTGAAGGTATGATCAAGACTAAACTGTGGTAAGAGCACTCTGTAGTCTACTGAAATGTATCCCTAAAGTTGTGATCCTCTTCCTCAGTTCTGTTTGAAATAGGGAGTTTGGAGAAAGTAGGCACCTGAGTGGATCTCTCTGGATGTGCTTGATCAGTGCCTGCAATTTACCTTGAGCCTTTCAGATAAAAGATGCCATCAAAGAGTCAAAATGCCATCTAAAGACCTGTTTGGAAGACATGTGTAAATAAGCTAAACATCCCACAAAGTGGAAGCCTTTGAGGATGATCTTCAGCTTACAGAATGCTGACTTAGTTTGGGCTTTGGTAGAGGTAGGCAAGGGGAAAGCAGAGCTCTGCAGGCAGTCAGCGAGCGTAGGTGAACTCTGAAGCTGAGGAATGTGCTTTTATGTTCTGATTGCTCCTCATTATTTGTCATTTCTCTTGAGTCTTCCCACTGGGTTGGTATCAGCTGTGTAAAATATGTCTTCATGAAGGTGTAGGAATGTGTCATGGGCTCCTTTTTGTTTTCCTTCCTAAAAAGCACTGTGTGCTGGGCAAAGTAAGACAAAGTGGTGTGTGTTTACAAACTACAGGCAGGAGTAGAACAGCAGGATCTTTGTGAATTATTCTGGGGATGGCTTCAGATTCTTAATGGAGAAGCTCATCTTGAAACCAGTTTTGTTCATCAGGGTGACACCACACTGTCAATTTTGTGGCAGTTTCAGTAGATCTAAGATTTGAAGCAGAAATGAGCATCTCTCTGAAGTCAGCAATGTGCCATGTGTAAGAGTTAAGCCATGTCAATCAGGTCTTCAGCTACAAACTTCAGACCCCCAGTAACCATTTCACACTGCTTCACAAGGCATCTTTTTTGCTTTTTCATTAAGGATATAGGGTGGTGGGGGTGTGTGTGGGGTGTGTTGGTGTGTGGATAACACTGCTGGAGTTTTGTGGCTGCTTTTGGGTTTTTCTTCCCATGATGGTTGGGCAGGGTAAAAAAACCCATCTGTCTAGGTTTTAAACTCATCTGACCTGGCCTTGCAGAAATTGCTTCTTACAGAAAGAGCTCATTAAGAAGCCCTTTGTAGCTGGCTTCTCATCCCCAAGGACACATCTGTAATCAAATCCTTTTCAATCTTTTTGATGACAGAAACCAAATGATATCTCTTTGCATGCTACCTACTGTGAGATGTTTTCTCCTCTGGCCTTAAAACAAACATTTTGATGTTTTCCCATAACATCTTGACTTTTGTTCTTGTTGTTTTCCCCATCATCATCTCTGATTGTGGACCTGAGTTTTAACCACTCCAGTAGCAGTCTGTCTGCCACATGCAGTGGTGGCCACAGCTGCTGTTCCCTTGCTTCACACATCCTGGAAAGCCTTATTGCTTTAAAATTGCTTGGGTAGATAGTGTTTCATTGTTGACTTTAATACCAACTGACCAATTAATCCTTGGCTTCTCTTCTGACAAGAATCTCTCACTCCACCAATATTTACCCCTTCTAGGAACAGCCCAAAGTTGTCCTAAAATACTTTTTTGTGGGATCAGATGTGTGCATGTTGAAGCCTCCAGACAGACTGCTGGACATGACTAGCCTTTCCTGATAACTACTTACTAGTTCTCCAACACTTGAATTAGTGTGTCTACATTTACCCTGGAATACTGATAAACATGTATGTCCCTTACTGGAGAAATCAGGAAAAATCTGACTATAGCTCCTGGATGAAAACCACTGTTGTGGAGCAATGGACTTCCTACTGCTTTCTCCTCCCCCTCTCAAGTGCCTCTGTTCCACATCAGAAGTACTGGGTTCAGTTCTTGGCTCCACAGTTCAAGAGAGACAGGGAACTACTGGAGGGAGTCCAGCAGAGGCTACAGAGAAGCTGAGGGACCTGGAGCATCTCTGTGATGAGAAAAGGGTGAGAGACCTGGGGATGCTTAACTTGGAGAAGAGCAGACCCAGAGGGGATCTGATCAATGTTCAGCAAGAGCTAACGGGTGGAGGGGTAAGTGGATGGGGCCAGATTCCTTTCAGTGATGCCCAGTTATAGGACAAGGGGCAATGGGCACAACCCAGGATGTTCCATCTGAACATGAGGAAAAACTCCTTTGGAGTGAGGGTGCTGGAGCCTTGAAGCAGGCTCTCCAGAGAGGTTGTGGAGTCTCTTCTGGAGAGATTCCAACCATCACTGAACATTGTGATCCTGGGCAACCTTCTGTGTGTGATCCTGCTTTAGCAGAGGGGTTGGACTAGATGATCCCCAGAGGTCCAATCCCCACTATTCTTTGGTTACTTTTCTTATAGCAATAATTAGGGAATTAATATCAGAGAATGACGTGTGCCACTGAAATGCCTTAAAACACTGACAATTGATCACATCTGGCAAGGCCAGTTTTATAAATGGGAATCACCCCAACATTCTATGAATTCCTGTCCCCACATCTCTCCCTCAGTTCAACAGTTGGGCCCATTTCTCCTTTTTGCCCAAGACTTAGCCCGGAGCTAAGCAGTGCCTGTGAAGCCGAGTCATTTTGCTTGCCTTTCTGGGGTTTTGGGTGTGATCTTATCAGTCTTCAGAGCTGTATTAACATTAGTCCCAGCATGTTAAACATGTCCCAGGGTGTTCTCAGCCACTTCCTGTTGTTATCCTTTCTGAGCTGCTCTTGATTGCAGCTGCAGCATGAAGTACTTGATCTTTCTCGAGTGATGCAAGCATATCCTCTTGCTTCTTTCAACATGTAAACCAGAAATATTTATTGAGCTTTTCTGTTATTATTAGTAATTTCATGTTTCTTAGGCACTAATAGGCCTGTGCCAATGACAAAAATCTCATTATGCTTTAAAACAACAACAACTCTGTCATACTTAACATTTCTGCCATGGATTTTTCCCTCGTGTGTTTTGACTCTTCTATCAGTTATTCTATATTTTAGTCTCATGTATATTGACTGGCCTCTATGAATTTGTATTTTCAAGAAAACACAGAATGGTAGGGGTTGGAAGAGACCTCTGCAATCACAGAATCAATAAGGTTGGAAGAGACCTCAAGGATCATCAAGTCCAACCTGTCACTACAGACCTCATGACTACTAAACCATGGCACCAAGTGCCACGTCCAATCCCCTCTTGAACACCTCCAGGGACGCTGACTCCACCACCTCCCTGGGCAGCACATTCCAATGCCTAACAACTCTCTCTGTGAAGAACTTTCTCCTCATCTCCAGCCTAAACTTTCCCTGGCACAGCTTGAGACTGTGTCCTCTTGTTCTGGTGCTGTCTGCCTGGGAGAAGAGACCAACCCCCTCCTGGCTACAACCACCCTTCAGGTAGTTGTAGACAGCAATAAGGTCTCTCCTGAGCCTCCTCTTCTCCAGGCTAAACACCTACATATCATCCAGTTCAACTCTCATAGAGCAGGTTCACCTTGAGCAGGTTGCAGAGGGTGGTGTCCAGGCAAGTTTGGGATTACTCCAGAGATGGAGACTCCACCACTTCTCCAGGCAGACTGCTCAATTGTTGTTATGCAAATAACTTTATAGTGTGTATTATCCAGATTATATCTGCAATATAGGTAGTATTTCATTAACATTATGTCACAGGTAGCATCTGAGAGAAGAAATACACCTACATAAACATAGAATCATAGAAAGGTTGCTGTAGGAAGAGGCCTTGAAGGTCAAGCCCAACTTTCAAGCTAACATGTCCTGAAGTGGACATGGGTCCACACATTTCTTGAACATCTCCAGGGACTGTAACTGTATGATATTGATCATGACATTGAATATTCTGAACAGCTCTGTTCAGTTTTCAGCTGCAGCAGGATGGATTCTTAGTTCTCCAGTTTCCCTGTTCTTGCCCAGAGGAGCATTGGTTCCATGTTTAGCATCTCGGGGGTGATAATGGCAAAACTCCTTGGATGGGGATGAAGGAAAACAAGTGGGTGTCAGTGCAGTGTTAGCTACCATTGCCCTGTTGTACCTGACAGCCAGGTGCTGGTTAGCCATTACAGTCTGATGCTGGGTAGTGCTTAACAAATTATTTTAGAGCAACTTCTAAGAAACTTCTTTTTTTTAAATGCCACTTAAGGGAATTAATTTTAACTCTCATGGAATTATTGGGAGCTTAATGATACCTTTGAGTCCCTCTAAACTCCCAGCCTAATTTCCTTTTTTTTTTCCCCCCGCCTCTAAATGTCATGAATATTTGCTCCAGTGCTGTTGACTCCCTAGGAGAAACTGCCTCTGGTATCACATTTAAAACTGTAACAACCCACTTTTGCAGGCTGCTGGCTTTCAGTGTTGAACAGTCAGCTGTAGATCACTTAACCACATGGAGCTCAAAACCTTCACAAGATGAACCTCTAGGCTTGATGTTTTGTGCTTCTCCTTTTCAGGAGTCTGTTTATCTGAGGTGAAGAGGACCAAAGCTGTCCCAGCTTGCGATGGCCGGGGGTGATTAATCTGGTGTTTTACTGAGTGAACTGGATTGTTATAAACTTTGTGCCTTTGCCCTCAGGTTGAAAGAAAAATCTTGTCTATTTATCTGCAGAGGGAAGCAGAACTGCAGACCTTCTGCCTTTCCTGAGATGTTTGTTGCTGTTGCTGTATGGAAAACATTCTCTCTACAACTAACTGATGATAGGTTGGACGTGATGATCTTGAAGGTCTCTTCCAACCTGGTCTGGTCTGGTTTGGTCTATTTCTATTTCTATTTCTATTTCTATTTCTATTTCTATTTCTATTTCTATTTCTATTCTATCCTTTCCTATTCCCATTCCTATTCCCATTCCTATTCCCATTCCTATTCCCATTCCTATTCCCATTCCTATTCCCATTCCTATTTTATTCTGCCTGAAAGGAGGTAGTTGCAGGAAGGTGGGGATTGGTCTCTTCTCCCTAGTATCAGGTGATAGAATGAGAGGAAATAGCCTGAAATTGTGCCAGGGGAGGTTTAGGTTGGATAATAGGGGAAAACTTCTTTATTGAAAGAGTGGTCAGGGATTGGAACAGGCTGCCCAGGGACATGGCAGAGTAGAAATGGTGTGTCAAACACTGGATAAGTTCTAAACCTTTCTGCAAGCACAACTTCTAAATGTCTTTGAAGAGTTCTTGCCTGTGTTTAGCTCACTTCCCTGACTCTTGTTCCATGGGGTTTTCATCAGATATTTAAACTGGACTTGCCTATTTCAGCAGATATTCTGGGAAGAAAATACCTGTTAGATTCCTGAAATCCTTGCTCAGAGTTAATAGGAACCAAATTTGGGCATTCCAGCCTGTTATGCAGCTGCTGGCACTGGGTGGTCTGTGTGGTTTAAAGCCAACCAACAGCAGCAGAATTAATTCCAAGCACCAAAGCCTTGCAACAAGCTGCTTCCAGAAAGTGGTGGGACTGCTACAGGCATCCATTGCTCCATCTAATGAGTCAAGCACGTGGGAAGCCCGTGGCTGGTTTAAACAAAATTAAAACACTTTCATGTGAACTTACCCAAAAGCTGGGCTCTTGGAAAGAAACTGTGCCTGCTTGCTTTGCCTTCAGTCCTTATTTTTTGTTTGCCTGCTTGTGGGCCATAAGGATACTGATAAAGCTGTAATAATGCTGCAATAATTACAGGTTTTAATCCTAGTCCTGCTATGTACCTCTTTAGTGTGTTGGGAGAACTTGACCTCTCTGTCTGTTTTCCATCTGTGAAGTGGAGATAACGATGCTGCTCTGTTTGGCAGGGTAGGTGCTTGAATGCACATAAAAAGGATATTAGCAGGAAAAAAAAAGAAGCTTAAAAAGTTTAGGTATGCCCACATGACATGTACATAACCAGAAGAATTTGTGCTCTTAGTTTAAGTGTGGGAGTACGAAAGCTGTACAGCCTCGTAGCAGGAGGGCTGAAAATTAGGTTAGATGCTTTTGTAGCAAACTCTGTAAAACTCTCTCTTCTATTAGCTACCAAAGCTGAAGCTTTTGGGTACAGAGATCCTTGCCACCTTCCTGGCAGGAGACTGATTCCTCACACATCTCTGAGTGCGTAGCCACTTAACTTCCCAGGCTAAAATGTTTTCTTCCATCAAAAGAGAGCTTTTGTGGTGTTGGTTGTTCGGGGTGGGGGGGGTGGGGGGTTGGGTTGGGTCTGGGTCTTTTTATTATTATTATTTTTGAGACCCTAAGTGAGTGAGCTGGAAATCTCATCAGTAACTGTGATTCAAGTGAAATCCCTGCTGCTAATTACACAGGCTTTTTGCTAAAGGTGGTAAATAGAAATCATTCGTGGGCCCTCAGAGGCCTCCAGATCATTCAGTATTCATGGTAAATATATCAGGGAGCTTCATAAGAGAATCATTTTAAAACAAAGCCTGGTCAGCTGTTTAATAATTTACTGATAGTGATAGCAAGGAGAATATCTAATAACTAGCAAGATTTGCTTTCAAGTAGAAAATAAATTAGTGTTAGAGGAATGCTTTTTTCCCCCCAAGAATCATAATTGCTATTAGAGAAACATTTGGTTATCATGTCAGTTCTTGATTGCTTTGCAAGCACTTTCCAAGACAAAGACACTCTATTTGATTATTTCAGAAGCTGCAAAGCCAAATGTATTCACTTATCTGAAATGGGCAGCTCTCAACAGTATTTTTTTTGAAGTCCAGTCTCAAAGTATAAAAACCTTTTATTGGACTGGGAGCAATAGGTGATGCTAGTCCATATTCATTGATCTGCCAGGTCAAGGGACACTCCTTGACTTTGGCCAGCTGTATACAGCTACTTGGCTTTATTTTTAAAAGCTAAATTTAGAAGTGACAGGAATTCAGTGGGAATACAGGCTAGCACAGGAAAGCAAGTCCTTGCTGTATGGTGACTTGCATCTGTTGAACGGGGTGACCGTGGAAGCCCAAATTGCAACCTGCAGAAGAACATCAAGGGGAAGTTTAAAGGAAATATAAGGTGTCCTTGTTTGTATCCTTCAGGCCTGGGGTCTGTTTTGGTCTGTGTCCAAAGCAAGCTGGCCACTTGAACATCAAGACTAGAGTGTTTTGGTAAATGTGGTTGCTCTGGAGGGTTTCAGGCCCTTGGATAGGGGATATCAAGAACCATACCATGGAAAATGTAGGCAAGTGCGACCTTGTGCCTTTGTTGCTAATTTTGAGTGATGGTCTGAACAGCTTTAGATGTGTTGTGCAAGAGGTGGGATGGTCAAAGGAGTTGTCACAGTCTCAAGCTGTGCCAGGGGAGGTTTAGACTCGAAGTGAGGAGAAAGTTCTTCACTGAGCAAGTAATTTGTCATTGGAATGTGCTGCCCAGGGAGGTGGTGGAGTCACAGTCCCTGGAGGTGTTCAAGAGGAGATTGGATGTGGCACTTGGTGCCATGGTCTGGTCGTGAGGTCTGTGGAGACAGGTTGGACTTGATGATCCTTGGGGTCTCTTCCAACCTTAGTTATACTGTGATACTGTGAAGTTGAATAAATTAGTTCAGGAAAAGGTGGGTGGAGTTTTTGAGTTTCTTACAGGTCCTTTGTCTCTAGCACCACACTGGCATAAGGAAAAAAAAAAATTCCTTTGTTTCCAAAGCTAATAAAGCTCTGCTGCACGGTGCTGTGTTCCTGCCTCTTCTGCTCATGCTGCTAATGACACAGTGCTGCACCGCTGAGAGGAAACCATGGCCTTAATGAACCCT
Organism: Dryobates pubescens; assembly: GCF_014839835.1. Classification (NCBI taxonomy): domain Eukaryota; kingdom Metazoa; phylum Chordata; class Aves; order Piciformes; family Picidae; genus Dryobates; species Dryobates pubescens. Next base: position 14,142,707 of record NC_071637.1, read on the forward strand.
GATGGATACTTATGTCTCTTAAAGGGATGAAGTGATATTTCTTGAGGAGGGAAGAATGAGGATACAGCAACTCTGATTATTTCTTTATGGTGCTCTATATTTTCCAAATACTTGATAACATTTATGCCTAGCTGTGGTGCTCCAGTAAATTCCCAACAAAAAATACTTCCTGTTGTTGTGTTAGCTTATAAATTTCTCTGTGGATTTTATTAGATGAGTTTCATGAGCAATCCATTAAACAGGTGCTCTAGAATTTGCAAGTTTTCTGTGTGCTGTTCTGTACTCTTCTCCACTTTCCTGAATGAGTATGTAATGGATGTGACTCCTTAGTCACAATTCATTGGCATATTGCTGGGGCTGGTGCTTAGCATGCTGTGCAGGAGGAAAGGCTCACACCTCCTGTGAACACTAAGCTGCTACCCTTATGTGGGCTCAAATCCCTCAGGTACAACTCATGACAAGAAGTGAACCATTTATGGCTGAGCACATCATCCTAAATTTTAACATAACTGGTTTACTTTTGAAATGATTTCCATCTTTCACTAACGATCTAGGCCTTTCTCCTCCTAAAGAACTTCTTCCATTGATCACCTCTGGGGTACATCCACACAGTGACAAAGATGCTACTTCTATCTTCAAAACCTGCTGCAGGTTCATAGGCTAGAAGTTTCTTGGGTTTCCCATGCTGACAAACTGTGGGTTTTGAGTTGGATGGCAACAAAGTTGGTGAGGGGTTTGGAACACAAGCCCTATGAGGAGAGGCTGAGGGAGCTGGGGTTGCTTAGCCTGGAGAAGAGGAGGCTCAAGGGAGACCTTACTGCTCTTTCCAACTACCTGAAGGGAAGTTGTGGACAGGTGGAGGTTGGTCTTTCTCCCAGGCAACCAGCACAAGAGGACACAGTCCCAAGCTGCACCAGGGGAGGTTTAGGCTGGAGGTTAGGAAGAAATTCTTCCCAGAGAGAGTGACTGCCCATTGGAATGTGCTGCCCAGGGAGGTGGTGGAATCACCATCATTGGAGGTGCTTAGGAGGAGACTTGATAGGATGTTTGGTTGTGTGGTTTAGTTGATTAGGTGGGTTGGATAATAGGTTGGACCTAATAGGTTGGATCCTGAAGGTCTCTTCCAACCTGGTTTATTCTATTCTATTCTAAAGGAGCTGTTGGGAGCACTCTTTGCTGACCTCCATTCATCACTGGTTAACTTAAACAGTTTTTACTGATTTTTTTTCTTTTGGAGGGGGGGATGTTATCTGAGTTGAGAATTGTGAAATGTGCCTTGTGGAATCTTAACTTTCAAATTAGGATTCTGCAATTTCTTGGATGGAAGACAGTGAGGCAGTGAAAGAACTGGCTGTGATTTGTCATACTGAGTTTGATGTATTGGAGGGGGAAAAAATTCCTTTCAGATATGCTAGCCAGAGTTAAACTTGCCAGAGTGGGGTTTTTTTAATTCTTCTACCCCTAAAAATCAAGAGAAGATAAGGAGAAAAAGATACCACAGAAATAGATGGAGTAGATGAACTTTTAAAGGTCCTTTCCAGCTCAAACCATTCTATGTAGAGCTTGCATTGCATAGCTTAATAATCACTTCAGTGGTCACAAGTTAAACAGATTTACTTCCGAGTTTGGTGTGATGCAGTAAGTCAAGCATTCTTATGATCACCCTTCATATTTCTTTAGTGGAGGGATGGCTTCTTCTCATATTTGGATGTGAAGCTGAAACACCAGGTCGTAGGCTGAGCTTCTACCTTCCTGAAAGAAAAATATTAATGAGAGAGGATAAACATACTGTGATTAGGAGGTAAAAAAAATACTTTCATCCAGAGGTTCTAATGCATTCATTCTTGTTCTGCCACTTCCTTCTGTTACAGCAGTGAGTGTGCTCTGCCTTTGCAAATAGAGATGGGGAAAAGCTCCCAGAAGCTGGAAAGTTACATTTGTGTTCTCTTTGCATGATCATTTTTCTCAATCTAAGTGACCCTGAAGTGCCTCAACCACAAATCTGCAGAAATATTCATTAAAGCAGAGCTCATGCTACTGCCTGCTCCAGAAACTGGGCTTGGAGTAGTCTTTAACTGGAATGCACCACCCTCATACTGAAGAACTTCTCCCTCAGATCCAGTCTAACCTTGCTGTCCCTCAGATTCAAACCATCCCCCCTTGTCCTATCTCTAGGACAGCCTTCCTGTAGGCTCCCTTCAGGTGTTGGAAGGCATTTGTGAGGTCCCCCCTGGAGTCTTCTCTTCTCTAGGCTGAACAACCCCAGCTCCCTCAGCCTATCCTCACAGCAGAAATGCTCCAAGCCTTGGATCATCTTCATGGCCATCATTTGGACTTGCTCCTACAGCTCTGTGTCCTTCTTAGGACAGGAACACCAGAACTGGATGCAGTATTCAAGGTAGGGTCTCACAAGAGCAGCGTAAAGGGGCAGAACCCCCTCACTTGCCCTCCTGGCCACACTGCTCTTGCTGCAGCCCAGGATACAAAGTACATTATAGATGTGATCAGATCCCTGTTTGATAAAATTATTTCATAAAATTTTATATTGAGCAAAGCTTGCTTAGAATCTTTTAATGAGAAGGGTGAGCAGGGTCAAGGACTAGTGCTTGGCAGATATCATGGCACACAAGTGATGAACCCCAGGTAAAAACTGAGTTACACATGTTCTGTGCTTTGGAAACAGCAAAGAAACTATAATAGAATTAGTGGGAAAGTATTTCATGGTGAGAGAGATGTTCAAGGTACTACTGAGTCAGAAGATGGCAGTAATGACTCTAACATTCCTTGCTTTTGTTCTTTATCTTGATAATAAGTACAGCCAGCACTGCTAGAACTGGGAACTTTCTAAAACAGTAAAAGCTGAGTGATCTAAAAAATATTGAATGCAAACAAAAGGTTGGCTAAGCAAGTTCCCCTCTGCTCACCCCATTCTTTCAGGGTCAGCCTTGTCCTTCAGGTTTGCTTTCGAACACCCACAGTGGCTTTCTGCAAACACTGCAGCATCTATTCTGGGTGCTTAGGAAAAGCCTCTGTTCCCTCCAAGGCTCTTGGTCTGCTCTGCAGTCTCCATGGCTGTGCTGCTGATGCAGGCTCTCTTATTTAGCTGGGTCTGATTTTTCTGTCTCTGGCACCTCAAACCTGCACATGAGGAGCTTTCTCCACTGAGTGTGTTCAGGTGTTTTCCAAAGGGAATATCCCCTCTCCCAGTACAGGGTTTCATCTGCCTTGAGTCAGCAACCAGCATGAAGAGCCAGGTGCTGCCTCTTCTGCTGCTCAGCCTTTTTGAAGGAGCACAAGGTAGAGTAAGGTACAGGTAGACAAAGGTAATATTGTGTATTACAGCTGTCTCTACAGCTTCATTAATTGTTAGCTACAAATTGAGCTACAACCATGAAAGATTGTGGGTTTGCTTTAGAAAGACTCTCACCAGATTGCTCTGACCTGTATTCTGCTGTTCAGGAAGATGAAGTGTTTCAGCTCAGAATTCACTGTTAATGGAGAAGGACTGTTGGGCTGTTTGACTTTTTTCAGCCTATTTCAGTGTTGCAGCTTTGCTGTAACTTCCTACTTGCCTGTGTCTTCCTGTGGTACAAATAGATTGCCTTTCCATGATGCAGTATTGGGGAAATACTCCTAGATCCAGGCCTTTTAGGACTTTCCTGGAAAGTGTCACTGGGTTCAAGTGTAAAGGTGAACTTGTGTTTCTAAATAATTGATGGCTGGTAGCTAGTGGTTTGTTGGGGTTTATTTTTTTTTCTTCAGAAAGGAAGAAACTTATTAAGAAGGATGATGAATAAGAGAGCAATGGCAATGTCTGACAGTGATTAATGACTTCATGGTCTAATCAGATTTCAAAAAGCAGCTGATATCTGTATTTGTGCCCATAACTACCTGCAAATGTGCTGATAACTTGGTGGCAGTGGAAAAATAGACCAGGTACTGCTTAAAGTGTAGAGGCACCTGGGCAGAGGTCATCTCCCTAATACTCACTGAGTTGATCTACTATTAACCCAGCTGTTGGATGAGTTTCTTTTCTCCATAGGGGTGGAGTGTATGTGCACATGTACATCTGTAAATATGGAGAACTGGAACCAGTGCTGGAGACAGTCTTATTTCCAATAATAAAAACCAACAGGACAGATGGGTGAAGCTGCAAGTGATATCAAAATGGCAGATGGTATTGTTTCCTTGCTTTAACCTCCTCTCTCCCACCTGTGGCAATACAAATTGAACAGATCACGTTCTAGATGCACAATGGAAGTGGAAACATTAATCTGCCCTTTCAGCTTTTCCTACAACTTTCACCCATGACTGCTGTTGACCAAATCATTAAGAAGATACTGCAGAATAGAAATGAAACCTGCAAGCCTATATGAATGATGAAACCTATAATGACAGCTGCAAATCAGGTGTGTATTCCTAAGTATACACGTACTGCTTGCCCGGGGGCAGAAAAACTAGTTGACTATGTTGGATGTTGAGTTGCTGGAACATGTCTAGAGAAGGGCAATAAAGCTGGTGAGTGGTTTGGAGCACAAGCCCTAGGAGAAGAGGCTGAGGGAGCTGGGGTTGCTTAGCCTGGAGAAGAGGAAGCTCAGGGGAGACCTTATTGCTCTCTGCAACTACCTGAAGGGAGGTTGTAGCCAGGTGGGGGTTGGTCTCTTCTCCGTAGCAACCTGTGACAGTCTCAAGCTGCGCCAGGGGAGGTTTAGGCTGGATGTTAGGAAGAAATTCTTCACAGAAACAGGCATTGGCCATTGGGATGTGCTGCCCAGGGAGGTGGTGGAGTCACCATCACTGGAGTTGTTTAGGAAGAGACTGGATGGGGTGCTTGGTGCCATGGTTTAGTTGATTAGATGGTCTTGGGTGATAGGTTGGACTCGATGATCTCTGAGGTATTTTCCAACCTTATTCTATTATATTCTAAATAATGACAGCTGCAAATCAGGTGTGTATTTCTAAGTATACACATACTGCTTGCCCTGGGGCAGAAAAAGTTATTGTCTATGTTGGATCAGACAGATCTTGATGTGTACTGAACTTCCCCTCAGTCAGTGATGTGGATTTACCTACATTGGTCAGTTTAAAGACTCATCTTGACAGGGTGCTGGGCAATCTCACTTAATCTACACTATCACCTGAAAAGGTTGGACCTGATGATCATTGGGGTCCCTTCCAACCTGGCACTCTATGATTCTCAAAGGTGAGGTTCTCTCTATGCATCCACTGGGTGTGTGGTGCCATGTACATGGAACAAAGTTTCTCCTGTATCTCTCGGAACCTGCCTGTACTCAGGTAGTTGAGTGACAGTCATGTTGGTGGCAGCACCAAAGAATCCTGTAGAATTGCAGAAAAAGATGTTTTTAAAAAGCATGTGGGTTGTGGGGTGTTCCTCTTGGTTTTAGGAAGTTGGGTTGACCACTTTTATTGAAAGATGAATTGAACTTCTCTTCTTTCCACTCCCTAAACTCCTTGGACCACAATAAATCACTTACCTTGGCAAATCTTGCAAATTCTGGACATAAATTCCAGATTTGGGTTTGTTTCTTCACTCATTTGTATGGAAACAACTGGTCATCACTTGATTTAGGGCTACTTTTCTACAGCTTGTTTGCAACTGTTTTCTTCTTTCCAGCACCACTTCTGTGTCTCAAGGTTCTGTGTTGTTATTGTCCAAGCAATGTGCATTGATACAGAATTATTCCAGCAGTTTCTGACTGTACCTATTAACTGCACTTATTTTGCTGGCTGGATCCTTCCTGCTGCCTACCAGGTTACTTAAGAGATGTTTTCTTTCTCCTTGCTGTTCTGTGCTTTACCTCCTTTTGTATACTTGTTTGTGATTGTCCTTATACTCCACAAAAGATAATGGCAAGCCATCATTTAGAAAGGACACTTCATCAGCTGGAGGGCTTTTTTGGACTGTGGGGGGATTTGGTTTTGAGACATGAGAACCTCTCGAACTCATCCATGGTTAGGGCTCTGAATACTACTAAGGGATATAAGCTTCAGCTGCAGACTGATGCTCAGTCCCTTGGCTAGCAGGATAGCGCCCTAGCTTGACCAGACAAAGGTTGCAATGTGAAATTCTCCAATGGTGACATAAAAAGGTCAAGCTTGGCCCTTCAGAGCTAAACCCACAAGCCTACTCACTTGATAAACACCAGCTTTTTTTGTCTTTTTCACTCATGGAATGTGAGCTGGTTAAGGGCAGCAGCTGGATCTGTGTTTGGCGTTTACAAGCAGATATCCTCTCTCTAATTACAGGTGACTGCTCTGTCCAAGCTGCCTTCAGCGTGGCATGGCTCCACTGCCCAGGCTGCTCTGCCCACGTGCACTGGCACAGGAGTGGGCTGCTTCATTGCTATCTGAGATGACTTCACAGAGGCAAAAATCTGTTCCAGGTAGGATGGTGTCAGAATGGGTCCTAATGACCAGAGCCCTATGAGAAAATTCTATCACAGAATGGTTTGGGTTGGAAAGAACCTTAAAGATCATCTAACTTCCTGCATGTGCAAAGAGCATGTTCTGCAGAACCCCAAACAACCTGACCTGGAATGATTCCAGGGAAGGGATGGGACATCTACCACCTTTTTGGGCAACCTGGGCCAGGGTCTCACCACCTTCAGTGTAAAAGATTTCTTCCTTCTATCTAGTCTGAGTCTCCCCCTTTTAGTTTCATACCATCCCCCCCTTGTCTTGTCACAACAGAACCTACTAAAACCTCTGTCCCCAGCTTTCTAATCAGCCCCTTTCAGCACTGAAAAGCCACCAGAAGGTCTCACTAGAACCTTCTCTTCCTCAGGCTGAACAGCCCCACCTCTCACAGCCCGGCCTCAGCAGCAGAGGGCTTCCAGCGCCTTGCTCATATTGATACTTTGTGCGAGTTAAATCTTTGGAACTCTCACGTATTTCATGTGAAATGAAGGCTAGTTCGTTTGAGGTGCAAATGTAAACTGTTCTTCTCCTGCTTTGGGACAGAGCCCCAAAAAAACCTCTGGTTAAAAAACACAAGGAAGAGCTCTCCCCGCTGGCGAGCTGCGCTGCTGGTCTGCGTTCTGCCGGCTGCCTCCTGCGATCCGACAGGCTCAGTGCGGCACCACCCGCCCCAACCGCGGTGGGCTCGGTGGGAAGCAGGGATGCGGGAAGCGGTGGCAGCCACGGCCGGTGCAACACCCCCCCCTGCGGGCCGGCCCGCCGCGGCGCTGGGCTGGGGGAGCGGGGGGAGCGGGGAAGAACCATGGAGAGGGTCGAAAGGGGGGGTTTGGGTGACACGAAGGGCTGTATCGCGTGTGATGAGGAATCGGTGCGCTATTAAACCTGAAGTGTTCGCGGTGGGAGCGTGCCCAGCACTGCTGGAATTTTTCCTGACCAGTCGAGTCCCCGGCTCGGAGCCCTCCTCGGGTGTGGAGGTGATTAAAGAGGAGTTTGCCCGGGTGGTCCCCACTCTCCCTTCCCTGTGCGAATTCGAGCTCAGGTGGTTGATTGGTATTGATATGGCTCCTATCTTGTGCCATGTTTTAAAATGAGACGTAGATTTTTGGTTAAAGTTGCCGGTGAAAAGCAAACATCAGACTTGTTTGCGATGGTGTCTGTGTGTGAAGCGGGGGAGTGGAGTGGCGCACGGTGTGATCCGGTACCCAGCCGTTAACTCTCGCGAAAGTAAAGTGAATAAATCATGAAAATGCCCGTTTCTAGCAGCAAACGCCCCAAAGCTGCTCGAACAAAGGACCTCCTGATGAGACCCGCCGGGCTGTAGCAGAGGGTCGCTTCTTCCCTTCCCATCCCCGCACTGCTCTCAGCCGCGATCCCCGTCCGCCGGTTAACGCAATCCCTGCATTTCCCCTCCCTCTCCGCTGGATCAGGGCAGCAAGCCCCGATTTGCTGGCACGGAGCTGCACTTTAGCTGCCACCGGTAGAGATTTGTGTGTGTGTGTGCGCGGCTGGGCTGCAACCGGCATTAACAAACCCCCAGCCCGCCCCCCAGCGCAGCCGCCTTCTTCGGTGCGTGGAGAGGAGGGAGGGGGCCGAAGCTGGTGCCCCCGCCGCGGCGGGGCAGCGGGGCCGGCTCTGCGCGGGCGCGGCCGGCGCCGGGCTCGGGGGGAGCTTCCCGCCCGCCTTCCGCGCCTCCCGCCGCCACTTCGGCGGCTCCTCCGAGCAGCACCGCGGCTCCGGCTGAGCTGCCGGGGCCGCTGCCGCGCCCGAGCCACCAATGCGGGGAATATTTGCAGGGAGGCAGCGGCACCGCGGCAGCGGGGAGGGCAGGTGAACTCCGGGGAAAGGAAGGAAGGATGACCGGCGTCGCTGCGATCCTCTTTCTCCTGCAGCTCTTGCCCAGGGTGGAGGGACAGCTCTTCCCAGGTGAGTGCCGCCCGGACTCTCCGCTGCTCCTCGGCGCTCTTTGCCCGGTTTTCCCGGGGTACCCCTAGCTGCGGGGCAGCCAGCTCTAGGGCACGCTGCCTGGTACCCCGAACTCTTCGTTTCATCTCTCCTCAGCCTATTGGCCTGGCACGGAGCTCCCTGTGCAAGCTCTGGATCTTGGCAGGGATGGAAAAGTCGTTCGGAGGTAGCTGGTCGGTGGGGAAGGAGCGGGCTGGTTAGAAGTCGGTATGCGCAGCGGGGCCGTGACTCGAAGCCCACCCTGGGCTATCGGGGATGGTTGTTATTGTCGGGTCCTGCCAGGGCTGTGACAACGGTGTCAGGGTTTGGGACTGGGGAGTTTAGCTCCTCGAAAAGTTGTGTGCACTAGGAGATGAAAGCAGTGGTTTTGTTCTTACATTCAAGGTGTTTGCGACCTTTTTGTGGGGGGAACAGCCTCCCCGAGTCGGCGGTTGGAGCTTGCCCCTGAAGGCTGCGCAGCGCGGGGAGACCGCGGCCGGTCCCTAGGCGAGGGGCTTCGGGGCAGCGGTCGGAAAGCTTTTTTTCTGCCCTTGTATCTCGCAGCTCAAGTAACTTTCTTAGGGGGGCTCAGCTGCTTGGGCTGGCTCCTTCCCAGTTGTCTCTTTCCCTGTCACTCTGAGGTTAAGGAATACTTTGCTCCCTGGCATGTGTACATTAATAGTAGCCGGTTATTTCCCTTCTCCTACAAGTTTCTTTTAGGCATAGTTTGAATTATTTGAAGACGACAGGTGCTTATAGAGTCGCTTTTGTCCTCTTGTGCTATTTTGTCGGTAAAACAGACGTGTGGTCTCGTGTTTTTTTTCTCTTGGGTATTATAATAAAATATTTACTTTCTGTATGTTAAGAAACAATCAGTTGTAACTTTTAGACTTCATATGTTTAGCTTTCTAATTTGTTTTTAAATCAATTCCCCACCTATCTAAGACAAGTCAAGATTTGTTATTCAGCATTGACTAATGTTGGGCTGATTTTCGGTGCTTGTGAGTTGGTTTCGTACTTCCACAGCACCTCAGTTTAGTTCATCTCAAACTGGGAGATTTTCCTTATTTAAGACTAAGAGCTCAGAAGACTTTGTCTTGCTTCTTTCCAACACAAATTGTGAAGAGTGTAGGAGCTGCTGAGTGTGCAGCCAGAGCACAGCATGTCCTTTGAACTCATCTTTTGTGGTGCGAGGTGGCTCAGAAGAAAGTTTCGAGTGTGAAGGGCCAGGCAGGCAGAAGAGAGCCCTGGTGAAGTGAATGTTGTAATCAATCCCATGGTTTGATACCACCACGGTATCGTGTTTACATTGCTAGGCAACTGCACAGACCCGCAGATTTATTGGAAAGGCTGGGAAATCTAACCTAGTTAAATAGCTGCTTCCTTGAGTAAGCAACGTGTGGAGCTCTCTTTTTGCTTCCTATTCCAACTGTGTTTTCGTGTTCTCGACATTTGTCATATCAATTGAGATGAGGTCCTTGGTGTTTAATGAATCACTTAGCCAGATGCGTAGAAAGAAGTGTGTTCTGTGAGGATGGCAAACTTCTAAGAGGGCAGAAGATATTTAAGGGAAATAAGAACATAACGTGAGCTAAACATGCACAGGTGGGGCTTAGCCTGATGTTTTTGTTACTTTCAAAAAGTCAATTGTTTTCTCTAAATAATCAATCCAGTGGCAGTAGTGACCTGGAGGCTTTCTAATCAGCAGTACCTCTTTCCACCTCCTATTTTAGTGTGTTTCTTACCACAGTAAGAAGAGCTCATTCTAAGAGATAATGGTTTCTGAGGCACTTCTATTACTGAAGTCAAAGGAAAATTTTCTCCTCTCTATATATTTGGCGTGAAGTGTAACCGACAGGACTCGGAAACGATGGCTGATTAAAAATGTGGGTTGTGGTTTTTGTTTGTGTGTTTGTTGGTTTTTTGATGGTAAAAAGCGGAGTTTTTCAGCAGCACTTCGTGCCTCAAACGCCAGCGAAGTTTGGAGACTCCAGTTAAAGCCATCTGTGCGCTTTCGAATCTTCCATCAGGTGGTGCTGTCTCCATAACTATTAGGATGCAAATTCCTCCTCTCTCCTGATTGAATTTTTTCAATGCCTAATGTGTTTATTCAGCAGCCTTTTGTTAAACATCCCCAAAAATCACTGTGCAAGAAGTCGGCTGCGTGTTGTTGTTGGGTTTGATTTCTTTTCTTCTATGATAATTGAGCTGAGGAGTAGGAAAGACACAAGTCGAGACAAAATGGTATTCAGTTCCTACCCAACTTGCACAGCTGCTGCTGCTTCGCATCCACGGTGTATAAAACTAGGACTACTACGAAGCAACAGCGGAATGCTGATGGCTTCTTCCTGGAATACCTAGTTTCAGCGTGAGGGAGCTGGTTAACACTTCCTTCTCTGTGTAATTCTGCATTGCATGTGTACCACTTTCTCCCCAGCCAATTACTTTCAGTTGCTGCAGTCTCTGCATTTGTTTCTCTATTTCTGTTTTTTTATATGGAGCCGCTAAACTTTTCCTTAGCATAGGATCAGCTGTGAATTGAATTGCTCTACGTTCCCATAGGAGAGACAGAAGTAACCCTAGGTCACTCTAGTCATTACTGCTTCTCTCAGGGTTTCAGCAATTGAGGAACTTTCCTTAGTGGGAAGTTGCTGCTTTTATTATTTATTTATTCCCCCCCCACCTCCCCTTAAAGCCTGTGTGCAATTTTTCTCCCACCAAATACGTGGAGGAGTCCTGCAGTTGCTGTGTGCTTCGCCATGGTCTGTTTCGTGCGTGTGCGTTTTTAGCAGGGATTAAAGTAATTTGTAGCTGTGAAAAAGCGTTTAAGGGGGAAAGTAGGACAGTGGGTTTATATTGGGACTGATCACCTGAACACCAGATTGCTCTGACACTTATTTTTTCCCTCTGATGTCAGCGTTTGCTTTAATTATTTTTTTTTTCCTCCTCTATGCTGCTCCCTATTTCGCTATGGCAGAGCTCTGGAATGTTTGCACAAGTAGCTGTGCTGCTTGCAAAGGCTGCTGCCACATCATAAAGTTATGGCAACGGATAGCTGATTATACATGGTCTGTCCAGGGAAGATGAAAAGGAAGCAAACTGCAAGGAATTTTTTTGGGGGGGAAGATTAAGTCGTTTGCTAGGAGTTCATTTGCTCACAGCTTTTGCTGTCAGTAAATTGGCAGTGAAAAACGGATCTTTCTGAGCAAGCCACTCTGTGTGGCAATTGTTAACAATGCAGCCATTTAACTCAATAATCACTTTTCACTCCCTCTGGGGAGCTGTTAGCGCAACAATTCAACTTTATTTTTCATTCCTGGCTGGCTTGATTTGTTTTCTAATACATAAACAATTACTATTAAAAAGGTGGATGTTGTGAAGCTGCCTGTTTCGGCAGCGGCAGGGAAAGGTCACTGTGTGCATTAAGGTGATTATGAATCTCTGAGTGATCATCTTTCTCTTTTATAAATGCAGATCCCTTTTTTGTCACAATCCAGCCCTTCAGAAAGTCCCTCGGCTCTGCTTTTCTCATTTAATTGTGCTTTTTCAGTCAGCTCTGCTCTGTGTGCAGGCCCATGTGCTCTGGTTTTCATTAATATTATGAGAATGATTTGGGACACTTACTGGAGAATATTACAGCATTTTTTAGAAGGCACCATCATCTGTTACCATGGAAACCAAAATAGTGTAAAGATGTAGGTCTGAGGCTTTGTGAACCTCAAAAGATATGGACAGGGGTTGTTTCTTATAGGAATGATTACTTTTGGATATAAAATCCAGTTAACTGGGGAGAAGAAAAGGAAATAAATTGATCTGTTCAGCATTGCACTGACAATCCTTCTTTTGAATAACATTCAGCACAGAAGAATCAGTGTCTGATTCTTGCTCTGTGTGTTTTGTTAGGGTTTTTTTTTGGTTTTGCTGTGTTGGTTTTTTTTTTTTCCCTTAAGCTCATTATTTATCACAATAGTTGTTTTATGCCTCTGGTAATTTTCTTTGTAATTTTTTACATGAGGTAAACAAATGTGTATTGGCAACTTTTGTGCTTGAAAGTACTGAATGTGGAATGGAGAGGTGTGCAGCATTAGCACTGGAGCTTATGTATTTTGGCAATGAACAAATCTGAGACTGACATGGCCCTGGTAAAATGATGTCTATAAAATGGACACTGTCATCTGAAATTCACCTCCCCAAGGTGTATGTATGGCTTTGCTCAGTAACGTGAGCTGTGTTTTGCCATAGAGATGCTGAAGCCTGGTTAGCATTCCTAAAAACTCCTGCGATGTTTGGGTGAGGAGCAGCAAGAGGGTGTGTGGCTGGCTATATAAAGCATATGTCCTTTAGAGTTTAGTTTTTTTGTGTGTGGAAGCTGCTTCAGTCTGTTTCCTTGCTGTCTTGCAATGCATAGATAAAAACATGTAACAAAGCTTCTAAAACGTGCTTGCAGGTGCAGTCATAGTTGAGATCTTCCTTGCAGGTGTTTTAAGCAGCAGCAGCATACAGGGCTCACCTGCTGTTAGAAACTGACCCAAGCTGTAGTCCAGATTTCCTGCTGTGATGCAAGAAACCTCCTGTGCTCACCACTGCCTGAGTGCCAGAGGGCTCTACTGCCACAAAGAACAGCTGCTGGCTTGACATTTCTTGGCTCTGTGGTATCATTCTTGAGATGAATGTGGTATACTTGGCTTTTATGGTATTTCTTGAACACTTTATGGAGCAGTGTTACTTGGCTCATTTATGCCAGTGTATTTGGCCAAGAATCACTTTCTTCCACTACCACTCACATTTCTTAGTTCTCTAATTTTTCTTCAGATGGTTCTCTCCCTGTCTGTGCCTGTTAGTGCTACTTGGATATTGGTCTGCTTAGATGATACCTGCTTTTGGGGGGAAATGTTACCTACTTGAAAATCTGTACTCCTGACCTACTGCCTTCCCATCCCTGTTACCTTTTACTTTTGAATGCCACTTGTTTCCTACTCCTTCAAGATAAACCTAGAGGAAAAGAGCAACCCAACAAGAAAGATACTGAGGTGCTAGAACAGGTCCAGAGAAAGTAAGCAAAGGTGTTGAAGGGTCTGGAGAGTGGATCTTCTGAGGAGTGGCTGAGGGAACTGGGGTTGTTCAGTTCAGGAATAGGAGGCTGAAGGGAGATCTCTCTCTACAACTGCCTGAAAGGAGGTTTGAGTGAGGTGGGGATTGTTCTCTTCTCCCAAAAAAACAAGCGATAGGATTAGAGGAAATGGCCTGAAGTTGCACCAGGGGAGGTTTTGGTTGGAGATTAGGTGAAACCTCCTCCCTGTAAGGGTTCTCAACCACTGGAACGGGTTTCTCAGGGAGTTGGTTGAATCCCCATCCCTGGAGGTGTTTAAAAGATACAGAGATGCAGTGTTAAGGGACATGGTTTAGCACCAGCCTTGGTAGAGTTAGAGAATGGTTGGTTGGACTCGATCTTAAAGTTCTTTTCCAACCAAAAGAATTCTACAACTATGCACACTGCAGGAGAGGACACACAGAGGTGGTGAACGTTGTCAATGGCATCTGTAAGGACTTCTCATACCCTGGCCCTGCCTTTCTGTACACTCATAATTATATAACAAACAATTACTTCTAGTGTTCATTATTGCAAGTTCTAAAGATCATATATCTTCATGGTAGAGGAGACAATTACTATGCCTTAATCAGACTATACATCATTTAATCAGACCCACTTGTTTTTTAATATCCAGTAAATACATCCTCATCTATCACAGCGTGGCTCAGATGTCAGATACTTTTCAATCTGGATGGCAGAGCATTGCACATGCCAGAATTAAATGCTGATAAGTCAGTTCAATAAAACAAGGACCTTTTGGAGACAGAAGACTGTAAGTGATGTTTAGTCTTACAGTTAAAGAGGATGTAATCTGGGGGGAACAGAAACATATCTACTTGTGAACAAGGCCTGGTAAATAGGAAAAGAAAACCCATGAAGAGTGAACCTACTTAGTGCTGCTCTGTTTTTCTTGTTTGTTTGTTGCTTGCTTGGGTTTGTTTGTTTGGTGTTTTTTTTAACCTAGTGCTTGTAAATCAATCCAAGGCCAGCCACTTGATTTCTTCTCTCCAGCTAGATCTCTCTGGGACTGAGAGTTGAAGCCGACGTGGTGAATACTGCCACAGTTTGAAGTGGCGCAGCTCATGTTGCTAAAGAATGATTGAGCTGCTTATGAATTTTGGGAGGATGGGATCTGGCTTTTGTTCCTTGATGTATTTTTTTGGTGTGTGTTGTTTAGTGTTTTTTTTAAGTTCATTTTGCAGCAGAGCTGTGGGGTTTGACAGCTGATGACATTGTGTGGGCACAGATCGGTGCTGCAGCCTGAGCAACCTATGGTTACGCAAACCTTGATTCAGCTGTGCTGTTTCCTTTGTACTACAAGCACTCCAAGTATCCCCCTGTCTCCTGTTTTGTTAGCTGAAATGTCTGCAGAGCCCACCTAACAGAGGAAAGAGAGTTTGCCATATTTCTTAACTTACATCCTTGTCATAATCTCAGCTTTATTTCTGGGTAGTTAAATCGGTGGGAAGCAGCTCTTGGCTGCTAATTCAGCTAAGGAGGCTGTTTCACTCTGCAATGTTGTAAAGAACAACAGTTTCAAGAGTATTACAACTTAATCCAGGGTTTATCCATTTTTTACATTGGGGATCAATCCTTCTCTCTCTTTGAATGTAACGAAAACATCACTACCTGCCTGAGCAGAAGTAGATCTTCATGTTGTACTGGGAATGGTGCTCTTCAGTGTTGTGCTTTTAACTCCAGTACTGCTGAACTCTCTTAGTATTGACTCAAAGGTCAGCCCCTCAATAATGGAGGGGGGTGGATAGAAGGGCCTGAAGAGGCAAATACAGCAGTTGTGTGCAGTGTGGTTTCAGGTTGTCTTCTTAATGAAAAACCATGGAGCTGGAAATGGTGTTGGGACCATGTGAGGGGGTTTTTTAATTTGGAAAGATACTGAAGAAAGGTAAAGTATTGCTTGGCAGAGTATGTGTGTACTCATGCATATACACATATATGTGTACACATAGTAGAAGTAGGGTGTGAAGATGAAGCCAGGGAGGAAGAAGGGCATTAAAGCCATTTGACTGCTATATAGATGGGTCTGTCCTCAGTTAGAAATACACTTATTGGAGCTGCAGCAGCATTTGCTGGATAAGCAGAAGAGCATTTCTGTCAGCAAGATAGCAAGCTGCTGTGCTAGGTGGTTCATTTCTCCAGAGGAGGGATTTGCTGTCAATGTGTGCCCATTTGTGTGCTGGCAGCCCAAATCTTATTCTGCATTTCTAGGTGTGAATTCAGTGCTTTAAGAAACAGTTGTTGATGCATCTGGAAAGTGTAATGTATTTCCAGCACAAACAGTTGTTTCTCAGGGAAATAGTTCTTGTTTGGTTTTTTGGTGTTGTGTTGTTGTTTTTTTTCAGAGGTGTGTGGCTGAAAGAAGTGTGTGTGTGTGTATATATGTTAAAAAAACCAACACAATTCAAACAAAACTAACACTAACACAAAAGAATAAAATAAAAAATAACCAAATGAAAAAACCCAACCCCAAACCCTAAGACAAGAGGCTGTGTATATCACAGAAGGGGGCAAATTGAAAGGGACCTCTGAGGATCACCTAGTCTAAGCCCTCTGCTAAAGCAGGGTCACCCACAGCAGGTTGCCCAGGATCACAACGATCAGGTGGGTTTGGAATCTCTCCAGAGAAGGAGACTTCACAACCTCTCAGGGCAGCCTGCTCCAGGGCTCCAGCAGCCTCACAGGAGAGAATTTTTCCCTTGTGTTTGGATCTCTCCTGTCCATTGCTGGCTCGCGGTGAACTTGTGCACCAGCAATTCCAGGTCCTTCTCTGCAGAGCTGCTTCCCAGCCATTCAGTCGCTCACCTGCACTCACCTCTCCAGGAGCAGGATCTTACACTTGCCCTTGTTCAGCTTTGCGGGGTTCCTAACCGATGTATGTTACGTGTATGTGTGATGCTACACTTGACTGCATTGGCTTGGTGTCAAGAATTTTCCTTGCTTTGTTCTTAAGAACTGAAAAGCACCAATATGCACATTCAGGAGCTGTTCCCAGGGTTTCCCACGCAAGCCCACCTGCTTGCAAAAGCTGCACGTACCTGGGCTTCTGTACTAGCAGGGGTACCTGCTGTCTCTAGCTTTTAACTTGAATGTGTTTGTAAGCTGGCTGAGCAGGAGAGCTCATTGCCTTCCTTCTCATGCTGGACTTGATAGACAGTTGTCAGTCTGTCACTGTATCAAGCCATCTCTCCTACTGAGCATCCTTAATAGAAAGTCCTTTTTTTTCCTCCACTTTATTGTTTATTAAACCTAATGAGATCGCTTTACTGTAAACATCTGAAGAGCCAACTGTGTTAAATGCTTCAGAGGCACAAATGACTCATTTTTGTACCCTGAAGAACATTTTCATCTAGCAGTTGTATGAGAGAGGAACAACAGAAGAAATGGAGCAGCAAGGGTGGCAGCTGATGTTTGAGGGGGGTGTTAGTTACTGCGAAGGTGATGGGAAGGCAAGTATGATGAGATGATAGCAGTAGGAAAAGGAAGGGAGCAAGTCTGAAAAGAAACATGAAAGCTAAGAGGAGCCTGACAGGATGGAAACTGTGAGGAAGCAGACATGAAATAAAGCTCAGAAATCGGCTGCTGTTCCTGGTGCTTGCAGGCTTGGAGGGTGGCTGGCACTGCCATCATCTGTCATCTCCCTCCCTCTTAGCTTAACTGTCAGCCAAAGTGATTTCTAGCCAGCTTGTTCCTGCAGCGTTTGGTCTTTAGGTCGAACCATGGGCTGCACTGCCTAGGTTTTATTGTCCTTCCCCAGTTTCACAGCAACATTTTCTCCAGCTGGTTGAGCCTATCTCTTCACAAACCAAACCAATAGGTTTATTTTGAATTGACTAGCAGCCTGTTCCTGGTCACTTAGAAAAGGTATGTATTGAATTTGCTAGTTGCTAATATTTTGAGAGCCTAAAACACGCTTGAAGCAGTTTTCACTCTTGTTACTTCAGCTCAGCTCCTAGTTCAGGGATCTGCTCCTGCTTACTTTGTATCAGTAATGAAAAAGAGTAGGCATGCAAAGGGAAAAGACTTTGATCTTTGCCCTCTGAAAAGCACCACTGTGCATCCCTGTGGACACTAAGAGTAGCTCACCAGGATAGCAGCTCCGTCTGGATTCCCAAGCGCATTGCTGGGCTTGCCTCACATTCTGTGCCAGGCAGCCCAGATGTGATGCACAGCTTTGCACAGTGGCCAAATCCAATTAAATGTCCAGGAGTCATTATGTCCAGTGGCAACCTAAAGCCAAGTGCTCATCTTTGCTCCTTCCCTTCAATAATTAATTTTTTTTCCCAACCTCAGTGTCAGTTTGAGGCAGACCTTTTTCTGGCATTGTTGGCTCTGACTAAACAGGATGTAATGTCCTGATAAATTTGACTTTCAGATCGGTGGCTTCCTGCTCTCCTGTGGTTTGGCTGTTCATTGCCAGCACTGACTCATTCCCTTCAGGGCAAGTGGATCTCTGGAGGCAGCCTGCAGCGCTCTGCTTGCGTCCTGCCTGTGAAAGGTAGAGAGGCAGCGCTGGCCCCTTTGCTTGCCAGGCAGATATTTCATGTTCCTCCTGCCTGCAAATGCATGCAGAGAGCTATTGCCAGGGATGCTGCTGACTGCTTGGATGCTGCCTAGTTGAACTGGACCCGCTATTTAATTTCTGTGTGTGAGGAAGATTTAATGAAATCTAGGACCAGTTAAAAAGTTTCCACAAATGTGATCTGAAATCGATTTGTGGGGGAAGAGCTGTTCTGAACGGAGCCATTCCCCTGCAGTTCTTGAGATTCAAACATTCCAGCATGAATTGGAAAAAAATAATCCATATTATCTAGTAGAAAATAATAGGGTTTCAGTAAATCTTGTGGGGAGCCTTATGTGTACGTTGGAAAGGGATTTCTGCTGTGAAAGGGGTGGTCCAAACACCGCTCCAGCTTCCTGAAGAAACGAGGTTCTGTGAGCAACAGGGTCTCCTGGATGAAGAGTAAATATATTTTCATGATTAAAAGCTGGGAGGTGGTGAATGTGCTCACAGATAGCAGCACGTGGTAGAGATAACCAGAGGAGCGGAAAGCCTGGAAATAAACAAACACACTGTCTCTGCTGGCACAGGGATAACCCTGGAGACTGCCAAGGCCAGAGCCTGCAAAAATAAGAAAGTATAATTAATTGTCCTTAAGTGAACCTACCAAGCAAAAATAACCCTTTGAAAATAAGCTCTCAGCTTTGCATCTTTTATTATGAAGCATTTAATGTTCTGTAATGTGCTTATGAACATCTCTGTGCGTATTTGGTGCAAAGAATCAGCACACTGAGTATAGCTGCAGTGGGTGTCTGGCTACAAAGGTCTTCAGAGGGCTGAAGCACCTCTCCTGTAAAGCCAGGTGGAAAGCATTGGAGCTTTTCAGCCTGGAGAAGAGAAGGCTCTGGGTCGGCCTTACAGCTGCTTTTCAGTATCTGAAGACTTGGGAGGGACTGTTTAGAAGAGCTTGTAGTGACAGGATGAGGGGCAATGCTTTAAAATTGGAGCAGGGGAGATTTAGGTTGGATATTTGGAGGAAGCTCTTTACTGTGAGGATAGTGAAATACTGGAACAGGTTGCCCAGAGAGGAGATTGGACATGGCACTTGGTGCCATGGTCTAGTCATGAGGTCTGTGGAGACAGGTTGGACTCGATCCTCGAGGTCTCTTCCAACCTCAGTTATGCTGTGATACTGTGGTGGATGCCCCATCCCTGGAGACATTTCATGGTCAAAGTTGGTGTGGCCCTGGGAAACCTCATCTAGTTGCAGGTGTCCCTGCTGTCTTCAGGTGGAGTTGAATAAGAAGATCTTTGAGGGTCCCTTCCAACCCAATCCATTTATGATACTCTGGTACTTTGGATTTCACTCAACAATACAAAATTATTTCTCCAAATGGCTGAGAAGTAAGTTTTCAACAACGCCTTGGTGGTGTTTGAGGATCATTTGGCAGTTCTCTCTTCCTTCCAGTGGTTCCTATGCTTGTGTTGATGTGAAGAACCCTGATGGCAAGAAAGCAGAGAAGTGTTACTCTCCCCACAGGCTCTGTGCTGATGGTCTTCTGTTGCTGACAGAATGCTAAATAAATGAGTGAGGTTTTCATTGAGAGAAGCACTGCAGTTCCTTGGATCACTTAGTATAATTCCCAGTGGCTTCTGACTTGAGGGTGACTTGCAGATGTTTAGGACCTGAAGTATGCAGGAAGCAACAGAAGTAGTATGAACAGATAAGTTTGGAGCCTATCCTCCTTGCCAGGTGCAATTCCTGTCAGAATTTGTCCAAAATGAGTGCTTGGATAGTATCTAGTGCATGTAATAATTTACCTGTCATGTGCTTCCTTGGTACAGGGGATGGCACAAAGATTCCTTATTGATGTTGGAAGGAAAGAGTTAAACTTTTGCACTGAGTAAGCTTATAATGAACTGCTGTGAAACCAGGATAGCAAGAATAGAAGGTCTTTAAAGAGTGGGATGTGCTCAAATGTTAAAATAATCAGAAACAAGACACAGTAACTAAAGACAGTAAAAGTCTGTCAACCATTGCCTTGTTCTGGCTTCTTTACATAAACCAGAGATGGATTTGGACAGAGATCAAACTATTGATGTTTCTTCTCCATAACCTGTGGGGATTTTAATAATAAACCTCTAGGAGGAGAGCTTAATTGTCAATGTATGTCAGTGACTTCTTATAAGGGCTTGTAGTGATGGGATGAGAAGGAATGGCTTTAATCTGGAAGAGGGCAGATTTGGACTGGAGATTAGGAAGTAATTCTTGCCAGTGAGGGTGGAGATACACTGGAACAGGTTGCCAAGGGAGATCATGGATGCCCCCTCCCTGGAAGGTGTTCAAGGCCAGGTTGGATGAGGCCTTGAGCAACCAGGGACATCACTAGCCCTGGTGTCCCTGCCAATGGCAGGGGAGTTGGAACTGGATGATCTTTAAGGTGCCTTCCAACCCAAACCATTCTGTGATCCTATGACCACCTTACCATAATGAATTAAGTATAATGAATGGATGGAGTGTGTGTGAAAAGATTGATGTGATGTAAAATCCTATAACCAATCTTACATAATTTATTTACTTGAACTGTGTATAAACTGCTGCTGTTTCAGCTCAAGGGGGCTGTATTTGTGATTTATTGCCCAGCATCCATTTCTGCAGAAGGGAAATAACCCAAAAATCTCAACTCTGTCAATTTGCTTTGCACACCGTAGGGTAAAGGGCCCTTTTTCTTGGAACTGCATCATCAGAATCAGACTTCAGACACAATTTCCATTAAAGTTCAGCACAGAAGTTCACTCACAGACAGAGAGATCTGCCATTGGAATGTGCTGCCCAGGGAGGTGGTGGAGTCACCATCACTGGAGGTGTTTAGGAAGAGCCTGGATGAGGCACTTGGTGACGTGGTTTAGTCGATTAGATGGTGTTGGGTGATAGGTTGGACTTGATGATCTCAAAGGTCTTTTCCAACCTGGTTAATTCTATTCTATATAAATGTAGTTCCTTTGTCAGTTTTTCTTAGTGAAGGTAAACTTTAGAAACCTGTCTGTTGGAGAAAGAATGCCAGAGTTGAGAAACACAGGAGAAATTTAGCCCAGTCTTGGTAAGTACTGCAGCTTAGATCCAGAGTAAATATAAACAGAGTTATTTTGAGTGGATGAGAGAAACTGGGAGTGATTAATGCTGAGATTTGGAGAGGACTGACAATTGACAGCACATTTACATGCGGCTGAATACCAATGTGAAAAGCAGCAAGCGCGCTAAAGACAGAATATGCCACCTGCTCTGTACGTAGCTTAAAAACAGCGCCTGCCTGGGCTCTTTTCTGTTTGGAATATTCCACTCGGCCCCTAACATTGCCTTATTCCTGGAAGTGAATCAAGCTGCACCAGAAGAGGTTTAGGCTGGATGTTAGGAAGAAATTCTTCACAGAAGGAGTAATTGGCCATTGGAATGTGCTGCCCAGGGCGGTGGTGGAATCACCATCACTGGAAGTGTTTAAAAGGAGACTGGATGAGGCACTTAGTGCCATGGTTTAGTTGATTAGATGGTGTTGGGTGATAGGTTGGACTTGATCTCAAAGGTCTTTTCCAACCTGGTTAACTCTGTTCTGATAAATTAAAGAATTGAGAATACCTCCAAGGCACAGCAGTTTCTTCACTTCTGGACAAAGATTTACTGTATCTAAATACATCCAGCTTCTGGACCTGTGACTGAGATTGGAACTGTGAAGGGAGAGCACCTCAGAGGGAGGCAAGGGGAGGAAGGAAGAATTCTTTAACAGAATGAGATTAAAACAAGAGAATACTTTGAGTATTAGGAAAATCTTATTGCAGATCCATGAGGCTGTGGAATTGTGTCTCAAAGGAAATGCTGGAAACTGTTGCCTGAGTCATTTTAATTTAAACGGGAGAAAACAGTTCACTACCTTCTGCAGAGGACTAAGAATACTGCACTGTTTGTTTGGGTAGATTTACATAGAAAACAAATAGAATAATAATCCACTGCAGGTTTTTTCCCCTAAATTTTGAACTTTGTTATAATGCTGTTGGAGGGAAAAGAGGAGGAGGTATAGTGAGGACAGAGAGTGAGGATGCTGTATTTAGCATACAGTAAGTGTAAGTGATGTTAACACTTACTAATGCCTCTCCGAGGTGTTTTTAATTCATCTGATTAATTGTTGTGTTAAATCTGTTAAATATCAGCAGCATTACAATGAAGTCAAGATTGCAGGATTGCATCTTGTCCCCCCTCCAAATTCCTCCCACTCCAAGTCTGACTTAATGTGATTTAACCTGAAGCCAAACATGGGGTGCATCATTTAAAACCAAAACCACTGTAAATGCCATATATGATTTGTAGGTGCTAAAAAGGTACATGGTGTACAGGTTGGGGAGAGGAGGAGTGGTAAGTGTTTGATGTCTGGTTTCTGCATCAGAGTTTCACAGTGATTCTGCGTGAGCTCTTGCAGCCAAACTTTGCCCAGTCAGAGCCAGCTGTTACCCCTGGTGGGCCCTAAGCTGAGACCCTGTAACATTCAAAAGGGCTTTAAAAGTTGTCTCTGCAGCTGAAATTGGTGCTGCTGTGCTTCCTGTGCATGGGTTTGATGCAGGTTTCTGAAGCCCCTGCAGACTTCTGGGTGCTTCAAATGGGAAGCATGGAGTTAGCACAGATCTTTTCCTTCATCTCTTTGAGTCCCTCAAAAGGGAAGGGTTGAGCACAGCGCTGTGAGGTGGGGTGCTGAGTGCATCTGTGAATGTTTGTGAAGGATCAGGAATTCTATATCTGGAGAGAAATCTGAGAGGAAATTAATACTTCTCTCTGTGGAGATCAGTTTGCATAGCGTGCACTAAATAATGCATGGGGCCACAGAGCTAACAATAAGAATAAAGCAAAATATTGAATAGCTGCTCGTTCAGTAAGTGCCATCCATCTTTTGCATGGAATAACAAAAGGCCCTGTGGCAGAAAAGAGTGTGTGATCAGGTAAATCTTTAAAAGTCAGATCTACAAGGGGATTGATACAGGGTTTTGTGGACAGGCTGCTGTTAGGGCAATTAATACCCTTCAGAGTGCTGCTGTTAACAGTCTTACTCTTTCCTTAGATTCCTTTGTGGTGGGGATGCCCATCACATTTAGGTTTAGGTTGGACATTAGGAAAATTCTTCTTCCCTGAAAGGGTTGTCGAGGCCTGGAACTGGCTGCCCAGGGCAACACTGAAGTCCCCATCCCTAGAGGGACTGAAAATCCATGGAGATGTGGTGCTGAGGGACATGGTTTAGTCGTGACCTGATGTGGTGGGTTGAAATTTTCTCCCCCCCCAACATTAAATTTGCCAGACCATCTCAGCTGGAAGCAAATGAAAGCTGTGTTTACAAGCAAAACTACAATCTATAATGGAATGCAATGAATATGTACAAATACAATATTTACAGGGATTTACAATCAATAAACAGCACAAGGACCCTCCTGGTCAAAGACCAGGGGAAGCTAATAGCTTCTCCCTCCCTGTTCCTCCTTATCTCCTTGTACACAAAAGGGACAAGAGACAGGAGCAGAGATATATTGACTTAGCCTAAACAATGCAGCCAAGGTCAAGCAGAAGCCAACAGAAACACAAAGTCAGTATCTCCCAGCCAGAGGCAGTGAGAAGAGAGAGAAATTGGTTTGCAAACTAAGTCTTATGCTAGAGAACTCTCCAATGGGGTTGTTTAGAATCACAGAATCACCAAGGTTGGAAGAGACATCATAGATCAAGTCCAACCTGTCACCACAGACCTCATGACTTAACCATGGCACTAAGTGCCACGTCCGGTCCCCTTGTGAACACCTCCAGGGATAGTGACTTCACCACCTCCCTGGGCAGCACATTCCAATGCCTAACAACTCCCTCAGGGAAGAACTTTCTCCTCACCTCCAGCCTAAACTTCCCCTGGTGCAGCTTGAGACTGTGTCCTCTTGTTCTGGCGCTGGTTGCCTGGGAGAAGAGACCAGCCCCCTCCTAGCTACAACCACGCTTCAGGTAGTTGTAGAGGGCAATAAGATCTCCCCTGAGCCTCCTCCAGGCTAAACAATCCCAGCTCCCTCAGCCTCTCCCCAGCCTCATTGCCCTTCTCTGGACACATTCAAGTGTCTCGATGTCCTTCTTAAACTGAGTACCTATCATTATTTTCCTTTTCACACCCAATAGTGATTTATTTACATTTTACCACTTTCTGTTCAAGATCTGTGAACAATTTTAAAGGCATAGCCTAAAAGTACCACTGCTGGCAGTGCTGGGTTAATGGTTGGACGTGATGATCTTGGAGGTCTCTTCCAGCCAAAATAAATCGATGTTTCTCTTATTCTAGGATGACCAGTAGCAGCTGGACAGTGACTTACAAGTGACTCTTTTTGTTCAGTATGTACTGGTGGAGGCTTTTGTCTGCTGCTTTGCAGTCATGAGCTGCTCTGTGTGCAATATCCTGCCTCTCTCTTTTGTGCAATCTCACCCCAGGATTAATAGAGTGGCTACACAAGCAGAAGTTTGGCTATCTGTGCCAACTACTCCTCTGAGGTGATCATGGAAGGTTGTAACTGTATTGTGGGTTAGACTTGACCTGAAAATAGCCAGAATTGAGATTGGAGGGTTTATGATTGTTTAAATACCTTTACTGCAGGATGGTTCGTGGTGCATTCCCAGCTTCTTGTTTTGGATCAAAAGCAGCATTGTGTTTGCAATTGAGGCCATCCTGGGCTTTGTTCCCCGTGAACTGAAGCAGGAGAAGGCTGGGTGGGGAAACCAGTGCTGCTGCAATTACATTGAATAATTGATTATTTGAATGACATTAGAGGGGGAAAAAAGGAGGTGAGAAAATAGACTGTGTTAGTTAGCAGTCAACTTGAGGGAATTCACATCTCCTGAAATTTAACTTCAGTGCTATGCTTTTGTTGCTGTTCTCTGTGTTTACATTATTGCAGTTCTCAGGAGAACAAACAAGGAGTTTCTTCAAAACTTTCTCATTTTTGTTATACCTCTGGGCTTCTAATTTGCATTTGCCTTACTTTGCCTTTTGCTTTTGCTTTCATTCTATGCGTTCTGTGTGGCTATTCATCCCTCCTGTGTCCAGCGTGACTTCCGTAATGCCCATCAGTGGCCTTAGGTGATGCTCTAGGAATCTATAGTGGTCCAACAGCAGGTGTGTGGCTGAGTGCTCCCAAGGTATGCCTAAGAAACTGGCACATCAGGTCCTGTTCTGAGGCCATAAATGTAGATGGATTTATTTAGGAATCCTCTCTAATTTCTCCTTGTCACTCCAGTAACTCTGCTAAGAAGAGTAAAAAAGTTAAGAAAAATGCAGGGATTAAAAATGTTTTAGCAGAGCTTTGTCTGAGAGGATTTTTTTCTTCAAGTCCTGTGTCTTAAAAGTCTGAGTGTCATATATGTTTGCTGGAGGGAAGAAGCACTGGTGGCTTTATGCCATGATGTTGCTACAAGGAGGGAAGTCCTAGTGAAGGGTAACTTTGAGTGTCATTGGGCTGCCATTAGCTCATGGGTTTTGTTTTGCCATGGCAGGTGTTTATTAAGCTCATCACATCCAGCTGTGAGCACAGCACAGGCCTGCCAGCTGCTGCTGTATGGTTAAGTATTTTCTGCTCAGAATGCACAGCAAGGGTCTTGAAATCTCAAAGTAAAACAACCCCCAAAAAGCCCCAAAGAGGCAATTGTGTGGGCAGCAGGACCAGGACAGGGATTGTCCCCCTGTACAAGTGAGGCTACACCTTGAGTACTAGATTCAGTTTTGGGTCCCTCACAGCTTCACAAAGAGCACAAATCCTGTGAGGAATGGCTGAGAGAAATGGGCTTGTTCAGCCTAGAGAGAAGGAGGCTGAGGGGAGACCTTCTGGCTCTCTACAACTCCTTGAAATGGGGCTGGAGCTGGGATGGAGTCCATCTCTTCTCCCTAGTAAAAAGTGACAGGACAAGAGAAGACATGGTCTCAAGTTATGCCAGAGGAGGTTTAAGTTGGATACTAGGAACAATTTCTCCCCCAAAAGGGAAGAACTGTCCTCTAAACCAGGAAAGCCTGAAGCAGGCTGCCCAGGGCAGTGGTGGAGTCCTCATCCCTAGAGGAGTTTCACAGCCATGTAGATGTGGTGGTGCTGGAGAGCCATGGTTTAGTGGTGACCTGGCAGTGTTTGGTTAATGGTTGGACTCGATCTGAAAGTTTCTTTCCAAAGCAGTTCTATGATTCTGTGTTGTGTAAGGAGCTTGTGACAGGTCACAAAACTTGGGTGGAGCATGATGAGATGAGTAAATTTGTTATTAGATATCAGTGGCAGGAAAGGCTGGCTGGCACTGTTTCAGGACATCTCTCTGTGTCAGAACGGTGACTTAGTTAATTGCTCAGCTAATTATTAGTTAATTGTGTTTTTTTTTTTTTAATGTGAACTCAGGGCAAAGCAAACTTGGAAACTTCAGCTGCAGATTCTTGATAATACATGCCCACAGTTAGACACAGCCCAAAGTAATGGCAGCAGGGATCACATGCTCGAGCTGATATTTATGTAGGACTCGACCTTGACTCTTTTTGCTCCCTTCCTTCCACTTCAATATTTTAAAAAGGAAAGTAAACACAGGTGAAGAATTATTTGTAGTGCATCCTGTTCCCCAGGATGCCTCTCTCCAGATAATAACTTTGATTCCGGAGATATTAAGGAGGAGGAAAATGTTTACATTGCCATTTTATAGCAAGGGGAATGGAGCACAAGAACATTATGTGTAGCAGATTTATAATTACACAAGGGAAATGACTTAAAATGTATTGAAGATAAGCATGAATCAAGGTCTTCCCCTCCCTCAGTCCATGATGATACTTTACTGCTAGTTAATTCTTCTAGAAGTAAATATATTGCAGCCTTTTGCACTCTCTCTGCTCCTGGTTTTCCAGGAGCACTGAAGAGCTCTTCCTTGCCAGGCTTGCATTTTGTAATCTTGCAGGTGAAAATGAAACCTTGCACTTTTTAGTTACCTTTGGCTTTCCTTGGTGACAAAACAGCCTATTGACTGTTGTACTGAAATCATGCAAATTGTGTGAGAAGCACATTCCCTTCACAATGCTCTCTATGCTAGCAGGAATTCCTGCTTCGAGAGGCACTCAGGCAGGGAATAGATGAATATTTTGAGGTCAGGGATTTGGAGGCTCAGGTCTTCTGTTCAAAGCTCTGTGCCCATCTTGTTTTATAACCCTGGGCATGTTAATTTTCCTGTGTCACAAGTCTATTGTAAATAGCATATATGTTGGTTGGGGTGGTTGGTTTTCTTTCCTCTCTCACAGGAACTTGTGAAATATTTCAGGGTCTCCTGATGAAAGGCAGAATGGGTGCACTGTGTTTGCAGGCTGGCTCCCCTCTCGCTCCCAATAGCAGGCCATACTTGCTCGAGAAGGTTTGATCAGATCTTGACTGTCATTCATAAATCAATGCAATACATTAAATCACTAGAGCTGCCTTCTTTTTTTTTCATTTCTTTTTACTTTCCAAAAGGTTCTTATGAACACCGAGTGGTGCAGAGCTCCTCCTTGTAGGAAGCGATCCCAGACCTTTACTAACCAGTCGAAATGAGAACTGTCAGAACATATGTACTGAAGTCTGTGTCTTCCACAACTTCAGAGTGTGGCAGTTTTGTGTCTTAAACTCTTCTGCTGTTGCTGTCTTTCATAGCCAAAGCATAGAGGTCAGGGTTAGAAATGAAACTGCCTTCACTGTGTGGAGGAATAAGATTTCCCTTGAGGTTGTTGGCAGAAGGCAGTTGTCGCTGTCTTTGGGGAGCTCCTTCAAGGTTAGGGACTGCTTGTAACTTTTTTAACAGGAGAAACTGATGATGTTTGCTCAAGGATATGGGTGTCTTCCTCCTCCAGGATGAGTTTTGTGCTTCCTTGGGTAGAAGCAAACTCCTGCAAGTGAGCCCTTGACCCATGTGTGTGCTAGCACTCCTTTCCTCCTTGCATCTAGTCAGAGTTGTGCCATACACAGCCCTGCATGTTGGAGTAGTGCCTGAACGAGCAGTGGACCACAGTTGCGTTGCTTTGGCACGGTGAATGCCTGGGGATCTCAGTCATAAGTGGATTCTGGATCTTGGCTTTTCAGAAGGTGCTCTGTGGCAGGTGACAGATGCATCAAGGCAGGGCAGACACTGATCTGCACAGAGCTGACAGTATTCTTTGTCAGGAAGACAGTGTGATAGGAAGTACACAAATGCTGGGAAGGGAGAGAGATTTGTTTTTTACATTTGAGAGGTTGTTCAGAATTGATTTGGGGGTGAGACCATCTTTGTCATTTGTGACTGCTTTATGTCTAGGAGGCAAAGTTTAATGCACATCTTCTGGGCACTGGGGGCACTTGCAATGGACCCAGGTCATTCTTTTTGATTTTTGTCGTAGAATGACAAGTTTGAGAGTGGTGAAGCAATGGACTACTCAGCTATGTTACTGGTTTTTCCTTTTGAATAAACAAAGCATTTAACCTGACTTCTCTGTTAATCTCCCCCTGGCCCAAAACAGTTTCTATTATCTTTATCATGTAGTTTATGCAAGCACTGAGGATACTTCCCATTTACAAGACACAAAATGGTACTTTCCACCTTCTTCATCTGTGGTTGCTCAAGTGTACACAGAGAGCTATGCAACTGTTACAGTACATGGAATTGATACTGGAACTGAACTGCAGAATGGCCCAGCTAAGACAGGACCTCTAGAGATGTTCCTGTCCAACCCTCTGCTCAACACGGCATCGCCTCCTCCATCAGGTTGCCCAGAGCTGAATTCAGAAAGGTTTTGAATGCATCTAAAGATAGAGACCCACAGCCTCTTTGGGCAACCTGTGGCAGTGTTGGACCACATCCACTACAGAAAAGCTTTTTATTTTCATGTTTAAATGGAACTTCTTGTATTTCAGTTCATGCCCTTTACCTTTTGCCTGGAGAGGAGTCTGGCTTAATCTTCTTTACTCCTTCTTCCTATTGGGCTCTTAGGACACTAAGATCCCCATGAACCTGCAGGAGGCTGAGCCTCTCCCAGCCTCTCCTTCTACACCAGATGCTCCAATTCCTTTCCCATCTCTGTGGCCTTTTGCTGGATTTGCACCAGTGCCTCCTTGTCTCTCTTGTCATAGCTACCTGTGCATGCACAAGCACATTTGAACTCTCTGCCCATGCCTGTGCAGCTCTAATGCAAGACTTGTTTGGATTTGCACATTTTGTCTGTTTTCACACGTATATTGCAGCATTTTGTTTGGAGCTAGCTGATACAAAGGGCAGGCTTTCCCAGGTGGCCCTTGTTTGATTAAATGTCAGTGTGTGCTTCATCAAATATTTGGCTTTGCTGAATAAATTGGTGTATTATGTTAGCTCATCCTGCTCTACTGTCTCGGTGCTGTCCACTAGGTACAGGAAGGTAATAATCAGCGTGTCAGTAGCTGTTACATTTTCATCTATGGGAAAACATACTCATTCTTTTTTGAGACACTATAGAAGAGGCAAGAGATTTGTTGGTGAAACACTGACTTATCCAGAATGTTTTCTGCTTGAAACATAGATATTTTTAAGGACATCTTGAACAATATTTTCTTATTCAGCTCTTTTAGAGACCTGAAAAGGCTTCTAGTCCTTGGATGTCCCAAAAGTCTGGAGGTATCCCTGCTGTCCAGGAGACTGGAAATAAATCACAGAATCACCAAGGTTGGAAGAGACCTCAAAGATCATGAAGTCCAACTTCTCACCACAGACCTCATGACTAAACCATGGCACCAAGTGCCACGTCCAATCCCCTCTTGAACACCTCCAGGGATGGTGACACCACCACCTCCCTGGGCAGCACATTCCAATGGCTAACAACTCTCTCTGTGAAGAACTTTCTCCTCACCTCGAGCCTAAACTTCCCCAGGTGCAGCTTGAGACTGTGTCCTCTTGTTCTGTCACTGGTTGCTTGAGAGAAGAGACCAACTCCCTCCTGGCTACATCCTCCCTTCAGGTAGTTGCAGACAGCAATAAGGTCTCCCCTGAGCCTGCTCTTCTCCAGGCTAAACAACCCCAGTTCCCTCAGCCTCTCCTCGTAGGGCTTGTGCTCAAGGCCTCTCCCCACCTCGTTGGAGGTGGTGTGGCCAATGTCCCTGGTGGTGTTTAAGAAGAGCCTGGATGAAGCACTTAGTGCCATGGTCTAGTTGATTAGTTAGGATTTGGTGATCAGTTGGACTTGATGATCTTGGAGATCTCTTCCAACCTGGTTGATTGTATTCTATGATTTTCTATGAATGTCTTTCTTAAACTGAGGGGCCCAGAGCTGGACACAGTACTCAAGTACAACTGAGGGAGAGTTTGAATTCTCTAAATTGAAAAACAAACAAACAACAAACAGAAAAGAAGAAAATAAATGTATCCTCTTAGAGTATGTTGAAGGAATTGAGGCTGCTGGGGGGTGTAACTTAAAATCTGAGCGCTTTTGTTGGGAAGGGTGCTACAAAGTATAGAGTTGTGTGGTTGATACCTTCAAATCCCCCCTTTTTTTGTTTGGTTTGGTTTTTTCTTGGCAGCATTGAATTTTAGATGTAACTTTTATATTTGTTGACATCTCCAAATAGCACAGCAGCCTTTGTAGGAAAAAGGGAAGGGCTTTTTCAGTGATGGATTGAAACTACTAGTTAAAACTCTCCATGGCAGTAGATTCCTGCCCTGTGTTGTGGATGTGGGCTGTCTGCCCAAGTCCATCTCGGCTTAATCTGGCCTATGGTTGTTCATTCCTGTTGTTCATGCATGGCTCTATTGGTACTTCTTGTTCCCATTACAGGACTGATAGCATTGCTGCTCTGCCTGCTCGCACCAATCTTATTTAAATTTAATGATTTGCAAAATATTACTTTGCCTGGCTGCTTGCACTAGCCTGTAAACTGCAAGCACTGCAAGTAGCTCTTAGAAGCACATTTAAATAGTATTTTAAATGCATGGGTTTAAATCACAGAATGGTTTGGGTTGCAAGGGACCTTCCGAAGTCATCCAGTCCAACCCCCCCTGCAGTGAGCAGGGACATCTGCAACTAGAGGAGGTTGCTCTGAGCCCCAAACAACCCGATGTGGAGTGGTTCCAGGCACAGGGCATCTGCCATGTCTTTGGGCAACCTGTGCCAGGTCATCCTCAGTGTAAAAACATGTCATCTTCTCTCCAGTCTAAATCTCCCTCTTTTAGTTTCAAACCATCACTCCTTGTCCTGTCACAACAGGCACTGCTCAAATGTCTGTCTCCAGCTTTCTTTTTGTCCCCTTTTAAGCGTTGGAAGGTCACCAGAAGGTCTCCCTGGAGCCTTCTCTTCTCCAGGGTTTCAGCAGAGTGGAGCAGAGGGGCAGATCCCCTCCCTCCACAGACAAAAAGAAAAAGCTCCTTGGGGAGGTCAGGCCTCTGCTCCAAACTCCTGCTGCTGTAGGAGTTTGAGAAGACGCATGCATTTGAAAGACAGGAGTTTGAAAGGCACAGGCACTTCTATAGACCCCTCTGTGTAAGAGTGTGCCTTTTTTTCCCGAGCTGTTTTTTGGCTCAGCTGGTTGCCAAGATCATACAGGCTGTAGAGAGGCTTTGGTTAGTATCTGGGTGCTCACATGCTGTATTGCTAGAAGCCCTTGCAAAATGCAAGGGAACTTGAGGAGCTTGAGAGGAAGAGGGAGCAAAGCAAACTATGAAAGAGGAACTGTCTGTGCTGAGCTTGGGCACTGCAGGTGGATGTAAAACAGTGGTCATGTGCCTCTTTTCTGGAGTATCCTAGCCATGCTGAGCTCCATATGCCCTCCTAACAGGGCTCTTAGCAGCTGGAGGAAGGTGAGGATTTCTTAATCCCTAAGAAACTGTAGGAGGACCTGGGCTGCTGTTAGTCTGCTCAAGCACTTGCTGTCCCACAGATGGCTTAAGAGCATTGGCTCACAGTCCACTGTTCTCTGGTCCATCCCATGCCTGACGTAGTAATCTCCACCCTAGTTTGCATTGTCAGGAGGCAGATAGGCTGGAAGAGATGCTCTTGCCTGCTCTGTCAGGTGGATGCTGTTGCTTGCTCAGGGTCCTCAGGTCTTGGAGGGTCCTGGGTGCATAAGAGCCAAAACTGTGCCTTGGATGCCAGGTGTGTGTTACATGCATCCTGGACCATATTTCTGCAGAGGGTGATGCTGATACCTTGTTCTGACAATATCTTGGAAAGTAAACACTAAAAAAGAGCTGTGATACCTGATAATGGGGAAGGCTGTAGTTTGTCTTCTTATAAGTTGCTGTTTCAGGGTTCTGGTAGCAAACTCCCTTATAATACATATTTTTTTTCCTGTCTTTTAAAGGAGGAATCCAGAGGGGCATTGCCTTGTTTAATGCCCCCCTTTGTAATCATAGAATGGCCTGAGTTGGAAGGGACCTAAACCCCTGCCATGGGGTTCTTAGCACTGAATTTTTAACTCAATATATTTTAAAATTAACTGTTAAATAAGTGCATCTTCTGTTTCTTCTGATTCTTGAAGAGTCTTAAGAGCTGACCAAGAGCTATTGGACAGCTGTATTCACTTAGGCATGTGGTTGTGGTGACAACAAGGTTCATAAACTCAAAACCTTTGGAGGGAATAGGAAGACAGGAAAAAAGCTGTGGCAGTTTTCACTGTGTTCTTGGATCGTTGCTTAATGTTTCTCTGTTGGAACCAGGTTCTCTGTTACAGGGGGTTGCAATTGAGTTTGTTTTACTGATGAGAAAAGCCTTGATCAATACTCAATACATACTTGTTGAGGAGCTTTCTTTAGAGAATGTGGAAAGTCATTTTGCTTCATTTCAGAATAAAACATTGCTTTGCACTGAACAATTAAAATCTATTGATTTTTAACTTTGGCGGTATTAAAGGAAGGAAGTTAATGTCAGCTCCTAAATTGCTTTCTTTTAGTGCTGTTCTGTCATCCAGATAAAGCCTTGCACATCTAGCCAGCTACTTCTGTTTTCCTCAGCACCTTCCGCTCTCTTGGAATGCCTCTGCTAAGCTGTAGCTATGCACACACTGCTGCTTGTCAGAACTGCCAACAGGTGTCTGTTGACTCACGAGGAAATGTTTCTGAATTCAATAGTAAGGGAAGTGTGAACCTGAAGCCTCAGCTGGCTTTAGGAAGCTGCTGAATTTCAGCTAAGTTGTGGTGTGTTTCTCTCCTCCGTGTTCATCTCATGCCTGCCATGTGTGGTGTTGTTTTTCCCCCTGTGATCAAAAATACCAAGTTGTAAATGTTATCCCAAATCGGAGCTTGAGGCAAGTGAAGCTGTTGAGGGTTTCTCTTTGATTTGAAGCATGTTATCAAGAATTGTGCCGCAGAGAACTAGGGAAGTGGTTGTCCTCTGTACTCAGCACTGGTGAGGCCACACCTTGAGTACTGAGTTCAATTTTGGGGCTCTCACTGCGAGAAAAGACAGTGAGGTTCTGGAGAATGAAGTTGGTGAAAGGCTTGGAGAGCAGGGCTGGTGAGGAGCAGCTGAGGGAACTGGGGTTGTTCAGCCTGAAGAAT
This sequence comes from Dryobates pubescens, assembly GCF_014839835.1. NCBI lineage: Eukaryota > Metazoa > Chordata > Aves > Piciformes > Picidae > Dryobates > Dryobates pubescens. The sequence continues at coordinate 14,176,229 of NC_071637.1, forward strand.
AGGAAGCTGGGGAGAGAGATTTTTGCTCTCTATGACTCCCTGAAAGGAGATTAGAGTGAGTTGTGGGGATTGGTTTCTACTCCCAAGTAACAAGTGATAGGATGAGAGGAAATGGCCTCAAATTGCACCAGGTGAAGTTTAGGTTGGGTATTAGAAGGAACTTCTTCCCTGAAAGGGTTCTCAAAGACCAGGACAAACTCCCCAGGGAGGTAGTTGAATCTCCATCCCTGGAGGGGTTGAAAGGATGCAGAGATGTGGTGTAGTACCAGACTTGGTAGAGTTAGATAATGGTTTTACTTGATCTTAAAGGTCTTTTCCAGCCACAATTATTCTGTGGTTCTATCATCTGCACAATCCAGTGACCCCTGCTGAGAAAACAAAGCTGGGGATAACCCTACTGCTCCCACAACACCGCATGGCATACTGCAAGGAAATGATTTTGCCTCCTCAAAATAAACTATTTGAACAGGTTTTGGGGTTGGTTGGATTTTGGTTGCTGTGCTTGGGATTTTTTTTGGTGTCATCAACCCCCTCTTTTAGGGTTATACTCAAAATAATGTAACTGCTTGTAATTCAGTGTGCATTCTCCTCTTTTGACTCTTCAGCCCTCCAGGTTTTTCTGTATCTTTAGTTTTGAGCTACAAAGGTTGAAGAGTGCATGTCTGTGTATATACATTTGTTCACAAGGTCCAGTGTAGGAAAGAACAAAGGCTTTTTGGGGAGGTCTTGGAGAGTTTTTAATTTTAATGGAGTTGAAAGGTTGATTAGCAGTCTCATAAGGAGATGCTGTGATTTTGTTGTGAAATTCTTTTGCTATTCATTATAGAAGACAATAATTTTTTCATAGAATTAACCAGGTTGGAACAGACCTTTGAGATCGAGTCCAACCTCACATCCAACACTATCTAATCACCAAACACCGAGCACCCTATTCAGTCTCTTCCTAAACACCTCCAGTGATGGTGACTCTACCACCTCCCTGGGCAGCACATCCCAATGGCCAATCTCTCTCTCTATGAAGAGCTTCTTCCTAACATCCAGCCTAAACTTCCCCTGGCACAGCTTGAGACTGTGTCTTCTTGTTCTGGTGCTGGCTGCCTGGGAGAAAAGACCAACCTCCACCTGGCTACAACCTCCCTTCAGGTAGCTGTAGAGAGCAATAAGGTCTCCCCTGAGCCGCCTCCTCTCCAGGCTAAGCAACCCCAGCTCCCTCAGCCTCTCCTCACAGGGCTGTGCTCCAAGCCGCTCCCCAGCTTTGGTGCCTTTCTCTGGACTCGTTCCAGCAACTCAACATCTTTCCTAAACTGAGGGGCCCAGAACTGGACACAGTACTCAAGGTGTGGCCTAACCAGTGCTGAGTACAGGGGCACAATGACCTTAGTAAAGGTAAACAACAGTGCTGGAAAAGTCTGTGGAAAAATTGCAGTTTACATATATGGGCCACAGCATCCTTTCAGGTATGGTAATTTCCAGTGGAGCCAAGAAGGATGCTTAGGAAAAGGCTTGAGGGAGAGAGCTGGCAGATGAATTTTTAAACTGTACAAACCCTGTGTTTCTGATCTCTTGCTTTCACTGATGCCGCTCGCAGATGAAATGTAAGCATGTGAATTTTGGATGTGACATCAGCTATGTGGAGGAGACATGAAGGTGTTCTTTGAATGTATTTCGAGTTGTGCATTGACAACTGAGCAGCTGTGCTCAAGGGTCCATTTCAAAGCCCATCAGAGTATGTGGGACCACTCCTGTTGACCTGTTGGGGCTGACTCACAACCATTCCCTCCTTTCAGCTTTCTTGGAAACCAGGAGTCCCACCAATTTCTAAGTCATTTTTCTTGTAGTGAGCTTCTCTTGTCAGCATATCTGTTTGCAGACCTTAGGATTATTACCAACAATTCAGCTGACAGGCCAAGCACTTGTAGGAGGTGAAGGTGCTCAGTTCAAGTTCCAACAGGGACAGAGACCTTACGCCACTTTGTGAATCCTCACGCTGTCAATACTTGGTGGTTCTCCTTCTGTGTTGGAATATTGCCCTTTCTGGAAAAGCAAACATTTGCTCTTCCCTCATTCCAATCCTGGGCTGTGAGAGAAAGGTGGTGATTACTGCTTCATACCAAGTGTCTAAAATGCATCTAGCTGCTACTCTGTGTTTTAAATGCCAACTTGTTTTTCTGCTTGGGTTGCTGAAAATAATGCGTGTGTGTAACTGCTGGGTAGCAAGTGCAGATGGAGGCCCTAACTGACTTGAGATTTTGGGGGGTAAATTGACCCAGTATTAAAAGGATTAATCATACATGTGGAAGTTGTGCATGTAGCTTCACTTCTGCTGGATGTAAAGCTTCTCTGGCACCTCCAGTATTATAGCTGGGCTGAAGTCCAGACATAAAAAACGGTCAGTAACGATTGCCAGCTACTCTGGCGAGGAACCAATTATCCCATCCTGTTTCCATCCCTCTATGCACATGTCAATAAATAATCACTCAGCCATGATCCTAATCAACAGTCTCTGATTTTAACATGTGTGTCCTGAAAGCTTATAAACTATCACTGGTGGCAAACCTCAAACTGCCTTTACTCATTTGTATTTCTTTCGATCCGGTAAAATACCGATTAAGGCCTTAAGTTGTTTGACCACACTTAAAGTATGCTATGGAAAATCAGTTACACTTTGCTGGGACTGATCCATATTGACACACAAATACCCATGGACCGTGTGAACAGGGGTGGAAAAGTGCCTCAGCACTGAATAATGGGATGCTGTGCAGCAAATAACTGCAGTTCTGCCTGCTTTGGAGCTGCTCACCTCTGAAAGTTGTGCAAAGTGACTTTGTAGTTGTTCTTGTTTGCAAGAAGATCTGCAGTAAGCTGCTCTGCATGCAAAGTATGCATCCTCAAGACTTTAAGACAAAGCTAAGATTAAAAGTAGCACTTCATAAACAGACAGTTAGTGGTAGATGCTGATAGAGATGAGGGATTTATATTTTGTTTGTTTATATAAGGCTGTGGGGTGGTGGCTTTAGTGGTAGTTGTGAAGGCAGCATGTTCCCAGCATTTCCTGTAGATTCCCCTGCCCACAGCCAAGCTGTGCTTGGAAAATAATGATCACTTCAGCACTTTGGTTTGTATCAGAACTACAGCAGACAGCATCAGGTTGGTTCTTGGGCTCTGGAAAGCAGAGCAGCTGTGGCTGTGTGCAAGCTGGTGTTTGTGTTTCTCTGTGGTGTGCCCTGTACTGCTGGAAAACAAGCAGTTGTAGGGAAAATTAGAATGACTAGAGCATGGGTTTTCCTAAGGACCCCTGGCACTGCATTCACTGTTGCTGTGAATCAGAGGTTTAGCTTGGAAGGGACCTTTAAGGGTCATCCAGTCCAACCGTCTTGCAGTCAGCAGGGACATCTGCAACTAGAGCAGGTTGCTCAGAGCCCCAAACAACCTGGCCTGGAATGGTTTCAGGGCTTTCTACCACCTCTCTGGGAAACATGGGCCAGTGTCTCATCACCTTTGCCTTAAAAGATTTTCTACTCTCTCTCTAGTTTAAATCTCCCTCTTTTAGTTTCAAACCATCACTCTTTGTCCTGTCGCAATACTCCCTGCTCAAAAGTCTTTCCCCAGCTTTCTGATCTGCCTCTTTAAGCAATGAAAGGCCAAATGGTCTCCATGCAGCTGAACAATCCCAATTCTCTCAGCCTGGCCTCACGGCAGAGGGTTTCCAGCCCTTGCATTGTTGTGGCCTCCTCTGGCCCTGCTCCAACAGGTCCCTGTCTGTGCTGTGGTCTCCAGAGCTGGATGCAGTACTGTAGGTGGGATCCCAATATTGTGTGAGATGCATCTTTAACTTTGATGACACGTTCTCTTCTGCATGTTGAGGAGCAGATGTCCTTTTAGTTTAGGGCTTAACATGTGAATGTGGCAAGAGTGGCATAGGAATTGCTGCTGGAGTAGGACACTGAGGCTCTGCAGGCAGAGAATGATGTTTGCCAGAAGCAGAGTTTAATGTTAAATGTAAATGCAGGGCTGCAGATGGCATTCTCAGGCTTTGAGCATGTGAATTCAAGCTGTTGCTGAGATAGTTTTCAGTTGTCTTTCAACATGGAGAAGCACAAATTGGACTTGGGTTTTCCTTTTGTTTTGAAGAGGACAGATTGCTCATTTTATATCTGACAGCGTTTTGCAGTGAAGAAAGCAAGTTCTCCCAGAGTTACAGGTGTGAGGTGCTTGGGCTGTGAAAGGTGGTTTCTTCTTGCTGCTTTGGTTACCTAATCCCAGCCACGTTGTGTTTCGTGCATCACTCATGATTTAATTTGTCATCATGCGATCAGAGAACGGTTTTGGATGGAAAAGATCTTTCAGATTGAGTCCAAGCATCAACCCAGCACCACTATGGCCATTAAATTATGTCCCAAAGTGCCAGACATGTTTGGGGTGTTTTTAACTCTGTGAACTTTGTGTCCAGATTTCAATCAAATACTTCTTTACTTGTTTGTTTTATTTATTATGAATGGACAGGTGTTGCTTTATTACTGATACTCCCAGAAGAAACTGGGCTAAGTAGCAGCATTCTAACCATTAGCATTTTGTTCTTTCAGTTGAATGTGTCTCTCTTTTTACACCCAGTCCTTGCTCCAAATTGTTTGCTGTGTGTTAGCAACTGGTTCACCCTCATCCCATCTTGCACTGTAGTACAGTGTGAGTTATAACACCATCAATTTTGAAACCTTCTCTGGAGATGAACTAAAACATTCCATGTAAAAGTGGTGATGTTTTGATTTGGCAGCATCTTGAAGGTAGTAAAAATCCTTCTCTGTGCTGCACCGAAACCTTGGAGGGCTGAGCCCAGAGAGTGGTGGTGAATGGTGCCACATCCAGCTGGCAGGCAGTCACTAGTGATGTCCCCCAGGGATCAGTGCTGTGCCCCATGTTCTTTAATATCTTTATTGATGATCTGGATGAGGGGATTGAGTTCATCATCAGTAAATTTGCAGATGACACCAAGCTGGGGACAGGTTTTGATCTGTTAGAGTGTAGGAGAGCACTGCAGAGGGACCTTGACAGGCTGGGCGGAGTCCAAGGGCATGAGATTCAACACATCTCAGTGCCAGGTTCTGCACATTGGCCACAACAACCCTATGCAGTGCTACAGGCAGGGGTCAGAGTGGCTGGAGAGCGGCCAGGCAGAAAAGGACCTGGAGGTACTGGTTGATAGTAGGCTGAACATGAGCCAGTAGTGTGCCCAGGTGGCCAAGATGGCCAATGGAAGAGACTGGATGGGATGCTTGGTGCCATGGTTTAGTTGATTAGATGGTGTTGGATGATAGGTTGGACTCGATGATCTTGAAGGTCTCTTCCAACCTGGTTTATTCTATTCTATTCTGTGTTCTTGTTGGCTGTTGATGTTTATTTTCCTGCCTTTCTTGGTGTGCACCAATGAGGTGCATCCATATAAATCAGTTATTTGAGATTGGGTAAGGTATGGCCATGGTGAGCATGGCTCAAAAGGAGGTGGGGAAAAAACAAAGCTTTGTCCCGTCTAAATAGGCAGAGCCACAATTAAAGTGATTTGTGTGTGAGAGAATGTGTCCAGAGGGTTATCTGCAAAATATTTGGGAAGCTTAACTTTTATTGCTTTGGAGCAAGTTAATGGCAGTTGTCACTGCACTGAACATGGAAAATTCCATAATGTGAACATACTCTGTGCCAAAGAAAACTTGATGGTGCTGTGGATGACACAATCAATAGAGAAAGAAGGATGAGCAGGTCAATAATTTCAGATGGCTCTTCTGATTCGGAGAGAGGCACAGCATTGATTTGTAAAATAAGAGTATGGATGCAGCAGTTAAAATACGCTGTGTGTACATGCATTAGATAATAAAATAATGTGGAATGCCCTGAGCCTCAATCAAAGGCAGACAGCAAATCATCAAACAGCAGCACACGTCCCTGCTGAAGCAGGAGGCTATGAAGCATGCAGATGAACACTGGAGCCAGGCAGGATGAGAGAGGGAAAATAAAACCCAGAGAAGCTGTTGATCCATCAGGAAGATGAACAGTCCTTGCTCCACACGGTGTAGTTGTCCTGCATGATGCCGTGTGAGAATTGAAGTGCTGGAGGATCGCAGCAAAGCGAAAAGCAGGAGCAGCTGATTTGGTTTGTTGCTGTGGACACCCCAAAGCTTTAGCAGGCACATTCAGACAGCTGTTTGGGGAATTAATTCAGTATCTAGAATCAGGGAAATTCAACTTCCTCTTCTGATGTACCCTGCATTTGCCAATACAGACACAGAGAGAGCAGAGCTGACTTCAGCTGGGACTCAGTGATGTGCCAGGATTTTGTTTATTTTGTTCTTAGTGACCATTGGAATGTGCTGCCCAGGGAGGTGGTGGAGTCCCCATCACTGGAGGTGTTTAGGAAGAGACTGAATGGGGTACTTGGTGCCATGGTTTAGTTGATTAGATAGTGTTGGGTGATGGGTTGGACTTGATGATCCCAAAGGTCTCTTCCAACCTGGTCTGGTCTATTCTATTCTATGCTATTCTATGACTCAATTCTGTTTATAACCTGCCTGGTGCACCCTCTCCTAGCCTGTTCCCTAAAATGGTACTGAATTTATGGTAACAAATGTTGCATGATTTCACTGTTCACAGGGTGTGAAGTGGGGAAATCCAGCGATACCACATAACTAGGTAGGGTCAGATGCCATGCCTACAAAAACAGCAGCAAGCCTCTGTGTCTGGATGAGAAAAAGACTCTCTGACCAAATGTTTGTGGTAGAATTGTGTTTAAAAACCAGTAAACTGCCTGTGTCCTGTGGCACTTCAGTGGCCATTCCCTGGCCCCCTGTGATTTTTAATCATCTTGTGTTTCTAGATAAGCATTTCACTGATAATACGCCATAGGCTGCACTGCTTCAGGTTTGAGTACATCTTGAGCTAAATCAGATGGGGTTTGTGTGTGATGGGGGTTAACATCTGAAATTATACCAGGGGTGCTTTAGACTGGATATTTAGAAAGATTTTTTTCCTGCAAGAGTGGTCAGGCATTGGAACAGGCTGCCTAGGGAGGTGGTGGAGTCACCATCCTTAGAGGTGTTGAAGAAACTGGTGGGCATTGGGGCATAGTTTAATGGCCATGGTGGTCTTGGGTTGAAGGTTGGACTCAGTGATCTTGGAGGCCTTTTCCAGCTAAGGCAATTCTGTAATTCTATAAATGTCCTGCTCTGAACACATGAAATTGGGTGTCTGGGCTGCAGTCCTCCCCAGAATTACACTGAGCTGAATATTGATCTGTGGGTGTTCTGGCAGTTTTGATTTCAGGCAGACAGTGGCACAAAACTGTTAAGAATCATATGTACATTTGTGATGCTTAGTATTAAAATGTCTTTCTTTCACTTGTGGTTCTGGAAAGTAGGGGCTTATCTTCCTGGATGCCCCTCCTTTTTTGAGCTGGGTGTGATCTTCACTTGCTTTTGGGAAAACTGCTAATATCAGTGAGAATGAAAAGCTGCAGCCCACTGGTGGTCGATGCCTTTGCTGCAGTGGTGAAGACAGTGACTCCCTCTAAAGGGCAGAATTCGGGAGTCCCCATCCTCTGTCAGCAAAGCTGCAAGGTGAGTCTGGGTGGTTGACTGTGTGCCCTACAGAAGTGTGTGTTGTGTGATCTCTGTGTATTGAATGAGGGGAAAACTTCCAGATGCCAAAACCATAGGACAGGAAGTCCTTCCCACCCAACCGCGCCAAACCAGCCCATGTTTAGGTTAAGACATTGTACAAGCTAAGCACTGTGATTGTGGTTATGATGTGGCAAGCCTCCCATTGGGCTGCTGAGTGAGCTGCTCTGTGCAGGCAGAGGAGACTTCAGAATGCATTAAAGAGTTGTTAGCAGCCTATTGCTGCAGTCTTTGCAGAGCAGATGCCTGAGTGAAGTTCCTGTGAGATTTGACAGAAAAGTGTACTTGAGGATTTGAAACCCTCTGTGCCTATGTTTGTATGACTGGGAGAGATAACAACCAAAATAATTCCTCCAAAACAACTTAGGCCTTTTTAGTTCCTCAGTCTTGCTGTGCATCTAAAAGATGTAATGCCAGAGATAAGGTTGTAGAGAGACGGTGAAGCATTATCTAAATGTTATTGAACTAAAATGCGAGCAAGATCCAACCCAAGCCATTCTATAAATATCTTATTATGAAAGGCTCAGAGATGTTTCTCTTAGCAAATTTAAAATAATCATTAGAATCCTTCAGCAGATTGCTGCTAATTGGATTGAGATTTAAACAGCTTTGTGTGAGTGCAAAGTTAATTAATAGCTCATTACTTTTTAATAAGGCAGAGTCATTTGGAAATAAACGAGATGCTGTGGAGTTTACCACGGATTTGATCTGAGATTGGGCATATCAGTCATTCTTTTTGTGGGAGCAAAGGTTTCTAATTAAGTTGGAAAGGTTAGCTGGTGGGGGGTGAAATGGAAAGGAACAGAATTGATTTCCAAATCCTCAAAAGGTCCTAAGAGCCCTCGGTGTGCGCTGTGCCACAGCGGAGCACCAGCACCGGCTCCTAACCCTGCTCTGCTACTGGGGAGCTGCGTGCTCTAGGAAGCTGAGGCACTGCAGGGCAATGGCAGGACTCTAAAGTCCAAAAACATTGTGTCATTAAACATTTGGAAAAAAGCATCATTTTCAGAAGTGCCTCCTTCATGTCCATATGTTTATGGCTCTTTTCTTGGCAAGTATTTAGTTTTCCTCCGTCACTCTTCCAGAGCTCGCTTGCTTTATCCATTGCCTCCTTTCTCATCTCCTTCATCCTCAGCCTGCTAGCCCAGTGAGGCCACATCTAGAGTACTAGGTCAAGTTCTGGGCTCCCCAGTACAAGAGAGAGCTACTGGAGAGTCCAGTGGAGGCTGTAAAGATGCTGAGGGTCCTGGAGCATCTCTGTGAGGAGGAAAGGCTGAGAGCCCTGGGGCTGTTTAGCCTGGAGAAGAGCCTGAGAGGGGATCTGATCAATGCTGATCAATAGCTAAAGTATGGGGGGTAGGAGGATGGGGCCATACTCTTTTCAGTGGTGCACAGTGACAGGAAAAGGGACAATGTGCACAAACTGGAACCCAGGAGGTTGGTGCCTTTTCTTATGTGCACAGTATCTTCTATTTGCAGGACTGGGGGGTTCTTGGTTTGTTTGAAGGTGTTTTGTTTCTTCTGTGCTTTGTGACTTATGATAAATGTTAAGGTAACTATAAGTTGGATCCATCTTGGTGCTTCTCAGCTTCAGCCTGGAGAAGACGAGGCTCAGGGGAGACTTTATTGCTGTCTACAACTACTTGAAGGGTGGTTGTAGCCAGGTGGGGGTTGGTCTCTTCTCCCAGGCAACCAGCACCAGAACAAGAGGACACAGCCTCAAGCTGTACCAGGGGAAGTTTAGGCTGGAGGTGAGGAGAAAGTTCTTCCCAGAGAGAGTTAGCCATTGGAATGTGCTGCCCAGGGAGGTGGTGGAGTCCCCATCCCTGGAGGTGTTCAAGTGGGGATTGGATGTGGCACTTGGAGCCATGGTTTAGTCATGAGGTCTGTGGTGACAGGTTGGACTTGATGATCTTGGAGGACTCTTCCAACCTTGGTGATTCTGTGATTCTCAGCTTCCCTGCAACTCCTCCTAATTAGAGGAGGAACTTAATCCATGCAAGCTCTCTGTAGGGATTGACTTGGAACATAGATCATCCTACAAGCAGATGAATGGAAATTGAAATATCTGATCTGACAAGGCTATGGAAGAAGACAGCTGAGAGTTGTTTTGATTTTGTGTTTTTTAAAGCTTCTGTCATTTCTGTTACGTTCTTAATGCATACACAGACCACGAGCTGTGCATGCAAAATGCATTTTTGCATTGATGTGCAGATAGCAGCACTGCTTTTATTTACTTTGTTTCTGGAGAATGTAATTCTCTTGAAATGTTTTTTCAAGAGGAATCAGTAACAAATTTGTAATGTGTCTCTCTGCCCACAGCAAGTGTCTCTTCAGGTGACGAATAGCTGGAAAGATGAAATTTGCACCTTCTGCAGGCTGTTTTCCGCCGCTTACCTGCAGACGTATAAATCTTCCATTATTTCCCCCTCCAGCAATGCTGTGAGATGTCTCAGTCTTTTATCTGGCATTTTCATTATGTTTCAGGAATGTTTGAAAGCCATTGTGTTTTCTCTCAGTGAATGTGGCCAGAAGATGGGCTTGGTTGCTGGTTTCCTCCAGGAGACTCATCCACTCTGTTTCTTAGCATCCTGATTCATCAAATGCCAGCTTTTATTACTCTGAAGACATGTAAATATCTATTAAGGAAAACCAGTTTTCCTAGTTCCACAGGTCACAAACTTCTGGTGCTCTTGAGAGCATTAAGAGTGTGACCAGCAGGTTGAGGGAGGTTCTCCTCCTCCTCACCTCTGCCCTAATGAGGCCACATCTGGAGTACTGGATCCAGTTCTGGGCTTCCCTGTTCAAGAAAGGAAGCTACTGGAGAGTCCAGTGGAGGCTATGAAAGTGCTGAGGGACCCGGAGCATCTCTGTGAGGAGGAAAGGCTGAGAGCCCTGGAGCTGTTAAGCCTGAAGAAGAGCAGCCTGAGAGGGGCATCTAATCAATGCTCAGCAACAGCTAAAGGGTGGGTGGCAAGAGGATGAAGCCAGACTCTTTTCAGTGGTGCCCAGTGATAGGACAAGAGGCAGTGGTCACAAACTGGAACCCAGGAGGTTTCATCAGAATGTGAAAAAAATCTTTGGTGTGACAGTGCTGGAGCCCTGGAGCAGGCTGCCCAGACAGGTTGTAGAGTCTCCTTCTCTGGAGAGATTCCAAACCCACCGGGACCTTGTGATCCTGGGCAAGCTGCTGTGGGTGACCCTGCTTTAGCACGATAATTGGACTGGATGACTCCCAGAGGTGCCTTCCAAATCTCACCATTCTGTGATGCTATTTATCTTGTACATGAACACCCTGAAGTGATATTCAGCTGTGAGACCCATTTTTTACCCCTGGGGAGGTGCAGGTGATGCTGGATGTCGGTTTGACCTATCCATAGTTTGGGTGGGTTTTATGTCTTGGTGCCTGGTACACGTTTCATTTCCAAGAAGTCTTTTCTTTCAGTTTAAAGAACAATTAGTGATGAGTAATAACAGTGGTTGATGTTGGCACTCAATATGAATTAGAAAATAGGAGTTGAAAGGCACAAAATGCTGCTGTGTGCTAGAGGAGCCTTACAGTCAAAGGGAAACCAAATCTGTGGACGTAAGTTGTCATCTTCCCCTTAGAGCTGAGCGAGTGAGCACAAAGGCTCTGTGATTGGTATCCAGCTGATACAACCTGATAAATCCCACAGTTTCCAGGACTGAGCCACAGGGTGATGTGTGGGAGAAGGCCTGAGGAATGGTGTAGAGTCAGGAAGTTAAATGAATCCTTCTTGAGATCTGTTCTAGCTTCCCCAAAAGGGGCAAATAAGATGAACGCTGCTTTCAAAGAGAATGATGGTACTGGGGAGGAGATGCTTCGCCTCCAGGAAATACATTTGAATAGGTGCTGGCTTAAACAACTGAATAATTTATTTTGAGGATAAGACAGAACTCTGTATATTTGAAGTGTAGAATTTTGATCCTGTTACTTGCATAAATAGTCATAAATTAGTAAAGAAATTAAGGGAAACATCAGGTTCCCCTATGTTGGGGCAACCCTGCATATCAATACAGGCTGGGGGTTGATGAGATTAAGAGCAGCCCTGCAGAAAAGGACCTGGGGGTGCTGGCAGATGAGAAGCTGGACATGAGCCATCAATGGGCACTTGCAGCCCAGAAGGCAAATGGCATCCTGGGCTGCATCAAAAGCAGTGTGGCCAGCAGATGGAGAGAGGGGAGCTGCTATTTCTTTCTTCTGGGCAGGGCAGGTGATTGGCGACTCAGACCAGAAATGTTGCTCTGAAATTTTAAAGCTGAAATGACAGGAATCAAAGGGATTATTCAACTTTGCCCCCATATTGATAGAGATGTTTTACAGGAAACTTCCATAACTAAGCACTTGCTTTTAAAAAAATAAGAAGTTTGCATTGCAGACATGGAAGGACAGACAAGTGACATTGCCCAGGCTGGGAAGCATCACCAGTCCTTCCCTGTCTGAGTGCACTGTCTGGACTCTCTGATTGAACAGGTCCTTCTGCTTTTCAGTCTCACAGCCTTCCTCCTCTGCAGCAGCTGGTTTTGCTTGGGTGTTTTGTGTGTTGTGTCACTTTTTTCAAGGTGCATTTTACCCTTTGAAGCTGAGAACAGAACACAGGCTGATTTATCCCATCCGGAAGGGGAGCTGCCTCCCTCCTTTTCCCTGCTCATTGAGCTCTCCACAGTGCTGTCTCTGCCTGACTGAGCATGTCCACTTATACCTACTTAGCACCACTGACAATACAGCTAATCAGTTTGATGGATCTTTGGCACTCCTCACTCCACAACACCTTATTTCCTTGCTGCTGAAGCTGTTGACTGTTTATGGATTCGATGTGGCATTTCTTGCTGCATGGAGCAGCTTCATCGCAGTTCAGAGCAGGCACAGCAGATGCTCTCTGTGCCCTTTCAAGTGGGAACCGTGGTGTCAAATGCTACAAATAAGGCAGCTGATGCAAGGCATGGGTGGCTGTGGTGGGTCTGTTTGATAACAGTGTCTTACAGAAGCACTACTCCATAGTAGCAGGCTTGATGATCTCATAGTTTTTAAATAGGCTGGCTTGAACATGCTGCTGCTGCTCTGAACCCTTTTGCGTCAGCTGTGTAGCTGCTTTAGAGAGGGGAGGAGAATCATTTGCTATGACTCTTGTGCCAGCTCCATTCCTGCTCTGTACCCTCCACAAATGTGCTGCATGCCAGAAATGACCAAGAAATGGAGCTGATGGGTTCTTTCCAGTGGGTGAAGTGGAGAAGATGAGATCTGCAAGCAGAGCAGGACCTCCAGGAGGGGAGGCTCTGGTGCTGGTAGGAGGATGGGTCAAGACAGACAGGGCTGGGTTGCTGGTTTCAGGGGCAAACACCCTTTGCCTCTCCATCTTAACCTTTAATTATTCTTGGGAATGAGAATATGAAGAAGAAATCTCACATCACCATTTACTGTGGATAATTCAGGATGGATACTCTGCTGAATGGGCTTGTAATGTTCCTTCCCAAATGCCATTTGCTGGTTTTGCTTGCTCTGAGTAAAAGAACCATGAAGAGCTTTAACGCAGAAAGCTGGCTGGTGTGTATTGGGGGGTGGGGATTAAATTAATGATCCTCAATTTAAGGATGCTACTTATCTTTCTGCTTCTACTGCAGTCTTCAAATAAATGAAATTCATGAGGTTTATTGGCTTGTAGTTATAAAGCATCAATAACGTTCCCCTTGGCAGGCTTTTGTATGTGTGTCTGAGCGTGTGTGGTGAATAGAGGGAAATGCAATCTCCAAGTTATCAAACTGTTTTACAGTGTTCTTCTGAACTGCAGGAACCCTTGGGAATATTTATGCCCCTCCTGGGTCTTATTACCACAAAAATTATGTGTGTGTTTTATGGGATAGGAAATATACTGTATTTCTCACTGGTAATAAACAAAACAGAAATATGAGCTCTTGCTCCCCCCCCCCCAAAAAAAAAGTTGTTGTGGATGGTTTTGGGCTTGTTTCAGTTGGCACATCTCCTAGTGATGTTTTTTTCCCTTGATTTTTTGGCACTGCCACCCTGAGAGACTTCTTGGGTTAACTTGTTTTCCTCCCCTTTGGTTACATTGAGCTGGGTGTTGCTGCTTATCACAGCTCCCCACCCAAGCTGCTCCCCAGGCTGTGCAAGGGCAGGTGGTTGCCCAGCACCCTCGGAGCAACGTGAAGAGAGACAAGGCTGAATGCTGACTTTCCTTTCCCCAAATAAATTGAAACAGCACCATGGACAGAGGCTGCATATCGGAGACCTCAGTGGGAAGTGAATATCTTGTTGGATTGCAAGATGAGAGTGCCCTGTCTGTTCTTGTGAAATGGGAAGCTGCTCCATACACCTGTGACCAGCAGGGTGAGGCAGGGGATTCTGCTCCTCTGCTCTTGTGAGACCCCACCTGGGAGCACTGCATCCAGTTCTGGGGGCCCCAACACAAGACAGACATGGAACTGCTGGAGCATGTCCTGGAACGGCCATGAAAGGTGATCAGAGGGCTGGAGCACCTCCCCTATGGGTGCACGCTGCAAGAGTTGGGTGGGTCAGCACAGCTCCAGGGAGACCTTCCATTGGCCATCCAGTACCTAAAAGGGGCCTACAGGGAAGAGGGAAGGGACTTCTTAAAAGGACTTCTAGGGATAGGATGAGAAGGAAGGGATTTAAGCTTAAGATGGGGAGATTTAGACCGAAGATTAGGAAGAAATTCTTACAGTGAGGGTGGTGAGACACTGGAACAGGTTGCCCAGGGAGGTCGTGGATGTCCCCTTCCCGAAGATGTTCAGTATCAGGTTGGATGAGACCTTGAGCAGCCTGGGCTAGAAGGAGGGGTCCCTGCCCATGGCAGGGGGTTGGAACTGGATGGCCTTTAAGGTCCCTTTCAACTCAAACCATTCTATGAAACTATGAGTCTGCTGGATATGCTGATGAGTAACTCTTGCTGCTACACCAAAGACCCTACTCACCCCCTTGATGATGGTTTTCCAATCGACTCTGTCTTTTAAAACTGTTTTATTTTGTAGTTGCTGAAATAAAAAGGGAAAAAAACCCCAACCCAGAGAGATAAAAGCTGGATCATTCCTTACTAGGAAATGGAATTATCTGAGGGAATTGCTTTCTAGCCTGGCCTGTGGCCCTGAGGTCTGCTGCTAACACCCTCGATGCACCTCAGTTTGCTGCAGTGATGCCAGTGAGGAAGGTGAGATGAGTCTCTGCAGGATGAGGCAAGGTGCCTTATGATAAACATTTTATTAAGAAGTTTGCTTTGCATAATATTGTGGCAGAAACCATCACCAGGGCTTCAAGGACTGTTCTGGGCATTAGAAGCTGCTCCTGTTTTCCGTAGCTCAGTTTCTCCACCAATACTGCTCAAAGCCCTTTTCTTCCCAAGAGGCCATCATTATTTTCAGATATTACTCAGTATTTCCTGTGCTCCCTTTGTACCCACACAGAGTGCAATATGGTTCTTTCTCTCTCAGTGCTCTGCTCTTGCACTTTTTCTCCTGAGCCTGCTCTGGGTTGTTACCTCTGATGAGAGGCGTTGTGCCAGCAATCCTAATTAGGGGTGCCATGAACCACAGTTAAGAACAGAGCAGCTAACGAGGACAAACAAATGTGTGCCTGACAGTATAATTGAAACTGCAGGGGAGTGTGGCAGCGGTTTGCAAATGTCAATGAGGAATTCAGCAAGGGCATGGAGGAAATGGTTGCTCTTAAAATCTGCAGGAGGAGTTTTCTCAGGGACTGGAGGCAAGCAGGACCTCTGCTGAGTCTGTTATCCATTTTTAATTATCTGTTCCCTCCTGACTGCCTGCCTGCCTTTTGCAGCTTCTCCTAACACTCTTCATTTGCTGTCTTGGCTGAAGTGACCCTTTGGTGTCCCCAGCTGTCCCCATGGCCGCTCACAGCTAGATGCTTTTCTTGTGCAGTTTCGTGAGCTGCGTGGTCTGTAGGTGGCTGGTAGTGTGGGTGAGGTGGACACAAGCTGTGGGATTCACTACTCATTAAGTTCCTGGGCACGAACTGCTTCACAAACTCCACTTGGAGGATTTGTCTAATTGACTGAAGAAATAGTTTGACGTGGAAGAACACTTCTTTCCATTAATGTTCAAATGAACTGCGGACTGCAGGACTTTGAAGCCTCCATACTTCCTTCAGATAAAAGCTTGTTTCAAAAATGGGAATTAACTTTGTTTTAAGGCAGGAACAGATGCATTTTTGTGTGGAGGGAAAGGGGGTTTAAGTAATTTTCTGCATGAATAAATGGAAAGCTGCTGCTGAGTAGCGAAGATGGGCTGTAACATTTCTCAGCCGAAGACTGGGAAATAGATATGCTTTTTTTGTCTTTATATAGAATGGGAACTGATGAGAAAGGAAATTCCTTTGGCTTAGCAAATGTCTCAGCATCTGAGCTGACTCAAGTGCAGAGCTGTTCCCTTTATGCAGTGGCAGATACTAACTGTAGCTGAGATTTACCTTGCTGTCATAACGTAGTGCCGGAATGAAGGTGTGGATTGTAGAACACAGATGTGTGCTTTAGCAGATGAAATACTGGAGGGGTGTGAGTGTGTGTGTGTGTTTAGTGGGGCTGCTAAGCTCAAAAGAGACAGGAAGGGGCAGGGCTAGCAGGTGAAAGGTCTTACATGCTCTGTGCAGTTAATATAAGATGTGACACCAGTTAAATTAGTGTATGTCTCTCTTACCAGGAAAGACTGGAGAAGAGAAGGTTGAGAGGGGACTTCATCAGTGTCTACAAATACCTGAAGGGTGGCTGTCAGGAGGATGAAGTCAGTCTCTTTTCAGTGGTATGCATGAGGACATAGACTCAATCACATGAATTTCTGTCGCTATGTGAGGAAAAACTTCTCTGCTGTGATGGTGCTGGAGCCCTGGAGCAGGCTGTCCAGAGAGGTTGTGGAGTCTCCTCCTCTAGAGATCTTCAAAACCTGCCTGGACTCATTCCTGTGTGACCTGCCCTAAGTGGTCCTGCTTTGCAGGGAGGTGGGACTTGATCTCTGGAGTTCCCTTCCAGACCCTCGCATTCTGTGTCAGCAGAGCTGTGGTGTCTGACTCACAGCAAATTCAGACACTGTATCTCCTCTGGCAGATCACTAAGCCAGGTTGCATCAAGTCCTGTTTGTTATGAGCTAAGTGTTCATGCCTGTCATTACTGTGTGGTACCCAGGTAAGGTAAGAGCTGCTGGAGATAGATGTAGAGGATTTTTTTCCTTTCATCTATTCCAAATCTTTCCCCTGGTAATGCAGACCAATACCAAAAATCAGGCCACTGGCAAGTCTCATGAGTATTCAATACCAGCTCTGCTGCTTCTGGGGTGTGCACTCAGCAGTAATGGCACAGCCACTGCTAGGAGCTACAGGTCTAATTCTAGGGGTTTTTCCAATCTCCTTTTCTGAGGATTCTGAGGATTTTGCTGTCACACACAGCTGGCTATTTGTGGTCTGCAGCATGTCTGTGCCACACACTGGTTAGTCATTATTATGTGGGTTGGTTTGTTTAATCCTGGTGTGTATTGTCCTGGCTATTTGAGAGCCACAGACCAAGGCACTTCCACTGCACTGGCCTACAGCAAAGGAAAAGATGGAATTTGGATCAGAGGAGCTGTATGAACATTTCCATGCTCGTAGTAAAAGTGGGGGCAGCACATTAAGGTGGTAACCTGTCTTATAGAAGTATCATTTAAACTGAATTTAAGCTGTACATTAGACTCCCAAAAATAGTCATTGGTCTTGCACTTTGTTCCATACTTATGGGAACTAAGAGTTTTAGTACTAAGAAATTTGTTCTCTGTGGAGAACCAAGTCTTGTGCTGTGTTTTGGTTTGGGGTTTTTTTTATAGCTCCTGGGAACTAGTTGAGCAGTAGGAGCTTTAAACAGCGAAAGGGAGTGGAAGGTGTGTGGTTTTGTGGCGCAGCATGGAGATTACCCCTTGGAGAAAAGAAGCATTTCTTTTGATGAGCATCTGTGATGATTAACTCAGGAAAGAACTCAAAGGATGTATGGCTGAATCTCTCCTGATCAGCTAGGAGCTGAAGGGGTGATGGTGCTTCAGTTGCAAGCATTTGGTTTGAGAGAACTGAGGCGGGTGTGTGTTGTAGAAGTGCAGTCATGGACTGCTGCAAGAGGAGACCTCATCAACATCTATATACAGATGGGGGGATCACATCAGTGTCTATAAATACCTGAGGGGTGGGTGTCAAGGTGAAGGTGCCAGTCTTTTTTGGTGGTGCCCAGTGATAGGACAAGGAACAATGGGGTATGAGCTAGAACACAGATTCCACTTCAGCATGAGGAGAAACTTCTACCTGAAGGGAGATTGTAGACAGGTAGGGGTTGGTCTCTTCTCCTAGGCAACCAGCAGCAGAACAAGAGGACACAGTCTCAAGCTGCACTAGGGGAAGTTTAGGCTCCAGGTGAGGAGAAAGTTCTTCACAGAAAGAGTAATTGCCCATTGGAATGTGCTGCCCAGGGAGGTGGTGGAGTCGCCATCCCTGGAGGTGTTCAAGAGGGGATTGAACGTGGCACTTGAAACCATAGTTTAGTTAGTCACAAGGTATTGAGTGATGGGTTGGACTTGATGATCTCTGAGGTCTTTTCCAACTCTATTGATTCTGTGATTCTTTTACAGTGAGGGTGATGCAGCCCTGGAGCAGGTTGCCCAGAGAGGTTGTGGAGTCTCCTTGTCTAGAGACTTTCAGACTCCACCTGGAAGTGTTCCTGTGTAACCTGCTGTGGGTGACCCTGCTTTTGCAGGGGGGTTGGACTCGATTTCTGGAGGTCCCTTCCAACCCCTGACATTCTGAGACCACCATCAGAAGGGACTCACTTTCCTGTTTCATGACTGCTGATAGAGTAGCTCTTGAAAAAGGCCGCCAAAAATACTACTACTTTACCACATTCCCTCTTCTTTTTAAATCCAGATTACATACAGAACATTTGCAGTGTAAATGCTGATGTTCTACAAGGAAGGTTACTTTTGATGATCTAGTCTGTGTAATTTTTTAATCTCCAGGAGCTGCAGTGTGCTTCTCTAATTCACTGCCTACCCTTGTGTAATTATATAAGGAACAGAACTGCTCCATATAGTATGGATTAGTCCTAATAATAGCCTTGTATTGTTCCCCCCATCTGTTCTGCAGCCATTATATTTATGTGCAGAGCTGTATATATGGAATGGAGTCTTTACCTACAGCTAATGCAGATGCTCTCAGGGGATCTAAATATCATGACACTTCTTCTGCAAAGGGTAACAGATGGCATCTAGCCACATAGATGCTTTGATTTGCTGCAAGCTGTTTTGACACTGTCTCAAGGGAAAAAAGTTTAGCACACAACCATTCTTGCTGCCCTCAGCAGCCAGAAGTCCCCAGTGAGCTGACCTCTGGTGAGCAGTGTCAGCATGGTGAGCAAAGATGACAGGGAGATCTTTGCACATGCTTTTGTTTTCTGGAAGGAGAATGCCCTCAGAGTGCTGGTTCTCAGATGTAAGAGGATGATAAGTTCTCACAACTACATTAGCTCACCCACATCCTTAAAACAAAGATGAAAGATGTTTCCTAGGGAGAGCAGTGATGCAATATTTACTCAGAAGATACAGAGGCAGATAAAAGGAGCCACTTTGTTCTTTCCCTCCACTGTACGATGCTGCTTTGTGCTGAAGAATGTTAAAGGAAGCTAGCTGTTCAAAACAAAGCCTGGAGAGAAGAAAGATAATGGGGATTGACTTCCATGAGGCTTATTTAGCTTCATAGCTCTTCATCTCCTTCTTTCTATGGAGAAATGATCCCTGGTTTGCATTAAACTATTGTAGATCTATAGCATGTTAGCTTAATTCCAATCTCTAGCACATATCTTGTTCATCTACTGAAGTCCAACCCCTCTGCCAAAGCAGTATTGCTTGGGGCAGGTCACACAGGAATGAGTCCAGGCAGGTTTTGAAGATCTCAACAGGAGATGACTCCACAACCTCTCTGGGCAGCCTGCTCCAGGGCTCTGTCACCCTCACAGTGAAGAAGTTTTTCCTCATGTTGAGGTGGATCTTCCTGTGTTCCAGTTTGTATCAGTTGCCCCTGGTCTTAGCACATCACTGACAAAGAGCCTGGCCCCTTCTTGACACCCACCCTTCAGATATTTATAAACATTAGTAGGAGCTCCTCTCAGTCTTCTCTTTTTTCCAGACTAAACAGCCTTTCCTGTTGACCATTTCCTACCACAGGCTCTGACAAGTTCTGTTCAGTTTCACAGCAATTGCAGTTGTTTGGGGTTTGTTGCTTTGCTCAGTGGGGTTTTTGTTGCTTTGCTCGGTGGGGTTTTTGTTTGGTTGTTTGCAAGTATTTCCAAACAGAGCTGCAGGAGAATCCACCTTCACAGCTCCAAACATTTACTGTGGTTAGATGTTTGTGTACATGGTGCTTAGCAGAGGTAGTTTTAGTGGCTTTCATTGTTTGTCGTGGAAGAGTTAGAAAGAAAAAATGGCCCCAAGATTATGTGGTGGTCTGAGAGAAGTATATAAACAACTGTAGTCTGTAGGGCACAGGCTGTGTGGGAGCATTGCTACATCAAACTGAGCTTCTGAGCAGACTGCAAATCATACACAGGGGTCTACAGAAGAGATGCAGCCAACTTTGGGCAATGGGGCAGTGTTCAGCAACATGCTGTGCTCCAGCAGCTTTGAGTGGCTTCAAGTCAGTGGTTTCTGAATTCAAGCCAGTATCTAACTCTGTTGAAGACTGAGTTATTCTCATTTGTAGGGCATGCCCAAGATTTTCTACCAATGATGCTGCTTTGTATTTAAAAGCATTACTTGGTGAAGAATGGATGGCCAAATTCTTTGGGTGGTAGGAGCTGTGAACAAAACCCTCTGCACTGGTGGGGTTTGGAAGATAATTGTATCAGAGTAAGGAGGAAAGCACAATCCAGGAGCCAGAAGCACTGACTTTCCTCTTGAGAAGAGGACTCTGCCCCTGAACTCTGGGATGGAGCTGGAGCAGATGTATAGTTAAAACCCTCAGTGGGATTAGAGCTGGACCTCGCTGGAGATGGAAGGCATTCATCAGCAGGGAAAGTGCAACAGCTGTGGGCTGGAAACTTGAAGGCTTGTGAGCAGTTCATACAGCTCCAAAGGTTGGCCATCGGGCTGTGACATAATGTATAGGTAACATCCTATAGAAAATTGGTTTTCCTCATGTCTAACATCCTCAGTTCACTCATCTGTTGTAAGGCAATGATTATAATAATAGCTCTAAATGCCTTTAAGAGACTTCTCTTAGTTCCTGTGCAGTCACACACATCTCATTTTCCCCTCAAGGCCGCAAAGGAAAAGCATAAATGATAAATCTGTGGAGACAACTAATGGGAAATGATATTGATTGCTCTTCCAGAGCGTTAACTTTTCATGTGAGTGGCCTGTGTGTCACTTGTTTGTAGTCAGGTTGGGATTTTTATCTTTTATTTCATACAAGTTTTGGGTACAGGGCCCTGGGGATGTTTGGAGTGACGGCAGGTGGTGCAGGGAGGTGGTAGGAGCTTGTTTTAATTGACTTTGACTTCTGTGGTGTTGAAAAATAGCAGATGATACCCAGTTCCTGAGTGCCTTTCCTATCTAGTGAATACCATCAGTGTAGAGGCTTTTTCTAGCTCTGTGAAGACAACTCTTAGCACTCCTTACTTCAGCATTTTATGTAGTGGGAAGGAACGTTTTCTGCTGAACACCATGAAACTCTGGATGCTCCTGCACAGACAACGCTCTGATACCTCTCCATGCTGCATAATTGCAGCTTTTCTCCTACCATTGTGAGGACCCAGTCTCAAACTGTGCCAGGGGGAAGTTTAGGCTGGAGGTGAGGAGAAAATTCTTCACAGAGAGAGTTGTTAGCCGTTGGAATGTGCTGCCCAGCGAGGTGGTGGAGTCACCGTCCCTGGAGGTGTTCAAGAGGGGATTGGACGTGGCACTTGGTGCCATGGTTTAGTGGTCATGAAGTCTTGGGTGACAGGTTGGACTTGATGATTTTGAGTTTCTGGCTTGCTTATTTGCCAAGTAATGGAAGTAAGAGGATATTATGCCTTTAAAAACCCACTAGGTCTCTCCTTCATTAGACTTTTGCAGCTATCACAACCAGTTCACATTGCTGTCTTCAGTAAGTATCATAAGCAAAGGGTTACACTTCTGGTGGGAGTGAGCAGCTGAGGTTGACCTCAGGCCTGGCTTGTCTGCTGTAGCACTGATTTAACTCTTCCTGAAGGGATGTTGTCATGAGGTGGGTCTTGGTCTTTTCTTCCAAGTTAACTAGTGATAGAACAAGAGGGAATGGCTTCAAGCTGCACTAGGTTTAAGGTGGGCATTAGGGAAATGTTTTTCACAGAAGCATTTGTCAGGCTTTGGAACAGGCTGCTCAAGAGGGTGGTAGAGGGATGTGTTTAAAAGCCATGTGGATGTGGTGCTTGGAGATACGGCTCAGTGATGGGCTTGGTAGAGTAGGGTTAATGGTTGAACTTGATCTTAACCCTGACTGCTACTATGAAACTATGATCTTGGCAGTGTTTTCCAACACAAATGACTCTATAAGTAAGTGCAGATTCAGGACTGTAGCACTGCCCTTACAGCCCCTCCAGACTATCTCTAAACCAGTTAGGTATTGCCTTCCTCTAACTGACATGCAGCAGCCATCATCTACTTCGGATGTGACCACAATGACCTTTTGGTGTGTTTTTCTTGCTGCCAATGTTAGCAGAATATCCCCAGCTACCTCAGCCCTTTGTCAGGCAGCTTTGTGAACGAGACAACGCTCTGCTATTGCACAATTAGCAGAACTGTGCATAGATCTCCTGGAGTTATAGATGCTCTGTCTGCTTTTAGTGGAATAAAAATGATGAAGTTTGTCACGGGCTGCCCAGAAAGAATAAATCTCTTACTGGAACTCCTGAGGAGAGATGGAGTAGCCCTTTTTTTTCTGTCTCCTTGAAAAGTCTTCTTTAGAAAGCACCCTCACCTAACTCTGGATGCTGAAAAGTTGGTGCTTGTTTGCTCTCTCAGATGTTTATCTGGAACATATGTTGTCAGACTGAAAGAAAAAGCCATTGCACAGCAGAAAGGGTTGAGGCTGTACTGGGTGGGCTGAAGATGTTGTCTTGGTTTCATGTTTGACAATGTCAGAAGTATTGCCTTAGTGTGGGAGAAGTCACAGTATTTGGTACAGGGTTTTTAAGTTGTGATTTTCTATGTATTTTTTTCCTCCTTCTCCTCCCCCTCTTCAAGTCTCTGCTCTCCTCACCTTGTGTTTTTGCACTGATGTTATTGCACTTGGCATCCTGCACCCTAAGGTTTCTAAAAGAGAGATTTCAAGGGTACAACTGCTTTCTCTTTAATAAAGCAGACTTTTTGATGCTGGGAGGTCTTGAGGGCAGGTACAGCCACGTTTGGACGCTGCCTAGTACAGGGAGCAGGATGCTGCAGCCTTTCCTTAGCTGCCACAATATAACTACACCAGCACCACCAGGTTATTCTAAAGGGGAAGAAAAAGCCCCAAAGGAAATTGATTCAGTCCTGTGGCTTTTGATGCACCTGACCTCTGCAGCTGCAGTTTAGTTTCTGTGCTTCAGCTTTTCCTTGTACTTGGAGGCCCTGGACCCGCAGTCTCTTCTGCCATTTGCACAGGGTGAGGGCTTAGCATTTACATTCATTGCAGCCCTGGGTTTCTGGACCTTGTTCTCTTGCCTCATCAGGAGACGTTCCCTCTGTGCTGAAATAAGCCATAGCACTCAGGCAGGGTGGGAGAATGGAAGTATCAGGCTATAGATGCCCACAGAATTTGTCTTTGCCTGTTTACAGCAAAAAGTCCTGTGTAAAGGCAGGATAAGCTTCAGGGTAACAGATCAGTGAATGCTCAACACCTTGAAGTAAACAACAATAATTAAAAAACCTAATGGGAGGGAGCACAAGAGCCCCACTGCTCCTCACCCCCTGCCACACAGCTGGGCTGTGTCCCAACTCCAGGCAGTGGATGCTGGGGTTATTAAGAATCCCTGGAGATCACTCCCCCTGTGGAAACCCTCTTGGGCTGTGGGGAGTTCTGGAGGGCTCAGGGATAGGAGCCAGCTGGGATGTGGGAAACTGTCAGAATCCCCTGCTTGCAGCTAGAAGGTAGAAGTGGCTTCAAGCTCTGCCCTGTGGACTGTGTGTGCAGCTCCCATGTGTGTTTGGTGTTTGCAGGTACGTGCCTGCTCTGATTAGATCAGAGCTGCTGTTGCTTGGTTCAAGTGTACACTGCCTTTGCTTGTGGCCATTTGGCAGGGATTTGCTTCCTTTCCTCTTCCCTTAAAACCTCATAAACTTCCTTTGTCTGTTATGTAGTATATGAGGGGAAAAAAAAATCCTCTTTCATTCAAAACTCCAAACATAATGAAGCAATTATAATCTGTTTCTTTTTTTTCCCCCATTATAATTTGTGACTGTTATGGTAATGGTGCAGAATGTACTTTTAATCTCTTGTTTAAAGTTTGAGTTAATCTTTTATTTATATATGCATCAGCTCAAAACTCCAATCTATTTCCAGAATCACTCACTCTCTCTGTAGCAAGCACTGCTGCACTTCTTTTTGCATGTGGGGCGTGTGGCTGCATATCTGTGAGCATAACTGCAAAGCAGCTGAATTACACAAAGGGGATTTTCTACTTTGGAGATGTGGATTTGCTGTGTGTGCTAATGGAGAAGCTGCCAGACTCGTCAGCTTGCCGTGGCTGCTTTGTCTAACTGCGGTCACTGGGTGCGAGCAAGGTGCTGAACAGTGTGAAGCCAAGGATAGTGCCAGAACTTGCTGCTTTAATTGACCCTCCTTTGTCTGCAGAGGCCCAGAAGGTGTATGCCATGCCCTTGCATGAGCAATTGTTCTGGGGAAGAACAACCCCATGTACCAGTACAGGATGGGGACTGACCTGCTGGAGAGCAGCCCTGGGGAAAAGGACCTGGGAGTCCTGGTGGACAAGCAGCTGACCATGAGCCAGCAATATGCCCTCATCACCAAGAAGGCCAATGACATCCTGGGATATATTAAGAGTGTGGCCAGCAGGTCTAAAGAAGTTCACCTCTTCCTCTGCCCTAGTGAGGTCATGCCTAGAATACTGGGTCTGGTTCTGGACTCTCAACTTGGAGAGAGACAGGAAGCTACTGGAGAGAGTCTAGCAGAGCCTATAAAGATGCTGAGGGTCCTGGAGCATCTCTGTGAGGGGGAAAGGCTGAGAGCCCTGGAGCTGTTGAGCCTGGACAAGAGCAGTTTGAGAGGGGATCTGATCAATGCTGATCAATATCTGAAGGGTAGGGGGTAAGAGGATGGGGCCAGACTCTTCTCAGTGGTGCCCAGCGATAGGGCAAGGGGCAATGGACACAAACTGGGACTCAGGAGGTTTCATCAGAATGTAAAGAAAAACTTCTTTGCTATGAGGCTGCTCAGAGAGATTGTGGAGTCTCCATCTCTGGAGATGTGTTGAACCCACTTGGACATCTTCCTGTGTGATTTACTCTAGGTGATCATGCTCTAGGGGTTGGATTACATGATCTCCAGAGGTCCCTTCCAACCTTCACCATCCTGTGATTTTATGTGTGGTTCAGTAGTTAAGGCTTTGGGGTGGTGCTCTAGCTCCTACTGTGGGATCATTCTTTCCCTATTTCAGTTTAGGTCTAGAGGAAACCATGTAAACTAAGAAAGGGAAAATGTGTTCAGAATATGTTGGAGAGGGGGGATGGATAAGGAGGGAAGCTTTGAAAGCAAGGAGAGCTCATAGGGAAAGCAGATTTCCTCTGAAAGTCCTCTCAGATTTCCTCTGAAAGTCCTTTCAGATTTCCTCTGAGTGCCTGGCAGTGAGCAGAGGGATGAGCAGCTATGGTGTGGTGCACCTTCTGCCTTTCTCAGTGCAGTTGCAGTAGAATCAGCAAGCAGGGAAGCTGTAGGTGATATTCTGTACCTGGCTTCTGTACTCACTGCTTTTGTACCCAGATTTTGGAACCATGAGAGAGCTGTGCCAAAGAGAAATTCAGAGTGGAGATGTGAGCCCACGAATGGCTAATCTCATATCCTTTAAAACTTGAACTTTAAAATTGAAACAGCCCATAATGATGCTGAGATTGGGCTCTGCTGAGTTTATAGCCAAAGTAACTTAATGATGTAGTCCTTTTCTGCTTCCTCACCACTGCCCTCATTCCCAGAGCACTGCAAGTGCCTGGTTTATTTCCTTTCAAAATCAAAGACATCCATATGGGGAGGCAGCCTGAAGTCTCCACACTAAACAGCCACTAATGGATGACATAAAGTCGTTTTCTTTAGTAAGAGAAGTCAAGGTCTATAGTAACCTTGTGACAAAAGCAAATCTAGCATCAGCTATTCCATTTAGCATTGCCCAGCAAACTGGGAATGTGTAACAAAACCAAAAAAAAAGGTGACCAGCACTGGCAGTGTGTTCAGGAGCAAGAGAACAAATGGCAGAGTTATGAAGTGTCACACTGACAAGTGTGAGATGGTCTCTGGGTTCCCTGGGCACTGCTTGTGGCTGAGCAGCAGGGCTGTGCCCGTTGGGTGCTTTGGAAAGTGATGCTTTCCAAAACTGACTGCTGGAGCTGGATTGATTCCAGGTGGGATCACCAAGTTGGAGGAGAAAAGGAGATGGAAAAGAGGGGGGGATCTGCAGAGTTAACTTAAAGAGAGGTCTATAAGGATAGAGAGATGGGGAGCTGCTGGAGAGAGTCCAGTGGGGGCTACAAAGATGCTGAGGGGACTGGAGCATCTCTGTGAGGAAGAAAGGCTGAGAGAGCCCTGGAAAAGAGCAGCCTGAGAGGGGATTTTCTCAGTGCTTATCAATAGCTAAAGGGTGGTGGGCAAGAGGATGAGGCCAGACTCCCTGTCAGTGGTGTGCAGTGATGGGACAAAGGGCACAAACTAGAACTCACGAAGTTAGTTGCACCTAAACATGAGGGAAAACTTTGCTGTGAGGGTGCTAGAACTCAGGAGCAGGCTTCCTAGAGATGTTGTAGAGTCTCCTGCTTTGGAGAGATTCCAAACCCACCTGGACATTGTGATCCTGGGTGACCCTGGATGAGGTCCCTTCCAGCCATGCTGAGATTCTGTGATGGGGATCAAGTTTTTCCCAGATACACTGAAATAGCTCCTGGTTGAAGTATTGGTTTGAGTGGAAGGAAATATTTCTGAACAAGAAAATCTTCTTTTCTTATAGGAGTTTATCCAGAGACTTCTGCACTGTAATCTGGTTATTAATGTTCAGTGGATCCTGACACATCAAAGGGACTTGTGTGTCTGACTGTGTCTTATTGGAAAGCAAAGCCCATCTGAGGAAAACTCAACAGGAAAGATCTTCACAAGGGGGGGAACGTAACCCCCAGTCAGGCTGTCACAAAGCAGGAGACTGCTTTGCTGCTTCAGTCCTGGGCTCAAGTTTGAAGGCTTCCATTCCTCCTCTGGTTCAATCCCCAGCAGCGCTGTCACAAGAGGATAAGTCTGTAATATTAATGATCTCTCCTAAAAAGTGGCTAATCTTTTTCTCCCTTCTTTGGAGCGATTGTGTTGGTTATCTTGGAGTGGTCTGTGTGGGAGCGTGCCAAAGAGTGATGAAACGCTGGTTCTGTGCTTTCAGGACTGAGAGAGTGGATGTGTATTTTTAAAATATAAGTAGTAAATATCTTGTGATTTGCATAATGCTGTCAAACATCTGGGCAGCTTGGATCAATGGGCAAGGTTCAAGTGCTGGGTCCTGCAGCTGGGTCACAGCAACCCCATAAACGCTCCAGGGTTAGGTCAGAGTGGCTGGAAAGCTGCCCAGTAGAGAAAGACCTGGTGGTATTGATAGACAGCAGCTGAAGATGAGTCAATGTGTATCCAGGTGGCCTAGAAGGCCACCAGCATCCTGGCCTGGATCCAGAATAAAGTGGCCAGCAGGACCAGAGAGGTGATTGTCCCCTGTACTCCGTACTGGTGAGGCCACACTTCAAAAATCTGGGTCCAGTTTTGGGGCTCTCACTACAAGAAGGACATTGAGATGCTGGAGAAGCACCTAGAGCACAAGTCTTGTGAGGTGTGGCTGAGGAAACTGGGACTGTTCTGCCTGGAGAAAAGGAGGATTGCTCTCTACAACTCCCTGAAAGGAGCTTGGGGTGAAGTGGGGTTTGGCTTCTTCTCCCAAGTAACAAGTGACAGGTCAAGAGGAAATGGCCTCAAGTTGGAGCAGGGGAGGTTTAGGTTGAACAGCAACAGATTTTCCCAGAGTTGTCAAGGTCTGGAACAGGCTGCCCAGGGCAGTGGTGAAGCTTTCATCCCTGGGGGGGGCTGAAAAGCCATGTAGATGTGATGCTGAGGGACATGGTTCAGTGGTGGACTTGACTTTGCTGGCTTAACTCTTGGACTTGACGATCTTAAAGATCACTTCCAAGCAAAATGATTCTGTGATTCTATGATCTATATGCAGAGGAAAATTAATTACTGCACACAGCACTTACCCAGCAGAGGCAGGGCCCTTTCTTGGTGATTACAGAATCACTGCAGAGGAAATAGATCAGTCTTCAGCTGACAATGTCATCAATAACCCCCTCTGAGCACTCCAGCTGCTGCACTCCCTGTGACAAGAGCGAGAGTTTAGGTGGTGCTGAGCAGCTCTAGATCCTCATAGCTGCAACCAGAGTGGTTTGCTCAGAGCCCCTGGTAATCCCCAGCAGTACCTGCAGTTGATGCATTTCTCTGATTGATGAACTATTGAATTGCAACAGTTGGGATTAACACAGACTTTCTTTTTTTCTTTTGTAAGCCCCCCCTGCTCAGATTGAGAGGAAGAGGGAGAAATCCAGAAAGAGAAATCTCCATGAAATACCATGAAAGGAAAAACAAACCTCAGAACACACTGTCCATGCTTTGTTGGCCAGATCTGGGAAACTTTAAATCCATTAATTAATACCATTAAGATTATATTACCTCCTCATTTTTAAGGTTAAGCCTCAGGAAATAGTCAATGGTGCTGTGAAGTATATTAATAAAATTACTTGTAGTAATTAGGGAAGAAATGAGTATGTGAGGAGCTTGGAGTGACAGTTTGGAAAGGGCCACAAAGATGATCAGGGGGCTGGAGCACCTCTCCTATGAGGACAGGCTGAAAGAGTTGGGACTGTTCAGTCTGGAGAAAAGAAGGCTTTGAGGTGACCTAATTGTGGCCTTCCACTATCTGAAGGGGACTACAAGAAGGCTGGGGAGGGACTTCTCAGGATCTCAGGTAGTGATAGGACTAGGGGGAATGGAATGAAGCTGGAGGTGGGGAGATTGAGGCTGGAGGTGAGGAGGAGGTTCTTCCCCATGAGAGTGGTGAAGCCCTGGAATGGGTTGTCCAGGGAGGTGGTTGAGGCCCCATCCCTGGAGGTGTTTAAGAGCAGGCTGGATGAGGCTCTGGCCAGCCTGATCTAGTGTGAGGTGTCCCTGCCCATGGCAGGGGAGGTTGGAACTAGATGATCCTTGTGGTCCCTTCCAACCCTGACTGCTAATATGATTCTAAATAGGAATGCACCTCAAGAGGGTTCTGGGTACTTGTCTCCGTCCTTGCCAGTGTGTGTGGCTGGTCATGGGGGGACACTGAGCTGGGTAAGAATATGCTCTGTCCCTTACTCCATGTGCCAGGGAACTAGCATTTACAGAGAGGCAAGCAACGCTGGATTGACCTATAAGCACTGAGTAAGAACAAGATGGATTTCGTTCTCTCTTCATTTACTCAGCAGAATTAGTCATGGATCATCTGCAGTAGAGGAGTAGTGTAAAGACCTGAAGATTGATTCCCACTGCTGCCTTGCAGGAAGCATCTCCAGAAGTTGTGTTGTCAGAGTATCCTCCAGCTTTGGCCAGCAGCCATTATCAACAACTTCTGGCACATAAAGTAACACAAATAGGAAGCGAGACAGGAGAGCAAATGAGACTTGGATTTGGAGCGAAGCTGGCTGCCACTGGTCTGTTTTGCTTCCACTCTTCCTTCTGCTCATGTTTGTGGGTGTTTGCCTACAGCTGATCACTAAAATCAAAGGGCTTTTGTTGACCATGGAAAGATTGCCCAGCTTGTCAGTCTGTTTTCTAGTAGATGGCTGTAATTGCTTTGCTTATTGCCAAGCTGATCAGTGTGAATGGAGCATGGGATTTTGCAAAGTGCAAATCAAAACCACATCTTCTGTCCCTTGCTGCTTCCCCTCCTAAAACCCAATGCATTCACTCCTGCCCTCGTGATCATCCACACATTACAGACATTGCTGTACCTGGTCACCAGTGGTGTCACCTGCTTGAACAACTGGAGAGAATCATAGAATTGCTTCAGTTGGGAGAGGCCTTTCAGATCGAGTCCAACTGTTCTCAAACTCCACCAAGTCTGGTGCCAAACCATGGCCTTCAGCACCACATCTCTGTCTTTTAAACACTTTCAGGAATGGGCATTCAACAACCTCCCTGGAGAGCCTGTTCCACTGGTTGAGAACCCTCCCAGTGAAGAATTTTCTTCTAATATCCAACCTAAACCTCCTCTGGTGCAACTTGAAGCTGTTTCCTTTCCTCACTTGTTACTCGGGAGAGGATACTGACTCCCACCTCATCTCAACCTCTTTTCCAGAGAGGGAGAAGGTCTCCCTTCAGCCCTGAACAAGCTCAGTTTCACCTGTTCCACATAAGAAGAAAGGTGATCTCTGTGTTTTAGTATTCTTTCCCTGTCTTCAAACTGCAGCGCTAATCAGCTTCCTTCAATTCAATGCTATGACATAGCTGCCCATTTTTGCCTGCTAGAGCGCAGTGCTTTTCAGCAGAGCTTTCCTTCAAGGATAATGTGTGCACAAGGGTAAGGGCATTCCACTGGGTGTGAACATGGAGAAGGTGGTTGCTTTTGGAAGTCTCTTCTGAGAGGAAGAGAGAATTGAAAGGTAATTAACATCGTGAGATGCTGCCTGGCCTGTTTTCAATCCCACAGCATTGTGCTAACTACCAAAACCTCAAGGACTGCCATATTCTGTGTTTGTTCTGAAAGTCTCCTCTCTGTGTGTGAATGAACTTGATCTCTCCTCCTGCTCCAACAGTAAGGGTGAATGAAAACAGATCTTGCAGAGGTTACCAAGTGTCTGTGCTTGCTGGGTTTTCCAGCCCTGTTCTGGCATTGCTTGTTGGTAGTTGTGGCTTCCTCAGATGTTTTTGCTGGCTCCCTCAGAACAGACAAAAAGGCAAGGTCTTTGGAATATTAATGGCAATGGGATTTAATTGCAGGGGGTGCCTGTGGCCCATCAGCTGGTACCCAGCCCTGAAGGAATGTTGAGGGAAAGAGAAGCTGCAATGAACAGTTCAAACATGAATTAGTTTACAGTTTTACATATAAACTGGTTGGGATTTAGTCATAATTATTTTACAGTAGAAAGTGCAGTATCTTCAAAGTCAGTTCCTCTGTGACAGTCTGAAGACTAGGGTCTTGAAAACAAGCAAGCAGCTCTTCCCCCCCCTCCTCTGCCTGTAAAGAAAGGAAACCCAAGAATGCTCTTTTCATGTGCAAAGATATTGGTCCTTGGACTGATGTGTCTGAACTGTCTTCCAGTGTTTTCCTTCTGAATCAGAAAAATTCTGTGGCTTTATTTTGCTCTGAACTCCTTTCTGTCTAGCACTTGTGAAGCTGCAGTGAGCTCAGCACACAGATAAAAGGCTTGAGCTTCGTCGACTGCAATAATGTCCCAGACTTGTGAGGGATCACCAGGGTGCTGTAGCAGGGCATCTGTGCCGAGACAGAGCTGCCACCTCCATGCAGGCTGGCAGGACCCAGCTGCAGGAGGAAAACATGACTTAATGTCAGGCTGACTTGCAGCTTTGGAAGAAGCATTTCAGAAATATCCAAATGTGTCATTTTGATTAAAAAGACTATCAAAACAGAGTTTGATGAGGCCTATTTTAGAGGTTAAAAGAAATCCAGCTCTTTACTCTGATTAGGGACGCAGGGAAATATTTTCATGTTTTGAGGTTTGGTTTTTTTTTCCTGGCCTAGAAATTTGGAATTTAATTCAGCTTCTTTTAGAGCCTGGCAAAAATCCTCAGTGTCTTTGATCCTTTTTGCTCATTACAGAGAAATATTAAATTAAGATGAGAATGTTTTTGGTTTATCCAAATGAGAGATTTCTCATCCAATTTGGAACTTGGAGCAAGCAATCCACAGGAGTGTTTTCCAATATAGATCTATTTACTTTTTGAAAACAGAGGAAGGAAAAAGTCCTCAGATTGTGATATCCCTTCCCTGGTAGTGGCCTAAAAGAGTACTGCTGTTCAGCAGCCAGAAGAGCACCAGATGGAGAAGCTGTGGGCTGTGTATTCAGTTGAGTCCTTGTCTGTCTTATGGCTTTTGGGCACATCACTTCTGCTTTCTTCATTCCTGACGTGTGAGCAATAGTGCTTAGCTCCCAAGGAGCTTTGATGTACTAATCTTTCTGCAAATGTTTGCTTCTGTCACTTAAGGAAAAAACTTCTTTGCTCTGAGGGTGCTGGAGCCCTGGAGCAGGCTGCCCAGAGAGGTTGTGGAGTCTTCCTTCCCTGGAGAGATTCCAAACCCACCTGGACCTTGTGATCCTGGGCAAGCTGCTGTGGGTGCCCCTGCTTTAGCAGGGGTGTTGGAGAAGTTGATCTCCAGAGGCCCCTTCCACAGCCCCCTGTGCTGGGATTCTGTGATAGTAATGTAGTCAGATTTAATCTTGTTTTCCTTAAGCCTGTCAGTTTGGGGTGGAAGTCAAAAAATATTTGACATAGTCTTGATGTTTATTCCCCTATGTATGACTGTTGCAGTACTTGTGTCAGGTTCATCCTGACTGGAGCTGTGCTCTGCTTGTTAGAAATCTCCCACTCTTAATTTTCCTTAGTTACAAAAGGAAATAATGGCATTTAGGAAGCAGAAAGTAGAAATGGGTTCTCTTTAAATGCTTCTACTAATATAGGGTGAAGGGACCTCTGGGGATCATCTGTTCCAGCCTCCCTGCTAAAGCAGGGTCACATCTTGTGATGCTGCTGCTTACTGAGTATAATAAAGTTTGGGGCAAGGCCTCTACCAGGGAGGCTAGAAGAAACATTCTAATTAGTGAACTGTCTCCACCATGACTGATATGGCTTATAAAGGATGTAAATGAAATGCATGCTGCTGCTGCTTTATGGGCAGTGTCACTCTGGGCTTTTGTCTTCTAAATCCACAGCTGCAGGTGTGAACCTTTGTAACCCCTGGGAGCCACTGCCCTGTGTGGAAATGATTTATCCCCTCCTCTAAAACAAACTCACCTGTTCAGTGCAGTGCTGTTCTGGCTTGTGTGCAGCTCAGGGCTGACCTCTGTAAATGGCTTCTCTGCTTTTTCAAGTGTGTTCCACCTTAATTTTCTCTTGTTCCTGTTGCTGCAGATGGATAGCCCTTTGGAATTGTGGGCACATGATGGTTTTTTTTAAGCTCCTAGAAGTATGTACCTTGGGTTGCCTTCTGTGCCTGCTGCACAGCAGGTGAAAGTCTATTAAAGCTCTGGCAGGGGAGTTGCAGATGACTTCTAGTTGCTGCTTTTCCCTTCAGGTGAAACAAAACCCAGCTCAAGCAGTGAGAGAGGACCCTAATGCAAACAAGTGGCTGTGTCCTAACAGCTCACAGAAATCATCTGTTTTCAGGGAAAAGGCCATGGGCTGAGTGGCCTGTGCAGCTTGAGCTGTGCTGAACTTGCAGCTCAGATGTGGTGAAGTTCAAACATGTCTGCAATACACCATGGCAAGCTTCCTGCTGCGTTTTTTAGGTTTGTAGGGCTTTTTTCCCTAGTTGTTTTCTTTTTTTCTGGGTTATTTGGGAGAGGACCAAACCAGCCACTGCTATTCACAGCAACTTCGGAGCTGTGAACTCCCCTCAGGAAGAGAAGCGCATGGTAGAACCTTGTGTTTGCTTGATGACCTTAAAGGACTTTTTCAGTGTAAGTGATTTTTGTGTGCTAAGTTCTCTAGTCCTTTTCATCACGAACATCTCCTCAGCTGCCATTGTGAAAATCCAAGTTTTAGATCCAGGGCATGTTTGGCAGCACAAAGAACTTCCCTTTTAACAGCCAGTGTGGGCATCATAAAATCCATATGCTTGTGTAGACTGCCTAGAAGCTTTAGGAGTTGTGAGAAGGCACCTAGTGAGCACCAGTTTGGGGCCATTAAACCACAAGGCTCTTCTCCTGAGAGAAATTTTCCTGATGCAAAAATTGTTTGATGAAGATGTTCGTCTTTGTATTGAGGCTTTCGTTCTCTGGAGCCTTGTTTCATTAACGTGGATTTGGAAAGGAAAATGGAGCTAAAGCATAAATCAAATTGGGTGGCTAGAACTCTCTTGAATGGGAAGGAACTCTCTCATTTTGAGAGACTGAGTGGGGAAGAGCTGGCTCCTGAGGGTTTGAAGGTTGTCTCCCTTACCTCCCAGATGGTATTAAGTGACAGAATAAGTGCAGTTAGAATGTATCTCTAGAGATCCTTCAGTCTAACCACCCCCCCTCAAAGCGGGGTCAGTTAGAGGAGGTTACTCTGTGCCTGGTCTAGTTTTAAATACCTCAAGGATGGAAGCTCCACAGCTTCTCTGGTCAGGCTGTTTCAGTGCTCCATCAAATCTATGACAAAAATTAATTAACTCCTGTGTTTCCATGGGATTTAGTGTATTTCATCTCATTCCCACGGCCTCTTGACTTTTCACTGGACACCAGTGAGAAGTTTCTGCCTTCATCAGCTTCATTGCTCCTCTGCATGGGTCAGCTGGAGCTGACTGTGGTGATAACACAATCATGAAGCTGCTGGTCATGACAGTCCCTTTAACAGAGCTTCATGGTGTTGCCATTCTGCCTAAATCTGTGATTTTCACTTCTGTTGTCAAGTACACAGCCTCTCAGGCTTTCTCTCTCCACTAGCTGATCCTTGATTCCTTTCACCCTGCTGTTGGCACAGGGCTACACTGAGAGTTCTGTATCTCCATCATGTATGATTCCTTTGTTCCTTTACTCTAGACTGTCCAAACCCTCTGAGCAGGGAGGTCATTCTGCCCCTGTACTCAGCACTGGTTAGGTCACACCTTGAGTATTGTGTCCAGTTCTGGGCCCCTCAGTTTAGGAAAGATGTTGAGTTGCTGGAAGGTGTCCAGAGAAGGGCAACAAAGCTGGAGAGGGGTCTGGAGCACAAGCCCTGTGAGGAGAGGCTGAGGGAGCTGGGGTTGCTTAGCCTACAGAAGAGGAGGCTCAGGGCAGACCTTCTGGCTACAACCTCCCTTCAGAGAGCAAGGAGGGGATTGGTCTCTTCTCCCAGGCAACCAGCACCAGAGCAAGAGGACACAGTCTCAAGCTGTGCCAGGGGAGGTTCAGGCTGGATGTTAGGAAGAAGTTCTTCACAGAAAGAGAGATTGGCCATTGGAATGTGCTGCCCAGGGAGGTGGTGGAGTCACCATCACTGGAGGTGTTTAGGAAGAGACTGGACGGGGTGCTTGGTGCCATGGTTTAGTTGATGAGATGGTGTTGGGTGATAGGTTGGACTCGATGATCTTGAAGGTCTCTTCCAACCTGGTTAATTCTATTCTATTCCATGCAGGACCCCTTACAACCTTAAATTGCTGTGCATGGTCTGCAGAGCTGCTGATTGTTTGCCCATGGGTCAGTGCAGT
This sequence comes from Dryobates pubescens, assembly GCF_014839835.1. NCBI lineage: Eukaryota > Metazoa > Chordata > Aves > Piciformes > Picidae > Dryobates > Dryobates pubescens. The sequence goes on from NC_071637.1 coordinate 14,211,591, forward strand.
CACCTAACACACTGCACACTGCTGTCTTCATGTAGCTCCTTCCTGGCTGCCTTGCTCCTTCTCTTCATTTTCTGTCTTGCAGCAGGGCTGGTTGAGCTATCATTTGTGTCATGTTGATGGTCAGAGCTGAAAACAGATTTAAGGAAAAATCTATGGGAATTGGCATGCTAATAAATTAAAGTGGAGGTGCTTGAGGATCACTGTCACACCTTGAGGGAAATCTTGAGCTAATTTATAGTATGAATCAATTTATTTAAAGGCTGTAGCTGTAATCAGGGTGGTTGTGATAGTGAGAGAAAGGAGAAAGTTCTCACAGAACAATTTCAGCTTTATCTTCTCTGCCCTTCCTCAAGATGCTGCCCTGATATATATATATATATATATTTATTAGCATTTATATAAAGAGATTAAACTCACTTTCTAAATAATCAAATTTGGAATCTTTATCTCCTTTAAAAGCACTGTCTAAATAAACCTGAGTATTGTAGAGCTGTGATATTAGTGAAGAGATTTGCCTGCATTATCTTGGTAACCTTTGTGCTCCGTTATTAAGGGAGCTGCACAGATTCCCAAAGCAGCCTCTGCAGTTTGTGAGGGGGGAAGGTTAGGATGAGGACACAAAAATCCAACCAATCTAAGCAAATTACAGAGCTCCAAGCCCTTAGTCAAAATGTGTGGAGATGCTTAAGGAGAAATTAGTAAATAAAATAACTGCTCAGGATGGGGAAGGGAAGGAAAAGCTCTCTGATCCCTATTTGCATTACAAGGTGCAGGATCACTGCTTCCTTGTATTTCACAGCACATTTAAAGCATCTCAGCTCTACAGAGCCACTCTCCAGTGGGTCAGCCCTTAATCTATACTGGTGCATGGAGTTACTCCTCCCCAGGTTCAGGACTCTGCCCTTGGCCTTGATGAACTTCATTAGATTCATCTTTGCCTAGCTGTCCAGGAAGCTGTTTTCTGGCTGTTGCCTCAGTTCTTGTGTGTGCTTCTGGGGTCAGGAATAGCAAAGTCAGCAGAATAGAATAGAATAAACCAGGTTGGAAGAGATCTTCAAGATCATTGTGTCCAACCCATCAGCCAACACCACCTAATCAACTAAACCATGCAACCAAGCACCCTATCAAGTCTCCTCCTAAACACCTCCAATGATGGTGACTCCACCGCTTCCTTGGGCAGCCCATTCCAATGGGCAATCACTCTCTCTGTGTAGAATTTCTTCCTATAGTCCAGCTTTGGCACAATAGGCCTAAATCAGAGGGACTGCATTGGCCATAATGGTTTGGAACAGATATTGCTCCTCTTTAGTGCTGTGGGCATCTGTTTCCTGAGTCCCACACTTGATCCTGAAGAGAAAGGCAGTGCTCCTCCCAGCAAACAAGAAGATAATCCCTTTGGTTAAATAATCCTGCTGTGATCTGCTTCCTCCATGAGCAAATCTGAGTGTGATGCTGAACTTTCATGTCTGTATACTATGGGGAAAAGAGAAAAAAAGAGTTAAAAAAAGGAGACATTTTTACCATCCTGTTCTGACAGTGTTAGATGCAACCAATTATTTCAACTGATGGATCCACTTATTCTCTAGAAGCCAGAGCTAGCTCTTTGATATCTAATGAAAGTATTTGCCACTTTCAGTACTTTACATCTTCAAAGCACTGCATAAACATTTAATTTAATACCAGACCCACCAGGGATGGTAAATGAATGAAGTATGTACAAACTTGCACTTAGAGGACTAAAAGGCCTTTCACAGCGGCAAGGGGAAGCTGTGCTGGCTTTGCACACCCTGTTAGTTATGCCAGAGCTGACTTGTTCCTGGAAGGCAAAATTCAGGTCCATCTTCCCTGGTCAGATAAGCATAGCTTAAAACCTCTTCTACCCTCCTTGGTATTGTTTGTTGCCATTCCTTTTATCACTGTAAACCACGAAATTTGTTCCCCCATCAAACAAAGTGGATATTCTGGGATGGAAGTTTGGCCCATGAACTGCCAGATAAACCAAGCAGAAGCCAGAGCTTCATCTTTAAATTTTTCCTGCAGATCTCATACCCCATCTCAGGGTCCTCGGTGACCATCACCTTCTGTTTGACAGTAGGAAGGTTTCTGGCTCATAACATCTGTTTTGTTACCATGCCAAAGGGACCTGGTGAGAGATCTAAAAATGAGCATGTGACTTAGTTCCAGCAGATTCCCACTATTGACCAAATGCTCTTTCAGAGCCTTAGATGCGAGTGCAAGTCCGGGTGGCTGTAGCAGCAGTTGCTTCTCTGCTAAGCCTCCTGGCCTCTGCACTGTCCTAACTCAATGTTGTTAGCCCTTTCTCAGCATCAGGTTTGGTCTACCCACAACAGTATTTTTATTTCAGCTGTTGCTACCGTATTTTGAGCTTCCCAGATTAATCATTGTCACCTGCCTTGTCAGGGAGTGGCACACAGCTTCTGCGGGGGGTTTCGGGCAGAGCAGGCTTAGGAGTGCAATGTGGAACACTCTGGCAGTTGTGGGCAGGCAGCTGGGACCACTGGGGCTGGTGACAGTCCTGCTGTGTTAATTGCCACTGATTAATGCTGGGTTCAGCCTTTTTGCTGCTGTTGCCACCCACCACCATGCCATGTAAAAAGGTGCTGAGTTGTTTAGTGTTGCCTAATAAAATTGCAAAGACTCAAAGTGGTAGGTGATGAGTGAGCTCAATGCAGTGCAGTAAGCACTGCTGCTTGAGAGCTGGGGGCTCTACTGAGGGACCTGGACATGCTGGATTGCTGGGCTGAGGCTGATGAGATAAGGTTTAACAAGGTCAAGGGCTGGGTCCTGCACTTCGGTCACAACAACCCCATGAATGCTCCAGGCTTGGGGCAGAGTGGCTGGAAACTACCCAGCAGAGAAAGACCTGGGGATGTTGATCAGCTGTGGTCAGAAGGTGAGCCAGTGTGTGCTCAGGTGGCCAAGAGGGCAATGGATCAGGAATAGTGTGGCCAGCATGACAAAGGCAGTGATTGTCCCCCAGTACTCAGCACTGGTGAGGCCTCCCCTTGAGTACTGGATTCAGTTTTGCAGCCTCTGTTCCAAGAAGGATGTTGAGGTGCTGGAACTTGCCTAGAGAAAGGCAGAAGGGCAAAGAAGCTGGTAAAGTGGCTGGAGAACAGGGCTGGTGAGGAGCAGCCAAGGGACCTGGAGTTGTTTAGTCTGGAGAAAAGGAGGCTGAGGAGAGACCTTCTGCCTCTTTGCAACTTGCTGAAAGGAGGTTGGAGCGAGTTGGGTGCTGGTCTCTTCTCCCTAGCAACAAGTGATAGGGCAAGAGGAAATGGCCTCAAGTTGCCCGAGGAGCTTTAGTTTGGGTATTAGAAGAAACTTCTTCGTTGAAAAGGTTCTCAAAGACTGGATCAAGCTGCCCAAGGAGGTGGTTGAATCCTTGCCCCTGGACATGTTTAAAAGAGGCAGAGATGTGGTCCTGAGAGCAATGGTTTAGCACCAGATGTGGCAGAGTTAGTGGCTGGACTGGGCTGATCTTCAAGAGCTTTACCAGTCAAAGTGATTCCATGGTTTCCAGGCAGTTGTGGAGATCTGAAGTGTTAAACTAACTTACAAAAGTTGTACAAGTGACCAACTTCTAAAGAGCTTGGTTTATCTTAAATCAACCAGAGGCATGGGGGAGGTGGTCTGTCCTTCAAGGTGCAGGCTGCCATATGTGCAGTGCTCTCCACTGTATTTTACAGCTGATAATTTTGTGAGCCATTTCTCTGCTGTATCTACTGCTGAGTAAGTTGTAATCTACAGGGACATAATTAGAGAGGAGGCTCTATGAAGTGTGGTCACTGCTGGCTACCAGCACTTCATATTTCAGTGTGTGCTGGGCTGCCCAAGAAACACTCAGGGTCCTGTGAGCAGGGACTTGTAGTAGTGTTTCGCCATCCCTGTTGGTGCTGAAGGCAGCATGCTCTGCCAGCTGCCCTGCAAACTCAGCTCCCACCAGCACAGATGTACTTTAAATCAGTGAAAGAGGGTCAGAGCAGTCATCTTAAAGCAGGTGCCAAGCAGATGAAAGGCATGTCAGTTAGACATTACAATAACCTCCTAAGGGAAATGGATTCCTCTATGCTGGACAGTTTTAAGACTCAGCTTGACGGAGTGCTAGGCCATCTCATTTCAGCTACGCTATTACCTAGAAAGGTTGGACCAGATGATCCTTGAGGTCCTTTCCATCCTGGCATTCTATGATTCTCTGCTATTATATACTCCTGCTTTATGCTATTTGATTTTCAGAGGTGTTTCCATCCTGCTGAAGGTGTTGGGTTTGATGTGGTGTAGTAATTAATGCCTCAGAGTGGCTGTTTCCTTGCACTGTGTTCCGAACTCCTCCTGGGTTTGCTGGTAGAAGCCTGACACAAATTTCCTCGCTGATCCACCTTCCATAAATACCACTGCAAAAGGAACCAACTCTGTATTCGTGCATCCTTTCATTATTATGGTAATTAATTTCGATTTATAACTAATTAATGCTGTTCTACATCTAACCTGCCCCTTGTTAGCAGCGGCAAGTGGGAATCAGTGTATGAATTGCAGATGCTGGTCTGTACCCTGGCAGAGGATCTCCCTGGCAGCCCCCATGTGAGGAGCCGATGCTGCCGTCAGCTGCCTCCTGGAGATGGTCACATTTCCTCCTGCTGCAAACCATGGTGGATAGAGTGAGCTTTGCACTGCTGTGAGGTGTGAGGAGGAAGGTGACAAGTGGGGAAGTCTCACAATTAAAAGCCACAGTTTAGCTGACAGAGCGATGAGAAATCCAAACCTGCCTTGGAGAGCAAAGGGAGAAGGAAATGCAGTAATGCTGTGCACAGATGCTCTTTGATCTTGGCTGTAATTCAGAGCAGCCCAGTCCTGCTGCAGGTGGCATTAGATAAGAGGATATATTCCCTGGATAGATTTTGCTGGCACTCTGAAGCAATTAGCTTTTGGTTGTTTGTAAAGTGAACGTAATCAGGTGTTCCCTCCCCTGCTGCCCCTTCCTAGAAAAGTGCTTGAGACATCCCCAGCTCCCAAATGGATTAATTATGGTTTCATCTCTCTCCTGGATCAATTACATCAACCTGTGCTACTGGGCTTGCTAAGGGGGTTTCTTGCTCCCTCTCTCTCTTTTCCCTCCCCTGAAATGTGCTCTTGAACTTCAGTTCTCTTAATGGGCATAAAGCAAAAAGTTCAGAAGCTCTGCAACATTTAAATGAGACCCAGATAGGTTTAGATCAAGGACCAGAAAGTTCCTCAGTGGCATGAATTGGTGTTTTGAAGGTAGAGGAGGAATGGGCTGAAATGCACAAGAGAACACCTGGTGGAAGGAGAGCAGAGATGCCGCACGTCCTGCTTCAGTGCTACACCATTATTTCCCAGATTCTCTCTGTTACAGAGTACAAATCTCTGTGGCTGCTGTTCTGCTTTGTCCTAACTTCGTGCTGTATGTCCCTTGGGAGAAGTGATGGTATGTAGTAGGAACTGCAGCTGAGCCCACATGGCAGAAGCAGGAGCAAAAAGCTGCTCTGGCTTTTGCAGAGCAGGAGAGGCAGGTACGCTGCTTGCCGCTGCCCTGGCAGGGAAACCGACGGCCCCAGGCTAAAGCCTGCTCTTAACAACTGTGGTTTCGCTTGCAAGCCTATAGATGCCTGCCACTGAGGCACGGCTGGAGAGAGCTAGCAGGCAGGAGAGATGTGCTGCTCTGTCCAGAGATCAGCTGTCAGAGCTCAAGGCAAGCTCCTGCTGCACCTTATAAAATGCACATTTTAATTAAACCTCCTTTGTCCTGTGTAGAAATTCATAGGTATAGAGATGAGATGGTACGGGCTACTTTCTCACTCAGTCTTTGCTTTGTACCTTTTTCGTCTCGGGGAAGTTCCAAGGATCCTTCTGTAGCATCCCCCTACGAAGCACTGGGTTTGTATTTTGAGCCGAGTTCTTACCTCCAGCAATTAGTCTCACAGAGCAGCTTTCTGCAGCTCCTCAGCTATTTGCAGCCTCGCAGTGTAATTGTGCGTGACTGTGCCTCATTAGACAGGGATATTTACCTCGAGGGAATGGGGCTTTGCAGCTTGGGATGAATTAAACCCAGACTTTGGCAAATGTCACTGCTTTTGTCAGGGCTGCAATAAATGAGCTGGCTTCGAGCACATGTGACTTTCAGCACCTGGATATCGTGTCACTGGATGCTGTGTGCTAGAGGGGGAGGTGGTGAAGCTTTGACAGAGCTGCTGCTCTGAAATTCCACTCCTGCTCCCACGGAATACAGAACCTGAGCTGCGTTGGAGAGTTGTGCTATCAGGCACGTTAGGGTTGGCAGGGAAGCCTTACTCTTACCAATGCTACACAGGCTGCCAAACATGTTAGCAGTTGTGGTTTGGGGTGTACACATCTGTGATTCTGACTTGGCTCCAAATTATTAGCCCATTTGTGCATGAATGCAAGGGGTGAGTTCCAGCTTTAAGCCCAAAGGTCGTGGTTCTCAGCTATATCCATTTCAGCAGGGGAAGGATGGGAATTCCCCTTTGTTTAGGCTTTTCACAGAAGGGAGGGGGGTGGGAAAGTCCTGCTTTGCTCACTTTATCATCTGTCATCCTATCATTTTATTTATCTTATGTTGTCTTCACACAATTCTGCTCCAGAGAGTGGATTTCTATCTCCAGGGTCCACGCACGAGAAGTTAATGAACCATTTGCACTCCAGTAAGCACTGATCTCAGGTTAAGCTGAGTAATGTGGCTGCAGCTGCTGAACTGTGCTCATTGCAGAGGGGTAGTGATAGGATGGGGGTGGGAGAGAAAGCAAGAAGAGGTGAGTTCATGGAAGCCACCTGACCTGAGATTATCTTTATGATGATTTATTTTCTTTCACTAGTTGTTCCTTCTTTAGGGTTCCTGCCTTCCATTGAAGCAGAAAGAAGTAAAAGCAGAAGGGCTCTGCATGGGTCCTTTACCCCTAAAATGTTTCCTTTGGGCTTGGCCTGTGTTTATAAGGAGATGTTAGAACATAGCTGGGGCTTCCAGTTTGATGCAGGGAATGTTCACCACTCACAAAATCAAGCTGGCACTGCCCGTGTGAGATGTGAAAGCTGTTCCACATTTGTCCTGAACTTCAGTGGGTGATGAGTGCCTTGCTTTTACTTGTCAGGTGGAGAGCCATTGCTGTTGGGTGCAGTAAGACAAGAACATCTGCATCCTTTTGATCTCTGCAATGAAATAGACTGTGGGCATTTGGAACGAGCCGCTGCCCAACGACATTTGAGCACAGCTCGGTGTACCAGCACCATGGCTGAACGTTTCCAGGTCTTCCAAGTTTTCAAAGCTGTTACTTTCTTAGACTCATTTTTAAATGCCTTTTTATTTTCTTTCCTAGGGCAGCATAGTTCATTCTCTCCCTCACGTTTCACATGCAAAGCATCCAGTTTAAATAAATTAGTCTGAAAACAATCCTCTTTTTACTTGAAAATTTCTTAAGCTCGGATTTAGCTTCTAGGCTCATTAATATTCACAAGCACTGCTTAGTTAAGCTTGCTTTAATTTCTCTGTGTGCTTTGTTAACAGGGATTATCGTGGTGTTTGCATTTGCATGCAAGCCTTTTACTATTGTGTAAATTTTGGTTATTATTATGGGGGAGGGGAAGAACCCAAAACACAAAACCCACCAGAAATTAAAAACAACTGTTGAAACTCTTTCTTGGTCCCTCCAGTACTTTATCTAAGTCTTGTACTTCTTGAGAGTGTTGTAAGAGTGGTTCTTCCCATGTTTATTAGGTGGATTTTTTTCCTCTCTATTTGAAAGATGTTTGAGAGCTGTGGAAGCCCAGGGGAACAGGCAGGCTTTTGGGCTCCAGGTATGCCCCTGGCACACAGCATCACCAAGCCCCTTTGAATCTGCAGAGCAAAGACAGCCTTGGAAGGGTCCCACAGATGTGCAGTCCTTCAGTCAGCTGAGGCAGTTGTAGGCATTAGCTACCAGCCTCTGTTGCCCTGGCCAAATGAACTGGAGAGCACAGCAGCATTTTCCTAATGGTGTTCTGGAGCCACAGTTAGCTCCCAGCAGAACAGCTGTATCTGCAGCCAGGGGCTGGCTGGCTGCAGAGCCCCTGCAGTGTTTACAGAGGGATAATCCAGAGCTGCTTGTTCTGTTGAATGCTAAATGTGTTCTGTGTTCCTGAGAAATGGCAGGTTAATAACTCTGGAAACTACAGTCTGCTGCCTGTCCCGAGACAGCACACAACTTCAGCAGCCAGCAGGATAACTCTGGGGCTGTAGCACAGGTCTGCCCTGCTTGGGACACCTGCTTGGGTGGCAGAGCTTTTCAGCCCCAGTGCATGGAGGTTGTGATTGCCTAGTAAAGGGGACACTTGATTGCTGGAACCAAGATGAACAAGCTTGTAGAATCAGAGAATGGCTTAGGTTGGGAGGACCTTTAGAGCTCATCTACTCCAATCTCCCAACCAAGGACAGGGACATCTCTTCAACTATGCTCGGCTGTTCAAGGCCTCATCCAGCCTGGCTTTGAACATCCCCAGGGAGGAGGCATCCACAGTCTCCCTGGACTGCCTATTCCAGAGTCTCACCACCCTTGTACTGAAGAACTTCTTCCTAAGATTCAGACTAAACCTACTCTCCCACAGCTTAAGACCATTCTCCCTTGTCCTATTGCTAGACACCCTGATGAAAAGTCTCTCTGCAGCCTTCCTGTAGGATCCCTTCACCTATTGAAAGGCAGCTCTAAGGTGCTCCCAGAGTCTTCTCTTCTCTAGGTTGAAGAACCCCAGCTCCCTCAGCCTATTCTCATAGCACAGGCACTCCAGATCTACCTCTGTTCCCTTGAAATTGTCTTTGAGAGTGTCAGTCAACGAGAGCAAAGACATGTTATGGAGAGGATACGAAGTGATTAGTAGCTTTGATCTTAAAGGCAGAAATTTGCTCTTCTGTGTTTTATAGGATTCTTTGTGTGCATTTTCTTGCATCATAGAGCAGTTTGTCCATTTCTTCCCCCTGTCACATCAGCCTCACTGTACTGTAGCATGACTTTTATGGTAACTTTCAACCTGGATCCTGCAATGAAGCAGGTTTTGGCAGCAGTTGGCCAGAGGCCTCTGCATCATCTATCAATGGCATAGACAATTCCTTCAGTCTTTGGAGGACCTCAGGTGTTGGGCTTCTTTGTCACATGTTTGCTGGTAGGTGTATCTTGGTATGTGACTGATATTAACACAGGTTTGAGCCATAGGGGAAGACCCCTGCCTGCGTAGAAGCTGAGGCAGTGCCCCAAGGCAAAGCCTGAGCTCAGCAAATACCCTCTGCCTCTCAGCTGGGCTTTTGGGCTTGGACTTGGTTCATGTAGCTTTTAGCAAGCATGGAAGATGGATGAAGAGAGGGAGAATAAATGGAAATGTCATCTAGGTGACCTTCATTGTAGATCAGGAGTGAGCAGGACACATCCCACTGCGCAGTGCTGTGGGCGATGAAGGGAGATAGTTCTTCAGTGTGTGTAATTCAGGAGGACTCTGCAAAGGGAGCAGAGGTCTGCTGAGGTGTAGCAGCAGATAATCTTGCTTCAAAGACTGCTGCTTGTCTGAACCCTAGAGTCAGCCTAGGAGCTCAGAGTATTCCCTTCCCTCTCCTCCTTAAAATCTCCCAACTCACAAACGGCAGCCAAAGGAAATTCATTCATCTAGGAACTTGCCATGCAAAAAGAGAGCTTCTTTTCCCCTGCCTGTTTTGAACACATGCATATTGCATAGTGCACCTCCCTTTGACGTCTTTGACAATGTGTCCCCTCCAGTCTGTAATTTCATCCATCCCTGTAATTTATCACTCATACAGTTTTGGCTTCTGTAGTGAGAGATGCAGCAGAATCTATAAATCAGATAAAATATTACTGTGCTTGCATAATAAGAAGTACCTATATTTATTTCATGTTATGTCTTCAAAAAATGGCTCTTGAGTGGGTTCTTCTGTGGAGTGGGGCATGTTAAGGGGGAAGAAAAACCAGTGGAACTTTCTGGCAGCCCACATTTTGCATTTGGACTTAGAAGGAAATCATTCATGAACTGAGGATCTATTTCAGACCAATGGTCTGCCCAATCCACATCTACTGAAGATGTCTATTGCAGGGTACATAGGATCATAGAATGGTTTGGGTTGGAAAGGACCTCTAGAGGACACCAAGTCCAACCTTTCCTGCACTAAGTAGGGACATCCCCAGCTAGATCAGATTGCTCAGAGCCCCATCAAGCCTGACCTTGAATGTCTCCAGGGATGGGGCCTCCACCATCTCCCAGGGCAACCTGTTCCAGTGTTTCACCACCCTCATAGTAAACAGCCTGGTTAGGCTACACCTTGAGTACTGTATCCAGTTCTGGGCCCCTCAATTTAAGAAGGACATTGAGACTCTTGAATATGTCCAGAGAAGGGCGATGAGGCTGGGAAGAGGCCTTGAGCACAAGCCCTATGAGGAGAGGCTGAGGGAGGTAGGGTTGTTTAGCCTGGAGAAGAGGAGGCTTAGGGGAGAACTTATTGCTGAAGGGAGGCTGTAGCCAGGAGGGGGTTGGTCTCTTCTCCCAGGCAACCAGAGCAAGAGGACACAGTCTCAAATTGCACCAGGGGAAGTTTAGGCTGGAGCTGAGGAGAAAGTTCTTCCCAGAGAGAGTTGTTTGCCATTGGAATGTGCTGCCCAGGGAGGTGGTGGAGTCCCCTCTCTGGAAGGGCTCAAGAGGGGATTGGACGTGGCACCTGGTGCCATGGTTTAGTAGTCATGAGGTCTTGGGTGATAGGTTGGACTTGATGATCTTTGAGGGCTTTTCCACTCTTATTAATTCTATGATTCTAATGCCCAATCTAGACCTACCCTGCTCTAGTTTCAAACCACTGCCCCTTGCTCTGGTGCTACAGGCTTTCAACAACTTCCCAATGTTTCCTCTTCATTATTTAAATTCTTTTAAGCTCCACCAGTATTAATTTGAGAGAGGGAAATTCTGCCATGCAATTATGCCATTTTTAATATTTTTTTCCTCAAAATACAATTGCATCACAGGAGTGTGCAAGAAATACAGGGGAAGTCATGGTGCAAGTCCAGAGATGTTCTTTCCTACTTGAGCTGGAAAGGTGCAGGGAGTTAATGTGCCTTAGGACTTGTTTGTTTATTGGTTTTGAAATTCAATCTGATGGGTTTAGGTTTTCCCATTATCCACATTGGTATTTAATCCTTTGTTGAATCAGTAGCAGAATGCAGGCTTTGTTTGATCCTACTTAATCATGGGGAAGGCTGGAGGAGGGAGGATAACAGTTTCTGCATCTTTATCTGAAGTGTCATTAAATTCATCTGTCCTGCTCTGAAAGAGGTGAGAACCTGAAGGGAGCCTCTGACAAAACCTAGGCTAGAAAGAATAGCATAGAATAGCATTAGAATAGCATAGACCAGATTGGAAGAGACCTTCAAGATCATCGCATCCAACCTATCATCCAACACCACCTAATTAACTAAACCATGCAACCAAGCACCCTAAAGCAAACAATCCCTGGGTTTAACACATGTAGCAATTAAAGCTTAGGTTAGATGAGAGCTCCATACATAGTTTTGGGCTTCCTTGTGCATTCATGAAGGAGGGGTGCACGTTTTTCTTCCTCATGCCTATTACTACTGCTTTATAAAGTCGAGTTGTGATGGATGTTACTCTGGGGAGCCTTGTAAATTTGTGTAATATCTGTCCATGCAAATGGAGATTGCAGGCTTGGGAGGTGTAGCTTGCAAGCAATATTGTCAGTTGTTCTCTGTTAAATTTCTTCACAAGGATTCACCTTTCTCCTTCTATTCCATAAAATGGCTCTCAGTGTTTTCCCTGCAGTTACTTGCTGTACCCTGACCCCCGCCACCACTGGTCACAGACACACTGCTGTAGGTCTCTGTAGAGCCCTCTTGTATGTCCTTGTGTAGCTGTGCCAGCTTGTTCCCAGCAGTGTAGTAATTAGTCTCAGCAGTAAGATTGCCTTCATCTCTAGAAGATTTCTTCTTTAAACCTGCCTGTACCTATTTATTTTAACCAAAGGTTATTTGGTTGGGTTTTTTCCCACCGTATAGTCAGCTTCTGAAGAATTACCAGTGTCTCTTGCTCCTTTCCTTTGCTCTAGCGCTTCTAATTCTCACTGAGCTTCTGCCTTGAGTGTTAAAGCTCTTCATCTAACCAGCAGATTTCAGTAAGTTAACTTCCTGCATGAGTTTTCCTCATCTTGGAGTGGCTGCCTCGATTTTTACCGAGGCAGTCTTTCCCAGGCTGTTTGGCTTTCCTGCTATTTTCAGCAAGACAGCAAACTTACTGCTCTCCTCCAGACTGCTGTTTTTAGACTGAGGAGCTCTACATTGTAATTAAAGAGTAGCATCAGCCAAGGGCTTCTCAGTTTTAGCAGCTGGTTTTTCTGTTGTTCTGCCAAGGTAGAGAGAGTGCAGACATTTGCAAAATCATGTGAAAGAATAGTTATTAAAACTCATAAATTCACGGGAACTGGGCACAGGAAAGACCACCTAGTAGTACAACATTCTCTGGTAGTCAGGTTACTCATGCTCACTTATTTTTCTCTCACTTGGAGCCAAGAAGTGAACTGCAACTGTTACCAAAGCCGAGAGAGCCCCAGCGTGGTGGGGATCAGAAGGGACCTCTGGGGATGATCCAGTCCAACCCCCCTGCTAAAGCAGGGCACTCACAGCAGCTTGCCCCGGGGCACAATGGCCAGGAAGGTTTGGAATCTCTCCAGAGAAGGAGACTCCACAACTTCTCTGGGCAGCCTGCTCCAGGGCTGCAGCACTCTCACACCAAAGGAGTTTTTCCTGCTTTATATTGTGGCAGTTATCCATCTCATGCATGCAGATATGGAGGATACAGCCCTGCAGTTTGCAGTTAGCAGTAGCAGTTCATCACCCTGCCTGTTAAAAATGTGTCCCAGCTTCCTAATTGGAAATTGTCTGAAATCCCCCAGAAGAGCAGCTGTGAATCTGACAAAGCAGTGTTTCATGGTCTTTCCCTGAAGTCATCTCATAGTATTTAACATCTGTGGACACTTGGGTTGCCAAGATTTTACAAGCCTGCAGTGAGAGAGTTTGAGTGTTCTAAAGGATGCCCCAATTTTGTACCATTTTCATACATGCAGGTTAGATGACTTTGTTTAGAAACCAGCTAACTTCCTGGTGTCCCTGTAGGTAGCTATGTGTCCAGCATCTTAGTATGCAGAAGGTTTATTGTGGTTTAGAGTATTAGTGGAAATGTGCATTTGCTTGTTGCTCATCTACCTGGGGGTGCTGGTCGATAGTAGGCTGAACATGAGCCAGCAGTGTGCCCAGGTGGCCAAGAAGACCAATGGAATCCTGGCCTGGATCAGGAATAGTGTGGCCAGCAGGGGCAGGGAAGTCATTGTGCCCTGTGCTCAGCACTGGTTAGGCAATACCTTGAGTCCTGTGTCTAGTTCTGGGCTCCTCAGTTTAGGAAAGATGTTGACTTGCTGGAAGGTGTCCAGAGAAGGGCAACAAAGCTGGAGAGGAGTCTGGAGCACAGCCCTGTGAGGAGAGGCTGAGGGAGATGGGGTTGTTTAACCTGGAGAAGAGGAGGCTCAGGGGAGGCCTTAGTGCTGTCTACAACTATCTGAGGGGAGGTTGTAGCCAGGTGGGGGTTGGTCTCTTCTCCCAGGCAACCAGCACCAGAACAAGAGGACACAGTCTCAAGCTGTGCCAGGGGAGGTTTGGGCTGCATGTTAGGAAGAAATTCTTCACAGAAAGAGAGACTGGCCATTGGAATGTGCTGCCCAGGGAGGTGGTGGAGTCACCATCACTGGAGGTGTTTAGGAGACTGGATGGGATGCTTGGTGCCATGGTTTAGTTGATTAGATGGTGTTGGATGATAGGTTGGACTCGATGATCTTGAAGGTCTTTTCCAAGCTGGTTAATTCTATGGTTCTGTTCCATCCCTGTATCTGTTCTGGCTCCACATTCTCTGTTCTGTCCTAGAAAAAAGTACCTTGGACAGCAACAGTTATCTAGATTTGGGCAAATGCTGCAAGTTTTTGTCAAGCATGACAAAGTCAAAATTAAAACCTGGAGTGTACAGTGGTTTGTGGTTGAACACAAGGCTGGCTTTAAAAAAGCAACAGCAAACAAACAATCAAATAAAACACTCTTTTGTTCCTCTAAGGAAGGATTCACTTCAAATGTTTGTGCTGCTTTATATTGCTTTTCCTAGATGAGAGTTCTGGTGGTTCTCAAAGTACAAGCTTGTTATGTACTGAGGGATGTGTATTTGGAGGCAGAATAGAGGAGCTGTGCCTGCAGGTTCCACTCTGTGTCTCTTCTTGGCTTTGTGAGATACCCCCAGAGCCTCTGAGGCAGGATGGTGTGGTGCAGCAAAGCTCCTTCCAGAGAAAAGCAGCTGAGTAGCTTTGGGGTGGTTATAAGATGTGAGTGGTGTCAGAACTTGTCAGGGGTTAGAAAAGGTGAGCCCCAGAGGTCTGTCAGCTGTGTGGCTGCTGGGAAAGATTCGGTGGGGAGAGGAGAAGGCTCTGAGGTTTGGGTTTTTTTTAGTTTGTGTTTTTTTTTCCAATTGGGAAGTGCTGTTTTGTTGGATACCTGTCCATAATGTGCTTAACTTCAAATTAGCTTATATTGAAGTTCAGCAGAGATGAATCCCTGTTTTTATTTCTCTGCCAGTTGAATCAATACCCTTCATCTGTTTGCCAATGTGAGGCAGAAAGAAAGAGTGGCTTGTGTAGGTGGCAGTGCCTTGATTGGCACACAGGAGAGGAACAGGAGCAGATAAGTTGTTCTTTGGTTGGTTCATTTGTTTATGAAGCTCCAGGTTTTCCAGTAGGGTCTTATAGGAACCTCAAAAGGATGCAGTTTCACCTTCTGAGGAACACACGGCCCATCAATCTATAATCTATTGTCAGCTACAACAAAAGGCTCTTCCCTGGTGTGAAATCATTTAAGACCCTTTGCTACTGCAGGTGTCTCTTCCTCATGTTATCCCAGTCAGACAGTTGATTTTCCTGGTGTCACCTGGATGCACACTAAGGAGAAGTCTGCTTCAAAAGGAATGCAGGAATAGGGCCAAATGAAATCTGTTCCTGCTTTTAAGGAATACTAAGAAAACCTCTTCAATTCTTCAGATGATAGAGTAGTAGGAGTTTGTTATTGCTCATTTTTGAGTCAGTTAAAGCTGAGCTACTACTTGGATAGGCTGTGACAGAGAGTAGAAGCTAGGATAAAACCGAAGTGGTGACTAAAGTCACAGCACCCAGTGGAAATATTAGCAGAGGCTAAGATTTTCAGAAATGTGCTCCGTGGTGCCCTGGTTGTGCTTCTCTCAAGGTGGGTGGAGGAAGTCTTCCCAGCATCATTTAGAGCAAATCTAAGCTAACGAGGAACACTCTGACTCTGTCAGGTTGACTGCTATAAAGCCACAGGCTGCTTTTGAACCCATCAGCTCTGAAGTACTTCTGCTCAACCAGCTCTGAAATGGCTTGATCTTCAAATCAGAGCTTAACGTTTCCATTTCCAACTGCAGTGGTAAACTGGTGAGCATAAGGTAGCCTGGCTTTGTCTCTCTACCTGGTTATCTTCCCAGGTAAGATTCTCAATGGGTGATGAATCCATTGAAAAGTTAATGCAGGATATATTCTGAGCTGAGTGATTCAGTGCTAAGGCTGCAGGGTGGATGTAGGCACTTACTGAAGCAGGCTTGCAGGTAAGCACTGGATCTGGGCTCCTGCTTTTCTGTGTGCTTCTGTCAGGGGGTGAGTTGTGTGTTGTTTTCATTAGATTTGGTTGTTATTACTTCTTTTTTTTTGGTGTGTCTACCTGTATTTGAGTTGAAATTGGGGAAAAGAAATGTGTTTCAATTGGGGACATAAAACAGTCTAAACATACTGTGTACAGAAGAAGGTAATAAGTTTACAAGACTGGTTTACATTGAAACTGATTCATTAAAGTAACTTTTTACCATGGAGTTGAATTAGATGTGATACAAGACACACAGAATCCTCCTCTTACTTGCCTTGAGTGTGACTTAGAAGAAATGGGGAGGTTGCTGGCTCTGGTTTTTGCAGTGGGGGAACAGGTCAAGGCACCCAGACATGAGTGAGCCTGGCCTGAGGATCCCTGCACTGGGGACAGTCCTGCTCAGATAGGTGTGAATCATTGCTCAGAGCTGAGGAGCTTTATCATGCTCTCAGATCAAGGGCTATTTTCCTTTCAGATGCTTTCTCAGGTTAGTAGGCTTTTTCTTACCAGACTCTAATACCTTGCTAGCCATCCCCAAAATGTTCTTTTGGATGAATCCACACTCCAGAGTTTTACTTATTTCCCACATTTTCACTTCTGCTGGCCACCTGATCACCACAAATCCTCTTTATCCTTGCAAACTGTGAATATGGAAAACTTCCTTTAAATCATGCTCTGTCTGAGCACCAGATAATTATGTTTATCTATTTCATGCAAACCCAGCTTTCACACCACATTAAGTCGAGAAGTCAAGCATTTAGAAAAAGCAGCATTACAGCTGGAGAGCAAAGCTATCTGTTGGGTTTATTGCTGCTTCAGAAGTCTGCTTCTGTCAGCTCTCCTTTCACCTTGTTTCTGCCTGGGAATTTGGTCTGCTCAACTCAAAAGGGCTGCTTCTGAAGATGTTATTTTTTTCCTGTGGGAGATTGGTTTCCTCCACTTGTTCCTTTTCCAGTGCTGCAGAGTATGTCTTTGTAACAGAGAAAGCCTCCTCAACTGGTTTGGTGCTGCCTTTGTGTACCTTTTCTCTCCCAAATCATTAAAACCTTAAGGTTCAGAACACTACAAAACCAACTATAACAGAAATATTTCAGGAACTAGCAGAACTTCTCATGAAATAGCTAAACTTTCAACCCAGTCCTATGAAAGAGTGGCAGCTGCCCATCCAGTCCCAACAGCTGTGCTTGGTTGCAATTGTCCAGATTACATAGACTCATAGAATGGTTTGGGTTGGGAGGGACCTTAAAGAACATCCAGTTCCAGCCCTCATGCTATGAACAGGGATATCTTCTCCTAGAAGATAGAAGGTTTGATCTGGTGAACCTTCAACATCAGCTGAGGATGTAGAACTGCCTTCTGCTCTTTGCTCTCAAAGGAGAGAGGTGCTCAAGGTAGCATCAGTTTTGTGGTTTGGGCACCAAAGGCACTAGGGAGGTGGGGGAATATGCAACTGCTGTCTGTTTTAAGCAGAAGAAACCCTTCTGCTTGTTATAGGCACAGGAGGACCCTTGCTGAGAGCATGCATTGTAACCAAATCCTGTTCTGAACTGTTACTAGAGATGTAGAGCCACTGCTTTGAAAAGATAAAATACATGAAAACATCTGGATTTGTGCTGCTGGAACAAAGCAGAATGTTGTCCTCTGGGTATACCTTCTATGCACTAAACATAAGCTCAAGCACTTTAAATATTGACACTTTGTGGTTACTTTTTTCCCAAGGTGCACATTTAGCAAAGACTAACCAGGAGAAGATGGAAGTTAACTACTGCCTTTACATGTGCCTCCTAGGGAGGGAATCCATGCTCATGCAAGGAGAGCACTCAGCAGCTCACCTGGGTATTTGGGAGCTCTCTGTAGTGTGTCCTTTCCCAAGGACTGTGTAATGCTGTGTAGGTCTCACAAGCCCTATGAGAAGAGGCTGAGGGAGCTGGGGTTGCTTAGCCTGGAGAGGAGGAGACTCAGGGGAGACCTTATTGCTCTCCACAACTACATGAAAGGAGGCTGTAGACAGGTGGGGGTTGGTCTCTTCTCCCAGGCAACCAGCACCAGAACAAGAGCACACAGTCTCAAGCTGTGCCAGGGGAAGTTTAGGCTGGAGGTGAGGAGGAAAGTTCTTCCCAGAAAGAGCAATTGGCCAGTGGAATGTGCTGCCCTGGGAGGTGGTGGAGTCACCATCCCTGGAGGTGTTCAAAAAGATTGGATGTGGCACTTGGAGCCATGGTTTAGTTGTCAGGTGTTGTTAGGTAATAGGTTGGATTTGATGATCTCTGAGGTCTTTTCCAACCTGGTTGATTCTGTGACTCCATGATGCTGCTGTGGGAAAAGCCTTCCTCTGCACTGGCAGCCTTGTTGTAATTGCTGTTCCTGGAGTCCAAGGTCTAGGGACTGAGGCTCTTGATATTTCTGTGACTTGAAATCTTGCTTCACATTTTGGCTTGATCTGATGCACTCAGTTCCCCTCTCCCCACATCTATTGCCGAGCAGAGTTTGCATAAGTGTCCTTTGTTTGTCTGCCGTTGGGTTTATTGGAATCGGTAATCTGAATTATGTATAAAAATAATGGATGCCGTTGACACAGCATCTCCCTTTTTTAATTTCCTGCCTTTTCCTGGCAACCTCAGCTTTTTCAACCACTGCCACACCATGCTCGTCCCAAGGACTGTTCCAAATGATGGTCTCTGCTCTCTCAAGTCAATATTTTCTGTCTGCTGTTCTGTACATACCTCACGTTATTAATTCCCTTTCCTTTATTACATCTCATTGTGCTCTGCCTCCTGGGATAGGGCAAATATTTGCCTTCCTGGCATTGAAGTGAGGCTCAGAAACTGAGAGGCATCCACTAAGTGACTACTTTGTGGTGCCTGAGGTGGGTATTTCTACATGTGGGGGTTTATTTGTGGGTTGTTTTTTTGGTTTGGGTTGGGGTTGTTTGTTGTTTGGTTAGGGTTTGTTTGTTTGTTTGGGTTTTGTTTGGTTTTCTTCTTTAAACAGCCTAATTAGTCATATCCTTCTGCACTACTTAAGTCTTCTAATTGCTGTTGGAGAGGGGCCTATTTGTCAGTGCATTCTTTCTTATTGTCCAGGTTCTGGGCTCCCCAGTCCAAGAGGGACAGGGATATACTAGAGAGTGTCTAGCAGAGGATGTGGGGATGATGAAGGGACTGGAACATCTGTCTGATGATGAAAGGTTGAGACACCTGGGGCTGGCTAGCCTGGAGAGAGAAGATCTTACCAGTGTTTATAAATACCTGCAGGGTGAGCATCAAGAAGAAAGGGGCAGGCTCAGAGGTGTCAGTGGCTTAGGGGCAATGGACACACATTGCAACCCAGGAAGTTGCACCTCAGTGTGAGGGGAAAACTTCTTTGCTGTGATGATGCTGGAGCCCTGAAGCAGGCTGCCCAGAGAGGTCTCCTCTGGAGACTTTCAAGACTCATCTGGATGCATTCCTGTGCCTTAGGTGATCTTGCTTTGGCAGGGGGGTTGCACTTGATCTCTGGAGGTCCTTTTCAATGCCCACCATTCTATGATTCTGTGGCTGTAGTTTGTCTTGTTTCTTAGTCTGTGTTGCTGTGTCTGCTGGCACATTTAGTTTAAGGATTTTTTTTGGTGGTGTTTGATCTGAACAGCTTGGGTTCCATGTGTGCACCTTTGGCAGTATCCTAAAACAGGGATGCTCAGAGCAGATCGAGGTAATCAAAGCTCTGCAGAATTCCCCTGTGTCTGCTGACACGGAGCTGGGGTCAGGCAACTAACATAGAAAGGCAAAAAGGCTTTTCACTAGGAATTCTGTTGATTTTTCCTGGAGACTGTTAGCACTTACCATTTCCTTTAGATTTACTTTTAAGTGGCAGACAGGGCACCTGTGACTGAATGGAGGTGGTCAAGAGGAGGAAAGCAAAGTGTCTTTGTGTGGCAATGAATCAGGGAGGAGAGAAAAGAACTGCAGGGGAGTTCTGCTGTGCCTTTGTGTTCTGGGGATCAGAGTCTGACAAAGGGAAGGTGGATGTGGAGAAACATTAATGAATAGCATGTCAGCTGTGAAAGCCATTGTCTTCCAGCTCTCTGTATCAGGAGTGCTGGATGGATAGCAACACTCTCGTGGAGTAGGGAATGGAGGGTTTGCCCTGGCCTTTTAGTTACACCCAAGCAGCAAAAAAGTTGTATTGTTACCACTAACTAGAAGAGTTTGGGGTTTTTTTCTTCCTTATTCTTTCTCCAGTGAGATTGCACATATCTACAACTCAGAGGTCAATTCCCTTACATTTTGCTATCTCTTTGTTGTCTGGGCCTAGTCTTGCCATCCTTTTATTACAAATTACTTGGATTAGATACCCTGTGAGCTCCAGATTCGGAAGACTGTGTATTTCTTGGAGCTATCCATCCTATTTATAGTTATTGTTACTTTTTAGTGCTTTTTCATTGCTTGTGCACTGGAATATAAAATCCCACAGTGGATTTTTTCCATCCTAGCTCAGTGTGGGACTGTTGTTGGCTGACTTTTCAATTCTGAATTTTGATCAGCTGTGGAGCTTTTGAACTTTTTGATCAGCTGTGGAGCTTTAAAATCAACATTGTTTGCCTTCCGTAGCTCCCTGGCTTTTTTCTGACAATTCCATAAAAGCCAAAGCCTGTCCTGCACCTTCCACACTCCAAGGACATGAAAACACAAAGAGAGATGTTAATCACAATACTTAATGCTCTACAATGGCTTCAAACAATGACAGAATGGTGAGGATTAGAAGGAACATCTGGAGATCATCCAGTCCAACCACCCTGCTAAAGCAGGGTCACCCACAGTGGGTTGCCCAGGAGCACAATGTCCAGGTGGGTTTGGATTCTCTCCAGAGAAGGAGACTCCACAGCCTCTCTGGGAAGCCAGCTCCAGGGCTCTAGCATCTTTCCTTCATGATCAGGTGGAATCTTCTGGGTTTCAGATTGTGCCCATTGCCCTTTATCCTATCAGTGGGCACCACTGAAAGGAGTCTGGCTCCATCTTCTTGTCTCCCACCCTTTAGCTGTTGATCAGAATTGAGAACATCCCTTCTCAGGCTGCTCTTCTTCAGGCTGCACAGGGCCCTCAAACTTTCCTCCCCACAGAGATGCTCCAGGCCCCTCAGCACCTTTGTGGCCTCTGCTAGACTCTCTCCAGTAGTTGTCTTTCTTAAACTAGGAAGCCAGTACTGGACTGCAGATGTGGGCTCATGAGGGCAGGGAATTGGGCCAGGTAATCCATGTCAGCAGAGAGACTCTGGGTTTACCCTGGTGTAACTGAGTAAAACACTCAACCCTTCATCATATTTGAAGTCTGGCAAACTGATACTTTTTCTGCTCACTGATTGTAGTTGCAATATTTAAAGGAAAATGATAAAGCTTTATTACCTCTGCTGCTTTCCCTGCCCAGTCCTTTTGGGTTTCCAGGGACCTGAGGGGCCCCTTTCATCTCCTAATTGAGGTAAAGGGGGATACTTTTTCTGCTGAATTCTGGTTTTGCTTGCTTAAAAGCTCTTCCTTCAGGCAAGAGTCGGTGCAACACTCCATTAACACCAAGTGGCAAGGCTTTTTTCCCCCCCTTCACTTTGGAGAAATCACAGAAGAAAGGGAATTAGCTTCAGAAGAGTTGGTGTTTCCTCTCAAAGTTACAGAGCTGGTAACATAGGAGAAAATATCTGGAAAAGACTGAGTTAAACCAATCTTTTGCATTATACTGGGGTGCTACACCACTGAGTCTACTTTAAATTCCTTTGTGAATCTCCCCTTTACTCTTTGGGGTTTAGATACCTCTCAGAGAGAGCAGGGTGCACTGTACTACTTCTGCATACATTGTTTTTTCTCCCTCTAGAATGTTTTCTGTTCAGTGAGAGGATGCTGTACTCATACAGTTAAACTTCAGCATGTTTATATTAACCTCCCATTCTGTGATTAAACACATCTTGTTGTCTGCGTTTATGCAGCTCTGGGCCCTCAGTGGTTGGGTCAGAACTTCTCCTTTCCTGCACACCCTCTGTCTACAGCAGCCCCTCTGCCCTGTTCAGGCAGATGGATCATCAAGGCTTAGCCTTGCAGTGTGCTGTCAGCAGAAGGAGAGTCAAGGAGAGTGAATTCTGGAGCTCCAGGCCGTCCCCAGGGAGTGGATTGCATTGTGCCCTTGTGTCTACATCTGTCTCTCTGCACTACTGTGTCTCAGGGCATTTTCAGAGAAACTAAGCAATTTTAGCTATTCCCAGGAGATATCTCTACTTTTCCTTTTAGCAGACAAAATGCTTCATTTTTTTCCTGTATTTTTTTTCCCCTGGAACCCTGAAGCATGGCAGACTGGAATTTGCAGAAATTAGTTTCTAAAACTCAAATTAGATTAAAGCCATGAATTTTGCAGAACTGAAGAAGCCACAGTGCAGAAATAAAACAACAGCTGAAAGGGGTGGAATGTCCAGGGCCAGCAAACAGGCGCTCTGCAGAATGTTTTGGGGCTGGACTGTTTCAGATGGAATAGTTTAGCAGCACACAGTCCATTTGTATTCAAAGTGCCTTGTGCATGATCCAGGTTGCTTCCTTTGCATTGCTTTGGGAAAGTGCAAAAAATTTCTGCAGTGCTGTAGATGTGGGATCTGGTCTTGTGAGGAGCAGCTGAGGGAGCTGGCTCTCTGCACCTCCCTGAAAGGAGGTTGGACCCAGGTGGAGGTCTGTCTCCTCTTCCTGGTAACAAGTGAAGTAGCCTCAGATTGCACTATGGGAGGTTTAGGTTGAACATTAGAAGAAATTTCTTCACTGGGAGGGTTCTCAAACACTGGAACAGGTTGTCCAGTTCTGGGTCCCTTGAGCACAAGCCCTACGAGGAGAGGCTGAGGGAGCTGGGATTGTTTAGCCTGGAGAAGAGGAGGCTCAGGGGAGACCTTATTGCTCTCTGCAACTACCTGAAGGGAGGTTGTAGCCAGGAGGGAGTTGGTCTCTTCTCTCAAGCAACCAGCACCAGAACAAGAGGACACAGTCTCAAGCTGTGTCAGGGGAAATTTAGGCTGGAGGTGAGGAGAAAGCTCTTCACTGAGAGAGTTGTTAGCCATTGGAATAGGCTGCCCAAGGAGGTGGTGGAGTCCCCATCCCTGGAGGTGTTCAAGAGGGGATTGGACGTGGCAGTTGGTGCCATGGTTTAGTCATGAGGTCTGTGGTGAGAAGTTGGACTTGATGATCTTTGAGGTCTCTTCCAACCTTGGTGATTCTGTGAGTTAAATCCCCATCCGTGGAGACATTTAAAAGTGGCAGAGATGTGGCGCTGAGGGACATGGTTTAACAGCAGGCTTGGTAGAGCTGGATAGACTTGATGTTCTTAAAGGTCTTTTCCACCAAAGAATACACTTCTATGAACAAACAGGAAAGCAGCACTTGCTATAGCTACATACAATCTTTGATCACCACTTTAGGCTTGGCATACAAAATGTTTCTATCTTCCTTTCCTTTTTACATGGGATTTAGAAGTTTGCAAGGCTTTCAAAACTGCTAGCAAATGCACAGACAGCTTTCAAAATCATCTCTGCAAAGCCAAGCTGTTTCTTAATACAAATGTTACCTTGGGTAACATCTATAAAGGTATTGCATATCAAAACTCCTTCATATCCAGGCATAAATGACTTAGGCATCTCCAGAAACAGGAGTAAAAAAAGCTACACCAATAAAAAGCCAAAGTCAATTTATGCTGCCTTTAAAGCAGCCTCATCAAGGAATGGACTTGATATGGATCCACTGTGCCTGTGTAGGATGCTTCTTCATTTCCCACATGTGTGTGTGTGGTAATTGTTGGAAGCTCTGCACAAGCCAGCAATGAAAAACTACTCACCTTGTGATCAGACCTGTGTGTCATTTAAGGTTTTAGGAGCCAGACATGCTTCTCTGTTTTCTGCTGGTAACAACACAAACTAAACATAACTGGGAAACTTAGCAGTGGGGTAGTTGCTGAGTGAGGCTGGGGTGCAAGGACAGAGAGGATGAGATGTGTGTGGAGGCATTTGACAGCGCACTGCGCAGATCAAGCCTTGGGCGTTCAGCGTGAGCCAGTTGGGTTTGTATTACTTAAACGTGGGCACTAAGCCAGGAGTGGTGTTTATTGTTTTGTTGGTGGGTGATACTGTGGTGGTGAGCTTTTCCAAACTCCCGGGTAATGAAAGGTTCTTAGTGCTCTGATCTCTTCTCATAACCAAGCTGGAAGTCTCCAGTTGTGTACTGCAGATTTGTTTACTGCCTGTTCTGCTGCTCATCATCTTGGGTCTGTTCCCGTTCTCAGAAAGCCTTTTCATGATGTCTTTTTATGATCCAGTTCTCACCAGTAGCTCAGCTTCCCTGCCTGCCTTTGCTCCATGTGTGCACCAAGCAGCCCCTCTATACCCTAGTTCTCTTTTCCAAACTAATTTCTGCTGTGCTGCTTTTTTCCCCCGCTCCTTTCCGCTGTGCATTGCATTGATTAACTAATCCAGAATGAAAATACAAATCAATAATGTTTATTTTTTGTGTATTTTGCCTCTAATGCACAAAAATCCATCAGAGAGAGTGCAACATCTGTGCAGTTCTTTGTTACCAGCTATTTGCTGCTCTTGTAATGCTAGGAACAAAGGGGCATCCAAGAAACTTGGAAGACAGTGTATTTAAATCTGATGAAAAGAGCACACATTTTACTTGTGCCATTCTGTCTTGAGGCGTTTGAGGAAAATAACTTAGTAGGCTTGGCAAAAGATTAGACATTTACTTGAAAATCCACAGTTAAATTATGTAGGATGAAGTTGTAGAGGAGATACAAAGCTGCCTGCTTTAGGACATCAGCCAGCCATTCACTGCCTGGGGTTAGGCACTGCCTTCCTCCCCAGGAGCCTTGTTACTGCTTAGAATGAGCTCTTGCTGGTTTCTGCTCCCGTCCTCTGCAGCCAGCTCTTGTTGGAGGCCAAGGACTGGACAAGCTGCTCCCTTGTTCTAAACCAATATGTTACTCTTACTTTAGTTTACCTAAGTACACCAATTAATTGGTCATAAAGTTGCTCAGGCTGCTCATTAATAGGGAACGTGAGTGATTTACAACCCAGGAGAATAATAGATCAGATGAACTGTGGAGCTTGCCTCCCTTCTTTCTGGGTGGTTATGCCACTTGCATAGCAAAGAGCCATGCTGCAGCCATTGGTATTCCAGGAGTGCTACCTAAAGGGAATTTAAAAAAAAATAAAAAAGAAGAAGTAATAATAATTATGGCTTTTTATCCTTTTCTTCCCATCTTTCTGTAGTGCTTTGCCTAGATGATGATTGTGACGGAGACATACGCGGCACGGGGCGCCCTCCCCCTGCTCGAGGTGCTTTAGGCTTATTGTTACTGCAGCATAGGGAGGCTGTTGCTATGAAAAGGAAGAAGGTTACTAGATCACAGCCCTCATAAATATCAGGTAAAACCAGCAGGAAGGAATTTAGTTGGGAGTAAATGACACAAAGCCCTGTGTTGGTTTTATGCGTGTGGGGGGAAACCTAAACAATCAATCTTTCTGTGCTGACAGCCGAATATTTCTTCCCTTTGCTTTACCCTGCTATTGCTGTTTCTATGACAACCAGGGATTTTTGCAGGCTGGCAAACTCTCCCACAGCAAACCCAGGGAAACAGGTGTTGGCCAAGGCTTTTAGTGTTGCCAGGGATGCTCCAGCTACAAGAATTTGACCCTAAGTCCACAGAATACTCCTTGTAAGGGAAGCTCTGCCATTTGCATCCCTTTAATCATAGAATCATAGAACTGTTGAGGTTGGAAGAGAGCTTTGAGTTCATCAAGCCCAGGTACTCACCTGTAACTCACAATCCCACCTCTGCCACTAAACTGTGTCCTGAAGCATCACATCCACATGTATTTTAAACACCTCCAGAGATGGTGACTCCACTACCTCCCTGGGCAGCCTCTTCCAATGCTTGAGAACCCTATCTGGGAAGAAATTATTCCTAATATCCAACCTGAACCTCCCTTTGGCATAGTTAAGGCCATTTCCTCTTGTCCTGTCACTTATTGCATACAAGAAGAGACCAGTCCTCACTTGGCTACAATGTCTTTTGAGGCAGTTGTAGAGGACAATGAGGTCTCCCTTCAGCCTCCTGTTCTGAAGATGAAACAACCCCAGTTCCCTAAAGTGCTTCTGACAAGACTTGTGTTCAAGGTGCTCAGTTGCTCTGCTTTGCTCTTTGTTATATGTCCTCTGTAAAGGAAGGAAAAGAAGTGCAAGCTTTTCTTAATCCCATCTCTGCAGCCTGTCAGCGAGCTGTCTTGCTGACAGTTGTACCAAGGGGAGAAGGAAAGCTTTCCATGAGCATGACTTTATCAGGGCTTGCATGGGTGTACTGGTCCTGGCAGCTCTGGGCTGACTGTGAAGAGGTGTTGCTGTCAGGTTGGGTTCCCTTTGCCATCCCCCTCTGTGGTCCGAGCACCATAGCTGTGTCCTGAAGGCTGCTTTTACTGTAAGACTGGGCAAAAGGGGATGATTTGCAGACTATGAAATCAGGCCTGTGAACCTGTAGTGCAAAATCAGTTTTGGTGTTTCTTTCTCTCTGTAGAGAAACAATTTCACATGGCCGCAGCACACTGGTCCTGTGTTGGTAAGGAGCTACACTGCACTTACATTGTCACTGTCATGTTCTGCTTTCCACGTAATTTCCCTATTGATGGACATGTTCCTAGAAGAGGAGAGAGGGAGGAAGAGGATTGTCTGGTTGAGTGTGACTGTCATTGGGAGCAATGAATGAAGTATAAACTAGTCACTTGGTACAAAATGATCATGGAATCGTAAGTATCTTAGGTTGGAAGAGACCTTACACATCATCTACTCCAACCTCCCTTTAAGGTGTTTGGTAACTTAAGAGTTGAGTTTTTTGTTCCTTTGGTGTTCATATCTGACTGAAGCTGTGCCAGGGGAAGTTTAGGCTGGAGGTGAGGAGAAAGTTCTTCCCACAGAGAGTTGTTAGGCATTGGAACGTGCTGCCTAGGGAGGTAGTGTAGTCACCGTCCCCAGAGGTGTTGAAGAGGGGACTGGACGTAGCACTTGGTGCCATGGTTTAGTAGCTATGAGGAGTTGGACTTGATGATCTTTGAGGTCTTTTCCAACCTCATTGATTCTATGACGGAAGGAGCAAAACCTTACAAAGTCTAAAAGTTCCAAGTGTAAATGAGCTTTCCCTGACAAACACATGGAACTGGGGTCTTTATTCACCACCTCGTGCAGTACTCCTCTCTCTCAGTACAGCTCCTGTTTGAGTAGGCTGCTCTGCAGCTCACGCTGGGGAAGCATCCATCCGCAAAGGATTCCTTTGTGGATGCAGTATTAATGTCTGCTAGGCCTGGAGGGCTACTTGGGGTGAAGTGGCAGGGTAGGAACCACAGTGCTGGGAGCTGAGTTCTTTCAAGCAGAGATGATCTGATTGTGATCCTTCTGGTTGTCCTCACTCTGCCTGTGCCGTTGAGACAAGGATGAGAACTGAGGGCTGGGTGTGGTACTTGTCACACAAGCTTTCAGCTCAGACCGTGTGCTGGTTGAACAGATCAGTAGGGCTTGTGACTTCTCCCTGCTGAGTAGAAAAGAGATAGATTCAGATGCTGTGCCAGCCACTTCTCCTCCTCTTCCAGTCACTAATGTAAAGAAATGTTCTTTTGCTCCTTGTACCCCGCGGAGATTAGAGAGCCCAAGAATTAACCCAGGCTTGGAGTTTCAGGAGGATTCAGAGCTTGGTTGTGCTGACAGTGCCAAAACTTTGATGGAACCATAAAACCACTTGTTGTGTCTCACCTAGGGGCACAAGGGGTGCCGCTTACTGGCACTGAAACATGCTCAAGTGACTGGGAAATGAAAGTTGTCTGGTTCTCCTTAGCAGAAGATTAAATCCATCTAAAATAAAAATAAATAAAAATAAAATAACATTTAATAAATAATCTACAAAGGCTACAGTCCAGTCCAGGAACCCCTGTAGCTTTCCCCGACAGGGACCCCTGTAGCTTTCCCCGACAGGGACCCCTGTAGCTTTCCCCGACAGGGACCCCTGTAGCTTTCCCCGACAGGAGCCCCTGTAGCTCTCCCCGACAGGAGCCCCTGTAGCTCTCCCCGACAGGGACCCCTGTAGCTCTCCCCGACAGGGACCCCTGTAGCTCTCCCCGACAGGGACCCCTGTAGCTTTCCCCGACAGGGACCCCTGTAGCTTTCCCCGACAGGGACCCCTGTAGCTTTCCCCGACAGGGGCCCCTGTAGCTCTCCCCGACAGGGGCCCCTGTAGCTCTCCCCGACAGGGGCCCCTGTAGCTCTCCCCGACAGGGGCCCCTGTAGCTCTCCCCGACAGGGGCCCCTGTAGCTCTCCCCGACAGGGGCCCCTGTAGCTCTCCCCGACAAACTGGTCCCATTGCTTGCCTCCATTTCTTTTAAGGAGAGAGCTGTAGCATCTTCCTGTCTCCCTCCCCTCTGCCGTGGTTCTCCACAGCCCACAAAAGTACTTCCATCTGCTTCATGGAATCATGGAATGGTTTGGGTTGGAAGGAACCCTAAAGATCCAACCTCTAGTTCCAACCCCTCTGCTATGGGCATGGACACTTCCTAGTAGACCAGCTTGCCACATCCAACCTGGCTTCTCAAGTTCTCAGTGTTGTGCTAGACCACATTTTGTTCTGATGTTTCCTGAGGAATTTCTGACTGATCTTGGGCACTGTTATGTTTACAAACCAAAACCCCAACAGACTTGGTGTAAGAAGTCTGTCTGGTAAGACAGTGCTGAAGGCCTCGCTGGGGTCTAGATATCCACCTCTGTTATTCCTTTACCAAACAGTTATGTGGCTACAGAAAGATATTAGATTGATCCTTGGCAAAAAAAATCCATCTGTGTTGGGTGTTACTCATTTCCTCCTCATCCTAACCCATGCAGGTGATTTCTCCACCGATATGTGCTGTCCCTGTGAGGGAGAATTTGCATTTGAGCTGACTGGTCTATAATTAACTGGCTTTTGGTTGCCTTTTGTTTGTTTTCATAAGTGCTGTGTTTGCCTTTGTGCATCTTCTCATCAATCCTCTAAGCCTTTTCAAAGAAAACCTTTAATGAAAAAGCTGTTTCTGAGAATTTTATCTGGCTCAGATGAGTTACAGACATCTGACATCATCATCTCACATCTGAGTACCTAGGGAATAAATAGTTGGACCTCTTTTACCTGCTATTGTAGTGCTTTTTTCTTACTTGCTTCTCTAGTTGTACCTCTTTGTGTATCTATCTTGATAGTTTTTGTATCCTTTCTGTACTTCTCTTTGTGGTCCTGGCTTTTCTGATTTGGTCTTCACCTGCCCCTGCTGTGGTTTGGAGCTCACTTCAGCAATATGGTCCAGTTTTCACCTTCTTTAGCCTCCTGCTCTTGCATGAGGTCATTGAAGAACTTCTGATTCAGTCCTGTTTCTCACTGCTGTCTGTTCTCTGTGCTAAATTTGCTTTCAAGAACTGCTGCTCCCTTCTGGCCTGTTTCTCGTGGCACAATATCTGCCAGTCATCTGACCCCATGGAAGCCTGCTTGTTCAGAATTCAGTTTTCATGTTCTCAAGCACTTCCACTTAATTTGGCCAAGTTAAAGCTAAAGCTTTTAAACCTTTTGTTTTGGGTTTGGGTTTTGGTTTGTTTGGTTTTTTTTAATTAAAAAAAATTGGTTTCTAATCTTTTCCTAAGCCTTTTCTTAACAGTTAGTGATGGCTTCTATGACTTTTCCAACACACTGGTGTCCCTGTCACAGCAGTTATCTGAGCACTGATCGTCATTCTGTCATCTAGGTTAAAAATATTTCTGCTTGATTGATGTCAGTCAAAGGTAAGAACCTTCAGAAACCTAAAAGCATAGCAGTGAGCTTGTACAAGGAATGTGGTTAGCAGGGCTGTAACAGGCCATGGAATTAGGGCTGCCCTCTTCTCCTCATCTTGCTACAGCTGTTGAAGCCACCCAGAGTAGGGAATATTTCCTATCAAGCTGCAAATCATCTGGATGAGGGATGGTACACTGTTATGCAGTAAATTTTGGGGAAGCCTTTCACTTGCAGGTAAAATCCAGCACCTAATCCTAAGGAGCACAAACAGATAGAACTGGTTTCTGCTTATGCTGTGGGTTAAAATCTGAAAGTGACTTAGCTCTAAGGAGCTGTAAGTGAGAGTGGAATGACTGATGGGCTTTGCTCTCGATTATCCAGGGTTAGATTTTCATAACAGAGGGGCTTAACCAAATATGAGTAAGAGGGAATGTCTTGCAAATAGTGATGGGGACTGGAAATCTCTCTCTCCTCCAGTACTCACACAGGTATCATTAATAAACATTTCTCCCTTACTGTTTGATCTGATTGCAGTTTAATTTTGGGGGGTTCCTTCCAGAAGGAGCTTGTGCTGTCAGAGCCTGCCACTTCACCTGATCCTTGCTCCTAATTAGATGTCATGTTCCAGCCTAGGAACAACCTCTGGCTTGGGCTGCCACATCACAAAACCATAGTGAGAAGGTGAGGGGAAAGTGAGAGGAAATGGTGATTCAGGCAGATGCTCGAGGAGGAGGAGAAGAATGTGAACACATCCTTCTCTAATTACTGCAGCACTGCTTAATATCTCACTTTTCTGGGAGGCATACAGCAAGCTGTAGCGTACCTGGGGCTTTGATTTCAGGTTAGAGAAGAATATCCTTATTCTTAAGTGTGTTGTGTGCCTTCTCCATGCACAGAAGGGATAAAGGCAGAAAATGTACAGTCAACTGAAAAATACTTCAGGCTGCTTTAGCTGATCATAGATATTCAGCTCTCCTTTCACCTTTTCCTTCACATAATAGTCCTGATGTTCTCTGATCTTCTGGCAGCTAGGAGCTGCACCCATTGCTGCCTGTTAGAAGTGACTTGCCAGTGGAATTACAGGAATTGCATTTCAGTGCTTGGCTGAGAAATAATGAACAGCAAATTTAGGGAAAACCTGACTAATAAGAGACCTTAAGCAGTGTGGGTTTTGAAAGCTATGTTATGTACCTTTAATCTCTCTGAAGATTATAGGGTGACAGGATTTTCTGGAAATGGGCAGGATTGTTAAAACAGTGTGTGGAGATCAGCTGTGAAATGACTACTTTTATCATAACCCCTCAAAGAGACCTCTCTTTATGCTTTTGGGAGATAAGCGTAGGTTGTACCTGGGAAGTTATAATAAATGCTAATTGTGTTTAAGAATTGCTCCTAAAACTGCTGCTTTTTCTATTTCTAGGGAGGAAAGAAGGGGAAGAGGGTAGAATTGTGACTCCTTTGAATGGTGACTGAGCTAATTGACAAACTATGTTATTAGACCGAGCCTGTGAAAATATTTTTCTGTGCTTTGCAATAGATTCCTCCAGTTTACAGAAACATGCTTTGTTTGGCAACAGCCATGGTTGCAGGAGAACTTGCATCAGCCACCCACATGGTGGAAAACACAAATATCTCAAGGCTGAGGAAAAATGTCACCAAGTCTTCATCGTTCTTAGCTGCTTTCATAATACGTGCTGAGGCACATTCCCTTTGCTGGCAGCAGACACCAAAAAGCAAACCTGTATCCTGCTGACACCCAATGTGCAGAGATTCTTCTTGGCTCTGTATGGAGTGACACTGCTCTGGCAGTGGGTTTAATGACACTGCTCTGGCAGTGGGTTGAGATGTTTTCTCGCAACTGACAGTGCAGGTCTGCAGGTCTCTCGTGGTGGCATCTCATAACTTTCTTGCTCTTTCATCTGGGTCATGGGCAGCAAATGTGACTGCTCAGGTGGGCCAGTTAAGGTTTGGTGCCTGGGTAGGTGTGATGAATGGGGTATGCAGGCTCCATAGACAGCCCTCTTAAAAACAACACTGTAAAGAATATAAGGTTGGGTCACCTTGTGGCATGGGAGATTAAGAAAAGGGCTTGTTCACAAACTCTACCTGTCTAAACTTGCCTAAGTGAGCTGCTTTGTCTCAGCCTGTTGTCTTGAACTGGCCTTTCCAGTGCAGTCCCTTTGCCCCCTAGAGAAATGTTTGCTGTTCTTACCTCAGGTTGTTAGCTCTGACAGGATACATCCTTGCTTTCCCAGAAGTAAGGCAGGTTTGCCCTTCCTGATAAGTAACTGAATCCATCTCTTCTTTGTGAGCCTTGATTTGTTTTATTGGAGGCATAATCTTTTTGCTCTGTTTTGCTTCCTGTACCTTGTAATTCTTTCTGATCACAAAATACCCAGTGCCTCAACAGAGTATTCAAAGTGTAGGTTCCCCTCCTCTATTTCTCTTTTCTACTCTGAGTGGATGTGTTTGCCAGGAAGTATGTGCAAATTCTTCCCTTTGGATTTTGTGGCTGTGCCAGGAGTAGGTTTTGCTCCTGTTTACGCTCTGCCATCCTGGGTATAGCGAGGGAGCTGCATGCTGAAGCCTACTTTTGATGAAGAGAGCAGCATCTCCAATAGCTAAATGCACCCCATGGACCTTTGCACTGTCAGGGTGAAAACAACATGTTTGCTTGTGAAAATTCCACTTCAGCCACATGCAATACAAACAGTGCTCTTGTTCCTGTCCCTCCCATGTGTTGCCAGGCCACCTGAAGAGC
Organism: Dryobates pubescens; assembly: GCF_014839835.1. Classification (NCBI taxonomy): domain Eukaryota; kingdom Metazoa; phylum Chordata; class Aves; order Piciformes; family Picidae; genus Dryobates; species Dryobates pubescens. The sequence goes on from NC_071637.1 coordinate 14,243,937, forward strand.
TTAATGAGGCTCAAGTAAGGAGGAGGCTGAGAGGTGTGATGGTCAGTATCCCCATAGGTGGAGTGAGCTCTTCTGCTAGCAGTGACAGCAGGAAGGGTGAGCATTGCTGAAGTGTTGGGTGGTTTATGTGCACATACACTGGGACCAGTCCTTTTTTTCACTCTAAGTTGCCCATGACAGTTTGACTGCAAATCCTCTGTTGATGTTGCAAACCCCTCTGTGAGTCTCAGTGTATCTCTAGGGGCAGCATTGCTTGCTGAAGGTGAGATCTGCTGCCTGCCTTTGACCTACTTAGGAAACTTGTGTTTATAAATCCATCCCATAGTATTCATTCCCCTGGAGCAGACTTCAAGTACGTCATCCTGCATCAACCAGCTCCTGGGGAAGGGAGAAAATACCCAATAGCTGATGTTAATGCATGATGCAAAGTGCCATGTGCCACAGAAATTTCAGTCTTCCATGTGGGGACTGAAGTTGGGGCTTCCAGGCACAGCAGCAGCACCCAGAACAGGAGAGTTTATATAGAATCACAGAATTATTGAGGCTGGAATAGACCTCTGAGAGCCCAGCCTATGACCCAACACCACCACCTCGACCAGACCATGTCACTAAGTGCCACATCCAATCCTCCCTTAAACACCTCCAGGGACAGCAACTCCACAATGTCCCTGGGCAGTCCATTCCAGTGTCTAATTCCCCTTTCCATGAGGAAGTGCTTCTTAACATCCAACCTAAACCTCCCCTGGTGCAGCCTCAGGCCATGCCCTCTCATCACAAGTTGCCCAGGAGAACAGCTTGACCCCCACCTTACTACACCTTCCCTTCAGGTAGTTGTAGAGTGTGATAAGGTCCCCCCTGAGCCTCCTCTTTTCCAGGTTAAACAACCCCAGCTTCCTCAGCCTCTCCTCATCAAACAAACAAACAAAAAATGAGTTCCAGCTTGAGTGCTGAGTCTCAGTAGCCTTTTGCCTGTCCATTTTTTGGGTGTCTGGTTAGACAAATGTAAATGAAAATATCTTTGGCAGCCATGTACTTTGGAGCAAATCTCGTTGTTCCTTTCTCCCTTTCTAGCTGGAGCTGTCTGCAGACATCACAGCACTCAGTACTTTTTGTTTCAGACTATGTGGATCTATTTCAGGGCTTGTCCTTATCTACAGCCCTAGGTTTGTACTGGGTTGATTATTTCCTCCCTTAATGGAAACCGTCTCGGGCAGTACTACAGATGCAGCATTTATTGCCAGGCAGCCTGCATCTGTACACAGGTGGTTGGGTTTTTCCAGTGAATATTTGTACACAAGGGTTTTATGGTTTAATTTTGCAAAGAGAGCATGCCAGCAATGTCTGTATTTAAGAATTCTACACCTGCTATTGGTGTGATTAGAGACAAGATTGCTCCCCAGTTTTAGAGGGAGGTTTTTTTGCTGACTTATTGCCAGGGCAGCCCTAGTTTTGTTTCTGTAAATGGAGACTGTACTTTCTTTGTCATTAAGACCTTATCTGGACTATATTGGCTGCTTGGAGTAGAGATTGCTTCAATGCTTGTTGCTTAAATAGCTGAGGCTGGAGATTTTGAACATAGAATGGGCAGATAAACATTTAAGTGGCTTAGCAGAAAATTGCTACAGCCATATCCCCCAACTCCTGGAGATTAGCTATTAGTTCCAAATTGCATTCTCTTTTTTATTCAGTTTTTTGTTTTCTTCAAAGAAGTGAGGGTAACAACCAAAGGTTTTGTCATTCAAGAGCTACTGCTGGCCACAGGCATTTCTGGGCAAGTGGAAGGTGTTAAGGAGAGTGAGGAAGACTTCTTCCCATGCTTTCTATCCTTGTCATTTTGGGAGCAAGATCAGTTGACTGAAATGGGACATGTGTTTCACAGAGCTAAATCTTCTTCTGCTTATAGCTGTTATGGAGGAGGTGATGGGGCAACTGAGACATGTTTTGGATGTGCTGAATCAGTGTCAAATCACAGCAGTGGGAAGCAAACCTGCACAGCACCACTTAGCCCTCTGATAGTGTGCCCAGGCAATTGAATCTCTGACACTGGATGAGGAATGGAAGACTTTGGCTTTCTGTAAATATTCCAAATGAAAAGTGCTAATTTCTGCCTCGATTTTGATGTGCTAATGATAGCAGTGCTTTTGCTCTGCTGTCAGTTAAGTCTGGAAATCAAGGTTGTTTGGGTTGTCTGCATATTCTGCAGTGCTGGAAATAAATGTTCTACCTACTGGCTGTGCCTCGGGGTCTGTTCAGGGCTACAGAGCTCGAGGACCTGGGGGTTTGTTTGCTGTTTGCAAAAGAGATCAAGAGAACAGCTGATGATGCTGATGTGTGGTTGTGGCACTGCTGAATCCGAAGGCTGACATGTGTGATGAGATCTCCTCTCTTGTGGAGGATCTGTCTAAGCAGTGCCATTCACCTGGAGCAGAAATTACTTTGCTCAGCCGAGGTTGTTCCTGCTCATGTTTGTTTACATGGACAGTGTTGCAGAAAAGAGCTCCAAAGTAACAATGCAGGACTTTTTTGGAGCTGCTAAGAGTACCTCAGTGCTTCCAGTAACAGCACTGTTGCAGTAGTCGAGGTGCAGCACCCGTTTCATCAGCGGGAAAGAAAAGCACCGAAATGCCAACTCTCATAAGCCCCAGAATGTTCTTTCTTCCCCAGAATTAATCCTGCAAATACCTAGAGTTTTCCTTGTCATTTAAGATTTCTCACCTGAGTTTGTTTGGGGTTGTTTGGGTTTTTTTTGTGGCAATGAAAATACAGTAGTTGTCATTTCATCCCCTGCAGCACCTGAGCCAGCTGATCCTCGCTCCCTCACTTTGGTCTCTCAATTACTTGTAGCTGCAGGAGGTTTGAATGATGATTTTTCTGAACAATGACAAATTCTGCAAGTGTTTCAGGGTAGGGAAACAATAGATTTTGTGACTCCTGAGTTTAGCAGAGCTTGACTGGCTTAAAGGCTTTGTTAAAAATCACTAAGAGTTAGGATCTGATCCTTCTATTTGTAGCATGCATGGGGTCACATCTGTGAATACAAAATTGCCAAAGAAAGTTCAATGTGCAAACCCCTCAGAGCGTTCAGCAGAGTTAGTCACTGTCTGCCAGTTGTTTCTTGTGCAGTTGCTGCTTTGTGTGTAGTAATGTGATCTCAGGTTGTGCCAGGGAAGCTTTGGGTTGGACCTGAGGAACACCAAAAGGGCTGTCAAGCCTTGGAACAGGCTGCTCAGCACAGGGCTGGAGTCCCCCATCCCAGCAGACCTTGGAAAGCTGTGTAGATGTGGTGCTGAGGGACATGGTTTAGTGGTGAACCTGGTAGTGTTAGGTTTGTGGTTGGATTCAGTGATCTTAAAGGTCTTTTCCAACTGAAATGATTCTCTGATTCTCTGTGCTGCTGGCAATTTCAGCAGCTGAAAAAGGGCTAAAAATCATGATGTTCCAAGACAGTGGTGTGTCAGGGCAGTGTGTGCTTCCTGGGGACAGCTGGCCTTGTGGGGTATGAATCTGTCCTCTCCCCCAGCCCTATCCAGCCCTGGCCCTTCATAATCTCCCAAGGGTAGATGCTGCTGCTGCACAGTGCCCATGAAGGACCTGGGTTGTGCAGCTTTGCTCCATGAGACAATGAAGCCTCCTGCTCCCTGCCAGGGGAGGTTCAGGCTGAGATACTAGGAAATGTTTCTTCACTGCAGGGGTTGTCAAACATTGAAACAAGCTGCCCAGGGCAGTGCTGGAGTCACTGTCCTCAGGGGGGGTGGTTCAAGCAGTGCACAGACCTGGCACTTAGGGACATGGTTTAATGTTGCCCCTTTAGTGCTGGGTTGGGGGTTGAGCTGGATGATCTCGAAGGTCTCCTCCAGCCAAATTTATTCTGTGAAGCAGACTTGGCATGTCCTGAAAACTCAGGGGAGCTTACTTGGGTTCTGCAAACCAGAAAATGTCTATTTGCTGGCGAGTTTTAGAGCTGGAACACAGAAGATTGCGTTTCAAAATGGCAACGCTTTGATTTGTGGGAAGCAGTGGAAAGATGGAGAATTTTCCACTTCCACACTGTTTGTTGAGTTTCTCTGCTCAGCCTGGGAAGCAGCAGCTACAGCAGTCACTTTCTGTGATGTAAAGCAGACACATTTCTATCTTAAACTCTGGGGGGAACTGAACGCTGTTTAATTTGAAAGAGTTTAAAGTCCCTTGTACTCCTCTAGAGCAATTAAATTGTCTCTGAGGGATTCTTGAATTACAAGATCAAGTCAGTGCCTGAGTGCACTGAGCAGAAGGATATTCGTTGCGAAGCAAAAGCTGCCTGTATTCCTGCACTGTGTGAGGGGAGAAGAACCCCTGGCTCTCCTAACTGTGGCTCAGACAACAGGGGAAAATGATCCACGTTCCTGATGACCACAGTGCAGCAGGTGGGAATGGCTGTGGTTATTTCCCCATGTAGGTCTCTTGTCCAGCTGACATTCAAAGCTGCAGGTGGTGGTGGCATGCAGAAAGCTCCTCTGGAAGCAGCCACAAACTGAACGGATCTGGTGGTGTCATGCTGCTTCTTTAACTCCCAGTACCCCATGATGGTCTGCCTCCAGAGTGCTGCTTGCTAACAGCAGCTGCTGGCTGAAATTTTTATCAGGCCTTCAGTGGTTCCAATTGAAGACTCTCCAGTTATCTGAGAGCTGTTTATTTTAGTGGGGGGGGGGGGGGGGGCTGTGGGGGTGTGGGGAACAGCCAGGTGCTTAGTATGGGGTAGGACATGGAGAAGAGTCTGGGAATTTTGAGTAAGGAAATGGTGTTTAGCAGTGGGTGGCTCCACCTGAGACAGCACTATGAGGCATCTTCAGGAGATCATGTCTCTGTATGTTGTGTTCTCCTGAAGCCCCAAACAGTCCTGTTTCTATAGTCAGTCTTTAGAAATAGAGGTCTTTACAGAGCGAGTGTGTTCCTGGTGGCTGCTCTGTGCAGAAGTTACTACCGAGTAGGGTCAGTGCAAGCCTTTTTGGGCAGGTGCACAAGCAAAAACTTCCAGGTTTTTGCACTCAAATGAGCTCTGCCATTCCGGCTGTGCTCGTGTGAAAGGATATTGCTGCTCTGTGGCACACCAGCATCATCAAAGCGATAAAAACACCAGGAGATGGTATAACACGTGCAGAAGGGGATGAAATCGAGTTTGGCACTTCTGGTTCTGTCTCATGGAGCTGACAATTGCCTGATCTCTTACTCAGGACGCTGCAAAGCTCTCTTAAAAAGCCTTTAACCAAGGGACTAAGTGACATTTCTGCTTGTGAAACTGTGTTAAAGCCTCCACTTGCAGAAACTCTTGCGATGCCACAAAGAAAGATGAAGTCCCCAAATCTTTCTTACCCTGCTGTATGACACCAGTTGGAATCACTGTTGCTGAGTTCAATTTGGGAAATGACTGAGCTGCTAATTGGTAGATCTTAGACCTAAGGATGCATTTGAATCCTCTGTCTCTCCCAGGATTCTACATTATGAATGTTGTTTCCAACATTGGTTACCTTTCAGGGGATTTTAAACCTAAATGTTAAGTAAAAGCTTTATAGTCAGGGGTGCTGACAGTTTGCTCACTCCTGAAGGCAAACGTGACAGCAGACTTGTGTTTGAGAGTTGGAAGATAAAGGGGCACATTCTACTGGTGTGTCCTGATGTGAGCAGAGCTGCATGTTCTACCAAACCAAAGGCTTATTGTCATCTTATTGCTGAGCTGTAGAGCAAGAGGAGCATCAGGTAAACTTGGAGCATTAACTGGAGAGCTCTGGAGTTTGCAAAACCCCAGAGACGAACAAGGGATTGAAATCTGTGCTTCATTTTCTGGTACAAATGAACCTATCTGAAGTAAATGAATGAAAAAGGACACTGCATTTGGAATGCAAGGCTTCATACCTTAGAGGGGGAAAAAAACCACTCTTTGCTCCAAGGCAGTATTTGTCTTCAATTCCTGTTTGCTGATGTATGGTGAATGTCTGACCTCTTGGAGGAAGTTGGTGTACCCATTACTTTGTAGTTTTCCAGAAGTAGCAGCACAGAAAGTAGAACATCACTCCTACAACCTGTCTGTCTTTGTAGATGGGAGGGTAAAGGTGGTGGTGGTGGCATGAACTTTGTCAGTCAAGCGTCTTGTGAAGGCTTTTGCATCTTTCAAGCTGAGCAAGTGTTGTGATTTGGGTGAGAACACCACCAGCACTCTTTTGCACAGTAATAAAAATATCTAATGACCTAAATTAGATGAATTCTGTGTAGTTCTGTGAAGGAAGGAGATACACAAATCTTAAGACTTGAAGTTACTTCCCCCCCCCCCCCCCCAAATCTGGAGCTGTCAGTGGCTACAGACTGCCTCTTGTGCCGTGAAATAGGTCAGAAGTATTCAACACAAACACTTGGAGCCTTGTAGCTGAAAAACTGACATCTTCATGGCTGAGGCTGGCTGGTGGGCATGCACATGGACATGGTGGGGGGATCACTAGCAACTGCTTTTTTGCTTGCCAGGGAAGCAGTAGGTGCAAAATTGGTGGGTCAGTTGTCTGAAATGGAACACGATTTTTAGCAACTAACTTCCCAGCTGGTAACTTACAGTGTGCATTACCCCTCTGGATGCATTTACCACCTAAATATCACCTGTTGGACTTGATGATCTCTGAGGTCTTTTCCAACCTTATTGATTTTATGACCTTATATTGGGATTGCACCGGGTTGTAACAGCAAAGAAGAGATCCTCTGGCATTTGCTCATAATGCCTAACTGGTTACCAGAGATCTCTTGTCCTGTGGAGCCCTACTGCTGCCTCTTTCATCAAGGCAGGAATGTAACCCAAAAAGCAAATCAAGATACATTCAGATGACTTGGGCATCTTTTTCTTTTTCAGTCACTACAGCTTCTGCAGCCTTCATGTATCCCTCTTCATATACTGGAAGGTCACTATTAGATCTCTCTAGAAGACACAGTCTCAAGCTGCACCAGGGGAGGTTTAGGCTGGATGTTAGGAAGAAGCTCTTCATAGAAAGAGTTATTGGCCATTGGAATGTGCTGCCCAGGGAGGTGGTGGAGTCACCATCACTGGAGGTGTTTAGGAAGAGACTGGATGGGGTGCTTGGTGCCATGGTTTAGTTGATTAGATGGTGTTGGGTGATAGGTTGGACTCGATGATCTCGAAGGTCTGGTCTATTCTATTCTATTCACTGGAGCCTTCTCTTCTCCAGGCTGAACACCCCCAGCTCCCTCAGCCTGTCCTTATAGGAGAGCTGCTCCAGCCTCCTGATCATCTTTGTTTCTCCTCCTCCTCTGAACCTGATCCACCAGGTCCATGTCCTTTCTGTAGCTGATCACACCCAGCTGGAGGCAGGTAACATTGCTGAACTGGAGGAATTAGGGCTCTCAAATGTGATGGGGAAAAAAAATATTAAAAATGGATGTAATTTAGCATTGTGGAGTCCTGCATCTCAGCACTAATTATATTTTTTGCTTTAAGATTAGGAATCAGTTGGAAGTGACAAGGAGCTGTTGGAGCATTAATAGAAACAGATGGAGATGAGTCTCTGAGATTTGCTCCTTTATAAGCAATATGTTTCTGTAATGGTGAGGTGGTGGAATAGGAATACTATTATACAGGTCAAAAATTACTTCATCTGGAGCATTCTGTACAACACAGGTACTCCTTCAGGAGAAAGATTAATTCAGCACATCCCAGATGCAAAGAAGGGTTTTTAAGGGCTGTTGTCATAATGAAGCACTTTTCTTAGGAGGAGATGGTGAATGTGTGGCTTGCTTAATGTAGTGAAATAGGGTCTGGAGGGTGCTGCCAAAAACACACAGCTAAGGAAAAGAAAGCACAGAATGCTCCAGGTTAGAAACAGAATGAACTGGGCAGCCCTTTACTGGTTGTGAAGATCCAGAAACATCATCATGGGACTCTAGTTTAGGAAGAACAAATGACAGAGGTGTCCAAGCAACAGCAGTGTTGTTTTACTTGTCTTGGCCCTTTTTATGGGCTGAGGCAACTCATTATTTTAATTTCTCTCAATATGGAGGTGTGTGTGAACTGCATTCTTGCATTCCCAGCTCTCATGTTCAGCAGAAAATGGTCTGTTGCAGGTTTGCAAGGACCATCCTCACAGCCATGTGCTTGAAGGAAAAAATTCTTCCTCTCTGGCTGCCCAGAGAGGTTGTGGAGTCTGCTTCCCTAGAGAGATTCCAAAGCCATCTGGACCTTGTGATCCTGGGCAAGCTGCTGTGGGTGAGCCTGCTTTAGCAGGGGGTTGGACAAGGTCATCTCAAGAGCTCCCTTCACTCCCCCACCACGCTGAAATTCTGGTTTAGATGAGATTTGGTTTTCAGTGTGGTGACCTCAGGCTTGAACAGTCAGATTTTTCCTGAAGTGAAGCTATTGTTTTCACAAATCCTTCAGAGGCAAAATATTTTCATTTCTTTAACAGTGTTTCACTTTTACAGTTCTGTCCTCACCACGCTCTCTTCCAGCCATCCCAAGACAGCTATGACACTGGCAAGAAAATGGCGTGTTCCCAAGGGATGCCATGTCCTTGGTCACAGCCTAGCTGTTTTCTTCAGCTTTCAGTGTAGGTTAAACAAAAAAAAAAAAGCCCAGGCCATTTAGTTGATTATCTGCTGTAATTTTTACTTCAGACATGCAGCTCATGTTGTCCCCCTGAGTACAGTATTCTCAATGGCTGCTGTCAGCCCTGAGAAAAGAGAAGGTCACTTTTAATAGCTCATCTTTTCATTTTCTTGTGTTGAGAGCCGAGTTCCATGTTTGTGGCAATCCTCCCCTCCATGAAGTGTTGTGGCAATTAGCTGTAGATCGATGAGAAATCTCTCCGTAGGGATTGCGCTGAGCCTCGGTGCTTCTGTGAGCGGTGGGATCAGTGAGGTGTGACTGCTCTAGGAGTTAGTGGTGTAACTCAAAGTCAGGTCAGATGTGTTCAGTAAGTCTGTTCACACCTGTCCTGCAGCTGAATGCAGCTGATTTATGGTTGCATGATCTCCTTTTCTCTGAGGCAAGACTGGAGAGGAAAGGGGAAAGATTTCATTAAAACGAAACCCGACCTATGCAACCTGCTGTAATCTTTCTATTTGAAACCAAGCCTGCTTGCCTTGATTCCTTTTAGTCTTTATGCTAACAAAATTAGAACTGCTAGTTAAATATTGCCTCATTTATATTATATTTTTTTTTAAGTCCATATTAATTGTAGTTTCTGTCCTGGGAAATTCTATTAGTTTTTTTTTTGCCACAGATGAGTGTTTTCAGATGTAGTTAAATAACATCTTTATTCCAGCTGGGATCTCAGCGTCAAGTTTCCCTTCATTATCTAATCTTAAAATAGTCTTAAATTGCTCAAAATGCTGCAATACAGTCAAGTATCACAATTATTTTTTTTTCCACCCTGTGAGACAATGCCTTAGAAGAAGAAAAAAAACTGTAAAATGCTGTGGTTGAAAGCCTAGAGAGAAGTCTGTCTTGTCCCCAAGTGCAGGATGTGATTTAAAGCAGTTATGCCTCCTGGGTGCATCCTGACAGGCACAGTCATTTCCATGGGAAAACAATATACTGCAGTCCCTCTCTCATCACTGGAGTGTCAGTTCAGCTCATGTGGCAGATGCTGTCTCTGCAAACACACTGCCTCTGTCCCATGTTTGTATGGCCTTGTATAAGGACAAAAACACCCCCAGCCCCTCTGCTCCTAGCTGCTCCCATGAAGGTAATAGTCAGAAGCTGTCAGAATATGACTGTGATGTAGAAGTCATCATGGGGAGTTGCACTTTCCAGAATCACAGAATCTCTTTTGTTGGAAGAGACTTAAGATCATCAAGTCCAGCCATTAACTTAGCACTGCCAGGTCACCATTAAACCATGCCCCACAGCACCACATCTACATGGCTTTGAAACCTCTCCAGTGCTGGGGACTCCACTGCCCTGGGCAGCCTCCTCCAGGGCTTGACAACCCTTTTCATGAAGAAACTGTTCCTCATGGTGCCATGGTCTAGTAGTCATGAGGCCTTGGGTGACAGGTTGGACTTGATGATCTTTGAGGTCTCTTCCAACCTTATTGATTCTATGATTCTATGTTGAACCTTCCCTGGTGCATTTCTGAAAATGACTGGGCAGAATGATTGAAAAAGGGCAGCTGGTATCATCACTGGGTTTTGTTCAAGGCTGGGAAGGTGTTTCAGGGCAGATTCAGTGTGTGCTTGGCCTGCTCTTGTGTCTTTTAAAGTGATGCTTAGCTGATATGCTTCAGCCATTGTTTCTGAGCTGGCTGTGTGAAATGCTCTGTTGTCTTTCCCTTTACCAATCCCAGCTACCTGCTGCTCAGGTGATTGTGTGAGGATTCTGGAGCAGAAAAGATGGTCAGATGCCATAATTGTTCTAATAGGCTACAAAGTGTGTAGATGACAAATGGGGATATCTGGTTAGCTTCTTTTATTACTGGTTTTAGCTTCTTTTATTACTGGTTTTAACTTCTTTTATTACTGGTTTTACTTTGATGCAGTGTGAAAAGGCTTGCACTTTAAGGGTTAAAGATTTCAGATGAAGGAGAAGGGCCATATGCAAACACCAAGAAACCATTGCTTTCACTCCACCTCAGATTTTCTTGGATACAGTGCCTAATGTGTAGCTAACTGAAGTATCAATATCATTGCAGTATTGTGCTAATTGGGTGAGTATATTTAATACCAGTTCAGTTGATCAGAAGCTGAGTCTAATTTCTGAATTACTTAATAGCATAATCACAGGGGGTTTGGAAGCGTTTATTTAGCATTTAATGAAGGAGATTCTTGCACAGCTCTCTTAAAATCACAATGACCTGCATCAAAAATGAACAATTAATTTATTAGGAGTATTACACCCAGTTGAGTTGCAGAGCTCACCCAGCTCACCTCCCCTGGTGCAGCTTAAGGCCATTTCCTCTCTGACTGATGGTCATTTTTTCAGATGACCTGCCGCTTGTCCCTGGTTGCAGGTGGCCAGGGATGTGTCAGACCAACATGGTGAGCTGTGAGGTGTGCTCCAAAGGCCTCCTTGTCAACACAGTCTGAACTGTCTTTAGAACTGATACTGTGTTAATGTTGCCTTAAGTTTTCTTTCCTTTACTCTGCTGTCACTCTAAAAACTGTGGAGAGAAAAGGAGGCTCTGCAAATCCCTGAAAGGAGGTTAGAGGCAGGTGGGGGTTGGTCTCTTCTCTCTAGTAATGAGATAGGATGAGAGGGAATGGCCTCATGTTGCGCCGGAGGAGGTTTAGGTTGGATGTTAGAAGAAACTTCTCAACCCCTGGCACAGGCTGCCCTGGGAGGTGGTGGAATGCCCATCCCTGAAGGTGTTTAAAAGATGCAGAGATGTGCTGAGGGCCATGGTTTAGCACCAGCTTGGCAGAGTTAGAGAACAGCTGGACTGGATGATCTGAAAGTTCTTTTTCCAGTGAAGACAATACTGTGATTCTAATGCAGAGTTCAGAGCGCTGCAGCTGCAGCTCTGCTAAATGCATGTTCTGGGTCAGTGGAAGATTCATAGCTGTAATTAGAGAGGCATTTTTGTACTTAGGCTTACATGGTGTAGTAGGAAATTTGGTTAAACAGAAGATATATTTTCAAGAGCTCACATGTGCTACTAGACAGAAATCTGTTTATTCCTGACAAGTATTTACTATATGTTTTGCTCTTTGGGCAAAGAATTTACACAGAGGAGTCTGGAGGCTAAAAGCAAACAGATCTTCCCATCATTCCCATGTTTACAGCGTGCTGCAGAGGACAGCAGGGGTTCCAGTGCTCTGTGTGCCCAGCTGAACCGTGATTGTGAAAAGCATCCTGGATATTTCCCTGTGAATGGTACACCCAGGAGTATCTGGGAGAAAAATGTGTATGGGAAATGCAGAGGTGGAATAAATGAACTTGAAATATTAAATTAAGAACAAAATACAACCAGGTAACAGATTCTTAAATTTTGAATCTGTAGCTGCTTGTTAGTGCCTGAGCCATTGCTCAGCTGATAAACTTTGCAAGGTCTCTTGCATAGCCTGGCATTTGCCCTTCTGCCCCCAGCCTGCCTGCAGGCCACCTGAATGCGGAGCAGCTGGCTAACCACTGTCACTGCTGCTCCTGACACATTGAATGAAGATCATGGTTGAACTGAAAACAATTTAAAATACATATCTTCAAATATCCTTGACATTGCACTTTATGGGTAATTTGAAACAGTGACTGTCAGCAGCACGTAAAAGGATGTTTTGTAAGAGAGAACCTCAGCCTGAGAAATGTCCTGACCTGGAGCTCTAAGAGTTGTTAGACCTCAATAGAAATTATTTATCCAGCCACTCCCTGGGAGTAGCTTCCAATAACCACATTATTAAATTTAACAAGAGGTCCTGATTGCAAGCACTCATTGGAAGCTCCAACTATTGTATTAGGCACTTAGATCTTCCTTGCTGAGACTCGGTAACAGATGATACCTGTCTCTTCAGATACAGTTCTGCTATTTAACCAGTCTACAGCTGAGCTGGCGCATGTTAAAGTCTGCTCGCTCTGTTCTCAAGGAGCAGTCTTGGGAGAGCTGCACACTGCTGGAGCTTTAGTTCCATGTGTTCTTCAGAAATGGTTTAAACAAAATGCCTCTGTTGTTCACCAAGGATCAACCCAGCATTGTTGGTCTTCCAGAGGAAAACATTTAAACTCTTAGTGTTGTCCAACGGAGGCTACAAGTGTGATGAAGGAACTGGAACTCATCTGGCTCATGAGGAAAGGCTGAGGGACCTGGGGCTGGTTAGTCTGGAAAAGAGAATACTGAGAGGAGGTCTTATGAATGTTTACAAATACCTGAAGGATGGGTGTCAAGTGGAAGGTGACAGTTTCTTTTCTATGGTGTCCCATGATAGAACAAGGGGCAAAAGGCACAAGGTGGAATGCAGGAGGTTCCACCTCAACACAAGGAGGAACTTCTTTGTTGTGAGCTGGAGCCCCTGGAGCAGGCTGTCCAGAGAGGTTGTGGAGTCTCCTTCTCTGGAGACCTTAAAAACCCTTCTGTATGCATTCCTGTGTGACCCATCCTAGGTGATCCTGCTTTGGCAGGAGGGGTGGACTTGATCTCTGGAGGTCACTTTCAACCCCTGCCATTCTCTGACTCCCTTGGGAACACAGATGTGTGTGTGTGTGTTCACATGCATCTTTTTGTCCTTATGTGTACTGTGGGTGGTTTTCTGGGAGTGCCAAAGTAAGATGTAGTCACCAGCCCATGCTTGCTGTTAGTGGGGGGGTTGGCTTTGCTTACAGGGTGGTGAAGCTCGAGAGGATGCCAAATGCAAACAACTTTATGGAGGCCTTTGCAGGCTGGATGGTGGGAGCTTCCAAAGATCAGCAGACTTTCTGAAGTTCAGTATTGACTTACTTCTCTTGGCTATGTTTGGGAAGACTGCAGAGCTCATGGGATGAGCACTTTATTTCTTCTCTAAAGATACTCTAGGTTTGCTCTGTTTACATTTGATTGCAATCAGATTGTGTTCAATTTTTTGCCATGTTCACTGCTGTGGCAATAAACCAGACTTCTTACCCCTTGTTTATGCCACTGTCTTCGTGGTTTCTGACCATGAACATCAAGGAGATCTTCCTCCAAACCAGGAGCCCCATCAGCACTAAAGGACCAGCAGTACAGGGAAAGGAGACAGATTAGAAGGTTTGGAGATGGTGTTTGAATTCCTGAAATTGTCTCTTCCAAGACAATATTTTATTCATCACCAAGGCTAATGTGAGTCAGTCAATGACTGCTTCTTGCTTAAAGTTCAAACACATTAATTTGAAGTTTGTGTAGAAGCTTATTGAGAAAGATTGGCTTGCTAATGGAATATAAAATAAGTGAGACACAGCTACCTCCAGACAGTTTTTTGCTGCCTTGGTGGATGGTTAGGAGTAAAATAAGTACACAACTGAAATGACTGCAGCTTGAGTAGCTATGCTGTGAGACATTATCAAATCCTGAACTGAAATTGGTCAGTTACCCTTTTTGTAGAAACAGTGAAAGCCCATAAATGGCTTTTATTGATAAGCAGGGCTGAGCACATCTTTAGCAGACAAGGCTAATCATTTGAGATGGATTTTTGGAGCACAGAATGGCATTATTTTGAGGGGGGAAATTTGGTCCTGTAACTTCAAAACCAAACTGAAGCAAAGTAAAAAGAATGTAGGAAGAATGTGTTTCCAGTGAGGGTAGTAAGACACTGGAATAGGTTGCCCAGGGAGGTTGTGGGTGGCCCCTCCCTGGAGATGTTCAAGGCCAAGCTGGACAGGACCTTCAGCAGCTTGGTCTAGTGGAAGGAGTCCTTGGGCATGGCATTGGGTTGGAACAAAATGATGCTTAAAGTCTCTTGCAACCCAAACTGTTCTGTGATTCTAGGTGTATCTTAGACTACAAGAACAAAAGCAAGTGCCACCAATGTACAATATTTTAGCAAGGACTCTTTATTCCATCATACTGTGAATGAAGCCAGGAGCCTGCTTCAAGGGTGGAAAGCCACTGAACTAATGAATTTTAAAAAATAAATATATATATTAGCTAGAGTCTTAAGAAAAGATGATGGGGAATGTCTGGTTTAAAACCTTGCATGGCTTTGAAAGCCTGTCTTCATTTACAAGTGTCATTACATGGCAACAGACAAGTCTGGAAACTCTTCATAAAAATCAAGGCTGATATATTTCAGCAGACTGCAACTAAATTGAACTTGCAAAGTTAGGGTTCTTTGACAAGCTACAGTGTATTAACTAACTTTGTTCTGTAGCTTAAGAAAAATCCAGTGAGATTATAGATCTCTGTGTCCTTATGCTTAAATGAAGCAATAGAATGTTAATATTGTGCTATTGAGATAGTGACAGCCGAGCTGTCAGAAGCAGGCAGATACTCTCGGTATTAAATAAAGGACACACACTCTGGCAAGTGAAGTTAGGTGAGTCATCCTAGATTTGGACATGTAAATTTAAACAAATGACATTTAGTGTTGGTTTTACTCTGAGGATACTTCAAAGTGATTTCCCTGATCCTTGGTGGATTATGACCCACAGAATTAGTAATGACTGTACGAGCTGGGCTAGGGCTCCAATTACCAGACATGTAGGCGAGGTTTTGGAAAGAGAAACCTGTAATAATGAATTTACAAATGAAAATTTACCTTAGCCTGACAAGCTCAGGTAATGCAGCTGGAACTTTTGTTCCATATATATCAGGATCCTAGCTACGGTGCTTGTTTTGGAGCAGACTGGTTCTGTGGGCTCAGGGGGAGATAAACTGATAAACTTCATCACACTTTGTGCATTTGGGACCAATCATTTCTGCAGAGAAGTGCTGGAGGAAAAACTACTTACCACTGGGAAAACACTGGGAAAACTTTAGGTGTTCCTCTAGACAATTTTAAATCTATTGCAAGACCTTATTGCAGACTCTCAGTGCTTAAAGGAGCTGGTAAGAAAGCTGGGGACAGACGTTTTGAACAGAGCCTGTTGTGGCAGGGCAAGGGGTGATGGTTTGAGACTAGAAATAGGAGATTCAGACTAGAAAGAAAGAAGCCATTTTTACACTGAGGGTGGTCAGACACAGGTTGCCCAGAGAGTGGGGAGGTGCCTTATCCCAGGTCAGGCTGGCTGGGGTTCTAAGCAACCTGTTCTAGTTGCAGATGTCCCTGCTGAATGCAGGGGGGGCTTGTTGGACTAGATGACCCTGAAAGGTCCCTTCCAACCCAGACCAGTCTGGGATTGTATTTGGTCTGTCCCTTTCATGACATGGAGCTATGTTATTGGTGACTCATCATGGAGACCATCCTTTTTATCCCTCTTGCAGTCTCAGCAATATTTTGTTTACAGGGAGGCTTCTATGCAATGATCATGCATGATCTATGCAATGATCATGCAGCCACTGCTTGTACTGACGCACGTGTTGCCTGTGTGTGGAACTCGCTTTCTCCTGATGTAGATTCCCTGTTAACTAGTGAGGCATGAAAATGATGAATCAAAGCTTTCCCTGCAGTTGGGGGAGTCACAGCATCTTTCTTTCCTTTGTAGAGTCTGAGTTTGAACACACAGTGAACATTTGGTGCACTTGGGCTCAGCAAAGATTTGGGCATAGAGACTAAAGAGCTGAGTAACATCGTAAAGCACTGATTGAAACTGGCCAGCCCCAGCAGCAGGTTGATAACGTGATGGCAGAAAGATGCAGACATGGCACTTCAGGACATGGTTTAATGGCTGTGGTGGCATTGAATTTGATCTGAAAGGTCTTTTCCAGCTGAAATGATGATATAAGGATGATTTTCTGATGAGATACCGAGTTCCTGTTGGCCCATCCTGTGCTGTGCAGATACCTGAGGCTATACCCTAGTGCTTCCAGGGTGTTATGGTTGAAACTAATGACCTGTCCAGTGACAAGTGTCCTCTTCCAATCCCTCTATACTTGTCCTTCTCTTTGGCATGGTGTCTGTTGAGAGCAGTGTTCATTATGGCCTGCAAAATTTGGATCTGCTTTCTTGTGCAGCTTAGCATTTTGGGTTGCTAGCATGAATGTTTCTGTTATCTTCTGTCTTAATCATTCTGAAAGGAGTTTAAAACACACAAAGCACTGAATTCTCTTCATGGGGGACAAAACCCCAATATCCATTGATTGATCCCATCTTAAATCAACTCAACACAAGCTTTATATGCACATTTTGGATGGTAGGTTGAACTTGATCTCAAAGGTCTTTTCCAACCTGGTTTGGTCTATTCTATTCTAATTCTCCTCTCCCTCCCACCTCCATATGAACACTGCAGAACATTTCTTAAGGCTATACTGTGTGAAGACAACAGTCTAAAAATAACGTAGAAATGGATTTTTATGCAATAAATCCCGTAATAGAAGTTATCCTAATGAGCCAAATGTATCTCTTGCAGCTCTTGTAAACAAGAATGTCTGCGGAAGTGACAGGAATGAATGATCAGAAACAGTGGTGTGTTAACTTCTGGAGCTGTGTAGTTCCTAAGTACTACCTCATCCTAGTAGCATTTGTTTCTTCCTCTGCTTGTCTCACGTTGTGTGAGGCTGAGGTCTAAACAGCTGGGCAAAATCAAGGGATGTTCCACAGTGTCCTAGGGTGAGTTTCTCCTGCTCCTGACAACTCTGAACACAAAAGTATGGCATGATTTTTTAATTTCTGCCTTTTCTGGGGGGAGTGATAAATAAGGGTGAAAGCAAAATGGTTTTGCCCCAGATGGAGGGCCTGAAGTGGGACAGATGAGACTGATGTTCTTGCTGCTTCTCTCCCCCTCTCCACCTTGGGAATGCTGTACATGCTTGATCAAATAGAATCATAGCATCAACAAGGTTGGAAAAGACCTCAGAGATCATCAAGTCCAACCTGTCACCCAAGACCTCATGACTACTAAACCATGGCACCAAGTGCCACGTGCAGTCCCCTCTTGAACACCTCCAGGGATGGTGACTCCACCACCTCCCCAGGCAGCACATTCCAGTGGCTAACAACTCTTTCAGTGAAGAACTTTCTCCTCACCTCCAGCCTAAACTTCCCCTGGTGCAGCTTGAGACTGTGTCCTCTTGTTCTGGTGCTGGTTGCCTGGGAGAAGAGACCGAGCCCCTCCTGGCTGCAACCACCCTTCAGGTAGTTGTAGAGAGCAATAAGGTCTCCCCTGAGCCTCCTCTTCTCCAGGCTAAGCAACCACAGCTCCCTCAGCCTCTCCTCACAGGGCTGGTGCTCAAAGCCTCTCCCCAGCCTCGTTACCCTTCTCTGGACACATTCCAGAGTCTCAATATCCTTCTTAAATTGAGGGCCCCAGAACTGGACACTTATAGTCTGATGCTGTGCTGTTTTCTGCATGAGTTTTGACACCCAGGATAACCAGTGGGGTTTCTCACACCATTATTTTTTTCCCCTTTATCCCTTTTTGTAAGTGGTTTTTTTTTGGTTTTGTTTTTATCTGGCGAGTCTGTGAGAGTTTGACATTGGATGACTTTATAAAACATTCTACTAATTAGATTTGTTAAAATAAATAAATCAAACACTAATTGGAATGTGCCCTGCCATTATTTTTGCTTACTGAATTAGATATAATGGCGTGAAGCTCTTTTTATCATCTTTGTGCACTTATTTAAACACCCCCCTGGCGCACACTTCTGCAAATTCAATTATGTATTCAAAGGAGGCATTGCATTTATGCAAGGCTGGTTTACATTTAATCTGGGGGCAAGTCTCAGTAACTGATGATAGGTCTGCTCAAGATTAATTAGCATCACTCAGACGAGCAGTGGCATTGTTACGAGCCTGCGGTGTGAAACGAGGGATATTGTATCCTTCCTGTGTGAGTCGTCGCTTGCTTCAGTATGACCCTTTGCAGGAAGGGAAAAGCTGCTTTCTTGTTTGGGTTTCATTTGGTGAAAAGGGGTCAGCACCATGTGTGTTACCTAAATATACCAAAGTCATCTCCGCTGCCTTTTCTTTTGCCCCACTTAGCAACCGCATTTGTCACTGTGTAGCTTTGAACCAGCCTGGGGAAGGACTCCGAGATGTCTACATCTCCCTCTTTTAGTTTCAAACCACCACCCTTGTCCATTTGCATTAGGACCTGCTGAAAACACTATCTCCATCTTTCTTATAATCCTGGAGGGACTCAGCCACCACTGCCTTTTCTCGTCTCCAGGTAATATAGACAATGTATTTTCTTCTGCTAGCAGAAGTTCCTTTTGCTGAGCAGAAGTTCCTCTCCTGTAATGCACTGCAACACTATGAGCAGAGGAGGTGCTGACTTCTTAGCTCACTAGTTAACATGGCTCTGAGTCCCAGGTGAGTCTTTACTTCAGTTTTGATTCTGCTCTCTCTTGACACACTATAGCAAGAAGCAGATGGAGACTTTCCTTCTCTGGGTACCTGAGATTCAGGCAGCCAACCTGCTTGTCTGAGCCCTAAAAATAACTCCCTTTTTTGTTTTCTCCTTGTCCTCATTTCCTGCGAAATCACTTCTCCAAATTCCAGTTTCATTGCTTCTAGTAAATTAATCCTTCTGTCTTACTGCCATGTCACTCCGCCTTTGGAGGTTTCTCCAGTAACCTTTTCTTTCCTTAAAATGTAGATCTGTTGTTGCTGCTTTTAAGGCACCCTCCAGTTTATCCTTTCCCTTCTTATCCAAGGTTAGCTTTGACTTCCAGACAAGGCACTTCAGAGCTTCCTCAGGTGTTGTCTTTTAGCAGTGGAAACTCCCAATTAATTTCCAAAAGTTTCCCCCTTTTCAGCTTTTCCAACTTCACCTACCTCAGCATGTAGAAAGTGACCTGTTCAGCTGATTAAACCAAGGTATTGACAACTCCATTCCCTGCTACCCTATATTTTGCCGTTATCATTAGTTTTGCTTCTGGGAGTTTGTAGCAGCACCTGTGCAATTTTCTCTGTGTACACGAGGCCTCTCACGATTGTCTGGCTCCATCAGAGGATTTGTTTACAATCCCTTCAAAGTAACATCTCAGACAGCACCGTTATTGTGTGCTGCAGGATGCTGAACAGAGGTTGTGTGGAAACAGAGGATGTCTGAAGTTGTGCTATTAAAGTGAATCTGTCAGAATCAGGATGCCCTGCTTGGGGACACAGCTCAGAGTATTTGATATCGTCCCTCATACCTGCTCACTGGGAAAAAGAGATGACTTTCAGTTGCGTTTTGTACTCCCACATGATGCAGAACGGCTTTGTTTTCCCTGAGACATTTTAATGAGCGTGTTTAATATTTTATATTTGCACTCTTTCACCTAAATTAAATTTAATAAAAAATTAAGGGAGCAGTTTAAGTGCAATCCTGCTCATTGTGACAGCTGGGAGAGCTTCACCAGTACAGGAAATGCAAAGAGAGACTTTCTAAAGTGTTGTAAAACAACGACACCTCCGAAATATTTGCACAGACTCTACTGAAACGGACAGGCAAGCTTGCAAGGGTCACAAAAAGATCTGCCAGAGTCAGGTCTGTTTATAGTGAAAACATTCAATATATTAAAAGAAAGTGGTTTTGGTTTTTTAATTCTCTTTTAGGACAAGCTTGGCCTTTCAACTTTTGTTTAGTAACAGACTATTCTGAGCTGTGGGATTCTCTACCCAACAAATCCTTCCAGCAATAATATGTGAAGTTTGTAGGACAACTTGGAAAACCAGTTGCAGCTGGAGTCCTTTAACAGAATAAGGATTTAATAAATCTTGAAGACATGGTATGTGCTTGTCGTTTGTGAGGAGCTGCAGAGGAACTGAGGCAAGTTTGGGCTTTCTTGGGAGCTAAAGAATAGAAAATATAGGTAAAAACTCCAGAAGGTCTCAACATTCCTTTGCAATGAGGATGCTCCAGCACCAGGGATCACAGACCACTGGTGTCCCAGCTGTTTATTGTGTGTGTAGGCAATACTGCCTGTGGGAAGGAGCAAAGAGTCGAGAACGTGGCTGTGGATGTAGCTCTGATTAGTGTCAAGAGCAATTGGCAGTTTGGCTGGCACAGGAAGTTAGTGTTGCCTTGAGCATTGCTCAGTCTTTGCAGCTTTGAAGTGTTAGATGTGTCCAGTTGGTTTTGGAGGGCTAGTGTCTGCAGAGAAACATTACCCTAAGAAACTCAAAGCAGTACAGAGATGCTGTTGCCATGATTATGGTCTAAACTGAAGGACCTAGCTTGCCTGGTATAATGGACCCAGTGCTGATGTGTGTTTGGGTAGAGGAGAATAGAAGACTAAGGAGAAAAGGAGGAGGTAATGTGTAATGCCTGAGGTAATGTGAGGGACACCAGCATAGGAATATCCCTTCCAGCCCCTGAAATTTTGTGATTCTGTGATCCTACTGGGGAACAATCTAGCTTGATTTGGCTGTGTGACATGTCTCAGTGATCTGTGTTGGAATACAGCATTTCATTCTGCTGTTCTTGGGTTTCCCTGGATTCACAAGTGTTCAGGACAGCTGCCAGGTTATTTATGACAGTTAACTGCTTCCAAGAATTTCAGAACTTGCAGCAGGAAGGATCATTTAGTCAACAGTCTGGAAGGTGTGAATGCTTGTTGCCATCCACTTCTTGTTACTCTATGTTGTCAAGAAGCTGGAGGGTTGCACTCAGAAGTAACGACTCAAAGGGCCTTGAGGACTGCTCATGTGCCACACGGCATCACGTTGTCATTTCTGTAGGTGCAACCCAACCTTGTGCAACTCAAGGCTTAAAATGGAAAGCAGTCAGGATTTGCAGTAGAGCACTGTTGTTGTGCTTGTTTACCATTTGCCTTCCTTGCCCTCTTTTTTGGTAAATTTTTTTTTAGTTGGGGTAGTTTTAGGCTATGCCTTTAAAATGTAGCTGCAGATTTTGAGCAGAAAAGTAGAAGAACATAAAGAAATTACTATTGGGTGTGAAAAGGAAAACAAAAGATTATTCTAAACAAATTCATTGGATAAATATCTGGCATAAGAGAAGTTGTAGCATAACAATTCTTCACATTCCCATTCCTTTTCTCTTCTCTTCTGATCTTGGCTTCTTTGCTTTGCTCAGGAGAAGATAACGTGCTTCTGGCTGACCTTGGGATAAGTCTAACCCACTGCTTTCTCTCAACTCCTTTCTCTCTCTTGGGACAGAGGGGTTTGGGGGAGCAGTGGCTTCTCTGGTCTTCTGCCCAGGGAGGTTTCCATGTTGTTTGCTAACTGTCAATATCTGTAAAATATTGTAAATACTGCATATTTTGTACATATTCATTGCATTCCATTGTAGAGTATAGTTTCTGCTTGCAAATACATCTTCATTTGCTTCTAACTGAGCTGGTCTGGCTGAAAGTTAATGTTGGGGGGAGACTTCAACTTGGGAGTTATTGCCTTAAAATTCTCTCTCATAAAAATCTACAAGCTCATTGCAAAGTGGTTCTTATTGAAGTTGCCTCTTAAATGGAAGCTCTCTTTTGGTCAGCTGAGGGAGCTGGGGTTGTTCAGCCTGGAGGAGAAGGCTCCAGGGAGACCAAACAGCATTTTCCCAGTACCTGAAGAGGGCTACAAGAAGGCTGGAGAGGGACTGTTTGCAAGCACCTCCAGTGATAGGATAAGGGACAATGGTTTGCAGTGAGAGCAGAGGAGATTTAGATTGGGTGTTGGGATAAAGTTCTTTACTATGTGGGTGGTGGAACACTGAAACAGGTTGCCTGGGGAGCTAATTGAGGTATTCAAGGTCAGGTTCCACAAGGCTCTGAGCAACCTGAGCTAGTGGAGGATGTCCCTGCTCACTGCAGGGGGGGTTGGGCTAGACAACCTTTGGAGGTCCCTTTCAACCCAAACTAGTCTATGATTCTACAGGGACCCAAATGCATATGATCCTTGAAAATGTGAAGAGAATAGGTTGACATAAAGGCAGCTATAATAAGAAACTGTAAGCATGGAGGGAAGAAGAGAATTTCCAATGGATACAAAATATGAAAGTACAAAAGTATTTTCTCAATAACCTGTCTGCTGCCTGAAATCCAATATGCAGGAAATTAATCTTACTTTTCCTTCCCCCCACCCCCATATAAACTTGGGTGCAAAATATTGAAGTAAATGACCTGCCCTAAAGAGAGCTAAGTTGTTCATGCAGTCATGTGTTCCTTTTCCTTGTTTCTAGGTGGTTGTTCATTCGATGAGCACTACAGTAACTGTGGTTATAGCGTGGCCTTGGGAACCAATGGATTTACCTGGGAGCAGATCAATACCTGGGAAAAGCCAACAATGGATCCTGTTGTCCCAACAGGTAAGTAAGAAGCCTCATGAACAGCAGGGAGATGCTGTTCTTTGAGGGAATTGCCTGTTAGAGCTGTGTGGGGCTGGGTCAATAGAAGGCTGAACATGAGCCAGCAGTGTGCCCAGGTGACCAAGAAGGCCAATGGCATCCTGGCCTGCATCAGGAACAGTGTGGCCAGCAGGAACAGGGAAGTCATTCTGCCCCTGAACTCAGCATTGGTCAGGCCACACCTTGAGTACTGTGTCCAGTTTTGGGGTCCTCAGTTCAGGAAGGATGTTGAGTTGCTGGAAGGTGTCCAAAGAAGGGCAACAAAGCTGGGGAGGGGTTTGGAGCACAGCCCTGTGAGGAGAGGCTGAGGGAACTGTGGTTTCTTAACCTGTAGAAGAGGAGGCTCCAGGCAGACCTTACTGCTCTCTACAACTACCTTAAGGGAGGTTGTAGACAGGGAGAGGTTGGTCTCTTCTCCCAGGCAACCAGCACCAGAACAAGAGGACACAGTCTCAAGCTGTGCCAGGGGAGGTTTATCCTGGATGTTAGGAAGACAGATTTGTCTTCATAGGAAGACAGATTTGCCATTGGGATGTGCTGCCCAGGGAGGTGGTGGAGTCACCATCACTGGAGGTGTTTAGGATGGGGCACTTGGTGCCATGGTTTAGTAGATAATATGGTGTTGGATGATAGGTTGGACTTGATGATCTCAAAGGTCTTTTCCAACCTGGTTAATTCTGTTCTATTCTAACAGTGGAGTAGGTTTTGATGCAGTGACAAAACGCTGACTCCAGTGTTCAAAATGTAATATGACAACAGTATTGCTAAATGTGACATGGCTTTTTGCAATGTTTGCTATCTGAAATCCTTGCTGAATTGTTTTACATCCCTTATTCCTGTTTTATTCCTGCATTTAACAGAGGAAACATTTCAGATAGAATATTCTGATGTTTGGGTAGTTTTTTGCATGTTTCAGGATCGGAGAGCTGTGTTGTCTGCATGTTTGAGTGGCCAGAAAAAGCAAAGCTTTGTCAAGTCTGGGAATATTGGACCTTCCTGTTGCTTTTTAGCTCTTCATGGACTACTTTAATATCTAATTGTGAGAAAGACAATGAAATCCCTGAAAAATTTAACTGTAGCAGCTGGTGCTACTTCAGACAGTGAAAATTTCATGTGAGAGGGAAAACTTACCCAATAGAGAGAGTTACCAGAATGCCCAGTCTGCTAACATGGACTGAGAACATCCAGCACTAGCAAAGTCCTTCCATGTGGTACTTGGAATATTCTCAGAAGAGCTCACAGTAATGGTCCTTCTCAGCAGTTGTGTTTCTCATTGGTTGAGCTTTGATGAACTTCTCATTGAAAAGCTTCTTAGGAAGGAGTTTTTCAGTATGAGGGTGGTGGGACTCAGGGAGGCTGCCCAGGGAGGCTGTGGATGACTCCTCCCTGGGGGTGTTCAAGGCCAAGTTGGATGAGGCCTTGGGAAGCTGAATCTAGTTGAAAGGCATCCCTCCCATAGCAGGGAAGTTGGAGTAGATGATCTCTGAGGTCCCTTCCAACCTAAACCATGCTATGATTCTAGGTGTATGTGAGTGTATATGGGAATAAGTTCTCTAGCCTTCATACAACTTCTGTGGAATGCTTTTTTCACATGGAAAAAGAACTTGTCTTAAGAAAGCTCACTAAGATTTCCTAAAACTCACAGTTTGGCTATGTTCTTTGCTACCTAAAATAGCCCTTTGATGGACACCATGGCTAACAGACCTGACCAGGCAGTTTAGAGTTTGATTCCAGTCCAAGAAAGAAGTATTTGTTCTGGTTAGTGGATTGCACTCTGCAAAGCATGAACTGTGTGGCAGAACTGGAATATAATGTTGTACAAGAGGTATTTTTATGCCTGTAATTACTGGGAGAAGAGATTTGTAATTGCTAGCTGCCTGTTCAGGACACCATGTAGAGCTGGTCCAACAATAGCTCCCTGCTGCAGCCATTGATAGACAGCTTAGTCTTCATCCCTGTGTGCTTGTTGTCAATAGAAACCTAAGTATACAAGACACCTGCCTAGCTGTGCTTTCTCCAAACTGAAGGCTGGTTAAGTTGTGGAGGTTTTCTTAGTTTGTTGTTGGAAACTGTTGGGTACAGAACCTTTCAAACTGTGTACTGCCAGGCACCACTTGGTTTGGCTGTGGTATCCCCAGAGGAGTTAGCTGTGAATGCTGCAGTTTTCAGCTCTTGTCTGCTCATCCTTCTGGGTGTTGTTGGCTTTTAACAATGGCAAATTGATCTCTACACTCCCTCACCTTCTATCCTGGTGTGTCCTATTCCTTGTCCCTGAGCTGCAGGGTCTAGGAAGTGGTAACAAAGCATTGTTCATGGTATAAGCATCTTCTGGTGGCCAGCCCTAGCCAGGAAAGCACCTTAGCATAAAGAGCAGCAATCAGAGTGCATAGTTCTCTGAGAACACAAGCAGTAATGCAGATTTCCTTTATCAGGATAATATTTAGGCACCACCTGATGTTTGTAGCTGGAAATAGGTTGGAACACTACACAATGGAGATGGTAAAACCAAAAAGAGAGCAGGCACTAGGTTGGCTCAGTAATACTGAGCAAGCCTGCAGCGCAGCTTGCTGGGGGATGCTGGCAGAAAGCATGGCTTGCCCCCTCCCTGGCCAGCCAAGCCACATTGACATTGCCCTCAGAGCTGTTTTCTTCTGTATCAGCTTTCAGAAGTACCAGCAGGTCTTTTGAATTCAACCCAACCACAGAATTCTCTCTTCCTGAATACTAATGATAACATCTAGCACTTTTTATAGTACTTTTCATCGTTAGATCTCAGAGTGCTCTTCAAAGGAGGTCAGTAGCATGAATGAGAGCCTGAGTCTGTAGTGCTGTGTAATTCTCTGCTGACACACTGCTGCAAAGGTCTCTGCCCAGGGAGAACATTCTATTCTTTATTTTTGAATTAAAATGTTTAGGGGGGGCAGAAAAAAAAAGGCCATTAAACTGCTCCCTTAGCAATGTAGAAGTTGGTAGGAGATTTGTTGTACTCCATTGCTAGCAAATACACTGTGAATTCTATGATTAATTTCTTAGGGCTGGAAACAGTGTTAATTGGGGGATTAAGAACCAGATGTTTGTTGCTCTGAACAAATGCTACAAAACTGTGAAAGAAATGAATTGTAGGTATCCAGTCCTTAGACTTTGGGACTCTCTGTCTACCTCCTTGTATGTAGCAGGAGTGATTATGACAAAATATTCTTTACCAGATGGGTGCTTGCTTAGGCCTGAATACCCTCAGGGATGAGAGTTTGAGCCTTGTTCCACTTCTTGAATTAGAAAGGTTCTCAGTCCTTTGGTTTTGTTCCTGTGGCTTAATCTCATTATTTTTAGTTCCATCTCTGACTAGGGAGAGTAATCAATTGTTGCTGTCTTTTTGAGCCTCTTTTATATAGTGGCATGAAGTGAAGTCTTTGTTTCGCAGGACTAAACATGACCCAGTCCTTTGAACCCTTCTTAATTCAGTGTCTCATTTCCTTCCTACTCTATGCCTTCAGTCATTGCTTTCTTATCTTTTTTGGGTGTTTGCCTAAAGCTGTGTTACCAAGCAGGGATTCAGTACTCTGCATGACAGTGCTGGCAGGGCGCAAGAGTTTTAATTGTTAGAGGAGTTCAAAGTACAGCAAGTAAATTTCTCCTGCTCCTCTTTGTTACCATCTTGCAGTTTTCATTCCCCTTTTTTCTGGAAATATTCAGTGTCTGTGTGCTGGTGCTAGATGACACGAGATGGATGTGGCCCTTTAGTTTCTGTTGGATCACAGAAGTTATTCTCTTGCCGGTAAAGCAGCCTGTGCTGAATCATCTGAGAGAGGACATTTCGAGATGCAGCGGAAAGGTTAAGGAGGTTCTGAGGACAAATTTCTTTGGTGTGAGGGTGCTGGAGCCCTGGAGCAGGCTGCCCAGAGAGGTTGTGGAGTCTCCTTCTCTGGAGAAATTCCAACCCCACCTGGATATTGTGCTCCTTCGCTAGCTGCCGTGGGTGACTTTGCTTTAGCAGGGGGGTTGTACTACATGACTTAGAGAGATCCCTTCCAATGCCCACCACTCTGAGATTCTGATCTAGGTGGGTGTGTTCTTTTTGTTTCAGTAACTTGAAGGCTCTCTGAGCTGCTCACTGAGAGAACAGAAGGGTTATCATCATTAGTGTTGCTTCGTGAACTACTCATAAATGAGGCGAACATCATAGGCATGATGTATATATGAATACCAGATGGCTAAATTCTACTTGGACTCCGCTGATCTGAGGGAAGTTTTTATGTTAGACTAATAGACCAACTGCTTTCCTATGTCACCTTCCTCTTTTTGTTGAATGGCACCATGACATTACAGCATGACAGCCATTATGAAGCAGCTTTCCTTGCAGAAGGTGATACCTTTCCATCTCTGCCTGGAATGAAAATGGGCAGGATCCTTCCATTTCATCCAAGAGATCACTGCTGGGAAGTTGGTGTTCACCTCAACAGAAAAACAGACAACCTCTGTGCATAGGTCAAACATTTTGTCTTTTTTTACCCTTCAGGCTGGAATGAATGCCAAGAGGAGTTAGGCTCAACATTTGTAAATTTGAAAGGCAGTGTAATAAAAGGAACATTTCCCTGTGTCTGGGTGTATTAATCCCTGCTTACAAGAAAGTACACAAACAGACTTGTTAAAGGGATAAATTAAAATTCAACTGTGTATGTGATGAATCATGGTTCACTTTTGTCTTAGAGGCAGAGAGAAATTTCGCTCAGCTGCCTGTATATAATTTTTCCTTGGGAAAAAAACCCAACAAACAACTTTTTGCAGGAGAAATGACTGAAAATGAGTCAAGTACATTTCCTCCTCACTTCAGGACCAGACAATGCACATTGGCCACAGCAACCCCAGGCAGTGCTACAGGCTGGGGTCAGAGTGGCTGGAAAGCGGCCAGGCAATCAGAAAGGGACCTGGGGGTGCTGGTCGATGGTAGGCTGAACATGAGCCAGCAGTGTGCCCAGGTGGCCAAGAGGACCAGTGGCATCCTGGCCTGTATCAGGAACAGTGTGGCCAGCAGGAGCAGAGAGGTCATTCTGCCCCTGTACACTGCACTGGTTAGGCCACACCTTGTCCTGTGTCCAGTTCTGGGCTCCTCAGGTTAGGAAAGATGTTGAGTTGCTGGAAGGTGTCCAGAGAAGGGCAACAAAGTTGGTGAGGGGCTTGGAACACAGCCCTGTGAGGAGAGGCTGAGGGAGCTGGGGTTGCTTAGCCTGGAGAAGAGGAGGCTCAGGGGAGACCTTCTTGCTCTCTACAACTACCTTAAGGGAGGTTGTAGACAGGTGGAAGTTGGTCTCTTCTCCCAGGCAACCAGCACCAGAACAGGAGGACACGGTCTCAAGTTGTGCCAGGGGAGGTTTAGGCTGGAGATTTGGAAAAAATTCTACACAGATAGAGTGATTGCCCATTGGAATGTGCTGCTCAGGGAGGTGGTGGAGTCACCATCATTGGAGGTGTTTAGGACAAGACTTGATGGGGTGCTTGGTCACATGGTTTAGTTGATTAGATGGTGTTGGATGATAGCTTGGACGCAATGATCTCGAAGGTCTCTTCCAACCTGGTTTATTCTATTCTGTTCTAATGGGAGTAGTCTAGGGCTAGGTAATGAACAAAGAGTCACTGTCATCTTTTAAGGTTTAAGAAGAAATCAATCTCTGGAAGGTTTCCTTTGCATATTTTTATTCTATGTGTGTTTTGGAGTCCTTCATAGTTGCAGGTGGAAACAGGTTCTGTCCATTTCCAGAATTTCATCCCTTTCAGTTTTGAGGCTTAGTTGTTTAGTTACCTGGAGTTATTTTCAGGGAGGTACATACAGATGTTTAGACTTCTGGGAAAATGTATTTTGGCCTATCTTTGAATATAGCTTTGAGTGCAATGTGACCTTGCTGGCAACTGGAGGCAACCTTTCCTGTACTATGGCCTTCAATTGCTTTGTCTTATTCTGTCCAGTAAGGTCCCAAAAGCCATCACTATAACTGACTCTAATGTCTGCTCAAAACCCAGCAGTAGGCTTTAGCTGTCCCCCAGAGGAATCCATTGTCACTCATATTTTTTTGTCATCTCCTCTGAAGTCTGTCAGTAACAAAATAGTTGTGGTGGTTTGTTTTTCACTTCAGACAAGGAAAGGCAGCAATGAAGCCCAGGACCAAATGCTTCTTTAGGGAAGAACTGATGCCAGAAAGGTGGCAACTTGAAGCAATTAGTCTTAAGAGTTGCTCTTACCAAACACTTGCTTTCTGTCTTGTGTTCTTTTGTTCTAACAATAAGCAGAACCTTTCTTTTGCGACTAAGTGGAGTAATTTTGGATGGACTGGAAATTGTGAGGGGACCATTTGACCTAAGTAGATGTGAAATTGCAAACCTGTGAATGAAGAATACCACACTTAACCGCTAAGTACTTCCCTAGCTATTCCATGATGCAAGAGGAGTTGAGTTAATTAAGAACATTTATGCCTCTAGAGGCTTTCTGCTGAAGGGAAATTACACTAATACTTTGTCATTCACAGGGTAAATGTGAACTGTAATTTCTCCTTTCTAGGTGCCATTGAAGCAGGCCAACAGAAGCAGGCTTCTGCTTCGATGTAGGTAGGACTTTGGTACTGGAATCAGGCTTAGAAAGGTTGTGTGGCTTTCTCTGAACATGCATGGTACAAAGAAATGTTATCAAAGGAATCTGAAAGCTTGACTTCTAGAAAGGCCTTTTAATGACCCTGAAGGGATTGCTGTCTGTAGGGAATACATGTAGCTCCTGCACCTTGATGTGTTAAATGGTCCATTTGAACTGTGTCAGTCTATTTCTGATCCCTTTCTGTGAGAGCTGTCAGAAAGGGAGCTGTTTGTGAGTGTCAGGACCTTTCCATTATCACCATTAGCGAGACCATGACACTTTTAAAAGCACTGCTGTAACACCATTCAGCATCACACTTGGAGGGAGGAAGGACAAGGAAGCTATCATTGAACATGGGTTTCCTCCATGGTTTCAGTGCTGAAGCATGTTAATTTTTCTCAGCACCTATTTGCTTTAGTGTTTTTGCAGTCTGATATTTAGAGCTGTCCGTGTGCCAAGTGTGTTAAAACTGCTTTTTGGTTGAGAGCTCAGTTAAGGAATTGTGTGGCCTCAGCAGTGGAAAAAAACTTCTTATGGGGTTGTTCATTCTGGAGAAAAGGGTGCTGAGGGGAGACCTTCTAGCTCTCTACAACTCTCTGAAAGGAGATTGGAGGCAGGGAGGTGTTGGCCTTTACTCTCTATTAGTGACAGGATGAGAGGAATGGCCTCAGGTTGCATCAGAGGAGGTTTAGGTTGGACATTAGAAAAAACTTCTTCACTGAAAGAGTTTTCAAAGTCTGGAAAATGCTTCCTAGGGAGGTGGTTGAATCCCCATCCCTGCTGGTGTTTAAAAATCACAGAGATGTGGTTCTGTAGGATGTGGTTTAACACCAGGCTTGGAAGCCTTGGAGAATGGTTTGACTCAATCTTAAAGGCCATTTCTAACCAAAGTGATTCTATGATTCTGTCAGATCAGGAGTAAACAAGCTCTGTAGCTACAGTGAGGGCTGGGGAAGGTCTTTCTGGTATAAAATTCTTGGGGAAAAAACCCAAAACACTAACAGGAAAGAAGTTCCAAGAGAAGAATGACCTGTGAAATCTGCATGAGGCAGGTGGCCAAAGACAAGGGAGACCAGATTTGAACAGGGAAGGAGGAGGTTTTGAATGAGCAGGCAAATGCTGACAGATAAGGATGCACAAAAGGGAATGCTCAGAAAATCATGTGCAAAATTACTCCTCAGAATTGATCCAAAAAAGCAAGTGAGGCATTAAATAGACATTCAAAGCAGAGACTTGGCAGAATACAGGCAAGGCAAGAAGTATAGTTAAGGTCGTTGTCTCTCCTCTGCTTAAATAGGAGAGCCTTGCTAAGTCTGCTTGTGTGAATTTTCAGCTTTCTGCAGTAGCTTAACATAGAATTCTCCTGAAGGCCCTTCAATTGAGGGATCTTATTGTGGCCTTTCAGTATTTAGAGGGGCTGATCAGAAAGACAGGGACAGGTTTTTTGGCAGGGCCTGTTATGACAGGCTTTTTGCAACTAAAAGAGGGAGATTCGGACTAGAAAGGAGGAGGAAATTTTTACACTGAGGATGCTCAGAGAATGGGGAGATGCCCCATCCCTGGAACCATTCCAGGTCAGGTTGTTCAGGACTCTCAGCAACCTGTTTTAGCTGCAGATGTCCTTGTGACTGCAGGCAGTTGGAGTTGATGAGCTTTGGAGTCCCTTCCAACCTAAAGCATTCTGTGATTCTATGAAATTCAGTAAGAACTGGGCATAACCTCTTACACAGACTGTATGCTGCTGTGGATTGTCTGGCTAGCCCAGTAAGCTTTCTCCTTTCATGCTTTTGTCCTCTTTTTCTTCTGTCACAAAACCCTCATACTGCTTAAGAAACTCTCAGCATCTGGGTACAAAGCTATGGAACAGTGTCTCCAATTCCAGAGTTAATAATTCTTTAATGCTGTTTCTTTGCCACAGGCAGTGTATAGTGAAACAACTCTGAACTCTTTCCACCAGCCTCCAAGTAAACAGGATGAGGTTTCCTAATGAGCACTGTGCCTACTCTAGATTTTAGATGGGATATGGGGGGATTTTCCTTTCCTGAAAGAGTGGTCAGGCATTGGACCAGTCTGCCCAGGGAAGTGATGGAGTCACCATCCCTGGAGGTGTTTGAGAAACTCTGTGTAGATATGGCACTTTGGGACATGGTTTAATGGCCACAGTGGTGTTAGGCTGATGGTTGGACTCGGTCTTAGAGGTCTTTTACAACCAAAATGGTTCTATGATTCTCAAACACTTCACTCCTTAGAATCACAGAATTGGTTGAAAACACCTCAGTATCACAGTATCACCAAGGTTGGAAGAGACCTCAAAGATCGAGTCCAACCTGTCACCACAGACCTCTAAGGTCATTGAGTCTAACCATCAACCTAATACCACCTAGAAGGATCTAGACTGTGTGGATGGAATGGTAGTAAAAAACCAACACTTTTCTCTGGTTCCCCTGAGAGCTGTTGCTATTGAGAATTTGCTGGGTAAAGAGGAAGTCTCTTTTTTTTTTTATGCTTGGGAATTATTAGCATTTGCTGTTCCCAATCTTCAATATTTAGCACATGCAATTTGGCACATGAAAACTTCCAGGCTTTAAAATAAGTCTGTTTTTCCAAAAGTCATTTGTATGTATACAAAAGGAGCTTGATAGGAACAATATTAATATATTCTGACAGGGAAAAATAATGTATGCATCTCCTGCACAGGCAGTCCAACCTCCTCCATGTCATTCACCTCTTTCAGAAGGGAGTGGAATCTGTTGTGGTTGTATTCCTTTGAGATGGAAGTTGTAATATTACAAATTATCACTTGTTTTCAGTATTGACTAGAAAAATAAATGCAATTATGTTTATGAATGTTGAAAATTAAGCAACATAAAGCAATTGTATGTGTTTAAGGAGCTTTTCCAGATGAAAGGCTGTTATTCACTGAGTTCTCATCGGCTCTTTTTCCCACTGTCATGTTTCATGACGTGAACTCTCAATTGAATGAACAGCTGCAGTAAAAAATGGCATCAGCCAAGTCACAGGGAATTCACAGGAAATTAAGCTGGTTCAGGCTGTAACACAAACCCTTTGGGGCCCTCATTTCCCTGGAGAAATGCTTTACTTTTTATTAGTCTAATGTCTGTAAATACAGAGAGGTATTTGCAATACTTGCTCTTGGTTCTTTGGGATAGGCCTCGTGCAGCCAGAGCAGAGACACTTTACTGTTGGTGTAGAGAGGGTTGATGTTTGTCATTGTGGAAACAGGTTTAGACTGGCTGTTAGGAAGAATTCTTCACAGAAAGAGAGATTGGTCATTGGAATGGGCTGCCCAGGGAGGTGGTGGAGTCACCATCACTGGAGGTGCTTAGGAGGAAACTTGATGGGGTGCTTGGTGCCATGGTTTAGTTGATTAGATGGAGTTGGATGATGGGTTGGACATGATGATTTCGAAGGTCTCTTCCAACCTGGCCTGGCCTGGCCTATTCTATTCTATTCTGTTTTGAATGGGCTTCTACTTTGGATTTACTTATGGAAAAAGCCTGAGGGTAATATGAAGGAGATGGAGATGGTGATCAGAAAGATCTTCTAAGGAAAGCAGAACAAGAAACATGCAACACAGATCAGATGTTTAAGAGCCTCCTTGGTTCATCTAGTTCTTCTAAAACAAGCCTGTCTTTAACACTAAAGACCTGACCACATCCCATTGACCTTTGAAAATGCCATCTGTTGCCTTGTATGGATGTTGACTGAATCAGGCCCTACTCTTGATGGATGTATTATGTGGTCTTCCCACTATGCCTCTGGCAGGCAGCAGCATAAGCTGTGTGGCGAAGCCTGCTGAAAGAACAAATGCAGAGGCAGTCAGTGGCCTGCCATCTTCAGACCCAAGAAGCAGCAGAGCTCTTTCTCTGGTTAATTTTAGAACAAATGTTTCATGCACTGAAAGTTTATGCAGTGCTCCCATTTTTAAATTTACTTCTGTACCACACATCTTTAACACCCAAGTTTGTAACTCTTTGAGCAGTGTGATTAACATTTTCACAGGATGTTAGTGACACCTCCTCATGAGTCAGTCTGCCCCATAAACTCAGACTTAGCTACTCGCCATTCAGATTCCACATGGAAATGTAAACCCTTCAAAAGTTCTTTCACTCCATCCCTCTTCTGTTTTCCATGTGCATGAAACCATTTTGTATTGCTTCTTTCCCACCCCCCACAATACTATCTCCATCTTTTAATCTGCTCCAGTTACGGTAGCGCAGACCAAGCTGTGAAGAACCTTGGCAATGAAACCCAAATCACCTTCCCCCTCACCTCCAGCCTAAGCAGGATATATTCAAGGTATTTTAAAAAAACAAAACAATGAGAAAGAAACCCAAGCCCAAATTATAAGCTAAATTAACTTCTTGCTAAATTTGGTGCAGTCTAGGGTGACTGAGTGAAGATGCACCCTGTGCCGTGCCTTCTCAGGGCTGGTTTTACTACACCATCTGTCTGTAGCAGACAAATGTCTTTCCCCCTTCCAGTTTTATAGGTCTAAGTTGTTTAGCAGCATAGGAATGGGAATATGCAAAGGAGGAATCATAACCAGGAAAAAAAAGTGGTTTAAGCTTAGTTCTCATTAGCTGTTCATCTAGAACAGATTGCATAGGATGGTCTTCTGGAGTGTGTCTAATAGCTGCAGCATGGTAATTTAATGGGGATGCATTTTGAGAAGCTTGTTTAAGTGCATCTGTGCCAAGTGACCTCACAGCTTGGTGTGCAGTGATCCAGCTCTAGAAACTAGAGTTTAGATATAGAGGCTCATTGGTATGGCCCCCTTTGAACTTCATACTCTGTTACCTACTGGTTTGCTTTTTGTAGGGCATCTGGCATCACTGATGCCTGAACTAGAACTCTTCCCCCTCCATCCCATTTGCCTTCCACACAGTTTCACAGCTTAAATTTCAGCATGCTTATAGCAAGAATTGAAATGTGAAGCGCTACCTATTTGCAACTCTGAAATCCCCAAATTCTCCTGGGTTCCAGTTTGTGCCCATTGCCCCTTGTCCTGTCACTGGGCACCACTGAAAAGCGTCTGGCCTCATCCTGTTGCCCCCCCACCCTTTAGCTCTTGCTGAGCATTAAGAAGATCCCCTTTGGGGCTGCTCTTCTCCAGGATCAACAGCCCCAGGGGTCTCAGCCTTTCCTCCT
Source organism: Dryobates pubescens (assembly GCF_014839835.1). Lineage (NCBI taxonomy): Eukaryota > Metazoa > Chordata > Aves > Piciformes > Picidae > Dryobates > Dryobates pubescens. The sequence goes on from NC_071637.1 coordinate 14,278,514, forward strand.
TACAGAGATGCTCCAGGCTCCTCAGCAGCTTTCTAGCATCTGCTGGACTCTCTGCAGTAGTTCCCTGTCTTTCTTGAACTAGGGAGCCCAGAATCGGACCCAGTACTCCAGATGAAGCCTTACTAAGGCATAGTAGAGAGGGAGGAGAACCTCCCCTCAGCTGCTGGTCACACTCTTGTTAATGCACCCCAGGAAACCATTAGCCTTCTTGGCCCCAAGAGCACATTGCTGGCTCATGGTGACCTTGCTGTCCACCAGCACTCCCAGGTCTTCTGTAGAGCTGCTTTCTAGCAGGTCAACCCCTCACCTGTACTGGTGCAGGGGTTTATTCCTTCTCAGGTGCAGGACTCCACACTTGCCCTAGTTGAACTTAATGCAGGTCCTCTCTGCCTGACTCTAGACTGTTTTGTTCCAAAGTTATTTTGCTCCAAAGTTGTTTTACGTAGCTCACTACAATGGCTCTTTCCATACCATTTCCATGTGGCTTTTCTCAAGACTCTGCATGCATTTCCTTTTAGTCTTTGTTCCCTTCTTTGGCCTCATCCCTCAGGACTCTGTCACTTAAAGCCTGAATTCCAGAGAGAGAGAGCACTGTAAAATCGTTTCCTTCAGACTGCAATGCAAACAGGACAAACACGCTCTGCTGCAACTCAGCTGAGCTGGTGCCGAAAGCATTCCTCAGCCGTGTAGCCTTTAAGTGAGAAACGGAATTTCCAAGGCTAATTTGCTTGTTTTCATGGCATGATCTTAATTCTACAAGGGAGAGAAGATGATCTGATCTAATTTAATTTTGCTCTTTGAGAAGAAGGGAGATCACTTGGCCAGCTGCTGCTCTGAGCAAACACAGAGCATGCAGACTACAAGATAAGCTTTGAACTTGATCAGGTCTCTCAGCAGTGTATGCTAATGTGTGCTGCTGGGAGATTTCTGTAACTTTAGCTGCTGATTGTATTAATTAGTGTGCTGTTCCAAATGAGCTGTAACTCACTGTAAAAGAAGTCTGAGCTGTTACTCACAAAACTGTCTCTATTCCTGATGCTTTAGTATTGGGGCAAGGTGGACTGGGGGGATGTGTATGTGGCCTGATTTGTGAAATCATAGCGCTGCTGTTTTGACTTTACATTTTAGAGGCCACACCTTATGTATCTAGACTGGCCTATTGCTGAACTTGGTGCATCATATGTCCATATGTTCTGCCTTATATTTAGCCCCCTTAAACATCTCCAGACAGAAAGGGACCTGAGGGTGCTGGCAGATAGTAGGCTGAACATGAGCCGGCAGTGTGCCCAGGTGGCCAGGAGAGCCAATGGCATCCTGGTCTGTATCAGGAATAGTGTGGCCAGCAGGAGAAGGGAAGCCATCCTGCCCCTGTACTCAGCACTGGTTAGGCCACACCTTGAGTCCTGTGTGCAGCTTTGGGCCCCTCAATTCAAGAGAGATGTTGAGGTGCTGGAATGTGTCCAGAGAAGGGCAATGAAAATGGTGAGGGGCCTGGAGCACAGCACTGTGAGGAGAGGCTGAAGGAGCTGGGATTGTTTAGCCTGGAGAAGAGGAGGCTCAAGGGAGACCTTATTGCTCTCTACAACTCCCTGAAGGGAGGTTGTAGCCACGTGGGGGTTAGTCTTCTCTCCCAGGCAACCAGCACCAGAACAAGAGGACACAGTCTCAAGTTGTGCCAGGCCAGGTTCAGGCCAGATGTTAGGCAGTTCTTCCCAGAAAGAGAGCGTGATTTGCCATTGGAATGTGCTGCCCAGGCAGGTGGTAGAGTCACTGTCCCTGGAGATCTTCAAGAAAAGTCTGGATGAGGCACTTAGTGTCATGATCCAGTTGATTGGATAGGGCTGGGTGATGGTTGGACTGGATGATCTTGGAGGTCTCTTCCAGCATGGTTGATTCTATGATTCTATGATCTCTGTAAGCAAAGAGCTCACAACATTTAGCTAAAATCTTGGTATTGGCTCAGAGACAAGTGTGAACTGCTCAGGAGCACTGCTTTGGATCCAGACTCTCCTCTGTGAGAGCATTTCCAATACAGGTAATGCAGTGAGAATTTCTTTGGCTTCCTTATTCTGTCAGCTCTCTCCTTGCATTTCTTCTTCCCCTTGTCTAAGAGAGATCTAAGAAACAGATGAATCACCAGCATCCTCCCTCTGAAACAGAGAGTTGTTACCTTCCATATTAGAAACACAACATGTGTCAGGTCCTGCATAAGGATTCCACTCAGTCTCTGTCTTTTGTGGGAAAAGAGAAGCCCCTGATTTTTCTATCTGAAATTAACTCATTGCTCAAACTGAAATCAGCCTAATCATTCTCCCCTACTACTTTTAATTAAAGGAATGTGACCAACATTAGGCTTTTTCTTTTTTCACTCACCTGCAGCTCTCTGCTTCCCTTTATTGGGTTTTATTTTAGCTCTTGTGCTATCAGACTTAATCCTCCCACCAGCTTTTGCTGAATTATTTTGAAGGGAAGGCAGCAAGTTTTATCTTGCTCGATGCTAAATGCAGTTAAAGCTTTCTTAAATTCAGATGTGATATCTGAGCAGCATGCAGCAAGGTTGTAACTGTGCAGTGTAGCAGCACATCCAGAATGCAGTGGGCTGGGGCAGATTTTCCCCAGGCACAAGCAGTGTGCAGTGGTTTATGCACGTGCTGCAACACATCTGCTTGAACTTGAGAGAGTGTGAGAAGCCCACCAACCTTGGAGCCTGATCCATACTTTATTTAATAGCTGTTTATAGGGCCTTGACTTAAGTGTTTTCACTTTATCTACACTTACTCCTGGAAATTCACTGGCTGTGCAGGTGTCTCCTTGGCCGAGTTGAGAGATTGTTCTGGCAACCAGCATCCAAACACGAGGACACAGTCTCAAGCTGCGCCAGGGGAGGTTTAGGCTGGATGTTAGGAAGAAGCTCTTCCCAGAAAGAGAGATTGGCCATTGGAATGTGCTGCCCAGGGAGGTGGTGGAGTCACCATCACTGGAGGTGTTTAGGAGGAGACTGGATGGGGTGCTTGGTGCCATGGTTGAGATGGTGTTGGATGATAGGTTGGACTTGATGATCTCAAAGGTCTTTTCCAACCTGGTCCATGCCATTCCATGCCATTCCATTCAGCTTTTCCTTTCAGTACCCCTGCGTGCTTGGACTATACCTGAGCCTCACTGTGCATCTATGGTAGAGGTGTCATTCTGCAGCAGAGTGATGATAGAGCTGTAGAAGATGTTCTTTATTTGCAGCTGGAAGTTTTTTCTGCCTTTAGCTCATCCTGCAAGCAGAGATCTGAACACATTTTTGTCCTTGCTATTTGCACCACGATAAATAATAATGATTCTGCAAACTGTTTTCAAAGATACATTTGTAATCACTGCTGCCTTCATTTCTTGCCTCTGATGGAGAGTTTGTTACAAACCTTCTGTTATCCAGGCCAGTGTAGGTTACCTTTAGCTCATGTCAGGCCATCAAAACAGTGTTTTGGTGGCCACTGCCACACTGATACCAAAGGGGGAACAAGAAGTCTGTACACATAACAAGCTGTGCAAGCACTTCATACCAACAGTGCTGTGGCTGAGGTGGGGCTGGTGGTGGGGAAGTGTCATCTGCACTGGTGAAAACTGCAGCATTGGTAGACATCTTTCATAATTAGTTCAGGCATGTTAGAGAATTCAGCTAATTGTTGATTAGCTAAAAGTAAACAGAGTTTGGTGCAGGGTGAAGGAAACTGTTCCAGCTTCAGTAAACACACAGTAAGCTCTGTTCCTTTTCTATCTGCAGCTTTACTTCATAATGCTTAACAGGTCCAAATAGTAGCTCTAAAAAGCCCATCATGAACATGAAAATAGATTTCTTTTTAGTTGGTTCCCCCCCCCTTCAGAATACTGGTATCACTGCAGCAGCAGTCTATCAACATTACTGTAGTGACATCTCATTGAATTTCTGCCAGGAATGTAAATGAGAAGCCATTCTGGTTTAAAAGCTTCAGCTAATATAATTAATTGCATTAATTTTCAAGGTGATGTCTTGCTTGTTTGGGGGAATGAGCAGCAGGGGATGGAAAAAAATGGGAATTTCATCAGTGATTACAAAAGAGATAGAGATTTACTAATTGCCATTTGCCATTTGCTGACAGTTTGTATCTCTTACCAGTGAAACAATCTGCCTCAAGTCACTGGAAACATTTGTATGTGGAGAGATTAGGATAAATACACTACAAGGAATTCTGTAGTGGTGAATTTGTTGTTTGCCTTCGTGGGGAACTGGATTTGTCACCTTATTTTGTAGCAACTGCATCCATTTTACCCAGTGACCTCCATGCTTTTAATTAAGATATGTTCTGAAGACCTTAAAAGAGATTTCAGTGGAGCAGAATTTAGTTGGGAGCAATCCTCTCTGGCTGGATATGGTGGTACAGAGCCCTGGGGGGGTACCTGTGGTCTCAGGGCTGCAACTCCAGGAAGCATTAAAGAAGTGATTTCCCTCAGCTACTGCATTTGGGGGTTTCTCCTCAGTGTGGGCAAGTGGCCAAGAAAGCCAAGAGCATTCTGGTTTGTATTAGCAACAGGGTCACCATCAGCACCTCATCAAACAGCAACCCCAAGTCTTTCCCTGCAGGGCTGTTCTTAATCCACTCATCACCCAACCTGCTATTTGTGCTTGAGATTGTCCCAACCCAGTGCCAGGACCTTGCACTTAGCTTTGTTGAGCTTCATGAGGCTGGCACCTCTCCAGGCTATCCAGGTGGAGGCATCTGGATGCCATCCCTTCCTACCGGTGTGCTTACCACACTGCACAGCTTGGTGTTGTCAGCAAACTTGCTGAGGGTGTCTCAATCCCACTGTCTGTGTCACTGACATGGGCATCACCTCAGTCTTAGACTTCAGCCCATCAGAGTCTGAATTTCTCTTAGAGCAACAGGAATGAGGACCCTTTAGAGAGTCACAATTTATCACAGGCATGTACAACATGTCTTGCCTCACTCAGACTGGACTTGCACACATTTAGCTGAACTGTGTTGCTGTGGGAGGTGTTTGCTGCTGTTTGGTCTTTGGACACTTCACTGGATGAAGCAGAGCTGTTTAAAAAAAAGGCAAAATTAAAGCTGAGTGAAGAACAGCCCTGCAGAAAGCCAAATCATTACAGGAAACAGACTTCCCTGCCCATTTCACAGAAATAAGAGGTGTGTGCTTGTGACTTTGCAGCTGAAATTCAATGTTCTAAACCATGTGAAAGCCTAAAATCTCACACAGTGTAATGGGAGAGTTAAAGCTGCAGACAGGCACAGAGCTGCTTGGGTTTGCCTGGAAGGAAAGGGAGGGTCTGTGGTACTTTCAGGAGTAAATCACCTGAGATGTGTGACATACCTAACAGCCTAGTCCTTTCACTGCTCCTCATCTGTGTTCTCTGCCAGGGCACAGGCTGAGCCCTTGAGGTTTACACAGGTGTTTAGCAATAGGTTGGAATTTTAGAAAGAATAGTAATAACAACTGAGGAACTCCAGTGTGCTTTAAATCAGCATCTGCACTATCTGCTGACACTTGTTTTCAAGTAGCTGTTACAGAGAACTTTTGTGTCTCCATGCTTGGCTGCTCTTTCATGAGCTGACAATGTAATTGTTTTTTGTGTCATTGTGAGATGGTGACGATGAAGACACTTGCAGCACAGGCTCGCTGTTGCCCCAGTCCCCAAGGGACTGCCAGGCACAGCTCCTTGTGACTGGCCTTGTTAGATCTGCTGGAAATACAGACACCTCGTTTGATGAGTACAGGTGTACTGGTGTAAGATCTTAGCTTAAGTCATCAGCTATTAGGTGTTACTGCAGAGAGATTGGGCAACCTTCTCTTTTCTTCTTGTTCTCCTAAGTGTCAAGAACACAGAGTCACAATCTGAGTTGGGTTGAAGGGAACCCTTAAAGATATCTAGTCCAACCTCCAGTTCTCAGGGACGTCTGCAACTAAAGCAAGTTGCTCAGAGCCCCAAACAGCCTGACCTGAAAAGGTTCCAGGGATGGGACATCTCCCACCTCTCTGGGCAACCTGGGCCAGGCTTTCACCACCCTCAGTGTAAAAGTTTTCTTCTTTCTCTCTAGTCTGAATCTCTCTCTTCATTTCTGACCATCACCCCTTGTCCTGTCACAACAGACCCTTCTATAAAGGTTATTTCTTTCTTCTTGGTCTCAGTAAGCACTGAAAGGCCGCCAGAAAGTCTCCCTGGAGCCTTCTCTTCTCCAGGCTGAACACCCTCAACTCTCTCAGGTTGACATCACAGCACAGGGCTTCCAGTCCTCCTCTGGCCCTGCTCAAACTGATTCCCTGTCTCTGTTGTGCTGAGGACTCCAGAGCTGGCTGCAGCACTGCAGGTGGGATCTCAGCAGAGGGGCAGAGGGGCCCCTGCTGCCCACACTGCTGGGAATCAGCCCAGGACATGGTTGACCATGTCTCCTTAGGGGAAAAATTATGGAGGGTCTTAGGCATCAGGGTGCTTGTAGACCTAGAGTGACAACATGGGCTATGTTGGTACAGAGGCATCAGAACAGAAGGGAAGGCTAAAGCAGGACTTCAGACAAGCAGAGTGCTGAAAGGAGTTTGGCACTGAGCACTACTGCATCAAATATTTGCTATCACTATTTCAGAGCCAAAATCTGTTAAAATACAAAACCTTTTAGGGTGATTGAGATCTTCCAAATGCACAACATTTAAAAGAAAGGAAAAAAAAACCAAACCAACATTAATCTTCCTGCCTTGTTTATTTTGTTATTACAATCCTTCAAAGGCATTGCTGTTCACAGAGTGTGCTGGAAATGCAGTAGCTATGTATGTCTTTCCTCTGCATCTGTGGCTATAGGTGTTTCTCTCTGCCACTAAAGGAAAAGGCTGGTTTAGGATCTGGGAAAACCCAGGCTTCTGCAAATACTGCCCCAGCTTACAAAGCTGCTGTAGTCCACTCACAATCTGCTTCTCTCTGTCACTCCTGTCAGACCCTGCCTGGGCTGATCATAGAATCATAGAATTGTTAGGGTTGGAAGGGACCTCAAGGATCATCCAGTTCGCTGGGCATGGACACCTCACACTAGAGCAGGTTGCTCACAGCCACATCCAGCCTGGCCTTAAAAACCTCCAGGGATGAGGCTTCCACCACTTCCTGGGCAACCTGTGCCAGTGTCTCACCACCCTCATGGGGAAGAACTTCTTCCTCATATCCAATCTGAATCTACCTGTTTCTAGTTTTGTTCCATTCCCCCCAGTCCTATCACTCCCTGACACCCTAAAAAGTCCCTCCCCAGCTTTCTTGTAGCCCCCTTCAGATACTGGAAAGCAAAAATTAGGTCTCCTGGGAGCCTTTTCTTCTCCAGACTGAACAGCCCCAATTCTCTCAGTCTGTCCTCATAGGAGAGATGCTCCAGCCCTGTGCTCATCCTCGTGGCCCTTCTCTGGACACCTTCCAGCACCTCCAGATCCTTCCTGTAAGAGAGGCTTCAGAACTGGATACAGTACTCCAGGTGGGGTCTCGCCAGAGTGTAGTAGCAGAGGAGAATCATCTCTCTCAACGTGTTGGCCACCCTTCCCTTGATGCAGCCCAGGGTGTGATTTGCTTTCTAGGCTGCAAGTGCACACTGGTGGCTCATGTTGAGCTTCTCATCCACCAGCACCCCCAAGTCCTTTTCTTCAGGGCTGCTCTCAAGCCAGTCTCTGCCCAGCCTGTATCAGTGCCTGGGATTGCCCTGACCCAGATGCAGAACCTTGCACTTGGTCTTGTTGAACCTCATGAGGCTGTCATGGGCTCACCTCTCCAGCCTGCCAAGGTCCCTCTGGATGGATGCCTTCCCTCCAGTGTGTCTGCTGCACCACACAGCTTGGTGTTGACACACATTCCAAAGGATGTTGATGGCCAAATGAAAAACAAATTGGGGAGAGCAAGAGGAAATATTGGGATATTAGTCACAGTGTGAGTAGATTTGGGGGTTTAGGGGTGAGCAGCTTAGAACTTTGGGCAAGTGGCTGTTGCTGAGAATGCCACAGCCTGCCTGAAAAAACGGTGTAATATTTGTTGTGGAAGCAGTTGTTGCTTGCTTATAACAGGCTCAGTGATCCAATCCAGGAATAGAAACTGTGCTTTTGTTGCTTAGAGGCACATGTTGTGATGAGCAGAAATGAACAGTGAGTAACCCAACAGCTGAAAAATGCCATGTGCGGGATTCAGACTGTTAGAGAGCCCAAACAAATTCGTAGGTGTCAGGCTAGGTTAGTGAATAATTTGTAAACAAGAAAAGTGGCCATGTTGCTGGCAAAGCCACCCAAATATGGTTTTCACAGCATCCCAGTATGGTGGAGGTTGGAAGGACCCTCTGGAGATCATCCAATCCAACCCCTCCCCGCTAAAGCAGAGTCACCCACAGCAGCTTGTCCAGGATCACAATGACCAGGGGGTGTTTGGAGTCTCTCCAGACAAGAAGACTCTACAACCTCTCTGGGCAGTCTGCACCAGGGCTCCAGCAGCCTCACACCAAAGAAGTTTTTCCTCCTTTTCAGATGGTGCCTCTTGGGTTCCAGTTTGTGCCCATTGCCCCTTGTCCTGCCACTGGGCACCATGGCTCTGGCCCCATCTTCTTGCCCCTCACCCTTCAGCTCTTGCTGAGCATTGAGCAGATCCCCTCTCAGGCTGCTCTTCTCCAGACTCAACAGCCCCAGGATTCTCAGCCTTTCTTCCCAGGCCCCTCAGCATCTTTGTAGCCTCAGATGGACTCTGTCCAGTAGTTCCTTGTCCCTCCTGAACTGGGGAGCTCAGAACTGTCCCCGGTACTCCAAATTGTGTCCTCTCTAGGGCAGAGTAGAGAGGGAGGAGAACATTCCTCAACCTGCTGCTCACAATCTCCTTTTGCCCAGTCCTTTCTCACGGTGGTTACTTACAAACCTGTCTAATTTCCCTCCACAACAGCCTTATTTGTTTCCTGTAAGTCAAAAGCTGTTCAGGAGTTCAGCTGGCATCTGCAGCCCTCTGCCAGAATTTCACAAGGAGCTGAGGCATGGCCCTCTGTGATCTTTGTCTTCACCAGATGGCCTAGCAGGGAGTTATTAGCAGTTAATGGCAGGGTGGGAACTTAAATTTCTTTCCCAAGATCCTGTTTCAACATGAGTGGAACAAGAGCAATGCAGAGCATTTGCTGTGACATTCTTTACAAGGGTTTGCAGAGCAGCATGGCACAGGAAGGTGATGCTGCACAGAACGCTGGTGGGAAGGGATGGCTCTTGCTGATGCTTATACAGTTCTCTCTGTGTTTTTACCTTCTCTGAGAGAGATTTCATAGCAAGCAAGGGTAGGAATATCAGTGATTTCTGCATTTTGCTGACTGTAGGATCACCCTTGCTGAGAGGAAATCTACCAGGGATTTATGGTTTCATGTTTTGTTTGTTTTTCAGTGTTGTGGAAATAAGCAGAAAGACTCTGTCCTTAAGGGGCAGAGAAGGCAGCTGGCGTATGAGAGGCAGAAGCAGCTGAGCCACCCAGATGTTTGAATCATTTCAGATGCATTATCACCTCCTTTTTCATTATGGTGTTAGGGCTTATTAAAAAGACTCGATTCTGTGAACTGCTGACACAATACTCACTGCAACCTTTTGCCCAGCTGCTGAAATGAGCTTGCATTTTAACAAGCAAAGCTGGAAGGCTGACCCTTGGGTTTGAAATTCTCTGGTAGCAGTACCGAGGAATAAAACTGTAATTGGATTTTTTTAACAGCTGTAACTGTCTTTGATGTCCTCTTTGGACTCTGTGCATGGTACTGATGGAACATGCCAGTAAGCAGGGAAGAGGCACATAAACAGAGAATTTGGAGCACAGAGGTTGTAGGGACCTGGAATACTGTGTCCAGTTTTGGGCTCCCCAATTCCAGAGAGACAGGGATCTACTGGAGAGAGTCTAACAGCTGTGAGGATGATGAAGGGCCTGGAACATCTCTGCTATGAAGAAAGACTGGGAGACCTGGGCCTGTCCAGTCTTGAGAAGGCTATGGGGGGATCTTATATTAAATCTTATATTGTCTATATATCTGTCTAGTAATCTTAGATTAATGTCTATAAGTATCTCAGGGTTGGGTGTCCAGATGAAGGTGCCAGGCTCTTTTTAGTGGTATCACAGTATCACCAAGGTTGGAAGAGACCTCAAAGATCACTGAGTCCAATCTGTCACCACAGACCTCATGACTAGACCATGGCACCAAGTGCCACATCCAATCCCCTATGGTGCCCTCAATATGAGGTGGAATTCCCTACTGTGAGGGTGCTGGAGCCCTGGAGCAGGCTGCCCAGAGAGGCTGTGGAGTCTCCTCTTCTGGAGACTTTCAAAGTCTGCCTGGATGCATTCCTGTGTATCCTGTCCTAGGTGATCCTGCTTTGGCAGGGGCTTTGGACTCAATGATTTCTAGAGGTCTTCTCCATCCCCTAACATTCTGTGACTCTGCATCCCCTAATTTCTGGACACTCTTCCAGTAAGCAGAGATTAGCAAAGGCAGACAGTTGCTGCAAATAATACTGGTGGCCACTTTGAATGAAGCCTCAAGTGAGGCAACAAGACATTCTGGACTTGTTTTCTTATTTTTTATTTCATTATTTGACATAGAAAATCAATGCACATGTGTGTGCTTGCACACAAATGTTATTTGTGCCATCCACAAGCGGCAAAACCCCCCAAAGAAAATCACAAATAAGACTCTGGAGTTAATATGTTGAGATCAGACAATATCAGCCTTGAAAGGTCTTGTTGTGGTGTAAGTAAATAGGACTTGGCTGTTGTTATCCTAATGACTTATTCATTAAATAGAAGAAAATCTATATGGGCAGAAGAAGATAAATCCATGTTTCTCCACAAACAGATGCATCAGCACGTACTGCAACAAGTGCTGTGGAAGTCTGGCCTCTCCCCAAAGCCTGTCCTAAGGGACTAAATGATGCTGCTGTTAGTGTGTGGTGGGGTAATAGATTTGAGCCATCCTGACTTTAGAACACAAGGACATGTCTCTCTGTTCATTAGGGAGCTCAGTCATTTGCATTTGTGTTTACCCAAGGGAACTGCACAGGTCAGACAGCTTGAGGGAGGTGGTTGAAGCCCCTTCCCTGGAGATATTCAAGGAGAGGCTCAACGAGGCCCTGGGCAGCCTGTTCTAGTTTGGGATGTCCCTGCTGGCTGCAGGGAGGTCAGACTGGGTGACCTTTGGAGGTCCCTCCTAGCCTGGACCATTCTATGACCCCTTGTTTTCCTTGCACACCTTCTGCACTGCTTTCAGTTTTAGGACATTGATGTGGCAGGGCAAATCTGTGACGAAGGTGAATGATCAGGACAACAAAACATCGGGAAAGTGGCTCTGGTGATTTGTGGAAGCTTGGGAGTTGTGCATTTTATGGTGTTTGAGGTGGCCTTCAGATCCTTAGCTTATTCAGAACTTGTCTTAGCAACGCATTTTCTGACAGCATATCTTCTAGAAGTAGCAAATGTGGTTTTCAGTAGCTGAATAGAGTTTATTTTCTGCCTGATTTTTTTTTTTTCCTTCACCCTCTATAATAATCCTCAGACATCTGAAGTTTGAAGTTTTCAAGGTTGGTAACTAATTACCCAGCCTTAGAAGAATTTCTGTCGAAGGTGTTATTCTGCAGCTGTTCAATATATGCTTTTCCTGCAGTATTTTATATTAAAGCATTACAAGCTGGCTGATTCTGAAGAGCAAATACCAGACTAATTAGTTGCTTATCAATGTGGTGTGTCGATTTCCATGTTCTTTATCTGAAGTGGAAACACAGTCTCACGCTGATGGAATGTAAACTAGTTGGACTCATTTCAGATTGACCTTAATATTCACTCTGTCTCTGCTTTGAAGGAAGAACTCTTCTCTCAATATTTATATTTATTAGGAAAGTGTTGATTTTTTTTCAATTTTTTAATTATTTTTTTTAAGGAGCTGGTGAGAGATTTGTGGGAGGAGGCAGCAACAGAATTGAGTTCATTGCTTCACTCCTGCTTTAGCTGTTGGAGTTGCTCCTGGTTGTCGACTGATAAGCTTGAAGCCAAACGCAGCTTGCGGTTTCTTCTGTGGCCACCTTCGCTGTGCTGTCAGCCTGGGCAAACTGTGTCACTTCGTGTGTTCTTTTTGCTGGCTGCAGTAACTGAGCAGCCATGGTGTGGAGGAATGAGTCTGAGGAAGGTGTCCTGCCCCTGCTGCTACCTTGGCATGAGGTGCCTTGGCTCTGGTTTCGCTGTGGCTTCATGTACTGGAAGCTGTGAGTTTTAACAAGGTGCTGGGCATGGTCTGAGCTGTAGCAGCTAAGAACAGGCAAACTCAATCTAGAGTGTGTGATTGAAATGTTTGTGAAGACTGGAGAGAGTCCAGTAGAATCCATGAAGATGTTGAGGGGACTGGAACATCTCTGAAAGACTAAGACACCTGGAGCTGTCGAGCCTGGAGAAGAGCAGTCCCGAAGGGGATCTTCTTAATGCTCAGCAAGAGCTATAGGATGGGGGACAAGAGCTTGGGGCCAGACTCTTTTTAGTGGTGCCCAGTGGCAGGACAAGGGGTAATAGGCACACAGTAGAACACAGGAGGATTCTGTGCTTTCAGAGTTGCAAGTATGTCATGGTTCACGTTTTAATGCATGCTGCAGGCATGCTGAGGCTCACGCTGTGGAATTGCATGGATGGGAACATGAAACCGTTGGATGAAGCAAGCATACCTGCTTGAGAGTGCAGAAATGAGCAAGCAACAAGTGCTTGGAAACAGTCCCTGAAATAAGGATGTAGTTTAAAAGTGCCTGGAGTTGAAGGGAGTATTGGGACCATATGGAAAAACATCTCTGCTTTGCTTTCCTTGACAGTGCTGCAGTATGTGGTCAGTGTCCCGGGGCAGTTTTTTTGTGCTGACACACATGCCTGGACACATCCTGTGCTGCTGCTGCTGATGTGGCAGTTGAGCTGCCTAGGATTTTCTTTTGCTTTACTGGAAACCACCAAATTACTTCACAAGTTGGTGCTGCGTGGAATTTTAGGTGCTGCTTGATGCTTGATTTTTAGCCTCGTGGTGTATGAAATGGACTCGATGGCTTTCTTAAACAGCAAGTGGTTAAACCAATCTTTGAGTCTGATGGGTAATGGGAAGATATTAGGGAATAAAATAAACATGTTAATGACCCAGAGAGTTCTGGGAAGATTAAGGATATACTCTGTGGATACACAGCTCTCAGGAAACTGATAGGGAAATGGTTGCATGCTGAGTCTAACCCATTCTGCGGAGAGGAAGAAATTGCACTCTGCTGTTCTCCAAATTAGTCCCCTCGATAGAGGCTGTGCATACAAATCAGAAACTGATCCAAACAGGGCAAATTATCTTAATTCTTGTTAATTCTTTTATGCATTGTCACAAATACACTGACTCAAGAAGGCTTGAGCTGTTTAAAAATGAAATGGTCTAATGCTGGATTCGCTGTTGTAGAAACAAAAGGAAAATAGGATTGGGTTCTTAGAGGCTTTTTTTGTCTGGTTTTGGAGGAAGGGTTGTGCATAGTGTGTGGCATCTCCAGCGCTGTAAAATCAGCATTTCATAAAGAGATTGCTGTTGCAAGTGTAAACCTAGGGCATGGTACCAGGTTTTCATGGAGTGTGCTGAGCCTTTGCCTTCCGAGGCTGAAACATAATTGCATGTCCTCGAAACACGAACTGCAAGTCGTGTGCGTTCAGAATGGAAAGATGTGGTTTAAATGGGCTGCCTGTAGGTTTGGAAATTGGATTCTTCTGTACAGTGGGAGGAAGCAAACCTGCAAAGGAAATTGTCAGATGGGAGGACTGCTCAAGCGCATTCTTTGGGCGGCTCACGTCCTGCTGCTCTGTATACCAAAAGCAACAGAGAAGACTGAAAAGACGCAAAAGAGCTTTGTTTTATCAATGAAGTTTTTTACAATCCTCCCACACTCAGCAGTGGCCTGTCTCAGGCACAGGCCTTGCTCAGCCATTCAAAATGATGCATCTATGGAGCTGTTCTAAGCAGAGCATTAAGACTGTGTCTGTTAACATTTGAGTGTTCTTTTAGACAGAGTGTTCGCTTAGATGTAGCCTCTTCTCCACTGTGCTTTACAGCCCAGAACTGTTGTTCTGTATCATAGAATCAATAAGGTTGGAAAAGACCTCAAAGATCATCAAGTCCAACCTGTCACCCAACACCTCATGACTAACTAAACCATGGCTTCAAGTGCCATATCCAATCCTGTTTTGAACACCTCCAGGGACGGTGACTCCACCACCTCCCTGGGCAGCATATTCCCATGGCCAACAACTCTTTCTGTGAAGAACTTTCTCCTCACCTCCAGCCTAAACTTCCCCTGGTACAGCTTGAGACTGTGTCCTCTTGTTCTGGTGCTGTTGCCTGGGAGAAGAGACCAATCCCCACCTGGCTACAACCTCCCTTCAGGTAGTTGTAGAGAGCAACAAGCTCTCCCCTAAGCCTCCTCTCCTCCAGCACTGGGCTCCTCATGTGCTCTTACAGCTTCGCTGTCCTCTGACAGATCACCGACACAAATAAGGTGCTAAACTTGAAGGATTAGTGACACACACAGTAATCAGGCTCAGTGTCCCAGTGTAGCTTGGTGCTTTATCAAATCACTGCAGAAGGCAGCCTGAATGCCCTTGGATTTTGGTGTGGGGTTTGGGTTTTAGGTTGGAGGGGTTTGGGTTTTCCTTCCTTTTTTTTTTTGACAAATTTTGATAGCTTCAGATATCCTCAAGCTATCCAGCATCTGCTAGCTTTGCTCTTGATAAATTGATTATCCTGGCAGTACAGGAGGCTACTTGTACACACACTCTCATTTCAGGGGAAATATTATGGGTTTCATGAGATCACTCATCAAAATGAGTTTAACGTGGCAGTGTTCCGGGTGAAGGACAGGCATAAGCACATTATTCAGGTTCTTCTGATCATCACTAGAATGTCCAAAGGGAAAAATACTGTCACCTACCTGTCATAAATGCTGAGAAGATTTCAACAGTTGATTTTCAGAGGAGTAAGCTTTCTGATGTAGCTTTTATTACTCTTCACCTCAGTGGAGTGCCAGACTGGTGTCCACGGATGGAGGGGGTGTGCTGACGCTGCTCCACTGCACACGGAGTTAACCCTAGTAGTAGTCAGTCAAAGTCAGACTGTCCTCTAGAAGGGGAGAAGTTGTTTAAGATTCATCAAGTGTTCAACCATAGAATGGCTTAGGTTGGAGGGGACTTTAGAGATCATCTCCCCCAACCTTCTTGCCATGGACAGGGACTCTTCTCGGCTGCTCAAGGTTTCATCCAACCTGGTCTTGAGTAACCCAGGCAGGAGGCATCCACAACCTCATACTGAAGTGCTTCTTCCTGTTGTTAACACTGTTACATGTTTAAGGAACTGTCTGGTTTTGGAGCCTGTTGCAATCTAGTGTGAGGTGTCCCTGCCCATGGCAGCGGGGTTGGAACTAGATGATCCCTGAGGTCCCTTCCAACCCTAAGAATTCTATGATTCTATGGAATGTTAATACATGCAATTTTGTAAGGATACATTTGCTGTTGTATACAACTCTTAGAAACCTTATTTAATTGTGCATTTTAAGACATTTTCCTATTTCTCCTGTGGCTTTTGTCTCCAAAGTTGTCAGGCTGCAATCTCAAAAAGGGAAGTGGCACTCAGTTTTCCATTTTTGAATTGCCTTCTTAAAGCAAAGATGGTTCAGGATAAACTGTCCTGCTGATTCTTGTGTTACATGTCTTCTGCACTGATCAGAAAATAGTTCTGAACAGTTATTTGACACAAACTTCAAAGATCTGGGGGGAGGCATCTGCTAAAGCTAAAGTTTTCAGGGTAGTTTCCTTGCATGAAGACATCTGAGCACTTTAATCACTTCAGGGAAACAGCAGCTGCTAAGTGTATGACATGCACAGACACATGTGTTGTTCAAGAGAATATGCTGAATTATTTTCCTACAAGCAAGGCATCTCTTTAATGTTTAGTTTGCTACTGTGAAGACAGCTGAAGGAGTAAGGGATTAAGTGACAGAAAGCAGCACTTCCAGTGGCAGTAGAAGTACAGTGAGGAGAATCTGTCACACATTATATAGCTTTGTTAAAACTAATACACAGCTGCAATGGTATTGTCAGTGAAATTACTCTCTGCAGAACCTGATGGGAACCCAAGGCGTGCATTTGTGTTTGTGTGTGTGTGTTTTCAGTGTATGTGGAGGATGGGGGCCAGATTCTCTTCCTTCAACTCCTGGTTGAAATTCACAAGTGAAAATTCAAAGGAAAATCATCCCGCTTTGCCAGAAACTCACCCAACCATTTCAGCTGGGTTCTAAAAGTGAACAGAATCACAGAATTGTAGACAGGTTTGGGTTGGAAGGGGCCTTTCAAGGTCATCTAGTCCAATTTCCCTGAAGAAAGCAGGGACATCTGCAACCAGAGCAGGTTGCTCAGAGCCCCAAACAGCCTGACCTGGAATGATTCCAGGGAGGGGACATCTTGCACCTCTCTGGGCAACCTGGACCAGACTCTCACCACCCTCAGTGTAAAAAAAATTTCTTCTTTCTCTCTAGTCTGAATCAGGCCCTGCTAAAAAGTCTGTCCCCAGCTTCCTAGTTAGCCCTTTTAATTACTGAGAAGCCACCGGAAGGGTCACTCAGGTTGACATCACAGCAGAGGGTTTCCAGTCCTCCCAGCATTGCTGTGGCCTCCTCTGGCTCTGCTCCAGCAGGTCCGTGTCTGTGTTGTGCTGAGGACTGCAGAGCCTGGCCTCAGCTCTGCAGGTGGGATCTCAGCAGAGGGGCAGAATCCCCTGCCTGCCCCTGCTGCCCACACTGCTGAGGATCAGCCCAGGATAGGTCTGGGCTGGCAACGCACGATGCTGGCTCATGCCCAGCTTTGCACCCACCACCACCCCCAGGGTCCTTTGCACGGCTGAGTCTTAAGATCCATATCTCAGGATATGGAAAATCTTTATCCCCAAGTCTATGTCAGAACAATGGTGATTTTTGGACCTGTCCACAACACAAAACTCTGGGAGTGAGAGCGGAGTTTGATTTACTGAAGTAAGAGGAACAGAGGTATGATCCTGGATTAAATGTCTGCAGTAGAGGTTAATGGGGAAACTGCAACTTGATTGCCTGCACATACTCAGAAGGTTAGAGTGTTTGCAGGAAGTTCTGTAAACTGGAGTTAACTGAGTGTAAATCCTCCAGAAATGGCTTGCTTGTTTGCAAGACCATGAGGAGCAATTATTTTTCAGAGATAGATAATCCAACTGAGAAAATGCTTGTTAATGGTTTGGCACTGATCCTGCTCACGCTGAGTTCAGGGAGGAGGTTCATTTGTCTGGTTCATTTAGAACAGGAACAGAACCTGAGAGAGCTGCTCAAGTATATTATAATTTGAGTTCATTCTACCCAAGGTATTTACAACCTGTTTCAATGGCAAACACTTGGATAAGCCTTGCCTCTGGAAAAAAACTCTGTCTCTTTTGAAGTTGTGCCAGTACTGGAAACTTCATTCAGGTTCTGAGAACATGACTGAAGTCTTCACTTTACCTCTTGGCCATCTGGAATGCTCTGTTGTAATTACCTAATGCTCCAACCAAAGCTCAGTACTTCATATTGTTCCAGGACATTTAATTTAGAATTTTAATCTTTATTCCTATTTAGACCTTAACAAGTCTGCTAATGACTGAAATGTGTAATCCCCCCCCAAAAATGTTTCACACCTGCTTGAAATACAACCAGTTTAATGCATGGAATTAGTGGATTAAAGGTGTTTAAGACCTGCCCTATTGCTGAAATGCATGTGTATTGTGTTATTGGTTCCAGGGGAAGAAGTTCTCACTGAAAGGGTTCTCAGCCACTGGAACAGGTTCCCCAGGGACCTGGTTGAATCCTTACCCCCAAAGGTGTTCAAAAGAGGCAGAGCTGTGGTGCTGAGGGACATGGTTTAGCACCAGCCTTGGCAGAGTTAGAGAATGGTTGGACTCAAAGATCTTGAAGGTCTTTTCCAGTGATTCTATGATTCTACACAAGCCCTGTGAGGAGAGGCTGAGGGAGCTGGGGTTGCTTAGCCTGGAGAGGAGGAGACTCAAGGGTGACCTTATTGCTTTCTACAACTACCTGAAGGGAGGTTGTAGACAGGTGGGGGTTGGTCTCTTCTCCCAGGCATCCAGTACCAGAACAAGAGGACACAGTCTCAGGCTGCACCAGGGGAGGTTTAGGCTGGATATTAGGAAGAAGTTCTATACAGAGAGAGTGATTGCCCATCGGAATGTGCTGCCTGGGGAGGTGGTAGAGTCACCATCATTGGAGGTCTTCAGGAGGAGACTTGATGGGGTGCTTGGTGCCATGGTTTAGTTGTTTAGGTGGGTTGGATTGGTTGATGGGTTGGACACAATCTCAAAGGTCTATTCTATTCTATTCTATGTGTGAAGACTAAAAGTGCCAACTGAGAGAGACTGTTTGGGCTCTGCTGATGAGCAGATCAGTGTAAACTTTGAGGATATAAAAATGGCATACTACTTTAAATATTGAAAAGGAGCCTTCTAAGAATAACTAGAAATCAGGGTGAAGAAATCCTCGGCATAAGGTAATGGGAGACACCCATTTCACTCCAGTTGCAGGAAATGGGAGCTGGTGAGTCAGCTAGATCGGTAATTAGCTGCTTCATTTGGTGAAAAAATGTTTGCTCCAGGTGGTCAAAATGATTACTTAGCATTAGTCTTCATTCTAGGAATTACCATGTCCTTTGTGGGCTTTGCTGTGAGGGTGGCAGCCCAAGGTGCTGTTGGACAAACAAACAGCCTTGGAACAAGAAGTCTCTGGGATGACCTGAGGAGATGTGTCAGTGAAGTTGCTGTTTTGCTTATTAAGTTTTTTCATAGCTGTTTAATTGGCTACTGAAAGAGGATCAGAGAGTTGTTGTTTTTCTTTAGAGAAAAGAAAAAGGGATGATCCTAGAAAGCTTGGAGGGAAAATGATTGAAACAGTAACAAGTAGATGAATCCACTTAAGGTGAGTCCAGCATGGAAGCCTAACCAGCAGAGTGTTTGCAGAGGAAAGCTATGACTTTCTGCTCTACAGAAATTACTTCTATGGCAGTGTAATAATGGATTAAAACTGGATTTACCAAGGATTTCCAAGCGTTTGAAATACCTCTTGGGAGTTCATTATAGAAAATAATCCTGAGGGGGAGCAAAATTCTATGTGAGATTCAAGGGCCAGTGGAGACTGAACATAGGCAAATGTGGCAGAAGGTTAACAACTGATGGCCCAAATGTCTTTCCTAATAATACATGAAATTACATTCTGTAAGAGGAAATGAGCAATTAAGTAAGTGGCACAGCACTGACAGGGAAATTTGTTGGGAGCTGTGAGAAGCCTGAGAAACTGCTGGCATATCTGAGATGGGTTAGGGGCTGTGTCTTGTGTGTGACTTCTTTCTTATTTGCATTGCAAACTCTGTTTACTCTGCAAACTAAAACTCTCTCTGTGAGCTCAGTCTTGTCCTGTGTGTAGTTTTTTTAGCTCCATCCATCTAAACAAACTGCTAGGAGTTGGTGCAGTGTTTACAGTGTGATTATGTTTACCTTTTATTTAAATGGAATCCTCCTAGTCAGCTCAGCTCTTTATGGCCATGCAAAGCCCTCATTTTGATGTGCAGGTGCCACATAAAGTTACCTAGCTGGGGGGAGGGAAGGTGTATTTAGATTAGCTCAAGGAACCCTACAAGTGCAATATTTGAAGTTTGCATCCATGAGGTCAGTCTGTCATCACCTGAAGAGCTCAGGAGGCTGTTGTGGTATCCAGCACTGTTGGTTTGCAGCAGGAGAATCTGGACCAGGAGATGTGATTCAGTAGCTGTCATTAATGTCTTCTAAAAACATAACACCACACATATAACACTACTAGGTTCTAACTGAACTGCAGCCCATAGGAAATAAATCTATATGGGCTTTTGGACAATGTAGTGCAGAATGTTTACACAGGCATCCAGCTGGGCTCAAAAAAAAGCACAGAGGGATAATAACTTCTGTAGATACTGATGATCCTGCTGCTGCCTAAACTCAAAAAGACCAAGAAGTCTCATAGAATCAATAAGATTGGAAGAGACCCCAAAGATCATCCAACCTGTCCAACCTGTTACCCAAGACTTCGTGACTACTAAACCATGGCACCAAGTGCCACATCCAGTCCCCTCTTGAACACCTCCAGGGATGGGGACTCCACCACCTCCCTGGGCAGCCCATTCCAATGGCCAACAACACTCTCTGTGAAGAACTTTCTCCTCGCCTCCAGCCTAAACCTCCCCTGGCACAGCTTGAGACTGTGTCCTCTTGTTCTGGTGCTGGTTGCCTGGGAGAAGAGACCAATCCCCCACCTGGCTACAACCTCCCTTCAGGTAGTTGTAGAGAGCAAGAAGGTCTCGCCTGAGCCTCCTCTTCTCCAGGCTAAGCAACCCCAGCTCCCTCAGCCTCTCCTCACAGGGCTTGTGTTCCAAACCCCTCCCCAGCTTTGTTGCCCTTCTCTGGACACCTTCCAGCAACTCAACATCTTTCCTAAACTGAGCGGTCCAGAACTGGACACAGGACTCAAGGTGTGGCCTAACCAGTGCTGCGTGCAGGGCAGAATGACCTCCCTGCTCCTGCTGGCCACACTGTTCCTGATGCAGGCCAGGATGCCATTGGCCATCTTGCCCACCTGGGCACACTGCTGGCTCATGTTCAGTCGGCTGTCAGTCACTACCCCCAGGTCCCTTTCTGTTTGGCTGCTCTCCAGCCACTCCAACCCCAGCCTGTAGCGCTGCGTGTCACGATGAAACCTTAGAAATTAAGTGTATGTGAAGTGCACTGAGCATATTTGTTTGATTGCAACATGTACAGAGTGGCTCGAAAGCAACATATTTCAAGCTACTCAAAGAAATGCTTTGTTACTGAACACAACTGTCAAGTGATTGGAGTAAAAAATGTGTGGGGTTTCAGCCACACTCTGATGTTCACTGAAATAATGATCAGACTTCTGTGGAAAGATGGCTCTGGTTTAATAACCATGAATTGCAACAGCATGGTTTGGGTTGTGTTTAAGCATAAACACTGCCTTGTGTCGTCAGCCACTCACCCAATGAATCATGTTTTGGAGAGATACCATCTATTGGTGTTTTTACCATGGGGACTTGGGCAGCTTCTCTGAACACTAGTAGTAGCCACTGAGCTGCTTCAAGGTGGTGTTTCATGTTCTCTCCTTGAATTGCAAGGATATTGAGATACTTGAATGTGTCCAGACAAGGGCAATGAGAGGTCTTGAGCACAAGTCCTATGAGGAGAGGCTGAGGGAGCTGGGCTTGTTTAGCCTGGAGAAGAGGAGGCTCAGGCGAGACCTTCTTGCTCTCTACAACTACCTGAAGGGAGGTTGTAGCCAGGTGGGGGGTTGGTCTCTTCTCCCAGGCAACCAGCACCAGAACAAGAGGACACAGTCTCAAGCTGTGCCAGGGGAAGTTTAGGCTGGAGGTGAGGAGAAAGTTCTTCCCAGAAAGATGAATTGGCCATTGGCAAGTGCTGCCCAGGGAGGTGGTGGAGTCACCATCCCTGGAGGTGTTCAAGAAAGGATTGGATGTGGCACTTATAAGCCATGGTTTAGTTAGTCATGAAGTGTTAGGTATTAGGTCATAGGTTGAACTTGATGATTTCTGAGGTCTTTTCCAACCTTGTTGATTCTGTGATTCAGTAATATTCAGCTAGAAAGCATCCATCCAAACAGTACAATACCTGTGCAAAAGGTGATGCTGACAGTAACTCCCTTGCTTAGGTGGCTGCAGTTGTAGCAGGAGTTAAGGCTGGCAAACAAACATTGCCCATTTAAAACAAAATTCAGGACTAATGTAGTTCCCATGGGAATGAGCAAATGGTAGTGATCACAGCTGGGGAAGATGTGGGTTGGAATGGCTAAGGCTTCTTTCTCCCCTGCCAGTACGCCTCAGTGGTGGTCTGCATCAGCCTCTGCTTTTGCAGTTTTGAGATGCTCCTTTTGAGCAATTCCTGTGCTGCTGTGCTGTCTGATGGCTTGTGAGCTGGCCTTAATTATTTTCTGAATGCAGTGTGCCAAATTCCATCCTGAGCTATGCTGTATTACACCCAGAATAGCATCGCTGACTTCCGTAGCACCCAGCACTGTTGAAACTGAGACACAGCTGGGATCTGATGCCAGAATAGCTCAGCATCTAACCTTTAACATGTTCTGGGTGTAGAGCTGTTGTGTTGATTTCTTCCCTGTACAAATCAGTGACCATATGGCTGGAACAGAGTTATGTAAAACCAAAATGTTTAAGAAACTATTCCTCTTCAGACATCATTTGCTGCAGTTGCCTTTTGGCGTTATGTTTAATGTGTGTTTTCTGTCACAGACAGAAAAGGTAACAACCCCTCTGCAGTTCCTAGGCAATGTTATGTATACAAAGCATATGGAAGGTTCACACAAGCTGCAGAGATAATAAATGTTGGCTAGTAACATAGCTGCATGCCTGCTAATGAGATATTTAACTCTGGCTGACAGGTAAACCACCTCTATTGCTCTAGAATCATGTAATGTGGCACAGAGCTTGGACAAGTGCACTCAAAACTGGCTGGCTGGCCCCAAAGAGTGGTGGTGAATGGAGCTGTATCTGCCCAGTCACCAGTGGTGCTCCCCCAGGTTCAGTACTGGAGCCTGTCCTCCTTCATATCACTATCAATAATCTGGATGAGGGGACTGAGGGCACACTCTGTATGTTTGCAGGTGACACCAAGATGGGTGGCTGTGTTAATCTCCTAGAGGGTAGGGAAGCTTTGCAATGAGATCTGGACAGGTTAGACCCATGGGCCAAGACTAACTGTATGATGTTCAATAAGGTCAAGTGCCAGGTCCTGTACTTGGGTCACGACCACCCCATGGTGAGGACTTGGGGATGTCTGGTTGGAAAGCTGTGACTTGAAGAGAGTTGACAGTCAACTGAACATGAACCAGCAGTACCCAGGTGGCCAAGAAAGCCAATGGCATCCTGGCCTGAATCAGAAACAGGGCAGGCAGCAGGGACAGGAGGTGGTCATCCCCCTGTGCTCAGCACTGTTGAGGCCACACCTTGAGTGTTGTGTTCAGTTTTGTGCCACTTTCTACAGGAAGGACACTGAGGGGCTGGAGCATGTCCAAAGAAGGGCAGTGAGGCTGGAGAAGGGCCTGGAGCACCTGGGCTACGAGGAGGGGCTGAGGGAGCTGGGGTTGTTCAGTCTGGAGAAGAGGAGGCTGAGGGAAGACCCATTCCCTTATTGCTCTCTACATCTCATTGTACATTGTTCTCATTACACGAGTACTTGTGCATCCTGAACTTAAAAATGTGATGAGGTTTGTTCCAGAGGCTGCTTTTTGAGATATGGCCATTTCCATGAGGCAGAGGGCCATCTGGCAGCAGTTGATGTCATAGGTTAAATCAGGTGAGGAAGAGATTTGGATTTCTGGTGAATCCTGAGCTTTTGTGAACAGTAATTGTGAGAGGCTTTGAGCAGAGGCTTGCTGGTGTCTCTACAACACATTTCTGTGTGACTTCTCTTCCAAGGCCCAGCTGTGATAAAGCTCTTGGGTGCTCAGAACAAGATTTTCAGTGCCTTTAAATGAAGATATTATGTTGAATTATGGCCATTCTCTCTTATTTGTTTATTTGCCCATCTAATAACCTAAACTTTATTAAATGTTTAAATCACTTGCCTTCATTTCCCCCAAGTGTTAAGACAGTGATTGATAGAACAGATAGTTGTCAGGCTAGTGGAATTAAAAAAAGCAACAAAACCTGTTCAGCTTTCAGGGTGTGTTGTGTATTTTCATCAGTGTTAAAGGATGACAATGTAATGAAGAAGGTGTAATTAAAGCTGTAGAGAATTCTTGCCTATTGCTCATACGGAATGCTGTTTATGACAAGCTTCCTTTACCTTACAGACTGGCAGCATAGCTCCAGTGCTAGTGGACCTCTTTTTATTGCCACACAATTTATACCATATGTATAAAGAATGGAATAAGGACACTGATGCATTCTACAGCAGTGACCTTAGCAACACAAAGTGCTGGCAACAAATCTGTTTGAGAGTTTCTCACCGCTGAGATGTAGAGAGTTGTTCCTGATTCTGCAGCACACACCGTTCCCTGTTCCTCAGTGGACCTAGGCTTACAGTTGTGGAAATTGGTCTTTTACTGAAGCCACATTTATGAAAGGTGGGTGGGAAGAAAATTCTAGAAATAACTGTGGAGCTTGGAGATAAGCAGCAGGAGATGTGCAGAGCAATAGCTCTCACAGAATCACAGGATGTCAGGGGTTGGAAGGGACCTCTGTCAGGTCCAAGCCCCCTGCCAAAGCAGGATCACCCAAGGCATGCCACACAGGAACAAGTCCAGGATGGCTCTCGTCTCAGGTTTGCCCAACAATGCTTCTTTGGAAATCAAAAAGTTGATGATGAGGAGAAGGTGATTTCACCACTGATACTGTTCCAGCCAACATCACTTGCAAATGTTCCTGAGCTGGTTTGTAAGAGGAGGAGGACTGTGCTGTAGAGATGCAGGTGGAAAACAATGCTGGAGATCCTCTTGCACCACTGAAGTAAGAAATTCTCTCATGAATCTTCATGGTAAACCGTGCAGTCCCTGACACAGACTAGAACTGTTGGACTTCAGTGCTTTCAGGAACTGTGATCCAATATTTGGAACAAGCTTTTGGGATGTCTTGACACGTAATCAAGTATCACTGCTGTGTTTGTGTCTGTACAGGTGGGAAAGAACCTTTGTGAGCTGGAGAGGGAGTGTTTCCAAAGGCCTGTAGGGATAGGAGAAGGGGCAATGGTTTGAAATTAGATAAGAGTAGATTTAGATTAGGAACAGATAGGAGTAGATTTAGATTAGGTTAGGAACAAGTCCTGCACCGTGAGGGTGGTAGAACACTGGAACAGGTGGACCAGGGAGGTGGTCGAGGCCTCATTCCTCAAGATATTCAAGGTCAGGCTCAACAAGCCTGTGAGCAACCTGATCTTACTGGGGATGTCCCTGCTCACTGCAGTGGGGTTGGACTAGATGGCCTTTGGAGGTCCCTTCCAACCCAAACCATTCTACGAGGCTATGATTTTCCCTACCGAATCCAACAGGTTCCCATACTGAATGCAGACTGCTGAAAACTACTCTGGTCTGTTGCTGAGGCCAGAGATAAACAGCAGTGAGAAAGTGCCTTTTTTCCCCCCTTCTCCCTTATTTTCTTTTCTACCTTGACATTTCTGTGGTGTTACAGTCTGTTGTCTTGCAATACCAGGATCTCTAGCTCAGTGATCCTGCCTGTGCAAGAGATTGAGACAAGAAAAATCCCTCTTGTGCTTAAAAATTTCCTCGTGCCTCTGCTGGGGTGGATACCATTGCTCTCCCAAGTGCTTCTGTTCATTGCTGTGTTTATAAGAGCTCTGCCTTCACATTTCAGTTTAATTTTCTTCAGGTCAATGAAAAAAAAATCCCCATTTGTCACTGAGGAAATTACAAAGTCAGAACCTGAATCTTGCCTGTTAGCTTTATATTGCAAGGATGTCAGTCTCTATCATTGGCTGTCCTTGGTAAATGCTGCAGAATTAGGTGACCAAGAGCTATGCATCTATGTTACACCATAAAAAAAGAATACTTTTAACACTAGGACAGGGAAGAAGATATTTTCACTTGATGGCTTAAATATTCTTGCAAGGTTAAAAGAGCATCCTTAGCAAATGGGGTCCTTCCTGCTGTAAAAAGGGGGAAAAGCAGCATAGACAAGGAACAAAAATGGTCAAAGAAGTTTTGGGTGGGTTGCAATATATGTTACTGGACAGCTTTTACCCAGAGTGGGCCACAAAGCTAAACAACTTTGTTGTCTTGGATCAGGAACTGTTCCTTGTTTTGATATCGATCCACAAAGTTTGGGCCAGTTTTCCTTTGTGTACAGGGATTCAGAGCAGTGGATTTTTCTTCTCCTCTCTCTTCTAAAATTGCTAAGGGCACTTTCCCTGTAAGAAGAGGATGAGGAGTTACCAGGAATTGTTCATCCTGGAACAGGGAAGGTTTTGGGGGGACCTAGCAGTGACCTCAAGTGTCTACAAGGAGGTTATCAGGAATACCAAGTTAGGATCTTCATGCAGTGCGTGTCTTGAGGATGAGAGGTAAGGGGTGTCTGTTGAAATCAGAGGCTTTGGGTTGAGTATAAGGAAAAAACTATGAGTGCAGCCAAAGAATGGAACAAATTTCCCAGAGGGGATGGCCAGACCTCCTGTGAGGTTTGTGAGACTCTGGAGGTGAAAGTTCTGAGAAACCTGATCTGGCCTCATAGTTGACACTGTATTGAGCAGGAGCTTGGCCTGAGGTCCCTTCCACCCTGCATTGCTCCATGTTGCTTTGTTCTGCCCTAACAAAGGCAGATGTCAGCCTTGCTCTCTTGGAGATACTGTGTCTAAATCATCCTCGTGCCCCTGGTGGAGCTGCGGGGAAACCATGCCCAGGGGTTCTGGGAAGGAGTTTGCTCTTCGGAAGAACGTTCTGTACCCAATGCTGGGTTTTGAGTCTTAGAAGCCTTGTTTTGCAGTTGAACATTTTGACAGCTTCCTTTTCAAGTTTATATTCAGTTTTTAATGGCTGCTATAATTTCACTTTGAAACAGCACGGTTCTTCAAAGCCAACAGGGAAGCAGCATCAACCCGAGGTCTGTCTGGTGATCACGAGGGCTTCTCGGTGGCTCACTTCTTCAGCTCTCATTTGTCAGAGCACACTCATGTAATCTTAATGAACAATGAGCAAAGCCATTAAAAACTCAATTATGGCTTTCTTTTTTTACTGCAGACGTGAGAAAATGCAATCATAAAGTGCTGATGTGTAAACACAATAGCCACCATCTGCTACGGAGCGGCATTGCGGCTCCAGAAAGAGGATATATGTTGCAGATGCATCAATAATAGGACGCTTATCAAGGCATCATTATGCAGCAAGCAGGGGGAAAAATTGAAATTTATGGCCAGCTAGAGAGCACTTCATGGTTTAATTCCCTGATTTTCAGTGGTATGTTTAATAACTACGGGCGAGAACCTGGTTTATGTTCCTGTTGCTTGAGTGCCTTTCTAAAAATGAATTTATTTACCAGCTTCCCATCTTCCCTGCCTCTGACTGATCCAAACATAGCACTTTTTGGTTAGGCAGGGCAAAACCAGCAAGATATTAATTAATGGAACCTGTTGATTCAAGAGCACTAAATTTAATTGGCCTGATAGTCAATCTGCTTTAATGAGCATATACTTCTCTGTCCAATAAATGTAACAATGAACTTTTTTACACAGCATAGGGATTTATTTTTTTTTTCAGACAAAGTATTTTATGGGTGGGTTTTTTTCCCTCACAGAATGGTAGGAGTTGGAAGGGAACTCTGGGGATCATCCAGTCCAGCTCTCTGTTAAAGCACAGTCAGCCACAGCAGCTTGCCTGGGATCATGATGTCCTGGTGGTTTTGGAATCACTCCAGAGAAGGAGAAGAGGAGGCTCAGGGGAGACCTTATTGCTGTCTGCAACTACCTGAAGGGAGGTTGTAGCCAGGAAAGGGTTGGTCTCTTCTCCCAGGCAACCAGCACCAGAACAAGAGGACACAGTCTCAAGCTGTGCCAGGGGAAGTTTAGGCTGGAGGTGAGGAGAAAGTTCTTCACAGAGAGAGTTGTTGGCCATTGGAATGTGCTGCCCAGGGAGGTGGTGAAGTCCCCATCCCTGGAGGTGTTCAAGAGGGGATTGGAAGTGACACTTGGTGTCATGGTCTAGTAGGCATGAGGTCTTGGGTGACAGGTCGGACTTGATGATCTTTGAGGTCTTTTCCAACCTTGTTGTTGATTCTAAGGAGACTCCACAACCTCTCTGGGCAGCCTGCTCCAGGGCTGCAGCACCCTCAGACCAAAGAAGTTTCTCTTCATGTTCAGATGGAGCCCTCCTGAATTCCGATTTTTGCTCTTGATCCCCTGATTTTTGCTCCTTATCCCTTGTCCTGTCACTGGGCACCACTGAAAGAAGTCTGGCTCCAACTTCTTGCCTCCCCACCCTTTAGCTATTTATGAGTGTTGAGCAGATTCCCTTTGGGGCTGCTCTTCTCCAGGCTCGACAGCCCCAGGGATCTCAGCCTTTCCCCCTCACAGATATGCTCCAGGCCCCTCAGCATCTTTGCAGCCTCTGCTGGTCTCTTTCCAGTAATTCCCTGTCCCACTTGAACTGGGGAGCTCAGAACTGGACCCAGTACTGCAGATGTGGCCTCACTAGAGCAGAGTGTAGGGGAAGGAGAACTTCCCTTGACCTGCTGGTTTCAATTCACTATTGACTTTATGATGCTTGAACTTTCTGGATGGAGGGAAACAAAACAGTGAGGCTCTATGAGCAGGGTTTTTTTTCTGCTGTTACTATCTTCCAGAATTGTATTTGCAATGGTCTAAATAAGAGTTTCTCCAAGATACCTTTTACTTTATTCAGATCCTTGCCTGGAGGCATTTAAGGGGCTTTCAGTCATCCACTGATCAATAATTTCCATTTGTGACATGTAAATTCACTCCCTGGTTCTTTAGATGAGCAGAAAATGTGACAAGTGGTTGTTGGTGCCAGACCAGATTGTAACTCTTTTATTTGCACAGAAAGGCCTATAAATTGAGAATAAGTCCCATCAGCTTCAGTTCTGTGCTCAGTCTAAAGGAGGCTGTCAGGCTCTGACTCACAAGATGTCAATTTTTATTGAGGATAATAAGGAAAACCACACTTGCCTTGAAAAGGTTGGTTTGCTTTTTTTGTTATTTACCTTTTTTGTTCCCCCACCTCTGGTGGGTGGGAGCAATTTTCAGGATCTGTTGCCTACCTTTCAGTGATGTTTCCTGCTCATAAAAGCTACTGAGAAAAGATATTTGCAGTAGGACAACAGATCTCAGCTGCTGGTCACTTTTGAAGGTTGTAGAGGACAGGACCCATTGTAGAGATAGGACCTATTCAAGTTGCTCCTGCTAAAAGAAAACATGTACAGATGGGTGTAAGTGGAGGCTAGGTTATGGAACACAAGGTGTAGTTTCTTCCCCATTGAATTTTGTAGTTTGCTGTTCAATACAGTCTTGATGAAACTAAGTTTTCTCCCTCTGTGATGGTCAGGCTCTTTGCCTTGACTAGCCAGGGAAAGGGCATCTGGGGAAGCTGCTGCAGTAAGGCTCAGCAGAAATGAGGACTGTGGCCTGGTTAGTAGATGACAAACAGAGTTAAACAAGGTGTGAGCCCTTCTCTCTGACAGAGATGGCACTAGAAGTGGAAATTCCTCATCTTTGCCACTCTCCTATGAAGTAATGTGTCTTACCTGGACTTTACTGGAGACAACTAGGAGCTTACTGTGGTTTCTCCTGTACCTCTAGGCAGATTGTATAGAAAAAAGCCAACATCATAATCTGTAAAGATAAACTAATGAAATTCAACAAGGGCAAGTGTAGAGGGAATAACCCCATGCACCAGTATAGAGTAGGAGTTGATCTGCTGGAAAGCATCTCCACAGAGAAGGACGAGGGAGTGCTAGTGGGTAAGTTGCCCATGGGGCAGGGATGTGCCCTCATAAGGCCAATGGTCTCCTGGGGTGCATTCGGAAGAGTGCAACCAGGGAAGTTCTTCTCCCCCTCTACTCTGCCACATTTGGAGTACGGGGTCCAGCTCTGGGCACCCCGATTCAAGAGTCACAAGGAACTACTGGAGAGAGTCCAACAGTGGCTTATAAAGACACTGAGGGGCCTGGAGCATCTCTGGGAGGAGGAAAGGCTGAGAGCCCTGGTGCTGTTGAGCCTGGAGAAGAGCAGCCCCGGAGGGGATCTGCTCAATGCTCAGCAAGAGCTGAAGGGTGGGGAGCAAGAGGCTGGAGCCAGACTCATTTCATTGGTACCCAGTGACAAGGCAAGGAGCAACGAGCACAAACTGCAACCCAGGAAGTTCCACCTGGACATGAGTTAAAAATTCTTTGGTGTGAGGGTGGCGGAGCCTTGGAGCAGGGTGCCCAGAGAGGTTGTGGAAAGATTCCAATCACCAATGACATTGTGATCCTGGGCAAGCTGCCTTGCCTTAGCGGGGGTGGGGGGGGGTGGGGACTGGATGATCTCCAGAGATCCCTTTCAATCCCTCCCTGGACTAGGATTTTGTAAAAGAAGAAACTATGAATAACTTCCATATGACAAAGGCTTATAAAGCTGCTTTTCAGTAACTAAGACTAATTCTTTTGCCAAGTGCTGATGGTGGATGAATATTTCACTTGCCCATGGTGTCTGTTACTGGATTCAGGCTCCTCACTCCAGATTCCTCAGCAGTTGCAGTAGAGGCCATTGTCACACTGCAACCAGCTTATGATTCATGTTTTTGTGGGTGGCAAAAATTGGAAATGTAATTATGGCTTTAAACTTTTTCTAAAAGCTGATTTATGTTTTTTTTTTTAGTTTCCCTCCCAGAGGAAAGCTTATTCTTAAATATGAAGCTGTGTAAGTGAAATACTGAGTTGTTCTGTCATGCAAACACCTACCTGGTGCAGTTCAAGACAGTTTTGTGTTAGACACAGCACAGCTTCAGAGCAGTGGTTTTTTTTAGGGGCAAAATCCATATATTATGCAATTCAAGGAAAAAAAGGTAGCAGTTGAGAAAGGTGCCCAGGAGTGAGATGTGAGGGTACAAAAATCAGTGTCCTGGGCTCCTACCCAGTGTGTCAAGGACTGGTCAAAAACCCTGTGGATGCTCAGGAGCTGTGCTGTTCTATTGTTCCATCATCCTTAAGCATGAGATCTGGTAGATGTAAGACTTCTCTTTGCTTCCCCTTGTACTGTTTCTCCAAGTGGCATTGCTGTGCTTCAGGCAGTGCCTTTCACAGCAGCTGCTCTACACCTCTACTACCATTACTCAGTAGTTCTGCAAGTGCCTTTCCTCCCACAGCCTCAGTGGAAGAGTGATTCTTAGGACTGGTCTTGCTTTATTTGTGAGGGAATATAAGGCAGACGTTGTGCACTGAGAGAGATCCTGGAAGTCAGTGTCATAGTTAGTCATAGAAGCCAGGCTGTGAGGTTTCCAGCCTGTTCTACTAACTCTTAGGCTGTGCTGCCTCTGCAAACCTCTTGGCAATCCTGCTTTTGTTGGTAATAAATTATCTTAGGTTGTAAAAACAGAATCTAAGTCTCAGTCTCTCCAAAATGTCCTTTATTTGGGTGGGTTTCTAAGAACAGCACATATTGAATGTGTCCAGAGAAGGGCAACAAAGCTGGGGAAGGGCTGGAGCACAGCCCTGTGAGGAGCAGCTGAGGGAGCTGGGGTTGTTTAGCCTGGAGAAGAGGAAGCTCAGTGAAGATCTTATTGCTAGGGAGACTGCAGCCAGGTGGGGACTGGTCTCTCTTCCCAGGCAACCAGCACCAGAACAAAAGGACATCTTCTCAAGCTGTGCAGGGGGAAGTTTAGGCTTGATCTTAGAAAGAAGTTCTACACAGAAAGAGAGATTGCCCTTGGGAATGGGCTGCACAGTCAACAGTCAAGGTGGGGTCAACATCCCTGGAGGTGTTCAAGAAACCCTATGTAGATATGGCACTTTGGGACGTGGTTTAATGGCCACAGTGGTGTGAGAGGGGACTGGATGAAGCACTTAGTGCCATGGTCTAGTTGATTAGTTAGGGCTGGGTGATCAGTTGGACTCGGTGATCTCGGAGGTCTGTTCCAACTCTGCGATTCCATGATATCCAGGACTTGCTGAAGCAGGGGATTTTCTGGTTGACTGGGAGCAGAATTAGATCCCCAGCGAACATTTGTCAGGATCCCGTCTCATGGACTTTATTAGGGAGAAACTGCTGAGTTTGGATTCCGCTCTTCTGCTTCTCGAAGCCCTTGCTATGAATCTGGAATTTCTTGATTTGGGGCCATTTTTTTCATTTTCAGCATATCAAAATGAAAGACAGGATTGCCAGAGCACATCTTGCCTATAAATTTTGCTGTTTCCTAGTGCAGCCTCTTCCCTGCTGTGCTTGCATTGTGCCTGAATTTTCCAAGGTCTCCAGAGTGTCTGATTTTTATGAAAGATTGACTTCCTCTGCATCCCTGCTTTTCAATCCTTCATGAAATGCATATATGTCATATAAACACAGGGGAGAAACATGTTTGTGGGAGAAAGTTGCTGGTAGCTGTTGATAAAAATTTCGAGTGTATGCCTGTTCACTGCACAGAATTGATCAAAATGTTTATCCAGCTCATCTGAGTGGCACACCGCTAGGGCATGGAGAAGGGAAAGTCAATAGGTTAGAAGCGAGGCAAGGCTTTTCAAACTCAATCTTCTGTGAACTGCAAGAGGCCAGCAGAGAAATACATTGGTAGCAGGGCTTGGCAGCAGCATTGCAATGGAGAGTGTCAGGGGGGCTGCATTTGATTAAAAATTATCATGCCTGGCTGCTGACACACAGATTTTCTACTCCCCCACCGCAGCCTTGGTATTTTCTTCAGCCTATTCTGAACATGAGTATCTCTACACGCATAAAGGGGGTCCTTGAACCAGAATTGAATCAAATAACTCTCATAATGTTTCTCCTTATTCCTAACATTTGTCACCTTGATGCATCTGTGAAGAGATGAGTCGAGACACAATGTGCTGTGAAATAACTGCTTGATGAATCAAAATGAGAGTTCAGCAGCAAGAGCTGCGGTTAATGTGATGCAAGCTTCCAGGTTAACAAACTCATAAATTGCCTCAGTATCTGTTTCCCTCCCTATATGCAGCCTCTCCTTCCCTCCTGTAAGAACAAGTATCCTTGTTGCTTTTTTCCCAGTCAGGATGTTGCTGTTATGCTAACAGATCTAATTCATTTGGGCTCTGAAAATTGGGGTTTTCTTAACACATCTCAACCTTCAGCAGTTCCTAGTGCTAAGATGCAGGTCTAGAGTGGCATGAAGCAGGTAGAGGCCAAGTAGGCAAACATCTGAGAACTTGAATTTGGATGAATCCGGTCCCGAACACCTGAGAATTTGGTTCCTTGCTGTAGGTTTTGTATTGAGGATGTCTTTGGGGAGCTGAATGTGGTAGGAGATCCTGGTTGCTTCTTGAAGTGTAAATATGCTTTTGTTTAGAGTGCCTGTGTTATCACAAGGTTGCAAATTAATAAATGCAAAACAAATAGTGCTTCAGTTTTGGTTTTTAAGTTTCTAATTAAAGCGGTTCTCAGTGGCCTGAATCTATTTGTGCTCACACTCTGTAGTTTTAATATACTTTCTTTTTGTTACCTAACAACTAGCACAAAAAACACAGCTAATTTAAGATCTTCAGATCAATAGAATAGAATTCACCAGGTTGGAAGAGACCTTTGAGATCATCGAGTCCAACCTATCGTCCAACACTATCTATGTTTTGCTTTCTGACTTCTAAGAAAACCAGTGACTTTTCATAGCTGTATAGCATGATTTAGGTTGGACCTAAAAGGTCATCCAGTTCCAACCCCCCTGCCAAGGGAGACCTCCCACTAGCCCAGGTTGCTCAAGGCCTCATCCAACCTGGTCTTGAACACCTCCAGAGAGGGGGACATCCATGACCTCCCTGGGCAGCCTGTTCCAGCATCTCACCACCCTCACTTGAAAGAATTTCTTCCTAATCTCTAGTCTAAATCTGGCCTTCTCAAGCTTAAAGTCATCGCCCCTCATCCTGTCACTACATGTCCTTGTAAAAATCCCTTCCTGCCTTTCTTTTCTGATGGAAAAACCTGGCTGTACTCCAGAAGCGAAGCCATCCCAATCTTAGTTCTCTCATTGCTTTCCTCTGCAGGCTCCTTCATGATGGTGAACAGCTCTGGGCGAGCATCTGGGCAGAAAGCTCACTTGCTGCTGCCTACGCTGAAGGAAAACGACACCCACTGCATTGACTTCCACTACTACTTATCCAGCAGAGACCGTTCCAGTCCTGGCTCTCTGAACGTCTATGTGAAGGTGAACGGAGGTCCCCAGGGCAATCCCATCTGGAATGTCTCAGGGGTTGTGACAGAAGGATGGGTGAAAGCAGAACTTGCCATCAGTACCTTCTGGCCGCATTTCTATCAGGTATGAGGCTGTAATATTGTCCTCTCTTTTTCCTTTGAATGTCTGTCTTGGTATGAGCTAAGCTATTGGTAGCAAGAGGTGTTCTGAAACTCAAATCCCCACCATGCCTTTTCCCATGCAAAAGGGCACAGGATGTGGCAGTACCTAGTGGTGTGCCTAGGAGCAAGCCTAAGCCAGAGCCTTTCTGCAGCTCAGCCCTTGGCCGTGACTCTGCCCAGCAGCTTCTCCTGGCTGTGCAAACCTGCCCTGAACTTCAGAAAGTGTCTCACTGAGCAGAGACTGAGCTGGGCAGTCAACCCCCTGAGCAGAATCAATTCCGGTCTAGCTCAGGACGATGAGCACACTCTCCACCAGTTCCTCTGTTCCTCTTCTTTTTGCTGTTGGTGGTAGCAGAGCTTGTTCTGCTAGATTTATTTTCTTGTCAACAAGCCCAAAGCTGAGGTAAAGTTAATGGGTGAGTTGGTTTTTACTTATATTAATTGCACAGCTACTTGCTAATTGTCCACTTTAAACTTAATGTAGCAACTGTACAGTCATTGGTTCAGTTTTAATTGGACAAGATTGTACACGGTGGACTCTCATGCTTCTTGTTAGGTGGTGGAGGTGTTTTTGTTGTCTTTTATATTCAAGGCAAAGAAAAACATCATTCAAAGCCTGGGGGGTAGCTGCACCCCAAACCTTTCAGGAAAAGCTGATTGTACATGTGATGCTAATAAAAGACACGAGTGAGATAGGAGGTATGATTGAATAAGCTATGAAAAGGCAGCAAATAGTCTGTGGATATAAAACAGCAGGTAGAAAAGCTTTCCCTTTTTGTGCTCTTTCTGCTTCTAATAACTGGGTAGGGGGTCTATAAAATCTGAGCTGAAGTAGAATGCTTTAATGTCGTGAAAGAGAGCCGGGGATATCAGCAGCATGCATAGAGCTCACTCCACAGGGTGAGAGGAAGGGATAAAGAGATGCAAATACATGGGAAGTGGCACTTGAAGGGCTGTGCACAACTAGTCTCTCGTGCTGAAGTCCTGTTAAAGTGCTTATCCTCCCTTTGCATTACCATGAACCTGGGCACGAACCAGAATTTGCTTCATGGTGGGTGCTCCACAGAGATAACAGAAATGATCTTTCACCCAGGTAATCAGTGCTTGAAAAACATGGAACAGGCACTCTGATCTCACACCAAGAGACATCCTACTCTTAGGTATACAGATTGTAGGCTTCCTGAGCCTGCCTTACTTCTTTTGCAAGTCCTTCTGCGGGTCAAGTTTGCTTTTCCTGAACAAGAAAAATCCTTTAAATCAAGCAAGATTTTTTTTCACTGCAGCACAAAAACTGAACAGCTTGGAAGCCAGAAGTGACTGTCTAAGAGTAGTTCCTTCCTAGAAAATGCAAGAGGTTTCTTTTTTTTTTTCTTTCACTTTTTGATGGTGTTTCCTTCTGCCTCTGTTTGTATTCTTACTCCTCAAGCATGGCATTTAAAAGTTGAGCTCTGCCCAGCTATTACAGGGTAGATCTTAGAGATTGGTCTATCACCAGTCCCTGATCTTTTACAGCATTTTCTGTTGAGGGTCTGCAGTCCTCTGAGGTTCTGCATTTCATTGAGGCTTAAAAACATAAAAAGGAATCATGGAATTCTTAAGGTTGGAAGGGACCTCGAGGATCATCCAGTTCCAAGCGCCTACCATGGGCAGCGACACCCCACA
The DNA here is from genome assembly GCF_014839835.1 of Dryobates pubescens. NCBI lineage: Eukaryota > Metazoa > Chordata > Aves > Piciformes > Picidae > Dryobates > Dryobates pubescens. Next base: position 14,314,327 of record NC_071637.1, read on the forward strand.
CCAGACCAGGCTGCTCAGAGCCACATCCAGCCTGGCCCTAAAAAAAACCCAGGGATGAGGCCCCCACCACCACCCTGGGCAACCTGTTCCAGTGTCTCACCACTCTCATGGGGAAGAACTTCTTCCTAACATCCAATCTGAATCTATCCATTTCTATAGGGCTGTCACCTCAGCCCTCAGTCAGGCACTGAGGCAGCCCCTGCAGAGCTTGGTGCTGCCCTTCTCCTGCTGCCTGGAGAAGGAGAGTAAAAGAAAAGCAAACAGAAAAAAACTAAACCTTAAGCTTGCAAAAGTGAAGAGGAAAATACAACTTCATCAAAATTATTGTTATTTGACAGCCTAAAGGGAAGGCTTCTGACTTAAGGAGTCAGAGGTGGCAGGATGACAAAAGCTTGGGTGTACTGTTGCCTTGGGAGTGTCTCATTTCTCACTGACAATCTAGGATGTGCCATTGGGGTGTTATTTGTCAGCTTTAAATCAAAATCGCAGGTCTGGAGAACTCTTTGTATGCAGGAGGCCTGCAAGCATGTTCTATATTTCAAAAGCACCAGGTAAAGCAGGAAAAAAAAACCCAGGCATTTTCCTGAATAATGAAATCTGTGTCAGGCAGAATGTGGCTCGTTCTCTTAATGCACAGAACCCACCCCATCTTCAACTGCAGCCTGCATCCAGAATTCAGTCAGGGGAAAAAATGTGAAGCTCCCTGCCCTGGGTCTGAGGCTTCACCAAGTACTGTGAGCTTTGGAGATGTGACTAATGGAAAACCAGCACCCAAGTCAATTTTCAGAGGTCATGATTTAGGTTTGGCAGTTCTGTGCAGGGGTCATATGAGTCACCTGGATCGAAAAGCACTCTGCTGAGATAGAAGAGTGGGCATGGGGGAGATTTATGTTGTCTACCCAAGAGTTACTCGTACTTGGATTCCCAGCCTGCAAATGTTTTTAGTGTAGTGAGAAAAAGCTGTAATAGTTCTTGGGGAAAGGTAATACATGTAATCTTGAATTACTGCTTGCCATAAGGATGAACTTAGTCCCAGCATGCACCAAGGGCAGCACTAGACTCTACCAGAGAGAGGTTTTTTGATGTATAGCAAGGAACGGTATCGATTCGTGCCTGGAGAAAACTGTTGTACCACAACAGATGAGGCAGGCTACGCTGGAAACACAGACAGGGCTGGTAGAGAGCAGCAGTGAAGTGCAGGATTGTTTACTGGTCAAGAAACATGAAGTTACTTCACATTTGCAGTCCTCAGGAGCATTTAGAAACGGTTTTTAAGAGTGCAGCCTTGCATTTTGTCACCTCTATTTGTTTATGAGACGTTCCTTAAATGTAAGGCATCGTTGCATGCCAGTGTCTCAGCCATTATGCTACGCTTCCAACTGAAGTTAAAAGGACATCAGAACAGGGCTCCATAAGCTTGGATTCCTGCCTTTTCCTCATGTTGGCTCTCAGTTCCCTGTTTTCAGGGAAACCTGGGCGCTTTGATAGGGCTGAGATGCTGCAAAGTACAGCAGTGACAACACAGTGGAAGTCTGAGCTGGGAAATAACAATAGTATCTGAGTGTAAAGTGAAAAACACAGCAGTCAAAACAGTACTGTGTGAACTGGGAGGAGGACTCCACTGTTCCGTGGATTCTGCATCCATGTGGATCCTGCATCCATGTGGATCAGTTTTGAGGAGCTCTGTTGGTACCAGCTTGAGCTGCATTGCGCTGTATTAAAGACTCTGCCTGTGTCGGTGATTAACAGAAGACAATTCTCTGTGTATTGGGGCTTCCTTTTGCCACAGGCTAATAGCTAATGCCAATGCCTTGGAGAACTTTGCTTTCCAAGCTCTTGGCTTGCAGGAAATTGAGAATTAGTTCGTTGTGGCTTGCAGAGTTTCACAAATGCAAGAAGAAAATAAGGTTTTGGAGCTGTAATGTTGCACTCCAGGTCTGAAGGAAGTCACAGTAGCTGCTTTTGCAACCCTCCCAGTAAGTGTCATTTTTAACATTAATGACACTGAATTCCCCAAATTAATTATAAATTCCAAACTAAGGAGTTGCTGTCAAGAACCTTGACAGTATAAACCACTTTTTGATGGTGTTTGTTATTATTATTTTGTCTTCTAGAGACTTACTCTTTGGACAGCCTAAGTTTTTCTGCCCTTCTCTGGAGTAAACTTTGTTTCTACATATAGTTAGTGCTTGAGCTTCTCTTAGTTTATGTCTTTGCCTGTTGGTTTCTGTGTTCTGCCTGCTTTTATCATGTCTTTTTTCTAGTGGACATATTTCAGAAGATCTCATTGTTGGCTGTGTTTTGAGCTGGGGCAGCAGATCCTGTGAGGCCTGTTAAATCCAACTCTCTACTTCTCTTACCTAAAACTAAACCATATGATAAAGCTCTGACAGGCTTGGTGCTGTGACCTCTTCTGTGAGAAGCCTCTTGGTGAAGAACCTTTTCCTAATGCCCAGTCTAAACTTTCCAGATGCAGCTTCATTCCACTCCCTCATGTCCTATTGCTGGTCACCAGGGAGGAGATCAGCACCTGCCCCTCCACAACCCCTCTTGAGGAAGCTATAGACAATGATGGGATCACAGTCCACAACTCATGTCCTGTTGCCCTCTAGTTCTTGGGCAAACTGCACCATATTTAATGCTATCTTCTCAATTTGGCAGCAGTTAACTTGGTTTTAGTGATCTCTCTATTAGTGTTATAAGCTTTTCCTTTTCCCCTTCACCAATGGTTTTTAGACAGCCTGTGTAGTTTTAGTAACAGGATGCTACAGATGAGAGCAGTTTCCCAGGTAAAATCACAAAGCCATAGGGAGGACTGAGATTTGTGTTCATCTGTAACTGAATCTCTCTCTGTTAAACCCAAATTAGTGCAACACTTCCATTATGCAGGTCCATAAATAAAATAGAAATTGCTAGATGAGGTACCACTAATGTAGAGAAATACAGAAATGCCACATGTGGTTAGAAAGACGATTCATTCTAAGGCCAGGTTAGTCCAAAGCAGGGAAAGGCAGAAACCACTGAATTCTATCTGGGAGGATCTTACTTCCATGCAGTAACTAGAATCCAGGGTCAGTAATTTGCTTTCTAATATTGCAGTGACCTGTCTGCCAGATCAAGGTTTTTCTCCAGATGAACCTGTGCAGGGTTATTGATTCAATAAGAGAATTTTATCTCATGTCCAGCAGTCTCCAACATTCTGAGGCATACTAAGAACAAGATGTCAGATGATTATCCACTTAATGTTCTTGGGCTGATGCTTGAAGTGTGTCTATACACAGGGTATTTTTTGCTCTTCCAAGTGAAAGCAGCACACTGTTGGCTCTAATCCTCGCAAATGTTGCTCTAGATTTTTGTTTTCCATAGCAAACAGATTTTCAGTCTCTGGTGTGCATGTGCATCCTGAACTGCCTTGGTATCTCTCTCTTCTCAGTGGTGAAATGCCTTGAAGTGCTCAGACGCTGGAGTAAGAGCCAACTGACTTTTGAGGCTGTGCTTTCTAACAGAGCTGTTTCTTCTTTTGTATTTCAGGTGATATTTGAATCAGTCTCCCTGAAAGGACACCCAGGGTACATAGCTGTGGATGAAGTCAGAGTCCTCGCCCATCCATGCAGTGAGCACTCTTTGGTTTTCTATCTGTGTCGGTGTGTTCTGTGCCAGGCTTTACATTCCGAAGGAGCAATTTACCCCTCGTGGGCAGCACTCCCATTTCTCGTGTCCCTCTGAGATGCCTAAAGGCAATCAGCTTTGCACAACTACATAACTCTGCAAAAGACAAAACTGCAGGCAGTTTAGAGCTAGCACCAGGACAGCTGGGGAAGTCTCTTTTCCTCTCTTGTTCTGAGAACGTAAAACTGATTCGTTTATTATTTCTGAATCATGCTGCTGTAGCAAACAATCTGGAAAGCTTCTGATAATACTCTGTGTGGTTAACTTCAGAAAAGAAGAAACAAACAAATTGTTTCAATATTTCTTTGGTGAAGGACACATCCCAAAGGTCTCTCTCCTAACAAATGTTACACCTGCTCAGCACCCCTGCAAAGAAATTGACAATAAATCTCACTCAGACAATACCCTCGCAGAGGAGTGGAAGCTAAAGCAGGTCGATTATGCTGTTGACAAATATTAGTGCCCATTTCCTCTGTTGCAGACATAATAATAAGCTTAGAGTCTTCGTTTTTGTTCTCTTTAAAGAAACCTCGAGCCTTGCACTCTGAGTCTGAGCCTGCCTAGTTTCTGTGCATCTGCAGTGTGGCTTGAGGACTTTGTGTGTCACTTTGGTGGATGTAGTAACAGCTTCTTCTAAGGATTTTGGGCTTTTACCAGCCCCTCTTACTAGTTCAGTTTTAGTCAGTCAGTGACAGCTGCTTACAAAAACCTCCTGGATCACACTGCTGAAGTGAAACCAGCTGGCTTTCCTGCAGTAACGACTTTTGAAGAAGAGCTGCCATTCCATGTGCCAGATATGGTGCTGCTCAAGTTTAACAGGACATTTCTGATAACTGCAGTATGGTTAATTGCTGTTTAACTACATTAGACTTGTATTTACCATGTGCTCATTGCTCAGGCCTTTGGGTGCATTTACTTTGTTCAGACCTACTTGCAGTCCGTATTAACCAGATGTTGCTGACAACTGGCAGCATCCAAACAGATCTCCCAAATGGTCTGCATGTGTTCCACAGCATGTTAGGTGATGGCTGATCCCTTCACTGGGGAAGGAGACCCCGAACAGGCTATGAGGCAAAGTCTAGAACTTACTTATGGGATTTGAAGAAACCAAAGAGACAGGATGCTGTGTTCCTGCTCAGTCAAGCATTTAAATTGATTGTAAACCCATGTCTCAAGGGTCCCTCTTCAAAATTAGGTGCATTCTTTGTGACTCAAACCCAGACTGCAAACAGTTAATTATTCTGTTTTGCATCAGTTTACAGCCTGCAGTACACAGAAGTCACAGGGAGCTACAAGTTCTCTGCAGTCTTTGTGAATGATTCTCCTATCTGATTCCCAGGGTTGCTCTTGTGCAGCAGTGACAGGTGACAGCCACCAGGGTAAATGTCACTTCCATTGAATCGTGCAGGCTTTGCCACTCATACTCCTTTTACAACTGTTTTAACTCTAAACAGAGGAGCCATGAAGCTTCTGATGGCCCTGGAGGTTGCTGAAATTATTGGTGTTGATCCTTCATTCTGGTTTCCCTTCACAGACAACAGTAGAGCAGACAGACCTCAGTATCAGCAAAACCACAGATAATGTCCCTAATGACACAGCAATGGAGAAGAATATCTCCCTGGTGTTGCCTTTTTTTCTGTCCTGTGAAGGAATACACTGGAGTATCAATTATGCTAAAAGCTCATTAACTCAGTGTGCATGAGCAGTTGGGATGACAGGGCAGCCACATGCTCCAGAAGCTGGGCACAGCTGGCAACTTGGAATTTGGAGTGACACAGCCTTGGAGCAGGCTGCCCAGACAGGTTATGGAGTCTCCTCTTCTGGAGAGATTCCAAACCTACCTGGATATTGTGATCATGGACAATATTCTGTGGGTGACCCTACTTTAGTAGGGGGGTTGGACACCCACTTCACTCTGCAGCGAACAGTTAGATACTGAAGGGCAGCTTCATTTGCAGATCCATCTGTTAAGTACAGCCCTAATTGCTCTGCTGGGTGTGGGTGTACAGGTCCCTTACTGCCTTGCTCTACCCTTGCAATGCTTTCCATCTTTTGTTAGGAAAAGCACCTCATTTCCTGCGGCTTCAGAACGTGGAGGTGAATGTGGGACAGAATGCAACATTCCAGTGCATTGCTGGGGGGAAGTGGTCACAGCATGACAAGCTGTGGCTCCAGGTAAAGCAAAGGGCTTTTGGGAGGCTGGGGGGGAAGATTGGGGTGGGGTTTTTTGGTTGCTGTTTTGGGTGGTTCATTTGCTTGTTTTGGTGTTTTGTTTGCTGGTATAGTTTTGGTATGCTGAAGTGAAATAAGTAGATAAAGACTGGGTAGTGGGGCAAAGTCTTTTCATCAAGACCCTTTGGAAATGCATTAAATTGTTCCTAGCTGTGAGTTTAGGGTGATAAATTGCAGAGTCATGATTCAGAGGGTGGAAAAGATGGCCAGTGATAACAAAATGCTTGTTTCAAGCAAAAGCAAGATGGAGCAGAGTAGGTTCTTCATGAACATAAGGAAAAAAATTCTTCGTTGTGAGGGTGACAGAGCCCTGGAGCAGGCTGCCCAGAGAGGTTGTGGGGTCTTCTTCACTGGAGACATTCAAAACCTGCCTGGATGTGTTCCTGTGTGACCTGTCCTGGGTGATCCTGCTCCAGCAGGGGGGTTGGACTGGATGATCTTTTGAGGTCCCTTCCAACCCCTAATGTTCTGTGATTCTGTGATCGATATCTCTTCCTAACTTACCTTATCCTTTGTCTGCCTTTACAGCAGTGGAATGGAAGGGACACAGCATTAATGGTCACTCGAGTGGTCAACCACAGGCGTTTCTCCGCTACTGTCAGCGTGGCTGACACCTCCCAGCGCAGCATCAGCAAGTACCGATGCGTCATTCGTTCAGATGGGGGATCTGGAGTTTCCAATTATGCAGAGTTAATAGTGAAAGGTAGGTTACTCTAAAGCAGCAGGTTTATGCAAGATGAAGATTTCCTCCCAGATGGCATCTGTATAAAAATTAACATCCTCTCGGTGCTACTTCTTTCATTCATCTTAAACTGAAGCAAGGAAAGAAGGGTAAAAGTGACAGGAATTTCAATCACCGTCTTCAAACAAATATTTGACTCCAACCTTTGCATACAGCCCTCTTCATGAGCTTCTGTAGCAGCGCGTGGTAGCTATGGATACTTTTAATGTAGTCAGCTAAGCAGTTTGTCTGTCAGTCAGCTTCACCTGCCTTCCTACAGAGCATCTTATCAGGCGTCGAGAATCTGGCGCTGGAACGGTGCGTGTCAGAAGAGTCTGCTTGAGGCTGCCGGGAGTGAGTGACGGTGTTGATTCTGCTGATCTCCTGAAGTATGCAGTAGGAAGATCAGTAGTTCTTGAAGGATGCTCGAGCTTTAGCCCTGTTATTTACTGTGATTCAAGAGCTGATGCTGGCCCTGATACATGCCAGATGTGTCTTGATCTTGCCTCCATGAGGCATGCATGCTGTTTGCTGGGCTGCTTTTCTTCTTTCAGCTTAGCCTGAGCTGCACGGCAGGGGTGCTCATCGCCTCCTAGGTGGAGACCTCAGAACGTGGCTAAGTTGCTCCTGAAACATCCTGTGTTTGGGGTAGGGGTGATACCAACTGCAGGAGTATGGGTCTGTTCATTGAGGATCATTTTAAATCATTCTAAATGATTCACTCTTCTCTGAAAACAGATGGCTACTGTAGAAATGAGATCACTTTTGCCTTCTATCTTCTGCCACCTTAACCTATCATTTGGTGGTCAGACACTGATGTCTTTTTGATGCCTTAAATACAGAGTGCTGCTCACTGTTGTAAATATTCAGACTACACAGATCACAAAGAGAATGCTCCTGTTAGATGCCGAGTGCCTTTAATTCCCACTCAGGAATCTTGCATCTCGTTTACATCTGGAGGAATTAATTCATGATTAAAATGGAATTGAGCTGCCAGGGGTAGCATATCTGGTATTGTATCACAGCTAAATAGAGGGAAGGCAATCTTCCAGAGATAGCAGAGTATGCAAAATTGAGGAGGTGCCTGACACTTTCATGTTCACTGATATAAGAAGGGAAAAGAGGGAAAAAGAAGTTAGAAACAGGAGTGTTTTGAAGTCCACCAGGAGAGATGTTGGTAAATTAATTGCTGGGTTATTCAGGCAGACACCTAGAAGAAATTTAGGAGGGAAGTGTTGTTATGGAAAAGTTCACTCCTCTGCTCCTTGCTCCTGTTTAAGGTTAAGTGGTTCATTCGAGGTTAGTTTGCTGCATCACTGTGGCACACTGGGATTGCATGGATGAGTGCTTGCAAACAGTCTGACTCATTTTCCTTTGGATAATAGCAAATTGGTAATGCATGCACACAGGCTGAAATGAAAGCAGATTGGAATTGTTTAATTCTGAAGAGATGTTTATTGAATTGCAATAATGTACTTGGGTATACATTAAATTAGTCTGTAATTGAAGTTTGGCTCAGTTGATAGCCCTGCCCCTAAACCTACTAAATCCCAGCTAATACTCTGCTTCTCACAAGCTTTCTCTTGACCAGTTGAACAGAAAGTCGTAGGGAGGTTCTTCAGCACAGGGTAAGGTTTATAAGTGGATCTTCATGGCTTTTTAATGCAAAGATCTGTTTGCTTCTCTCTGTGTGAGATCTTTTATTGTAGTTTTGAGAAAGGAGAGCAATTTACATTTCTCCATGTTGGATGATACTATTTGGCAGACAGAAAGGAGAAGTTTGGCTTTCAAATACCTGTGCTTCTTCCAGAGCCTAAACTGGAACAATAGATACCCATGTCTGCAAATGACATGATCACTGAAATTAAACATCTACCAACTTGCATCTGGGAAAGAACCACCTCACAGACCAGCATAAGTTGGGGACTGATCAGTTGGAGGTTGTGGAGCCTCTTTCTGTGGACATATTCAAAACCCACCTGGACATGTTCCTGTGTGATCCTGCTCTGGCAGGGTGGGAGGACTGCATAATCTTTTGAGGTCCCTTCCAACCCCTAACACTCTGTGATTCCTTGATTCTGGTGACCCAGAGGGCACTTGGTGCCATGGTCTAGTCATGAGGTCTGTGGTGACAGGTTGGACATGATGATCTTTGAGGTCTCTTCCAACCTTGGTGATACCATGACCCACTCAAGTCCTCCCCTTACTTGTCTATGTGGGCATCTTTACTGAGAGCAATGTAGGTACTGCAAAGTAATTGCTGGTCATCGTATACAAAAGGTCATTACTTCATTAGTTTCAAATGATTAGGGTGTTTCTAGTGTCAGGAGATAGCTTTGGAGTACTGGGAAGATGCTTTTCTGCAGACAGTTGTTTGCTGTACACGCTGACACTTTTGCAAGGCTTGTCTAGATGACAATACATTTATTCTTCCCTCTGCACTCTGGAATCATAATAGCTGAGCCAGAGAAACCTATCATTTCCATCTGTGCACCTCACTGTCCTTTGGTGCTCCAGTGGAAATAACTTCTCCATTCCTTATCTCTCACTGCTGCACATATAGTAATTTAATACAATTTTGTACGGGGCAGATTTCAAAGAGCCCAGAGATTCTGGGCCTCACCATACTGATCACATAGGGATGGAATGCTTCTTGTCTGTAATTTCCCTGTAAGTAAAAGCTCCATGGTCAGTTACTCATATTCTGAACTAAATGTAGGTTTTTGCTTGTGCAAAGATTGTTTAAACACTGTGGAAAATTGGCTGGGATCGTATCATTTAAGGTCTGTGTTAATGATAGTGTCCTTCCAGGATGCCTGTCACATTATGTAAGGTTGTGAATAACATTTTAAGGCTGTGAATAACATTTTAACTCTGTGTGTGTGCATGGAGACTTGTTTGTAATGTGTGTGGTGTGTGTTTGCTTGCCTGTTTTCCTGATCCCTTGCAGATAGTCTGGATGCCTCAATTAATTACTTAATGCATGGTGACAATCTGTGAAGGGTTGATAAAGAGGGATTGTTACAGCATCTCTAACCTGGTTTTCATGAACCAATTCTTCTGAGACTTTCACTCTGCAGGAGGTCCCTCAGCATTATTTGGTTGCTGCCTGATGCAAATTCTTTTGAGGCTTGTGGCAAATTTCTTTAGGGTGTGCTTTGCTGCTGCAGGGGTAAGAGTGCTCAGTAAAGCCCCTCTCCAGCCCTCCAGGGTGTGTTCTAGTTCTTTTCAGTTTTGTTGCAGCTGCTTTTCAAAGTGTGCTTGGTTAGTTGATGCAGATGAAACACAGTCTGTGGCTCTCTGACATCCTTGTGATACTGGGGACTGCTCATCTTTTATCACTCGCTCTTTTCTTGGGGGTTTTTAGGCATGAAAAGCTGCTGCCTTCAGTGGCACCAGAGGGAGAGATGGTTTCTTTTTTCAGAGGTACTATTCTGTTCCCTGGGTTTTTTCTGGTATCATGCTCGTCAATATAATTGCACTGCCTGTTTGTTAACTTCCTGGGTAGGCAGTGGAAACTGTTCTAGTGATCTGAGTCTTTTCATTACAAGTAGACAATGTCATAAAAAACCAAACCAAAACACAGAAACACACCCCCCCACACACACGCAAAACAGAACAAAAAAGCCCAACACAGACACAAACACAACAAACAAAAGCCTGTCAGATTATCAGGAAATGCAATAAACATGTGTGAAAAGCGTGCTAAATAATTAGGCATTTAAATAGATCTAGATATTTAAGCTTCCCCAGTATTAACTGTAGTCTGCCAGTTCCAGATGCACAAATCCATTGTGGAAAACCTCACTAGGTATTTGACTATATTAGGATCTATTACTGGGACTGTGTCACAGAATCACCAAGGTTGGAAGAGACCTCAAGGATCATCGAGTCCAACCTGTCACCACAGACCTCAGGACTAAACCACGGCACCAAGTGCCACATCCAATCCCCTCTTGAACACCTCAAGGGATGGTGACTCCACTTGTTTCATTCAAGGAAACCTATGGAGGGTCTGAAATTCTAGGACTAGAAAAAGACCAAGATCAGACTTAGCTGTGCAAAAGAGGTGGTTTTACTTCTTACTACTTTTAAGCTCCAGAAAGCTTTCTCCTAAAGGTATTTCTTGCTGAATAATTAACTGAACTACTCTGGAGGAGAGGCTGAGGGAGCTGGAATTGTTTAGCCTTGAGAAGAGGAAGCTCAGGGGAGACCTTATTGCTGTCTATGACTACCTGAAGGGTTGTTGTAGCCAGGAAGGGGTTGGTCTGTTCTCCTAGACAACCAGCACCAGAACAAGAGGACACAGTCTCAAGCTGCACCAGGGGACTTGATGATCTTTGAGGTCTTTTCCAACCTTATTGATGCTATGATTCTATGTTCTGGTTAGATTCTGCTGTTAAAAGAACTTTTTTTTTCTAGTATGCATTAATACATTCAAATACATTTTCATACCTTCCAGGTACTTATCAGACTTATCCAGAGTGCAGAGGTTGCTGGGTAGATATGAATTAATCTGCTTGAGTAATGCACATTAATCAAGGTCCTGAAAGTTATCTCCTCGTGAACAGGAGAAAGTCTCTCACAGGCACTACCAGCGGTGTCAGTAGCTGTGATGATGAGGGCTGCCCTCAGGCTGCTTGCCATCTTTGTCTCTGCTTTTTCCACTTTACACAAGGAGATTTAGTCTGCAGAATTTGCATGTGCTGTACCACGAGAAGTGAAGTTTAGATTTGGTAAGGCATGTAATGATGCTGCTCTTTGAGCACCACACCAGCATGGAACCGCTTTGGAGGGGACACAGTCTCAAGCTGCACCAGGGGAGGTTTAGACTCGAGGTGAGGAGAAAGTTCTTCACTGAGCGAGTTGTTCGTCATTGGAATGGGCTGCCCAGGGAGGTGGTGGAGTCACCATCCCTGGAGGTGTTCAAGAGGAGATTGGACGTGGCACTTGGTGCCATGGTCTAGTCATGAGGTCTGTCAAGACAGGTTGGACTTGTTGATCCTTGGGGTCTCTTCCAACCTTAGTTATACTGTGATACTGTATGTGTGTTCATGGGCCATTCATGGAGGCTGCGCTGCCTTTGGAGTTACTGAACGAGGGAGAGTGGGTTTGTGATTGTAGGGTGCCTGGAAAAGCCACTTGCACTGCTGTTGCTTGGCATGTACAAGCTGAAGTTCTAATCCTGAAGTAAAGAAGGTTGCACGTTTTAGAGGAAAGAATGAGGGAGCTTTGTAAACACCGAATGCTTAGGTTCAGTATGTATAATATCCTTGTATTAGCATTCTGGCAGCTCTGGAATCTTTTTAGCTTCAAAGTTAGCAGATGACAAAAGTCTTTTGAAGTCTGTTAGCGGTGCTGAATGGAGGCCATTCAGCAGGCTTGCGTTAGGTATTCAGGTGAATGGGATTTTTAGTAGCAGCGTTTCCCTCTGTAGGATGGAGCTGAACTGCTTTGCTCTCAAAGGCTGTTATGTCTGAACTCCAGGGAGAAGCTGGGTGTTGGATGTTTGCAGCTGTCCCGTCTGAATGAAGAGATTAAAGAGCATGTTTCCGTGTTAAAGAATGATCACTTTGAAGTGAGTTCCCTGCTCAACTGTGAGATTATTTGAGGCAAGGAAATAGCCAAAGTTGCAGTTTTGAATTGAGATTTTGCACTCCTCCTTCTCAATCTCTATGCAGTTGAGGGCTGCTTCATTTTTTCTGAGCAAGTATTTCCCTGGCATCCATTTGAGCTGTAAGATGATGACATACTCTCCTCATTGATTTGCCACCCTAAAATCTGTTGTGCTGTTCTTGAGCTTTGATCTGCTGCGTCAGTCTTCTGCCATGTTAAACACCACCACTCTTTTGCTGGTGCCCAGACACTGTTTCAGATCAAACCAATTCTACCGACCAGGCTGATTCTATGGTCACATCCTCACTGTTAGCCCTGTCCAGCTGTGACTCTTAAAGAGTGCTTTAGACCTAAGAGCAGGAACCTGCTGAACAGCAGTTAAGTAGGGTCAAGATTACAGCAAGCCCCACAACTATTTTAGTGATTAGCCTATGAATTTGAGAAGGAAAAGCCATAGTCTGGCATTCCCCAGCTCTCTCCCATCCACAGTGCCTGCTGAAGAGCTGTGCTATGTATAACACCTTGCAAAACTCTGGCTTGGTTTGTTCACAGACCTCTCCCCGTGCTGCTGTTTTTTCTGACTTTCCTTTCATGATGAATGATGTCAGCTCCAGCACTGTGCTCCTCTTTGCTGTACAGCTATGTAAAAGTTCCTCTCTGCAGAAGTTATTCCAATACTTTTTCTTCTTTTTTTTTTTGAAACCAGGTTTCTCTCCAGTATGTCTTTTGCCTCTCTCTCTTTCTCAGCATGAAACTTTTGCATGTGAAGAAGATGTGAATAGCTGCAAGACTTGGGCTGCCTCTCTTTGGATCCTATAAATCACTCTTTGCATGTGCTTTCCTTTCCCATTTATTAGCCTGCAGCTAATACGGAATCAGATGACAGACTCCAACTTACAAATGGTTTGTTCCCTCGGCAGGACACAGACACAAATTAAAATGGAGGAGGTTTGGATTGCTCACTTCCTTGATTTTTCTCTCTTCTTTCCTATATACTGTGCCAGATCCTTATTTTGCTGCTGCTGCTTATGAGTTTTTGACTGACCCTTGTGAGCTCCACAGACCTTGTTGTCAGCAGGCTGGTATTATTCAATCTTCTGAGCCATGCTGCCCACTAAACACTGGTTTGCCAGTATTTGCCATTAGTTTGAGGTTAAAACTCAAAATGCAAGCACTTCTGTGCTACCATCTCCCTTCTACTGCACACCTTTGTTCTGCTTGATAAGGCTTGCAAATAATTTACTTTCATTTGTGTCTGTCAGGCCATTCAGAGCATGTAGAAAGCTTAGCTTGTGGAACATGGCATGATTAGTGTTGTAGTCACAAAGTGTGTTCTTGAGAACTGCAGTCTTGTGGTAGACAAGTGTTTAGCTCCAGGCTTGGTAGAGGTGATCACTGGTTGGACTTAAAATGTCTTAAAAGTCTTTTTGAACCAAAATGATTCTGGGATTCTATTTTGCATCAGTGTCCACAAATTTAACTAGAGAAGTCCTAAGTGTAATACTTTTGTCAGTGCTTTCTTTTCCAGGGCTCCAAATGGGGGCTGTTCACTTGATGTCAATATTAAATGATGCACTTAAAGGTCTGAGAGTGTGAGTCTTGAGTTTGTAAATGCCTTCTGACAATTGAGTGCTTTATTTATTTCCTACTGCCTGCAAAGAAAGGACAAGGCTATGTTAAAAGCTGTATGGATCAGGTGACGTGTGCTGAAGGCAGGCAAGGCTTAACTGCACTATCTAGAATTCAATTGCACACTGACAGTCATTAGGAAAAGTACATTCTCTGTCTCCCAGATACAACCTTTTCACCATGGTCCTCTCCAAACCCCTGCCAATTGAATGGAAAGTGGCCTATGCTTCTGGGATAAACAAGGCTCAGATCTTATTTGGTGCTGTCTCTCCTGCCTTTGTCCATTTTTTTTTCCCAGGAGTTTCAGTCATCCCAAATTTCTCACAGGCTCTGGAATGCTTTTTTTTGTGGAAATACCAAAGCCTATCACCCATCACTGCAGCTCTCACAGTGAACACTTCAGCGGGCAGCATATTGCAATTTCTGGCATTTATTACTTCCTCGAAATGCATTTTGTGAGAGAAGAGAAAGAATTGATCTTCCAGTGTAATATTTTGGAGTCTCTCACAGGGAACAGCCTAAATCAAGAACTATGCTTCAAGGCTGAGCTTTAAACTGGAAATAAGGGGATATACAACCCCTTTGTAGCGGGGGGGAGAGGTGAAAGATGGAAGAAGGGTTGTGGTCTGCAGGGTATTCTGACCCTCTTCATGTGATAAAACCTAAAAATAGGAAGATAACTATTGACTTGTAAAGCAAGATTCCCCTTGTTTTCACCTAACTTTACAAGTTAGCAGACACTTCTGGTGCAGGTCTGCATATTCCATCCATGACAGCAGCTTACCAGGGTGGTGATGGCACTGTTTGTTGCACTTAGTATGGGACACAAGGTAGGATTTTTGGCACAAGCCCTGAGGTTTGCTTCAGCCAATGGTTTGGAGCATTTTAGGTCAGAAGGGAGAAGGAGGGTTCCTAACCAGAGTAGTATCTTCCTGGATATCACAGATGTTGGGAGGAGGTCTGCATGGACTGACTGGTCAGGCCAATGGAGTAGAGGCAGTATGGTTATGTTCTCCTCACTGTTGTCCAAACCAATAAAAGGGGTTAACTGGACCACAGACATGTAGGAAAATATTAATTAAGGTTCCCAGTAAAGGGTTTCTGTTGTTAACTACTTAAGGTAACACTGATGTGTAAGATAGGAAGCTTCCAGCCTTGGATTAGTCTTGGAAAGCTTTGGGGTTATATGAAGACTGAAGATGCAGCTTGCTCACTCTCTAGCAACTTACTGATGCTTAGCAGAGGTTCTGCTTTTATCAGCTGAGTTTTGGGTTTGCTGCCCAGAAACTCAGGAGCTTGGCAGCCTTACTTGTTTGTTTTTCTTTCAAGTTTGACAAAAAAACATTTGGGATAAGCAGACCTACAACCTGACCCTGAATGTGAGGCTTTTATCTCTGCCTTACGACACTCTTGGCTGTTAGTTTGAGATAGACCCACCCCAGCCATTACAGCTAGAAGATAGTGGCATGGAGTAAAAGTGAGGGGGGGTAGAATGGAACAGATGTATTTACTTGAAATATATGACTTAGTGCTCACAGCCCAAGCTGGCTTGTCTAGTGAATGGCTTGAATTCTCTGTGGAAGCAGCATATGAGTTGGCATATGCACAACATGGAGTGTCTGTGACCTCTAAAGGCACGCAGAACACCCTGCAGTATTTTTATACCGTGTGCTCATCTGATTTGTTTAACTCTACAGTCTAAGCGGCCTCAGTGCCATCTTCACTTAGTGACAGCTGAGCATTCTTTAGGAGCCTGCTCCTAACTCCTGGGGTTTTTGGGGTGAGGGTCGTCCTGAGTTTTGGTAGAGGATTGTGTCTCTGCTTCAAATGCACTGCAGCAGTAATGAGAGATAATGATGGATCACATTTCTCTGAGATGCCCGCAAGGAAAAATAAACAGTGTAGAGGGAAGGACATCAGCAGTGCACTAGCTACTTACCTGAGAAAGGGCTTTGGCAATGGCGCTGCCAGGAACTACAGGAAAGCAAACTGTCCTGCTCAGAGCATGGTCTGAAGATCACTTGAGAGCACAAAGAAATATCCTTCTGGAGTTTAACACTGTGCCAGTTGGTAAGGTGCCAAAAATGAAAATCATTTCCAGGGGCTTGTGCACACTAACTCAGCACCCTCCAGTATTTACTGCATTCACTAGAGTGTGCTCTGTTGCCTGCCTGAAATGAGGAAAGAGAGGGTCCTGCCCTGGGTAAACACACTGCACATCCCTGTGTCAGCTCTCACGTGTTTCTGTGCACCCCTTACTTCTCCTTCTCATCCCCTGCTCTCTCGAGCAGCAATTCAAGTGGCAGTGCCCAGAACGTTGCCCACTCAGCGGCGTGTCAGCCCACATCACAGTGCTCTGCTGCAGGTGAGGTGACAACTTCCCTTACATCAATCGGGGCTTTGTCAGCGAGATCAGACAGGTGGCCCTCTGGTTTCTACAACGTGTGTTTATCCTGTTTCCAGTTTGAGCAAAGAAAAATAGAGGAGGTAATTTTGGTAGGAGTGAAAGGAGAAAATAGCTGATAATTGGCCAGTGAGACGTGAGCTGCTGGGGTTATTCCAAAGCACCAGAGGTTTATTTACAATTACAGCAGCGCAGTTCCTCCTGTGGGGACTGCACTACTGATTCCCAGTGCTTTATGTGTGCTTTTGTAAAAAGAAGAGAGAAGAGGCAGTTTAATTCAAACCAAGCAGAGAGAATATTGGACACAAAATGTGGCTTTTTTTTTTTTTAATGTTAGTTTCTCCATTGAGCCAGAATTGCTGGGGCACTGCTAAGCAGAATTTGGTGTCAGGTGTGTACTCTTTTACAGTCTCCAATGTGTTCTTTCTCCTACCATTTGTGTCCATTCAACAAACTAATGTCCCAAGCAGTCCTATCACACATTGAGAGTAAAAAGAAGTTCAGCTTGTTGCTGGAGAAGTGAGATACTGTGTTTATATCCCTGGGGAGAAATGAGTCAGCTTTTATGATCAGGCTGGGATTTAGAAGTGCTTTGCAATGAAGTATACCTGAGTAACAAAAAAATCAAAAGAAAGCCCAATACTGTATTAATACAACATGCAAAAGAGTGTAAGGTGCAGCACAACTGTTGATTACCGAGTCACAGGATCTCAGCATGATGGCAGTTGTAAGAGACCTCTGGGGATCATCCAGTCCAGCCCCCTGCTAAAGCAGGTTGCCCAGGATCACAGTGTCCAGGTAGGCTTAAAATCTCTCCAGAAAAGGTGACTCCACAGCCTCTCTGGGCAGCCTGCTCCAGGGCTTGGTCACTGTCAAAGTAAAGAAGTTTTTCCTCATGTTCAGGTAGAACCTCCTGGACAGTTTGTGCTCATTGTCCCTTGTCCTGTGACTGGGCACCACTGAGAAGTGCCTGACCCCACTGTCTTGCCCCCAACCCTTTGGCTCTTGCTGCACATCGATCGGATCCCCTCTCAGGCTGCTCTTCTGCAGGCTAAACGGCTCCAGGGCTCTCAGCCTCTGTGTGTTCTTCTTTTTCCCCTATCAAACTCAGTAATTTGGTGATTTTACAAGTTTCTTTTAGGGAAAAAGTTGCCTCTAGCTGTCAGATCAGGAGTAGTTTTGCACAGGTTGGCCAGTGCAGCTATATGCTTGTAAAGGGCCAGGGTATTTGGCTCTTCTCCTCTGCTGTATTCTTCCCCAGCACATATTGAAAAAGGGAAAGGAGTACTTGGAGATCTTGAGAGGGTTTTTTCCTTGCTTGTTTTCAGCTGTGTTTTTTTGGTACTTAGCTCTCCCTGTCTGGCCTGGGTAGTAGCTCTGATTACAGATATTACTCCAAAATTGCTTCAGTGTCTCGGTAGTGTATGCACTGCACGTCAACAACCTCCTGTGCTTTAAGGCTCCTTGAAGGAAAAAAGAGATTCTGCATGCACCGTAGAGAATCAAATTGGGTATTTGCTAGACCTTTGTAAATAGATGGAGAGGAGGAAAACTAAAAGGCAGTAATTCTGCTGATGTTTGTAATTCCTGGAAGCTTTCAAGCAGGACCTGGGTTGTTAGCTGACAATGCCTGGCATCCAATCTGCGGGAGCTGAGTGCCTAAGCTTGCACAGGCCCCATCTTCCTCTTCAGAACTTCAAAGGCATCTGCTTTTCTCAATTAACTGTGTAAGTGACTGAAGCACTTGCTCTCTGAGGACATTTCATTAGACCACTGAAATGAATGCTGAAAATAGCTGTACTTGATATCACTTAATGTGCAGGTTATTCCTTGTTATTTCTCGAGTGACTGTGGCTGTGTGCCACAGTGAGCTGCAGAGAGCCTGTGTGGTTAGGCAGTGGATGGAGTCATCCAGGAGCCTTGCTGTGCACTGTATCACGTGTCTGAATCCAAGCATTTGCTGCGAATCTGAGCCTCTATCTGTTAACTTTGGTGAAAAACTGAGCCCAGGGGACTGAACAAGAAATCTCACTAAATGACTGTGCCTGGGGCTCCGAGGCTAATGGCATAAAATGTGGCAGTGTGTTAGGATCACTTATCTGAAATAATACCTCTAACAATTGATATGTTAAATGAGTTGTCACATACCTTGGGTAGGGTCTGCAGCCTGCTTTTCATTAGAGATGTTATTATATTCCTGTTTGGAACCATCATTGAGGGGGGGAGGGGGAGGGAAGAAAGGATTGAGTAAAACCCTGCTGGGTTCAATTTTCAGGAAAATTAACAAATGCAAACTTAATTAGAGTAATAAAATCGTGGGGGGTGGGGTGTGGTCAATATTGCATGAAAAACATACCCAAGGAGAAGAAGAAAGTAACATTTTGTAGGGATGTGCATTTTTTGTATCCGACTAAGTGTGCTGCTGAAGTCCCTGCATCTTCCTTTGTGACCCTAGAAGTGAATCCAGTGTGGCTCCTTGTCTGAATGCATGGCTTTGGCCTCTGCCCCCTGCCCAGGATAGGAGGAAAATTCAGCTCTTCGTTAAGTTATCTGTGGTTAATCTGCACTGAGGGTTGTTTTGGGATGAAACAGATGGATGTCAGATGACTTCATCAGAGCTTCTCAAATTTAGTTGACAGTGGTCAAGTTGCATCATCCATAGAGTGTCAGCCACCACTGGCTCCATGCAGAGCTAGATACGCACTTGAATCCACCCCTTGTTGTGGTCCTTTGCACATCTGTCAGAACCAGAGCTTTCCACATCACTTATCCTCCTGCTGTATCTCTCCCCTCCTACCCAGTTCTTCCTGCTTCACTCTGCTTTGCTCCTGTGTCCTGACCAGGGCATGGGTCTCTACTGTGAGTTCTGGGTAAGACTTGGAACCAGGAGTCTTTGATGCCCTCAGGAAGGGAAAGACTCATTTGGATCTGTGTGTGGTCACACAATAAACTGTAGGAAGGAAAAGTAAGTTCCTCTCCTGTCCCCAGTCCCAACTCTTGCAAGAGTAAGCCATTATTTTGTTACTTCAGTCATTTCTAGCACAGTTTCTGTGAAGTGGCAGCTCTAGAAGGGGTGTTTTCTAGATGAGCATTGCTGCTTGCTGGAAGTCACTCTGTCATTGAGCCACTGGCTAAGACTACTGGGTTAAAAGAAAGTTTGAATGCTCCAGTCTTTCCAAGGGAAAGGCAGGCAGTGTGCCTGGGATATCTTAAATTCACATCGGTTACAGCCAGGGAGCATTGTACTTCTCAACTGAAAAAGGGATCTCAAATGTCATTAGTGAACAAAAGCCTTTCCTGTTTTCTAAGGCAGGCTTAGGGAGTGCTGGATTTACACAGGTTAAAGCTAGTTCATTTTTGACACAGAATCTCAGCATGGTGAGGCTTGGAAGGGACTCCTCGAGATCATCTAGTCCAACCCCCCTGTTAAAGCAGGGTCACCCACAACAGATTGCCCAGGATGACAATGTCCAGGCGGGTTTGGAACCTCTCTGGGCTTCCTGTTCCAGCGCTCTGTCGGCCTCGCTGCAAACTGGTTTTGGTTGTGTCAGCTTGGATGTTGTAACAAGGTTTATTTAAGTGAGAGACACTTTACTGCTGAATGGTTAAAAAAGAAAGGAACTTCTTGAGAGCAGCCTTTATGGAGTTTTGGAGGAAAAGAAATGACAGTAACTACCGTGACCATCTGTTTTGCACAGGAAATGTTGGGCTGCGAATGTCCTTGCAAAAGCTGAAAAGCCCGTATGGATTTTTCTTCTGCTTCCTTTTTTTTTTTTCAGTAGTTAAAAATGAGCAATTTTAGAATTTTTATTCATTTGGGGGGGGGGGGGGGGGATAGAATTTGAATGCATTGAGCCAGATGTTGTTGTTTTCCCCCGAGAGCCTGCACCGAGGCAGTCTGTGTGTGATGCAGGCTCTGAGAAAATGTGGCTAGCAAATTTTGAGAGCGTGATCTACAGCTCTGAAGACGTCTGATGTCTTGCACATTCCTTAACACTTAGGTAAGTATGGAAATAGCTGCAGACCTGCTATGCTACCTGTGATGAATGAGCTTATTTCTGCAAGCAGATTTTCTGTGTATAATGCACATTTCTGCATCTGTCCACTCCCTCCTTCGGTGTATTCGCTGTGGAAGTAAACCAGGTTTGGTTCCAGAAAGTCTTTTACTCTCTTGAGGCAGTGTCACCACTCTTCCATGTCTCTCTGTCAGCTGGAACAAGTCAAACTTCTGCACTGGTTGGAAACTGCAGATATGATCATGAATGCTTTTAAGTATCTGTGTTCCTCTAACAGCCTGCTGACGTTATTTTAAATAAGGAACATAAACATCTGAGTCATTCTCTTATACTCTGCTGTTCTTCTATAGAAAATGCCCCTGCTCCTGTATTCAAGGCATCAAGCAATACTCATTCACAGGCCACTTGTCTTTTTAATAGCTAAATAAGGATTTCTGAATAAGTACCATGAAACAAATTAGTGCAGGCCATAAATATCTATTGTATTATTACTGATAAAGAAAGAGCCTCGATTTCCACTCTCTGAGTCAATCCTTTCTGTTAGTCAGAAAAGTCTTCTGAGGAGGCTGTGCTAGCAGATTTGCTTGACTTTTCTAATCTTCTGTACCAAACTGACGTGTGGCACTTCTCTGGGAAAGGATTTTAGATCTTACTCTGTGTGCTGGATTAAATAAACATCACAAAGTTTCTTAGTACATTTCAGGAACTTCCTCTGAGTGAACCTTAAATAAATACCAAGACCTACGCTTCTCATTGGATGCCAGAGCTGCTAGATTTAGAAGCAAATTCTCCTACTAGCAGCTGTGTTTGGCAAAGGGTCCCTCAAGCCCTAACCCTTGACTTCTCCCATTTACATTCATGGTGCATCTCCAGGCATTATTCCTCTGAGCAGCACCCACTGTCTCTCTGAAAGCCTTGGGTGAATTGTCCTGCACTGTTCCCTCTGCAGTTCATCTGATTCGGCTTCTTGTTATTGTTCCTTTGTTCCTTGTCACCTGTTGTCCTCTAAAGTCTGTTGCTGTCTTTCCTGAGTGAAGAACTTGCTTGTGAGTGGTCCTGAATTCCCAGTGATTTTTGAGTGGATGAGACCTGTTAAGCAATTGCTGATCAAATACAGCCATTTAGTTTCGATTATGGTAGTGGTGGTTTGCTCACCCTCAGAATTTTGTTTCTGGGGACAGTAAGGCTGGCAGCATTTGTAGGACCCTGCTGAAGCCTGTGGCTATATTCCTAAGCCTGCTTCCTGAGCTAGATTGTACCTTGCCTCTGATTTCTTGTCTTCTATCTGCTATGATAAAGGACCTTGGTGCCATCCATTGAGTAAGATTGCTCATACTTTGGTCTTTAAGGTGGTGCTTAATGTCATCACCCTTGCTGGCTATGTGTTGTTGCTCATGCCATTGTATTAGTTCCTGCTTGGGGTCTGGTGAGTTTATAAGTACCTAGAGAAAGCCATCTTTTTCCAATAAAGCAGGGAGGTGGTGGAGTCACCGTTCCTGGAAGTGTTCAAGAGGGGACTGGACGTGGCACTTGGTGCCATGCTCTAGTCATGAGCTCTGTGGTGACAGGTTGGACTCGATGATCTTTAAGGTCTTTTCCAACCTTGGTGATACTGTGTTACTGTGATCTTTTAATGTGAAGGAGATTTTGGCTGCCATCTTGCTACTAGCTCAGCATTGCTCTCTGGGTGTGTTAGTAAGGAAGACACGTGAGTAGAAAATAGTTTTCCTCTTCTATCCCAGTGAGAGGGCAATTAGTGCATCTCTGCTGGCCACTGCCTTTGAAGCTTGCTGGGTGAAGAGCGTTTCCTCACAGGCTGTCTCCTTGCTCTCTAATCTGTCTAGTTCACAGGCAAATGAAGTTTGCCATCTTTCAGGTTTCCATTCTAGAATGGAAATGAGAGGGAAAAAAACACCATTTAGTAAAAAAAAAATAATGGCTAAAGAGTAGCCTTATTCTTCAGGGAGAAAAATCAAACACCTGCTGACAGCTCTTACCTTAATGATGTTCTTGCTTCTGTCACAACATCAGACACCCCATCATCTGCATTGGCATTTGTAAGACTCTTTAAAGAGATGCACAGGAAAGCAGAGTGTTTTGATGGGTGGTGGTGTTTTTGTCAGTTGGGATCCCTTTCCATAGCCACTGGTTTATTGAAAAGGATCTCCTTTTCCATCTGTCCCCTCTCTGATTAGAGAAGGGTTTGGGAGCAAGAGGCAGCGAAAGGTAGATAAGATCTAAATTTTGCACAAGTCAGAAGTTTCTCTCCTGTATATTAATTAACCTGTGAGAAGTGGTAAATGAATCTAGCCAAGTAATTAATCGTATCAGATGACATTTTAGAAGTCTCAGCTTCCATGTGCCTGTGCTCCTTTCATGTGGCTACCTCAGGTCTCTTGAAGGATTCTGCTGATTGAAGAGCCAGATGCTGCTGTTGCTAAATGCGTAGAAGAGGCATTGAACTGTAATGAATCAAAGAAATGAAGGGGTTTGTAACATACAATTGAACTAAAAGCCACTTAAAAGATACTTGAAAAGGCCATGTGGGTCAAGTTAGCTAATTGTGGATATTACCTTGTGGATTGTATTCCAGATGAATAATAGAGGCACAGGTTTGAATACCTGTGGGAGTGTGCCATGGGAACACAGCGTGTGCTGCTTTCTTACCTCCTGTCTTACACAATTAAAGCTTAGCCTTACATTGGTAAGACAAACTGCACCCCACTCTAGTTCTGTTTCTTCAGGATTCTTTTTGTTTCTTTGTGTTGAACAACACAAAGAAATGGTTTTGTTTGAAGTTGTTGGGTTTTTTTTTATCTTCATGTTTTCAGGAAGCTGGAGACCCCCTCTTAGTTTTGTGCAGGTTCCTTTTGGAAGGTGTTGCAGGTAGATCTTTATGATGTCCAGATCTTTAAAAACCTTTTTGTTTTATGCCTAAATGAAAACAGGTTTAAAGATGCAAGTGTAAATTCTAGCGGTAATTCTGATGAATAAACAAAACCAGTAGGAAAATTGTTGCTTTCTGAAGGAAACCTTTAGTGTTGTGGAAGGAAGCGAAAAAACTGACATTCTGGGGAACCACCAGCAGCTAACTACAGCTAATTTGAACCTTTCTGGCTTCACTATGTTATAATATCCCTTCCTGGTTCTGAGCTGTGGCAGGCTGCTGATGTGTATGTGTCCTTGAAACTCTGAGTTTGTGTCATTTTGGCTGTTGGAATGGGAGGTGGTGGAGTCACCATCACTGGAGGTGTTTAAAAAGAGACTGGATGAGGCACTTGGTGCCATGGTTTAGTTGATTAGATGAGGTTGGGTGATAGGCTGGACTTGGTGATCTTAAAGATCTTTTCCAACCTGGTTAATTCTGTATTCTGTTCTGAGCTGAATGTGTTCTGTAGAATCCTGCAACCAGTTCCAGTAGTTGTTGTCAGTGGTAGCAACTGAATGAGCAGCTCACTATTACAACTTAACTCACCTGTTCACATTAAACTTTGATGAGGTGATCCTTGAAAATCAACCAGTTCTGCTGGACCCCTCTTCTGTCTGGGACTCTTCCAAGCAGAACCCTGAACAGACCAAAGTCTGCTTACCCGACACCTAGGTTATGAACCTGCTTAACTCTTTGTTCCAGCCTCACAGGATGATAAACTACTGGGGGGCACCCAGTTATTCCTACAGCTCTTAGGAATGCATTGAGCTGGGTTTCCAGGAAGAAGGAGTGCTCCTCTCTGTAGCAGGTGGCAGAAGACATTGTGTCCTGACTTTTCTGGTGTTCTAGTTCACACTCTGCCATGTGAGGCTTTGCCACCCACTTCAGCTAGTAAGGTGGAAGAAGTAGCAGTGTTGTCTTCTTTCATAGAATCCTAGAACTGCTTAGGCTGGAAAAGACCTTAGAGATCATCTAATCCAACCTCCCTACCATAGGCAGGGATGCCTCTCAACTAAACCAGCTTACTCAAGACCCAGTCCAGCCTGACCTTTGTCCTGCTCTCAGTGACTGGTAATGCCTCATAAAGAAAGACCTTACACCCTTGTGGTTAAATTTAAGAACCCTCTGTAAAAGCCATTTTGCTAGGACTGAAATCCTTTGGTGTGGAACAAAGCTCATTTGTAGCCTCCTGCATGATCCTGCTCCTGTTCTAAAACTTTGGGCAATATTCCATCTAAGCAGACCACTCCTGGGAGGTGGTAGGTGGTGTTAACACAGTGATTTCCACAAGATAACAAGATCATCTGAACAGTAAGTAATGGGCTGCAAGGACTAGAATCCAAAAGTGGTGCCACAGGCAGTTAGTAGTTGCACATTAAAATTGCAAGGGATTGTGTAATGGATTGGCAGCTAATGCAGGGCTTGAAATTCATTTGGCATTTACATGCATGGTAAATTCCAAATGAGCTCCTAAGAACCCTATAAAGGGGGGGGGAAAAGTGTGTGTGTGTGTGTGTGTGTGTGAACTGCTTGTTTCTCCCTGTAATGTATATCCTCTTAGTTCTAGATTGTAATTTGCCTTTCTATCAATGGGAGGGTTTTAAAATTTCTATAAAGAGGTGATTTACATTCTGAAGTTCAGGCCTTTCCAATCATATCAGAGTCAATGGACCACTGTTATCTTTGCAGCTGAAGCTTGTACATTCTGCCTGAATTCATCTCTCTTTTACTGCCCACGTTTCAGGGAAGCTTGCTTTTATGCAATGAATATTGGTAGATCCCCAAAAACCATAGCCCCAGAATGAAGTAAGTGCCTGCCAGTGGCATGGCAGATCGTGCTCAGGCTGGCACTTTGTGACAGATGTGTAGGTAATGGCCCTAAATCACTGTGTGGATTCACTCTCTTCCATATTTTACTCAACTTCTGAGAAGAGTTAGGCAAATAAATGGAAGTGCAGCTGTCAGGATCAGCAGCAGAGTTGAAGGCATGCACAGAACAGATTCTCCTGGAAATCTTGTGAAATCTCTTCTGCTTAATGGAAGCAGCAGATTTACTTCCGCTATTTGTTGTTCTTGTCTCACTTTCCATAAGAACACAAGTGGCCAAGCTGATTCCCGAGGGGCTTGCTACAGTTTTGAGGCTAGTTCTGTCTCTTTTCCATTAGTCCCAACTCTTTTCAGGCTATTTCATCACTTTGACTCTCTTGGACATGAAATCCTCTAACACTTTACTTAGGGTGTACAAAACCTGTAGTTGTTCAGAAGATCTGGAAGGGTTTAGCTCAGTTCTTTCCTTTTGTGAAAATTACTGCACTCTTCTTAAACTCAGGGCCTTATATAATCTTCTCCCACACCAGCTACAGCTGGCTCTGCTTTAAACCCCTGCTATTTTCTCTCTGTGCCCCGGAGAGGCCAGCTTTGCATATCCCCGGTGTGTGCCTGTCAGTTTGACTAGCTCCCCAGCAATTCCAGTTGTCTCCAGTATTTTATTTTATTTTTTGCATCCAGTTGCTTTTGCTTGTTTTGACTGCAAGCTGCTGGCTCTGGTTTTCCCTGGCTTTGTCGGGAGAGGAGCCAGACCCTCAGAGGGAGGCCTCACTTCACTGCCTTGCCACAACTGCTGTATTGAGTAGTGTCCTTTTGTGACTAGCTTCCATCATCTCCCACATCCCCACAATCTAATCATAAATTCATGTTGTGGTGAAGAGTACCAGCAGCCTTGCAGTGGTTTCATTTCCCTTGCCCCCAGTTTTTGCTCCTGGGTGTTGCAGTTTCTAACAGCCATCCCTGAAGAGGATTAGGAGGCTAGAAGTTTGTCTGTACTTGGGTCCCTCGACCTTTTGTTGTTTAAACCATTCTAGAAAGCATCAAGCATTTCCACCTAGCAGACAGTGGTTTTCCTCTCCCTCCAGACCAGTTATAGCCACCTGTTCAATAGACTAAATTCATCAAGTCAATTTTAATCATGTTCATTGGACTGTGGAGCTGTGCCAGGGTCCTACTAAGCAACAAATGGGTTCAGAGCAGACACAGTGCAGATTCTGTTAGAAAATAGTTCCCTCTGGTGCTGGTTCCTATCAGCTTGCCTGTGAAGGATAAGAAATCATCAACAATTCAGATTACTGGGGAACAAAAGAGCAGAAACTTGGCCTATTTGCATCACAGTGGTACCTCCATTTATTTTGGATTTGTACCAGCGTAAACTAGAGAAGAGTTAGGCACAAAGCCAAATAATCTTTGTATTTCTTAAATAATTAAGCAACTCCACAAGGAGCTAAGCTGGTGAGTGGTTAGCAAATGGTAGTGAAATGATCAGATACTCTTCATTAAAGCCAAGCATTACACCATAACCTGCATCTGCCTGTTCCCAACTCAGGAGATGTTCTGCTAGTTTTAAGGATTCCTGGGA
This sequence comes from Dryobates pubescens, assembly GCF_014839835.1. Taxonomy (NCBI): domain Eukaryota; kingdom Metazoa; phylum Chordata; class Aves; order Piciformes; family Picidae; genus Dryobates; species Dryobates pubescens. Next base: position 14,340,952 of record NC_071637.1, read on the forward strand.
GGAGGAAGGGAGGCAAAAATAATTTGGTTTAAATAGCCTAAGCAAGCAGTAAACATCTCTGGTGCAAGTGTTTTGGGTAAGATTTGGCATACAACACTCTTCTGAAGGTCTAACAATTCACTTCTTGTGATGCTTGTTTGGGCTCCATGGAGGGAATGTGAATTTACAATTCTGAGCAATAAATGGTTTTCTGTGGCGCTGAAGCAGGATCTCATCAGGTATTAACTGGAGTTTATTTAGACAGCATGGGTTTCTGCTTGTAATGACAGAATAAATAGAAGGAAAATTGAAGAACTGAATACTTTGAATAATCAGGTCAAGGTTTTGGGGTTTTTTTTCAGACAGCTGTAGATGTTTGGTGTTGCTGTTCTTCTTTACAGCACCTGTGTTCAGGCAATACCGCTTCACGTTGAGATGTGTTAGAAGTGGGATGTTTCACCAGGTACCTGACACCAATTACTGACAGCATGAAAGCTGCATTTTACCTCATGCTTCATAATTATGTAGTGATAAACCCACTAACACAGACATTCATGGTGATATATGTGACCTACATGACAGCTTATGCAGTGTCTTCTCTGCTTCAATTTTGCCATTGTTCTGCATCAGCACAATTTCCACGAACACAAAGCAATGGGAAAATAAACCCTTCTGTGTCCAGGCTCCATTATGTGTGTGCAGCAAATGCTCAGAAAATCAACCTTGGGTGTTTTGCTTCAGTGTGACAGATGCAGCTCTGGAGTTCCAAACTCAATTTTCAAACTCTGTGGAGTTTCCTCACAGAACTTGTTTCTCCATCCGTGCTTCCAGTCGCAGAAGAATGGAATGGGACATGATGACTCCTGCACTGAGCTAAGTACAGGTCCTTGTAGAAAGTGATCAACATTTCTTACAAAGCAAAAACAAAAAAGTTTTGCTAGTCAGGACTTGAAACTGATGTAGGAAGAAAATGTTTTGGTACCTAACAGTGGGTTGGTCATTTTGCATTTCAGTCGCTGATTCCTCACTTTTACAGGATGAGATGTTCAGGCTGCTGCTAATTATGTACTTGCCATTATGGTAATCAGCAGCTCTCAGTTTTGTTGTTATGACTGCAAAACACTTGGTAACAGGCTAATAATGCATGAAGACTGCAGCTTGCCTTGCTGGCTGGGACTCATCATTCTATCTGTCTGTTTGTCCCATGTGCTGGGTTCCAGCTGTGTGAGGCAGAGGCAGTTTGCACACTGTTTGTGTAGTGCTTCTCACCACCACGTCAGAGACATCACAGCAATACAAATACTGCAGGTACAAACACATAGAATCCACTTCTCTCAGTCAGCAGAGATCCCAGATCCCACTCTGCAGCAGTGTTGTGCTTAATAGGACTTGTTCTCCAGCATAAGACATGTCATTCTCCAAACTTGTGCCTCATCCTGAAAGGATGATCAGTCATTATCATCTGAATCCTTTCTACCCTTCTTCATCTTGCTCAGAACAAAGTTTTTCCCACACCTTAATAGATTTTTCCATCCTCCTTCTCTCCTGCTTTTAGCCTTGAAAACACATGCTGAATATCAGGAACTTAGTATAATGGATGCCTGTAGGGGAGTAGACTATGTAAGAAACTCTCAGCCAACTAAATCACTAAATCCAAATTGAATCTGAACCTTCTCATGAAAGCCAGGCTCTGTTTGCATTGGTTTGGGGAGTAATAATATACTGGGAGCAGAAAAGCAAAGTTCAGAGAAGCAACTTCTGGTAACCTACTTGGCTATACATGGAGACAGAGCTTGGACATCTGTTGATTCTGGTTTAGGAAGATTTGTAGCACAGTAAATACTCTGCTGGCTCCTCAGTGGAACTTTTTAACCTACCATTTCTACCCTAGGTTTTTTCTTTGGTGGAGGCTGGTTTGAAGTCTTGGTAGTTATGCATAAAACTTGGGGAATCAAACACAGCTTTTTCTCTAGATGTATGTTTTCTGTCACATAACTTCAACTGCAGGAAGATGCTGTGCAGGACTCAGGTTACCTTAACACTGTTTTTCAGACACAGGACCCATTAAAATGAGTTTATTTCTCCACCCTGAATGCCTTAGGCTGTGCTGCACTCTTCCAAAGCCTAAATAGGCTCCCACATTTGTACTTTGGTGGGAGATCTTTTTATTAACTGACTCAGGAGTAACACAAGAAGAAGTAAGGAGTATGTGTGTAACAAAGGAATTCTTTAACTACCTGCAGACATTTTGGGGAATATCCATCAGAAAAAAAACAGTAAAATTGTAACATCCAGGATCCTGGGCCTCTGGTGGCCTTCAAACCTAGGGTAAATGCTCTGTTTGCTTTTCCATAGCTGGGCTCTTGCATTTATTTTCGTGGTCTCACCTTTTGGTTAGGGAATTTCTCCCTGTGCTTGGATGTTTTTACCATTGTGCTGCAGCTGGGGAAATTGCCAGCTCTCACTTCCCATCCTCCATAATTTCTCTGCTATTGGCTGTTCACTGTTGGTAGCTCTAAGAATAGATGAGTAGAAATGTCATTCATTGTTCACCACTGTAGACTGCTGTCTTAGGCCTTCAATCTCTTATTTTTAATGGCTGCAAAATAGGTTCTTTCAGAGACAAAAGAGGTTTTGAAATGTCTCTTCTGTGCCATTTCACAGGAAAGGTTCTGATGCAGGGTTAAGGCTCTTGAAACAGAATGGGATTTATCAGACAGGAAGGTTGTGATGAAGGTCTCTACACTTGTCCTTGGTGAACTTCATGAGGTTCTTCTCCCCCAGCTCTCTGGCCTGCCCAGGTCTCATTGAATGGCACCACAGCCAGGTGGGTTGTCAGCCACTCCTCCCAGTTTTGTGTCATCAGCAAACTTGCTGACATCCAAACCAAACTGAATGCAGTTTTCATTGTCTCTAAATCAGCAAAGCTTTTTTGTGTGTGTGTGTATCTGGGTGATGTCAGGTATTTCTGAACTGTAATATTTTAGTAGGGTGAAGATCATGGTCCAAAAATCCTCTTCAACCTACGTGACACTAAAATGAAATAAACAGAGAAATCCTGATACTGCTGGAGCATATTTAGGCTTAAGAGGAGTCACTGTTGGGTATTCTTTGATGCATTCAGAAGAAGAAAGTTTGTTGGTTCTTTTTGGGGGAAAGCATAGTTGGCATGCATAAATATGAGTGCAAATATTCAGCTTTCAGAGAGTGTCTCTGTGCAGCAGGCAGGCTTTCCTCTTCTGTGCTGTTTTGCACTAGCTGGAAAGACTGACATGTGACTTAATGGTGGAAGAGAGCCCTTTATGTTCTGGAAATTGCCTTGGACCTTCTTGTTGTTCTTCCTGATGCTTATCTTGCTACAGAATATGTTTCTCTTCACCTCGTTTTAATACGTGGCTGGGTTGCTCACACAGCTGTATGAGCAGTGTGGCCTTAAGTGGCAGCACAACAGACACTGGCAGCAACTTGACTCTTCTTTGCAATTCCTTGTGTATTTCTTGTCACTTGAAGTAGAAGGATGATTATTCAGTGCTTAATTTCTAGGAGGAGAAGTGCTGCTTTAGCTGTGGAAGCTTTGGAATCCAAATAAAGAATATTTCAATGTGATTATTTAGCAGGGCCTGTTGTGACAGGACAAGGGGTGATGGTTTGAAGCTAAAAGAGGCAGATTCAGACTGGAGAGAAGGAAGAATGTTATTGAGTTATTTTTTTCCAGTGAGGGTGGGGAAACACTAGCTTAGGTTGCCCAGAAAGGTGGTAGATGCCACATCCCTGTAACTGTTCCAGATTGAGTTGGACCAGCCTCTGAGCACCCTGCTCTAGTTGACTATGTCCCTGCTCACTGCAGGGGGGTTGGACTAGATGACCTTGAAAGGTCCCTTCCAACCCAAACCATCATGTGATTCTGTGTTCGTGGATGTCAAGGTTTTCAGGTAGCTTCTTCATGTTTTCCCAGGGTGTACATCTGTGCTTACTCCCAGAGACAGAAGAGAGAAAACTTTTAGATCTGAATGAAGCTGTTCTGTGGTACAGCAAAGCCTGTTCTCTCCTTGTGCTGAATGTGTTTCTCACTCTGCTCAAGCCTGTCATATCATAGAATCAATAAGGTTGGAAAAGACCTCAAAGATCATCAAGTCCAAACCTGTCACCCAGCACCTCATGACTACTAAGCTTCAAGTGCCACATCCAATCCCCTCTTGAACACCTCCAGGGATGGTGACTCCACCACCTCCCTGGGCAGCACATTCCAACAGCTAACAACTCTCTGTGTGAAGAACTCTCTCCTCACCTTGTGCCTAAACTTCCCCTGGTGCAGCCTGATTTCAGTCAGTCACAAACAGAAGTGCCTTCCTGAAATGAGCACTTGTCAAATTTCCCTTCAGAACTGGTCAGTTCTGATTCATCCAGGCTCCTTATGAATGCTGAGATCTGAACTCAGGTTAATAGTGAGAATAAAAGTGCTCGTGTGGCCATCCCCTCTGACAATTCCTTGCCTGGATAGTTTCTCAAAGGCTTCTTCATGTGACACAGATAGCTTGGTTGAAGTGTTCCTAGGGTGCTGCTTTAGTGGGGTATCTCCCCAAGATCACTGTTGGCAAGTTTGCTGTGTGCTGTTACAGAACCAGCTCCATGGAACCTGTCAGGTTTGACTTGCCTTTCGTGGTCAGATGTAATTAGTATGCTTCACAGATCTGTCACGGGCAAATAAATGCTTAAATGAGAACACTTTGCTTCATGGGCTGAAAGAGCCTAAATTTGTATGTCAAGCCTGGCATATGCTTCTTTGTAGGGGGGTCATAAAGTCTGCAGGCTGGAACATGAGGCCATGTTCAGTCGCTGGCCCTACAGCCATCCACTAATCATTCTTTCCAGTTATAAAACAGCATGCTCATGCCTGCTGCACCAATACGTTGTGAGGATTAACTGTGAGCACTTCTTGAGATGCACTGCATGTGCACACAGCAGGATCCTCCCTCTCCAAGCTGGCCCAGCTCTGGGGTACACAATGCATTTGCTAGGAGAGAGATCAGTGTTCAGTGGTGAAACAGCTCAGTGGACAATGTTGAGTCGAGAAATCCTCACCGTGGTGGTCTCCCAGATTTGAGCTCCAGCCTGGCTATTGCTTTAGTTCTCCTCACCGCTCCTCATCTGTTCTCTGTATCTCTAGGTGGTGGACAGAGTAGTAAAGGGCAATGGGATGTTTAATTCCCCATTTTACCTTAACTGAAATGAAGAATTCTGCCTCAGGCTTTTCCTGCAAACCTAGCAGGTCGCTATGGATTAAGCTGCTTAATCAATCCAGACAAACCATTCCATGCTGCTTCGTAGTGGTCAATACCTCCAGTCACTTGCCATTTCAGCAGCTCCGAGACTAACGATCCTTCCTTCTGCAGACAGAGATGTGCCAGAAAGCAAAAGCTGCTAAATAGCCACTGTAGACCAAGCTATAAACTCTTTTTGCCTTCATCCTTTCCCACGATCGTAAGCTGGTAGCGTAGCAACTGATGAAGCTGCTTGAACTTGAGTTGACCTCAAATTACATGTTTCACGCTTTATTTTATGTGTTTATTTCTGCCTTTCTACTTTTTTGGGGGGTTGGTTGTTTTTTTTGATGCTTGTGGAGTTTACATTCCCAGCCCCTCTGGGAGATTAGCAGCTTGTTTGTGCAGGAAGCTGAAGCAGATTTGGTAGCACATGATATATGAGCTGAAGTAGTCCGTGGACTTAGAAACACGAGAGAGGGCTAAAGCTGGCCCTGAGCACTGAGTGGTGAAGGGGGCCTTCCTTTAGGGAGGATGTGGATCCATTGTCTACATCTTTGTACAGACTTGGTGGAGCGTGGGGAAGAAGAGCTTCCCCCATGACTCACATTTTAAATTGGCTGTTAAAGGAAGTGATGTAAGAGTACAAGTGCACAGATGTATAAATGCACAGATGTAGTCACCCTGGGATTTCTTACATGGGGGAAAGAGAAAACAGACAGGTTCAGGAGTAACCTGTAAGTTGAATGACTTGTATATGCACTCTTGCAGCAGTTTCTAGTGGAGAGGTCAGTGTGTTTTTACCAGTCTCTGGAAAGCTCTGGTGTTTTCAAGCCCCTCACTGAAGGAGGGATTGATGCTCAGTGCTCATACTTGGTGATGCTATTGCAGTTGCTGTATTCAGATGTGTTCTGTAACCAGTTGTGTTCTTATATTAAATCCTAGCTTGATTTTCGTAATGTGGCTTGAGTTGGAAGGAACCTTAAAGATCTAGTTCCAAATCCCTGGCATGAGCAGGGACACTTTCCACTAGAGCAGGTGACTCAAGGCCTCAGCCAGTCTGGTCTTAAACAATCCCACGGATGAGGCATCCACAACTTCTCTGACAACCTGTTCCAGTGTCTCACCACTCTCATAGTAAAGAGTTTCTTCCTACTGTCCAATCTAAATCTGCCTTGCTCCAGTTTAAATCCATTCCCCCTTGTCCTATCACACAGCCTTATAAAAAGTCCCTCTCCAGGTTTCCTGTAGTCCCCTTTCAGGTAGTGGAAGGTGCTATAAGGTCTCCTTGGAGTCATTTCTTCTCCATGCTGAACTTCTACAGCCTGTCCTCATAGGAGAGGTGCTCCAGCCCTCTGCCCATCTTTGTGGCCCTCCTTTGGAACCTCTCTGGACCTTCTTCATAGGTCATTTCAGGACTAATATGAAAGGTTGGTCTACACAGCTCTGATAGGTCTCTCACTGAAAGCAAGTTCCAAGAAATTAGGGCAGTAGAAAAAAAATGATAATTACTAATTGTTCTGTGAGGAAAACACACCAAGGATGAGTTTGAACCAGGACTTGGTTCAAGCATACTGGACAGGCTCCTGGAGGAGCCAAATGGGGCAGTTAGGTGCTGGACTGAGTCATGTTCTTTTTATTTTAACTGATTTTTGGTCAAATGAAAACTGAACCTTTTTTCCTGTGTGACACAGGCTCAACAGAAGGAGCTAAAATGCTCCAGCCTCAGAACAGTCTTAGCAAGAGAATGAAATTCCTTTATTATTTTTTTTTGACAAGCACTTTAAGTACTGAATTATTAAATCAAAGGGCATCACTGTCACCAGTGCGTGCCCTGGCTTCATTTATAAAAGGAAAGTGAGTTGTGCTCATCTTTTCCTGAGAAAAGCATCATCGTTTATCCTCACGTGGTGGTTTTAGACTGCAGCACCTGAGCTCTGCTGCCCTGAATGAGGGCAGTCAGAGAACACTCCAAGAGCATACAAGCCCTCAGTATTATTTCTTGCTGAGTACCTCTCTGCACCGCTTGTTTTGTGACTTCCACCTTAAACAGACCGACTGGTCTGATACCTCTCTGTGCTTCACATTGAAGGGCAGGTGCTGAGAAAATACAAGGAAGGAGGGAAAATAAGTTTTGCTTGAATTTTAATAGCAGCTAAGGAAGGGGAGAGATCAGGGAGCAGTTCATTTTACCTGTCCTGTGCATGTACATTGAGGTGAGCTCATTTCCTTCTGTTAAATATGAAGGGAATCTGAGACCAGTAGTAGAGGCTTGAACACAGAGAGGCTACACAGTAAAAGAGTATTTATAATCAGCTTGTAAATGCTTAACTTCTTAATGCAGACAAGTCTTCAAGTTGAGTCTCTCCTGGTTCATGGAGGATCTCTGTGAATGGAATGACATTCCATAAGAGTCTCATTCCATAAGCAACAAGCAGCATACTGCTGCTGTTGTTTCTGATGCCATTTGGTAGCCATTTTGCAGTTGGAAAACTCAGAGGATCACAGGCACTTTAAAGAAATGAGAGTTAACTGTCCATAATGCCCTACCCTGGGGAATTTGTCATTTGTAGAGGTTACCTGTAGAGGCTGGCAGTGCACTGTTCTTGTCTGTGGGAAGCACTCTCGGTGCACAAGACTTACAGATGTGTTTTGCTGCAGTGGTGGAGATCCCTATATACCAGTCCTGAGCCATTAAAGAGCAATGGGAGGGTCCATGGACACCTTTTTTTCCCTCTTTCACAGTGTAAGTGATGACTTAAAGAAAGAGAAGCATTCAGTTCTAATCTATGTGAGTTCTTGTAATAAGCTTTACAATTAGAGCAGAGAGTCTTCCATCTAATTCACTTAATTTACGCTGGGAAATGAGATACTGTTCAACTAATCCAATGATATTTTCTTCTTTATTAGAGAAGGAAAGCATTCTGTGGAGCTCTGGTGGGATTCAGCCTAAGCTTCTGAGACACAGAGTGAAATGCTAATGGAGTAGTATGCTTCTGTAATTCCCAGTTGGAATCTCTGCCCCTCTCCTCTAACCTATAGCACAATTAGGAGGGGCACTGGGCCTGGTCCAGCACTTTCCGGTCGCAGTGTGACCTGGTAGGTTTTTGTTTGATAAGGTGGCACTAGTACAGATGGAACTTCCTTCAGCCAGACTTTGTTCCAGCTGTCTTGCATGGTGACTGCAGTGCTTTTATGAAGTGGTTAAGAGGTTTTCTGCTGCTCTACAGTAACTGCTGTAAGCATTACTGCGTTCTTCTCTTTAAACCTAGGCAGCCCTGTTGCTTAATTTAGAACATAAGTATTCAAATCACCAAGGAGCATTTCCACTGCTTCTTAGGGGAGAAACCCAGACAATATGTATTTGTCATCTCATTGAGCTGCAGCAAGTTCTCCCTTTGCATGTATGTACTGCACCAAAGTTACTTACCCCCTGTGGTAGTAAATTTTGCTTTAGGAAGAAGCATCAGATGGAAAGTACTGCCATTGTCCCATTGATCCATGGGACAATATAGCAGTGTCTAAATGCAGCCCCTACTTACTGCTCTAATGTCCTAGCTTTTTAGCTAAACAACCCACCTGCCACAAGCTCTAAAGGTAAATTTCCCTTTGTGACTGTCAGTCTTTGATTAGGAAGCACGTAAGTGTCCTGTGCCAGATGGATCCTGAGGATGAATGTGGTGTTGGTCTCAACAGGGGCCAGAAGGTACCTTCATATCCACAGGGCTGCATCACATAGTGTAGGGATGCTCACAGGGGATAAGAGGTTAAACTTTGCCCTCTAAGGATGATGTTTGCCTGCTGGGACTGCTCTGTTTTGTAATGGGATATAAAGCCAACAGTAAAGGCTTTTGCACCTGTAGAATTTATAGACCTATGAAATCACTGCCCCTTAGTCTATAGGCTGTTGAAAGGCTGAATCTTCCTCTCCTCTCACATTCCTGGATTTTGCCTTTAATTAAATATTCAAAATTGTTGATTTCAGAAGTGGTTTGGGACACACTTGTTTGGGAGCAGACAGACTGTATCACTCACTGGGGCAATTTACCCATCCAGGTGAATTAATGAATCACTTTATTAATGCTGCTGGCGCACTCTTCCAACACAGCTGACATGTGCCACTGCTGTCAGCCTGTTCCATTCTGTGAGACTGATCTAAATGTCTCCTAGACAAAACAAACCAAACCAAAAAAAGCTGTTAGTGCAGTGTCAGCACAGTGAAAGGGTTTCATGCTACACAGTGTGAAATCCTTGTGCCATTTCTTTGTTCAGCAAATGGAACTGGAAGTTTGGACAATCACTGGAAAATAAAATTCAGCTGCTGTGTTTATTTCAGTAGCAGGAAGTGTGCTAACAAGCAAGGCCAATGTAAAAAGTGTCATTCAGAGCCCATCCTGCTTATTGCTGTGGTGTAAAAGCAGAAGGGGTACTCTTGGGTGCTGCTCGGACAGTCAAGTGGATCTCTCACAGCCAGCAAAAGGATGTGCAAAACAGCTGTGCAGAGGAGAAAGATCCTGCCTAAAGGGTGAGGGGCAAAAAATATCAGAGCAAAGGCATTTTGACATGATTCTATTTTTACCCCTGTAACAGCTGGGTCTGCCTTCTTAAATGCACATGCAAGAGAAGCTTGAAATTAGGTTTCCTTGCTTTCCAGTCCCATTCTCACCCTTTTGGCAAGCACTGGCCACAGCTGCTTGTTTGGGATGCTGTGAGTAAAGCTTCACAGTTTCCATTAGTGGAGGAATAACCAGTATCATGTTGGAAAACACAGATCCTGCTTGTCAGGCAAATGTCTTCTAATAGCCTACCTCTTCAAACCACAAAACCCAGCAGTGTGGACAGTAGGACTAGCGAGATGACTGTCCCCTTGTACTCGGCACTGGTGGGGCTGTATTTGGTTCTGTTTGGGGAGCCTCACTCCAAGAAGGACATTTTGGTGCTGGTCCAGAGAAGTGTGATGAAGCTAATGAAGGGTCTGGAGAACAGAGGAGCATTGAGGGAACTGGAGTTGTTTAGGCTGAGGTGAGACCTTCTGCCCCTCTACAAGCCCCTGAAACAAGATTGCAGAGTGTTGGTCTCTTCTCACAAGTCACAACAGGTAGGACAAGAGGAGATGACCTCAAGTTTTAAGTTTGGCATTAGAAAAAATTCTCTACCAAAAGGGTTATCAAAGACTGGAACAGGCTGCCCAGGGAAGTGGTTGAATCACTATCCCTGCATGTATTTAAAAGCTGTCTAGATATGGTGTTCACGGATATGGTGTAGGAGTGGCCCTGGCAGAGTGAGATAATGGCTGGACTTGATGATCTCAGGTGTCTTTTCCAACCATGGTGATTCTGTGATCCTTCTGAGCGTATTTTAGATTCTGTGCTCTGTCATACACATGAGAGAGCAGAACAGGGCTGCCTGTGTGTGTGGCAGCTGTCCTGCTGCTCTGAGGCCCGGCTGCATGGGGGTATGCACAGGAAAAGTTTTGGAGGGACATCAAGTGTCATCAAGCAGTGTGAAGGGCGCAGGCTGGATGGCCCAGCTAGATACAAACCTGTTTTCCTCCTCTATTAGGTGTGTCTGTTAAAGGACTTTGCTAGCTCCTCTTCTCTGGTCTTTTTTCTGCTTCTTTTCAAACCTAAGCTGAGTTTATTTTGGTGTTTGAGAGCAGTTTCGTGTGCTGGCATGACTGTTCAGTAACAGACCAAGGGTACAGGCTAGCCCTTCAGAACCAGGATCATTCAGCTCTGCAGTCCATGGTGTTCTGTGGCACTGGGGGCTCCTTTTGTCTACAACCATCTGTAGGCCATCACATCCAAAGGGGAGTTCATGGTCACCTTGGCTGTACAGGTTATCAGATGGACTTGCTATGAACAAGGAAGGAATTTAAAACAAAAAGCCTCTCAAACCCCACAAAACAAAATCCAAAACTTGTACTCATATAAAATCTGTAGTTTGAGGTTTATCCAGATGTTTGAAGATTACATCTTCCATAGTGCCTCTTTCTTCAGGATTGTTTCTCAGGGAATAGTGATAACAGTTGTTGGGGAATATTCTCTAATTTTTCAGTCTTCCCAAGCTGCAGCTGAAGGATTTGTGAAGCCCATTTTGGTTCCATCATCCAGCAATTGCCTGGAATTGCCTTGCTTAGAAAACCATAGTTTCCCAGTAGTGGAAACCCTCAGAAACCATTGCCAGAGAGTAAAACACATGTTTCTTCAGAATAGTTGGAAAGTATAGTGCTCACAGCACCCAGCCTGTCAGTGTTCATGGAGCATTTGGACAAAACTCAGTGATGCTGTATTTACTCTGTTTTGGTCCTTCAGGTTAGTTTTGTTTCTCACATTCTTTGCACTACTGAACTCTCTCTCATTGTGAAGACCTGAAAGTGTTTGATGTTCTCAGCTATAGACCACAGCTGTATTTCCTCTTCTCATAGGAGAGGAAAGGCAGAGCCCAAATTCCCTTTTCTGCACAACTGCAGCTACAACTAAATCTGTTTGTGTTCAATGACTCCCTTGTGTTGAGCTTGTACTGCACAGGTCTTTTATTTCACTGAAAGAGAGCATCCAGGAACTACATTCTTGTGTCCTTCCTGAGTCTGGGATTCAGACTAGATATTATTCCAGTTGCACCAGTCCAGTTCCAGATGTCCTTGTTGCTGGGGAGCCTGTGGCTTTCTTCTCATATGTAGAGGAGGAGTGATAATGGCTGAAAGGGAGTAGCAGGCTAGAGAAAGCTTGCAACATAAAATACTGTCTGGATCCAATGAGGCTTAAAATGTGTCTGATCACAATTACACATGTACAAGGCTGATTTGTCACCATGTCTATTTAATCAAGATCACAGAGAGATTTTTAATTGCAAGAGTGAGCTCCTAACATCAGGCTGGTCATCTGTAACTGACCAGTGCATTTAGTTGCAAAGGGCAAAACCTGCTCCTTATTTAGGTGCTGGTTTTGCTAAATACTGGGTAACTTGTTCAGATCACTTGTAGTAAAGACCAAATAATTCTGCTTGTCTAGTTGGGGCCAATAGGAAAGAGCCTGCTCTTTCCAGTGAGGTGGGATTGAGCCTTCACTAACTGCTGCATCAGCTGCATGTCTTAGTTTCTTACATTTGGAAAAGGGAAGCAACAGCTTGAACACTTGATTCTCTAATATTCTTTAAGGGGGAATGGGACAACCACCATCACTTGTTTGCTGGGCAAAGGAGGTTCAGATCTGACCTAAAATAAAGAAGATAGTGCTGCTGGGTGTCATCTTAACTCAATCAGTTTGGCAGTAGCAGGTTCTAAATTTGCTAGATGAGACTTTCATGTCCGTTCAGCAGGACAAACTGGTCTATTAATTAAGCTCAGTCCCATATATCTCTTCTACCTTGCAATCAAATCCCAAAGTAACCTGCATCACATTGCTGTTGAAGTCTCCAGCCTCAGAGAAAGGAGTTTAATATTTCATTCATCTTGTGTTCTAGCTCTGATGTGTCTTGTAAGATGTCATCTCTGCTTTGGGAATAAAGATTGCGAAGTCTATCTTTTAATTGTCTTGCACCAAGAAACAAGTGAATAAACTATTTATGAGTTACCACAATTTGATTTTTAATGAAAATGTGTCTGCAAACCACTTTCTGAGACCACATTTCTTGGAGACATAGCCTTCCAGAGTCAAAACATAACCAGCCTGACATTTCATATCAGGAAGAGATCCTGGCAGGAGTGAGAAGAAAGGAGTAAAATAAAAGCAGAAACAAACTCATGTGACAGAGGATTTTATCCTGTTGAATACCTGCTGTAGTTACAATTCAGGTTGCTTTTTTCCATTGGTACAGGGCACAACTCTGCAGTCAGTATCTAGGAGATAAGGTCACATTTCAGTTGATCATTTCATAGGATAGTAGCTTATGTGCATTTGTTTCTCTTCACTTACCTTCACTTGTTAACCTGCAACTCTCCAGAGGCAAAAGTCCCATCTTCCTCCCATTGTGTAGTGCTCAAACTCCTTTCTTCCACATTTCTGTGGGTCCTGGATTCTTCCAGTTCTCTAGGTTTTTGTAATGTATAATATTTTATGTGTGTGTGTGTGTGTGTATATATATATACACACACACAAATAAAATGATGAAGCAAGGTCTTCCTGGAGCCTTTTTGTTTTCATCCTGAACAGCCCCAATTCTTTCAGCCTGGCTTCATGGGAGAGGGCTCCAGCCCTCTGATCATCTTCATGGCCTCCTCTGGACCCCCTCCAGCAGGTTCATGTCTCTCTGGTGTTGGGGGCCCCAGAGCTGGACATGGTACTCCATGTGAGGTCTCAGCAGAGCAGAGTGGCAGAATCCCCTCTCTCCATCTCTGGCCATGCTGCTTTTGATGCATCCCAGGATGCCATTGGCCTTCTGGGTGGCAAGTGCCCATTGCTGGCTATCATGTCCAGCTTCTCACCCACCAGCACCCCCAAGTCCTTCTCTGCAGGGATAAATTCTTCTCAGTAAGAGAGTAGCTTCTTAGCAAACATTTGGCAAGTGACAGGAGAAACTGCCTGTGTTACCAAGCTGTTGGGACAGCCTTGCTTTACAGGTACATGATAGAAATTGTATCCTTTTGATAAAATTATCTCAAGCTTCTCATGATTTCTTTTTTTTTGTCTACAGAACCCCCAACTCCTATTGCCCCTCCTGAGCTGCTGGCCGTCGGAGCTACGTACCTGTGGATCAAACCCAACGCCAACTCCATCATTGGGGATGGGCCCATCATACTGAAGGAGGTGGAGTACAGGACCACCACTGGGAACTGGGCAGAAACACACATTGTGGACTCTCCTAATTACAAACTGTGGCATTTGGATCCTGATGTGGAGTATGAGATCAGAGTGCTGCTCACTCGCCCTGGAGAAGGAGGCACGGGACCCCCTGGACCACCGCTCACAACAAGGACGAAATGTGCAGGTAGGGTTTCTGCTGCTTAAGGATGCAGCACAGATCCTTGGGGTCTTTTATTAACACATCAACAAATGGTCCTCCACACAGCCTTAGAGATGTGCTTCATGAGGTCTGAACAATGCTATGAATGTTGTTATATCCTGGGATGTTTCACTTCTTATTCCATAGACATAGAATTGTCAGTGTTGGTAGGGACCTCAAGAATCATCTAGTTCCAACCCCCCTGCCATGAGCAGGGACACCTCACACTAGAGCAGGTTGCTCACAGCCACATCCAGCCTGACCTTTAAAACCTTCAGGGATGAGTCTTCCACCACGTCCCTGGGCAGCACATTCCAATGACTAACAACTCTCTCAGTGAAGAACTTTCTCCTCACCTCCAGCCTAAACCTCCCCTGGCACAGCTTGAGACTGTGGCCTCTTGTTCTGGTGCTGGTTGCCTGGGAGAACAGACCAACCCCCTCCTGTCTACAACCACCCTTCAGGTAGTTGTAGAGAGCAATAAGGTCTCCCCTGAGCCTCCTCTTCTCCAGGCTAAACAATCCCAGCTCCCTCAACCTCTCCTCGTAGGGCTTGTGCTCGAGGCCTCTCCCCAGCCTCATTGCCCTTCTCTGGACCCGTTCAAGTGTCTCAATATCCTTCTTAAACTGAGGGGCCCAGCCTTACATCAGAGCAAAAGCATGACCAGAAGTGTTGAGCTTAGAAGGTCGTTGCACCCTAGCACAGCTCAGATCAAGATCATTCCTGGTTTGTTTAGGTTTTGATCAGTGGATGGAAGTTGCCTATGTGGACTTTAAATAGTTTTTCATAAAAACAGATTAAGAGAAGCCTCACTCTAAATGAGCACAAAGAAGTTTTATTAAACTGGGTAACAGCTTATCTAAATTTCTCTAAGCAGCACGTTCCCAGGCATCTGTTATCCCACTGGAGACACTTTTGGTTTGCTACAGGGCTTCATTTCTATCTGATCTTTAGAAATGATGCTGAAAATGAAGTCCCAGCTTACTTCTTTCCAGGAAAAGCCAACTGCCAGAAAATGTGGCAAACCCTGCCTTGTAAATGAATGATTTTGTGTGTGTGTGTGGTTGGTGTGGATTTTGTGGTTTGGTTTTGTTTGTTTTTCAGAGGCTGTGATAGGTCATGACTTGGGACTGGAGAAGATTAAATGACTTTGAGGCATAAAGCAGTAAACTGTCAGTCAGAGGGAAGAGTTGCTCAGCAGGGAATGGGGAAAGAGAAACACTGCTAAAGGTTAAGACCAGACACAGGGCTGAAGGGTGGTTAAAAGGAAAGAAGATATAAAATAGGAGTTTTCACTCCCAGAATAATACATTGGAGGTGATAACAGGATCAGAACAGTATGTTTGGATGCAGTTCCCAGCAGAGCCTGGAAGTTCAGTCCTACTCTTCTGAGTGTGGTTGTGGTTGTGTTTTGTTTTCCAGCCATCCTCAATAGTTAAATAGAGCTCTTTAAAATCCTTGTTTCATGGGCTTCATCCAAAAGAGTGTGCTCTGGAACACTGCTTTTTGGGAAGCTTGGGGCTTGTTGTTTTCCTGTGCTTATTTGCTATTGCCCTGCAGCTTTATTTCCAGTTGCCACAGAAAGGGAGCAGAGGGGGAAATGTTTTTTCCCTCTGTATGGGAAAGAGAAGGGAAGACCTTGCAAATGAGGCCATCACTGTGTGTGGGACTCTGAAAGCTGTTTGCCTTCTGGTGAGACAAACTTGCTTGAAAAGTAAAGCCAAAAAGTGACACTTAAATGGTCATTAATAGAGGGACAGAGGTCAGATTTTCTTCAATATTTAGACCTGGCTACAATACTATCTGGAAGAGCTATCATGGACAGCAGATTCTCTGCCTTTTTGGCTGATGACAGCAGGTGACCCCTAAGATAAGGAGGGTTTTGTGAGGCTTGGAAGCAGGAAGTTTTCTCCAGTTGACAGGAGAGTTGCTTATCAAGGAGTGTGTGTGGGGGGAAGGCAGCCTGAGAACCTCCATGCTCTCCTTCACTCCCCAAAAGGTGTGGCAGTGATACTTCATAGAATGAGCTTATGATAATAGGTTTGCCCTGATGTGAAACAATTCCCAGGGACCACATGTAACTTATCACTCAAGATAAGCTGCTGGAGAGGAGGTTATTCAGCAGGAAGATGAGATTTAGGTCCTGGAGAAAGGAGCAGTTGTCAGAATCAATACTCAATTTTTGTGGTTGGCCTAGGGAAATAAAAGTTAGTCTGGAATGCTTTGGCTGAATTCAATAGTCCTTTTTAAAACAGTCAGGATAAAGTAGCTGATATAAATGCAAATCATCTGTATGTGCAGATTTTGATATGGTCTTGCAAAGTAGCTGGAAACCCTTTTCCTGTAGTTACTATTGAAAGGTCCTTTGTTGCCATGGAATGCTAGCAAGTCTAGGAACAACCAGCAGCTTTTGCCAGTATTATTTTTGTTGGTTTAAGACAATCTTTCAGTATGTTATAGCCATGGTTTTTGTCTGTTACAAATAGCTAGAGAAAGGAGACAGCTATGTACTTTGTGAAGTGCACTAACTGAACAGCCAGCAGGATACTTGGTGTGCTGAGTTGTTACCACAGGTTCAGGAATACTTCTTTCTGGTTGAATGTGAAGGGGACAGCTCCTGTGAATAGGAAATGCTCACATGGCACTGGGAAAAGAAGTTTCAGTGGTGCTGTAGTGCTGCCCTTCCCTCCCTCCTCCCTCCCAAACTTACCTGAAGAAACCCATTTAAAAAACCCCCACCTGATCTAAGAGTCAAAGCACTACACAAATGGCCTGTCAAGTGATCTGAAAGAGAGCTCTGTGTAGGTAGCATTAGAATCACTGAATCACAGACTAATTTACCTTGGACTTATGTTAAGCCTTGTCCTGAAACATCCATTCATTACCCTATTAACATTAGTTAAACTTTAACTCTCAGCTAAACTGTCTCCTGCAACTTTAAGAGTAGATAATGGGGGAAATAGGTGCTTCTTGAGCAAGCTTGTCTACTTTTGGAGAGCACTTCCTACAGAATATCAGCAGTGCAGGAAAACCTTCCCTGGGTTTGTTGTGTTTCTTACTGGTACCAGCTGTAGGGAATGTTCTGGGCTTATTACTGTCTACAACTACCTGAAGGGAGGCTGCAGACAGGTGGGGATTGGTCTCTTCTCCCAGGCAACCAGCACCAGAACAAGAGGACACAGTCTCAAGCTGTGCCAGGGGAGGTTTAGGCTGCATGTTAGGAAGAAGTTCTTCATAGAAAGAGAGATTGCCCATTGGAATGTGCTGCCCAGAGAGGTGGTAGAGTCACCATCCCTGGAGGTGTTTAAGAGGGGACTGGATGAGGCACTTGGTGCCATGGTTGAGTTGATTAGATGGTGTTGGGTGATAGGTTGAACTTAATGATCTCAAAGGTCTTTTCCAACCTGGCTAATTCTATTCTTGCTCAGCTGGAATGAGATCAGCCTCTGCAGTGTGTGTTCTGCTGGTGATTGGTTTCTTCTCTTGCTAAATTTTCTGAGACAAAGGCTGGTGCAGCACAGTGAGATGTTGTTCTTGTGGTAGAGCCTGTTCCCAGGAGCCATGGAGCGTGGCAGGAGAGCTGTTGAGAGCAGCATGATCTTGTCTCTGAGTTTCAGTATGTGGCTCTCACAAAGCCTGTGGGACTAGTACCCATTTTAGTGACACTGTCTGCTCAGCTTGGTGATTGAAACTGTTTTTCATTCCACCTCAGCAGCCTTCAGCATATCAGCCAGAGAAGAGCGGAGTTACAAAACCAAGATATTCCTTCTTTTTGATCCTTGATCCCCAATTCATGCTTGGAAACAGTCAGGTAGCATTGGTGGAAGACAGGGGCTTCATCTGTGTCACATCCTAACAGGTTAAGCCCCTTTGTATGATTTTTTTCTCTGCCAACTTGATTAAATAATAAATGAAAAACCAAAACTGCCCTTTAGAGAACATCTGACAGAAAAGGTGGAATATTCCTTGATGTACATTCAGTGGCTGGGAGTGTCTCAGTGGGGTGATTTTCTTGTCTCTGTCAGGTCTCAGCTTCTATGTAGCCCATGTGTACCTCCAGAAAACACAGAGAATGCTTCAGTTGAAGCTGCAGAGCTCTCTAGGAAGCAAGGGGTCAGTGGTTTCACTTCCAGTTGCAGAGCTGTAGTTGGTTACATGTGTAGGGGTGTTCCAGGCAAATGATGGCTCTTTGAGGAACTATCAGTATCAAGGTATGGATGTACTGGCTGCAGAGACGTGGTCCACCTGGAAAGATACCTTTTGAAGGACAGATGATGGATTGGATCTGTGGACTAGGTACTGGAAAAGTAATGGAAAAGTACCAGAAGTACTGGAAACCGATTGAAAAGAGGAGTAGCTGTGTTGTCTGGAATATAACAACAATGATGGCCTCTTGGAGCAGGAGGAATCTGGGAGGAGAAAGGGAGGTAATTAAATGGTGAAAGGCGGGGGGGAGAGTCTCTTGGTGCGCTCAGGGTGACTGACTGAATACAGGATCCTGGCAAAGATTGGAGTTGTCAAGATGCTTGGTTTGGCATGAAGCCATGGACTGTCCAAAGATCAGGCACTAAATGCAGGGTGTTGGAAAGCAGTGATGTGCAGAGGAGAGGCTGGGATTTACTGCTGGAGCATACCAGTGTGCCATAAAGCTAAGATTTGTTCCTAGCAGTGACCACTGCCTGAAACCTCCCGAGTGCAGCAGAGCACATCCCCTACTGACTTTAAGCATCGTATATATGGTGAGGAAGTTTCTTTATCCTGATCCCAGCAGAAGATCAGCTTTTAGTCCTGAGGCATGTGGATTGATTGCCCTTATCTTAGTCTGCATAAATACAGTTATGAATATAAAGGCAGTCATAATAGTGCTTTGGTCTGGATTTCTTTTCCAGACGGATTTTGCTCGTGATGGATTTAAAATCTGGGGATTTACTCTTTTTTTTTTTTTTATCTGCAAAGGCAGTTTGTTATCCAGAGCTGGGCTCTATTTTTATTTATTAGGATGAAGTCTAGCTACTCCTTTCCACCTCACACTCTTTCTTCTTGGTGATGTTGCTGTTGAATTGAATGGCCTTCTCTAATGTGGCTCGGACACCGTTTTCCGGGTGGGCAGGCTGGTCACCATGATGCCAGCTTTCATACAGGTGTGAGGCTTTTGTGCCAAGAACAGTTCTTGCTAAAGATGAGGCCTCACAATAGCTTACAAAGAAGTGAGCCTGCCTAGCACTTTGTTTCATGCCAGCTGAAATTAGGGCACTGCTCTGTTTGACGTTTCTTGGCTCCTGAGTTCTGTCCAGGCTTCATCCCAAACGACCTGAAGATTCCTATTCTGAAGAGAGAAAATGGAAGAGAGAGAGGAGAAAATAAAACCAAAAAGAAAGCCCAAACCAACACCACCAAACCCCCATTCTGGTTTGTTGAACTCAGAGGAATCCCTGAGCTCTGGCTGACTTAGTGGTGGTGTAGATTTGAGGCAGCTGAACATCTGTTGTGTGCACAGGACTTCTCCAAGTAAAAAGTGGTCTTGAACTAAATTTGAAGCAAATACAGACATGTTTGGGATTTCTCTTGTCACAGCTATTCCAGGCTGTATTTCTGCTTGAAATATGCTGGATGCATGTTAAGACTTCATAAGAGGGTCACTGATGGGACAGTCAGGCCCTCATTAATGATTTCACAGTACCTCAGTGTGATGGGGGTTGAAAGAGACCTCTGGAGATCTAGTCCCACCACCCTGCCAGAGCAGGGTCACAAATAGCAGGTTGCCCAGAATTTCAGTGGCCAGGTAGAAGGAGACTCCACAACCTCCTTGGGCAACCTCTTCCAGGGTTCTGCCCTTCCAGTGCTGCACATTCCAATGGCCAATCTCTCTTTCTATGAAGAATTTCTTCCTAATATCCAGCCTAAACCTCCCCTGGCACAGCTTGAGACTGTGGCCTCTTGTTCTGGTGCTGCTTGCCTGGGAGAACAGACCAACCTCCACCTGGCTACAACCTCCCTTCAGGGAGTTGCAGAGAGCAAGAAGGTCTCCCCTGAGCCTCCTCTTCTCCAGGCTAAGCAACCCCAGCTCCCTCAGCCTCTCCTCACAGGGCTGTGCTCCTGACCCCTCCCCAGCTTTGTTGCTCTTCTCTGGACACCTTCCAGCATCTCAACATCTTTCCTAAACTGGGGAGCCCAGAACTGGACACAGGACTCAAGGTGTGGCCTAACCAGTGCTGAGCACAGGGCACAATGACTTCCCTGCTCCTGCTGGCTGCACTATTCTTGATGCAGGCCAGGATGCCATTGGCCTTCTTGGCCACCTGGGCACAGTGCTGGCTCATGTTCAGCCTACTATCAATCAGCACCCCCAGGTGCCTTCCTGCCTGGCCGCTCTCCAGCCAATCTGATCCCAGGCTGTAGCACTGCATGGGGTTAACAGATATGTTAACAGCTTCTTCCCTCTTTGCTTATGCAGCTTCACTTCAACATCCTCAATTCAAGGGTGTCTCCAATATGATCCTAAAAGTATGACCTCAGAGGGTTGTGCAGAGCTGGCCCTGTTTGCCCACAGTCAGCGTTTTGCACCCATTAAAACTCTGGCCCACGACGTGCAAAGAAATGTGCTGGGCACTCGGTGCCCTGCTAAAGGCAATCAAATTGAAATTGCATGGTGTCTTCTAGGCTTCAGTTAAGTGGCATCTTTCATAAAATCCCATCCCCATTACCATATTATTACTGCTTCTGTTGGTTTTTTAGAGGATGCGATGAGCTGATGGCTTCCAGATGTCGCTTTATCCGCCTGTGAAAAGCCCGGCTAGTGGGAGGAAACTGGGAAGGATAATGCTGCCTGTGGATTCTTCTGAAGCATTGATTGAACAGCCTCTGAGGAGAGGCTGAGGGAAGGTGTCTGCTCACCTCCACGGTGTATTCTGTACCATAGCTCATCCTGGGAGCGCAGTGACAGACTCAGCCTCACAAAGCAGTCATTAAGCTCTAGGGATCAGCACAGTTATAGAATCACAGAATCAATAAGGTTGGAAAAGACCTCAAAGATCATCAAGTCCAACCTGTCACCCAAGACCTCATGACTACTAAACCATGGCACCAAGTGCCACATCCAATCCCCTACTGAACACCTGCAGGGACAATGACTCCACCACCTCCCTGGGCAGCACATTCCAATGGCTAACAGCTCTCTCTGGGAAGAACTTTCTCCTCACCTCCAGCCTAAACTTCCCCTGGCACAGCTTGAGACTGTGTCCTCTTGTTCTGGTGTTGGTTGCCTGGGAGAAGAGACCAACCCCCACCTGGCTACAACCTCCCTTCAGGTAATTGTAGAGAGCAAGAAGGTCTCCCCTGAGCCTCCTCTTCTCCAGGCTAAGCAGCCCCAGCTCCCTCAGCCTCCCCTCACAGGGCTGTGCTCTAGACCCCTCCCCAGCCTCGTTGCCCTTCTCTGGACACATTCAAGAGTCTCAGTGTCCTTCTTAAATGCATCCTACTTTGTCCTGGGACAAGCACTGCTCACTGCTTCCTCCTTGGGGTTCTCTTCTTGCTTTTCCAAGGACAGCTGAAACATAAATGGCTTTTATTTGGAAATGTATTTTTAATGTACACGACTCTGCATTAAAAAGCACTCAAATATAAGAGATGCTTAGAGTTGATACACTGGAAGTGCCCAATTTTAAACATTTCAAGGCATAAAATGCACATTAATTGGCTCTCCTGGAAGCACTAACATATAATACAAAAGCAAGGCAGGGGCAGAATGGAAGAGCATGCCACATTTTAACCTCGTGTTAATGCTTTTAACCCTGAGATATATTTATAAGGCATTCAGGCACAGTTTTGTGTCTTGCATGTTTACTGCTTACCATTTTGTCACAAATACTTCAGCTTTTGTGTTTTTCCCCAGTGGACTCTGCAACACTGAGATGAAGATAACTTCTTGTTTAACACTCTCCAGCTTGGGGGTTAAAAACCAAACCACAAACTTGCTGATGCCTTAAATCTTGTTGCAGGGCCAGCAGATGGAGTATGAGAGTAGAGAAGCTGTTTGTGTAGCGGTGTGTGTCTGTCTGCGAGTCTGATGCCTTTTCATACTGCTTCAGCTGCAGCCTGGGGCTTTATTTCCCTTTTTCTCAACACTTGTTTCTGTGACCTGAACGTGGCATCTTGTGACAGGACAAGTGGTAATGGCTTGACACTGGAAGAAGCTGGATTTAGATTAGACATTAGGAAGAAATCCTTCGCCACAAGGTTGGTGAGGCACTGGAGCAGGTTGCCCAGAGGAGCTGTGGAGGTTCCAATCCTGCAAGTGTTCAAAGGCAGGTTGGATGGGACCTTGAGCAACCTGGTCTGGAGGGAGGTGTCTCTGCTTGTGGCAGGGGTGTTGGAACTAGGTTACCTTGAAGGTCCATTCCAACCCAAATTGTTCTGTGATTCTGTGGTTGTATCACATCCTCTGACCATAAAACCAGGAGTGAGTCAGAGAGGGCTCTGCAGAGGGACCTTGACAGGCTGGACAGATGGGCAGAGTCCAACATGATGACATTCAAGAAGTGCCAGGTGCTGCAGTTTGGCCACAACAACCCCATGCAGAGCTACAGGCTGGGGGCAGAGTGGCTGGAGAACAGCCAGGCAGAAAGGGACCTGGGGGGATTGGTCGATAGAAGGCTGAACATGATACCAGCAGTGTGCCCAGGTGGCCAAGAAGGCCAATGGCATCCTGGCCTGCATCAGAAATAGTGTGGCCAGCAGGAGCAAGGAAGTCATTGTGCCCTGTGCTCAGCACTGGTTAGGCCACACCTTGAGTCCTGTGTCCAGTTCTGGGCCCCTCAGTTTAGGACGGACATTGAGACTCTTGAAGGTGTCCAGAGAAGGGCAACGAGGCTGGGGAGAGGTCTCAAGCAGAGCCCTATGAGGAGAGGCTGAGGGAGCTGGGATTGTTTAGCCTGGAGAAGAGGAGACTCAGGGGAGACCTTCTTGCTTTCTACAACTCCCTAAAGGGAGGTTGTAGCCAGGTGGGGGTTGGTCTGTTCTCCCAGGACACAGTCTCAAGCTGTGCCAGGGGAAGTTTAAGCTGGATGTGAGGAGAAAGTTCTTCCCAGAGAGAGTTGTTAGCCATTGGAATGTGCTGCCCAGGGAGGTGGTGGAGTCATTGTCCCTGCAGGTGTTCAAGAGGGGATTGGATGTGCCATGGTTTAGTAGTCATGAGGTGTTGGGTGACAGGTTGGACTTGATGATCTCTGAGGTCTTTTGCAACCTTATTGATTCTATGATCTCATTCTTGGGGGTGGGGGGATGCAGGACTCCCTTTGTATCTCAGCAGACATTACACAGGTGGAGAAACAAAGACCCCTGGTGTCCCCAGGCTTTCCATTGCGATTCAGATGATTGCCATGAGCAGGGGACTAAAAGGTCAGTCAGCATTTCAGTTCTTTGTTATTCCACTTGGTGAAACAAAGGGAAAAAACCTAAATGCTTTCAACTCCATTTAACTTATTTTTGCCATTTTAATTTTATAAGCTGAAAATGCCTTCCCCCCCCCCCCCCCCCCCTTTTTTTTTCTCATCAATCTGGGCTTTTGGAAACTGTATTTTATAACTTTAGAAACAGCATTCAAGTAGACCATAACTGTGACCATATCAAAGTACTTCAAATATTGCTGGAGAGGCAAACAGGCCTGAGCATCAAAATCAGACTGACAGTTGTTGTTACAATGTACAGCTCTCAAGATCCCCAAAGCCTCATTTCTGCTGCCAATAATCCTGCCAATTATTAAGCTAAAATCTTGGTGCAGGGACCACTGGAAGGGGGGTTTAAGCAAGACCACAACTCACGAGATAACAACATTTGAAAGCCTTGATGTCACAGTTTCTTCCCTGTGGCACTTTGGAAGGTTCTCTATCACTTAGGAGAGAAGGAAAAGAAGCAGGAGGGGAAGTAGGTCTTATAAATAGATCCAAACCTCCAGAAGTTGATTTGCCAATTAATGAAGTTTGATGAAAATCTTTGGTGAGCTTCAAAGATTAGATTATATATCAAGGAAATCTGCCACTTTGAAGATAAAGCTCCAAGTGATAGATTCATTTAATAATGCTTTTAATAAGAAGATAAGCTTTGGCATTGAGTTGGCTTTTTTTTTTTGACCAGAGGAGGGAGTGAGGCAGAGGAGTGGGATGCCAAAATTAGGAGAAGGAATACTGTACCAAAGGCAATGTTATCTATGAACTACTCTATGTATAAATCCAGTTCTTCCCAGGTGGTTTCATTCTCCTCAGATGGATTATTTGCTAACCTACTACAGGAATAAGTCTCTCCACCTGCTGTTCCATGAGTCACTTTGCTATGAATGTAAAACTAAACACATTCCTTCATAAAAAGATCATAGAATGGTCTAGGTTGGAAAGGGCCTTAGAGATCATCTACTCCAACCTCCCCCCACCATGGGGAGAGATACCTCTCAGCTGGACTCAGCTGCTCAAGGCCTTGTGCAGCCTGGCCTTGAACACTCCCCAGGGAGGAGGCATTCACAGCCTCCCTGGGTAGCCTATTCCAGAGTCTCACCACCCTCATACTGAAGAACTTCTTTGTAAGATCCAGTTTAAACCTGCTCTCTCTCAGGTTAAAACCATTCCTCTTTGTCTCTTTGCTTATGGAAAGTCCCTTTGCAGCCTTCCTGCAGGATCCCTTCAGGTATTGGAAGGCGGCAGCTCTAAGATCCCCCTGGAGTCTTCTCTTCTCCAGGCTGAACACCCCCAGCTCCCTCAGCCTGTCCTCATAGCAGAGGTGCTCCAGCCCTTGCATCATCTTTGTGGACCCCCTCTGGACTCTCTCCAACAGCTCTGTGTCCTTCTTATGCTGGGGACACCAGAACTGGATGCAGTGTTCAAGGTGAGGTCTCACAAGAGCGGAGTAAAGGGGAAGATTCACTTGTCTGAATCCCATGGCCACTAAAGAAACTGTGCCTGAAAGCAAGTCTAGAGCTGCAGTGGTTTTTTTTTCTAGCATATACTGAATTAAAACTGGTGTGGCAATTCAGGCAAAGGCAGGTAGAAGAGGGCCCACGTCTCTCTGAGCTGTTGTCTCACACTTTCAATAGATTGAAATCCTGGTGTAGTTGTTGCATCTCAGTAGAAATGACCACATTGCCTCCTGTAGTTTGCTTGGTGGTGGTGAAAGGGGTTTGGGGAGCTGAGCCTTAAGTCTATTGTAAGCACGGATTCCCATCACCCCCCAACATGTACAGCATCTTTTTTTTTCTTCAAAATCTCTTGGCCACACTCTCACACCACTTGCAGTTCTAAAACTTCCCTCTCCTTGATGAAAACTCAGCATTTGGAGTCTGGTCTCTGTCTCACTCTTTTGAAGAAATCAGGAACTACAGAGCTGGGAGATGAGCTTTGCAATGCCTGACACAGAAGCCACGGGGTGAAAGTGAGTTTTGTTATCTGTTTGCAGTGCTCCTGTTTATGTTCTGAAGCTGCTTTCAGGAGCTGTTGCTTCCAATTAGTATTGTACATGTGAACTCCAGATAGGCACCTTCTGCCAGCCTTCTACTCTCTATGAAAGGCTTGGGCAATTTATAGCTTTCCCCTGATCCAGCTGGCACAGCAGAGCAAATATTTACTGATTTTCACACTGAAGCAAGTATCTCAGTGCAAAAGAGTTGGAATCACACTCTGTGCAAACAGGTGCTTCATGTAATATCTGTGCAGCCCATGAGGAATCTGTAGTGGATCTTCAAACCCCTGACGCTGCTGGCGGCAGGGCTGGACCAAGGCTCTTGTGTTAGTGGCAGCCTTCCTGTGTGACCAGACCTGGTCCATTAGGATGTGAGATAGTTTGTCTTTACTGGTCCCTGCAGGTATCTCAACATTAAAAATAGATGCTCTTGCTGGTACCAAGAAACAACCTCCAGACCCAATCCTGGTGGCCTGGGCTAAGGGTAGAGCTGTCTGGTTAAAATGCTGTAGCAGTGTACAGTGTGCTGAAGCTTATTATTGCTGCCTTTGCTCTGTCCCAGGGCTGTCCCTTGGCAGTGAAATGCTGAGCTGCTTTGAAAATAAGCACTGAAGGGGAGGACAGAGCATTGCCTGTGTCAAGCAAAGGTCACATTGTTAATGGTACAACCGAGGAGGCTAAAAAGAAAGGAGTGGAGGGACATTTCTGCTCTACAGCAGTGTACTCTAAAAGTGCCTCTCAAGCAGCATACCATTTCCTGGGGTATGCTTTCTCAATTGCTTCAGTGCTGTTGAGGTTTTGTTCAGGAAAAAGGGAAATTGTTCTGGTTAGAACAATCTGCACTGAAATGTTTGCACTTTTTCACCTTTGTGCATTTCTCTGAACAACAACAATTAAAAATGAAGGAACTTTGCCTCCTGTGTTGGTTCTTAAGCCGTGCTATGCCAGTGGCAGTCAGATCCCGTGCCCACCACCTTGCATTTGCAACACACAGCTCTGAAGCATGTAACTGATGTCTTTGTTGTTCAGCCTGTTAGGGGTCAAGTGTCTGCCATGAGCAATCTGGCACAGTAGATCCTTTCTGGTGTTATTTCATTTTGATGAAGGGAAAGAAGCTCTGGTCTTCATGCTAGCTGTCTAAAGGTTCACCATCCACAATTGCATTCTGGCACTTTTTCCACATAGCACCTGATTCAGGAATGTGAACAACAGCAGCAGGATGCCATACTTGTCCAGAATGATGGGACTAAGGGGGAGGAGGAGGAGCTGTAGAAACTCAATATAACTGGGTCTTAAATCGAGATGAGTCTAATGAATGAGTACTAAAACCTCCATGTGCTCTCTGAAATGTGCTGCTTGTCTCATGAAAGTAGCTGAGGGCTGATTGAGTTGCTGTTGGCATGGCTGTGCTGGGCATCTGTGTGTGCAGAAGGCTGAACTTTCTGCTCAAAGGTCCTTTGCTGTGAGGTCAGCACTGAGTGAGGTGGGTGGGAGAGGGACAGGTCTTCATTTAAATATCCTCCAGGGACTTAGGCTCCAGAAAGAGCAGTGCTTTAAAGAAAGGGTAATGAGCTTTGCTTTTGAAATGCATTTTCCTCATTCGTAATGTGAATGAGGACCTCGCAAATAATTCAGCTTCTCTTTGTCAGTGATTGCAGCAGCGTGTCCATGATTGCCTTATTTCAGAGCTGGCAGTGTTAGTCCCTACAGAAGTGCTTGTGAAATCACCGTTTCAATTAGTGAAACAGAGGCCATCGTGAAGCACCTTGCTGCACATCTGACAGAAACATCTGGGTCTTTTTTCTCCTTGTGTGAGTGTTAGGAAGAATGATGTTAGAGCAGGCTGCTGCTATACAACCCCCTGGGCAGAGGCACCAGGGTTCCTGCAGTTGCATCTGAGATCTAGAGCTGTGTATTTGTTTTTCAAGCCAAAGGGACACCCCTGCTTTCCCCTTGATCCAAGGAAGCAGGATCTAGCAGCCATGTGGCTGGCCTCCTATGTCAGCACTGCACAGTAAGAGGATCGTGACCCAACTGCCCCGGAACCTGATGCTAACTGTCCCCTGCCCTCCACACTCTAGTGTTTGAAGTCTGTGACTACTCAGAGTGCTCAGCTGGGGAGCTCTGAGGTTGCAGCCTTTGTTTTGGGAATGGCTCAGCATTTAAAATGCACATGAGAAAGGTTTTTTTTAATTAGATCACATCTGATTGCTGCTGTAAAGAGCACAGAGATTAGACATCCATGCACATTTTTGGGTCCCCAGTGTCAGCCTCATTCTTAAACAGGTTTTGCATGTGTGAGGCTGTTTCAGCTATTCTCAACTCTTCCCTTCAGATGATGTTTTCTGCTGTTGCCTTTGAGTTCTGGGTCCAAGGTTTCTCCTCCATGACTAGAATGTATCACCTTTGGTCCCCGCCAAGCAGCCTTTCTGCACTCAGTGATCTGTTTCCCTCGTGCTGTATAATCTGTCCTCTGCTAACCATCCTGCTTGGCACCATCACTTTTATCCATCTGACTACTTTCAATTGGATTGCTTAGGCCTTTTCATCTGTCAGCAAATCTCAGCAACAGTTACTCTCTTAACCCAGACATGCCTACCTAGACACATGCTGACCACGTATTTCCCATTGCAGGCAAAGAACTCTAAAACCAGTTATCCTCTAGAGGTTAGGAAAAAAAGCAGAAGGAGATTAAATTGCTGTCTGAGCTGCAGACTTCATAAACATCATGCAGAAACCTCCTGTATTCACCACAGGGGGACACAGCCTGCCACGCTGGGCATGAGGTTTGCACTGGAATCACAAAATGGCATTGCCTCTAATCTGTACCCGAATGTGTTGTCAGAGAGGAATGCTTTTAAACTCAGATACCTTTAAGACTTTGTGAAACAAATCCTACCTGAGGTTGTCTCCCGGGTTAAGGACCGGGGTACTACTGCTATATCACCTTCAGCATTTTCTTTCAATTTGTCTTCCTTGAAGGTGTCAGGCTGACATAGCAAATTGTAGCCTGCAGCACTCCATCTGTTCCCTCCTGAGAGCAGGAGGATGGTGTGAGATGCTCTGGGCACCCTTCACACCCTTGCAGGTTGCCTTGTTGTGCATTCAGAGCACTGAAATAGCGATGACGTAGTCATATTCTGGGCAGCAAAGCTGAGCGCTTCCCAGGTTGTGTTGTCAGGAATAGCCTTAGCAATCCTTTCTGCTTTGCTTCTCTGATATTCAAGAACCACAGTGCTGTTGGTCCAAAGAGCTCAAAATTCCTGAGTCAGGAACCAAGTGTCTCTTTCCCTGCTCCATACATAGTAGACTCTTACTAATTTTGTTTTCTGGTTTGTGGCTGTTTTGAAAGCTTCCTTTTGCTTATCCTTTTGTGAGTATGTGACAGGCACAAATCCCTCGTTCATTCTCCATGTAGACCTGCAGGCATTGACCTCCTGCTTCAGGCTGCTGTGACTCTTCCCTTTCTCTGCTCCAGCACAGAATCCCAGCATGGTGAAGGTAGGAAGGGACCTCTGGAGATCATCCACACCAACATCCCTGCTCAAGCAGGGGCACCCTGCAGTTTGCCAGTATCAGTGTCCAGTGGGGGTTGGAATCTCTCCAGAGAAGGAGACTCCACAACCTCTCTGGGCAGCCTGCTCCTGGGCTCTGACACCCTCACAGCAAAGAAGATTTTTGTGCATTGCTCCACCTCGGGATGGAAACCCTGTCTGTAGTGACAAAGCCCAACAGCCTTCCCTGTGATGATCTGGCAGAGGAGACTAGGAGTTAATGCTAGTTGTGTGGTGGGTACATGTCTACTTCTGTTAATAAGGAGAGTAAGGTAGAGGCAGGTTGCTAAAATACCTTCACTGAATCCATTCCTTGTTTGCTCTCATGTCCAGCCCTAAGAGAGTCAAGGTCTGGTGCATAGCCAGATCATTGTGCTCGACTGAGAAGCTGGCTGCTGTTCTCCAGCCTCATAAGGCTGCTGAGAAGGCAGATTCCCTCACTACCTACATTTAATCTTTTTGCTGTACCAGAGGGGAGGTGGCAGAAGATTTTGTGCTTGTTCCAGAGACCCCTGAAGAGCACATGGGGCATCATTCCTGGGATTGTGGCTTCTGCTGGTTGCAATTAGCTCAAACAGTTCCTCTGAGCGTTCCGGGTTTCTTACAAAGCTACCAACCAAACTGTATAGCTTGCAATAATTTTAGCTTTGCTTTCACTAAAATACTACCCTAGACTATCCAGGGAGCCTTGTTCTGTGTGGTATGTTGTCTGCTTTTGAAGAGTGGGAGCCTCGGGAGCTGAGCCAGTCAGCATGATCTGTAGAGCTTCACGTGTCCTACATTGCTGAGACAACATATGGGTGTTGAGATGTACCGTGCTAGGGATGTTTCTGAGGGGAGGTTTGATGGGAAGTTTCAGAGCAGCATGGCTTCTTGGCAGCTTTTACATGGCATCATGCATGGGGCTTGGAGGGGTTGGTTGGTTTGTTTGTTTTCTAATACAAAGCTATTGTAGCATTAGTATTCACTGTTTAATTTGGAGGGGAGGAGCAGTGGATGTCTGGAACGCTGCTGAATTCACTGGGGGCATAGCAGTGCTGGGCTTGAGTGCTGTTCAACTTTTACATTATCATCTCTGTTTCCTTTATTTTCTTTAAATTGTATTATCTCTCTCCTAGTAGAAAAGAAGCATTTGAATTTCAGAGCTGAGGTGGTGCTTCATTCTCATGGGAATAAGAGCTTGGCTTCTCCTCCCTCAAAGCACAGTCTCAGATCTCTGTTTCCTTTAAGTGCTGCACCAGCTTTCAGCTCTTGGGTGCCTGTTTGCTTTGACTGGTGTGTTAAGGGAGTCTTGCTGCCTTCAGACTCTAGGTATTGTCCTGGGAGGATTCCATTCCAGATTGTGTTGTCTGTGTAAGCCCTTTGGGTTATAATTAATCTTCACAAGGGCTGTGCATGGTGTGGTGTACAAGGGCATTTTCAAATAACCCTTCAACCATTATAACCTTCCTGTGGTGCAGTTTCATAACTGGGGGAGTAAATTGCCTGAGGAGATAAAAAGTTGAGTGTTTGTAGGGAGGGGGGAAAATGGTTTAGTTGATTAGGTGGGTTGGATTGGTTGATAGGTTGGACACGATGATCTTGAAGGTCTCTTCCAACCCGGACTGGTCTATTCTATTCTACTCTATTCTACTCTATTCTACTCTACTCTACTCTACTCTATTCTACTCTACTCTATTCTATTCTACTCTATTCTAAATGTATGGTAATTAAATATCTGAGCAATGTCACTTGCTTGGAAGCAGCTTTGGGGAAGATCTCATTGTTTGATACCATAGAACATGCTCCTTGTAGCAGTGTCAGTTGGGGATATTTTGTTTCAGAAGTGTTGGTGTGGAGAAACTGATGCCTGGTCCATGGAATCTGCCACCTTATGTGTTTATGCTGTGGGAACCTGATCTCTGTGCTGATAAAATGCTGATAAATACAGAAAGAGCTGTAAAAGGTGGTAACATCATTGTTAGCTCATTGCATTAAAAGCTGGCAATGCCATGAGTTTATTTTCTCTCACTCCCATTCTGCATGTGCAAACCCAGACAAGGTAGCTACCTTTGGGAAAGGTTCAACCCTCAATTACTGCAATTCACTTTGGTGTTTCTTGTCCCTGTGTCCTCAGATTTCTAGATTCATAGAATTGCTTGGGTTGAAAGGGTCCATCAAGATGATCTCGTTCCAACTCCCTGCCCTTGGGAGGGACACCTCTACTAGATCTGTTTGCTTCGGGCCTCATCCAGCCTGGCCTTGGACATTTTCAGGGAGCAGGCATCCATGACCTCCCTGAGCAACCTATCTCAGTGTCTCACCACCTTCACTGTAAAGAATTTCTTCCTAATCTTCAGTCTAAATCTTCCCTTCTCAAGCTTCAAACCATTCCTTCTCATCCTATCACTCCAAGCCGTTGTCGAAAGTCTCTCCCCACCTCTCCTGTAGCCCCCTTTAGGTACTGGAAGGCTGCTCTAAGCTCTCCCTTCTTTTCTCCAGGTTGAACATCTCCAACTCTCCCAGCCTGTCCCCATAAGGGAAGTTCTTCACTTCTCTCATCATTGTCATGGCCTTTCTCTGGACCTGCTCCAACAGTTTGATGTCCTTCTGCTGGGGACATAAGCCCTGTTTAATTAGTTTAGACACTGTGTAGGTATTTACTTATTTATATGCTAAGACCACTACCCAAGGCTGCAAAAAAGATCTCTGAAGATTGTGATTGTTTTCAGTGTGGCTCAGGCTGAAGTAGCAGATGAAAGATGATGAATCTCCTACTAATTATTGCCTCATTCAAGGCATTGGTGTTCAAGTGTTAGTGAAGTAATTAAAAAGGAGGAGAGACAACAAAACTTTCCTATTGTCAAAATGATAAGCTTAAAAATGCAGAACTTTGTGAAGTTCTGTCTTAATCAGTGCTGAGGAGCTATTTCCCTCATCATAACATCTGCAAGTATCTATCAACAGTGGGTGAGTGTTGGCTTTATCTTACAATACTTCATTTTAATTAGACTCCATAGGAGATAGTTAAAGGGCTGATGAGGAAAGGTATTGGTAGAAGTAAATATTATGGCACATTTGGAAACAGAGAGGGTAAGAACATGTTGGCTTCAGCATGTGATATAGCTAACACTTGGCACTCTGGGACACACTTGTCACTGCTTTTGGCTATAGAAACTCGTGATGTATGGCATTGCAGTTTGGTAAATCTTCCTAAGGGGACTAGTTTGTCATTGAAACACCCTGGTGAGGCAGATGTAGGAAGCCTTGCTGTATTAATCAGCAATCGCCGGGTCACGCTGGCAGATGAGGGATGGTGATGTGGGCCCTTAGTTGGAGAGCAGATCATAACTGAGGTGGATGCTGGGCACAGAACAAGAAGATGTGGGTGGGGGCCAGGACTGGCTGGGGCTTGGAAGCTCAGTCTCAGCTTGCTGTGACTAGGGAGGGTCCTTCTAGAAGGGCTTAGTGACACGAGTTGCTCAGTGACCCAAGGAGAAGCTCAGACAGAGGAGAGCCTCTCTAATAGGAAATACACACTCAAGTAACTGCCCTAATCCTTTAGTCCTGGGATCTGGCAGTGGTGCTTCTATCTCTGTTTTGCTGTTATTTATTGATCAATTTCTTTTTGGTCTGTTGCCCAGTCAGTAAAGCTTTTAGCCCTTTGTTTTGTGCTTTAGTGAAATCAGAGCAACTTTTCTTGCTTTCTGGATGTAGCTCATTACAGGGTCAGCAGGCTGTGGCCCTTCTTCACACCAAATACTAAAGAGAATTTAAAGCCTAACTAGAAAACCGAGCAGCTTCTTTCCCATCCCTGCACGTGGTAGGGGAAGTAGTTTCAGTGAAGCATGAGGTTCTAAAGATAAAGAAATAAATACAGGATGTGGGTTTCAATCTGACTCCTGACCCGAAGGGTAACTCTCCCACTTGAAACACAGCGCAGGTTCTCGTCTGGATTGCTGCTGGTTCTGCCATCCCAAGATGAGCTTTCATCTTGCATAGGAGGTGGCAGCTTGAAGCATTAACAGCTGTGGAAGAAGATTTGAAAGGCAATTTCCCTTCTCAATTTTCTCTCAAGTCATTAAGATTCATCATCGGTTCTCGAAACATCGGAATTTCTGTTCTGCTGAGGTATCTGGATCGGAGATCTTGCGATTGCTCACTGCACTGAATGTCCCTTAAATTTACAGCAAACCATTTGACACCATTTCACAAATTGCCCAGGAGTCTCCAGATTTATCTCTCCCAAGTTTAATTTTTTTCTCTCTTGCTAAACCGACGCTGATCTCTCAACGCTGTGAGCTGAGTTTCCAGCTACTTAAACCTGAAGCTACTTCTTTGCTTTTATCAGAGTGGTGCACGGCTGAGGCACTTTAATGTTACTTGGCTGTCTCCAGGTTGGAGATACGGAGATATTCTGACTCCTCAGTCCCTTGGTTTACTCCTTTGCTCTGGGAAGGGAGTGGTGCCAAACAGAGAGGGACCTGCCAAACAGAAAGGGACCTGGGGGTGCTGATTGATAGAAGGCTGAATATGAGCCAGCAGTGTGCCCAGGTGGCCAAGAAGGCCAATGGCATCCTGGCCTGGATCAAGAACAGTGTGGCCAGCAGGAGCAGGGAAATCGTTGTACCCCTGTACTCTGCATTGGTTAGGCCACACCTTGAGTCCTGTGTCCAGTTCTGGGCCCCTCAGTTTAACAAGGACATTGAGACACTTGAACGTGTCCAGAGAAGGGCAACGAGGCTGAGGAGGGTCTGGAGCACAGCCCTGTGAGGAGAGGCTGAGGGAGCTGGGGTTGTTTAGCCTGGAGAAGAGGAGGCTCAGGGGAGACCTCATTGCTCTCTACAGCTACCTGAAGGGTAGGGTCTCTCTAGCAACCAGCACCAGAACAAGAGGACACAGTCTCAAGCTGCACCAGGGGAAGTTTAGGCTCAAGGTGAAGAGAAAGTTCTTCCCAGAGAGAGTTGTTCATCATTGGGATGTGCTGCCCAGGGAGGTGGTGGAGTCACCATCCTTGGAGGTGTTCAAGAGGGGATTGGACGTGGCACTTGGTGCCATGGTCTAGTCTGTGGTGACAGGTTGGACTCAACGATCTTTGAGGTCTCTTCCAACCTTGGTGATACTGTGGTGTGAGGAGCTTGCAGAGTGCTGTTTACTCATCTCTGCGCCTTAAGAGCACCTGTTTGGGAAGTGGGGAGTCTCCAAGTTTATCTTAGAAGTGCAGAGGAGTGTAAAAATAACTTAATAACTGTGCCACCTTATTTGAATTTTAAACAGCTGGTTTTAATTTGTGCCTGCTGATGGCAGGAGTTGTCAGGCTTTGAGTGTCAAAAGTGTGATGAATTTGTGTGGGAGTGTGGAGGCTATAAGAATGCTCAGGACTCTGTCTCTTGTATTTGGGAAGCTAGTAGAAGGGGAATAGCCTTTTGTCATACTTGTGTCACATTTTATTGTGGTTTAAAACTGATGAGAGAAGAGAGAAATCTGGCTGTCAAGAGCAGCCTGTGTCTTCTTGCCTGTCTTTTCGTTCCTCCCATCCTCATCCTCTGCTGTTCCACAGAGTGCAGAAGAGGCCAGTTAATCCAAGCAGAAACCTCTGGGGGTGGGCTTTTCTTCTGGGCTCTGATGCTAACTGCCCCTGCTCATACCACTGGCTTTCAACCACTGCTGTGATGTGCTCTCATTCTCTCTTAACATTGGCTCCATGCCACACTTGGTTTTACTGTTACGTTTAACCCCACAACCAATTTGAGCGTGAGCACACCGTGATGAGGTTAATTCACCCATGGTATGGGAGCTGTGTGTGTGGGTTTTGTCTAGACAATAAGCCTAATAAATGATCATTTTGAGAATCCAAGGTTAATCACAACACTCTTTTCAAGATGCTATGATGGTACATCCCAAGGAAGTGAAGCCTGGGTGCAGACAGTGTGTATTTATATCCCAACCATTTCACTTCGCTGTCCTAGGAGAGACTTGGCAACTCTTGCTGTCTGTCAAGTACAGTAGAGAAGTGAGGGTGTGAGGAGGTTCATCCTGTTCTCTGAAGTTATTTTGTGTTTAAAGGCAGACACTAAATAAGGAGGTTAAACTCCTGGTGTGAACCTCTTCTTTTTTCCCCCCCTCTCTTTAACTTTGATTGCGCCTGCAATTCTGTGCCGCTCATTAAGTAGCCAAAGGCCTTTTGAAAACTCCTTTCATTTGAGAGAGATGCCAGACAGAGCTGCTGGGAAATAATTATAGAAAATGAGTGTTGATGCATGTTTTGACTCTGCTGCAGAAGCAATTCTGTCTTCTCTAGTTGAAGTAATTACATTTGTTTCTAAATAGAGGCGAAGAAACGGTAATTGTGGGAAAAAAATAATGGTATAACAAATGCATAGATCTGACTTCTACATTTGTGTAGTGGCAGATAGATGGGAAAGCAAAAAAACTAATTATTGTATTAGTGTAGTCATGATTGTGTATTATTCATTGAAGTGAGGTACCATTATGAAACCCTTTGAGCCTTGACAGGTGTGTGGGGCTTGCAGAGCCCTTCGCCTGAGCTCAATGTCTTCATCGATGAGCTGGGTGAGGGGGGTGAGGCAGTCATCAGTAAATTTGCAGATGACACTGAGCTGGGAGCAGATGTTGGTGGGTTAGAGGGTGGAAAGGCTCTCCAGAGGGTTGGAAAGAACCTGTGAAGATCATCTAGTCCAATCCCCCTGCTAGAGGAGCATCACCTAGACAGCACACAGGAACACATCCATGCCTACAGAGAAGGAGGCTCCACAGCCTCTCTGGGAACTCAGGTCCAGTGCTCTGCCAGCTTCCATCTTTTCAAAAGGCTGGGAAATACAGCTCCTCACCCCAAGACACATACCCCTGTGGGTTTGTGGCACTAGCAAATGATGCCAGAACTTGCTGCCTAATGTGAGGACATGGCTAAGCCCATGCTAGGGACAAGAACTCAAAAGCACTGTGTGACAAAGCCTAAGTTGGAGCTACCTGCTCAGACCTGGTGCTGATGGATGCTGTTTGCTTTTCTGTCCTGACCTTGCAGGAAGCAGCTGTGTTCCTGGTCTGCAAGAGAAACTAGAATTCCTAGAATCAGAGCTGGACCTGCAGTGGGCTGGCCAGCAGCCCTGGCAAAAGAAAGCTTTTCCAGGGAGAACAGCTCCTGTGTGCAGTAAGGCTGTGTCTCTCAAAAGACAACAAGCAAAGAAAACACGTTGCTGTGCTTGTCACCACAGCACTGTGGGAGTCCAGGTGTCCTTGCAGGAACCAGCTGGGCTGGCAATTACCTGCCAGTAAACGATGGCTGCATGGCAGGAGGAACTTCCCTAATGTCATTGTGCTTCTGCTGACCACGGTGCACAGCCAGGCCTTGATGGGTTCAATGTTGCTTGTGGCTTAATGTGCTGGACACTGAACTGTCCTTCAGGCCTTGCTGTGGTAATTAGCAAGTCTTGATTTTACCTCCAGTCCTTCACAATCTGGAGGTGTAAGGCAGCAATATGTTCTTCTGGCCCACGTGATCCTTGTGACTGGAGGTAACTAAGATGTGAAGGTGAACAGAGGGGATCAGAACATGGCCAAGTGGCTGTCTTCATTACCCCAAGACTGTTAGCAATACTCATACCTGCTGTTGCAGGTCTCTGGCAGAACCTGAGCCCTGGTTTGCATGCAGCAACTGCTAGCTAGCACACAGACAACATAAAGAAAAGATTTAGGGAGGTCCAAACAAAAATCTCTCCTTTTCTTGTGTGTAATCTTCTTGCATACCTTGAGTCCTGTGTCCAGTTCTGAGCCCTTCAGTTCAGGAAAGATGCTGACTTGCTGGAGCATGTCCAGAGAAGAGCAACAAAGCTGGGGAGGGGTTTGGAGCACAGCCCTGTGAGGAGAGGCTGAGGGAGATGGGGTTGCTTAGCCTGGAGAAGAGGAGGCTCAGGGCAGACCTTATTGCTCTCTACAACTACCTGAAAGGAGGTTGTAGCCAGGTGGGGGTTGGTCTCTCCTCCTAGGCAACCAGCACCAGAACAAGAGGACACAGTCTCAAGCTGCTCCAGGGGAGGTTTAGGCTGGATGTTAGGAAGAAATTCTTCCCAGAAGGAGAGATTGGCCATTGGAATGTGCTGCCCAGGGAGGTGGTGGAGTCACCATCATCACTGGAAGCGTTTAAGAAGAGACTGAATGAGGCACTTGGTGCCATGGTTTAGTTGATTAGATGGTGTTGGGTGAGAGGTTGGAATTGATGATCTCGAAGGCCTTTTCCAATCTGGTCTACTCTACTCTACTCTACTCTACTCTACTCTACTCTACTCTACTCTACTCTACTCTACTCTACTCTACTCTAAAGTTTCCCATACCCTCTGTGTGACAATGGAAATGTTTTCCTTGCTGTAGATCAGGAAGGGTAAGATTTTGCTGAAGGCAGAATTGGGTATGGTGCTAAAGCCAGGCTTGCCAGACCAGATCTGACAGCTGCTACTAAAAGAGCAGCTGCAAATAGTCATGCTTGCCCCTTCCCCACTGGGGCTTCTTGGTGTGGAGGGGTTACTTCCATGAGGTCTGCACTGGCACACAGCTTTCATACCAACAGATCTGTGCATAAACTGGGAGATGGTAATGGCAGAATGACGTGGGTTGGAAGGGACCTTTAGAGATCTAGTCCATCCTCCCAGCCAAGGCAGGTTGAGCTGTGTGCTTTGTGCTTCCAGCTGCAGGAACTCCAGCTGTGTGTGGCCAGGAAGATACAGCTATTTGCTGAGCTTCCATTTCAGCTTGGCCCTCTTCCAAACCCCTGCTAGTTACTTTTGGAGAAAGCTTCTCACATAAGTCAGTTTCCCAAGGACTTTAATCTGGTTTGCTTCACTTGCTGGCACTCTTGCCATGTGAGTGATGAGCTGCCCAGTCAAAAACAATTGTCTCCAATTGGAGATTTCCACCAAGACATCCATTCCTACTGATGTCAGGTGAGTAGTTGTTGTTGTTGTCTGAAATATCAGCTGTTGTGCTGGAGCTGACAAGGTGACCCTGACTGGAAATAGGACCTTCACTGAAAGCTGGGTTTAAACTTGTTTGGAGTAAAGTTTAGATACTTTCTAGCCTGATATGCTAAAGTCATATTGGCACCTATCTGAAAGCAGAATTAGCTATCTGGAATACATCCTTTATGCTTGTGTGAGTTGTGTAATGATTGACTTTTAATTGCTGAGTATATTGTTAAATATAGAAGTTAAACTGAAAGGAATGAAGTGGAACGAGGCTCTAAGTTGCTGATGAGATGCCTGATTCTCTGCTCACTATCAGTTAATTTCCGTGTTTCCTGGAGAGGCTTCTTATCTCTCTGTCTTCCTAATGCTTTCACTCACCTGGCAAGGTTCATTTGCATTTCCAGGATTTGATAGTGCATATTTAACAGGTGTGCATCAGCAGGGTAAGGTAGACGTCAATGGACACATCTTGATAATGGATCTGACCCAAGTACCTTTTGCGTTCCTGTGTTGACTGGCCACGAGGATGAGCAGAGGGCTGGAGCACCTCTCCTATGAGGACAGGCTAAAAGAGTTGGGGCTGTTCAGTCTGGAGAAGAGAAGGCTCCAAAGTGACCTTTTTGTGGCCTTCCAGTATCTGAAGGGGGCCTACAAGAAGGCTGGGGAGGGACTCCTTAGGATATCAGGTAGTGATAGAACTAGGGGGAATGGAATGAAGCTGGAGATGGGGAGATTCAGGCTGGACATGAGGAAGAAGTTCTTCCCCATGAGAGTGGTGAAGCCCTGGAATGGGTTGTCCAAGGAGGTGGTTAAGGCCCCATCTCTGGAGGTGTTTAAGCCCAGGCTGGATGAGGCTCTGGCCAGGCTGATCTAGTGTGAGCTGTCCCTGCCCATGGCAGGGGGGTTGGAACTAAATGATCCTTGTGGTCCCTTCCAACCCTGACTGATTCTGTGATTCTAAATTCTCCATCACTCCAGCTGGTCACTAATCATGGAGGGCCTGTCTGTGTAAACTCCCTTAACAGGGTTCCAGAATGAACTTTGTGAGCTTGCTTTGTGATTCAGCATGTTTTCCAAGAGGACAGTGTCCAGGTGCAGCCTGCCCTTTGTGTGGTGAACTCAGCAGTGCAGTAAGCACCAAACCTCTCCTCCAGACCACTAGTGAGACACATACTAGATAATTATCATCCTCAGCTTGTATTGTTTGCAAGGCAAATGTCTCCTCCAACCTGACCTATTCTATAACTGATTGTATACCTTATTTGTTGTGGCATTTAGTGGGGTTTTTCACAGGTTATTGGCCCCTTCTTAACAGCAGTCTTCAGTTTACTGTTCCTCATGCTCAAAAAGCTCACTTTTCTGTCCAGGAGTCCAAGTTCCCTCACCCTTGATGTTTAATTTTGCAGTATCAGCTATTAGTGTGTGTTGGAGAGGGGGTTGGAGGACCTGGGGATTTTTCAGCAGGAGTCGAGGAGGTCTGGGGAGGAAAAGAGAGCTGTGTGGTCATCCTGTTAGGGGATTGTTATTGCTCCTGCAGCCAGACCACAGCAGGTTGTCCTTCCAAAGGTGTTGTGAATGAGGAGCCCCCATACTGCACGGGGAACTCCTGCAGAGATCTTCATGCACACAGGTTTTTTTCTCCACTGCTCTTCGTGAACAATCACTGTGTGTTTCTGAGGGAAAGGCATTTTGTGTTAACTCTCCTCTGCAGCCTTTCTAAATTGCCTGAGCTGCCAAATGGATCACAGAGTAGCAGAGAGCAGTTGTATGAGGAGTGCAGTCATTTTACTCAATGGGGAGTTGCATACACTGGACTTTGAAAGACTCTATTTAAAGGGGGGGTCGGAAAGAGAGCTTCAAAGCTGGCGTTTTACAAGTAAATAACTCGACAGCTTTGATATGCCTGCTTCCTGCTGCCTTGTCAGTCTAGAGGAAAGATGTACCTTAAATCAAAGTGGACAGCTGAGAATGAAACCTAATAAAAGATTACAATAAAAGAAAGGAATCCCTGCCATTAAAAAAAACACCACACAAGACATGGGCTTATAGCCATTGCAGCAAGCACTCACAGGAGTGAACAGCTGATGTACAGTCTGGGCTGAGGTGCCTTTGGTGATGAGGAGGTGGTAATGTGGCTAAGCCCTTCCAGAAAAACACCTTCATGCTTTGACAGGTGAAACTGGATGTGCAAGTATAATACAGATGCTGCATTTCTGAAGCAGAAGAGCAGAAGGTACTGTGAAGGGCAGGTTTTGGCTGACCCTCCAATCCTGCTGTTAGGTTTATCTTTGGTAGGGAAGGATGGTCACAAGTTTTACCATTTGTTAGGGGAGGGTCCTGTAACAAAGGCAGACTGAAACAGCAAGAAAGCAGTAGTGTCAGCACATCCCTCTGCCACTTGGTACTGCTGTCTGTACGCATCCTAGAAAGCCATTCTCTGTGTGGAGAACTGCCTAAGGTTTCCAGCATACTTCATGCTGATTGCCCCAGAGCTGTGCTGTGCAGTCCTCTGAATGTCTTAACAGCTCCTTTTGGTTTTATAGTCAATGCAAATGGATTAATAATGGTTTGCCACTCACTATAAATAAATGCCCAGTTTCCTCCATCTGACTGTGCAGGTCCTGCAAAAGGGCAGGTCTTTGACAGACTGGAGGCCCAAACTGTGTTTGACAGAGACTCGGCGCTTGAGAATCGAAAGGGTGAAACTTAACCTGGGAGTAGATATTGAAGACTGGGATTCACTGGGTGACAGAGGAGCAGGAGATGGGTAGTACAAGGAGGGACAGCTTCATTAGGGAGAAGTAGCAAGAGATGCAATGTTGTGCATGCAAAATGTGTTATTTCTACCAGACATTGCAGTTCCTCTGTGTGTCAGTCCTCCAGTAGATTTGTATGAGCATAAACTTGGCATGACCTGAGCTCTGTCCAAGCTGATGGAATTCTGTTTGAGTGAGGTTTGTGTGTTCAGATCTTGTTGAACCTGGAGCTCAAGCTCTTCAGGGATGACAGTTAGCAAATTCTGGGCTATCACAACACAATTTCAAGACACAGAATGTATTGTAGGTGATGCTCATTGCCATGCTGCAAAGCAGTCAATTGAAATCACCCAGTATAAAATGTCTTGGGAAACAAACTGGGTGCACCTTGTGCCTCACCAGTCATGCATGGCTTGTTAAAGCAGTCAGGGAAAATAAACTGCTCTGTACTAACACACTCTGCTTAGAGGAATAGCCTGGCTGAGCTATGGAGATGGCAGCAGCACTACTTAAAGGTGCTTTCATCCAGAGAGCTTCACAGGTTCCTGTGTTGTCCTTTGAGAGCAATGATTCACTCCTGTAGTCTGCCGTGAACTCTTGTTGGGAATCCCAAGGAATAACTTGTCCCTGGAACTGCCTGAAGTGCTCCCTAACTGGGATTCACAGTGCATAAAGGCTTTATTTGAAGGAAAACAAATTCAGTCACAATTTGGAATCATTGAATGCTTTGGAGTGGAAGGAACTTCAAAGCTTCTCTAGTCCAACCCCCCGCAGTCAGCAGGGACATCTGCAACTACAGCAGGTTGCTCAAAGCCCCAACCAACCTGACCTGGAATGGTTCCAGGATGGGACATCTCCCACCTCTCTGGGCAACCTGGGCCAGTGTCTCACCATCCTCAGTGTAAAACATTTCTTCCCTTTCTCAGTGTAAAACATTTCTTCCCTCTCTCTAGTCTGAATCTCCCTCTTGTAAGTTTCAAACCATCACCCCTTGTCCTGTCACAACAGGCCCTGCTAAAAGGTCTGTCCCCAGCTTTCAATACTGAAAGACCACCAGAAGTTCTCCCTGGAGCCTCTTCTTCCCCAGTCTGAACAACCCCAACTCTCTCAGCCTGGAGAGGTTTAGATGGATGGCATGACCCACTCTTTTTGAAATCTGTTGTTCTTAGCCTGATCTTAAACCACAACATGTTCAGTGCTGCAGCCTTCTGTGCACAGTGATACACCGAGAAGTGTGTAGGTTGTGAAGTGTTTGTAAATGTTTTACTTTTCTACATTTTATTTTCTAAAATTGGAGAAGAGGAAAAATAAGGAAAGAGAGCTGGAAGCAGCTGTAAGAGTTTTCTTTGTTTTAATAGAGAACTGGGGAGTTTGAATGTCAAAGACATAAAAACAATTGATTCAAAACGTGTCCAGAGAAGGGCAGCGAGGCTGGGGAGAGGCCTCGAGCACAAGTCTTGTGAGGAGAGGCTGAGGGAGCTGGGGTTGCTTAGCCTGGAGAAGAGGAGGCTCAGGGGAGACCTTCTTGCTCTCTGCAACTACCTGAAGGGTGGTTG
This sequence comes from Dryobates pubescens, assembly GCF_014839835.1. Classification (NCBI taxonomy): domain Eukaryota; kingdom Metazoa; phylum Chordata; class Aves; order Piciformes; family Picidae; genus Dryobates; species Dryobates pubescens. Next base: position 14,383,400 of record NC_071637.1, read on the forward strand.
TAGCCAGGAGGGGGTTGGTCTCTTCTCCCAGGCAAGCAGCGCCAGAACAAGGGGACACAGTCTCAATCTGCACCAGGGGAAGTTTAGGCTGGAGTTGAGGAGAAAGTTCTTTCCAGAGAGAGTTGTTGGCCATTGGAATGTGCTGCCCAGGGAGTTGGTGGAGTCAGAACACAGAAATGCTTTGCTGCCCTGGGCTTTAGAATACGTGGTTGGAGTGTGTCCACCCACTGTGTTTGTCAGCAAACAGCGGAGTGTATTCCAGGAGAGCAAGGAAAGCAATTCTCTCCCCTGGCACCATGGGTTCAAGCCCCAGCAGTATTGAGGAGAAGGGAGGCAATTTCTCTGTCTGTTGCTTTGGGCCCCTGGGCAGGAGCAGAGCTCTGTCTCCCTGTCTGTACCGTTCTGGCCATGCAGACACACCAAGCCTAAGGGAAGGCTGAGCAGACAGCCTGGGCTTTGGGAGCAGCCCTGAGCTTGGGAGTTTAAAGTGCAATTTTGCTGCTATTGCATTAGTTTTGTTATAACCTTAATGATTTTCAGTACATCATTGCAGGAGCTGGAGTTCTGCTGTGTGTTATCTGTCAGACTGGAATCAATGAGCTTCGTTGTTTTCATCCAGGACTTGGGCTGGATACATTTGTCTGCCTGTTGGCTCAGTATGATCTTGAACAAAGTAAAGCTTTCTGTGTGTGCAGACTGCTGTGCAGAATGCAGTTTGGTGTCTGCACAAATCACTGTGGCCCAGTATTACATCTCCATTCTCAGAAAAGCCCTGAGTGTACACCAGTTTGTATTGATGCTCTGTTTTGCTTGGTGGAACAAAAAAAGTTCTGCATTGGCTTTTCCATCTTCAAGCTCATCCTGCAGTGTCTTTGTGTGCTTATAAATATGTATGATGTGCAGAGAGCTATTAGCATTGCTTTGTAATCTTACATTTATGAACTGCTTGGGGATTCTGGAATGGCAATTGCAAGATATTTGTGAATTAAAAGTACAGAGTGAGCTGTTTACTGCATATACATTTTGTTACTGTTCACAGAGGCCTTACTGCACCTTTCTCAGCTCACACAAAGTGGAGCCTGGACCTTCAACATTCATCCAGTAGACCAGCACTCCACACCAGGCCTCTGGCAGCTTATGTTACAGTTTTGGGTAGCTTAAAATAATAAGAATAAAGTGCAAGCCCTGACAGGGGCAGTTTCTAATCATTCAGAGTTTGTACCAGTGTCAGTTAATAGCTTTTACTGGTCAGTGCCTTCTGTTGTTGAAAGTGCTGTGAGCATCCTGCTTGCACACTCTGCAGTGTCTGTGTGAGTGACTGAGAAGTGATGAAAGAGCTGGGTTTGTGTCATCTGATCCATCTTCCAGAACAGCACTGCACTGCATTCCTCTTTCATTCTGGGAACTTCTTGGTTTAGTATAAATTGTCAAACCTGGGTTTATTTTGTTTACACATGGCTGCTGGCAAAGCTTGTCATTTGCAGAGCAGACAGGGAAAGGGAGGGAAGTTACTAATGCTCAGGTAAGCTTTGCTGTCTGGACAGCTTTAAAGGGAGCTGTGGTTATAGAATCAGAATCAATTCAGCTGTAAAAGACCTTTGATATTATCAGGTCCAACCCTTATCTGACTTTACCAGATCTGGTGCTAAGCTGTGACCCTCAACAGCACATCTCTGCCTCTTTTAAACACCTCCAGGGATGGGGATTCAGCCAGTTCCCTGGGCAGGCTATGCCAATGTTTGAGAACCCATTCAGTCAAGAAGTTTCTTCTGATATCCAACCTAAACCTCTCCTCCTGCAACTTGAGGCTGTTATCTCTTGTCCTGTCACTTGTTACCAACCCCCACCTCCTTTCAGGATGCTGTAGAGAGCAATGAAGTCTCCCTTCAGCCTCCTTTTCTCCAGGCTAAACAACCCCAGTTCCTTCAGCTGCTCCTCAGAGCACCCATTCTGTGGTTACACATTCCTGGGGTTGTAACCAGTTGAGGTTCAGCCAAAGATGTATTTGTGTAGATACATCCACAAAGTGTGGTGAGATGGCAGTGAGATTTCTTTCTCCAAACAAGGATGTCCTTTTGTGGCTGTGTATGTCAACATTAGCATTCAACATGTTGGGGTGGGTTGGTTATGGATTGTGGTTGAAGGTGAGATCTCATAAGCCTTAGGAACATGACCAGGAGATGTGGGAGACAACTCATCATCTCTCTCTCGAGGACACAGAGCTGATGAGGGCTGAAATAGCAGTCAGGAGTTTTGAAATAGGCAGAGGCAGAAGAGCCCTGGAGGGGCTGTGCTGTTTCTGACCTTGCTGTCTTGACTGGTGTAGAAAATCCTGCTCTGTGTTGCACCTAGGCCAGGTTTAGATTACTGGAACAATGGGGTTGTCACAAGGTGCTTGTTCAGCTATGGGGTTTAGTTGCCTTTTGCTTTTGCTGCTTGCATTATGCATACCCCCAAAAGCTGGAATCAGCTCTGCTGATTAGCTCATCCAATGTATGAGCTCCTCAGCACCAAACTTGAATCTTTGCTGTGTTACAGATTTAAATCATAAGGCAAGGCTGTGATTTTCTGTTGAGGAGTCAGAAATAAAAAGCACAAATTTAAAGAGCCCAAGAGGTTTCTTAGTAGCCTAACATTCTATTTATGATACTTTATTTTGCAATATGCTCCACTTAGATCTCTCTCCTTCTCTAAATACTGTCATTGAGCCTTCCAGCCAAAGACACAATGATATGCTTCATTCTCTCAAACTCAGGCTGCTGTGGGGGTATGTGCAGAGAAAGCAAAGCTGAAACACTGACTTGAAGCTTTCTTCCCATCTGGCTGTCACGGGAGATTCAAGGGAGCAGCTCCCTGTGTTCACAGCTAGTTAAGGAATAACAGGACTGACCACACTGTGAGCTGCTACCATCGGTGTTCTTCTTGGCCCCTTTGTGGTGGAGATGCCTGTTTGCAGGACTGAATCATATCCCTGAGCCACAGCGAGGCAGAGGTTGTGCATCAGCCCCTGCTGAAAAGGTTAATTTTACTTTATTGACTTCCAGAATCCTTATGTTTTGAGGACAAGGAAAGGATGCTTTTTCTTTCAAAATTATCAGATTATTGTTTCAGAATTGAGAGCTTGTGAGTGTGCTTTTAGATCATGGAATCATCGAATGGTCTGCGTTGGAAGGGAGCTCCAAAATTCATCTAGTCCAAACCTTTCTGCAATCAGCAGGGGACATCCTCAACTAGATCAGGTTGCCCAGAGTCCTGTAGACCAGGGATGGGGCCCTGGTAGAGATACTGCTCTTTTCAGTGGAAACTTAAAAATTCAAAGAGCAACACTTCAGAGAGTGTGTGTGTGGGGGTGTATGTGTGTGTCTGAGTTTGATGTTAAAGATGATTGAACAGGCTACAGAAGAAAGGCAAACCCAGGTTGGCATGGAAGGCTGATTTTGGAGGAATTGTTAGCTGTAGTAAGTAGTATTGATAATATTGATTTGTTTATGGTGATTTAGGAGTTCAGACTGAGCACTTTTCATCTAGTACCTGGCTTTGCAATTACACAAAAGAAAACAGAGAGACTCGTTTGGGGTTTTTGGGGGTTTTTTTCCATCTATTCTCACTACCCAGGTGCATAACTTTGACTGAGCTGTCCAACTAAGTGACACATCTGTGACATCTTCTTGGCAGCTGCAATAGTGGTTGAAGCTTGTTCTTTATAAAAGTTTCAAGCCACCACAGTGGGGAACTTCTTCCAGGTCAGGAATTTGACTTGGTTTAAAAAGGTGATAAACATAGTATCAGTCAGGGTTGGAAGGGACCACAAGGATCATCTAGTTCCAACCCCCCTGCCATGGGCAGGGACACCCCACACTAGATCAGGCTGGCCAGAACCTCATCCAGCCTGGGCTTAAACACCTCCAGGGACGGCGCCCCAACCACCTCCCTGCACAACCCATTCCAGGGCTTCACCACTCTCATGGTGAAGAACTTCTTCCTCATGTCCAGCCTGAATCTCCCCACCTCCAGCTTCATTCAATTTCCCTTAGTCCTATCACTACCTGATATCCTAAGAAGTCCCTCCCCAGCCTTCTTGTAGCCCCCTTCTGATACTGGAAGGCCACAATGAGGTCACCTCGAAGCCTTCTCTTCTCCAGACTGAACAGCCCCAACTCTTTCAGTCTGTCCTCATAGGAGAGGTGCTCCAAGCCCTCTGCTCATCCTCGTGGCCCTTCTCTGGACACCTTCCAGCACCTCCATATCCCTCTTGTAATAGGGGCTCTAGAACTGGACACAGTACTCCAGGTGGGATCTCACCAGAGCTGAGTAGAGGGGGAGAATCCCCTCCCGTGACCTGCTGGCCACACTTCTCTTGAACATGTACTACCTGTGATCCTAAACAGCCTGCAAGAAAATGTGCTTAAAAACTCAAAGCAAACAAAACCAAAAGTCCCAGAGAGTTTCAGATCTTTTAAAACAAACCAAACCAACATTTCAGATACTGGGGGGGAAAAAAATTGCTTCAACACATTTTCCCCCTACCTGGAAAGAGTTTTGTAATCTTGACACACACTTTTGGTTTAAAAGATCCCTGAGTAGGTGTGTACTTACTGGCTGCTACAGCAGGAAGGTCAGTGAGGAACATGCTCTTGAGGCTGAGATGACAATGTGCCTTCCAGTAGAATCATAGAATCAATAAGGTTGGAAAAGACCTCAGTAGATCCAAGGCAAGCTGAAGCATCCCAGCGAGGCACATAGGGCGGAGGAGGATTTCAGCCTAGCGTTCTCGTGTGCCTGTTTTGTTGGCACCAGCTTCCACAAGAGTCAGAACGGAACCCGCTGGTGTCACCTCCATGGATGAGAAGGCAGAAAAAAATCTGAGGCAGTAACAGTCCCTGGTTTGATTTTTGTAGCTCAGCGTAGAGCAAACATGACAGGAACAAGCTTGCTTTCCTTTGAAACCAAACAAAACCCTTTGGTTCTTGGGCGTTGTGTGAGGAAGCATTTCATGTGCAGTCAAACATGCAACCTGGGGATGTAAGGCATCTTGTAGAGCATGGCTGACTGGAGAAATCAAATAGGCAGACATGTGCACAGCCAGGCAGACAGGTGCCTGCAGGCACCCACGTGGACCCGAACAGTTCATTTTCTCTACGTGAAAGTCAGTGACATGTAGTAAGTGTGACCTGACATGCTTTGAATAACTCTGTGACTTGGTGGTGTTCCATGTTCTAAAACTTGAAAGCGTTGCTAAAAAGAGAGTTTTGGACTACAGATGATCTTGGCAGAGTGAACCCTGAGTGTTTGATTGGCTCAGAGAATGTTGTGAAGTAAGTGATAAGAGGAATTGCATAAAGATGAAGTTTCCATTCCTGGAAGAAGCTTGGAAGGTGCAGGTAATTTGCCATGTAGCTGTTCTGAATTCTGATTCATTTCTGCAGTTGGACTTGGTCTGTTGCTGGAAGTGTACAGGGGCAACCTGTGCAGCAGCCTGAAAGGAGGAACTCATTAATTTGCAAAGCTTTCAGGGAAGCTCCAGCATCAGGAAAGCATTGGTAAGAGCTGTGGAGTAGTTAAGAGGAGCCCCTGGAGGAGCAGGCTGTGCAGGTCACAGCGGGGGAAGAACAGGAATCGATGTTTTTGAGTCCCCATATGCATATAGCTGAAAGAATTAGGAGAGGTTTGCATCTCAGATCACTGAGGAATCAGAGCAGAATACTGAAGTCCCGGCAATCTTGTATCTACAGGTGCAGAACAGCAGCTAATTGTCTCTCTTGGAAAGAAAACTCTGGATGATCCTGAGTCAGTGACCCTGAATTCGTGGTGTTCCTTGAAGTTCAGGATGGGGATTTAAAAGGGGGGAAAATGACAGTGCTGGATGATACACAGATAGGTGAAAGAGAAAGAAAAACATGGCAGAAGGGATAAATTGAATGTGTCAGTGCAGGGAAATGTACAACTCTGCAGCATTCATATAGCGCAGTGAGGGAGCCATTTGTAGTGGGAATCCACAGAAAAGCGAGGCTGGGAAACAGCAGAGGTCTTTTTCACCATTAAGCCTATGAACCTGTAGGCTACTCCCTATTAAGGCCATGCAGTAAAACATTCTTGGCTGTTTCCAGAGCGCATTTTATGGCAGTGACCACAGCAGTATAGTGGAGAGCGCTGGCCGTGTTTTATAGCAGCTTCTGGAAGCGTGAGATATTTGAGAAATACATTAGAGAAATGCTTGGAAACACTTTGGGTCTGCCCTCAGGCCACTGCTATAATGTTGGGCTGCTTGTTTCCTTCCCCTATTGGTAATCTTGCCTTTTTCTGCGTGCTTGGGTCCACGCCAGGCCTGCAGTATAGAAAATCAAAATGCCATCGACGACAAAGACGTTGGGAGAGGGAGCTTGGTGGTGGCCACCCGGGCAGCACCCTCTTGTTTGTGGGACTGAAGGTCATTATTAAAATTGAGCAATCCATTTTCCTCATTTTTGAGGGTGGATGAAGCTGAATGTATTCTGATGAAGCAGTCCAGCTGAATTGCACTGCCTTATTCTTCTAAAATACACCGTTGAAGTAGCAGTTGGCCACTTGCCCTTGCAGGCCGGTGTTACAGGTTGGTTTTTCTCTCCCATCCATCCCTAGGAGTGTCAGACATTAAATTACATGACCAACTGTGGTCTGTTCCCATAGCTTGTTTTATGTTTCTCCTGGCAGCTGAATTTCAAACAGTGCTTAAATGAAAAGGGGCACAGCAGTCATTTTCAAAGGTACTCATGTTGGGTGGAAAGGGATTTGATGCAAGTTCATTGTGTGACAGAATCAGCCCTTCCTTGTTGGTCTTGTGGTCCCTCAACAAACCCTGTAAACAGTTTTTTCTTTGTTTTCCTTTTTGACTGAAGGGTTTTCTGCTTCCTAACCAGAAATTGAGTGCTTAGGATGGTGTTTTAAGTGCTTAGAAATGTGGTGATGTCAAAATTGGAACTTTCAGTCTCTTCTGTTCCATCAGCCATGTGTTTTCCTTGGACCACAATAATGCTGTTTTAAAGCTGTTATTTGTCATGAAGGATGCTCACCAGCCCCTTGTGATCATGCTATTCATAAACAATGTAAGATGGCAAATGCAATTTCTTAGAGGGCCCAACAAGGGTATGAGTCAATACATGGCACAGGAGAATAACTGAACTGTTCCTGAGCATGCAGGAAAATAACTGGCATGGAAAGTTTGGTGGCTTTCATCGAGTCAGGCTCTGGAAAGACCTTATGGTGACCTTCCAGTACCTGAAGTGGACCAGCAAGAAAGCTGGGGAGGGACTTTTTGCAAGGGCTTGTTGTGACAGGATGAGGGACAGTGGCTTTAGAGGAGAAATTCAGATTGGAGATTAGAAAGAAATTCTTTCCAGTGAGGGTGGTGAGACACTGAAACAGTTTGCCCAGGGATGCTGTGGATGACACTTCCCTGGAGGTGTTCAAGGCCAGGTTGGATGAGGTCTTGTACAGCCTGGTCTAGTGGGAGGTGTCCTTTTCCACCACAGAGGGTTTGGTACTAGGTGAACTTCAAGGTCTCTTCCAATCCAGCCCACTCTGTTCCTCTACACTTATTGATGGAGCCTGGAGAAGAGGAGGCTCAGGGGTGACCTCATTGCCCTCTACAACTACCTGAAAGGTGGTTGTAGCCAGGAAGGGGTTGGTCTCTTCTCCCAGGCAACCAGCACCAGAACAAGGGGACACAGTCTCAAGCTGCGCCAGAGGAGGTTTAGACTCGAGGTGAGGAGAAAGTTCTTCATCAAGCGAGTTGTTCGTCATTGGAATGTGCTGCCCAGGGAGGTGGTGGAGTCACCATCCCTGGGGGTGTTCAAGAGGAGATTGGATGTGGCACTTGGTGCCATGGTCTAGTCATGAGGTCTGTGGAGACAGGTTGGACTCAATGATCCTCGAGGTCTCTTCCAACCTTGGTGATAACTGTGATGCTGTGATGGGATGTAGTGGTGGAAAGATGAGGTTCATAATGTCAGTTCTGAAATGAATAGCTAATTTCACATTTTTCTACTGGGCAAAGAAGCTGGAGCTTAACACCAGTGTGGTCTCCTATTTGCAAGCAGGCAAAGAATCAAGTCACCCTGAGCAGTTAACGCCAGCTGTCCTACCTCAGCGTTTAATTGTGCTGAAGATATTGTGGCCCATATCATCTCCCTTTGTTCAGTGAACCTTCAGGAACCATACCTGAAGAATTTATTAAGGGTGAAAGCAAAGAGGTCCTGCAGGAATTACTTTAAAGACCAGTAGCGATTAATAAAGAATGATGTCTGCCCCTAAAGATTTTTAAGATCACCCAATAAAATTCTATAGCAGGAATAAAATTTAGTGTAAAGTTCTATATGATGATATGAAACACTACATATAGAATGGAGTAGAAAATTAAATGTTCTGTAAGGTACTTGCTCATAAGGGGATAACTAAATATCACTAAGTCTGCCTGGGCCTTTAATCAATACAAAATTCAATTTAAAAGCAAATAAAAAGGGTAACAACTTTTCTGCAAAGAGAAAGTCACCATATATCACAGTCCCGAGAACATATGCAGGTCTGAAGTGTAGCAGAAATGTTTCAGCAGCAGAAAATGATGATGGGGGTGGGGGGGGTGGGGCAGGGGGAAATGTCCTCTGAATGGTATTTGCACATCAGGAAAGAACCCTTGTCAGAGTGCTCCAGTGTTTCATGGAGGGAGGAGAAGAAAGATGTCAGTGATCCAGAATGTGAAATGAGGAATGGCCAGACTCCAGCCTTTGGAGTATCAAATAAAGGTGACTTGAGTGGGGTTTTTAAATGGCCTCAATAATTCTACTGGTGTTCCTTGTTCAGTTGCAGAACTGTGACTGCTCTTCCACATGGCTGCACCCAGGTCGATCTGGGGATGGATAATTCATGTCACCAGCAACACACAGACTGCAGAGGTGTAAAACCAAGTTGGAAAGGCATCATTATTTTTGTGGGGAGGAATACTGGTTGGTTATTTTCTGGGGGCTACTGGTCACAAACTGTACTTACTGCTGCCTCAGGTCTATGAAGTTTTATTCTATCACTCAGAGGAGACCTTATTGCTTTCTACAACTACCTGAAGGGAGGTTGTAACCAGGTGAGGGTTGGTCTGTTCTCCCAGGCAACCACCACCAGAACAAGAGGACACAGTCTCAAGCTGCACCAGGGGAGGTTTAGGCTGGATGTTAGAAGTTCTTCATGGAAAGAGTAATTGGCCATTGGAATGTGCTGCCCAGGGCAGTGGTGGAGTCACCATCACTGGAGGTGTTTAAGAGGGGACTGGATGAGGCACTTGGTGCCAGGGTTTAGTTGATTAGATGGTGTTGAGTGATAGGTTGGACTTGATGATCTCAAAGGTCTTTTCCAACCTGGTTAATTCTATCCTGTCCTGTCCTGTCCTATCCTGTCCTGTCCTGTCCTGTCCTATTCTATAATTGTATAAACCCCAGAAACTGTTGTTACAAGCAATATCCAAGTTGATGATCTGTACTGTGGTGGAGAAATTACATTTTTAGTGATCCTTACTTACTAGGAAGATGCAGTTCCCTCAAGTGTTTGCCCACAGACAGATGAAGAAACCAAAGCTGCTTGGTGAAACTATTAAAATCCTCCTCCTGCTAGTTTGAAAGGCTGCAGCATTGTTAGGGCACTTAGTACAAAAAGCACTTTTCAGCTGGCTGACCTTTTCCAATTCTGCTTACTATAAACACAATTAATATTCCCATTTCTTTAGAGCTACAATATACAGAAATGTCAATGGCATGTTACAGCTGATTGGGTGTTTTAAAGGAGATGTATAAGAAAAGAAGAAATAAAGGGAAGAAAGCAGACAATTTCACAGGAAAGGGAGTACTCATAAAGGTGCCTCTTATCTCTAGATGTCATTGTGGCACAGTCATACTGATATTTGTGATGGTCTCTTTTGTCTGGATTTCATCATGAGTGTGGTAGATGAGTTGTATTTTAGTCCAGGATCTCTCACATCACTCCATCCCATTCTAGAGACTAATTTTTAAAGGTGATGTGTTGAAAGATGACAAAGGTGTGCTAGCAGAAAGACTCTCAACTGCCCTTGTGCCGCTGGCCATATCTTAATAATATCTCATGTTTGCCTCGGAACACATTAAAGTCTCATAAATCATTTCTATCTCTCTGTCCTTCTCCCACATCAGAAAGGAGATTGCTGTGGTGCCTGCAGAATGTTTGGTTTTAGGTTGGTATTTTTTGTGTGGTTTGTTGGTTTGGTCTTGGGGGGTGGTTTTTGAGGTTTTCTTGTTGTTGGGGTTATTTCTTGTTATCTGGGGGTGGTGGGTTTTGTTGTTGGGGGGGTGGTGGTTTTGGTTGGTTTATTTGTTGTTGTTGTTCAATTGGTTTTTCCTTGGACAATGAAAGCAGCCCCATTCAGTGGCCAACATTTCCAATGGAGCTGGTAGCATGGTTTCAAGTTAGCTCTTTTAGATGTAAAATAATGCCTGCCCATAATTCAGCTTTGTAACGTTTCAGCCAGCGCTGTGAAGTAGAAAATGGCAACAGGAGGGGGAAAAAAAAAGCCCAAAGAATAATCTCTCATTGTTTGGGCTCTGTGTGTAGCTGTAAATATTTAATAAAGCCATGGCCAGCCAACAAGCAAATGCTCAGCCTGCCCATTGTGACTAATTAGGAGACTTCTCAGCTTTCTACTGACACAGTGCCTCCAAACACAAACGGCTGCAGCATGGCAAAGAAATGTTCCTTATTGACTCGCATTGTGTTATGGGTTTGCCTTTGTGCTGCGGTGCTGCAGACGTGAGACGTCTGCCTGCTCAAACACAAATCTAATTGAGCTTCCTGATCGAGTTCTAATAACACCAGAGTAGATGGACCAAAACTTTGTTATCGCTCTCTATATATTTAAAAGTAAACAAAGAGCAAGAAGGGGGCAGAATATCTGTATTTCATAGCTGTGGCCTTTGGCAAGAGCAGTGTCTGCTTCTGTAAATTCTGTTTGATGCTGTTGGATCCCTTATGTGACAGCAATGTTGAAATGAAAGAGTATTAGTGCTGAGAACTCGGGCATGAATAACACACCAGCCTAGAGCTGCTCACACATGGGAAGGTGGCCACAGCTTTAACCAAGGTGGTTGCTTTGTTTTCCATTCTCCTCCTGGAAGACTGGGGGAAAAAATACCTTTGAGTGGTGCTCATTTACAGCAGGCAACTTGGTTGTCCGTGCAGCCTTCCTTGTCTGTCTTTTCCCTTTCTCCACAAATAAATTGCTAGAGGAAAATGTGGCTGGAGATGGTTTTAGATGCCTTTGAAGATGTAAAACCAGCAAATGGAACCTACAGTGGTATAAACATCAAAGATCAGGCCAAGGGAAAAATCAAAGGGTTTCTTTGAGTATATCAGCTTGCCCATAAATTGAAATGCTTCCACTGTTGTGTGTATCCTCTACACTGGGCACTGTACTATTGATTTTGATGCCACCCAAACATAAAAGGATGTGCACTATTAACAACTGTTTGGGTTTGGGCTTTTTTTATTCCTGTAGAAGTCTTTATCTCAATTCTAAAACAATAACTTTGCCAAACTATGCCAGACTTTCTCCCCTAAATCCCCCATGTTTCAACGTTTGGAGATACAACCAAGCAACCCTTCTCAGTCAAAAGTGTGAAGGAATTAGCTGCTATTCATCCCAGAACTGGCAGTGGTGTTGGTAGCAACCTCTGACTCTTAATACCAGAGAGATTGGCCAATGGAATTATTATTATTATTGGTCTTAGTACTACAATATTTTGTTATAAAAAGTTATATATCAATATCCACATGGAGAGATTGTGTAACATATAATTAAGTAGGTTCAGTATTAAATGCACAGCAGGTCCTTTTGTGTATAATGCAGGGAGTGAAGTCCCTGCTATTGAACCTGAGGTGGTAATGGTGAAGGTGTTTGTTTCTACAAGGCTTTTTTTGACACAATGTAATGATTATCTTGGGATGTCTTTAGAACTCCTGGGTGAAAAGGGGTTTTTTTTTTGGGTTGGGTTTTTGATCTGGTTTTGTTTGGTGATTTTGAGAGTTGTGTTTTATGCAGTAGCCAGTTACTGTTATGCATTGCTTAGAACACTGCTTTTATTGTCATAGGATTCTGTTTCCTACAAGCAGAGCAGGCAAAATAATTTGTCAGTTAAACTCTGTTCTCTGAAAGTTTTGAACCTGGAAAAGCCTTTATGATCAGTTGGGGAACAGGGGAAGACTCAAACTGCTTAGTCAGGAGAGCAGCCAAGGGAAACAATGTTCTGAGTATTCCCTGGGCTGTAGTCTGCTGCCTGTCTGCATATGAAGATCTTCATCATTAGAGGAAAGACGTCTTGAAAACGCTCTAATAAATCCTGAGTGTATGTGGGTTTGATAGAGGGTCTGTTCTCTCGGTGCAGATCAGCAGCTCCTCTCCTTTCAGGCACTGCCTGTAGGAATTGTGAGCCGTGTGCCATCGAGTCCTTCTGCAGAAGGGAGGGCCACTGGAGAGTGAGTGTCAGATGTCAGCAGCTCTGTCTTATCACCCTTTTGTCTGTCTGCTGGAGAAGGGGACTGGATCAGCGCTTCTTGATGGACAATAGAGCTCTTCAGCGCTGTTACTGCCAGTGTAAGGAAGCAGTCTCCTCTTTGTCGTGTAACATTGCTTTGCCCATTACCGAACAACAGTGACTGTTTTGTACCAGCCAACAACTTGTTTGCTTGTGCCCTGAGAATCGTGGGACCAGGAGGAAAGGATAAAATGAGACATTCCTGTGTGATGCCTTTGTTTTTGGAGTGATGATTAGGACATCTTGAGAGGCTCTCCCTTTGATGAGTGCATCTAGGGCTGTGGCTGTGCTGTGCACCAGCCAGTCATCCTTGACATGAAGTGCTGTGGAGGGCTCTCGGCAGCTGTATCTCCTGGGCAGGGTACCCTGGGGACCTGGGAAGTCCTGGGGAACCCTAGCCTTGCACTTAAGGAGGCTCTCACCCCAAAGCAAGATGTTTGAAAGGAAATCTCCGTTGCTTGAGCTTCAGATACTTTCTGTTGAATTTTTTGTTTCTGTGGATAACTTTCCAATTTCTTTAGTCTCTGTGCCTATTGCTGTAGTTTCTGTGCCTCCAGCACCACATAGGCAGTCTCAGGGGAAGTTGTTGTTAAACTGATAAAAGAGTGAAGAGAAGAAAAGGAACAGCTTTGACAAGTTGACAGTACAATACCAGTTTAATAGCTGTACCCTGTAAAGTTGTGCTGCTGGCTGGAGCAGTGTCCCTGCCAGCTTGGCCTGCAGAAGCACACCTCAGTGTGATCCACTGCTTTTATTTCTTTTATAAATGAGAACATTTCTCTTATGTTTCCCCACACACACCTTGCCCAGAAGAGGCTCAGTCCATTTAACACCACCTCCTTTGGCACTAACGGAGTTAGGGAGGTGTGATAAATGGAAAGCATTGTTTGTTTCCTTCCTGTTCTTGCAATCCCCCCAAACTGGCCCATTACTGTGGGTCCTTTGTAGGACATTCATGCCAATGCCAGATGCTTGATCTAGTTACCTTTCTTAGTGTCTCAATTCAAAACCTTATTTCCTTTTCCCTGAATCACCTGGAAAGCTTTTCTCCTGTCCTCTGAGGATTCTGCTGCTTTCAAAGGCTGCAAAATAATATCCTTGACCACGAGGTCAGAAGTGGGTGGGAGTATTTTCAAGTGATTGGTCTGGGAGAAAGAGGAAAGATGGCTGAGATTGGTTCCTTCAGCCCAGCCAGGTTAGTTGGAAATGTCTTCCCAAAGGAGTGGCTAAATGTTGGAGCATTGCTGTGTGTCCCTCTGCTGCCCAGTGTTGCACCTGTTCTGGTTAACAAGCGTTCTGGTGCCTTTCTGAGCATTAATGAACAGACTCAGAGAATGGTGAGGGTTAGAGGAGACCTCTGGAGGTCATCTAGTTCCTTACTGCTTCCATCCAAGGACTCTGGTGGGGAGCAGAAATTCCCTGTCATCAAGCTTCACATAGGGATTCACAACTTTGGTTTCTATGGATATAACCCTTTGTGTGCAGCAAGTCCCTTGTGTCTGCCTGTAACCCTTTGTGTGCAGCAAGTCCCTTGTGTCTGTCTGTAACCCTTTGTGTGCAGCAAGTCCCTTGTGTCTGTCTGTAACCCTTTGTGTGCAGCAAGTCCCTTGTGTCTGTCTGTAACCCTTTGTGTGCAGCAAGTCCCTTGTGTCTGTCTGTAACCCTTTGTGTGCAGCAAGTCCCTCGTGTCTGTCTGTAACCCTTTGTGTGCAGCAAGCCCCTTGTGTCTGTTTTTCTCATGATCCACTTTTTAATCTGTCCTCCTAAAGTTTCTTTTATACAAAGCTTCTCTCACTAAAACTAGTGAGATGGGAGGTCATTTTGTGCCTCTTTCTGTTTCTGAAGGTCAAGGAGCTGTACACTGGTTCTCTTGTGGTTTGTTTTTTTTCCCCAGAAGAACTCTAAGTGTAAAATAACTGAGACATCTGTTTGGCATTATGAAATGCTTCACTTTTAGGGTTATTAAAGACAGAAGTGCAATTTTGAAGCTACCAGACCTATTCAGACTAGTACCATCATTCAAAGTTGATTATTGTGTTGCTGAGCCACTGGTTTATGTCTTTTTTTCCTCCTGTCTGTGGGATAGGAAGCTAATAAAGTTATCTAGGTGTATAAACTGAACTTGGGAAAAATCACCTCTTTCTTATACCATGGCAAAACCACCTGCAGTGTTTTGTTCTGGTGTGAGAAACAAGGTGGAAGGAAAGGTCTTGAAACAAGAGATCCTTGAACCGTGGTGGAGGACTTAACACATGGGTAAGACCTGCACTGAAATCTGTCTCTGTACCTCTCAGGAGTCTGTAGGAGGCTACAAGGTATTTTAGTAAGTCAATCCTCTGTGTGAAATGAATTTGAATGAAGAGCTCTTGGAAGGGACTTTGTCTTACAGCAGTGGTACTTTGCTTCCTCACTTTTCCTTTATGCACTTGTATTTGCTTTGCGTGGTCACTGGGATGTTACATTTCAGTCAGCTGTAATATATTAGTCACAGTGAAGTGAAACTCTGAAGGAGCTTCTGACTGCTCTCCTGAAACAGGGATGTGAGTACCCACCAGAGAGGAGCGATAGCAGGAGGTGGTGGTGAGACCACGAGTGCCCAAGCTCTGATTGGAAGTGAAGCTGACAATACTTGCATTAGAAAATGATGATTCCATTTTCAATGGTATGATGGAGTGGTTTTAAAAGGCTCTTGGTCTTGATTAGCTTAAGTTGTTGGTACAACGTGAGCATCATGAAGGAAACAGGTAGCAGACAGTGCTAAGGAAGCAGCAACTTGTGTTAAGTGCCATGCATCCACAAAGTGCTAATAACTGCTCTAATCTGACTTTACAGGCTTTCAGATCTCCAGGGCTTATGGCTGATTAAAACTTCTCTCATAGTTTCATGGGCATGGGTACATTTTGCATTTCTGTGCCTGGATGGATGGGAAAAGCTGACATCAGATTAAAATGTGAAACTGTAATTAAACTTTTAGACTCCAACTTGATGCCTCATGGCTTGGCAAGTTTGGAGAACATAGGTTCAGTTAAGAAAAAGAAAAGCTTTGTTGCCTGTTGCTGTAGTAAGTCAGCAGTCTGTGCCCAAGAGAGATCTTTATACTAGGTAACAGCCAGGCTGCTTCTGGAGTGGACAGGAATACAGCAGGATGCAGTAGAAACTTTTCATAGAATCATAGAATCAGTAAGGTTGGAAAAGATCTCAAAGATCATCAAGTCCAACCTGTCACCCAACACCTCATGACTACTAGACCATGGCACCAAGTGCCACGTCCAGTCCCCTCTTGAACACCTCCAGGGACAGTGACTCCACCACCTCCCTGGGCAGCACATTCCAATGGCTAACAACTCTCTCTGTGAAGAAATTTCTCCTCACCTCGAGTCTAAACTTCCCCTGGCACAGCTTGAGACTGTGTGTTGTCTTGGACCTGGAGGAGGCTGTTTATTTCTAGGTTGGTCTTTTTATTCTCCTCTTTCTTGAATGGCCTGGAACATGCTTTTGCAGATGAAACGTAATTGTCATCTTAAAAAGTGCCTATCCCTATTAGTGCTGACAACAACACTAAATGGAATTCAGGCCCTTCTTGGGGAAAACACACAGTTCATTCAAGTCCTGTTTCAAAGAATGCCCACTGGGTCAAACCCAGCAGATCACACATCCTGAAGCAATACAAGGATTACGTGTCTGATTGCCTCAAAGATCAAACTCGCTGTCCTGTATGGCAAAGTAAATCATCTGCGCTCTTCAAAGAGCTCCTTTTTTATCCCCTCTGCTGACTGCAGGGCTTTGAGCAAAAAAAATGTTTCCCAAGATTACTTCTTTTCTCCACTGTTGTGTGTTCATAAAAGGTGTGTGGTGTGTTTTGGCAAGAGACGATAGAATTAGAATGGAGGCTGCTATTCGGAGATTGCATTGGGTTGGAAGGCACCCTCAAAGGTCATCTTGTCCAATACCCCTGCAGAGAGTGAGGACAGCTCCACCTAGATCAGGCTGCCTCGGGCCACACAAGTTTGACCTTGAATGTCTCCAGGGACGGAGCCTCAACCATGTCCCTGGGCTGCCTGTTCCAGTGTTTCACCACTCTCAGTAGTAAAGAACTTCCTCCTAATGTCCAACCTAAATCTTCCCTGCTCCAGTTTCAAACCAGGTTGTGGAGTGTCTTTCTCTGAAGACTCTGTGTGACCTGCCCTAGTTGATCCTGATCTGGCAGGAGGGTTGGACTGGATATCTCTGGAGGTGTCTTCCATCCCCTATCATTCTGTGATTATCTGGTTCAGGCTTAGGGACTGTTTCTGCTGTCAGTTCAGAGGGCTGTTTAATGACAGATGCTGGTGTTCACACCATTGATAACACAGTTCTGGTTTTCTTTCTGATAGAAATGTGATAGCTTGTGGTGCAGTTGGCAAAAAAAACCAACAACTGAACCCACCAAACGCAAAATGGAAACCTACAGATGTCACAGTGCTTGTTTTGAGGCTATTGCCTCCAAACTAGCAGCCACTAGCAACAGTTAGTAACAGCCATTAATTGTTACTAACAACTGTTAGCAACTGATTTGCAGCTCTATAGCTCAACTTAGAGTAAGCTTTGAAAATGGCTTTGCCTCTGCAGTGAGAAGTGTGGGCCCTGAGGAGAATAAGGGTATGAAGATGTTCTATGCTGTAGGCAGTCCAGCCCTGGCAGGGCTACTGAAGCACTGGGCTGGCTTGTGTGAGGAGGATATGCAGATGTCACATCACTGAAGAATTTAGCCAGCCACCTGTCAGGAGTGACATAGCTAAAGATAGCTATGGTGCATATTACGTATCAAGGTTCTTCCCCATCTTGTTTTGCTATACAACATCTCACGCTGTGTCTTGTAGGTAGTTGCAGCCTGCTGGTGAATGAAGTGATAATGCTCTTGCAGAACAGGTGGGTTTATAACTGCTGATAAATCCCAGGAGGGAATACCTTGGGAGGGCAAGCTTCACCTGTCTGGAGTTGGAGTATGGACCCACATCTTCCCTACTTGGGTCACAGCCTGGTAGATGACTTTCCTCAGCACAACCAAGATGAGTGCAGTAGGACAAGAAGTTTGGAGGAAGGGATTTCCTTCCTGCACCCAAAGAGATGTGGATCCAATCTACTTTGTGGGGTTGTGGTAACCTTGCTTTGGATATGAGGTGACCTCAGAAAAGCTGGTTGAGGAGGGCCCTGGAATTCCACACAGCGTTAATCACAGAAGCCAAAACCTGATCCACTTGGCAATTAAAAGCTGTGCTCCAAAGTAGCATTTAATACCATGCAAGAATGAACTACCACCACCACCAAAAAGGTACATTATGTTCCTTAGCTAAGTGAATGTTTTTGGTGGTGATGCTTAGAGATGTGTGTGCTTATAATTAAATGCCCAATTAAATATGAGCATCTCACCTTGATAATTAAGCAATAAAGCCACACCAGGCATTGCATTTCTGGGTGATTGCAACCTGCCTTGGGTGGTGCTATAAGGCAGGAGGCCAAAGATTAAGTGGCTTAAATCACCTGAGAAATTCATTAATACCTAGGAATTTGCTGCCTAGAATGTTTTGTTGCCATCAGCTCTCGATGTGTACATCAGAACATGGAAAATGGGTCACTTGGGGGGGGGGGTGGAATTTACACAGTGTGGCTAAGGTGTGGTTGAAAGCCTCAGGGGTTTTGTAAACAGGAGCTATATACAGTGCTGTCAGGATGATTTCAGGGCAAGGAGGCTGGTGAAGGGCCTGCAGCACGTGTTCTACAAGGGGCATCTGAGGGATTTGGGGGTGTTCAGTCTGGAAGAGGCTGAGGGGAGACGCTCCTTGCTCTCTCTAGCTGCCTGAAGGGAGGTTGCAGCAAGGAGAGGGCAGCCTCTTCTCCTTGGTGTCAAGCAACAGGACCAGAGGAAATGGTTACAAGCTGTGCCAGGGGAGGTGCAGGCTGGATATTGGGAAATACTAATGCTCTGAATGGGTTCTCAAATGTTGGAAGGGTCTGCCCAAAGTGGAGTCACCACCCCTGGGGGTATTCAAGCAGCGTGTGGACCTGGTGCTTAGGGACATGAAGTGCTGAAGTAAGGTTGGGCTGGATGAGCTTTGAGGTCTCTTCCAACCTGATATATTCTGTGATTCTGTAATTTAGGAAGACAATCTGAAGGGCTGGTTTTAGGGGTCTGAGATGGCTGCAGAACAGAACATTAGAATGATGCTGAAATTGCTAATAATATTTTCATCCTCTCCCATTGTTGATCCCTTCTTTGTATTTCCTTTCACATCTTTTTTTTTTTTCCCTAAATACCAAAGAATTATGTTTATTCCACCTAATACCATGCTCCTTACAGCAAGAGAATGCAGGTGAAAGCACATGCACCGTGTTTGCATTTTTCTGCCTTTAACTCTGTAAGACTTCTCTTAATATATTCTAAGTCCTTGTGACTCCACCGAGCTCTGCACGCATGTTAGTGCATTAACCTTAACTGGATTCTCTGGGTGCCACTTTGAGATAAACATTAGGCAATAAAAGCATACTGTGGTTGGTATTAAGCAGGGGAAAGTGCTGAATGCTTAATAGCTTTGTGATTCTCTGTGCTCACTCCATAAAACAACGACATCAGAGCCTTTCGCATCCAGCTTTCCACCAGAGCTCTAATGCTCGTGGAGTTAGTCTGGATTTACAGGCACATAGGAGATCTGAAATAATCAAGCTGTTGTGGATATTTTGACAAATTGAGCCATTATATGTTTTGATGGGGGTTTCCCCCCCCCCCCCCCCCCCCTTTCATTCATTCAAGATTTATGTTCTTAATTTCCCCCTGCTCCCCTGCACATCCCCACAATGTCTCTCCAAAATGTTGTTTTCTGATTACTGCAACGTAGTGCCTTCCTGGAGCAGCACAAATACCTGTGTGCAATTTTGTGTTGGTGGGGACTTGATGAGTGCCACACAGATGATAGTTTTGCCTGTCATCAAAGATGTGATGCCTGTCTGTCTATTTTTGGTGGGATGAAATATAATTGCTCTTCCGGTTGACATTGATAAATGGTGTTGACTGGAGTGTCTGCTCCTGATTGCTTCAGTGAATGACATGTACCATGTGCTGATTTTTGGCTGTGAAGCACACACCTCATTGAAAGAAGGTAGATTATTAACCTCTTGCAATCACATGGGAGTTAGACACTACAAAAATGGGAATAAACAGGGGTCTTGTGCTCCTTAGTGTTCAGTGAAGATGCAGTTTCATGAAGTTATTAGTGAGATCAACAGGAAACAAGCTCAATTCATGCCCCCAGAATAGGATGCATGCTTAGCATTTTCATGCTAAATCCTGCTGAAAGAAATCTGAGTCACAGAATGGTTTGGGTTGGATCTTAAAAATCACCTCCTCTCTGGGCAACCTGCCACAGTGCCTCATCGCCTTCATGGGGAAGAATTTCTTCCCAGTGTAATCTAAATACAGCTTCTTCCAGCTTGAAGCCATTACTGCTTGTCCTGTCCCTCCATGCCTTTGTAAAAAGTTCCTCCCCAGCTCTCCTGTAGCCCCTTTCAAATAGTGGAAGGCTGCTCTGAGGTCTCCCTGGAGCCTTCTCTTCTCCAGGCCCAACTTTTTCAGCCATTCTCATGCTTCAGCCCTCTCATCATCTTTGTGCCCTCCTCTGTTCCTGCTCTAACAGTTCCCTGTCTTCCTTGTGTTGGGGGCTCCAGAGCTGGACACAGAACTCCAGGTGAGATCTCAGGAGAAATGAAGGCAAGGTGTTACAGTCCCCCAAGAATTTCTAAGTTGAATCAAGTTTATTCAGACCCTCGTTTGACTTCTTTTCTAATGCCAAAATCAATGTGCCTCAGCACAGATGTAATTGCTCATTTAGAAATCAAGCAGAGTGTTGGGAGGCATCACATGGGTTTTGGTGACATTTTGGCCCAAGTTCTACTTAATTTGAGTAACTAAACTTTGGAAGGGGGGTTGGATGATTGAACAAGAGGACACAGTCTCAAGCTGCGACAGGGGAAGTTTAGGCTGGAGGTGAGGAGAGAGTTCTTCACTGAGAGAGTCATTAGCCATTGGAATGTGCTGCCCAGGGAGGTGGTGGAGTCGCCATCCCTGGAGGTGTTCAAGAGGGAATTGGATGTGGCACTTGGTGCCATGGTTTAGTCATGGGATCTGTGGTGCCAGGTTGGACTTGATCTTTGAGGTCTCTTCCAACCTTGGTGATTCTGTGCTTCTGTGAAAGGCAGAGATTAGAATTCCTTTGCTGTTTCCCAAAATAACTCTTTCCAAGCTCTCTGTGTCGACCTGAAGTGAGGCATCTTATTCTCTGCAGATGTTCTGCCTGGCACTCATCTCATCACATCTCATCTCCCTGTGTTTGGGTTCTAAATTTCTTCCCTAATGACTTATTTGTGACTTTGTTGTTTGTTTGCTTATTTGCTCACATTCCTAAAACGATGCCTAAATCTGTGGACTAAAATTGGTCCTCAAGTACTTCTTTTTTTTCCTTTTTCCTTCCCCCCCCCCCCCCCCCCCCGGAGACTTTTGCTATACTGGGTTCAAAATGAGGGCAAAAAAAAAAAAAAAGAGGCCTGTGAATGCTTTTTTCCCTCAATGTGAATGCAGTATCTGCTAGCTTCCTTTTGGCTTTCCCACAGATCTTCCTCACAAACCTCTCCTGTGTGCAAGAATTGCCTGAACGACAGCAGAAATGCTGCTTGATGGGAACTGAAGCTTCCATTGCTCACTTACCCTCACTTAAACTGTTTTCTGACTTTTCTTAAGTAAGATGATTTAATTCATTGCATTCATTTCACTTTGCAGGCAGAGCACTTAGGGAATGCTGCAGATCCTGACATAAGTAAAATGTTGGTAATCAAGAGGAGTGTATATATTTATTTATTTATTGCCAGCTGACTTGATTTATTTTGTTTCACTTAATGTTGTTGCTGTTTGGGTGTTGTGTTTGGGTTTGGTTTTTTTACATTTACTCACAAAATATTCTAGATACAACTTCTGAACCTGCCAGTCTTAGGAGGCATATAGAATGGTCCGGGCTGGAAGGGACTTCCAAAGCTCATCCAGTCTGACCTCCCTGCAGTCAGCAGGGACATCCCCAACTAGATCAGGCTGCCCAGAGCCCTTTTGAGCCTCACCTTGAATGTCTCCAGGGAAGGAGCCTAAACCACCTCCCTGGGCAACCTGTTCCAGTGCTCCACCACCCTCAGAGTAGAGTGGAGTGGAATAGAGTAGAGTAGAGTAGACCAGGTTGGAAAAGACCTTCAAGATCATCAAGTCCAACCTCTCACCCAACACCATCTAATCAACTAAACCATGGCACCAAGTGCCATATCCAATCTCTTCTTAAACACCTCCAGTGATGGTGACTCCACTACCTCCCTGGGCAGCACATTCCAATGGCAAATAACTCTTTCTGTGAAGAACTTCCTAACATCCAGCCTAAACCTCTCCTGGCACAGCTTGAGACTGTGTCCTCTTGTGCTGGTGCTGGTTGCCTGAGAGGAGAGACAATCCCCCACCTGGCTACAACCTCCTTTCAGGTAGTTGTAGAGAGCAATAAGGTCTCCCCTGAGCCTCCTCTTCTCCAGGCTAAGCAACCCCAGCTCCCTCAGCCTCTCCTCATAGGGATGTGCTCCAAACCCCTCCCCAGCTTTGTTGCCCTTCTCTGGACACCTTCCAGCAACTCAACATCTTTCCTAAACTGAACTGGACACAGTACTTGTTCCTAATATCCAGTCTAAATCTGTCCTTCTCTAGTTTGAAGCCATTGCCCCTTGTCCTGTCACTGCAAGCTTTTGCAAACAGTCTTTCTCCATCCTAATGTTCTGGTTCAAAGCATGGAGAGAGGTGAAGGAGTGAAGCTGTGCTCCTGAGCACAGTACAATAATCAGTCGCTATTTTTGAGACACTGACAACCTGGAAGAGTTTGACATAATAGTGCTCCAAATGCTCAAGGAGATAGAAGGAGCTATTGTGATCTGTACAGAGGTAATTAGACATAAAGGCTGTGCCTCTGTTGGGCAACATCTGGGCAGAAAGTAAACAAAAGAAGGTATGTAATTTAGGCATTGGTAAACACTTGGGGTGGCAGGGGGGAGGAAATGTGGGATAATACCAAGAATGTAGCTATGAATAGCCAAATGGAAATTAAGGAAGAAAAAACCCAAACTAATTCTATTAAACCTCAGCCTGGGGAATATATTAGAGTTAGTAGCCTCTTTGCCTGGGGCATTTAAGCTTAGGATGGAAATTGCAGTGCCAGATCATTTCCTACAGTATGCTTTACAAAGGCAGAGGAGATAATCTTAATGATCTGTGGTCCTGAGGCATTTCTGAATTAAACTTTTCTGTTCATGTAAACAAAATGCTTTGGAAAAAGATTAACATTTATCTTTTTCTGTCACCTTTGCTGCTGTTTGCTGATGCTCAAGACCCAATGGCAATATGAGTATTTCTGTTGGTGAGTTAGAATCACAGAGTCATAGGGCTGGAAGGGACCTCAAGGCTCAGCCAGTTCCAACCCCCCTGCCACGGGCAGGGACACCTCACACTACAGCAGGTTGCTCACAGCCACATCCAGCCTGGCCTTAAAAACTTCCAGGGATGAGGCTTCCACCACCTTCCTGGGCAACCTGTTCCAGTGTCTCACCACCCTCATGCTAAAGAACTTCTTAACATCCAATCTGAATCTACCCATTTCTAGTTTTGCTCCATTCCCCCTAGTCCAATCATTATCTATCATCCTAAAAAGCCCCTCCCCAGCTTTCTTGTAGGCCCCCTTCAGTTACTGGAAGTTAGAAGGTTATCATACCAAAACACATTCCTTTAGGAATAATGATTGTGCTTCTAAATCCCTTACATGGAAACCTAATGGATGTGACAGAATCTGAGCAGTGTGGGATGGCATCTGCCTTTCCTCACCGTGTAGGCACACCACACACTTGTTGTCTTTAGAGCAATTTGTGAATTAAAGTCTGTGGGTAACAGGTAGCCAAAAAAAAACCCCAAGGAAAAGCTATATTTAAGAGTATGTGTGTTGGAACAAATGGGTTGAGGAATTGCCACTCATGCTGTAATTGATGTCACTGGTACCTTTTCCAAGATTTTCCATCTTTACTCTTGACCCCTCTGGTGCTATCTAGGCTATTAACCATACATTGAAGGTCAAGCACAGATCAGTAGCTACTAATCCACAAATGTGCTTTCAGTCTGCAGAACTCCTGAAACTTGTAATGAGCAAATCTGAGTGTGTTCAGCTTGATTGCAATGGAGAAATGGGCAGGGTGCTGTCCAGGGTCTGCTGGAAAGCAGCCATGTCAGTGCCAGCAAGCCCCTCCTAACATTCCTGCTCACTTGTATCTTTAAGGCCCCTTGGATGAAATAACTTCCAACGTGTTGCTTCCTAGCCCTGAAGTGTTTTGCTCTTTGGTCATGTTTCTGATGTAGCCACCTTGGGACTGTCTGCATAGTGCACATTTGGCCAACACAGTCTTCTGCTGTGGGAGAAAACCAGGAGCTTTAGATGATTTAATTGCTCCATGCAATCCAGCACCCACCTCTCTGACATTGTTCAATCTGCAGCATAATGTACATGCAAGTTCTATAACTGAATGTAAAGGCACTTGGGAAGTGGAGAGAAATAAATGTGTTCAGTTTGCATTCAAATGCAAAAGGCAGCTATTTAAGACAAATGCCCTACTACAGATTGAACAGGAGCAAGCCACTGCATTCCTGTTCAGAAAGGGAGGTTTCAGTGCTTTTGTAGCACTGCCTGCCAGAGCTGGGAAATTACACAGCAGCTCACCACCCACCCCGGAGTCCTCCTTCTATGAGCTTGAGCATGTAATTGAAAAAGCCACAAGTACATTGAAGAGCCACCTGTTTCCTCTTAGGATTATACAAGGATGTAAATACCTCTCTTCAGAAAAATCTTAAGAATAGATGGAAGTATTTGCTGATTCACGAACAATTTATCTCCAGGGTTACCTACCCTGCGCAGCACTCGTACGAAAAACACAATCTAAAATACTTTGTGAGCACCATGGAAGCCTCAGAAACTTGACAGTGGCTCTCACTGTGGAGCATCTCCTCTGTTCCATCTCCACACAGATGTGTCTTTACTTAGGTTTTCCTGCCCTGCTCTTTCTTATTGCATATGAAAATCTTTAATGATTTAAGGTGAAGACGCCCTAAGGGCCCAGTTCAGATCTGGAGAGCTGTCAGGCGAGGCTGCTGGAGCTGCACACAAACAGCTTTTATTTCTTTGTAAGCAGCCTAAACTAAAATGGTTGCCCTTTGAGACTGGGGCAAAGTGTGTTTCAGTGTCAGCTACTGAAAAATGGAAGAGAGCAGCTATTTTGGAAGGGGTTGCTCTGAAGAGTGTTTTATGTTCTAGGTCGGTGCTGAAGAGGCACACTTGGAGTTCTGGCAAGTGGAAGCATTACACTTCTTTGGCTAACACTTCTGAGAAGTGCCTTTTAAAAGGCTTCCTCAGGGTGGTAAAAGAGTTGGGTTAAGATCAGTGAGGCACAGGTATAGCCACTGCCTAGGTCAAGTACAGACCAAAGCAGGAGTTTGGATGGATTCAAGGTCACAGCTATTGCCTGCTGAGACCTGGCTCTGGGTAGCTGAGCTCCAACAAACCCCTGCAGAAGTGTCCCCTTCACTTCCTATGCAGAATTTAATTCATAAAAATAGCTGATAGAGAGCTGACATCAGAGAGACACTCCAAATACCAGTGTCTGTTAATGTTTGTGGCTCTTGCCTACACAGAGGGCTTGTGCTGCCTTTCATCAGCATGCCACCCTCATCAAAGAACATTCCCTTTTCTTCCCATTTGATTACTATTGCAGTTTTGGTCTAGAAAATGAAAGCACAGAGATAAAAGCAGCCTGTCACTAGTCAAAGGGAGGTTTTCCCCCCATCTCTGGTTGGCTATAGACGGATCTCTGTGAGCATTGATGCTCAAGTGGCAAATTCAATAGACAGGCCAGACTTGTTCTGTCATGTCATGCTCCGGGACACAACTTTTTGTGGCAGAAGTTCATGTTCATGAGCTGGCCCCAGAGCATTTATTGATAGAGTAGCTCAGCTCTTGCATGATTCTGGGCCTGGAAAGGGAGCAGATCCCTAGAGATAATCAATGCATATTCCCTCTGATTCAGCAGCAGGATTCTCCCAAACTGTCTGACCTTTTACTAGAATTTTAGATGAAACAGAAATGTCACCAAGTTACAGCAGTCTTGGTGTCAGGGTAAGTTGGAGGCTTCCAAGCATGAAGCAGAATGGCTGTGTGTAATACAATGATTACAGTATTTATTGTATCCAAAGGCCAAGCCCTTCTTCCTGCTCAACCTGAGGAATACATTTCTCCTACTGGATAGTGCTAGAAATTGAAATCTGAGGCCATTTAAATGTCTCTTTTTTGCATGTCATGCTCACTTAGGGCTGCTGATGGATAGCAGACTGAACTTATTTCAGTATTCTACTTAAAACAGTACTATATTGAAAAGTTTTGGATGGGGAAAAAAAAATCACAGGGAGAGGACTTTTACTTTTTATTCCAAGAATGACTTTTTTTTTTCAGAGCTTCAGCTTCTGAGCTTGGAGCCTCCATCTGTGCTTCCTTAGGTCCAATGCTGGACAGCTGATCATGTGTGTTTTATTGCTTTTGAAGTGTATAGGCACAAAGAAGAGGCCAAAAAAAAAGGCAGTTGTGAACCTTTTTATCAAGTATGTTAGATCTCACATGTCTCTATTCAAATCACAGACATCAAGTTTCCTAGTTTCTTTGGCCCCAGACTCAGTGTGTTATACACAAAAATCCAGAGGCCTGCCTCCTCCAGAGGGCAGTTATCATCTGATTCCAAGAACAGGAGGTACCTTCCCAGGAAATCTCCTAGCATATTAACATATTGAACTGCCTTTGAGCTGTTTTCTGCCTGAATCCTGTGGATCTTTGTGCATATGTACTGATTATTTACACAGTAAGATTCACATCATTCAGGAGGAGAGCCACAAGGATGCTCAGAGGGCTGGAACACCTCCCCTGTGAAGTCTGCCTGTTGGGGCTGCTCAGCCTGGAGAAGAGGAGGCTCCAGGTAGACCTTATAGCAGCCTTCCAGTCTTTGAAGTGGGCTACAGAAGAGCTGGAGAAGGACTTTTTGTAAAGGTATAGAGTGACAGGGTGGTGGGTAATGGCCTCAAACTGGAGGCAGCTGGATTTAGTTTAGAACTTGGGAAGAATTCTTGCCCATGAGGGTGGTGAGACACTGGAACAGATTGCCCAGAGAAGTTGTGGAGGCTGCAAGTGTTCAAACCCAGGCTGGATGTGGTCTTGAGCAATCTGGTCTAGCAGCAGACCTCTACCCATGACGGGAGGATTGGAACTAGGTGGTCTTTAAGGTCCCTTCCAACCCAAACCGTTCTGCAATGATTCTGTGATTCCTGAATCACACCTCAGCTGCTGAGCAGTGCATTCATCTGCTTCATGAACAGGTTGTTCCTTTTTGATGTGTGTAGCTCTGGAAATGGCATCTGAGAAGCTTGCCACATTCAGACTTAGTTCAGGGCAAATGGCTCCTTCTCCTTCCCAGCTTCTGAGATGGCGCCGAAGCCCAGGCCCTGGGCAGAGCCAGCTCCCCACCTGCTGCCGACTCGGGCTCTGAGCAGCTGGATGCCAGCTCTGCCTCTGCGCTTCCAGCCTTGCCGATTAGCAGGCCAGGATTAAGTGACAAGGCTGGCTTTTCATCACAGTGAAGTGTAAGATGGGAAATGCCAAACATGTATTCTCCTGCAAAGGCTGGTATTTAGCTGATGAGCTAAGTAAGACTGATTTATGGTGATTTCTACCTGGGTATTAATTTCTGCTCATAATAGAAGCACCAGGCATGTGCTGTCCACTGCAGCTGAGTGCAGCTTTATTTCACACTGCAAAACCATCTCTAGGAAGTTGGATTTGTCACATTTTGGATAGGAGGATTATCTTCCCCAAGAATATTAACCCTCTAGCTGAAAATTTTGGGTTCTTCATTTCTGGTTCTTCATTTTCTTTGCTAATTTTCGGGCTGATGGGCTGTGTGTTTGAAGTATAGCATGTTGGGGTTGGGGTTTGGGGGTGTGCTTGGTTGTTTATTTTCCTTTTTGGTCCTTTTGTCTACTGTTTTGGGTTCCCCAGTTTAAGAGGGACAGAGATCTGCTGGAGAGGGTCCAGCAGAGGGCTATGAGGATGAGTAGGGGACTGGAGCACGTGCCTTACAAGGAGAGGCTGAGGGACCTGAGGCTTTTTAGTCTGGAGAAGAGAAGACTTAGAGGGGATTTATTAAATGCTTATAAATATCTGAGGGGTGGGGGGTCAGGAGGGAGGGGACAGGCTCTGCTCACTTGCTCCCTGTGATAGGACAAGGAGCAATGGAGGTAAGCTGCAGCACAGGAGGTTCCACCTCAACACAAGGGGGAACTTCTTTACTGTAAGGGTCACAGACCACTGGAACAGGCTCCCCAGAGAGGTTGTGGAGTCTCCTTCTCTGGAGACTTGCAAGGCCTGTCTGGATGTGTTCCTGTGTGACCTGAGCTAGATTGTATGGTCCTGCTCTGGCAGGGGGGTTGGGCTCGATGATCTCTTTGGGTCCCTTCCAACCCCTGACATCCTGAGATCCTGTGATCAAGAGGAGGAAAGAGCTCTGTACGTTATGGATTTATTCAGTGGTATTTGTAGCTCATACAGAGCTTCAGTGGCTGCACTGCTAAGCCTGTACAGTCCATGCATTTTAAAGCCCTGGTGGGAGGAGTAAGTAGTTAAGACTATTTGAGAGGTGACAAGCATGTGGCTTTGCACCCTTGTTCCTGGAGATTTAAGATCTCCTTCCTCAGAAAAGAAGCAACCTTTCTTGATCAGCATTCAGATGGGTGTGTGCTCTGACAGTGCAGTCTGTGGTGAGGTGAGGAAATTCCTCCCTGCTTTGTCACCAAAGAGTGCTGCAGTATCAGTGCTTTGTTTTCATTCAGCTTTGCTTTAGATGGAAGTGGATTAAGTAATAACATTAACTGAAATGTTTTATGAAGGGCCTTATAAAAGAGGATTTCATACATAACAGCAATATTTCTTGTACCTCATCCAACACGATGAACTCTTTGCTCTGTGGGGTTGGAAGTTCATCTTTAGGCACTAGGAACTTCCTGGCTTTATTAAACTGAGGCCTGTAGCCCCTCCCTCATTGATAGCTTTGAGGGATTTAACCCAATGGTAGACCCTGAAAAGGTCTTTGTTTGGCTTTTTGCTCTCAAGCTGACACCCTGGGATCCATAGCTGGTTGCATTGCCTCTGATGAGGCAGCCTGTAAGTGGTTGGAAGTTATTCAGCCTGACTCAGATGGATGTATTCTGATCAGCTGTGAGTCGTGTCGCAGTCATACATCTGACAAAACCCTAAGTTTCGAATGTGAGCTGCTCTGAGTTGGTACTGAAATCTCCTTATGCTGCTCCCTGCATGATGACATTAACTTTTCTTTGGGCATACTTCTGCAGCAGTTGCTATGGAAGTGTATGAAGAGATTAGTACTGTATGGGTAATCTATAACTCAGAGTGCTCTCCTGGGTTTTTAGTCTCCTTCATTAACCCTTAGGTGACAAGCTGGCTTCCTGTTAAATGCACACTGCTGAAATCATCTTCAGCACACCCAGGCAAGGTAGTGATTGGTACAAAGCATGGTATGAGAGAAAGATACGTTCAGAACAATGCCCAGCAAAGCTGACGCGATGTGGCAGTCATTTAACTTTTATTTAGAGGCATGATGCTTCAGTTTTGAGCTTGAGCCTAGGTGCAAATATATTCCATCTTCAGCTTAATGCATGTTGGCTGAAACTGATAATCACATCATAGTTACTGTGTGAGAAAGCAGCACAATAGTCAGTGCCTGGCACAGTTATTTAACAAAACTCAGCCTGAGCCTCTTCTGTGTTAGTACAATGGCAAAGGTCACCTGAGCAAAATGCATAACGAGTGTCTGGAGTCTGAAGATTTCCTCATGGGCATATATGGGGATGGGAGCCTCCATGTTTCTGCTTGGGAGTTTTGCAGGGGCTCTCAGCCAGCAGCACCCCAGATCACTGCAAACACAAAGCAGCATCCTCAGGTGGAACAAGAAATCAGGTCTGAGCTGGGCCTGGAGAGTCTGCTCTGAATTGTAACTAACTTCAACCTGTTTTCTCAGGGGGGTTTTAACATTTTTTTGGTGCAACTCAGGTAATTGGAAATAGTCTTTGACATTATCAAGCCTCATTGCCTTGCATTGCTACCCATTATTATGTGAAATCTTTTTTTTTGCATACCATTAATGAAGTCTACTTCAAAACCTAAATTTGTATTTATTTAGTTTTAGCTGCACTTAAATCAGAAGGCTTTTTCTGCTGGCATTTGGAAACACAGCTCTCCATCTTTATACTTTATTGGCTCTTAATTTTTCAATGCAAATATGAAAATAAAGGTAAATACCTCTTCATCCACCCCTCAGCCATCTTCTCCCAAGATCAGAATACTAGATTATTTCATCATCTTTGTTTTTAGACAAGATCCTTTGCCCACAGTGGCTGATCTGGGTTAACTGCCTATCAGATCAGCTTAAAATTGTGAGAGTACTGGGAAAAGCAAAGAAGTTTGCCTCGTGATCCTGATTGATCCTTTATACTGTCTGTCTTTTACATAGAAGGTAACACCACTATTCTCTGGCTACAGAAAAGAACCCCAAACTTTCCTCACTGGAGTTGCTGAAAGATAAACAAAACATCAACACAAAAGCCATACTGGAGATGGAGATGATGGGGAGTATGAGTCATGGTAAATTATCAGAGTTTGTTTACTTTTGTACCTGAAAGGCATCAGTGCTGTACATCAGGACTTGCAAACTATCCAGGTGGATGCAAGTAATCTGGTGAATATGTTTAATGTGCTTAGTTGGGATAATGGGATGTTAGCCAGGGTTTGCCTGTTTTTCATATGGAGTCCTGCATTGGAATGTGCTGCCCAGGGAGGTGGTGGAGTCGCCAACCCTGAATGTGTTTAAAGGTCATTTGGGGATGTGGTTTAGGGGTGAACCTTGCAGAGCAGGGTTATGGGTTAGACTTGGTGATCCTGAGGGTCTTTTCCAACCTGAATGTTTCTGTGATTCTGTGATATGTTTGGAAAGTTAGCTGAGAAAAGAGCACCACATCAGAAGTGCCAATGCAGTCTGTGCCTGTGGACAGGCTGCAGCTGGCACGTGCTGTATAGGACCCTCATACCCAGCTAGAGAGCTAGTGTTCAGGCTCCTGGTGCTGCATGTGCATGCCTGAAAACATCCCAGACCCTACTTGTAGGGCAGGACACGCTTTAAAATCCCAATCCTTCTTCTACTACACACACAAAAACCACCCCCAAATGTTCTGCAGCTCACCATCCTGTGAAGCAGAAGCACGTAGCGTGGTGCTCCTTATTCACCAGTAAGCCTATTTATTCCCTTAAGTTACTGCCTAAAGTTATTCTACACTTTACTGTTTTCTCCTCTTTCTCTACACACAATTTCTGGGTAAAAATAATTCCTTTTGGCTGATTGATTCAGGAGTTTGGCTGTCACATCTGAGGCATGACATTTAAAAATGCATACTAATGGCCTTTAAATGTGTTGCTGTAAGTTTTAAAGTGATTTTTGTGTGTGTGTGTGTGTGTGTCGAGGTGGAGCACTAATATCTCCTTGGGTAAAAAATCTATTGCCTTTAGAAACAATGTTTTAAAGTTCAGTAATATTCATGACTGCTTCCCCCTGGTAATTGCATTACTAAAAGAAAAGCAATGTGCTTTGCAGGCCCTTGTCTGAAACAGCTTTACTAGGACCTGGTTTTTACACAAGTCTCTTGCAAAAGACAGAGGCAGTGGTAGAGCAGATGAATTTCCAACCTGCTTAATTCTATTCTATTCTACTCTACTCTACTCTAGTTTATTCTACTCCTATTCTATTCTATTCTATTCTTGGAGCCATAGTCATGAGGTGTTGGGTGGTAGGTTGGACTTGATGATCTTTGAGGTCTTTACCTAGCTTACTGATTCTATGATTAGCTCAAAGCCAGTGAAAGAGGCTGCACCAGGGGAGGTTTAGGCTGGATGTTAGGAAGAAATTCTTCACAGAAAGAGAGATTGGCCATTGGAATGTGCTGCCCAGGGAGGTGGTGGAGTCACCATCCCTGGAGGTGTTTAGGAAGAGACTGGATGAGGCACTTGGTGCCATGGTTTAGTTGATTAGATGGTGTTGGGTGATAGGTTAGACTGGGTGATCTCAAAGGTCTTTTCCAACCTGCTTAATTCTATTCTATTCTAAAATCCAGCTGCAGCGGTGTGGAACTACAGTGCTCCATCTTTGCAAGGTCTTAGAGTGGGGAGAGAGTGGGGATGCTCGTGGACAACAGGTTCACCAAGAGCCAGCAAAGTGCCCTCATGGCCAAGCAGGCCAGTGGTGTCCTGGCGGTGACTAGGAGGTCATGAGAAGTCCTCTTCCACCTCTGCTTTGCCCTGGCAAGGACACACCTGGAATATTCTGTCCACTTCTGGGCCCCCCAGTTCAAGAGAGAGAGAACACCTGGAGAGAGTTCAGCAGAGGCTTCAAAGATGCTGAGGGGCCTGGAGCAGCTCTGTGAGGACGAAAGGCTGAGAGCCCTGGGGCTGTTCAGCCTGGAGAAGAGCAACCTCAGAGAGGATCTGATCAGTGCTGATCAATAGTTAATGTAGAGGGCAAGAGGACAGGACCAGACTCTTTTCACTGGTGCCCACTGACAGGACAAGGGCCAATGGGTGCAAACTCAAACACAGATAGTTCCACTTAAACACAACATAAAGAAAGCTTCTTTACTTTGAGGATGCTGGAGCCCTGGAGCAGCCTCCCAGAGAGGTTGTGGAGTCTCCTTTGCTGGAGACATTCCAAACCTGCCTGGGCATTTCAATCCTGAGCAGCCCGCTGTGGGTGAATTGTCTTACTGAACTATGTGTTGCAAAATGGGTAATTCCTTTTAGAGCTGAGGAAATGGGGTTTTGTCCAAAATGCAAATTGCAATGTGGAAGTATCTGTGTGACTCCACCACATTACTGCAGATCTACCTGTAACAAAACTCACAGTCATGCTGTTGGTGGCTACGGGTCTGCCAGCGAGGTCATTGGTCTGGGGTTCATCATGGAGAGTTGTGATCACTGAGTGTACCACTTGCAAGCTGAAGTATGGGTGCACTGCCCCTGTGACCCAAAACACAAGAACAGCTCTCCTAGTAGACTATTCATTATTAAAATCACCCTAATGGAGTTTGAAGTTTGGAGTGTGTGGATTTTCACATCTGAGGACCTGCAGGCAGAGCAGCTCTGATGGCTGCACAGCAAAGCTCACCTCATGCAGCTGAAACAGAGCACTCACCCGCTCCTCGTTACACACACCTCACAAACAGGACAGCATGATCCTGATTCCAGGTGCTGCATGGCTGTGATGTGCACAGCAAGACGAAAATGCTGTGAGTCTGTGTCCCACAGTGAGAACAGAGGGTGAGCAATTAAGAATATCTAACTTTATTCTTGCAAGCAGAGCATGAAAAGCTGCTTAGTGAAGAATAAATGCAGAGCAGCAAAATGACATTTCATGGTCTCTTGACCACCACCATGCTTTTAAGCTTTTCAGTGGTGCTACAAGTTAGTAGTGGAAATTCGTGTTGTGTTTGTAAGTGGTGATACATTACTGATCAGAGAAACAATTAGCAAGCAGCTCACCTGGTAAAAGGAGATGTGGTCAGGTAGCTCCTGCAGACTGCCACTTACTTGAGGACACATGTGCTTTACAGGAAATATGCTAGCTTCAGCCAGGGTAATTAGAGAAAATGTAGATGAGATGTCTCATGGAGTTACCCTCCACTCCTGCTCTCAGAGGGCTCCCTTGAAAATCAGATCTGTAATGGATATTATGCAGATTTGGAAGGAAAATGGAAACATGCGACTTTGTGTCTGCTTTTGATGTTGCATTCTGCTGCTTTCATCTCAGAGGATAAAAGTAATTGAACAATAATCCCAAAGAGAGTCAAATATACAAATCAATAAACTGCTCTCATAGGAGAGTTTATTTTGATGAGGGTACTGGTACCTAACGCTTCCCTGAGCTGTTAGGTTTCCATTAGGTGTTCTTGTGCTCCTTAACACACACAGAGATGTTTAGATTGGGGAACATCAACAGTGAGTAAAGCAGATTGCACTGCCTGAGTATCACAAACCAAGAACAGCTTCTTACCTCCTTTGATTGACACCCTGCATCTTAACTGAGTGCTGAGAGCCAGGTATTGTCTTTTTATTGTTATATTCTTCTGGGAAGTTTAATAGCAGCAGAGGAGCAGTGCTTCCAGAAGCAAAGGAGCAGTGCTTCCATTAGGTGTCAGGGGAATCTAACAGTGGTTAGGGCAAGCTGATTCTGCTGGGTGCTTCCATATCTTGGCTGTGACGTGCAGAGGGATTTGGAGTCCTCTCTGTTCATTTTCTCTGCATCATTCTCCAGTGATTTTGGATCTTAGATTGTTGTTGTTTTTTTAATCTATTACTATTCAATAACAATTACATATGGATTCTTGAATACCTGTTTTCTATAGTTTCCCTCCTGGTGTGAGATGCCATGGTGGGCACATAGGATCGTAGAATTGTTAAGGTTGGAGGGGACCTCAAGGATCACCCTGTTCTAACCCCCTGCCGTGGCCAGGGACACCTCACACTAGAGCAGGTTGCTCAGAGCCACATCCAGCCTGGTCTTGAAAACCTCCAGGGGTGAGGCTTCTACTACCTCCCTGGGCAACCTGTGCCAGTGCCTCACCACCCTGATGGGGAAGAACTTCTTCCTAACATCTAATCTTAATCTACACATTTCTAGTTTTTCTCCATACCCCCGAGTCCCATTATTACCTGACACCCTAAAAAGTCCCTCACCAGGGTGAGGGAATAGAGAAAGGGAATCTGTGTAGAAGGCTCCAGGGAGACATTCCAGTGCCTCAAGGGGGCTACAAGAAGAATGGAGAGAGACTGTTTACAAAGGCCTGCAGTGACAGGGCGAGGGGCAATGGCTTCAAACTAAAGAAGAGCAGATTTAGACTGAATGTAGTTCTGTCCCATGAAGGTAGTGGAGCACTGCAACAGGTTGCCCAGGAAGGTGGTTGGAGCCCCATCCCTGGAGATATTCCAGGTGAGGCTCAACAGGGCTCTGGGCAGCCTGATCTGGTTGGCGATGTCCCTGCTGACTGCAGAGGGGGTTGGACTGGATGACCATTGGAGGTTCCTTCCAACTCAGACCATTCTATCATTCTATGAGTCTATGTTCCAGATCCTTAAAGTTTAAATGTGAAGACAAGTTGAACATTGGTTGCTTGTATATAGGTTTAACTACACAGGCAAGGTTGTCTCAGAATATAGTTCAAGCCTCTTTCCACACCCAGACTGTGATGCAAAGGGGAAATAACAAGAAGGGCTGGAGCTGGAGCAGGTGGTGCTCTCTGTTGCCTGAAACTTTCTAGGGTCCTATGGAAGGACAATCTCTTCAGGGCCTGCCAGAATTTGTCCTGTTGGCTGAAAGTCTTCAAATCTTAATGCAAACCCCAGCATGATGAATGCTTCAGAAATCTTCATTTCCAGGCAGGAGATAAAGGGAACTACGATTTTGCTCAAGCTTAGTCTCTTTTTCTTTCAGCTTCAGCCTGTATCTTTGGGGGGAGGCAATTAATAGATCTCTAAGACTAACCTTTCCCTCTAAAGTGTGGTGAGGTGTTTTTTGGGGCAGAGGGGGCAGTTTGGGGGTTTGCTGTTCTGGTTTGGTTTGGTTTTTCTTCTGTCAACGTGAAAAGCCACCACAGTCTCTTTGAACTGGATGAGATGGAAAACTTGTAGTCCCTGTGTAGGCAGTAGAAAGTTCACAGATTAATAACTGAATTTTCAAAAGGCTTCAGTTGCTCTAAGTTGCTCTTGTCCTGTCCAAGGTTAAATTTGATATTAGAAGTGAAAGGATCCTTAATCCTCTAGTGAAAATGGTTTCCCTGCTGTGCTCAGTCAGTCTAGAGGAGAAATCTGCTGAACTTGAGATGATGAGATGTGTTAGCAGAAGGGAAATGGGAAAGTGAGTTTAGAGAGGATTTGGGAGAGGAAGATGGGAAAGATGATTGTGTAAGGGCAGCAGGGCATGAAGAGCTGAAGAGGGAGCTGGGCTGCCTTTTAAGGGTGAAGGAGAAACATACAAACAAGACCTGTGGCTGAGACTCAGTGGCTGGCAAAGGTAGGAACCAACCCTAATGAGGAGCTGCAGACTGGAAGAGCTGAGGATATTGGGTATGGAATAAGCATTGGAATGGAGAAAAGCCTGGGCCTGAGGTGGGCAGGAGAAAGAGTCATGGTGAGAGGGTACAGAGCAAGGAAGAGTGGAAGCACAGAAAATAGGTCACTGGTAGAAAATGTCTTCAACCGTAACCAAAATTAAGTCTTAGAAACACAGACTGATTTGGGTTAGAAGGGACCTTTTTAAGGTCAGCTACAGTCAGCAGGGACATCTGCAACCTCAGCAGGGTGCTCAGAGCACTAAAGAGCCTGACCTGGAATGGCTCCAGAGATGGGACATCTCCCATCTCTCTGGGCAGCTTGGGCCACTGTCTCACTGCCTATCTTATGATTTTTTTGTTACTCACTGTCACAGCTGAAGACACAGAAGGGCTGCAGTCTACTGATATCTGCTGGTCAGGGCATTATTTAGGTGACTGAACTGGTAGAGTGTGTGGGCATCTGCATCTATTTTCCATAGCTAAATAGGATGTTTCATAGGAGGTTTCCTGAACATTAAGCGGGAAGAGAAAGTGGTGGAGTATTTACACCTAGAGTAGAGCTGAGTGGATGCCAGTTGGAGGCCCCTGATGTTTCTAATCTTCTGCTTGAGATAAATAATAACCACCTTGGGAGCAAATGCTAACACACCTATGGCAGGAATATTGTTATTTCAACAGCAAAACAGTAACTGTTTTTCCTCTGACCTCCTTTCTTGCCCTCTGAAGGGAAGGGAACCATTAACAGTCGGAGATCAACAACGAACCATCTCACTGACTCTTTCAGCACTTGTTCTAGGTAGGCATATCAGAGAAAGGTGGGGTTAGGAAGGCAGGATTTTCTTTACATAAATTCAGTGGCATATTAAATGAACCAAAGTTGTGTCTCCCCGTCTCACACTGGGGCCACTTTGCAGACCTGTGGTGGCCAGGCTGTGTCAGGAGTTGCTGGAATGGTTCAGTGACATATTCACTGTCCTTTTCTTAGAAACTCTTTGCTTTCCTTAACACACTCGCAGCAAATGGATTTCCAATAAGCATCTACCTCCTTTCTCCTCTTTGCAGTGCAAAATAAACTCTTTCAGGGCACAGTGGTGCGTTTGTGTAGAAATGGGCTTTGCTGAGGGATTGAAAGGCAGGATCTGGATCAGTTCCCTGCACGAGCTTTGCAATATCCCTGAAAAGTGCTGTGATCTGTATTTGGCGCCCAGAGCATTGCTTAAGCTAGCGGGGGGAGAACTAATCTCTTGCGCTTTCATTGGCAGCACTGTCTCAGACTGATCCTAATGGGGTGGAAATGAGCTCAGCTGCCTAATTCTGTTAAAAACATAGGCTTTTTTTCACACATGAATGCCCATCTACTTCCTTCTAGCCTTGTTGCTGAAGCCATGGCAGCGAAGAATCAAGCCACAGTTGCTGAAAACAAAACACACTGCTTTTTCTTTCTCTTCTTTTTCCACTTCAGTTCTTCTGGTTTTGTGGGTTTTGGTGTTGTGTTTTTTTCATATGCAGTAAGAAATGGCCAGTGCAAGAGACTCAATTCACCCAGAAATAAACATTCTAAAGGATAAAGATCTTGATTGCACAAATGAGCTTTCTCCCCCTGACTTTTAGGGCATGACTAACTGACTTGCTCATTAGCATTGTAATTTGAAGTACTGCTGTAAACCTCGTTTTACTGTGGATGTTTCAGAACTCAAAGAAATGAGGGCAGTGCACCCCCAGCACCAGATGTGGCTCTTGGCAACCCAGCTTCACGTCGGCTGTGATCCATGTGCCGGCAGATAGTCAGCCCAGGCTCTTCCATGGGCTGTCATGGTTGGGTGTCGGAGCGGTTGGGTGTAGCAACACACAGCTCTTTAGCCATGGTGAATCTAATTTCCTAACTAGTGGGGAACCTATTTTCTTACCTATGAGAGATGAAGCAAGTGAGCAGAGCTGTAAATCTGCCTCTGCATCTCTCTGTGCCTGTAATGAGGATATGACCATTTCCTGTCGCACAAACAGTCCAGAGCGATGTCTATACCTTTAGGTCCATTAAGGTTGACCTTCCTGTGCTCATTAAAACCAAGAACTC
Source organism: Dryobates pubescens (assembly GCF_014839835.1). NCBI lineage: Eukaryota > Metazoa > Chordata > Aves > Piciformes > Picidae > Dryobates > Dryobates pubescens. Next base: position 14,421,396 of record NC_071637.1, read on the forward strand.
AGTTTCTTTAGTTCCATGATAAATGTATTGGTGTAGGGAAGCTGAAAGCCTGAACACCACTTTGCTTGGCTTGGCTATCAGTCTTCATTATGTCATGGTTTTCCTTTCTGAAGACTGCAGAAAGTTTTCTTGTGGCAGACTCTGGTTTTGTTCTCTGTGGGAGCTGTAGATGCTCCTCGAGCAGAGCTGGCTGTGTGGCAGGAGCATGTCTTCATCAGTGGTGTGGGTGTATGCACAGGTTCATGCAATGATCTCCCTTCTAAGTGACTTCTGTGGCTATTAATAATTTCCTTGTGCTAAAACTCTTGTAAAGCTGGCTTCTGATCCCTTGTTTTGCTGTGGAAGTGAGCTGGAAAGTGGTTTAAAGCCTGTCTCCAGGCCTACACAGCAAATAGGGATTAGGGAATCATGTCAAGTTACAGCTTTGTCTTGGAAGATAGTATGGAGCAGAAAAGGGAATGGCCATAGTTTGATATTCTTTGGTGGACAATCCTACTTCTTGGGGCTGGTTTGAAGGGCTTTACTTTTACTTATTTTTAAATCCAAACAACTGACTCAGAAGTTCCTCAAATTTAAGAAGCAAGCAATCTAATGTTCCTGTTGGTGTGTTTTCCTGGATCAGATGAGCTCTTCCTTGAGCCTAGCGTGGACTTCGCCAACTCCTAACAGCCTTCCTGCAAGAACAGTGCCTTGGCTGATGCAGATTCTTGTCTCCTGCACAGATGGTGACCAGGGAAGAGTGAACAAACCCTGAGCACATCTGATCATAGAAACCTGTGCCTGTGCAGTGGGGCTGTGCAGCAGCAGGGAGATGAGGTGTTAGGGACATGTTGGAATTGTTTTGCATTGAGTCATTTTCAGGGCAGGGAATTAACCCAGCTGTATTTAAAGAAGAAGGAGGTTGCTTGGGCTAAAAGAGAGCTTGGATTTCAGTGAGGCTTTTAACATGTGTGTTGGGAGTATTAAGCAGGCTGCTGTAATCCTGACACTGTGGCCTGTGTGTTCAGATCACTCCGCAGTCAGAGCTTTATAGGCTTGACAGGTTCTAAAGAACTGATTCAGATGTATTTTCCTTTACAAAATACCTATACTGAAATTCTCAAGGGTGTTTTGTTAGTGTCACACTGATCAGATATCAATGGTCATAAAGATGTGCTGGACCTGCCCCTCACATTCTGCTCTCCTCGCACTTTCCTCTGGCATGAAGTTATTCTGCTTTCTTTTTGTCTGAGCTAAAAGTGCAGCCATAGCCTAGGAAAAGGGCAATTATTGGGCCGAATGTGGTACATTGATTTTGTTCAGAGCAGGCTTTTATCTGCCCTCTGCTATCCCAAGGAGTGTCTATAGCACTTGGAAATGAACATTTGTTCAGATATGTACATTAACATCAGAGCTAACCAGCCATGGCATTGATGGCATCGCATTGCTGACTGCAACACCCTGCTGGAAGGAGGATGTGAGCATGAAATTAGAATTAAACAGCTGGTCATAAATTGTACCTAGAGCCCTTCTCAAAATGTGTTTCTTGAATACATTGCTACCACTACTTGGCTGCAGGAATTTGAGAGTGTATTGGTCTAGTTAAGGGAATAACTAGGAAAAGAAACTAGTTGACACAGGTTACAGTTTCTGTCCTCTTTTCCACTACCTGAATTTCCAACCACCTGCTCCTTAGACCTCCCCATTTGTCTAACCTTAAAATTAATAAGAACCTATAAAGAAAATAACCTGTTGGAGTGGATCCAGAGCAGGCCACAGGAATGATCTGAGAGCTGCAACTCCTCTGCTGTGAGAACAGGCAGGGACAGTCGTGGTTGTTCAGCCTGGAGGTGATGGTTTTAAACCAAATCAGGGGGATTCAGATGAGATACAAGGAATAATTTTTTGTGCTGAGAGTGGTGAGACACTGGCTCAGCTTGCCCAGAGAGTTAGATGATGCCCCATGCCTGGAATTATTCCAGGATAAGTTGTCTGGGACTTAATAACCTGTGGTAGCTGCAGATGTCCCTGCAACTGTAGAGGGGTTGGACTAGCTGACCTTTAAAGGTCCCTTCCAACCCAAACCAGTCTATGATTATGGTTGTGGCATATTCTACTTTGCTGTAAGTAATTACCTAATCTTGGCATTGTTATGAATTGGTTTGTTTGTTTGTTTGTTTTTTCTTCTGCTACTATGGCATGCTGTGGAGAGAGAATCTCTGGGGGTGTCACCAGGGCATCAGCTAGTCTCCATTGTAGAGAGGTTCCCCATGCATGACTGTATCTACAGCTGATGGGAACAGCAGTTGCTGCTGAGCCTCAATCTTGAGAAAAACAGACAAACCTCAGGTGGTTTGGGGCAGTTGTGATCTGCCGCTAGTGGTCACAAAGCCAATGTTTGATCTACTGATAGCTCCTCTGCTAGATCTACAAGACAAGCTGGAAGGATTTTCTTATGTTTTTGTTTTTAGTTTTGGGGTTTGAAAGACAGGATTCTGAAAGAGCAGAGAGAATTTCTGCAGCAGATTGCACAGACAGAAAAGGAAGGCACAGTTAGAAGCAACAGAAAGCCTGCCTGCAAGAGAGTGCTTTGCTGCTGGAAGTCATTCAACAGACCCATCGCTGTGTGCAGGAAACCTCTCTCTTACCTACTGTTTTGATCCCTTTAGTTATTTTTCTGGAGATAATGTATGTTTTGGCAGGAACTAATTCATGTGTTAGTCTAATCTTTTCCACTCACTCCTTTTGAAGGTAACAGCAGAAGCAAACAGAGGAAGAGGTCATGACAATAAATGCACGTGCGCACTAGTGAAACAGTTAAAATAAACGTTGGATTTACATAAAAATCAATTTCTGAACCCCCACACATTTTACCCCTGCTTGATAAAAGCCAAGTGGTTTCCCTGCTTCGTGATCTTGCCTTCATTAGCATATTTGATTGTGCTTTTGTGTTTAATCATCCAAATGCTCGATACCATACCTGTTGTTCCCCGCCATGGAACGCCACTGCTCTGTGCATCCAGGAGAGGTGTCTTTAATAAACCCAGTAATTACCCTTTCTTCTTGGGTTAGATGATTGTTTTTAAGTTTGTTAGGGAACAATGGCTTTAGGTGGAAAAGGAAGAAAGCTTTAATTTCACCATTTCAAAACATAATAGGGGGGAAAAAAGAAGGCATTTAAGCAGATGTTAATTTACCTCTTTTAAAAGGTGGTGCTTGATTATCTTGGAGTTGTTTACAAGTGGAGGTTTGGCAGCTCTCTTCTGCTGGAAACTGGGGCAGGCAGGGGTAACCCTGTGCAGCCTGTGGGCCTGCTCTCCACAAGCTTTGCTCATTGTTCAGCCCTGGGCAGGCGAAGCATTAACCTGGGAGCGTGGCAGGCACATTTGGTGACAAACTGAAAGGTCTGTTGCGTTCCTCAAGCGTCAGATGGATCTGGGCTCGGCTTGGAGGCATTCGAGTTGATTGTTCATTGCTGTGTTTTGTTCCACAAGGTTGAACTATGAGATCAGAAGGTGTTTAAGGGATTTGTAATGTAGCAAATATTTCTCCCTTTTCTTTTCTTTTTTTTGTTTTTTCTTTTGTAATCTTGAGTTTCTTTCAGTGCAGAATTCAAAGTGAATTTTGTGACTGAAACAAAAGGAGATCAAGCCAAAAATGAAGATGTGCTGTGAAGTGAAGGCAAGCGGTGATGGTGTTAACTGTTGTGAGAGCTCAGTCCCTGGCCTGTCTAAGCACATACTCCATTATCTAACTTATTTCATCTTTCTTTTGTAATGGATTCATCTGCGTGGCAGATCTCCTCCTTCATTGCTCAGAGTGCCATAAAATAGCCTATTTTAGTTCATCAGCTGTAATGACACCGATTTCTTTGTGTGTGGCTTGGGGTTTAGTTGATTGTAGGTGTCTCGACAAACAGATTGTTTGTGCTGTGGGGATTTTATTGTATCAGGCTCAATCCTTTTTTTTCCTCTTTTCTCTTGCATGTCTTCTCTCAGAAGATGCCTCTGTATAACTGCCTGCTTTCAGTTTTGTCTGCACTCTGTGCACCAGTCATGACACCAAACTGCTTGAAAAAGTAAAATAAACAAATAAACAGGGACCCAAATCCTAGAGAAATCTTCTTTCTGCAGAACAGGGCAGAGCCAAAAGACTTTTACAGTGCTGAAAGACTGGTGAGCTCTGTTTAATCAGTGTTTGTTATCCATCATGTCTGCAAAGGCATTTATACCACGTTCAGGCATTGACATGTGATGGGCAGGAGCTCTGAGTTGTGCCACTCAGCAAGGGAGCTCTGTCACCAAAAGACGTGCTGTGCTTCAGGGATGGCCAGAGTTGTCTGTCATCCTGAAACCTCCATGCATAGGACACTGATGTGCAAGGTGTTTGTGGAACAATTCGTCTGTCAGGGTCTTTTTGAAGGGGTGAACTGCACTCTCTGTAGAGTTGGTTGCTTTATCCCGCACCATAACAGGCACTTGAATTGTGTATGTAGGGGAAACTTCTGCAATGCTCTTGCACTGTGTTGTGGTAGGGGGTAGGGTAGGGTAGGATAGGATAGGATAGGATAGGATAGGATAGGATAGAATTAACCAGGTTGGAAAAGACCTTTAAGATCATCGAGTCCAACCTATCATCCAACACTATCTAATCAACTAAACCATGGCACCAAGTACCCCATCCAGTCTCTTCCTAAACACCTCCAGTGATGGTGAATCCACCACCTCCCTGGGCAGCACATTCCAATGGCCAGACTCTCTTTCTGTGAAGTACTTCTTCCTAACATCCAGCCTAAACCTCCCCTGGCACAGCTTGAGACTGTGTCCTCTTGTTCTGGTGCTGGTTGCCTGGGAGAAGAGACCAACCCCCACCTGGCTACAACCTCCCTTCAGGTAGTTGTTGACAGCCATAAGGTCTCCTCTGAGCCTCCTCTTCTCCAGGTCTCATCCTGTGGAAATTTAAGGATGAAGGAGAAGAATAGGAAACAAAGATGAGGTAGATCCATAGCTTAGGGTGAAATGGAAATGCAGCATTTGCACAGTGCAATTCCAGAGACTGCATGGGTTCAAGGATGATGTTAACAGATTGGTGGGAGCTGTGTCATTGCTCCTGCCTCTTCAGAATTTCCTTTGGGTTTTCCAAGGTCTCAGAACACTTAGACAATTTTACTTTGGTTTATGCATGTTACACCAATGTCTTTTTTTATAGACCATCTCCAATTCAAATTGGGATGGCTGGTTTCTGCCTTGCTTTGGTAGGTATGTTTGTGCAGCTGAAGCTGAGGGACATATCAACAGCTTTTCTTATACCAGCCAAGTGCAAGATTAATCATTTTCAGGTTTTTCTTGGGTTATTTGCAAGCTCTAATTCCAAGAGTACAGAAATGAAGAAGTTTCTCCCGTTTCAGTTATTCACCAGCCCTGGAGTATTGCAGATAAGTTATAAACATTTTTAGCTTTCTTTTTCCTTTGTGGGGAAAAGAAGCCATCAATTAAAACTGATTGATATTGGGAAGTACAGTCCCAGGGCTGAGCATCCCAGACCTTTGGAGACTGTGTCCTTACAGAGTTAAAAAGTGGAAGGAATTCAGTGGAGGAGGCAGAAGGACCACGCTCCTTTAAAAACAGTAGTACAAAATCTCATCTTTGGAAATGAGTTTCAGTGGTTGCTGCTGCAGAGGAAATCAGTGTGGAGCAGGAAAACATTTTCAAAATGACATAGTCTCAGTTTCAATCTCCTTTTTCTGAAAATGGAGAGGAGGGAGCCAGGGAGAATGTAAAGCCTTCCAGAGCCAGCTTCTATTTGGGTGATTTCATTTCAGTTTGCTTCCTTCCTCTCCGAAACTGAAGTTTAAATAGTTCCTACTTATTTATACTTTGCTCTGGAATGTAGATGGTCATGAGATGCCAGAGCACTATGAAGCTTCTCAGGCTGTGGGTGTTTCTGAAACCTGTATCCCCCTCCTCCTGTCGCTGCGAACTGAGAATGGCTTAGGTTAGAAGGGACCTCATCTTCTCCAACCTCCCCACCATGGGCAGGGACACCTCTCAACTACTCTCAGCTGCTCAAAGCCTCACCCAACATGGCCTTTATCACCCCCAGGGAGGATGCATCCACAACCTCCCTGGGCAGCCTATTCCAGAGTCTCACAACCCTCATACTGAAAAGCTTCTTCCTCAGATCCAGTCTAACCCTGCTCTCCCTCCGCTTCAAACCATTCCCTCTTGTCCTATCTCTAGACACCCTGATGAAAAGTCCCTCTGCAGCCTTCCTGTACGATCCCTTCAGGTGTGGGAAGGCAGCTCTAAGATTCCCCCCCCCCAGTCTTCTGTAGGCTGAACTACCCCAACTTCCTCAGGCTATCCTCATAGCAGAGGTGTTCCTTGGATCATCTTTGTGGTGCTCCTGGGCTTGCTCCAACACCTCTGTGTCCCTCTTATGATGTGGACACAAGAACTGGACACAGTATTTGAGGTGGGAGCACATGTTTGCACTGCACTGGAAAATGTCACAGCTCTGGATTATCAGTCTGAGACCAGTTTTATGGAGGGTGTGCTGTGTTCTATGATTGAACAGTGGGGTCTGGACAACGTTTGTAATCTCTGTTTTAGCTTCTCAGTTTACCACTTCAAGTCATTGAGGTTGTGAAGTCTCCTCCTCTGGAGAGACTCCAAACCCACCTGGACATTGTGATCCTGGGTGGCCCTGCTTAGCAGGGTGGTTGGACTAGATGCTCTCCAGAGGCCCCTTCCATCGCCCACCGTGCTGGGATGCAGTGATGCAAAGTATCTATGTGTAGATTTATGCATACAAACTTTAGTTCTAGTATTATCCTTTACACATAGTGCTAAGGAATCTCATTCAAGAGTTGTTTTTTTCTGGATCCTAAGGGTTTGTCATGACTTATGTGGAATCCTAAACCAGCTGCTAGCCTTAAATCCCTGTTCCTTTAATATCCATCCTATTTCCAATGTGTGTGTAGCTATATAAAGATTGAGAACAGTTCATTTCAGAAGGAGCTATTTTCCCATTGCTAGTCACTGGGGTTTTTTATGGAAGGAATACAGAACTTGCTGGTTCTTAGTGGTGTATTTTCAGCTTATGGACTGAAGTCAGTATGCTTGGTGCATGCTTTACATTCAGAGATTACTAGATGGCTTCTTCTCCATGTTAATTATATTTCCAAGACAGCCAGCTGAACATGAGCCAGCAGTGTGCCCAGGTGGCCAAGAAGGCCAATGGCATCCTGGCCTGTATCAGGAACAGTGTGGCCAGTAGGAGCAGGGAAGTCATTGTGCCCTGTGCTCAGCACTGGTTGGGCCACACCTTGACTCCTGTGTCCAGTTCTGGGCTCCTCAGTTTAGGAAAGATGTTGAGATGCTGGAAGGTGTCCAGAGAAAGGCAACAAAGCTGGGGAGGGGTCTGGAGCACAGCCCTGTGAGGAGAGGCTGAGGGAGCTGGAGTTGCTTAGTCTGGAGAAGAGGAGGCTCAGGGGACACCTTCTTGCTCTCTACAACTACCTGAAGGGAGGTTGTAGACAGGCAGGGGCTGGTCTCTTCTCCCAGGCAAGCAGCACCAGAACAAGAGGACACAGTCTCAAACTGCACCAGGGGAGGTTTAGGCTGGAGGTGAGGAGAAAGTTCTTCCCAGAGAGAGTTGTTAGCCATTGGAATGTGCTGCCTGGGGAGGTGGTGGAGTCGCTGTCCCTCGAAGTGTTCAATAGAGGATTGGATGTGGCACTTGGTGCCATGGTTTAGTAGTCATGAGGTATAGGGTGACAGGTTGGACTTGGTGATCTTTGAGGTCTTTTCCAACCTTATTGATTCTATGATTCTGTGATTCTCTACTAGCATTCAGGAGTCCTTGTGACTTCTTTTTTTTTTTGTTCCCATGAAAATGTTCTGTTCCTTTTAGAGGTTGAAATCCAGAGGGAACACGAGAAGTGGGCGAAGCACTGAGTCCGTGCTATAAATCAAGGGACTGTATGGGAAATGATGTGTATTCTAATTACCTTGCTTTGGAGATTTACTGAGCAAAGAAGAAGAAAAAGCCAAGGAGCCCCACAAGCTGAAGAAATGTCAGATAAACAATGTGTGACACATGTAGTGTTGTTGCCATCTGACTTACCTCAAACACTGACTTTCCTCACTCATCCTTTATGCTCTATATCCACACGTCTGCATTCATATTTTATATAAAGGGCAGAGCCTGCAGTCAGAGCTTTTGAGTTATGCTGTTAAAAATAAATTAGGGAACAGCAGGTGAGAATGATTCCTACCCATGAATATTCAAACTGTACCTCAGAGGGAGAGTAATGAAGGGCGAGGAAACTTCGGTGGGGCCAAGGTGTTGATGGGGACTGCGATCAAAGTTTCATTGGCACCAAGTTGAGATGACTCACAAAACTTCCTCAAGGAGCAGGGTGGTCTGCTCGTGGCCCCATTGCCAAGGCATTCCAGAGTGTGAAAAATAGAAGGGGTGTTGGAAATCTAACAGGCAGGCTTTTGGTCTTGATTCTTACACTCTCATGCTGTAATCTCTGAGCAGAATGGGATTAGGGTGTAAGGGCTCTGGAGCTAAATTGGAAGTTGAGAGATCTGAGTCCCTGCCTGCTCTGGCAGCCATCTCCTGTGGATATTATCACTTAGGGCTGAACTCACCAAGGCCATCAACTACTTTATTGTTGGTAAGATTGGAGAAAGAGCAGCTTTCACACAACTGAACTGGTGCCATTGTGGGATTTCAGTGAGCATTTCCTCTCTGGAGATATCAAAACTCACCTGGATGCATTCCTGTGTAATCTGGTGTAGGTCACCCTGCTCTGGCAGGGGGGTTGGACTAGGTTGTCTTTCAAGGTCCCTTCCAGCCCCTGAAATTCTGTGATTCTGTGAATCAGGAGCATGGCCACTGGTCAGGGCTCTGTGGTGGGGGATCTCCAGGGAGCACTCAGGAGCCAGAGTGCATGTGTGGATCTGACGTGCGTTTCTCCATCACTTGCACATCATAAGGGCAAGAACATTCAGAACTGTGAAATACAGACCCTGGCAATATGGAAGGAAGCATGTTAATGGATGACTGGCTGCTTTAAATGTCAGGTGGTTATTTTTCACTTTTCTTGCTTCACAGATCCTGTCCACGGACCACAGAACGTGGAAGTTGTAGACATTCGCTCCCGACAGCTGACGCTGCAGTGGGAGCCCTTTGGCTACGCTGTGACTCGCTGCCACAGCTACAACCTCACTGTCCAGTACCAGTATGTGTTCAACCAGCAGAAGTTCGAGGCAGAGGAGCTCATCCAAACTTCCTCCCACTACACCTTGCGAGGTCTTCGACCCTTCATGACCATCAGGCTGAGGTTAGCTCTCTCTAACCCAGAGGGCAAAATGGAAAGTGAGGAGTTGGTTGTGCAGACAGAGGAAGATGGTAAGTTCAGCTGAGTTTGCTTGCTTCTTTTGGGGGGAAGACTTGTATTTTCAGGTTGTAAGCAACACTCTGTTCCATGAGATTTACAAATGGCTTCTCCAGTCAGTGTTTAATGCAAGTAAGATTTGTAGGCCTAAATAATTTGTGTTTCACAACCATGCTCTTGCAAGGGCAAGGATCCCTGAAGTGCTTGGTAATGACAGACACCAGGCTGAGCAGTTACTGAACAGCAGTAGGTATAATTTGATAGAAGTCAAGTTCTGAACTACCCAGGACCCACAGAGCAGCTTCTCTTATTGATGGGCAAATGCAGTGCTGGCATTTATTGATTTGAATTGTGCCTTCCCATCACTGTCCCAAGAAGTGTAATTTCTTCCTCCCCAGAGTGTAGCTTTTCTTAATTTAACATTTTATAGAATCATAGAACTGTTTTGGTTGGAGGAGACCTTTAAGATCATTGAATCCAACCATCAACCCAGCATTGCCAGGTCACCACTAAACCATGTCCCTCAGCACCACAACTTCATAGCTTTCAGTCCCTCCAGGGATGGGTACTCCACTACTGTCGTGGGCAGCCTGTTCCAGAGCTTGACAACCCTTTCAGGGAATAAATTGTTCCTCATATCCAACCTAAACCTCTGCTGGTGCAACTTGAGGTCATTTCCTCTTGTCCAATTGCTTGTTGCTTTGGAGAAGCGACCAACCCCTACCTGCCTCCAACCACCTTTCAGGTAGCTGTAGAGAACCAGAAGGTCTCCCCTCAGCCTCCTTTCCTTCAGGATGAACATCCCCAGTTCCCTCAGCTCCTCCTCACAAGACCTGCGCTCCAGACCTTTCCCCAGCTTCACTGTTGGTGCATCTCAGAAGCAAAATTCATTTGTTGTGAACTCCTGTTCCTGATACACAACAAACTGTCCTCTGGATGTACTGATGGAAAGCTTTAAAGTGTTGTTATCCCATCTGAGCTGTTCCAGCCCAAGGACTCTCACAGACCACCAGCCTCCATTCTGTCTGCGTTGGAGAGCTGTGAGGAGTTGCTGGCCTAAGTTCCTTTTAGCTGAAAGTGGCTCTTGCAGCCCAGTATATCATATGAGGGGACACAAGAGGGTGGCAGATCCCTCAGAAAAATGAAGGAGCTTTTGATCAGGTGGGCTTGGGAGTGCATTTAGTTAGCTATCTTCCACAGCATTGCAATTTTGCTTGAGTAGGTGGATTTTTAGCTGGCCTTGTAGCCATAATGAAGTATAAATCTTACATTCTACTTTACAAAAGCAGCAGTCCTTCATATTGATAAAGCTGTGCAGCTCAGGAGCATCTTTATGCCAAGGCACAATCTGGTTGTTTAGGTGCAAGGAACTGTGCTGGTGTGTGGGTGGAGAAGGACAAATTCAATTCCCTGCTGCTGCTGTTCTGGAATAAGGAAATACTGAAATTAACTTTACTTTTTCAGGAGCCTGATTTTATTTATCTCACTTAGTGGTGTTATTGCAACCAAAGGTTGAGAACTTGCCCTTCATACAGAATAGAATAGAATAGACCAGAGCAGACCAGACCAGGTTGGAAGAGACCTTCAAGATCATTGCATCCAACCTATCATCCAACACCATCTAATCAACTAAACCATGCAACCAAGCACCCTATCAAGTCTCCTCCTAAACACCTCCAATGATGGTGACTCCACCACCTCCCCAGGCAGCACATTGCAATGGGCAATCATACTCTCTGTGTGGAATTTCTTCCTAACATCCAGTCTGAACCTCCTCTGGCACAGCTTGAGACTGTGTCCTCTTGATCTGGTGCTGCTTCCCTGGGAGAAGAGACCAGCCCCTGCCTGTCTACAACCTCCCATCAGGTAGTTGTAGAGAGCAAGAAGGTGTCCCCTGAGCCTCCTCTTCTCCAGGCTAAGCAACTCCAGCTCCCTCAGCCTCTCCTCATAGGGTTTGTGTTCCAAACCCCTCCCCAGCTTTGTTGCCCTTCTCTGGGCACCTTCAAGTGTCTCAATGTCCTTCTTTAATTGAGGGGTCCAGAACTGGACACAGGACTCAAGGTGTAGCCTAACCAGTGCTGAGCACAGGGCACAATGACTTCCCTGCTCCTGCTGGCCTCGCTGTTCCTGATACAGACCAGGATGCCATTGGCCTTCTTGGCTGCCTGGGCACACTGCAGGCTCATGTTCAGCCTTCAGTATTGATAGCACCTTGGTGATAGTAATACCTTGAGGAGGTTTGTTTATTATATTTCTTTTTTTTTTTTTCCTTTAATTTTATTTCTTTTTATTTACAGTTCAGAACTTCCTGTCTGGTGGCCTCTTGGTGGCTTTTGATGTGTGTGTTTCAGGAGCTGGTGGTAGCTTCTAAGTTTTTTTGTTGATTTTTTTTCTTCCTGTAGTTCCTGGACCTGTTCCCTTGGAATCCATCCAGGGAGGACCTTTTGAAGAGAAGATCTATGTTCAGTGGAAGCCTCCAAATGAGACAAATGGCATCATTACACTCTACGAGGTGAGGAGAACAGATTGTTGTCAAAGAATGCATGCCATAGGGCCTTTTTCATATGTGTTTAAGTCTTTAGCTCAGAGAGATTTCCATAGGTGCTAAAAGAAGCCTGATTAAAATAGAGAACAAACTTCAAGATACTCTGCTGCTACCACTGAGAAGGTTTTCTAGTTGAAAAAGAAGAGAGGAGATTTCTGTACCAGTATTTGAGACAAATTGAGAGCTATGCAGTCCTCCATGTCTCAGAAATTCAGTTCCTGCCCTTTTCCCTTCTGCAGTACCTCCAAGGTCAAACCAAATGATTCCATGAAAAAGTGAAATAATATTCTGCTTGTATGGTGATTCATAGAATAGCAGGTTGGAAGGGACCTCAAGGATCATCTAGTTCAACCCAGATGTAAAAGCCCTCACCACGGGCTTGTGCAGCATTTTCTGGTACAAAAGGGGGACAAGAACCACTCCTAGGTATTTGTTTGGAGGGTTTGTATGGTTTGGGGTTGGTTGGCTGGGGTTTGGGTTGGTGTTTTGTTTGGGTGGGGGTTTTCATGCTGAGTGTATGTACAACTGGACTTTGGAAAAAGCATGGGTGCAGGAAGCAACTCTGTTATCACCAAGGAGGTTCTGCTCCTTTCTTCCCATCCAGCTCCTCAGTTTGGAATAGCATGTCTTAAAATGTGTTGTCCCTGGCTCTCCTTGCTAACACTGGCTCTCTCCATCAGAGTGATGATCCAATGGAACAAATCCATTAGGTGCAACATCAATAAGCTCTAATGCTACAGCATGAGATGGCAAGTTTCTCCTGGGCTTGAATGTAACCACACCTTTAGCACATCTCTCCACCTGGCTCACAGGGAGGGCACTGAATTTGCTGTGGCAAGGCTAAATAAATTGATAGAAGCAGCTCTTCTTGCTAATTTTGTGTCTTTTTAGCCAGGTGATAGTCCTTGACCAGGCAAGGGGACATTTTTCATTGGTTGCTGTTGAGACACTGGTGGAGGTTGCACATCACCTGTCAGGGATTTAGAAAGCGTATTAGAGGCTGTCTTGTGGCTGTGTGAAGAACAATGCACCAAAGCTGTCTGTATTTTTAAGGAATCAATCAGAAGAGGATCAGTAACAAATTGATTATTTTTTTCTTGCAAGGCAGGTGACCTCTTTAAATGGAAGACATTTCAAATAATCCAAATCAAATGATGCAAAAAAAAAACCCCAACCAACCCAACCACCAAGCCCCAAACAACTCAAACCCTGCTTTTAATTTTTAAAGGGGCGTTTTCCTACTAAAATATTGCCTTGGGCTCAGCTCATCAGAAGGATTTAGCAATCTGAGTAGCTTTTCTGGCTGAGCAGCTGCATGGAGATACTTGAATGCCTCCAGGGTAGCAATGCAAGCTTTGTCTCTGCTGGTGTAATTTTAAGATTTCATGCCATGTGCCTAAGACCACAGTAATTCCTTGGTAGTAATGACCTCCAAAGTCTTGTTTTAGACAGGGTTCAGCTACTTTTCGGTGGCCTTACGCTGCTTTAAGGGAGCTCAGCTGACCTATTGGTTAGAAAGGACAAAATAAAGCTAGTGGTTAGTCTCTGGTAGGTTTTCAGTGCTTTCCCGTGGCCTACAGTACCCATCCAGGAATAGACTAGACTAGACTAGACTAGACTAGACTAGACTAGACTAGACTAGACTAGACTAGACTAGAATAGACTAGAATAGACTAGAATAGAATAGAATAGAATAGAATAGAATAGAATAGAATAGGAATAGAATAGAATAGACCAGACCAGGTTGGAAGAGACCTTCGAGATCCTCTCATCCAACCCATCATTCAGCAACACCTAATCAACTAAACCATGCGACCAAGCACCCTATCAAGTCTCCTCCTAAACACTTCCAGTGATGGTGACTCCACCACCTCTCTGGGCAGCACATTCCAATGGGCAATCACTCTCTCTGTGTAGAATTTCTTCCTAACCTCCAGCCTAAACCTCCCCTGGTGCAGCTTGAGACTGTGTCTTCTTGTTCTGGTGGTGGTTGCCTGGGAGAAGAGACCAACCTCTGCCTTTCTACAACCTCCTTTCAGGTAGCTGTAGAGAGCAAGAAGGTCTCCCCTGAGCTTCCTCTTCTCCAGGCTAAGCAACCCCAGCTCCCTCAGCCTCTCCTCTTAGGGATTGTGTTCCAAACCCTTCACCAGCTTTGTTGCCCTTCTCTGGACACGTTCCAGCAGAATACTTTAAAGACAACAGAAGAAAAAGGTCAAGGGATGAATTTGTGGAGCACTGCTTTAATGAGGTCTCTCTCACTCCTGGAGCCCACTTCTGGAGCCCAGCTCTGCAGCTCAGCACCACCAGTGCTGCTCTGTCATCCCCCAAGGAGCCAGGAGGCTCAGCAGTGCACAGGCAAACTGCAGCCATCTAGAAACTGTGCAGTTGTGTTGCTGTCACTAGGGAAAAATAAACCCAAGAGCCTACTAACATTTGTGCAAGAACAATTCCCTGTGAGTACAGATCAAGAGACATCCCTATATGAATGTGAGTTAGTGGTGTCAAGTCCTCCATTAACACCTGGAGTAGCTGGCTAGATTCACATGGAGGGGTCATGTAAGTGAGCTTCTCAAACTGCCTTGGGCACAAACCCTCCTAAGAAAACCAAACCTCCTCCTCCTAAGTAAGAATTCCCTCCTGACCATCCATGCTGATCAATGCCTAAAGGGGGAGCAGGGTGTGTGTGCAAAATAGGGAGCCAGACTCTTTTCAGTGACAGGGCAAGGGCCAATGAGCGCAAGCTGGAACCCAGGAGGTTCTGTCTGAACATGAGGAAAACCTTCTTTGCTGTGAGGGTGCTTCCAGCCCAGGAGCAGGCTGCCCAGAGAGGTTGTGCAGTCTCCTTCCCTGGAGAGATTCCAAACTCACCTGGCCATTGTGATCCTGGGTAAGCTGCTGTGGGTGCCCCTGCTTTGGACTGGATGATCTCCAGAGGCCCCTTCCACCCCCCACCATGCTGGAATTCTGGGTGTGATTCTGGGTTCACATCAAGATCTGATTCATTGTATCTGGATACTGTATTTGCTTTCTAGTTATGTTAAGATATTTTTGGTGTAAGCTTCCAAAATGCCTCCAAGTATTCACACTGTCTCTTCTACTTACATCCCTTTTGCTTTTCCTTGGGACAGATTTCCTTCCCAGATCCCTAATCACTCCTGCAGCTCCCTGCCAGGCAGGCTTCCACATCACACAAATTGCCATTGCAGTCTGCATGCACGCTGCTTACAAGCCAACTGGGCTGAAATTCAGCAGCACAACCTTCAGCAAGTCATTTGGCAGCCAGAATCACTAATTCCATAATGACTGAATGCTTCCAGAGAGCCTCAACAAAATGGAAGGGCCTTAATGAACCTTCTTGACTTAGGCAAGTCTCTTCTGATTGATATTTATCCTTCAAAATGCTATTGTGCTCTTTTAATAAACATGGCAATAGCCTTGCATTTACAATTGGTTTTAAACCCCCCTGTGTGCAGATGGAGGATTAATTTTTTCATTGGGTACAGCCACAGCTGGATTTTTGAACAAAGGAACCTTCTAGATCCCCCAAATCTGTATGTAATTGCAGTCTGTTTCTAGGGAGCAGAAACCTCTTGTTCCAGAGAACTTGGGAAGCTCTGGGAATTACAAGTCAGTTAATCAGCATGCTGCAAAGACCAGGCAGTGAGCTGTGTAGAAAGCAAGTGATGGCACAGTTCATGCTGGGTGTGTGAGGAGCACAGCAAAGCAGTCAATAACAGGAGCATGAGGAAGTGTCAGCTGAGCTGTGTGGTCAAGTCAGCCTTTAAGGAGGTGTACAGGCTGCTGGTACAAGCAAGCCACCCAATGGAGGTAAAGCTCAGGAGCTCTGGTTGGGTCCCCAGGTGTGCAGGTAACTTATGAGATGAGAAGATCAATCTGTGTTCAGAAACAGAGCTCAACAGAGAGAATGGATTTGGCTGGTGCACTGTTTTGGGTAGGATAGTTTTGCTTATGGTCTCTTCTCCCAGGCAACCAGCACCAGAACAAGAGGACACAGGCTCAAGCTGCACCAGGGGAAGTTTAGACTCAAGGTGAGGAGAAAGTTCTTCACAGAGAGAGTTGTTAGCCATTGGAATATGCTGCTCAGAGAGGTGGTGGAGTTACTATCCCTGAAGGTGTTCAAGAGGGGATTGGACGTGGCACTTGGTGCCATGGTTTAGTCATGAGGTCTGTGGTGACAGGTTGGACTTGATGATCTTTGAGGTCTCTTCCAACCTTGGTGATTCTGTGATTCTCTGACAGAAATGTCATTAGAGTTGTCTTTTGTATCAGAGAGTCAGCAGTGACAGAATCAAAGAATGATTTACAAGTCCTGTCCCCCTTCAGTCTCCTGGCAGGCTGAAAGCATCACAACTTGGGGAATTATTTTTTACCAACCCTGAAAAGATCCTGTGTTCTGAAAATCCCTAATAGAAAATGTTCCAGGTTGTGCTTATGTCCTGTGGGAATTCCTAAGGGAGTTGTAAGTTTTCATAAGGAGAAATTTCTTTGCTGTGAGGTTGTCAGAGCCCCGGAACAGGTTGCCCAGAGAGGTTTTGGAGCTTCCTTCTCTGGAGAGATTCCAAACCCACCTGGGCACTGGGATTCATGTTTTAGTCCTTCTTTTCAATCCCCTGCAGCACTTTGTTTCTTCATCTTTGGGGTGTCCTTCTGCTCTCTAAAACTTCTTTTCCTTGAGGTGCTGGAGCAGGTCCAGAGAAGGGCAGCAAAGCTGGTGAAGGGCCTGGAGAAGAGGTCTGGTGAGGAGCAGCTGAGGGAACTGGGGTTGTTCAGCCTGGAGAAAAGGAGGCTGAGGGCAGACCTCATTGCTCTCTACAACTCACTGAAAGGAGGTGGGAGTCAGGTGGGGGTTGATCACTTCTTCCTGGCATCAGGTGATAGACTGGGAGGAAATGTCCTCAAGTTGCACCAGGGGAGGTTTAGGTTGGATATTAGGAAAAATTCCTTTCCTGCAAGAGTGGTCAGGGATTGGAACAGGCTGAGGTGATGGAGTCACCATCCCTGGAGGTGTTCAAGAAAGGCATGGCCATGGCACTTGGGGTCATGGTTTAGTGGTCATGGTGGTGTTGGGTTGATGGTCAGACTGGATGCTCTTAGGTTTCTTTTCAAAGCAAAATAATTTCATGACTGTGATGTAGGAGAAGGGTTGCTTTCAGATAGGGTTGCTGGGCAGCCTGCTGTGGGTGACCCTGCATTATCAGGGTGGCTGGACTAGGTGATCACCAGATGTCCCTTCCAACCCCCACCATGCTGGGATTCCACTTCAAAACCTCAGTGTACCAAGACATGCAACAAAGGTTTTGGGTTTCTTTTAATGTGGAATTTTGTATTCTAGTGACGCTGAACCATGTCACTTTGGGGTATGGTTTCATGGCCATGGTGGAGTTAGATTGGACTCAATCTCACAGGACTTTTCCAACTGGAACAATTCAGTGATTCTGATGTATCTAAAGTCAAACCACCCTCAAACTGCAGGAAGACCTAGGCTGGCACTGGGCTGCAGGAACAGCAATCTAATTTAAGGTCATGAACCATCTCTGGCACTTAAATTCTCCTGCTTTTCGTTGACACGAGCTTGTTTCAAGCCTTTGCTCCAAAATCCCTATTGAAGTGCTTCAGATCTGAGTGAGAACCCAGATTATTTTGTGCAAACTTGCATCTTCAACATGTAAATAAACCTTAATTGTAGCTGCTTTTCAGTGTTTGGGCAGCTGGAACCTTTTGGGTGTACTCAGGCAGCGAGGTTGGCTTTTGCCTTTGCAAACACAGGGCTTTTTTTGGTGAGTGTAATCTATTTCTCACAATTGTCAGGTTTTAGAATATCTCTCCCTTAAAGGGGAAGAAGGGAAAAAAAAACCCTCCCTAGCAATCCTGCCTAAAGTAATAGTCCCATACTTGAGGGAAGGCATTGTTACAGGGTATTTCAATCCTAGAAGCATTTAAAGGGTGGTTACAGTATATTGAGCTCCTTGGCTGGAAATTGGCTCTCAGACCGTTGAAGTCCTTTCAGTGAGCCATGCCTAAAGGCAATGCTTGAACAGCATGCTGTCTTTTTAAACATTGCAAGGTGGAGTCTTGTAATCATTTATGTTCTCATCTTTACGATTATTAAGTCCCATGTGGGTTGCACATGGGTCTGGGGGAAAATGAGGATGCATTTGCAGCTTCTAACTAGCTAGTTTTCTCAGTCACTGTTTCTGAAATGCTGTAAATCTCTTATTTAGATGCCAGGCATAATAATGGAAGGGACTTTCATACACAATTTCAGCTCTTTAATGGGATGCTTGCAGCCTAGTTCCTCTAATCCCAGTGGATCTGAGTTTAAATTGCACTTCAGAGGTTACAGATCCTCTTAGTTGCCATGTAAAATTGCAGTCTGCCCTTCATCATCTCTTCAGCTGCCAGTGTGCCATTCCTTCTCCATCACATCCTTCACTTTTTCTCTGCAGGAGAGGTCATTATGTGGAAACTCCCTCTTGGAGGGCTTATGCAGAAGGTCAATATTTGTGGGGTGCACTGCCTGCGTTTACAACAGGGTGGAAGCAAATTTCTTTCTCCCCCCTCCCCCCCACTCCTCTGACCCCTGAGAGTGCATGCTTATTCTAAGACAAAGCTTGATTATCTGGGGCCTTAGCTCCCCCCTCCTGGCCATGCATTTGCTTCTATTCATAGCCTGGTTTTAAAGCTGTTCACAAGACCTCGCATTTTTCGCATAAAATCTTCCCTGCTAAAAGGTGCAGCAAAAATGTTTCCTGGAAAAGCAGGAAAGGTTGAGAGCTCAACTTGGCTTAGTCGTTTGTTTATTTAAAGGCCTTTTTTTCTTCTTCTTTTTTTTGGTTAAAAAGAGTGAAAAATGGCTCCCACCAGAAGGAAAAAGCAACAGCCACAAAATGTTGCAACCAATTTATATCAAGCCCTGCAGTCGAAATAGTAGAAAGATGACAATTCTCGGAAATTGCCTTCAGTGAGAAGTGACTTTGAATGTTCCCATGAAAATCAATCATGTTACAGCTTCTCAATTGCATTCTGTGGATGCAGGATACTCCTGGGACGGAGCTTTCTCACTTAGGCTCACTGAGTGTGCACCGAAGGAAGTCCGTGGCGCACACAGCTGGCTGCTGCATTTAGCTGAACATTAAGAGGACATTAAGGAGACAATGTTAAGTGCTCAAAACCCAGGAAATGATCAATTAAGGGCTGTATACTGGGTTAGCTTTATCACTCCTCTGTAGGGGCGTTCGACAGTGCAGTGTTACTGCCCTGTTCGGCTGCACACTAATGGTGTTTTCCTTTGGCATCGGATTTATGCCGTGCTTTGTGCTGCAGTATATTGTCTGTCCAGAGTCCATGAAAGTCAATTACAGGAAGAAGTGTTTTATTGTGTCTGAACTATGCTGAATTAGAGTTCTTTAGTACTCTAAGCTAACAACGAAAACTCTGTGGCCGTGGATAATGTGTTTTAAGTTTGGAGCTCTGTGAGCTCCAGAGAAGGCTGTGTCACCCTTTCTGTTGCATGTAAGGGGAGCTGTGCGTGTAGACCTGGTTGAATTAGAATCAGAGCTCCATTTGGGTTAGCAAAGACCTTTCAGGTCATTCAGTCCAACCAGTCTCTAACTCCACCAAGCCTGGTGCTAGGCCATGGCCCTCAGCAGCACGTTTCTACCTCTTTGAAAGACCTCCAGGGATTCAAGCACCTTCCTGGGGAGCCTGTTCCAGTGTTTGACAACCCTTTCAGTGAAAAAGTTAGCAAAGTTACTTCTGTAATTAACGGCTTTTTTGTTGGGCAGAATTGCACTGGGAAGGGGCTGGGCTGGCTGAAGAGATTCAGGATCACTAAGGTTGGAAGAGACCTCAAAGATCATCGAGTCCAACCTGTCACCACAGACCTCATGACTAGAGTAGGGAGGCCACTACTGCCCACTGCAGGCTTGAACTCACAACCTTCCCATTAAGGGTCTTATGTGCTAGGTTGTTCTGCTACATAGTTAGTGACTGTAGCCTTGACTGAGCACTTGGTGGAAAGGTTGGTCAGGCACTGCCAGGGCTGTGAGCCCCACTTAAGTCAGGATTCAGGCCAGATTTTGAGAAATGAATGGTGCTGATGGCACTGCTTTATTTTGTGTGTATATGTATATACACACATCTTAATTTTTCCCTTTGGCTGTTGAGAAGGGCTGTAAATCTGGGCATTGCTCTAGAAAGTTCTTCACTGAGAGAGCAGTTTGCCATTGGGATGTGCTGCCCAGGGAGGTGGTGGAATCACCATCCCTGGAGGTGTTCAAGAGGGGATTGGATGTGGCACTTGTTGCCATGGTTTAGTCATGAGGTCTGTGGTGACAGGTTGGACTTGGTGATCTTTGAGGTCTCTTCCAACCTTGGTGATTCTGTGCGATTTTCTTAAGAGCTTGGGATGCTGTATCAGCAACAGGTCCTGTTTTGTTTCTGGGACAAGGCAGGGCTTATCTTGATAGCTTTCTACTGAAATCTGAGGTGCACAAGATGACAAGAAACACCTTCTGTTTTCTGTCAGTCACCAGGATCCCACAGAGAGCTTTTCCCTTCACTTCCATGCTGTTTAATAAAGTATGGCTTATCAGCTCCAGGTCAGCCCTAGAATTCCAGTACGTGCTTGCTTGAGTGCTTTGCCCCACGCAGGACATTTCAGGTGGCTTCTCTGATGCTGCAAGGAAAACCTCATTTACCAGTGCACTGTAATATAGAGCTGACACATAGAGCTGCTGGTTAGAGGATGGGTTTCCTTCACATCTGGAAACACAAATGCCCGTGGCAGCACTGCAGTCAGTTGGAGCTGTGTTGATTGTAGGCTGATGTTGGGAGACCACAGGAGTGAGGCTTTGCTCTGTCTGATGCATCCTCGGGCAGTGGCTGTGGGAGCTGTCCATGGCTCCTGCCATCTGAGGAGGGCAGCATCAAGGAGGAGACACTGGATGAGCTGCTGGCTAAACACCACAGAAGAACCTGTTGTGCCTTTAGTGGTGCTGTGTCTCTCCAGCGGTAAACTTATCCCACTTAAACCGCCTGGCACTTAAGAAATGATTAAATGATTTCTGAATTGGGAAGGCTTTTCTGAATAAACACCTTAGAAAGCTTTTAAAGAAACTTCCTCTCATTATGCAGGATTGTTAATTGTCTGCTGCTGGCTGGCGGTGACTTGCAAGCTGCACTTAACTCGGAAGCCTTTGTTAACGGCGCTCCTTTAAATCTTGTGGCTTCCAGTAACATCTTGATGAGAAAATAAGCGAGTTTGTTGAGAAACTCAGATGTCAGGGGTTTTGAAATGTATGACAACCTCCAGGTAAAGAGCATACTTGTGTTATAAATAGTATAAATCAACTGTGTACACAAAAAAATTGCTTGATCAAGCTTTCCAGAAATAAAAGCATAATACGGTCCCTGGAGCACAACAGTTTCTTTGATTGGCTTTTTATTGTGCTTTTGAAGCCAGTAGACTTGCAGCAATATAAATCCAATGCAAATGAGCAAAGATATTTGGCTACAACGAAACCTTTTATTTTAGTTTGTGGGTTGGTGGTTGTTGTTGTTGTTGGTTTGGTTTGGGGGTTATTTAAAGGAGGAAACTGAATTATTTGGGTTTAGTGCTTGTTGGGCTCTTTCTAAGCCAAACTAAGTCGTAAGAGCCAGACAAAACCAAAAACAACTTTCTTGTAGCAAAGTTCAAAGTGAAAAACCAAACCAGAAGCACAGCTTTTTGTGGCTGTGTGAACATCTTGGGTTTTTTCTGCTTCCAACACTTCCTTTCCTAGCAAACCCACAATTTTGGTTTATTCTCTCTTTGTTCTGACATGCTGTTTCTCTTTATTGCTCATGCAGGGAAACAGCTGATTCTTAAGCCCGTTTCTTCCATCTAATCTTTTTGAGTATGCATATCTGATATAGACAAAGCTCTTTTAAGAGCTCCGCGTTCAGTATTTCATTTAGCAAAATGTAGTAGTTAACAAAGTTGAAAGAGACGATGGATACGTGTGTGTTCTTTCTTCCTAGGTGGCTATTTCTCTTTCACCTTAAGCATTGCCTCATTTAGCAAATAGATAGGATTGGAAACTCCAGAAACGGTGCCTTTATTGCGTGAAGTGCTGGCTTTGTCCTGTGAAGTGGTGCAACTGAGGAACTACACAGAAAGGAGCTAGGAAAAGCCAGTCAAGGTGACCTCCTCATCACTTTTAAACCAGCACTGCTGTTCCTTTTGGGAGATTAATCATACTGCTCTCTTTGAGCTCCATAGTCCCTAACTATGATGCTGACAGCCAGTGGGCAGGATGAGGCTGGGTTTAGTTTCCTGTGCTCTGCTCTCATTACCAGTCTCTGTCATTTTGAGTGCCTTGTCTCTCTTTTTGCCTTCTGCCTTTTCCCTCCCTGTGTATTACTGTTTTCTCCTGATCTCTGTTCTCAGGTGCTGTCCCTGACAGGGAAGGTGGGACAGCTTTCAGGAGGATGCTGGTAGCTGTGAAGTTTTAGCACAGGGGGGACAACTGGATTCTTCACTCTTCCTTTTGTTTCTGTTTCAGCCTCTTTTATCAGAAATTGTGACAAGCAGCATAGGGTGAGGCAAAGATTTGATATGGAAGCTAAGCACAAACAGACAGTGTAAGATACAAGAGATTAAAATATGTAATCATAGAATCAATAAGGCTGGAAAAGACCTCAAAGATCATCAAGTCCAACCTGTCTCCCTTACAATTACCAGCTTCAGAAGTGGCTAGGGCTGATACTTCATCTATAAATGTGGCAAAACCATTTCATATCTCCATGGCTTTATGGTTATTTTATGGTGTAGAGCAAGCAGAGCAGCTGTACCTGATGTTGTTAGTAGCCCATTGTGCTGGGCTGGGGTTTGGTTCATTGCTCACAGGCTTTGCTACGCCCAGTGTAGCATGGCACTGCAGCTATGAGATGTATTAAGCAGGGCTTTCAGCCTCAAGAACTGACTGAGGAGCAAGTATGGAGATTGAATAACCGCCTCAGTGCTGCAGTCCTATCAAAGCAATTTCTATAGTTGTCATTTTCTGCTATTAAACTGAACAATGAGGCTCTCCAATGAAATCTTACGAAATAACAGCTCATTAAAAACTCTCCTTAATATATATAGCATGCTAATTAATGTCAGTGGGGTGTAAGCTTGAATGGCAGAACAGACTATAATGTTTAGAAAGTAGGTAAAATAAAAGAAGATATTTTATCATTAATGACCTTTTTGTAAACCTAATGAAATCTTTAATGGCCTGAATACATTACTGAGGTGCTCCCAATTGCTTTGTTACCTGCTTCATTTGTCCTCCCTGTCTCATAGACATGAAGTCTGGCTTTATTTATGGAAAACAAAAAGCAATAAAGTCCCAAGGAAATATGAACAGGAAGGAGGGGTGTTCTTGGGGAAGAGAGAGGTTGGGTATAGGAGTGTGTTATGTCCTGTCTTGTATGTGTTCTGTCTGGGTTCGTGTTCAGGTTTAATGGAGTCTCTGTGACTCTCAGTACAAAGGCTAGGGAGCAAACTAGCCTCTCTTATTCACAGGTCTTCCTAGGTTAACCTCCACACTCATTCCTAGAGCTGCACTATGGCTTTTTGTACTGTTAGCAATCCTGCTGTGCTTGTGCTATGACTAAATTAAAGGACTTTATTCTTCAGGGCTTTTAGTCTTTCACATGATGCCAGCTTTAAATACAAATAGCAAAAATGCTAATTAACTCCCTCTCAAGCTTCTCCCAAAGGAAGCAGTACAAGAATGGAAAAATGAAATGCCTTTGCTTCCTCCCATTTCCAGGATGAACTTCAGTGGGCTGAACAGCAAAAATTGTCTGGATGAAACTGAGTTTTAAGATGGAAAATACACTCAATCATCTGGTCATAAAGCATATTCTTTAGTGCTGAAGTCCCAGCACTGGAGGAGGATTGTTCACTAACTCTTTCCTGTTCAGCTGAGGATGACTTTCTTCAAATTATTCTTTGTGTAAGTCTTGGTGCCATTAACTTCAGTCTTGTACCCCAAATGTCTGAAACTTCCTGGTAAGATTGAAACTGATGTCCCTCCCAGCTGCACTCCACAGTCACCCGCAGCAGTGATTGTTCCTAAGCAGCACTGGTGGTTGGCCAGCCTTAGCAAAAAGAGCCCAGGGCTTGCTGTGTAATCATCTTCCAATCAGCTTTACACAGCTATGAAACTGATTGCCCCCCTGATGTACCTCACACTTTGAAGCAGATACTCTAAGCAAGTTAATTCCTTATTTGGCTCCAAGCACACACAAAGAAGTAAGCTTCTATTTTTTGCCTTCCCTCCCCTTCTGACAAACCAAGGAGGAAGGGAGCACAAATCACCTTGAAATCCAAATCTGAGAGCATAGCAGCCATCCCTGTTGTGTTTTCCTAATCATCCAGTGAAAAGCATGGTGATTTAGAAGAAGGATGCCCAGGCTGTTGGCTGCATACAAGGGAGCTTGGCTGAATGACAAACCCAGCAGTGGTGATGACCAGGTAGTCAAAGAGCTATAGGAATCCTAAGTCTGACAGAAAGGAGAGCTGAGCAAGTGTCTCCTGGATGTGATGTGTCCTCTTGGATATTGGAGTGGCTTCTCTTTTGGAGCCGAAAAAAAGGGGATGCAGACTTGAGGCAATGAAGAATATTCCACTTCAGGTACCTGCAAAATAGGTCTGGCCCTGTCTACATAGAATTTAATTCAGTTTCAGACTCTCTCATGTCAGGGACAGTTTGGTCTTTCAACACAAATGAAACTCCATTCAAAATAAATCCCAAATCAACCCACCACTGAAAATTCTAGAAGCTCCTTCTTAACCTGAGTCTCCTCCCTGGAAGGTTTAACCTCTCGTGTTGAAACGTTCCCAGTTCAGAATTGCTCTTCAGTCTGAAATGCTTCTGCTGCTGGAAGTGACTCGTTAGATTCCAAGCTTTTGTGGGCTCACTTCAATGTTCACAGGAAGGAATCAAGAAAGTCAGGCTGTTGCTGTCAGCTGGCAGGGCCCATCCATATCTAGGATGGAAAGTGTGGAGGAGGACACAAACTAGAAGATGTATCATAAAACCAACCCCAAATCCCCTGCTGAAATGGCAAAAGATGCTTCTGTCCAGATCTGTGTTGCCTTTTAGAATGAGTGACCTTTCTCCAAGGCTCTTTTTGGTGACTTTTCCAGAGCTCCCCCACAGTGCTGGGCAAGTTCAGACCTTTTGTGCTCCATGAGCTCCTGCAGGAGGGCTGCTCCCACAAGGGAACACCGATTACTCCAACCTGCAGCCCCCAGCGATCCCTCTAGCCGCAGCACTGGCAGCAGAGCAGAGGGATGCTGCAGGGTGTCTGTTTCCTTTGGCACAAGCCACAGGGGGCTTCTGGCTATAGAATCATTATTATTTTGCTACTGGAGAAGAGAAATAAGAACACAAGCACACAGAACTCCTGCATATTATTGTCTGGGATGATTTTCCTTTGAGTGCCTGATAAAGTTCCTGTTTCCACAGAGCCAAAGAGGTTTTTCTGGGCTATTTAACTGTATCTGTCTCTGTGACGGTGTTAAACTTGCATTAAATCTAGGGGAAAACAAAACAACCTCTCTGCAGCATTGCTAACTTGCCATTTTCTTATTTAGGACACCCAATAATAATTCAAAATTATTCAGGTTATCCAGACAAAAGTTATATCCTCACCTAGCTCTCATCCTTATTAAGGATGAACCTTGTGAGCTCACCGTGCTGCTGCTGAGCAAGCAGCACTGCCTGGGAGATGTAGCTCGATCCTCTTCCTGGCCACTAATCTTTCTCTCCCATTCTAGTCTATAAGATCTGTCTTGTAACACTCCACGTTTTAGGAATGCTCTTCTTTCCAAAGTTCTCTACAGAGCAGAGCTGATTTCCAGCTAAATGAAAGCGCAGCTCCCCCGTTCAGAGCAGTGCCAGCAAGAGACAAGTCTGTTGCTCAGCTGACACTGAAGTTGGAACAACCTTGGCTTGGGCAGGAGTAATGAGACACAGCCCTGGGCTATAAATTGCATGGAGTTGGGAAGGAGGGGAATTCAATCTGCTTTGCCTGAGGCAAAGGTCTGCTGTGCTGTCAGCTGAGTTTCTGAGACTCTGGGTTTCCTCTGTCATGGTAATAAGTACCGAGAAAGCTGCTTATGAAAGAGTTTTGAGGAAATCCCTTGTTACCTGCTACTAGTTTAACTTGTGTAATCTCAGTAGCAGAGGGACTTCTATTCCTAGCTGCTTTACTGACAGATTTAAATACAGTGGACCTTCCAGACCTTTGGAGTGGCCTTTCTGGACTGTGAGAATTTCCCTGTGGTTTGCTGATGGTTGTCACGTGAAGAAATGGGATGGATGAGCTGCATTCTTCCTGCTGTGTGGAGATCTTGGTGTTTTCCTCTGTTCCTTTGAGCTTCTCAGTGGCATGAGAAGAAAATTGTGGCACTGTTTGATGTTTCTAATAGGGGAAGCATGGAAGCAAAGGCTGCTTTTCCTTTCCTTGTTTTTTGTTTGTTTGGTTGATTGGTTGGTTTTGGTTTTGTTTCTTTTTTTCCCCAAAAAAAACCCAGATCCTAGATAAATAGGAAGCCCTTGTGAAGTTTTCATGCCTAGGAAGAATCAAGATGTGCAGCTTACCCTCTGCTTTGTCATGTCATCACATAATTGTTTTAGCAGCTTTACTCCTCAAGGGCTTCACACACATCTCGGTGACCACATTGTTTGCTGGGATTTAACACAGTGCTGTCTAAACAGAGTATCTGTGAACATAATCCTTAATGATATGCTGGGGGGCACATGCTGCTTGTGGAAGCCTTGCCTGTGATTAATCAATTAAGAATAAGATAAACCCACCAGTGGTTGCTCTGTGTTGGTAGATGATTGGAAGCATGCTGAAGCTGAACGGGCATCTGTACTTGTTTGCATTTCCACATCAGATTGTCAGTGTGGTCTCAAATTAGATAAAGGAATAAACTACTCTGCTGGTTGTTGCTGTGCACAGCAGGTCCTTCAAGAGAGAGCATCTGTGGTTTGGAGAAAGCTTTCTTCTGGTATCAGTAGTAGTCTTTCTGGTACAGCCCAGGAGCAGTGTTTCTACACTCTCACCGAAGTGTGTGTAGGTGGTTAAGAGGATGTTTTGTGTTTGCTGACCTGTCAGTGTGACTGGGCTCTTTGCATGTTGGGTCCTGGATAAGATTGGCTGTATTGTCATCTGCTCAGGAGATCTGGGGCAGGTCTTGTCTGAACTTAGGTGCTGTGTCAGTGTAGATGAGAAAAAACAACAGAAACTCTTCACCAGCGACGTGTTACTGTATTGATCTTGTTAGGAGTTCTGTGTGCTGTGTTGTCCTCACAGCAGTGTGTGCAGATGTGTCCCTAGGGACTCAGGAGTTGCCTTTATAGAATCAGTATGGTTGGAAAAGACCTTTGAGGTCATTGAGTCCAGCTGTAACCCAACGTGTGCAATGCAAGCCTCTCACCTCTCTCCCCAGATAAGCAGAATGAAATAAAAGAATTGCGAAGTCAATTAACAGCTTAGAATTATGCTCCATACTAACTGCTGGAAAAGAAAGGTGGGATTTCTGGAGAGAGAGGTGTGTTTTAGTTTTCAATCAGCTACCTTCAGACAGTGTGGGAGCCCCTGCTGATTTCTGGGATGTCATGTTAAAATAGGACGCGTATTCGTTTCTGGGAAGAGCGCTTCCCTCTGCATCCTGTTCTGTCCTAAGGGGCTGCAGGGTTTGGGCAGTGTGCTCTGTGCTGTGGTTAGCACAGCTTTCAGCAACATGTCAATCTCTGAATGTGTGCTTTATAAATATTTCTGCATATAAGCTACTAATTATAACTATTGCCAGCAGCTAAACACACTGCAGTCTGCTACAACACAATCAGCCTTGCCTGTCCCTCGGAGAGCCATTGTTTTTTTGAGGAAGGTGACAGAGCTCTTCTCTGAGGTGGAACTTGGGGTTTTTTCCTCCTTCTTGCCCTGGACTTCAGTGTAGAGGAAGATCTGTTGCCTTCTGTTCAGCAGCTTTTCCTTTTCACACTAAAATCTCTATAGAGAAGTATGCTTCAGTGGATGGGACTGTTGCTAGGTACCATTGCAGTCTTCTCCATTATATGAAGCTTAACATCACTGCCAAGAGCCTGCAATGTTAAGAAGCCAATAAGATGAGGAAGGGAGGAGAGATGACTGCTGGAGAACTGATGGGTTCCTGCCTTCTTTTAAAACTTTGGAAAGTCAGCTGATCACAGTATCACCAAGGTTGGAAGAGTCCTCCAAGATCATAGAGTCCAACCTGTCACCACCGACCTCCTGACTAGACCATGGCACCAAGTGCCACGTCCAGTCCCCTCTTGAACACCTCCAGGGACGGTGACTCCACTGCCCCTGATGACTAGATGCACTTTTGTAGCTGAAGAAGATGAATCTCTTTTCAAATGTCTGTGTCAAAATCCATCTAAATCTGACCTGAGTCTGACTTGGAAAGATTTCTGGGGTCATCAGTGTCATTCAGAACAGAGATACCGTAAGAACAGCCTTAGCTATTGAGGTGTTGGATACATCTACACCTGAGTTGTAAATAATTATGATAATAGATTTATCTGATACCATCAGACTTGGAGTTTGGTCATGGGTTTTGCTTGGCTCTTAACCAAAGCTGTCTTTTCTCCCCTTGTTTCCTGATTTGTGGCTGTGGTCCCTGGCCAGTAGCATGCCTTGGAAAAGTTAGCATTTCCTTTGGGTGTTGCAGACAGTGCAAAGGGAGAGTCAGTGCAGGGGATCTGATCTTGTATCTAAGTGTCTCTAACCTAAGTGTTTGTAGGAGTTGATTGATTTTTGTCAATACAATAGTAAAAATAAAAATACCTGTGCTTGAGAGTGAGCAAGGTGACCAGAAAGCACAGACTGAAACCAAAGCAGGTCCTCCTTGCTGTACAAGTGGAAGGAGTGCTCTCTATGCAGAGGAGTTTTGTGAGCAGCAGATCATGCAGACATCACAGACTGAGAAATAATGACTTTGTGTTAGAGTGTAGCTTGTGTTCTTGTGCTTGCATTACTTCTCTTCCCACTGAAGAGTACTCTTTGTACCATAATTCTGACATGATGAACATACCTGGCATGAAAATGCTTAGCTGTGTCCTATTTATAGATGCACTGTTTCTTATTTGGGGAGGTATCCTGAGGTTATGATGACATGCTGGCTGAATGCAGAGTGGGACTTCTCCAAAGAGTTTCTGTTGGCATTTTGGGGTCAGTCTGCTTCCATGATGGATGTGTTCGTGTTGCACCTTGACTCACACCATGCTGGCCTAGAATGCTGTGATTAGATCTCTCTCACCATCCTCATTCTAATAGTCACCTAAATACTGGGACCTGCAGAATGCAAGTTATGAACAGTTGCTCTTTGTGGACCTACTAGTGACAGTAGGTAGCCTGTGGATAGCAGGTGGATGCTGGTTGGGAAGGGGGATGCAGTTGTGAGAAGTGTCTGATCTTTTGGGATGGAAGAGGCCTGTCTTGTTCATGGACATTGGTCTCTTCTCCCAGGCAACCAGCACCAGAACAAGAGGACACAGTCTCAAGCTGCACCAGGGGAAGTTTAGGCTCGAGGTGAGGAGAAAGTTCTTCACTGAGAGAGTCGTTAGCCATTGGAATGTGCTGCCCAGGGAGGTGGTGGAGTCGCCATCACTGGAGGTGTTTAGGAGGAGACTTGATAGGCTGCTTGGTTGTATGGTTTAGTTGATTAGGTGGTGTTGGATGATAGGTTGGACATGATCTTGAAGGTCTCTTCCAATCTGGTCTAGTCTAGACTAGTCTAGTCTAGTCTAGTCTATTCTAGTCTCTTGGCACCCACCCTTTACATATTCATCAACGTGGATGAGGTCACCCCTTAGTCTCCTTTTCTCCAAGCTGAAGACCCCCAGCTCCCTCAGTCTCTCCTCATGAGGAAGATGTTCCACTCCCTTAGTCATTTCTGTGGCTGTGTGCTGGACTCTTTCAATCAGTCTGGGGGAGCTGCCCAGCTCTCCCAAAACAGCCTGACCCCCTAACACCAGCTTCAGCAAGTTCTGCCTCTTCCCATCAGCTCAGGATTTGGTTCAGTGTTTTCTTTGCCAACTTCCATTTTATATATATATATATATTAAATCTAAGCCATTAAGGGTGCAAGTCTGCAATACCTTTCTAATTTTGAAAAAACAAAAAATTGCTTAAAAATAGGATGATAATTAGATCAGGAGGAGGCAATTTGGGGGGAAATTTATTGCACCCTGAAAACTAATAGCGACTTGAGGCAGGAATGGAAATGCCTGCCTCTGCCTTAAGTCATGCCCAGTTTTCTCCAGAAATGGCCCATAAAGAATTTAATTATTTTTTTAGAGCTTTAATTAGCTAAGCATGCAAACTGAAATAAATTTGAATTTTGGAGACATTCAGAGGAAGGGGGAAAAAAAGAAAAGGCCAATATAATGTTCATTCTAATTCTTATTTATTTGAAGAGTAATTATTTCCTTTGATCCTAAATCACCTTTTCTGCTCCTCACTCGAGCCCTGAATTTTCTCTCTGCTGAGAGAGCCTTGAGACTTAGCCTGGAGGAGGCTCAGGGGTTGTTCAGCCTGGAGAAGAGGAGGCTCAGGGACAACGTTACTGCTGTCTACAGCTACCTGAAGGGAGGTTGTAGCCAGGAGGGGGTTGGTCTCTTCTCCCAGGCAACAGCACCAGAACAATTGGAC
Organism: Dryobates pubescens; assembly: GCF_014839835.1. Classification (NCBI taxonomy): domain Eukaryota; kingdom Metazoa; phylum Chordata; class Aves; order Piciformes; family Picidae; genus Dryobates; species Dryobates pubescens. Next base: position 14,452,088 of record NC_071637.1, read on the forward strand.
ACAGTCTCAAGCTGTGCCAGGGGAAGTTTAGGCCGGAGGTGAGGAGAAAGCTCTTCCCAGAGAGAGTTGTTAGCTGTTGGAATGTGCTGCCCAGGGAAGTGGTGGAGTCCCCATCCCTGGAGGTGTTGAAGAGGGGATTGGACGTGGCACTTGGTGCCATGGTTTAGTAGTCATGAGGTGTTGGGTGACAGGTTGGACTTGATGATCTCTGAGGTCTTTTCCAACCTTATCGATTGTATGATTCTATCCTAGCATTCAGGAGTCCTTGTGGCTTCTTTTATTTTTTTGTTCCCATGAAAATGTTCTGTTCCTTGAGCTTGCCCACGAAGCTATAGGCTTCCCTTGGCAAATGGGTTTTGTTTAGGAAACTCCAATTTTAGAAGAATCTTCTTGATTGAAAGGGTTCTCAAACACTGGAACAGCCTCTCCAGGGAAGTGGTTGAATTGCCATCCCTGAAGGGATTTAAGAGGCAGAGATGTGGTGCTGAGGGACACGGTTAAGCAACAGCCTGGGCAGAGTTACATAAAGGTTGAATTTGAAGGTATTCAAGCTCTTTTCCAACCAAAAGGATTCCATGATTCCATGGCATTTTCAAGACTGAGAACTACACTCAATTGCTCTCTGTGGCAAACTGATCTCCCTTGGGTAGCTCAGGTTTGGTGTACGTTTCCCAGGGCCAAGAACTGTGCATCAAAGGCACCTCACATATAAGGACAAAGCCATCTGACAAGGAGTCCTGGGACTCACTGAAGCTGTAGGACTGTTAGGCTTCATTGCTTGGGAGGTAGTGTGGATAAGAATGACCAAACTGCCCGAGGTGTATTAAAGAGGGAAGAAGCTTCTCTTGAGGTGCCTGAGGATTGAGTTCCCTCAGAGTAAAGTCCTCTGATCAGTTGGCTTTGCTTGCTGGCCCCTCAGAAACTGAAGCAATGGCTGCAGAGCAGGACTGCCAGTCAGTTCCCTGTGCTAGCAGAGAGAGCTGCACCCAGCAGTCTCGGTGTATCTGTGGAACATCTCAAGACACACTTAGCCTGCTGCGTCTTTAGGCAACGTCTTTTGTGTAAATCATGGCTCTTTTTTTGTCCATAAATTACCCTTAATTTGAATCAATAAAAAAAAAATCTGCCTTTCCATTACTGTGGGATGACTCTCCCGGGCTCCCCAGTGAATTCAGGAATCTGTTTCCCTTTCAAGCCTCCAAATTATTTTAATAAGGAACAAGCAGAGGCAGCATAAACCAAGTTTTCTGCCTGACTTTTCAGGACCAGGTGTCTGCACTCTAATTTGCCACATTTTGCTGCTACTCTGCTCATGGTTTAGACTTAGGAGCCTAAGCTGAGCCTCATTCAAGTTCTCGTTCTCATTATTACTATTCACAGTCTGAATGCCTGTTGGTAAAAGGAACTAATAATGCAGTAAGCCCAGGGGCAGCTGCTGAGTCTGTTTGAATCACACTTCATAGCAAGCTCAAAATGTTAATACAGGATCTTCTTCCATCTATAAAATGCCCTGCTATTATTTGTTGAGGGTTTTTTTAGGGAGGGTTTAGGCAAAAGCCACCTGAAGGTGCCTTGCTTACCTTTTAGGTATGGCTGAATGAAATGTTCTTGCACTTCTCTTTTGAAACCTGTTGCTACTTCCCAGCTATGAAGTTGGGTTATGAAGATGATTAGGGAGCTGGAACATTTCTCTTATGAAGAAAGGCTGAGGGATTTGGGGGCTTTTTAGCCTAGAGAAGAGAACATGGAGGGGGGATCTTATCAGTGCTTACCAATACTTAAAGGGTGGGTGTCAGGAGGATGGGGCCAGTCTTCTTTTAGTGGTGCCCAGTGAAAGGACAAGAGGTAATGAGCACAAACTTGAACATAGCAAACTCCATCTAAACATGAGGAGAAACTTCTTTGAGGGTTTGTTGAGCACTGGACCAGGCTGCTCAGAGAGGTGGTGAACTGTCCACCTCTGGAGTCATTCAAAAGCCATCTGGATGCTATCCTGGGCAACCTCCTCTAGGTGACCCTGCTCGGGCAGCGGGGTTGGACTCGATCTCCAGAGGTCCCTTCCAACCCCTATTGTTCTGTGATTTTGCAACTGATGCACCAGATTTGGAGAACTTATACAAAGGGTCTGTAAAACCTTGCAACTGGCTTAGAAGAACCTGCCAGAAAATGCTGTGTTCACAGCTTTGATATGTCCAATAACAGGCAATTATTTTTGTGCTCTTTGGAGCTGAACTGCTGTAGGCTTGGAGGTTGAAACCATGAATCACTTGAGACTATCAGAACATACAGACCTGCACTAATCAAGGGCTTTTTTTTGTTGAAGTTACAGCTCAAGCTTGACCACCAACAGACTTGCCTCTTCTGAAGTTGTTGTTTTGATTTTAAAAGCCTTTTTTCTGTGAGTCCCACAGGAACATGGACACATTCCACCCATTTTGGACTATTTTCTTCCCCAGCTGTTTTGTTGGTTTGGGGTTTTAGTGGCTTTTTTGGTTTGTATTGTTTGTTTGGTTTTAGTGCAGGTTCTGATCCACTGTACAGGAAATTAAACTATCCTGGCTGGCAGGTTTTTCTTAGTCACCTTTAAAATAGCCTGCAGTGTGTCAGGCATCCAGGGGAAAAACAATCAGGATTTGGAAAGCATACTCTGGATGGATGGAGGGGAGGGCAGCATTACAACAATCTGCTGCATGAATCACTGTGATTCAGTGTCCTTTATGTACTTGCCTGGGGTTGCAAAAGACTGGATTGAGAGCCTGCGGGGTCTTCCCTGCCTTTTGCTCCCAATGCTCTGCTGCAGTCATCTGGTAGTGCAGAGAGTATGGCCTAGGATAAGAGTTTTGGGGGAATATGGGATAGTGTGGGAGGAATACTAAAAGAAAAGCCTTAAAGAGGGAGAAAATATTGTCATCTTCATTAGAGAGAATATCCTCTGCTTCTTGTTCTCTGGTCCTCTCATTTTGCTTTATAATTGAAGTACATTCTGAGAAGTGCCTGAGCCTTTCAAGTCTAGCTTTATTTGGTGATTCCCAGCATGTGCAGCTTAAGTCTACATCTGGAGCAATTAACCTTGTTTACCTCCTCACCATGACAAGTCAAAAACTTTTGGCTTCTTCTGGTTGCTCATCAAGGTGCTGCTGCTCTGCCTCTCTGTCACCCACTCCAGTGCTGTGTCCAGATGCTGACCCAGTGATGGTGTTGGCAATGTGGCTTGATGGGACAGTGCCAGGGAGAAGCTAAGCTGTTCACTTCTGCCCCCCCAAAATACTGCAAGTGCTGGGTGTGGGGGGGAGGAAAGGACCAAGGGGCACCAAATGGGACAATACAAGTTCCCACTGGTGCTCATGGAGCTCAGGAAAGATCCTTGCCGAGGTGGAGGGCTCTAGTGGAAGGACCAAAGAGTTGAGGTATAGTTTGTGTAGAGATTTTGCTTCTTATATGTAAAATCAGCGAGGAGCTGGTCAGACTCATCTGACAGCCAGCTTGGTGGTTGATTTTACAGCTCAGTGGTGAAAGGGAAAGAAGCAGCAGAGCAGGATTATCCTAAAAGGGAGCTGGAACATTAAACTGAACAATTTAAGCTCTGTCTTTTAACCGTGTTGCCTTTTAATGCCACCTAAACCAATCCAAAAGACTCTTTGGAGCATCACAAAAAATTGGTGATCAGTTTAAACTTTGTCTTTCAACTGTGATGCCTTTAAATGCCACCTAAACCAATCCAGAAGACTCTTTGGAGCATCACAAAAAACTGGTGATCAGTTTAAACTTTGTCTTTCAACTGCGATGCCTTTTAATGCCACCTAAACCAATCCAAAGAATCTTTGGAGCATCACAATAGAATCAGTGATGAGAAAAGAAGGGCAAGTGAAGGCAGCTTGGAATACCCTTGCTAGTGTGGAGAACAAAGAAAGGGAGATTGAGCCAAATTTGTGGATTATCCAATGAGCACAGTTTATTGCTGACAATATTCCTGCAGAGGAAGTAAAAGGAAAATCCAACAGACCATTAAAGGGCACAGAAATAGAATAGAATATAATAGGATAGAATAGGGTAGGATAGAATAGGATAGGATAGAATAGGGTAGGATAGAATAGGATAGGATAGAATAGGATAGGATAGAATAGGATAGGATAGAATAGGATAGAGTAGGAGAGGGTAGAATAGAATAGGATAGAATAGGAGAGGATAGAATAGACCAGGTTGGAAGAGACCTTCAAGATCATCGTGTCCAACCTATCATCCAACACCACCTAATCAACTAAACCATGCAACCAAGCACCCTAGCAAGTCTCCTCCTGAGCACCTCCAGTGATGGTGACTCCACACCTCCTCAGGCAGCCCATTCCAATGGGCAATCACTCTCTCTGTGTAAAACTTCCTCCTAACCTCCAGCCTAAAATGTATCTTTTCCCACTCTGTTTTGAAGTCAAGGGCAGGCAAATGTAATGGAGTACAGCAAGAGTGTTTCAAAACATTTTAAAAGTGCACTGGAAGTGTTTTCCTGCAATTGGAAGTTGATTAGGGGACCATAAATGTGGAATTGGAGTTAAGAGGTGTCTGGAGATCTTAACAGTTTCCTTTTCATGCCTGTGGTCTCCACAATGTGCCTTCGGGAAACAGAATAATGCAGCTAAAACAAAACCAACCCTTACAAGCTTAAATATAGTGCAGTGCACATAATGGAGTTATTTCTGTGCTAGGCAGTGCTTGAGTGAATGCCCATATTTTCTCAAATTGAATAAAACAAAACAAAAATCAATGCAACATTGGGTCTAAAGCTGACTTCAGTTTGTCCTTGCATGAACAAAACGGATCAGACTTTGCTGACAGTGCTTTATGCGCAGCCATGAAGCCCTGGAGTTCTCAGATTTGCCCACTGGGACACAGAGTCCAGCGGTATGACATTTAACACGTCCAGGTGTTGGGTTCTGCACAGTGGCCACAGCAATGCCATGCAGTGCTGCAGGCTGGGGGCACAGTGGCCAGAGAGCGGCCAGGCAGAGAGGGACCTGGGGGTACTGGTTGCTGGTAGGCTGAACATAAGCCTGCAGTGTGCCCAGGCAGCCAAGAGGGCCAATGGCATCCTGGCCTGCATCAGGAACAGTGTGGCCATCAGGAGCAGGGAGGTCATTCTGCCCCTGTACACTGCACTGGTTAGGCCACACCTTGAGTCCTGTGTCCAGTTCTGGGCTCCTCAGTTTAGGAAGGAGGTTGAGTTGCTGGAAGGTGTCCAGAGAAGGGCAGCAAAGTTGGTGAAGGGTTTGGAACACAGCCCTATGAGGAGAGGCTGAGGGAGCTGGGGTTGCTTAGCCTGGAGAAGAGGAGGCTCAGGGGAGACCTTATTGCTCTCTACGACTACTTGAAGGGAAGTTGTGGACAGGTGGAGGTTGGTCTCTTCTCCCAGGCAACCAGCACCAGCACAAGAGGACACAGTCTCAAGCTTCCCTAGGGGAGGTTTAGGCTGGAGGTTAGGAAGAGGTTCTACACAGAGAAAGTGATTGCCCATTGGAATGGGCTGTCCAGGGAGGTGGTGGAGTCACCATCATTGGAGGTGTTTAGGAGGAGACTTGATAGGCTGCTTGGTGCCATGGTTTAGTTGATTAGATGGTGTTGGGTGATAGGTTGGACTCGATGATCTTGAAGGTCTCTTCCAACCTGGTTTATTCTATTCAAACAGGGAGAGGTGGAAGTGGGTCCTGGTGCTTTTTCCCCCAGGTGTTTTAGTGAGCAAGGGGCTGGTGAGCAATTGTTTCTTAGGCCTTGTCTTCTGAACCACCTTGTCTGGCCAGCTTGTCCCAGTGTCCAGAGCAAAGGGTGAGTGAGATGCAGCCACTGATACTGCAGCACCATGAAGAGGTGAGGGGGAATGCTGGGCTTTCTGCACTTAAGCTACTGCAGGTTTCCCCCTCTACAAAGGCTGTTTAGCTGTGCAATGAGATGTGTCCCCCTCCCAGCTAATGGGTAGCTCAGAGGCACCTTTGTGTGGGAAGCCACATCAAAAAAAATGGGAATAATTTTGTTGGTAGGAATTTGTAACTTCCTTTATCCCCTGTGCATTTGGCAGCCTCTGGCTTTCAGGAAAAATACAGTTCAGGTGAATCAACCAGAAAACTGACTGCAGCAGCCCTGACTGGAGATGACCTCTTCTGTGAGAGTAATAGGATTTCATTCATGCAGTACCTAAAGTATCTGCAAAAACCCCGATGTCCCAGGTATTTATTCTAAAGCAGTTGTGTCCTGAGGGCCAAGGGATGTTGTTTTTTCCAAGGTGATGGAGGATTTCCAGCCCTGTTCTGACTTTGGACTCTCCCCAGGACATTACAAAATCATGCCCAAGATTTATTTGAGAGGAAACCAGCAAATGTGATTTTTTTTTTTCCCCAGCAGAAGTCATAAACATCCTGGGCACAAATGAAAGCCCTCTGGGTGCAAACGCTGTGAAGTCTCTCTGACACATCAGACACCAGATTCGTTCTTTCTGATGAAATACTTTGATTAGGGTGGAAAGCAAAATCCCAGCCTAAGTCTCATGCCCCTCTGTGGGTAAGGGAGCAGGAACCTCCCAGCAAGGGCGGGAAGGAGGAGGATGCTGTGTGATGATTAGGAATTCATAGGTGTAAGGGAGCTGAATGCCTTTTTCAAATGAAATCGCAGGACAAATCCTTCAAGGTTTAGATGATAAGAAATGTCTTAGAGCTGAGATGTGGAAAAACTGTCAGAGAAGACTTTTGGGGCCTGAAGGGCAGTAGCTGTTGCAGGCTGGGTTTCTGCACTGCTCTGTGCAGGGTTTGTGTCATGGCGTGGTGGAGTGGGATGGGGTGTTCCTGTCTCCCACAGAGCTGGTGGTGTGGCATGGCCTGGGCATCCCACCCATGCTGGAGCTCTCCAGGGTGCCTTACATCCAACCTGCTCATAGAATCAGTCAGGTTGGGAAAAAACCTCAGAGATCATCAAGTCCAACATATCACCCAACACCTCATGACTAACTGAACCATGGCTTCAAGTGCCCTTTTTGAACACCTCCAGTGATGGTGACTGCACCACCTCCCTGAGCAGCATATTCCAATGGCAAATTATTCTTTCTGGGAGGAACTTTCTCCTCACCTCAAGCCTAAACTTCCTCTGGCACAGCTTGAGACTGTGTCCTCTTGTTCTGGTGCTGGTTACCTGGGAGAAGAGTCCAACCCCTTCCTGGCTACAATCTCCCTTCAGGTAGCTGTGGAGAGCAAGAAGGTCTCCCCTGAGCCTCCTCTTCTCCAGGCTAAACAACTCCAACTCCCTCAGCCTCTCCTCACAGGGCTGTGCTCCAGACCTCTCCCCAGCTTCATTGCCCTTCTCTGGACACATTCAAGTCCTTCTTAAACTGAGGGGCCCAGAACTAGACATAGGACTCAAGGTGTGGCCCAACCAGTGCTGAGCACAGGGCAGAATGACTTCCCTGCTCCTGCTGGCCACACTGTTTCTGATCCAGGCCAGGATGCCATTGGCCTTCTTGGCCACCTGGGCACACTGCTGGCTCATGCTGAGCCAGCTGTCAAGCAGTACCCCCAGGTCCCTTTCTGTTTGGCTGCTCTCCATCCACTCTGACCCCAGCCTGTAGCACTGCATGGGGTTGTTGTGACCAAAGTGCAGCACTTGGTACTTGGACTTGTTGAATGTCATCCTGTTGGCCTCTGCCCATCTGTCCAGCCTGTTGAGGTCCCTCTGGAGAGCCCTTCCACCCTCTGTTGTGAGCGTGTGTGAAAAACCGTGGAGGCACGTTGCACCCAGGCCTGGGTAGATGCCTCAGCCATAGTGGTATTTCTTGTTGATGCAGCTGCAGAGTTTCCAGATGCTCTTCAGGAGCTATTTGACTCGTAGGTGTTCCTCTTTGGGGTCTTCCCTTCAGTTCAGGGAAGAAGACATTAGAGAGCGGACAGGCGTGTTCCCAGTGTAACCCTGCTCTGGCATCAGCTCTACCAGGCTCTGTCCTGCCCTCCTCCATCTGCAGAAACCCACACTCGAGAGCTGAGCCTGGCTCCTGGACCTTTTATCTCACTGGCAGGATGGAGCCAGCAGTTAATCTCCCCATCACAGCAGCGTGGAGAGCTGAGGAATATTCATGAGAACCTCAGCCGTGTCCACCTTTGCAAAGCTACTCAGGAAAATATGTCCTGGCTTGCTATAAATACCAATGTGCAAGACAGCATCTTAACCACGAAATTCCAAGCAAATATTTTGCATATATGAAAAAAAAAGAAATGTATTTTCTTCACTTATCTGCAGAGTGCAAAGCTGACCATTTTCTGCCAGGATAGTGCAGAAGCAGCTTGGCTGTATTTTTGTGCTGGCTGAAGCAGCTCAGGTGGATTTATTTGCTGTTCCTTAGGACATCGAAGCAAGGATTTTTCCACTGGCTTCTAGGAAGAGTTCCTTGCCCTTGGATGTGCATTAGTGGGGGAGCTGGGTTGGGTTCCCTTCTGTTTTGTTAAGGCTGAACTAGACTTGAGAGGTTTGCAAAGCCTTTGCAACGTGCCAGCCTGTGTTCTGGGGAGTTCTGCTAGACAAAGAGTGGAAGTATTCATTAAAAAAGCTGAAACATAGGTTTGGACATTGCACAGCCTCTTTTCATCCTTTGCTTACTGGGTACCGCTGCTTTTGAATATTTTGGTGAGAAGAATCCAAAGTTGGATTCCTGAAGGCCTAACTAGAGAAACAGTTGTGAAAAAACCTGTGGTCAGAGACGGTGCTGTGACATTCTGCCTTTCTGGCATGTCATGGCAAACTCACCTTAGTGTGTGAAGAGCATGGTGAGGCACAGGCAACCAGGTCATGTGGTGGGTAGCAAAACATGATAGCTCTTACCCAGGTGGCCAAGGAGGCCAATGGCATCCTGGCCTGCATCAGGAACAGGGTGGCCAGCAGGAGCAGAGAAGTCATTGTGCCCTGTACTAAGCACTGGTTATGCCACACCTTGAGTCCTGTGTCCAGTTCTGGGTCCCTCAATTTAAGAAGGACATTGAGACACTTGCATGTATCCAGAGAAGGGCAACAAGACTGGGGAGGGGTCTGGAGCACAGCCCTGTGAGGAGAGGCTGAGGGAGCTGGGGTTGTTTAGCCTGGAGAAGAGGAAGCTCAGGGGAGACCTTATTGTTGTCTACAACTACCTGAAGGGAGGCTGTAGCCAGGTGGAGGTTGGTCTCTTCTCCCAGGGAGCCAGCACCAGAACAAGAGGACCGAGTTTCAAGCTGTGCCAGGGGAGGTTTAGGCTGGAGGTGAGGAGAAAGTTCTTCACAGAAAGAGTAATTGGCCAATAGAATAGAATTAACCAGGTTGGAAAAGACCTTTGAGATCAAGTCCAACCTATCATCCAACACCATCTAAGAAACTAATGTGCTGCCCAGGGAGGTGGTGGAGTCCCCGTCCCTGGAAGTGTTCAAAAAAGGATTGGACGTGGCACTTGAAGCCATGGTTTAGATAGTCAGGAGGTGTGGGGTGATAGGTTGGGCTTGATGATCTCTGAGGTCTTTTCCAACCTTATTGATTCTATGATTTCATGATGGGAATATGGTGTTGGAGATGCCAGTGCTCTTAGTGCTGCTCCGAGTCTGAAAGCTGGGAGATCCAGGCACAAAGGAAGGGCCAGAGAAATCAGCTTCTAAAAGTAAAGTTTCATTTGGAGATGCTTGTGTGGAAGAGGGAAGATAGGCCAAGCTTTTGAATCCTGGATTGTGTCAGAACTGACTGAGAGTGAGTTCTCCTCCTGAGTGCTTTGTGATTCTTTCCTTCCAGATGAATTTTTAACTTCTGGTGTGAGTTTTCACAGGTTGCTCTTAGGATAAGAGCGCAGCTCAGGGCTTGATCCACCTATCCTCTGCTTTGGAGATGAGCTTGTAGACATGCACTTACAATTCCCTTGGCAGTAAAGGAAGCTAAATGTGTGTCTGAGTGGTTTGCTGGGCTCTACACCTTTGCTGAGGTGCTTCCAGTTGGTGTGCTGAATAAAATATTCTTACTGCTGGTAATACCTGGCTGGTGTCTATTCAGGTGTGTAGCCAGGCCTCCCTCTCATGAATTCTGTTCCTCATGAATATCAAGACCTTTGTAAGTCTTTCCACATGGCCTGGTTTGCAATTTAAGCTGTGATCTGACCACTCCATGCTGCTTTTGTTTCTGTGTTAGTCATTTTCTGCCTGTTGCAGGGAAGGAAGCTGTGAATACATGTAGTCACAAAAGACAGGGTCCTCTCCCTGCTGTGCAAAGCCACTTAGCACACACAGTGTTGAGGTCTTTGCTTTATTTCAGTTCTGCAGAATCAGGTGCTAGGAGATAAATCACTTCCAGCCCCTATGAGCTCAGCAGCAGTTTATATACAGTGCAGATCACAAAGACCCTGGATGGGATTGGTGATGTCCTTTTAAGCCTCATAGGACTTTGTGTGCAGGCTCCATCCATTACCTAACTGATCACTCTGAGGTGGTCCTACACTGACATTGATAATTCTCCTCCAGGAAATGTTTGGATAAGTTTGAGTTCCAGGGTATTTCTGTCAGACTTTAATGCATCAGTTATTTGTGTTTATTTTTGGGAAACGAGGGGAAATGAGGTTTTCTTGTAGGCTTTATTAGAGCATGGAGTGGAATATGTGAAGCAAGATTAAAAACCAAATAGGCTGTTGTTTCCCAAGGTGTTTTCAGTTGTGAAGCCTTCCATTTGGGTCCCTCTTGCCTCCATCTGCGGTGCTGAAGCCTGTGAAACACACAGAGTGTGCTCCACTGATACCTCAATCCTCCTCTCTGCACTCTTAGGAACTGCATAATGTTGTTTTAGCTCTGGAAAATCACACTTTGCCCATGATAAATGTCTGTCTTCTCCACTTGTGAAGTTTTGTGCCCATCCTGGTGTAAAATGGAAGCAAGTAACATATGGAAGCACAAGAGAGAGTTACTGTTCTCTGTAGCCTGGAGGTGGTGGACAGGCAGACCACAGTCTGGCAGTTGAGGACATGTTCTATTTCATAGTGGAGTGTGAATGCATGGCTGCTGGACTCCAGAGAGATGAGTTTTGGGGACTTCTAAAGCTCCACTAAATAGGACTCAAACACCACTGAGTCTGCATGGTTGTCTCCTGGTTAAGTAGAAGTGACTCTGATTGGAGAGGTTTATGCAGTTGGGAAGCAGCAATTAAAAAAGAAAGAACTCAAAGCTGTGACTGCTCTGTGGGTTTCATTTCCTGGGATGCCAGCAGCTTTATTTTCTTATTTCAGTGGTTTTGATAAAGCTTTTCCATGAGCTGGAGGCGAAGTTGGTGGAACATAGTGGTGGCAGCGGGTCCCATGAGGTAGAGGACAGACAAGCCAGCCTAGTGTGGGGTGTGACTCCAGCTCACAGGATGTTCTGGCTGGACAAGCAGGCTGCCCTCATTGCCTCCCACTTGCCTAGCAGCACTGGAGGAGATGACACTTGTGACAGTCACCAGTGAGCCTTATTCCCAGAGCCCCTTCTACAGGCAGCATGATATGATAAGAAGCAATGAATAAAGAGAGTCTTAATTTCAGGTCTTGCTCCACAAGACAGGAGTGAGTTCAAAACTCAGCAATAAGTCAGGAAGAGCTTCCTTGTCTTCTGGCTCCCTAAAATGAGGGACAGTAGTCAGGGTGTCCCTGCAGATCCAGCTTCTGACCCGGGCACAGTCATGTGTGCAGTGGCTGTGTCATGTTCCTGGTTCTGGCACCTTTCTTGTCCATGGTAAGGGCTGGTTTCAGTCTTGATGCATTACCAACTGAAAAGGGAGGGGGAAATACTGTGCTTATTGCATCTACCTGTGTAACAAAGCATCCCCCAGAGTTAAGGACTGCACATTGTACAAGGGGTGTGAAGAGGCAGAATGGGCTGGTTTACGAAGACAGAGACATGAAACATCAGTGGGAATGTAGGGGATAATGCAATGGGTTTGTAGGTTTCAAATGCCTCTCTCAAACTGCTCTGCAGGCTGTCAGTAAAATGGGAAAGAGAAGGTTGGGTAATGTGTCTACAAAGTAGTGTTTGGTTTAACAGCAGCACTTACCGTTTGCATTGGAACAGGCTGCAAATGCTGGAGTCAGAGGGGATGCTACCAGTCCTAATGCCTGATGGTGAATGGGGCTGCAGAGAGCAGAATTCTGCCTGCCTGGTTGATCAATTCTGTGTGACAAAAGATGTAAGATAAAGTGGTGTGGATACTGGGATCAGCTGCTGTGGGGAGAAACTTGGGAGCGTTGTTGTTTTTTGCCTTGACTGGCAGGCTCTCAATCCTGAGACATTAAGGGTTTGCTGCCCTCAGTTCTCGGGTTATGAGCACTGACAACTCCGCTATTCATCAGCCTGGAAGCTTACTGGGATGGATCAAACCTATGGGATGGCTAAATGCAGACATCAGCCCTCATCTGAGTGGAATGCTCTGTCTTGCTCATTTATTTATTTAAGAGGATCAAAGAGAAGTTGCACAGCCTTCCTGGGGTCCCAAGGGGTTTGATGGTGGAGGGCAAGAAGGACCATTTCAGTGATGAGCTCTTTATCACAGTTTGTTCTGTTATGAATCTCGAGGCCTTATGATTGTCCATAATGCATTCATCCAGAGGAATGTCTGAGCCCTGAGGTAATTCATCATGTCACTTGACAGCCCATTTCACTGCTTAATTATCACACTTTTAAGAATATGTACCTTTTTTTTTTTCCCCCTACAGGGTTTTTATATTTAAACCTCCACTTTTCAACTATGCTTACTGATACTTTGATTTCAAAGAGCAGAACACAGAGTCCTGCTCTCTTTCCACCATGTGAAGATACAGTAAAATTCACCCAGTTTCCAGTTTGGGTTGGAAGAGACCTTTCAGATCGTCAGGTCCAACCATTAACCCAGCACTGCCAAGGCACCAGTGGCCCTCTGCACCACATCTACATGGTTTTGTACATCTTTGCCACATCTTGTGTCCAGTTCTGGGCCCCTCAGTTTAAGAAGGACATTGGGACACTTGAGTGTGTCCAGAGAAGGACAACAAGACTGGTGAGAGGCCTCGAGCACAAGCCCTACAAGGAGAGGCTGAGGGAGCTGGGATTGGTTAGCCTGGAGAAGAGAAGGCTCAGAGGAGACCTTATTGCTCTTTGCAACTACCTGAAGGGAGGTTGTAACCAGGAGGGGGTTGGTCTCTTCTCCCAGGCACCCAGCACCAGAACAAGAGGACACAGTCTCAGGCTGCACCAGAGGAAGTTTGTCTGTCATGGGATGTGTCTTCTGTGTGAGATATAGACACACACACATATATATAAGAAATACATCATGTATATGATGTATCACATCTGAAGAAAGATTTGCTGCAGGGAATAGCCTTGTGCTTCCAGTGTAGTTAATACCTCTGTTATGGTCTTCCCCTTTACACTGCAAGTTCTCTAAGTCCTGGTGTAGCAACAGAAGTTTTACAGTCACAGATGATGACAGTGAGCAAAGTGTTCCCATTTCCCTAGCAAATTGTGTTAAATTAGGCTCTGTGAAGGAGAAAGGAGCTGTGCTTGTGCTCTCAGTATTACATCTTCATCTTTGTGGTTGTTAACATAGTCTTTGCTCAGTGATTTCAAGGAATTAATATGCTGAACTTTTAGAATGGATGAAAGAGAGGGGAGAATGGAGTAAGAGGGGCTGCTGCTGGTTAATGGGGACTAAGAGTGCACTGGCGTAGGTTGATGTCTGCTTAAATAACAAGGACTGAACTCAGTGTCTCGTTCCTTATGCTGATCTGTTCTTATTTTATTCTCCATAGTCTATCACAGCAATTATATGTCACTGAACACTTGGAAATGAATATATAAAGTCTTTTTTTGGTAGCTTCCAGTAGAGTTGAACTTCTACTGCTGACCCCTTTCACGTTTCACCCAAAATTCAGAGTCATGTGGCCAAATTTTGCATAGCTGCCCGGGGAGCTGAATTGTCTGCCACCTCCTGAGTAAATCATTCTTGTCCAGGAGACTGAGGTTTAGGTTGGATGTTAGGAAGAACTTCTTTCCTGCAGGAGTGGCTGGACATTGGAACAGGCTGCCCAGAGAGGTGGTGGAGTCACCAACCCTGGAGGTGCTCAGAAAATACATAGATGTGACACTTTGGGACATGGTTTAATGGTCATGGTAGCATTGGGTTGGGAGTTAGACTTGATGACCTTAAGGTCTTTTCCAACCTTAATGCTTCTATGGTCAACTTGCCTCAGAGCCATTGTGTGAGCTCTACATTACATAAGCAAACTCAGGACAGCCATTCCAATTTGCAGGGGAAATAAAGCTCTCACCTGGTGACAGCTGCCTGCTGTGCAGGAGATAACCTGGGAGCTGGTTAGAAAGCAGAGCAGCCTCAGTCTTGTGAGGAATTCCTCCTCTTGGTATTTGCTTGTATTCTGCATCAGAGTAAACCCAAATATTTTCCATATTTTCAATCAGAAGGAAATTCTTCAATAAGTTTCTGAGTGATTTCTCCTTTGTGTTCTGCCTAGACTTTTAAATGTTTAAATTAATATCATTGTTTCCCTTTTTTTTTCCCTACAGACCAGGGAAGCACCATATGAGATGGCTTGTCTTTAAACCAGATTATCTGAAAATCATTTAGAACAGCTGCTCTCTAGTGATGGAGTAGTCTGGCTTTCTTCATTAGAATCTCTTGTTTGTTTTGTATTGAAGGGGTTTGACACTGCAACAAGAAATTGAGATAAATACTCAGCACATCAACTAGGAGAGCAGGTGGTTTTGTTTTGCTTTTTTTTTTCTTCACCATGCTTCTGATTCAAGGAAAGTGCAATATTTCTTCTCCAGACATGTTTCTGTGCATTTAGAAATTGCTCTGGAGATGGAAATTTCCATAGTTTCTTCCTGATATTTTTTCCCCCCGGTGTCTGATTCCTGAAATTTCTTTTGCTTCAGAACTTTTAGCTTGAGCTAGTTAAGGAGAAGAGTGGCAGCTGCTTAGTGTCTTCACCTTATTATAATTTGATGCTTGAATCATTTAGCCATGAAACCCAGCACAGCAATTCATAGAATGGTTTAGGTTGGAGGGGAGCTTGAAGATCACCTAGTTCCAACAGCCCTTCCATTGGCAGGGACATCCTCCAGCAGACCCGGGTTGCTCAGTGATTCACTGCAGCACCTTTCCTGTCTGTAAGAGAAATCTCCTGGCACACGAGCACGAACACATGCAGTGTAGCACGTCTCAGACATTCCACTGAGGAAATACCAACAGCTCCAGTAAATGGTAGATGATCCTGGCTCTCAGAAGTGTGGCAGAGCTGGATAGGGGGAGCTCATAGCTGGAACAGCTGTCCAAGCACTGTCCCATGCTGTGCTGCACTGCCTGGTCCTCACCTAAGGGCAAGGAGCAAGTGTAAACATTTCTCCTCCTCACATCTAATTTCTTTCTCCTTCTTTGTTGTAATGACCATTGTGTAAGACCTTCTCTCTTTCTCAGGTTTCTGGCAAATAATAAAAATTTCAAAGCAGGTTGTAATTCCTAGAGAAATTAGTAGGTTTCCAGTGAAATCACCTGCAAGCTGTTCAATTATACATCCTGTGTGAGCTCTGCTTCTGTAACTGCTTACTGCTCTGTTGGCCTGGGTGGAATTCTCAGCCCTTTTCTGTTCTGCTGCCTCCTCCTGGGTGTCTGCTTCTCTAAATCATTCTTCTCTGTCCACATTACAGGATGCACACACTCATACCCTTCTCTGGTGTCAGCTGCAGCACTCTCTGTCTTTTTTTTTTTATCCTAGTGTTATTAAAGCCCCTTTCTTCTAAACATTGGGTATTTGTTTCCCCTCAAAACACAACATTTTCCTCCTGTCATAAAGCAGGCGACTTAAAAATGTTCAAAGGCTCCTTCAGCAAAGCTGGGAATTAGGTTCTCATGGAGTCCATAAAAAATTGAAGACTTCATGTATTAACATACATTGATTTATTCATAGTGTTTCATTACAAATAAGTGAGGATCCCATAATATCAGGAAAGGTTAGGAGAGCAGGGGAGCACGTTACATTATACTGACAGCTCGGCTGAAATTGAGCTGCCTGTGGATTGAATTTGGAAGGCAGGCAAGGAATTGGCTGGTAAATAAGTCATGAGTTTTACTTGCAAGTGCCTGTATATCAACAGGGTTGCCATGGGTAAGTGTAATGGAGCAGGAGCAGAATTTCAAAGGTGTGCTTTCTGCTCGGGTTTCTCTGGAGGTGTGCTAGCGGCAGCAGGCTGTATTGGTGAGCAGCTCCCCAGCTCTGTAGCCTGCTGGCTTATTCTCTTAGGCAAAACCAGGTACCCTGTGAGGCTGAGCCTCGAATACTGGGCTCAGTTTTGGACCCTCACTGCAAGAAAAGACATTGAGGTGCTGGAGCAGGTCCAGAGAAGGGCTCATGAAGGGTCTGGAGAACAGGGCTGGTGAGAAGCCGCTGAGGGAACTGGAGTTGTTGAGCCTGGAGAAAAGGAAACTGAGGGGAGACCTTCTCACTCTCTACAACTGCCTGGAGTTGGAGTGAGGTGGGGTCAGACTCCTGAGTAATTAGCAATAGGACAAGAGGAAATGGCCTCAAATTATGCCAGGGGAGGCTTAGGTAAGGAAAAGTTCTTTACCAAGGGTGGTGAAACATTGGAACAGTCTGCCCAGGAAAGTGGTGAAGTCACCAACCCCAGAGGTGTTCAAAAAGCACACTGGGACATGGTTTAGTGGCCATGGTGGTGTTGGGTTGAATTGGATGGTCCTGGAGGTCTTTTCCAACCTTAATGATTCTGTGCAAACCTGCAAATGAAGACTAGAAATAGGGGAAGAGAAATGGTATCAGCAGCTTACAGGCTCAGAGAAAGGCTTTTGTCTAAAGACTTGATGGTATTTGTTTCATTTCAACACACCATTTCCTTTCAATGCTCCATTTCAGTGTATTGTCTTTAGCACTTCCAAAGCCTTTGTAATCTGCAGAAGGCTCCCATTGTTTTCAGTGGCCTTTGGAGAAGACCATTTGCCAGAAGGAAATAATACTTGATGGGAAACGTGTCCATCTTTGCACCAAAAGTGTTCATGTGCCGTGGGAGATCATCTGGGAAATTCTTGTGATAATCCTGTGGGTCCTGCTGTGTGCTCTGGTTTGGCTGCAGAAGTTCTGAGACTTGGAACAGGAAAAAAACCAGGCAATTCTCTGTGTCTTTTGTTGTAAACCAGCACATGCTGAGGTTTTAGTGGAGAAGAGAAATGAGGTTTTTTTTCCCTAAGTAAAGCCTTTGAAAGATTGTCATGTTTGCCTGGCAGCACCCAAACACACACCAGCTCCCTCGAGATCCTGAAATGGTTATCTGTCCTTGTGCTTGCAGTGTCTGGTCTCAAGGGATGGCTAAAAAGAGGAGCAGAGAGAGCGAGGGGTAGGAGGCCCCCTTGTCACCATGCTCTCCTTCTTCTTCATTTGCAGATCACATACAAGGCCGTTGGGTCTCTGGATCCCAGTGCTGACCTGTCCAGCCAAAGAGGGAAAGTCTTCAAGCTAAGGAATGAAACACATCACCTCTTTGTAGGATTATACCCAGGGACTACGTATTCATTCACCATCAAAGCCAGCACCGTCAAGGGCTTTGGGCCACCCATCACAACACGGATTGCAACCAAGATTTCAGGTACTGCTTTGGAGAAGGGGAAAAAAAGAACTTTGTAGGGCTCTGTTCTTTAGCTGATGCATAAAACAAGAGAGAGGAGTTCAGCTTAGTGCCTCTACAAGTTTCACAGGGCACATATTTAAATCAGCCACAATCCAGGATCTGTGTGTGTGTGTGTTCAGGAGACAAATGCAGTGGCTAATTTGTGGATATCTTAAACATCCATGAAATCTTTGTGGAGCATTTTAAAATGAGAACCTTCATTCGTTGTACAAATGAACTCTCCCTGTAATCATTGCTGGGAGCTGAGGAAGCTCCTTCCTTAATGTGGCTTTTCTTTTCAGCGTGGACCAAAATGGATGTAATGAAGTAATTGAATTAATAGTGCAAGGAGACTAAAAATAGAGGAGGACAGCTGGGTTTATGTTTGCTTTTGGAGTAAGGGCAGAGGGAGGGCTTGATGTAGGCAGACAAGCAAAGGCACTAAAATCAGGAGGCACTGCGAAGAGAAGGCAGGTCTGTCTCTGGAGGGGGGGAAATAAAAAGGGAAAATTGGGCTAACTCTCCCAAAAAACATGGATAAAAGAATGGTAGGGAAGCTACTGGATAGACATGCATAGACCTTAACATTTAATTGATAGCACTAAAATAAGTTCTTCAATGGAGCTTAAAATTGTCGGCTTTTTGAAGACCTTAACTGTTTCCTCAAGCCAAAATAAACATTTGGGACATTCAGGACACTTGTAATACTTGAAACTGTGGCTGGAAGCCATGGAAGAGGGTGCACAGCAGTGCTTATTTTCATTGCCCTCTTTCAAATCTGGTTAATAAAAAAATAAGTTGCTAGCAGCAAGTGGCAGTGTAAATGTTAGGGAAGTAAAATACATCCACTCCCTCCACTGTCCATCAGCAGGGTTTCAGCCCTTGACACTTAGTCCAAGGCCTGTGTCTCAACCACTTGGAGAAAAGCCATGAGCTGTGGTGGCAGCTCTGGGGCTGCTGGGGTTTTGACAGCCCTGCTGTGGAGGGAAGGCACAGCATGCACTCCACTCACTTGTGACCAGGGAAAGAAACCAGCTCGGTCGTGGCAGTGCCGCCGCTCCTGGTTCGGTTTCTTGGCATTTCTTGGCATGCAGTGAATGCTCCAGTTGTGTCAGCAGCCTGTGTGATGATTAACTGTGTGCATGCTCAGCATGTTTATTGTCTTTTTTCCCTCCATCTTCCAAACATCTGGGACACTATAGGTAAGCACAGATTCCAGGCAGGCATTAGGGTAGTCTCTTTCATTCTCTCATTGCATGGTCGGTTCTGCACAGGTCATTTGGAAATCACTGTCAGGCAGTTGCTGTTGTAGAGTTCCTGAGCAGTTGTAATTTTGGTCACCTGTCCTGCCCACTACTCCCCACAGGTGCAACTTCTGACAGCACCCCAAGGTGGGCCACAAGATGTGGCAGGCACCCTTGTGCCCAGGAGCAAGCCTAAGCCAGAGCCTTTCTGCAGCCCAGCCCTTGGCAGGAACTCTCCCCATCAGCTTCTCCCTGCTAGAAGCAGACCCTGGCTGTGCCAACCTGTGCTGAACCTCACTGAGCAGAGACTGAGCTGAGAAGCCAAATCCCTGAGCAGAATCAGTTCTAACTCAAACCAGGACTCTAGTGCATCTAGCATATCAGAAACAACTCAGTGGTAGCAGTGCAGTGCAGTGCTGTGGAGGTAGGCTAGAAGAAGCTGCTTCAGAGGAGCTGCTTCAGAGGAGCAGCTCTGCCTGCAAAGGGAGAGCCTGGCCAGTTTCTACTGTCCAAACTGTCCCAGCAGCCATTCTGTAGTGCTGTGTTGCACTTTGGCACCATTTCTCTGGCCAGAGCAGGTGCTGAACAATTCTTGGGGTGGCATCTGCAGCAAGTGGAGTGATCTCTGGTACAGACACTACTGTTGATGCTCCCCTTCTGTAAACGACTCTCAGTGCTTCCCCTCTACGCAGAGCGCTGCTTTCAGAGCAATCCTCCCTAAGGAGCTGTCATTCACTCTGAACTCCCTGCCAGCTTATTGGCAGGAATGTCAGTAGCTGAGCTGATGATAGCAGCCACCATTCTTGACGCTTTTCAGGCATTCAGATAAAAATCCCTGATTGTAAACAGGATTACAGCGGAAATGGCTGCGAGAGGATTAAATATGAGACCCCTGCTATGCAGCTTGCCCTTGCGAGTTGCAGATGAACTGTTTGTGTGAATTCTTCTCTTTGCTTTATCCTTTGAAGATACTTCAACAAAACTTGCATCCTTGGAGTGAATTTGGTACTGCCCTGGTCTCATGATCTCTTCAGTTCTTCCACAGTAAAAAAAAACCAACAATGTCCCAAACAGGTATCAGGGGAAAGTTACATAATAAGTGAAATGTGTTTCCTGAGGAAGCCTCATGAAAGACAACAAAACAGAATGTTGTGTCCAGTTCTGGGCTCTCCAGTTCAAGAGGGGACAGGAAACTACCGGAGAGAGTTTAGCAGATCGCTACAAGGCTGATTAAAGGACTGGAGCATCTCTCTTATGAGGAAAGACTGAAGACCTAGGGCTGTTTAATCTCAGGAAGAGAAGGCTGAGAGGGACCTTATCAACATCTACAAGTATCTGAAGGGTGGCTGTCAGGAGGATGGAGCCCAGCCTCTTTTCAGTGATACCCAGTGACAGGACAAGGGGCAATGGACATAAACTCAGTTGCAGAAAATTCCACCTCAACATGAGAAAAAACTTTTTACTGGAAGGGTCATGGACCCCATGAGCAGGCTGCCCAGAAAGGTTGTGGGGTCTCCTCTAGAAATCTCCAAACCCTGTTCCTGTGTGACCTGCCCTAAGTGGTCCTGCTTTGCAGGGGAGTTGGACTTGATGGTCTCTGAAGGTCCCCTCCAATCTTTAGCATTCTGTAATTCTAAGCAGAGATTAGATTTTGGGCAAGTGTAAATACTCAGTTGTTCCCATATTGCTCTGGGGAATGTGTCAGCAGAGTGATGGGGATACTGGCTGGGTATGCATGAGCATGTGTGTTGCTGCCAGGGAATTCAACAGCTCTAAAGCCCTGGGGTAAAATGCTGTGGGTTTGAGTGCTAAAAGAGCCTGGCTCATTCTTGCTCCTCTCTTCGTGCTTCATAGATGTGGTGCTAAGAGACATATTTTAGTGTCAGACTTGGCAGAGTTAGAGAAAGGCTGGACTTGATGATCTTGAAGGACTTTTCCAACTGAAAAGATTCCATGATTCTGTTACACACCTTCCAGCTAATCAAGGAGACACATCACAAGTCTGTGCATTAAAAACTCTCTCCCAAATGCAGGAGGTCTAATCCAGTCACCAGGAGAGTGAACAGGAGCCACATTTCCTGGGTGCTTGTCTTAGCTCTGCCACTGATGCATTCATCCCATTTGCTATATTTTAACATCTATTCATTTTTCTTTCTTCCCTTTCAAATGGAGGGAATGATCCCATCTCAAAGGACTGCTAAGTCTTACAAATTGAAGACAGAACTTCCAAAGCCAGCTTGATGTATTGGGTGTCCAATTCCTGCTTCATTTTAAGAGGAGAAGAGCATGCAAATATTTAAGTAGCTTTGACAGTTTGGGCCATAACGCTGGGAAGTATTTTGATATTTCATTTGGGAAATGTTAAATGGGCTCCAAGAAATGTTAATATTAGGTTGCCATCACTACCAGAGGCTGTAGGTGGTGTAGAATTCAGGTGTTGCTCTTTGTTCTGCTGCAGCACCATCGATGCCAGAGTATGACACAGACTCCCCGCTGAACGAGACGGACACTACCATCACCGTGATGCTGAAGCCAGCCCAGTCCCGGGGAGCGCCTGTCAGGTAGGCTCCTCTCCCTCTCCTCATCCCTCTCCTCTCCCTCATCCCTCTCCCTCATCCCTCTCCCTCATCCCTCTCCCTCATCCCTCTCCCTCATCCCTCTCCCTCATCCCTCTCCCTCATCCCTCTCCCTCATCCCTCTCCCTCTCCCTCATCCCTCTCCCTCATCCCTCTCCCTCATCCCTCTCCCTCATCCCTCTCCCTCATCCCTCTCCCTCATCCCTCTCCCTCATCCCTCTCCCTCATCCCTCTCCCTCTCCTCTCCCTCTCCTCTCCCTCTCCTCTCCCTCTCCTCTCCCTCTCCTCTCCCTCATCCCTCTCCTCTCCCTCTCCCTCATCCCTCTCCTCTCCTTCTCCTCTCCCTCTCCCTCATCCCTCTCCCTCTCCTCTCCCTCTCTGCTCCCTCTCTTCTCCCTCTCCTCTGGTCATGCAGATGCTAGCTAAGAGATGAGTGCTGCTGCTCAACCTACTGCCTCTCACTGCTAACCTCCAGGAAGGGTTACTGATCACATTGCACCGGGTCATTACCCTTCACCTGTCTTTGGAGTCCAGCAATGTGTGCAGCCATGTGCTGGAATGCTGTGAAACCAGCATGGCCTTGCAAAGGGGAGGAGGCTTTAGGCCTCTACCTCGTGCCCTCTCTTCCATGGTGGGCAAGAATCTTTTGCAACTATCACACAAATGTCTCCAGTAGAGACAGGGATATGATTTAATGACACATCCTGCACCAGTTGGTGGTCCACCCTCTGTCACAGCTTCCCCCAAATGGCATCAATGCTCTGAAGCAAAAAATCTGTTCTTTAAGACTTAGCACCAATCCTGTTCTCGTTTTCCCCAGTAATATATTTTCAAGTTTCCTTTTCAATCTCTGGTACTCCATATGAGCAAATTTAGGAGCCTATTTTCTGAGTCCTTTAGGGATGTTTTTTCTGCTGGAAAGGAGCAGTAAAATCACACAGCTCCGTTTTGGTTTATTCCTTTATATGGGGGAACATTCCTGTATCTTGTTTTACCACCTGCTGCCTCAAAAGTGTTGCTATTTCGTCTTGTTATTGAAAAAGTCTTGTGATTTTTCTCAAAGTCAGTTTACTATCCTTTGGCTGCATCCAAAGACTAATGTCTTCTCCAGCAAATGCATCTGGTCTAAAGAGAAGAAAAAAAGGCTTTTTTTCCCTAAACGTTCACTCTGGTGTCTTTAATTGCATGGCAGCCTTTTACAGACCCATCTGCAGAGTGCAATATTTACATGCCACATCTAAGTGATAAGATTATTTGCTATTGTGAGCCCATTTCAGTGACTTGCAGATGTGGGCATAAAATCCAGAATGGACAGAAGGGGAATAAGGAGGTGGAGTTATTGGGGGGAATTTTAGCTTTGTATTACCAACAGCAGCGTTGTGTATGAATGGGTGTGAATGTGTGACTACCTTTCTCTGTGTGACCATCTAAACTCTTCATAGCCTAGCCTCAACAAATCCAGTCATTTCAACCCTGGATTTTGCCAGCCTCTTCCCTTTTCTTCCATTGTCATCTGAACTGCCAGTTGAGGTTTAGGCTGGAGGTTAGGAAGAAGTTCTACATAGGGAGAGGGATTGCCCATTGGAATGGGCTGTCCGGGGAGGTGGTGGAGTTGCTGTCACTGGAGGTGTTCAGGAGGAGACTTGATAGGGTGCTTGGTGCCATGGTTTAGTTGATTAGGTGGTGTTGGATGAGAGGTTGGAAGCAATGATCTTGAAGGTCTCTTCCAAACCTGGTCTGGTCTGGTCTGGTCTATTCTACTCTACTCTACTCTACTCTAACTGCAGGTACACCAAATTCAAAGTCACATTAAGATAGTTCTGAAGTTCCCCTGTGCTTGTGACAAATCGTCTGGATGAGGTTGTTTATAAAACTAATGATCATGAAGTCAAAACTGTTAACAACCTGTAGACAAAAATTAAGATGTTTTCTTATGACCTTACAGGAATAATACACACTTAGATATTCTTTGATCTGTTTCCTCCTATTGCCAAAAGAAAGCTGAAGACTCAGCAGAAATAGTCTGCCCTGTGGCACAGGCATTTCTTTCTTGCCTGTATTTTCTGTGCTATAACCTGAAGAGCTTGACTCCACATTGCCCTTTAAAAATAACTTCTAGGTGTTCTTATATCAATCTAAAACCCCTGAATGGTGCTGTGATTGATTTGCTGAAGACTGACATTCATCTATAATAGATTCAGAAGAGGAAAGAAGAATGCAAGTGTTCTCAGTCTCTGCTCCTCAACTCTTTCCTGCAAATCTCCAATGTGATTTTGAGGATAATTCTGCCTTTGAATCTCTTATTGTCAGGAGGGCTGAGTCAGTCCGTCATAGATTATTCACATATGACATCTTTAGACCTCTATTTGAGAATTTATATCCCATTCACTGCTTGGAAGTACCACTGGGAAGGGTTTTATCTGTATGACATGTCCACTGGGCTGGCTTTTTTTGTGTTGGGTATTTAAAAGTCCATCTGGTTTATTAACATGTGGTTGGCTCTATCAATCTACCTATACAACTGTTATGGAGCAAATCAAATTTCCAGAGCATGCATTAGTTGTGAAGATTTCAGAGTTTAAATAAATGCTTCCCTTAGGTGTGATTGCCTTGTTGATACCCTGCCCTGCATACCAGAGCTGTAGGACACTGCAGAAGGACATTAGAGAAGAGTCTGTTACTATTTTTCAGAGGTTCTTTTGTTGGGAAAAAAAGATGGATTTAATCTCTCTCTTCCTGCAGATCTCTCAGATGTATCAGTAGATCATCTGTGATGTTCTTTGGTGTGGCTGGCAGCACACAGGTACAGGACAGTCTTCAGGCCCCCTGACTCTGCTGAAGAACAGTATCATCAGAATAGTATCATTTGCATTTGCATGCATTCAGCTTGCATTGGGTTGGAAAGGACCCTCAGAGGTCATCTTGTCCAACCCTTCTGCAGTCAGCAGGGACATCTCCAACTAGTTCAGGCTGCCCAGGGCCACATTGAGTCTGATCTTGAATGTCTTCAGGGACAAAGCCTCAAACACATCCCTAGGCAGCCTGTTCCAGTACTATACCATTGTTCTTCCAAGTTCTTCTTGTGAAGAACTTCCTCCTGATGTCCAACCTAAATCTACCTTGCTCCAGTTTCAAACCATTGCCCCTCATCCTATCCCCACAGACCCTTCTAAACAGTCCCTGCCCAGCCTTCCTGTAGGTCCCCTTCAAATACTGAAATGCTGCTCTGAGGTCTGCCCAGAGCCTTTTCTTCTCCAGCCCCATCAGAATGCAAGGTGACAAGCATTAAGTGTCAGGAAGGCCTCCTTAGTTTTTTGTGTAGCATGGGATAATTGTTGAATGGTTGTTTCAAGGTTTTTTTCAGTCCCACCTGCAGTGAGGGTAAGGGGCATTTTGGGTCAGTTGTCTCATCTGGTACAGGAAATGCATTTTCTTACTGGAGCAGCATCCTTTTCACCTGAGAGTGCTGTCCTTTAAAAGGACACAAAACTGCTCTTGCCCATTTCTCAGCCATTTTCTGTGAGCCTGGATGTGGCTTCCTAACCACTCTGCAGACATCTTTGGCAGAAAGGGGAGTGGAAAGCCATCAAATTTCCACATCCATTAATGATAGTATTTTAACAACCAAATTACACATACAGCACATTCTTTTGTGTCAAGCACCATCTCCTTAGCTCTACAGCAAAGCTTCTGCTAACACTTTTTTAGTGTTTATCAAGGCCTGAGGATGCTGAGAGTGTGGGAGTGAATGCTTTGGCTTAAATCTTTTATCCTGGCCGCACAAACTGTCAGATTAAATTCCAGCAATCAAAAGGTTAATGAAGTCTGAACTCTAAGCCAAGAATCACAAATTGATGGCCATTTTCTCACATCAAGCTGTCAACCAGTAAGATGAGGCAAGAGGGAAAATACCCAGGGTTGCCAGTTGGAAGCTTTCTTTTTCCAAGGTACTTTTTTTTCCTTCACAGCAACCAAAGCCAATATGCCCCTTCCTTGTTATCATGGAATAAAAGGCTGACAGGAAACCATGTAGAAGACCTCAAAAATAAGGAACTCTGAATTCCTGGAGGCACACTGCAAAGCCTCCTTTTGCCTCTGAGAGCTATTGGATAAGCCCCTTCAGTGAGATGCCCTGCTCAGGGTCAGAGCAGCCCCCAGGAAGGATCTTGGCTTTTTTTGCAGACCACAGAGGATGCTTGACCTAATTGAAGCAGCTCCTTGAGGTGCTTAAAATGAGATGAGACGAGCCTGGGCACAAGTCCCTGGCAAATGTCCACCCCTCAGAAGCAGCACACAAGCTTTCTCCAGCCAGCAGTTCCTCTACCAGGAGTGAGGACGAGGAGCTCAGAGGGCGAGAGGGGCTCTCTCTCCCGTGGCAGGCGACGTTTGCTCTAGCAGATGTCCCTCCACACGTCTACAACAGCACAAAACCACGACAAAAAGGAAAGCTGAGCGAGCTCTGCTGTGCTGCTGCAGACTAAGGCATTTCAGGATTTAATTATACCACAGGTATATAAATTCCGGAAACATGTTAATGCTCCCGTGATTAAAATTATAGAAGGGCCTAATTGAAAAAGCATAAACTGAAGGGAAGAATTCCTAATTATAGTTTGCTTTGAGGTGTTAATTTCCTCTATAATGAATGCATAATTCCTTGGAACTAGAGAAGGGGGTGGCTGCTCCAGCGCGTGGGCTGCAGATGGAATGAAGGGATTCTCGTCAATGCAGCCAGACAATCGGGCAGAATAACCCCCAGCTGCCACGCTGCTCTTCTGTCTCCCTTTCATTCCGGTTCTCCTTGCACAGCGCTTTCCCAAAGCGGAAGGCGGAGCTAGGAGATGCGAGGGATTTGCTTGCTGTGCAGGAGGAAGGGGAAATGAGGCTGGCTTAATTAAAAGTAGTCAAGGTCCAAGAGAGGAAGGTGAGGAGAGAGGCAGAGAATGGAATGGAATGGAATGGAATGAAATAGAATAGAATAGAATAGAATAGAATAAGCCAGGTTGGAAGAGACCTTCAAGATCATCGCGTCCAACCCATCAACTAATCCAACCCACCTAATCAACTAACCCATGGCACCAAGCACCCTATCAAGTCTCCTCCTGAACACCTCCAGTGATGGTGACTCCACCACCTCCCTGGGCAACCCATTCCAATGGGCAATAGCTTTCTCTGTGTAGAACCTCTTCCTAACATCCAGCCTAAACCTCCCCTGATGCAGCCTGAGACTGTGTCCTCTTGTTCTGGTACTGGCTGCCTGGGAGAAGAGACCAACATCCGCCTGGCTACAACCTCCCTTCAGGTAGCTGTAGAGAGGAATAAGGTCACCCTTGAGTCTCCTCCTCTCCAGGCTAAGCAACCCTAGCTCCCTCAGCCTCTACTCACAGGGCTTGTGTTCCAGACCCCTCCCCAGTTTTGTTGCCCTTCTCTGGACACCTTCCAGTAAGTCAACCTATTTCCTAAACTGAGGGGCCCAGAACTGGACACATTACTCAAGGTGTGGCCTAACCAGTGCAGTGTACAGGTGCAGAATGAACTCCCTGCTCCTGCTGGCCACACTGTTCCTGATGCAGGCCAGGATGCCATTGGCCCTCTTGGCTGCCTGGGCACACTGCAGGCTCATGTTCAGCCTACCCTCAACCAGCACTCCCAGGTCCCCCTCTGCCTGGCCGCTCATGCAGGATTTTCACTGGAAGGCTCAAAGAGCAAACCAGAAGAAGAGGCAGTGCCAGCTTCCCTTGGTCTCACCTTGACAGATCCCTGAGGAACTGCAGGAGCCCATGCAGGCTGAGGGCTAATTCTGCCATTCTATGGCTGTTTTCTCATATCACAAATATGCTTGGGTTTGGAGTTGGTGAACTTCAGGATTATCAGATTCATAGAATGGGTTGGGTTCAAAGGCACCTTAAAGATCATCCAGTTCCAACCTCCCTGCCATGGGCAGGGACACTTCCCACCAGCCCAGGTTCCTCAAGGCCTCATCCAACCTGGCCTTGAACACCTCCATGGAGGAGGCATCTAGATCCTCCCTGGAAAACCTGTTCCTCCCTGTTCCAGTGTCTCACCACCCTTACTATAAAGATACAACCTACTGCCCCATTCCCACCATGAGGGATGTAAAGTGCTTTACAGATGATGATAGACCAGCTGCAAGTTCAGGCAGGGATGTCCAAGCCCTTGAGACTTTACTTCTCCCCTTTCTCCATCCTCAGTTTTCCTCTGTTCTGGGGCAGGAGATGTTGTCACTGAAGGTGCCATTTAAGACCTCTCCCTGGTATCAAAAGCATGATCACTTTACACCTTCTGAAAAGCACTGAAAAGTAGCCAGAAAAGGTGGGGGAAAAAATCTGGCTGATACTTCTGCACCTTCAGGTGCTGAAAGTCAACATTACCCTGACCCAGGAGAGACCATCTTTTCTACTGAACATCTTTTCTACCAGAAAGAGAGGGCACAGTCTCAAGCTGTGCCAGGAGAGGTTTAAGCTGGATGTTAGGAAGAAGTTCTTCACAGAAAGAGAGATTGGCCATTGGAATGTGCTGCCCAGGGAGGTGGTGGAGTCACCATCACTGGAGGTGTTTAGGAAGAGACTGGATGAGGCACTGGGTGCCATGGTTTAGTTGATTACATGGTATTGGGTGATAGGTTGGACTCTGTGATCTCAAAGGTCTTTTCCAACCTGGGTTGTTCTGTTCTGTTCTATTCTGCTCTATTCTATTCTATTCTATTCTATTCTATTCTATTCTATTCTACTGCACTGTACATTGATATAACTACAAGGAAATGGCTACCTGACCCTATGGGCCTTGTCTAGCAATGAACTGAGGTTGGAACAGAGCAGGTTCTTCCTTTGCATCTTGTGTGCTTCTTAGCCTTTCAGTTAAATAAAAAATTACCCCAAAACACAAACAGACCCCAAAAAACCTAATTTCTAATGTTCTGTATTTAAAAAGACATCTCCTGTGCAGGCTTTCTCTCCACACTCTGGTAGCTAGGGTGGAGGACAAGGGAGAGAAAGCTTTGAAGTCCAAAGTAGATTATTTCTCTATCAAAATGGACCTAATTTCAGGGAAGCCAAATTAATTCTGCCTGAGAATATATGCAGATACACCCATCTCTTGTCCAAGCCACCACTTCTGTGAAGGACATGGCAGAAGGCACTGGACCATCCCAGCAAGAGTGTGCCATAGTCTCTCCTCATCCTGCAAGTTTCTCAAGAACCACTTTGGTTCTTCTTGCCCTTCAAACTCCCTTGGGGTCTCCAGGCAGCGCTGGATGACAACCAGGGCTCAGGCAGCGACGCCTGTTTAATGCTAAGCGACACTAACAGAAAAGGAGTTGTTTTTATTTTGTGGATCAGACAGATGGCAGGTGGCTCAGGAGGGGAAAACCACCTCCAAAGCCACTAATGTTAGCTCCTGTTGCAGCGAAAGCCGTTCTGTCTGCACTCATTATCTTTAATCTGCCAGCACAAAATAACATTGAACTGGAGAGATAGACACTGGGCCAGTTCCACTGGGGAACAGCAGCTATTATGTCTAATCTGTGTTGGAAGCCAGGTCAGGCTTATGGAGATGGTGGAGATAATGGAGCACAGAGTTCTGAAATGCCCTCTGGTTCTTTATGGCTTTTTTCAGTCTTAAAAAAAAAAAGAGGGAGAGAAAAAAAACTATCTCCAGGAAGATTAAACTGAGAGAATTTAAAGCATTTTTTAAAAGTGCTGCATATATAACACAAGGAACCAGATGCAGCAGCAGCAGTGTTCTGGTGGGCTGGGATGGAGAAGAGGTGATTTTGTCAGTATGGTGAGCAGCTTTTATTAGATCAAATGATACAGCTGGGAAAACCAGGCTTTTTAACACACAAATCCTCCTTTTTGGCCACTAAATGCTGCCTGTCAATAGAGCTGTCTTTTCTTTTGACAACTGCTCTAGGTTTTGTGTCTGTTACCACAGCTCCAGGTGCTGTGCATGGGTGCTACCAGGAGGATGATCAGAGGGCTGGAGCACCTCTCCTATGAGGACAGGCGGAAAGAGTTGGGGCTGTTCAGTCTGGAGATAAGAAGGCTCCAAGGTGACCTAATTGTGGCCTTCCAGTATCAGAAGGGGGCCTACAAGAAGGCTGGGGAGGGACTCCTTAGGATCTCAGGTAGTGATAGGACTAGGGGGAATGGAATGAAGCTGGATGTGGGGAGATTCAGGCTGGATGTGAGGAAGAAGTTCTTCCCCATGAGAGTGGTGAAGCCCTGGAATGGGTTGTCCAGGGAGGTAGTTGAGGCCCCATCCCTGGAGGTATATAAGCCCAGGCTGGATGAGGCTCTGGCCAGCCTGATCTAGTGTGGGATGTCCCTGCTCACAGCAGGGCGGTTGGAACTAGATGATCCTTGTGGTCCCTTCCAACCCTGACTGATTCTATGATACTATGATACCCTGTCCCCCAGGTAGCTCCTCACAGTTACTGACACTGACTGGGAAGAAAGATGGGCCCATCTCTCTTTTCTATACTGGGAGCAAGTAGTCTTTAAACTTTCTTATTCTAGAGCCCATTTCAATCTCTATAGGAATTTAACAAAGCTTGAAATGACAGCGATAAAAGAATGCCTGTGTGGAAACTCTGACTCCAAATAGTATTAGCCAAGTGTGAAATCGCTACCTTTTGTTTCATGAATTTCAGGGCCACATCATGCCTTGGTAGTAAATCTAGAGTGGTGAAAGGAATGGGAGAGTGGAAGAAAATGTGAAGAAACTCTTTTCCCAGCCTTCTTCATTAAATGGGTTACATTAATACTGGCTCTATCTCAGCAGGATTTGTTCTCCCCTCCCCACCCCAGCAACGGCAGCAATTAACCATCTCTTCTTTCCATGCCATTTTTGATCCATTTGGCTGCATTTGGATGTGGTGTTGGTATTCTTCAGTGACTGTAGCACAAGAGTTGTTTAATTTAAATGGGTGTCTAAAAGGGGGCACACAAAAATAACTTCAAAAATGAAGGCTCTGGTGTGAATAACTTTGCAGTATGAGAGACTATTTCCTTGAGTAGCTTTGCTATTATCAGCTTTATTTTTGTGAATGCTTTGCAGATGGGAACAAGCTGATTGATGACAGTGCAGCCCAACATTCATAATGGGCTACTTTTTGAATGGTTGGAATAGCCAAGCATATGCCAGGAGAAAGCACACTCCAGATATGCCAGGAGAAAGCACGCTCCAGAAGATGTCATCTCAGAACAACCTCTTTCTTCCTCCATTTTCTGCATAAAAGTGTTTATTGAAAGCTAACCTTGGCTTCAGCAGGTTGTATCCTGCATGGAGCTGTTCCAAAGCATAATGGGAATAGTCACAATCTTTAATTGATTGTAATGGGTTTCGAATCAGGTCTTAAATAGACAGAAAATTGCAGAATGGTGCAGTGAGTCCTGGGCGGCTGTGGAGCTCATTTCATTATGCTCTGCAGATGAGTTTCTGAGCTGCTGATTAAAGGTGCAATGGAAAATATGAAGGGTGACATTTTAGAGCATGTGAAGTGGGTAACCTGATTCTCAGGAATATATTAGCACCTGTTGGAGCCCAGAAAACTTTACGAAGCTGTCTGAATCCTGACGGTCTGAATGTTTGATTGCCAGGGTTCAAGAGGAGCCTGGTGAGGAGATATTCAGTGTTGTAGAGAAAGAATGCAGTGCTGTTCGTGTAGTATGTGCTCAAAACACCAAGCCTTAGCATCAGCTGGGGCTGCCCAACCCGGAGAAAAGAAGGCTTCAGGCCCCCCTGAAAGGGAGTCTTTACAAGGGCTTGTAGTGACAGCATGAGGGGCAATGGCTTAAAGCCATTTAGACTGGAGATTAAGAAGAAATTCTTTACAGTGAGGGTGTGAAACACTGGAAGAGGGTTGCCTTGTTGGAGCAGGTCATGGATTTTCCTCCCCTGCAGGTGCTGAAGGCCAGGTTGGATGAGGCCTTGAGCAACCTGGGCTGGTGGGATGTGTCTCTGCCCATGGCAGGGGGATTGGAACTGGGTGATCTTTAAGGTCCCTTCCAATCCAACCCATTCTCTGAATCAATGAATCAGACTTTACAGCAGTTACCCATTTAGCTCTTGTAAATTCTGTTTTACTCTCTGTTTTTTAGATATGTATATATATATTAGAGTTTAGTGGTTTGGGGGTGATTTTTTTTTAAACTAAATCCCTTTTTACAAAATCCTTTCTAAGATAACTAAGAAGGATCTCATTTCCTGCTTAATTTCACAGATTTTAAAGTAAGCTCTGTAGAATAATGCTAGATTTTATAGGATACTTCCTCAGAGTTCCCATTATTTTGTTTCATATTGTCTTATTTCTTCTTTTGATACCTTTAGGAAAGACAAAATAATGATGTTGATGCTAATCCCCCCCCCCCCCCCCCCCCCAGTTTGCATTGCTGAAATCAACTTGGCCATAAAACTCCACATCCAGTAGCTAATCTGAATTCTAAATGTGGGTGTCAGGCAGCTCATCAAACCTTCTCCCATTCCAGTATCTTGGGAGACAGCTCCATGCTGTCAGAATAAAGGCAATGAACCTTCATGGGTATCTACAAATATATTTTCATTGGCTCAAGCAGATTCAAAGGGATCATAAGTTAAATGCTAAGTTCTGAGTTAAATGTCTCAAGTTAAAATCTCATTCCCTGGAGATACTCAAAACCTGCCTGGACATTGCAACCCTGGACAACCTGCTGTGGGTGACCCCTGCTTTAAGCAGGGGGGCTTGAACTGGGTGATCCAGAAGGCCCTTCCAACCCCTACCATGCTGAGATTCTGTGAAAACCAGATGATAGAAAAAAAAAGCCAGTGGTAAGTACCTGTGGCCAGGATGCTGCAACATAACAACTAAATTAACAAGAGGAATACCAAGTTTAAATAACATCCAGGGAAAGTGCTCTCAGGCTGCATTTCCAGTGAACATTTCCAGTGGTCAAGCCTGGTGATTGATGTCAGAACTTCTAGCTGATTTCATAGAATCACAGAATTGTTTTGGTTGGAAAGGATGTTCTCCCTGGAGCCTTCTCTTCTCCAGGCTGAACAAGCCCAGCTCTCTCAGGTTGGCTTCACAGCAGAGGGCTTCCAGCCCTCCCAGCATTGCTGTAGCCTCCTCTGGCACTGCTCCAACAGGTCCCCGTTTCTGCTTTGCTGAGGACTCCAGAGCTGGCCCCAGCACTGCAGGTGGGGTCTCAGAAGAGCAGAGGAGGAAGGCAGAATCCCCTCCCTCCACCTGCTGGCCACATTCGTGCACATCCTGCATCCAGCACTTGAGTTTGGTCTAGATACATGGCTAGATTGCTGGAGAAGGTGCTTCCTCCATCTATCCTTAAATTGTGCTGCAAGCAGCTCAGAACAAAACCAAGAGCAGGGGAAGGAGAAATCTAGCAGCACTCAGGGAGATCTCAGTCACCCAGAAATGGGCTGCGATTTGGAACATTGATTAACCACTCTTGTGCTTCCACACTGAATGGAGAACTCATCATTTAACAGATTACCTTGTAGATGATGATAAGAGCACATCTTCTTCTTCTGTGGACAACATTTGTGCTGTGCAGCCACTACCGCTGCTGCTTTTATCAGGGATTTAGAATGGAGCTGTCAAAAACTTTCAAAAGCTTCTATTAAAGTAATGTGGATTTATCTTAAGACCTGTACAATCTATCAAGGAGCCCAGTTCTGGCCTCCTTTTCTGCTACAAGTGACAACAGTCAGGTCTCCAGCCTTCTGGGAAGGCAGGCATTTGGTTGGTGGCACAGATTTGTGAGGCTCCCTGGGAAGCTCTCTGCAGAGCAGAGGTTAGGGATGGTTGAAAGCTTGTCCTTTCCTGCCCTTTAAGGGGGCAGCAAGGTCACTTGGCTGTGATGAGGTGGGGTGGAGCAGCTCAGCAGCAGGAATGCCAGAACCCTGCTGCTGCTGTCCTGCAGCATGCACTGTGTGGATTTGTTTGCAGTGTCTGCAGGCATGGCTGAATGTTAAACACGGCAGGGTGGTTGGTAGTTTTACTGCATCGCCTCCCAGTTTATTGGGACGGAAGTTGTTGCATAGTGCTGGGAGTTTGAATGCTCTGCTTTTGTTGGTTGCTTGCAATACAATTTTAATCCAGGACACTAAATGTTTCTTTTCTGGGCATTTGTGGCTGAAGCATTGATTCCTGCTACAAAAGTGCTGTTTGCTGCTGATGGCTAGAAGCAGTGGCTTTGAAGCATGACACAGGGAGAGCCCCAGAAGATTCCTGCTGCTGCCTACCTGGTAGCCAGAATGGGAGCTAGAATAGCTTGGATATTTCCTTCTTATTTCTGTTGCTCACTTCTCTTTGGAAAACTACTGCTCCTTTCCCCTGGTTGTAATCAGGCTGCTGTGCATTACAAAACCATCAGTCATAACCAGTTGCAAATGGTTGACCCTGCTGAGCACCAACACAGAGCTGTGATTGCAGCTGAAGGGCTTGTGGAGGCCAGAAGGGCAGATCCTGCTCACTGAGTTTATTTGGGGTTAGTGCCTAAATGCAGTCTTAGGGTTCCTAAGGCACCATGGAAAGTTACCACCTTCTGATGGGAGTTGAATTACTTTTACTCATTTGAGAATTGTTGTAGTGATGCAGATGGTTTGGCCAAACTCTAGGGTGGGTCATTGCACACTTGCTGCTCAGAATTCCCACACTGATTTTGCTTGGATGTAGCATTATTGGCTTTTTGCTTCAATGAAAAGGCAAATGGTTGTGAGGTCATCTTAGCACTGATAGGAGCAGGTGTGGAAGCTCTTGATGTGCCTTGCAGCACTTCATTGGTTAATGCAGAGAAGTTGATGTCACAAATGCCCCGAGGCAGTCAGGAAGCTCCAAGGCAAGAGCAAAACATGAGGAAAAGAGCATAACCTAAAAAACAAAGATGTGACAGCAACAAAGGAAGAAAGGCTGCAGCAGTCTGTGTTCTAGCTAGGGGTGACCTGTGAGTCCTGCACTTCTGGAGGATCTAGAGAAGTCAAGCTGCTTGGGATCAAAATACCAGAAGGCAAGACCCAGAACAATTGTTTGTCAAGGAAACAAACCCTTGGCCTCTGTTGGTTGAAAGGAGGTGACTACATATTTGTACATAACCAGGAAACACCGGTGTTTAGGACTAGATAAAACAGAAACCAAGCTTTTGTAGCTCAAAAGGCACATGGCAAATGCCCATGAAAATGTCATCTACAATTTTACACATTGCTGACAAAATTGCAACCTTTCCCAGGAGTGTGGATCATTATTGTCAGAGAGAAGGGTTAGAAGAAGAATCTGCAGATAGTCTGTAAGTAAACAATGTCTAAAATGGCAAACTGAAAGTTTCCATTGCTAAGCTGAGGAGAGGGTTGGGCATCTGCTTAGAGCTCCCGCTGCATCCGCAGTGACAGGAGCTGGAAGGTTGCTGGGAACCAGAAACGGTTCAGGTTGGAAAGGACCTTTAAAGGTGATCTGTTCCAAGACCCCTGCAGTCAGCAGAGACATCCTCAACTAGATGAGGGTGCTCAGAGCCCCATCCAACCTGACCTGGAATGGTTCCAGGGATGGGGCATCTGTCACCTCTCTGGGCAACCTGGGCCAGGGTCTCACCTGTTCATCCTTTTAAAAACCCACAAGACTAATATCAGAGAAGGTCTGAAATATTTTATGAAAGCCTCCAGTGACCTGTAGGATTGAGGAAAGCTTCCCAAATGCTGACAGGACAATGTGTCCCTGTGTTATGTGGGTGCTCCTGCTGCATTAGCAAATGCTGGTAGCAGCCTGCCTAAGGACAGCTTCTGTACATTGCTTACAGATTAGTTGGGTTTGTGTCTACCAGTGGGAGCCAAATGACTTCCAAGTGCTCCACTCAGCACCTCTTGGTTAGCAGTGAGCGTGCCAGGTATCCGTGGGCCTGCCACAAGAAGCAGGAGCTGGGTTTTGTCTCACTCCTGCTTGCTGAAGGTGCCAGAACTTTGCTTCCCTCGGGGGCATTGATGAGCTATTGCTATGCTAGAAATTCTTCAGCCCAATCTTTCTGCAGCAATGAGCCTGATCCACTGCTGGCCGTTCCCAATCTTTTAATCGATCTCCCCTGTCTCACCAAACAAAGGAGCAGGCTCGGGCAGACAGGGGAGGGCAGCACTTGTGACCGTCCTGACGAACAGCAAGATGACTGCAGCCCTATCTCTCTTTGTCGCATGGGTGAGTGGTGTTAAGCAGACAGTAAACCTGCCTCGGCTGGAGCAGCATTGAACTTGAGGGCTTTGTTAACTGCCTGAGGGAAAAATAAATAAGCAGAGTGCATTTGAATGCTTTGCAACCTCTCTGTGCCTGAAATAGTAAGCTAGAAATAACAAGGTTGCTATTGCCTATCATGGAGGCCAAAAGCTTAGCAGGAATCGAAAAGGATTAACACTTCATAGAGCTGGAGAGAATGCAAAGAGTTTGTTGCTGTTCCCTCAAACAAAAGTGAGTTGGAAGAGCTATAAAGCCACCTGCTCAGTATACAGGCCAGCCTTTTAGTGAGGGAAGGCAGGAGGAGACTTCCCACTGGGAATTTATGATAGAGAACGCTGCATCCCAGGATGTGTCCCAACAGGAGATGTAAGGGAGGACCAAAAAAAAGTTAGGTTATAAGAAGATGTGAGAATCTTTTTTCATCTAAACTGGTTCTTGCATTCTGAAAAGCTTTCCAAAGGGATCTGACACCATTGCCCCCTGCTAAGACACTCCTGCAGGGGCCATTTGGCCCAAGCAAGCAGTTCGTGTTTCAAGTTCATGTTTCAGCTTGGTGGCTGAAGAAGGCAGCATCTGCTTTCTAATACTCAGTGCATTAAGAATTCATTATAGGCTGGATTTTTTATTAATCACTCCTTTTCTCAAAGAGTGACATGATTGAAATCTGTCCTGACTTTCACCAAGCTGCAGCTTGATTAAACCAGTAGCAAGTGATCAGCATCTTACCCACACAGTAACTTCCATTGGCCGCTGCCACTCTTACTGGTGTGCCAAAAACTGCTTGCTGTGGTGCCCTAGCTGTGTGTTTCTTGCTTTGCTATACTCTTTTCCTTTCTTTTTAGTGGAAACATGGCTAATACTGAAGGCTCTTGGGGTTCTAATCTTACCTTCCTCTCTCCCTCCTAGTGTCTATCAACTTGTTGTCAAGGAGGAGAAGCTGCAGAAAGCACGGAGAGCCGCAGACATCATTGAATGCTTCTCTGTCCCAGTGAGCTACAAGAATGCTTCCAGTCTCGACTCTCCACACTACTTTGCAGCTGAGCTGAAGCCTATCAACCTGCCTGTCACACAGCCATTCACAGTGGGTGACAACAAAACCTACAACGGCTACTGGAATGCTCCCCTGTCTCCCCTGAAAAGCTACAGCATATACTTCCAGGCTCTTAGCAAGGCAAATGGAGTAAGTGCAGAGAAAATGGAGCTGGGCTTGTACATATGACCATCTCTTATCTGTCCTCCTTATCTTTCCCCTTCTTTCTCCACTGGATGCCAGTTTAACCCCTCCTTATTATTAGCCTCCTACAGAAATTTGATGAAAATTAGGCAAGCCATTACTTGTCCTTCATTCAGGTCTCTCTCTGATGCTTAGATCCAGTGAGAAACCTGTTGGGAAGCCAGCCTCTGTAACAGCACATGTGAAACTGTGATTTAAGAATGAATTGCTTAGAGCAGCGGGGAAGGTGTGGGAAGGCAAGGAGGTTTAACCTTGTGTCTTTTGAGAGGAACCTGTGTCCATTCCCCTCTGCTTTTTGGCATCTGGATGATGTGTTTTTCCCTTGCATATGCCTGACTCAGAGTAAGGGCTATTGTGCTTTTAAAAGAGAGAATTGCAATATCTTCTAAGTCTCCAGCTCACAGTGCTCATGATTTTGGAGAAGTTATGAGATGAGGACTTCCAAAAGCTATGAAGTTGGATTACCTTGGAGCTTGCAATTTATCACATCATAGTGTTGCACTTAGGGCTGGGATTTTCAGCTCAGGTAAATCATGCTGCAGGGGGAACTAGGTGCAGGTCTGGCTTACACCTTTTGAGTACCTGGGTCTGTACTTTTGCATATGCTTACTCTGATAGTAAGTTCAAAATGGAGACTGCACAGGAAACAGTCTGCCCTATTCCCAGATTCAAATGATACACAGAAAATGCTCCAAAAGGTCTGTGGCAGGAAAAGGGAAGCTCTCTTTAATTCTTCCATTCCAGCCTAGGATAGTTTGTGGTCTTCTCTTCTAACTCTCCTGTTTCAGTGAGTTCAGCTAACAAGGTACAGGCCAGATCCAGGCTAAGTAGTCATTTAACTTCCTCCCCTTTTACTTCTCTAGCTGTTTTTCATTCTCCCATAACATGACACAATTTGACACTCCACCCTCATGAAGACTCTCAGAGCATTAAGATGACATCAAGGAGCTGGGCAGCCAAGTCCGTTATTAGCATGTTTGCCACTGCTTTCATGAATATAACTGTAACAAAGACAAATTCTCTAAGGCATCACCTCTGAAAGAGCAAAATTAGAAAATCAATCAAAGGTGAGTGGTGTAGGCTTTGGTCTGCACTTGGGATGGTGCAGACCGAGTGCACTCTTATACCCAAACCACAGCCGCACGTCAGAGCACTGAGCGTTCTTTACCAGGCTGGCAATGCCAATCAATGTTCACAACATATCTTGGTGGTTAACTACCTTCATTTCTCACCATTTGCCTGCAGACTGACTGCTGTGTGGCTGGCAAGCACAAATCTCTTCACTACTGTGATGTTTTGTCACCTTGGCTTCCTTTCTAGTCGATAGCTTCCTTCCACGGCTGCTCAATTAATTCCATTTTGGGTTTGCCTTGATAAAGGCAAATTGTGAAATAGATGTATATGGCTCTCTGTGTCTAGTTAGTTCCCCCTTGTGTGATAGTTAATTGCTAGTGAATGGGTCCCCAGGGAGGAAAAAGTTTTATTTGCTTAAGTATAATATAATATGCCATAAATGGGTTCTATGAATGGAAATTCAGGCTTCCCGTGGCGGTTGGGATTGACAGAGCATGACGTGGTTTCTGGATCTCTGTAGCTGGCAAGTTGCATCACACTCTACATAGGAGTTGATAAGGACTCAGGGAAAAGATCATAGAATTTAGTTGGGAAATACCTTTGAGTCCAACCATTCTTTAACGCTGCTAAATCTGCTGCTAACTCGTGTCCCTCAGCATCACATCTGCCTCTTTTAAAATCCTCCAGGGATGGGGATTCAGCCACCTCCCTGGGCAGCCTGTTCCAGCATTTGAAATCCTTTTCAGTCAAGAAGTTTCTTCTAATGTCCAATCTAAACCTCCCCTGGTGCAACCTGAGGCCATTTCCTCTTGTTCTATCACTTGTTACTAGGTAGAAGCAACTAACCTCCGCTTGACTCCGGCCCCCTTTTACAGAGTTGTAGAGAGCCAGAAGGTCTCAAGCCTCCAGGCTAAACAACCCCAGTTCCCTCAACCACTCCTCAGAAGAGCTGGTGCAGTATTTGCTTAAATCCTCAAAGTGCAGTACTCTGAGGGGGGAAAAACATGGAGGGAATGTGTGAAGTGGACTATGGATCTTCGGCGGAGTAGCTGTGTGATGCTTCTTGATTCTTGATCAAATCCTTACTCCCCCCATTTCAGACATTCATGTCTGATTTGCATCCAGCCTTTTGAGTCTGCAAAGATAGGTTGTGTTCCATTCCCAGCACTGTTCACAGGTGCAGTTTGTGTTTAGAAGTTCTGAGCTTTCACTTAAGTCTCTAAGCCTAGCAGCTCTGGCTGGTCTCCATAAAGCCTACTGATAGTTACGGCTGCAGTGTGGAATTTCTGATAGTGTTGAACCTCTGCAGCAAATCTGGGACAGCGATTTAGCACAATTAAAATACAGCCTTATGTTCCCTTGCACCTGGAAAACGTAACAGAACATTGCCACTCATTTTTTAATTAGGGTTCTCTATGGTTTCATTAATCACTGACAGTTGTGGAATGATGGAAACTTCTCTCCACACCTGGAACCGGCAAAGAGAAACCTTGGTGCAGTGAACCAGGACATCTTCCTTTGGAAATGCAGGACTCTGGGGACAGCTTGATTTGAAGAAACATTCTGTGTTTGGTCAAAAACCTTGATTAGGAGGAGGGAGAAGTGCTGTAGGAGATCGGCATTGTTTCAGCTCCTCTGTACGTGGAGGCTTGGTGCTTATTTGGTGTTCTCGTCTGCTCTGCAGCCATTAGCCGTGATTGTTACAGTGAAAGGAACGTAATTAACAGCTGGATGCAAAACAAGAGTGGCAGATTGCTGAAAAATCAGATCGGAGCTTTCTGCCTTCCTTTGTGCAGCGGGGTGCTTGTTGTTTGGGAGTTTGAATGAATCCCTCTCGCCCGCTGAGTTCTTTGCCTGGGCCACTTAACAGCAAGTTTGGTCACCCTGATGTTGCTTCCAGACAGGGGTCTAAAGAGAACATGTGTGGAACAGAGCAGTGTTCAGCTTTGTTAGACAAAACGCTTCCAAAGAGTGTGAATTCCTCTCCTAGGGATTGGTTAAAGCCAGATGCTGAGCTGAAATGTGTCAAAATTGGAAGCAAGAAGTGTGTGGGGGGGTGGAGGGAGAGGGAGAGTAAGGAAAGAGAAGCTGTGAGCTCTGTAGCCGTGAGGGTGAGAAGTTAGTTACTGTTGAATTGTTAGAAAGAGCTAGCACAAGAAGTGACAAAGGAAGAGGAATGGTCAGCTGGCTTGGCTCTGCTCTGGCAGGATCCCCACACACCTTGTCACAGCCATCCAGGTAGTTAATGGATATTTGCTGGTTGTCCCGGTGCCACCTGCTACAGATGGCTGCCTGATAGAGCATGAAGTTTTCCTTGTCTGCAAAACTTCCCTGAGCTCAGCCCCTTTAAAAGAGCAGCCCTTGCAACGTTTGTCCCTCTGAAAAGTGAAGCCAGGGTGGCAACACCGTGTTACTCCTTACCCTCTTCCCTTATCCTGACTTAATAATCAGAGTTGGATGTTGCAGGTTTTATTGTTCCCAGGTTCTTTATCTGGATCGTTGTAGGTGACAGTCTCTGGTTCATGATCCAGCAACAAAGTGAGAGGCGGAGAAGCCTTTGGCTGCTGTGTGAAACCTCTCTGAATCCTGACATTTCTGAGCAGCTCAGAAACTGGAGCTTCCCAAAAATCCTTCCTGGAGTTGGACTTTACCTCACTGAGCTAAAATGAAATCTGTATCTGCACACTGGCAATCAATAACTGTTGGCCACTTCTCCTCTAAATGGGAGATGAGGCAGGAGCCTTTGTAAGGCAGCTGGAGATGCCGGGGGATGCTGCCAGCTGCTCCTGCAGCCTGGTGCTCCAACAGGTGAATGATGTTTTCAGGCCAGAAGTGTGAAAAGCAGCACCATGGGAATCAATGAGAATATTATTTTTGAGGGAATGATAGACTCTACAGAGGTTTTTATTGATTTCTTTCCTCTCTAATGACTTGTACTACATGCACAATCGGGCAGTTCATTATTATCAGGGGACTTCAAGCTGGATTTTTAGATGCTGACAGGTCTACTCACAGCACACAACATTCTTCTTCTGGAACATTTTGGAGGTATGGATAGAGCTGCCAGCAGAGAGGTGGCATTCATCCCTCTGGATATGGCCCATGAGAAAAAAACCAGTGAGGTACTTCAGCACAAGCCATGTTCTGAAGAATGAAGTGGCACTGAGGCTGCCTGCATTGCTTCTGTGAACTATTAAACAGCTTTGAGGAGCTCTGTGTTCAGTAGGATTTTGGGTGTGCAGTTCTGTTTGCTTATGTTTACTCCTTTGTAATCTCATGTTGGAGCTGCTAGGGCAGAAAGCAAGCAGCTGTGGAAGCACTTGACTCTTTGTAAGCCCCTGTTTCCACATCTGGTGCATTAAGAAGAGCATGACCTGATGGGTTGCGGGACATTATCCTCCCCCTTTGCTCTGCCATAGTGAGGCCACATCTGGATTGCTGGGATCAGTTCTGGGCTTCCCGATTCAAAAGAGACAGAGAAATAGTGACAACAGTCCAGGGTAGGCTACAAAGGTGCATAGGAGCCTGGAGCATCTCAGTGAGGAGGAAAGGCTGAGAACCCTGGGGCTGTTGAGCTTGGAGAAGAGCAGCCCCAGAGGGGATCTGATCAATGCTCAGCAAGAGATAAATGGAGGGAGACAAAAGGATAGGCACAGGCTCTTTTCAGTGGTGCATGGTGACAGGGCAAGGGGCACAAACTGGAACCCAGGAGGTTCCATCTGATTGTGAAGGAATTCTTGTTGTGAGGGATTTTTTAGCCTGGAGAAGAGAAGGCTCAGGGAAGACCTTCTTGCTGTCTACAACTACCTGAAGGGAGGTTGTAGCCAGGAGGGGGTTGGTCTCTTCTCCAGGCAACCAGCACCGGAACAAGAGGACACAGTCTCAAGCTGAGCCAGGGGAGGCTTAGGCCGGAGGTGAGGAGAAAGTTCTTCCCAGAGAGAGTTGTTAGCCTTTGGAATGTGCTGCCCGGGGAGGTGGTGGAGTCACCGTCCCTGGAGGTGTTCAAGAGGGGATTGGATGTGGCACTTGGTGCCATGGTTTAGTAGTCATGAAGTGTTGTGTGACAGGTTGGACTTGATGTTCTTTGAGGTCTTTTCCAACCTTATTGATTCTATGATTCTATGGTTTTGGAGCCCTGGGGCAGGCTGCCCAGAGAGGTTGTGGAGTCTTCTTCTCTGGAGAGATTCCAAACCCACCTGGACATTGTGATCCTGGGCAAGCTGCTGTGGGTGCCCCTGCTTTAGCAGGAGGGTTGGACTAAATAATGTCTGGAGATCCCTTGATACTGATTCTGTGACCTTGGGCTAGACTGTGTGGACCTGAAGGGCAATCTGAGGACAGGAGGTCTCACTGGTGTGGGCAGGTGGCTGTTCAGACAAGGCAAGAACACTTCAACTGATGTAAAGTCACGATACTAGCAAAGGCAAGAAGAAACTCTGCATGTGAAAACAGATGGAGGAAAAAGCTCCACTTCTTTTGTTGTTGTTTGTAGTCTGTAAACAGTGAGCTGTCATGTTAAAAGAAAAGGAAAAGAAGAAAAGTCCCTTGCCCCTTTAGGTTGTGAAGATGCAGCTGTCACATGAACATATGTCCTACTGCCCTCAAAGCCCTCTTCTAAGGAAAGCTGTTCCCATCCACACAGAGAAGAGACAGAGGCAGAATATCTCTGGTTCTCATCCAGTGTACTGCAGTGAAATGTATGTTTAGGAACCCAAGTGATGAGTAGAGAGCATCAGCTCCCTTGCCTCAAAAAAGAGAAACAAACTATTAAAAGAGTGTTTCAACCCAGGCTGAAGATTCAGAGGGATGCTAAACCGGGCTCAGGGGCTGTTGGCAGGCAGGGTTTACCCAGCTCCTCGGCACACTCTGTCCTCTTCAGAGAGCCTCCAGCTGATTCCAAGTGTAGGTCCTGCCCTCCAGAAGTGTCTGCCAGCTCTCTCAAACTCAGTCCTCATATGATCTGTGTCCATGGTATAGGAACTTAGAAATTCAGTCAGGGCTCAGCCTTGAGCAAGGAAACACCGTGATCATGTTTTATTCATGTGGAAGGAAGCTCCAGCAAACAAACTTATGTAAATGTGTTCTAGTAAACATGTAGATGGGCTTAACAGGCAGCAAGCTTTCTGGATGTGAAAGTGTGTTGGGAAGTGAAGGTTGGATCAAGAGCTGTGGTGTTTTCCTGTTCCAGGGTTTTGGTTAAAATATGCCCACATTTTTCTGGTAGTGTTTGGACGTCTGCCTTAACCTGGCAGTGATAGAGTTGAAGCAGTAGTGCTGCTGGGCCCTGAAATGAACTTATTCCTGTGACTTCAGCTGTAAAACTTAACAGATATCTTATGCTGAACTGGGTCTGGGTCATCATTAAGGTTGTTATGCACTCATAAAGCCTTGTAAATCTTCCACAAGACTGATCTCTTCCTCCAAGGAACAAGTGATAGGAAAGAGTTGCACCAGGGGAGATTTAATGAGGACAAAAGGAAACAACTTCTTCACTGGAAGGGTTGCCAAGCTGTGGCACAGGCTTCCCAGGGAAGTGGTGGAGTCTCCATCCCAGCAACCACCTACCCAGCTGTGTAGATGTGGTGCTGAGCACCGTAGCTTAGTGGTGACCTGGCAGTTGCTCTGCGATCTTAAAGGTCTCTACCAACCAGAACGACTCTGTGATGCTGTGACCATAGGATGGGAGTTAGGTGTCACAGCACGGGAAAGAACATTCAGAAACATCACAAGAGACTAAAATTGTGTTTGATTTTTCTAACACTTTATGAATCATCTCTTTATTTCATTATTTTTCTGGCTCTAAGCCATCTGGATGAATAACTGGGAACTACCTATGCTGTCTCTTCCTGCTTTACTAGTGGCTAAAGAGAAGGATCTCACTTTAGAAAGCACCTTGGCTGAATCAAAAGTAATATTCTTGAGAAAACAGGTGTGAGAAAATGGTTTTGGAGGAAAAAAACTAATCTCAAAATGTCTAGTTATTGGTTTCCTTGGTTGAAATGTTCATCCAACCTCACAGTTATTTGACCTCACAACTCTCAGCATCAAGTAAAAAAAAACGCAATAGTGGTCATTTAAAGAGATCTCATTCTATGAGACACCCAATTGATGAGCAGTGGGTTGATCAGTTTGAGGTGATCGATGGAAATCAATGGAATAATCAGCCCTAATCAGGAATATGGACTTAGTTCAAGTCTTTAGACTTTAGCCTCCTTAGTGTCTGGCTGCCTGCTGCCTGTGCAGGTTTCTTTTATGTTTTCTTTCTCAGAAGATGCCGTTTGAAGCTCTGAAGTCCAGATGTCTTGCTCCTCCAGTGATTGATTGCCCTTGCTTTTGGCAGTGCCAGATCCTGGGCTTCTAATGACTATGGCTGTCTGTGCTAAATGCAGCAATTAGTAGGTGTGGATGCAAACAGACCACTCTGCACCCTGTCTTCTCCAATTACCCCGTGGGAGGGGAATGTGCTGGAATGAGCACATGCTCAAATGAGATCAGTTACAGCATCATTAACAAGATCTCAGGTTCACTTTTCTCACCTCATCTTTTTTTTTTCCCCTGTTGACTAATTTCTCCAGATTTTTTGTTACACTTGGAAGCTAGCAGAGAGCGACAAATACACAAGAAAATGTTCCTCAACACAATGGGAGCAAGTGGCCACCCACTTCAAGGCTGCAAAGCTGCTGTCTTGATCTTTTGTATTTTGTTTTCCAGGTCATCTTGTCATAAACT
Source organism: Dryobates pubescens (assembly GCF_014839835.1). Taxonomy (NCBI): domain Eukaryota; kingdom Metazoa; phylum Chordata; class Aves; order Piciformes; family Picidae; genus Dryobates; species Dryobates pubescens. The sequence goes on from NC_071637.1 coordinate 14,496,832, forward strand.
ACAGCAGGCTCTGTCTTATGATTCCCAGCATTATGTGCTAAGGCTGTGGTCTGAATATAAAGCTGGGTTGTTCCTGCTTCATAAATCATCACTAGCAATAAAGATTTTGGATTTCCAGAGTAGCTGCAATTGGAACTGATTATGCTCAGGGCGGAGATGAATGGGGAGCTCTGCTGTACAGCTGCATTGACTTTGTGGGGCTGATGGTTTTAAGGTTGGATAAGGCAGATGAATTTCGAGGGAGAGGAGTGAGTGCACCAGAGAGAGATGCCTCTGATTTACTGGGATAAACAGAGCTTCAGTCCCCCTTGAGGAGCTGTATAGCTGGGTATGGATGTCCTCAACAGACATGATGTGTCCTTGGTGATCCAGGAGTTCCTTAAGAGAATTTGAAGGTAAAGCCAAAGAGACAGTTTGTCCTTCTGAGTATCTCTCTCTAGACTACACACAGGGTTGCTTATATCCAGAGAGTGTGGCTGACCAGTGTCTTGAGGCATGCACAGAAAGGGAACCACTGTTTCCTAGTGTGGATCCTGCAGTTGTCCCCTTCCTATGTGCAGCAGAGAGGAATCATAGAATCGTTTTGGTTGGGAGAGACCTTTCAGACCATCAAGTCCAACTGTTAACCCAGCACTGCCTGATCATTACCAAACCACATCCCTCAGCCCCACATCTCCACAGCTTTCCAAGCCCTCTACTGATGGGGACTTCACAGCTACCCTGAGCCACCTTTTCCAGGGCTTGACAACCCTTTTGGCAAAGAAATCGTTCTTCGTGTCCAACCTAAACCTCCTGTGGGACAACCTGAGGAGAAAGGCATGATGGGGTGGTGTGTTTCTGCTCAGCCCAAGGAGGATCTGTTGCAGGTGGAAGAGATGCTCTCCAAATCCAGACTTTCACAGTGTTCCTCTTGCTGTTTGAGGCTGGAATGGGATTCTCAGTGGTGCATTTGCCAGGCTGTGGCTCGCAGAACACAGGCAGCATCCATATTAATGTGGCATTGTCACAGACAGTAATTTATGCAGTATTCTGTACACCTGAGACACGTGTGAGGATCTGTAAAGATAAAGTGCCACCAAAACCCTGCAGCAGATTACTGCCTGACAAAGTCAGCTTTGGAACCAAAGCAACGTGCTAAGGTTTGGACAGCAGTTGCGCACCGGGCAGAAGCAATCCGTGCCAATATGGGCTGTAGAATGAGGCCCTGGGGACACCAGAGAGGCTGTGTTTTCAGCAGAGGTGGCTTGAGAAGGTTTGAGCTATTAGTTAAGCCAAATACAACATTGCTGTTGGGATGCAAGCTGCTGTTTGTGCAGATCTGCAGGCTCTGAGGTGGGCCGAACAAAAGCGTTGGGTTTTAGCCCAGCTCCGCAATGAGCGAGGCGCTGATGTGGGCTGTGTCTGAAAAGCCGGTTTGGCAGAGCCAGCTGTACAGCCTGCTGGGTTGCTTCCCAGACAGAGCAGGGAGCTGAAATATTCCAATGACTGTTTGCCATGTGTTTAAATAAATACCCAATTTGCAAAATTTGCCATAATGGTGCATGAAAACGAGCTGCAGAGTTGTGCGTGCTTCTGACCCAGGGCTCGCTGCCTCTTGCAGAGCAGGTCACTTCACTGGTAAATTCTATTAGTTAATCAGGCAGTTCCATGGGACCCATCACTCACACTGAGTGTGGAAAAACAGCTTGTCATTCTTAACTTCTCAACAGTTAGAGCAGCAGCAGCGTAGGCAAGTCCATTAGTACAGAGTGGTTTACGCAACTAAAGCTGCTGCCGGTGTTTTCAGGGATGAAGTGCAAGGAAAATGCTCATTTGCTTTCGTCCCTTTTTAAAAGGGCTGTGTGTTTATTGCAGACAGACAAATTACACACCTTGATGTTTGCCTTTATGGTGTTTTTTTTTTTCCTTTCTTTTTTTTTCTTTCTTTCTTTCTTTCTTTTTTTTTTTTTCCCTTCTTTTTCTGTTTTTCAGGAAACAAAAATCAACTGTGTCCGGCTGGCAACAAAAGGTACGTGGCTCTCTTTTTTTCCTACAAAGCACAGTGCCCATAATGTAAAAGCTGCAGTGGTGACATAACCTGGTTACAGTTGCTGCTCAAAGAACAAGCCTCTTTTTTAAACCTTTTTAAAGGAATATTGCAAAGGCAGAACAACAATTTCCAGAACCACTCCACAATACGTCTGGACTCTGTTATTTTTTTTAAGGTGGGGTCTCTCTCTCTCTCTCTGTGGTTCCTTCTATTCCTTGTTCTGCTGACAGCCTTCCTGTCCTGAGGACTATTGTCAGAACATCACTGAAAATGCAGCATTAACTTCCCCTTAAATTCATCCTCTCTGCAACTGGATAAAGTAGAGAAAGAAGAGGAGGTCTTGTGTAAGGCTGACCTCGATCACAGCAGGGCACAGTCCTTACATCACATCATTTTCATGCTATAATTCAACAAAGTGGTAGACCACCTCTCTTGTTTTTATTAGTCAGTTCAGACTAGACCAAACTAATATGTCAAATAAACCAGACTGAGCCAACCTGACACAAGCATTGTTAAGATGCAGTGGTCTGATCCCCAGGTTGCTTCACAAGGTGTAGCTCTTGAGGGACCAGCACTGACAATGTCTGGGTTACTTCTTGGAGCTTAGAGCTGCTTTTAACAACTCTTCTAAGGACTTCTAAATCACTCCAGGAGCTACTTTGTCAGCAAAGGTGTCAGAAACCAATTTGCTTGTAACCCAGAGGAGTAGCTATAAAAAGACTTCCTCAACGCATGTCGCAGTCTCAAACTGAGCTGTAAGGAGGTGATAGCATAATTGCCATAGGCCCTGCTACAGGTAGCTCTCCATTTCTACAACTTAGGGTTTCCATCCTGTGCTCTTGCTGCTTTCCTCTAAGGTGAAATAACTGCATTACTGCCTGTGGAGTCTTTTGAGAGCAAGACAAAATTGGCAGGAGCCCATGAGTTTGAGGCATCAGCCCGTTTTTCCCATTCCTCTCACTCCTGTCTGGTGGCACTAGAGGAAGTTAATGAGTTCTGGATGCTTTCTCTTGATCACTTCTACATCTGCACATTCAGAGGAGTTGTAGGGTTCAAAGAAGCCCCAGCCAATAGCTGAGTAGCAGAAGACGATTTTCCATCTTCTTGTGAAGACATCCTCCAGTCTGGTACAGAAAGCCACGCACTGTGATGGCAGATGCTGCATGAAGTTCCCATCTCTGCAACTGGTTTTGCTGCTGAGACCTGATAGGTAAACTGGTGGGGCTGTAAGCAGTTGTGTCACCACTGCAAGCCAAGGAGGATGAGCCATTTCTCCCCCTTTCCCCTTTCCATCTGTGGCTCTGGTGCTCCACTTGTCCTCTTGTTGCTTTCCTTTTTCAAAGTTCCTTGTACCATTTCTATTTAATTCATTTCTCTGGGTTACCAACATTCTCTATGTCCCAGCCTCCCCGCCTTCCAGCTCAGCTTTTCCAGCTATTAGTGATGTGACCATTTCAAATACTGTATTTTGGCTTTCTGGTGGGAGAAAGAGAGAGAGCAGTACTGGGTAAGACCAGTATGGATGAAATGAGTCTCCCTAAGGTTTCCCCAGAGCATGACTAGAGGTCTCTTATGAGACCAGAGAAGCTGGATTCATTCATTTCTGGAAACCTGTACCTTCTTGTGCTTCAGCTGCTCCTTACTCTGAAGCTGGTGGAAGAGATATTGTCATGCTAGCAGGAAAGATATTTGCTATGTGATTATTCAAAGGAAAAAGCACCCCAAATCTATGTAGCTTGCAAAGTCCCATTGATGAGTGACCTCTTGGTTTGCACTGTCTGATTTGGGTACTTCAGAAAAGTGTCACATAAGTGTTTGACCTTGGGCTGACTTCCACAAACTGGTTTAATTTTCACTGACCTGTTAGGTTACCAGGAAGAGTCAATAATCTGCCTTCATTCTGTTGTTGATGAATGTTGTGTCCCTTTGAAAAAGGATCTCTTCCCAATATTAATTTGATGAGAGATATAAAAGGCTGTCTAGAGCCTGTGGATACCTAGAGCCACTGTTGGGTGTTTTTTTGGTGATCTTACTCTTTAGGATTTTTCCTGATTGAAATGAGTGGAAAAGGTCAAGAAATGATGGCAGTTCTAGTGTCTGTTCTCACTGGCTAAATGGAATTCTTATGTGGATAATAGAATTCTCTATGGGGAGTGTGAAAATCCTGGAAGGTTTTGGGGGCTTTCCTTCCGTTTTTCTCTTGTCCTCGCTCTCTGAATCACAGAGTTGTATTTCTCAGTGCCTGACCATTAGCAAGGATGCTGGAGTTATGTGCAGCAGAGGCTGATTGATCTGCAGTTTTAGCTCTTCAAAGGTCTATGTTGTCTGAAGGTCATAGGCAAGGTAGCATCACAAGTGCATCTGGAGTCTTGAGAACATGACAGTATGCTCCACTGCTGACACTTGTGGGCAAAGCTGCTGAAGGGTCTGGAGAGCAGGTCTCATGAGGAGCAGCTGAGGGAACTGGGATTGTTTAGCCTGGAGAAGAAGAGGCTGAGGGAAGACCTCATTGTTCTTTACAAATTCCTGAAAGGGGATTGGGGTGATGTGGGGGTTGGGGTGATGTGGGGGTTGGGGTGATGTGGGGGTTGGTCTCTTCTCCCTAGTATCAGGTGATAGAATGAGAGGAAATGGCCTGAAATTGTGCCAGGGGAGGTTTAGGTTGGAGATTAGGAAAAATTTCTTTGTGGAAAGAGTGGTCAGGGATTGGAACAGGCTGCCCAGGGAGGTGGTGGAGTCACCATCCCTGGAGGTGTTCAAGAAATGTGTGGCCATGGCCCTTTGGGACGTGGTGGTCTTATGTTGGTGGTTGGACTCGGTGATCTTGCAGGTCTTTTCTGACTGACACAAATCTATGATTCCATGAAGCATGTAAGAGCTGAATATAGTTCCATGGTTTGGAGCTTCCCCCTAGTTTCAAACTAACATAGGTCCTGAGACTGAATTCCCACTCAGACACTTCATGTCAGCCTGAAGGGGGGTGGCCACCTACCTTCTCTCTGCTGCACAGCAGTGGACAGAGACACTCACAGAGCTGTAATTACATTGTGACCTGATCACAGGCTGATAGCTGGGGTGTTCTAGATGACCTGCTGTGGCTGTGCTGTCTTCTGCCTGCTCGTTATCGATTATCTTTAATGGCATTGCCCTGTTCTTGCCTTTATTTGCATTCTTGTCTTTCTGAGGCTAGAATGAGCAAACCTGTAGCCTGGCTCAAACTCACTCATCTGAGCTGCTAGCAAAGCTCGCTGCTGTAAGGTCTTTGAGAAGAATCAGGGGGAAAAAAAAAGCCACAACACTTTTTTCTTGGAGTTGTGGCTAATCTGAGCATTGACAGCTTAAAAGCTCTGTGTTGAGTTGGTACCAGAGAGAAAGCATATTTTGTTTTGATGCAGGAAAATAAATACACACTGCTGGTGCCAGACTAAATGTTCTTTTTGGGATATAGACTTGATTTTTTTCCATTCCCAGCCATTTGACACTGCAGTAGCTCCATTAGCAGTAGTGAAATCAGTTCTGATTTACACCAGTGACAGGAAGATTAGGATCGAGACATGTTTAAGCAAGGCAAGTTTGCTCCTGAAGTACTGGGTTAACAAGGGCACTAAATGCGAGTGTGGGAGTAATTAGGCAATAAAATGTGTTAGGCAGAGTGTTACTGGGGGATCCTAACACATTTTGGGTGTTGCTGCAAGGCACCTGTTCAGAAGCAGAGGAGCTTTAATTACTTGAGAGACACACGAGGCTGTTCCACTGCTGCTACTTCGGCAGGCTGGGAGGCAGTTTGCTTTGTGCATCCCGTTGCCTCGAAGCCAAACAAATGAAAGCAGACAACCCTTTACAAAGTGTTGGAGTCCATTAAAGGGAGTTCTAGAGATTTCTCAGTTTTCTCTCCTCCCTTTTTAGCAAGAAATAGACTGCTCAGATGGTTTCCTTTTGATCTGAGTACCTGCAGGAGCTCCTCCATCTCTCCAAGTCATAGGTTTCTGCCTGCTGCTCCTGTTCAGGATGAACTTGATTCTTGTGATAAAGAAAGAGTGAGCTTTCAAACCTTTGCATACTGGCTTATTAAATGTAAGGGGAGGAGAAGTTCATCGTGTCAGGCATAAGGTTGTGACACCAGTAGCACATCCTCCAAAGCAGAGCTAGTAGTTACCCAACTGGGCAGGCATTGGAATAGGTTGCCCAGGGAGGTGGTGGAGTCACCATCCCTGGAGGTGTTCAAGAAACTTGTGGATAAGGCACTTCAGGACATGGTTTGATGGCCTTGGTAATCTTAGGTTGTTGGTTGGACTCAATGATCTTAGAGGTCTTAACTGAAACAAGTCTATGATTCTGTTATCCTAAATGAGCAAGCACATCTGTTGAGCTCATTTCCCTCCATCCAGTGGCTCAGTGTAAAAGCTGGCTGATGCCAGTTGCAAGGACTCCTCACCAGCCTTTGCTGAGTGGCATTTGACAGCCCATCAGAAAGCTCTCTGCCTTTGTCCAGTCTCTGTAGCCATTTCACACTTTCCCAGCCTGTTTTCAGCCCACAACCCTTTTGTATCTCCTTGTGTATTTGCTTTCACATTCATTGCTCTCAGATGTCTCACCACTTCCAGCCACGACATCTCTCCTCACCTGGGCTCCTCCTCTCTTTTAGATTACTGGAGCCATGTCACCTCAGTTGGATGCATGTCATTAGCATAAAACTCTCTTTAAACCCCAAGTTTCCAATGAAACCTCAATCTACCAGCTCTCTGCCATGCAATTTGCATTCAGCCAGTTTGTTTCTTGCTTTTTGCCACTTTGGTTGCTTCGATGGCACAGTTTAATCTGTCCCATTCTTTCTGAGTTAACTGACTTGTTCTCCCTGTCTTTAAGCAACCTATTTGTATGGACACTTTCTTAGAGCAAATGGCAACCTCTCTTACCAAGAGAAGCCATTACCTCTCGTGTTCTTAAAGTGCATTAAATTAATTTCACAGTGTAATTGAAACCGAGGCAGAGCGCTCATTAACGCTTCCTTATCTCCTGATAGTCATTTCTTCTTTCTTGAAAATGTGAGTTCTTGCAAATGAAAGAATGGAACTTTAATAGTCATGAGGAGGTACATTTTTATGTGTTTCCTTTTGTGTGTGTTTTTTTTTTCTCCTTGTGCATGCTGCCTGGGAACGATTTTGCTTGTTCTTAGCAGTAATAGGTAGGCAACAGGCGACCACGCGAATCCCGCCCAGCCTCTTGAGCACAGGTGATTATCAGGCCAGGAAAAAGGAGAACTGTTCAGGCTTCCAGAAGTCTGAGCAGCAGCAGCAACATCATGACTTCTTGTTTCATCTGTGGTTTGCATGGGAGATATTTATTCTGACTACAGTGCAAGGAGTGTGTGTGGGGGGGCACTCCTCACACGGCACAGTCCTTGTGGAGGTCTGCATGTACAGAGGGTCATCTGGAGGTCCAAACACCACTTCAGTCTCCATAGCAGCACTTGAGTGCGACTGAAGAGCCCCATGGATCCCTTGCTGGCCCTCTGCAGAGGCTGAGTATCTCCCTGATCGTGCCTGGAGATGACCTTTTGTTCCTGAATTTAAACAGCTGCGGCATTTTCTGAGGCTGATAGTTACACTTGCTCTTAGGCAGCTGAGTCCTGCTGGTGAGGAAACCATGACAGGAAAATAAAAACCAGATTCTGCCAAGCCTCTGTATAGAAACTGCTGCTGGAGCCAGAGACATTGCAGAATCAAGCCTCAGCAGCGTTGGGTAACCCATTCACAGATCACTAGTGGGGAGGTTCAGAGCTTCCCCAGGGTTTTGCAGTTTCCATCAGAATGACTCTGAAGGTCTGTGCCACCAAATTCCCTTGTGTGACAATGGGGTCAATGGGATCAATACTCCACAAAATTTAAATATAGAGAGGAAACCCTGTCAGCTTGTGGACAGAATTTCTCCTACTTCACCCTGATGTGCATAGAACACCCTCTTGGGATGTAAGAGTTGTGTGTGAGTAAGACAAAAGGGAGGGCAAAGGAAAGTTAGTTTCTCCGTTTGGGGATGGATTCATTTCTGATAGTGATGTTCCTCTCCCCATGCTGCATGGTTATGTTCCCACTGAGCTGGGACTTCCTCACCCAAGCATTATTTTAAGTACACATGAGGGCAGCTGTAATGATACAGGAGCAAAAAAAAGAAAGGGACCAGGATTACTCTGGAGTTCAAATGCCTTTAAGATTGAGAGAAATGGTCCTGCTTTTTTTGTAGTGCTATAGCACTGAAGAAAGGAACTTCCTGGGAGATGAGTGCTTAGTGATCCTGCAGCCTCAGAAAGGAACCTGGCTCTGAAAGGTGATCAGGGAGGAGACTGCAAAAAACCCTGGTAGAACATGAAAAGGGGGGGAAAAATTCCTACTGCTCACACACAGGCTTGCTGCATATGGAAACTGTTCTTTTAGTAGAATAGAATAGGGTAGAATAGAATAGACCAGGTTGGAAAAGACATCAGAGATCGAGTCCAACCTATCACCCAACACCATCTAAGCAACTAAACCATGGCACCAGGCACCCCATCCAGTCTCTTCCTAAACACCTCCAGTGATGGTGACTCCACCACCTCCCTGGGCAGCACATTCCAATGGCCAATGTCTCTTTCTATGGAGAACTTCTTCCTAACATCCAGCCTAAACTTCCCCTGGCACAGCTTGAGACTGCGTCTTGTTCTGGTGCTGCTCGCCTGGGAGAAGAGCCCAACCCCCACCAGGCTACAGCCTCCTTTCAGGTAGTCGTAGAGAGCAATAAGGTCTCCTCTGAGCCTCCTCTTCTCCAGGCTAAGCAACCCCAGCTCCCTCAGCCTCTCCTCATAGGGCTGTGCTCCAAGCCCCTCACAAGGAGGTTTTGCTCCCTCAAATTCATTTACAAGGGCTCTGTTGTTTTTGGAGCTATGTTCTGGTTCTGTAGACAGGTAATGTGTTTTACAAACAGATCTAATCCCACTTCAGATCTGTTTGCTGTTGCATTCTGTCTCCTGCTACACACTGGGATGTTATTCCTTTGACAGGTTTATTCTGTTTTGTGCTATTTATTTCAGTGTTGCAATCACACTTTTTAAGTTGAATGCAGGAAAATCCTGGGGTTTGGTGTTTGTTTTTTTTTTTTCCCTTGGACCAATCTCTGCCTTCTAAAAAATGATTATATTTTTTTAGCACAAGTTTGTGTATCACCATAATTAATTGTTAATAGCAGACTTAATTAAAGGGATTCAAAAGGTTGACTTTAGGGGCTTCTCTAACCCAGGGAGATCATGAACCAACTTTGAATTAGTGAGGACCCCAGTGCAAAATTGGATGAGGTCACAAGTGACCTGATTCTGATAACCTTAGCCCAGTCCCTAGAGGAGGTTGTCTACCCTAGAGCTCTGCTTCACTGACAGACAGTTGTCTTGGGCTCACCAATTAATATAGGTAGTGGGAGGGAGAAGGCACAGTGCTTAAAATGTGAGATAGATTAGCAAGAGCAGACTGAAAACATCACCTCTGTAGTTCAGAGCATCCATTGCCGGGGTGTGCTGGGTCACCTCAGAACAGAATAAAACTGATGATCACTGGGTGAGTCAAATCCTCCTGGAATCAAACCAGGTATGGATTCACCTGGAGTGCTGTGGGGGCTTATTGTGCCCTTACAGCACCTGCCTGGTGTGAAAGGATGTTGTTGGGCCTGTGCTGTGTTTGGCAGGAAGAATGGTCTGAATGTGCTTTGAAGCTGTCTGCACAGGGGTTGAGAGATGGGGCAGAGGAGGGAGCAGCACAGGGGGAGGAGCAGGAGAGGGGCCATTGGGTTTTAGAGGACAGCAGCATTAAATGTTCCTCACTTTCATACACTTACACCACCTTATTTGGGTAGTCTTCTCTATTTCCTGATATCTGGAGATGCTTTCTTAGGTGTATCAGCTGCTAGTCAGGCACTGTCCATCACTTGAAAAGTTCTTCATGGATATTACCATTGTCAATATCCTTAAATAACACTGCCAGAAGCATAACAACCTAAGGCTATCACAAATACATTGTGCCTCTGCTTCCTTAAATAGGTCTTTCAATGATCCAGTGTTCAAACCCAGGGTTGTTACTGATGCATTAGCTTCTCAGTTTCTTCCAGGAACTGGACATGTAAAAAACTATGTGAAAGCCAATGTCACAAGAGAGGTAGGTGTGAAAGAGACTGCTTCCTAATATCACTGTAAAGAAGGCAAATCTTCATTCAAAGCATGTCTGAAAGTGCTGCTTCAACTTTACAAAGTGCAGGAAGTTTGCCAGACCTGTGTGCAGCACACACAGAGTGTACACACAGGCTCCCCAGTGCCCTGCCCAGCTGACTCCCTCTCTGCTGGAAGATGTGGAGTGTCCTGCTTTGCATGCTGCTCACCCAGCTCCAGGGCCAAGGCTTATCAGGCATGGTTTATACTGGCTCTGTCAGAAAGAGGAGGACAATCTTTCTAGCATGGCCTGTTGTGACAGGACAAAGGGTGATGGCTTGAAGCTAAAAGAGGGAGAGTCAGACTTGAAAGAAGGAAGACAGGTTTTACATTGAGGGTGGTGAGACACTGGCTCACATTGTCCAGAGAGAGAGGTGGTAGATGCCCCATCCCTCGACCTATTCCAGGTCAGGTTGTTTAGGGCTCTAAGCAGCTTGCTCTAACTGGAGATGTTCCTGCTGACTGCAGGGGGATTGGACTAGATGAAATTTAAAGGTCCCTTCCAACCCAACCCATTCTGTGATTTCATAGACCTCTGTGGTACTTGGAGCACCTTTGGCCAGCCAGGCTCTAGAAGTGGCCTTATCTCAGTATTTGTTAGGTGCCCACCTTTGGACTTGGCTCACTGCTTTTGTAACTTCTGCAGCTGGTGTGGCTGTGGATTTTTAATGATAAGCATAATGAGAGCAGAGTAACTGCTTAGAGGAGGCTGGCTGGTGCTAAGGTTAATTAGCTGTTGTTCATGGGGTGTGAGGAGCTCCCTCTCCATCCATAGCATTGTCACATGCCGTGAAGATATGCCTCTATCAGCTGGGAGATTGATCTCCCTGTGTCTGTTTGGGACCACATGAAAAATAAGTCACATCTGTAAATGTGAACTTCTGATAATGGGAATCTTGCTTGTTTTCCATTTTAATAATTTCAAGCTTGTTTCCAAACATCTCTGCAGAAGAGGAGAGTTCAAATGGAAACACAAGGTCACCCTCTGAACCACTGCATCGCTTGTAGGCATCACAACAGCTGCTCTTTGAACTCTTCTCTCAAGTCCATGTGATAACCTTTCTCATTCTGGGGGAGCCATTTGTCTACCTTTAGCACAAATGAAGTGCTTCTGCTCTGAGGAGAGAGGAAGGAAAACAGGGGGGGAAAGCAGAGCCTTTGTGGTGGATTTGCCTGGAATCTCCAGAATCAATTATCCCCTTGGTGCTATTTTTCAGTTCTCATTCAGTATAGTAATGCTAATCTTGGTTCCTCGCTGTGTGCTTACCTTCATCTTCCTACACATTCAACCTGGATGCCTGATAATCCCTCATTAAAAAAAAATTAGTCTTCTCTCTCTTCCTCTCCAGAACTGCTTTGTCTTGCTGCTCTCTTGGCTTAGAATGTGGTTGAAAGCTATTGGTTCCCATCATTCCTTCCATTCTTTGGGATTACTTTTTTAAAGGCAGGGAAATGTCTCATTGCAGCCATAGGCCTCTGCTGTGTGCAGTCTTCAGCAGCTGGAGGAGGTGGTGAGGTCATGTGTTGTGATACTGTTGGGGGAATTCATTTTTTTTTTTTAATGGAATTACACCAAAGAAATAGCCCAAGGGGAGCCTGCCTTCAGATTTGATGAGCTGCTTCACTTGTGGCCTCGTGATGCACAACTGCACCGGTATCGGGGAGAGATGGCAGAATGCTTTGGGGTGGAAGGGACCTCTGAAGGCCACCTAGTCCAACCTCCTTGTAGTGAGCAGGGACATCCTCCATTAGAATCATAGAACCAATAAGGTTGGAAAGGAGCTCAGAGATCATCCAAGTCCAACCTGTCACCCAACACCTCATGACTAACTAAACCATGGCTCCAAATGCCACATCCAATCTTGTTTTGAACACCTCCAGGGATGGTGACTCCACCACCTCCCTGGGCAGCACATTCCAACGGCTAACAACTCTCTCTGGGAAGAACTTTCTCCTCACTTCCAGCCTAAACCTCCCCTGGTACAGCTTGAGACTGTGTCCTCTTGTTCTGATGCTGCTTGCCTGGAGACCAACCCCCACCTGGCTACAACCTCCCTTCAGGTAGTTGTAGAGAGCAAGAAGATCTCCCCTGAGCCTCCTCTCCTCCAGGCTAAGCAACCCCAGCTCCCTCAGCCTCTCCTCACAGGGCTGTGCTCCAGACCCCTCCCCAGCCTCGTTGCCCTTCTCTGGACATATTCAAGAGTCTCAATATCCTTCTTAAATTGAGGGGTCCAGAACTGGACACAGGACTCAAGATCAGATCAAGTTACTCAAAGCCTTGTCAAGCCTGACCTTGAATATCTCCAGGATGGGGTTTGGGAAAGCAAAGTAAATGAGGTTGGTGGGAGAGGACTAAACTGTTGAGCTGTGAGTGTGAATTGGAGTGCTGGGTGATGCCTGTGAAAGGCAGGTTGATGCCACTGGGCAAGCCTCAGGGGAAGTGCATCTTGTACAGCACCTAAATGTATCTCAGAAAGCAGGAGCCTGGTCTGGCAGATAATGCTCAGACAGGGAGTCCAAGGACCTACAGTCCTCACTTCTCTGGCTCTGTGTTCTATCATCTACCTTCCTTATTTAGAAAGGAAGCTTAGGGCAGAAAATTGTCCTGCTTCTTGTTAGTATAGGTAATGGAGTCCTGGCCTTAGCAGGGGCTCTGGGTGCTGCTGAAATACACACAGTAATAACACTGCTGACCTGTTCTATACCCTATTATTCCAGGATCCAGCTTCGGTTACAAGGAACAATTTATTCCAGGAAATGTGGTGGAAGTAATCGCTAGAAAATACGGTTGCAGTTTATTTCCTTTCCCTTTTAATGTCAGCAGTATAGAAACATTGGTTTGGAGAAGGAAGAAGGTGGCCCCTCACGTACAATAGTGCAGAGCTTTCCAAGTGGATTTACAGATATTTGTAGGAAAAGGCTGTTGGAGCAGCTTTTATGGGCTTCTGTGCTCAGGGGGTGTCAGATCTGCCTGCACACTGATAAAGGAGAGACAAAACAGAAGCCTAGAAGTGTGTTACTCTCAGGAGCAGCAGAAGTCACCTTCTGCAAGTACAGCAGCAGCTCAGAGACCTCCTTCTGCCACAGCAAAAACATTCTCCTTACCTTCAGCTGCTGGTGGGAGTAGGAGCAACCCTGGCGGATTTGGGCTTCTACAAAGAAGAATGGCTTGGGACTTGTGTGGTCATGTTGCATCAGACAGCTTTAAGGATCCAAGACCCAGGAATTTACTGATGCTGTCATATTATCAGTTCCTAGGTGCTATTAGCTGAGACAACTTACAAATGGTTGGACTAGTGGCCTGAAGGAATTGTTGGCCTTTGCCAAGATAGATGGAAAGAGTAACACAGATGATTCAAGTGTTTCAGTCACCACAGTGTGTAGGTGTCAGGATGGATAAGAGGCTTTTATTCTCTTCCAGAACTGCAGCAGGCTACTTTGGGATGAGGAATATCAGATGAAAGCACACTGGTCACACATTGCCTGTAGTAACAAGCCACAGCCCAGCATAATCAAACCCATCTGGTAGATTGGAGGATGGAGGTGACAGCACAGTGTGAGGCCACAGCTGGAGCACTGGGTCCACTTCTGGTCTCTCCAGTTCAAAAGAGACAGGGAACTGCTGGAGAGAGTCCAACAGAGGATACAAAGATGCTGAAGGGCCTGGAGCATCTCTGTGAAGAGGGAAGGCTGAGAGCCCTGGGGCTGTTGAGCCTGGAGAAGAGCAGCTTGAGAGGGGATCTGATCAATGCTCAGCAAGAGCTAAAGGGTGGGGGGCAAAAGAGTGGAGCCAGACACTTTTCAAGTGGTGCCCAGTGACAGGACAAGGAGCAGCAGGCACAAACTGGATGTTTGTGAAGAATACAAGTTAAAACATGAAGAAAAGCTTTCCTGTAAGGGTGCCAGAGCCCTGGAGGAGGCTGCCCAGAGAGATGGTGGAGTTTCCTTCTCTGAGGAGATTTCAAACCCACCTGGGCATTGTGATCCTGGGCAACCTTTCTGGGAGACCCTACTTTAGCAGAGAGGGGTTGAACTACATTATTTCCAGAGGCCCCTTCCAAGCCCCACCAAGCTGGCATTCTGTGAATATTATTTCCCCAAGAAACTGATTTCATTAAATGCTTTAGGTTGGAAGGGACCTTAAAGATCATCTAGTTCCAACCCCCCTGCCATGGGCAGGGACACCTTCCACTAGCCCAGGTCATCTTCTGATGACAGCACATGCTGATCACCTTTGATTCCCTTTCCTGCTGTGGTTAAGATGCAGGGGAAGAGTTGATGATTCCAACAGTGAAAGTGGAGCCCAAGATAAGATTGTGATCTCATGTAACATGAATTCATTTAACTTCATCATGTGCAATGGTGATATTTCTAAGAATAATTAAGCACATCAGGAATACACTAAAGATAAGGCTTCTTTAGTCTTTAGAGTAGCCATGATTCAAATCTTGTGGGGCTTTCTAAATCAAGCTTGGGTGGTTTAAGCTCTCTCTGGAAAAAATTGTATGCAGCAAGTAATGAAGTCAACAGAGCTAAGATCTATCATAAGCACTATAATGTAAGGCAATAAGCAGCAGGGAAGAGGGCAGAATTCTACAAGTTCCTCAGTTATTGCAGGGGCAAAAGACCCTTAACGATAGATAACTACTAGGAAATAAAAGAAGAAATGTTGTCCAAATAATGTTCCTAAATATATTTCATTATTAGGTGTGTAGGCTCTGCTCTTACAACCCCAGAAAATCCAGATAGGATTTATATTGTCTCTCTGGGCTGCATGGAATACTTTAGGTGATGTGGAGGGTGCTCTGTGATGGATGAGTGCTTGTTACATGTGTAAATGTGTTACATGTGTAAATGTGTTACATATATACACATATATATATATATGAGAAATACAAATGCCTTCTGATTTTAGAAGACAAAAAGTTCCTGCAAGCAGTATTGTGAGAGAGGTTACTGCAAATGTTTCCATTCCTTATTTCAATGAGTAAGGATTGCACCTCCACTTAAGCTGTTGGAGATGAAAATTACAACTGATTGGAATAGTCCTGCTTCTTGGTGTGTACTGAGTGCTTCAGAAGAGTCAGTTCCCCACTACAGTGCAATACAGGTGGAACATCAGACTTGGCTGCATTACACTGGGATTTTACACCCTCTGGCTGCTCTGAATTACCTATCATTAGGCAGATTTGTTTAGATGGACAATTGTCTGCTGCAGTTTGATTGTAGATATGTTGTTAGGCTTTCAAATGACTATTTTTAAGGTGGATCACTGCACAGTTTTTCTACAAATTCTCTTTTTATCTCCTCCTTCCTCTCCTTCCATCTTTTAAGGAGCTTCCACCCAGAATTCCAATGCAGTGGAACCAGAAAAACAAGTTGACAGCACGGTGAAAATGGCTGGAGTTATAGCTGGTCTGCTGATGTTTGTCATTATCCTCTTGGGAGCCATGCTTACCATCAAGAGAAGGTAAGTTTCTGCTGTGGAGTAGAGAGGACAGGACCAGTTAGTAAGAACAAGCTGCAACAAGAAAACCAAAATGTGTGTGAAGTTGTTTTGTGGAGAAAATGCCCTTTGACTTTGCCCCCAAAGAGGATTAGGCTTTGGTCAGTTCTGATTTCATCTGGACAGTTTTAACTCCAGGGTAATTGTGACTTGCATTTCCCTGGAGTGAAGAATGTGACACTTTCCAGGCTTGTGTGACCCCTTTAAGTGTAAGACTGAGTAAATAGGATCAGACAGCCTGTCATGGGTGCACTGTAAATAAGTTCTTTAAACTGCTGTTGGTAGCAAAAAAAAGAGATTTGGGGCTGTGTAGGGTGTAGGATTAGTTCCTTCTATGAAAATTCAGCTCCCTATTCTGGATTAGGATTTAGGTTGTTACCTTAAACTGATTAAATAAAATCCAGAAGCCTCTTGAGCAGAACATCCCCAAGCAGCAGGACAGAGTAACAAAGGGACATGTGCACACCCAGTGACCTGTGTCCCTTCAGTGTCCATATCAAGGTGGAGGACAGGCAGGGTTTTCAGGTTGTGCAATACAGTCTGGGGTCAGGACATGTTTTTAGTAATCCCTATCTCTGACCAATTTTAACAGATTTGACATATTCCTTCAGGAGTCCTTAAATCAGGTTGCATGTTCTCAGAGGATTTGAGCCAAAATGGCCTGTCCAATTCCAAACTATAATCCTTCTTTTTGCTGTCTTCCTTTACATTCTAATCCTGATGGAATAAATCATTCTGAGCTTTCCTCTGCAGCCTTGAGTATGCAGCTTTTTAATGAGGACTAAGAGTCTCATGTCTGATGGCCAAGACATGAGAAGAGCAGGAAGCACAGCAAGATGTTGGACTAGATGACCTTTGGGGGTCCCTTCCAACCTAAACCATGCTATGGTTCTGTGTTCAACAGAGCAATTAAGCTGATAGTGCTGTGTGAAACCTAGCACTGGTCTGCCAGAGGGGTTGGTTTCGTGGAACCCATCAGAGGATGTAGGAGGCTCAGCTGCATGGGCTTTTATTTTACACATCCTGGTGACTTTTTCTCTTTGTTTGGAGCTTCAGAGGAGCTTGGAATATCACAGTGAAGCTCAGTGGCAATCACTGTGTTTAACTTGTACATTGCTATGGCTTGTAGGATTTCTGGGTTTCAGGAGATAGTCGCATGACATTAAAACACACCGAGGTGTTCCTGGGAACTGGTGTCATTCAAATCACTTGGCATATATCAGGAAGCTGGCAAGAAGTTGGGGATTTATAGTTCAGGCCACCAGCAGGCAAAACATGTCATTTCAGAGTAATGATCCTTTTGAACAGCTCTAAGTCACTCTCCTTTCCCCAGTGTGTGCTTAACAAGAAGGATGATGGTGCACAGAGAGACACGGCTCTGAATCTGGTCTCGTGTGCTTCTGGAAGCTGTGTTCAGGGCAGCCATCAAAGTGAACACTGCAACCCTACATTTATACTCCTAAGCACTTCCTAGTAGATGTACTGTCTTCAAGGATGGGGCTGAATAGGCTGAAGTTTGAGTTTCATTGTTTCTCCCTGGCTTGCCCATAGCCTCTGCTTTCCAGGCTCCCTTGTGCCTTGCATCTGTTAGAATCACAGAATGTTAGTGGTTGGAAGGGACCTCAAAAGATCATCCAGTCCAAACCCCCTGCCAGAACAGGCTCAGCTTGGGCAGGTCACACAGCAAAACTTCTAGGCAGGTTTTGAAAGTCTCCAGAGAAGGAGACTCCACAATCTCTCTGGGCAGCCTGCTCCAGGGCTCTGTCACCCTCACAGTGAAAAAGTTTTTCCTCATGTTCCTATGGCACTTTCTCTGATCCAGCTTGGCCCTCTTGCCCCTTTTCCAGTCATTGGACATCACTGAGCAGAGTCTACTCCCCTCACTCACCCTTCACATCTTTATCAACATGAATGAGGTAACCCTCTATTCTCCTCCAAGCTAAGGAGTCTCAGGTCCCTCAACCTGTCCTCAGTAGGGAGCTGTTCTGCCTTAATAATGTGCTGCTAGAGCTGTTGTGAAACAGCTTTTTCAAGGAAGACCTTTGCCAGGTATGAAAGGGAAGACATCACCTCTTAAATCCTTGCTACATCTTGTTTTGTGGCACTGCTGAAAACCATCACATGTTCTGAAACGTCTTGTTGAAAAGCTCTGATAGAAGATGTTTAATCCCAGCCATGCAGAGAGCTGAAGCATACCCCACTGATCATCTATAAATAGGTGGTGATGCTTGAATTGCTAATGAACTCTTTGCCTTTTAGAGTTTGCTGAAGCTTCATTTCTCATTACACAATTTGCTCACTGTCCAAGTATTCCAAAATTGTGGTGTGCTTACTCTGTCACTTTCCTGTTTACCTTTCTTTAGCTCTTACCTATTTACCCTTCTTTAGTTCTTCCCTATTTCTCCCCATGTCCAAAACCTCAAAGCACTTCACAGGCAAAGTTAAGTCTCGTTCCCTTTGCTGCTGAGATGGCAAAAGTAAGGAAGACAGAGGTGAAGGGTGACACAAGTCAGTAGCAAAAGTGGAAACGCAGCCTGCGCTTCCCGTCCCCGGTTCAGCCTCGCTGGTGGAAAAAGTGTGGGAGAGCAGCAGCTCACTAAAGCTGATGGAAAGAGACTTTAGATTCCTCTGTGAAATGTTAGCTGGGTTGCACGTTGTGCTTTTCTCCCCCGTGTAAATCAGATTATTTCTCCTTTGAGCAGCTAGGTGCATTGTTATTAGCACCAGAGTTCACTCCCACGGCGTGAAGTGCACTCTGTGTGCACAACCCTCGCTACCGCCCTGAAGATTTTGAGCGTTAAGAACATTTCCTAGAGTCCTGCTCTTCAGTGACCACCACCATGTGCACAAATACTTTGTATATGAAAAAAGAGGTAATAATCCCAGAGTTCAAACAAATCTAATGATGTGGTTTTCTTTTTCTTCCCCCCCTCCCCCCCTCCTTTTGGCTGTTTTGTTCATCCGATTGGCTGCCGATGTTTAGAAGAAATGCCTATTCCTACTCCTATTACTTGTAAGTACTTGGCTGGGGATGATGATGTTTCTTGCTGTTACCCTGTGGTAATCTGTGCTTGGTTAGAGTCTTTTCTTTTCTCACTTATTTAGTAATAGTAGTATTACTGTTTGGTTTACCATCCCATTTATCCTTGTCTTTCCAGCAGCTTGTGTTTTATCCTCCCAGTTTCGCACGGTTGTGTTTGCCCCGGTTTGCCATCACACCTGTCCACAGACACACCTCAGTTATGGTCTGCAGTCCTGCAGGTGCTAATGGACTAATAGAGTGTCCCCAGCCGCACCTCTCACAGTTGTCCAGCATTATTTAGCAGGGAAATTCACACCTGAAAGTTATTGTTGGGAATTTCTCAGCCATGGATGTAAGTGTTTTGAAAATGTAACATTTCTGACAACAAGGACTGGGCATTATCTCAGCAAACATCCCTGCTCCTGCAGTTGCCAGGTTCCAAGTGTCAGTCTAGACCACTGGATGACAAAGTGGTTCAGATTTTCAGATCTAAATCACCTGTCCAGTCCTAATGACAATGCTGCATAATTAAGGCAGTTGTTAAGGCACATGGAAATGCTTCACACGTCAGTACTTCCAGAGCCATCTGTTGTCTAAAGATTGAGGGGCAGGAAAGTAATCAGGGCCAAGCTGTTTCTGCCATGATAATAGTTGTCTGAGGATCAGGAGGAGGGGAGGACTGGATCAATGATCTGCGGAGAAAGTCCTGGAGGATTGAGCTGGATGCCTTGGCTGCCATCGGAGGGCTGGAGAGGGATGTAGAAGGCAACTGCTACTGCTGAGACAAACAGCTCTGCCCTCCCCATCTCCCAGAAGCAGCAGCCATCTCTCTGACCTAGAGCTTTCCCCCCAAAACAGCCACCTGCCAGCCTTTCCAGGGCTCTGACCCTGACAAAATTGTCCTAAGGGCCCTGTCTGCTCTGATAGCCCTTGCTGCTACCCAGGGCATCCTCCTCCTTTGCCTGTTCCTACAGTTCAGTTTGGCTTGATCTTGTGACTTTGTCCTGTGGACACATTCAGAAGGTGTTTAGCAGGGCAGTGAGAATGCATTTATGGTCTGCCATTTTAGTAGAAGCTGATTTCTTTACCATGTGAGCTGATTTTCACCTGAAGATCAGGGCAGGGGAGCTCATCATGAGGATCCCTACATGCCACTTCTTGGGAGTAACTGTGCTTCTCGATGACCTATCAGAAAATAACTGAAAGGGGAGCATTCCCCACTTGCTGAGTGTGTGAGGAGCTTAAAGACCCCACAATGAGCCTTGCCATTGCCCAGCTACATGGCTGTAAATGCAAAGTAACTCCCTTTCCTCTAGACAGCACACTGGTTCACCAAGAATGGAATTTGATCTGTAGAAGTCAGATTTCAAGAGAAGTTTGACTAGGTATTAAGGTAGGGGACCCTTTGGAAAATGTAGGTGCTACTAGCTGGTTGCATTTCTTGCTGCAACCTTTCTTCTCCTGCCTCTTTCCTGTGAACTTCAGAAAAGTGCCCTCTGCACTGTTGGGGATTCCTTACAATCAACCAGTCAGGACCATTGCCTGAAGAACTCAATCCCCAGTTGGCCATTGCAATTTTTAATTCTTCCAAGAGACAGTATGTGGTCAGAAGGCTCCCTGCCTTCTTTTAATTCAACATTTGTGTATTTCAGAAGACGAATCAACTTCTGAGCCTGGCGTGACCCCTTTACACAACTGCACAACAAGATTGCTTTAAGCAGTCAGCTGAGGATTACTCTGCTACAGAGCAAGGAAGGCTGTTATTAAGCAGCCTCTTTGCTGTCTTGTAATGGCTTCTGTGGAACATTTTTCACAGGGAACAGGGGAGTGACTCAGGAAAAGTAAAGAGGCAAACCTCTGGAGGTCACCCAAGCCTGAGGCTGCAATGAGCTTCAGCAGTAGCAGGAGCAAGTGCTTTAGTAAGATTTAGTGAGGCAGATGTGCACCATATCACAGCAGAGAATAGCCAGAGGTATCATCAGGCAAGCCTCTGTGTTGATAGCAACCCAAAGAAGCCCTCAGCAGAGATCTGAGGTCAGGATGCAGACATCATGTAACTGTCTCCCTAGTACTGCACCCAACGTGTTGTGCAGAGACCTCATTGTTAGCGCTGTGCTTATGGTCTCCCAGGTACCACATCAAGCATCAGCTCTGCTGGTTGGAGCATCAGTCTGGTAGAGGTAACAGATAAATAGACATCACACAGTAAATGCTTCCCCCATCAGGCTGTGTGTGTCAGTGTTTGGTTACAGAATGCCCTGATCTGGCAAACCCAAGCTCTGTTTGCTCTGCTTTCCCTGGACATAGTTAGGGTATGAGGGCAATAGGGTGGTGAGGCAAGAAAGCAGGAGAACCCATGAAGGAACATATGATGATTTTTTATTGAGTTTCATGTTTCAAGTTTCGTATGAAATGGGATATTTCATTATGATTGCAGATGAAAATCTTTAACTGCTAAGGACTGTGTAATTCTCAGCCAAAGCTGATAGAAATTGCTACAGCCTCTTATGTGCAGAGAGGTTTGACTTAAGTTGATTTGAAATGTTGTGCAAGTAAGAGCAGCAATATGTATAGAGATTTGTATGCTATGGACCTTGTATGAATGTTTGAGTCCTGAAGCAAAATGCAGCTGACTGAGTTACCAGTACTGAAAGGCAGGTTCTCAAATAGATCTGCTGGCAGACCTTTAAATGTGACCATATGGCCTCCATCTCTTTATTTTTAGTGTCAGTTTCTGGACTTCAAAGTTGTGCTTCTTAGAGTAAATCTCCTCTGCCTTCAGATTTTTCCTCTCAGCCCTTTGTCCTCTGCTATAGTGGCATTTCTTCTTGTTAGGAAGCAACATTTCCAACCCTCACTCTTCTAAATAGTTCTGTTATAGACATGGAGATGCAGATCATGAGTACCTTCTTTTACAGAGCTGGGCCCTAAGCATGGTGATAACCTCTAGACTGGAGTTTTGCCCTTAGCCTATCTTTGTGTTCTGTCACAGTCCAGAACTGTAAAATCAGATTCTGTAACATGGTTGAGTGCCTGCAGTTCTGGTGAAAACAGTCAAAAGTATTTTAAAGAGCAAATTCTTTAGCTACCTTGTGCTTCACATAGTCAGGGGAGTTTTGTACAGCAGCACCTCATTGAAAACTTCCTCCAACACACAGAAAAGGACATTACTGTGGCTGAAAGAGAAGGCCATAAAGATCTTTAACATGCTTTAAAGTGGAAATACAAACCCAGGAGGCCTCTGTTCCCAAGTCACCATGCAAGATTGACATCATTTTGTGTGCTTCAATTCACCCACCACTAAAAGTTAGTTACTTAGGATTTGAGCTCCTTGGATAGAGCTTGGTTTTGTGATGGGAGGAGAGGGATGTGGAATTGGGAGTTCCTGTCCTGGTGCATGTCTGTGGCCAGGCTGGTGCCTGAAGGTTTTCAGAGGAGTTAGTCTGTATTTACACCCCTAGTGATGTTGTCTCAGGTTTGCACAGTGTTGCCAGCTCTGTCACCTTGCACTTGTATGAATGCATTGTCAGTTAACAGCATGCACTGCAAGTTAGCATCCCATCCACGTCTGGAAGTTTTTGTTTCCTCTCCTAGCTGAAGCTGTAAAACACAGACAGCAATTCATTGCTTTGCAGGAGGGTTTGCATTTCATGACAGATGCCTCTTTTGCAACACTATTTTCCACTGCAGCAGCCCATAGCAAGGCTTTATTATCTCCTCACCAGGAAAAGGAATGGAAATGTTTACTGTGTGTGGGTTGAGTTGTTTTGTTTTGTTTTGTTTTTCTCCTGGGCTGGGTAATGGTTGCAGAATGAAATTTAATCAAGAATGATATCAGACCAGAGCAGTGTTTCTGGAAACAGAGAGACTCATACATGTGTTGGAAGCACTCAGTGTAGTGTTAATGTATAAAAGGGCACTCAGTGGCCAATATCTTACTTGTATTCTCCACTGACCTGGCCAGAGCACTGAGGACACGAGTGCGATGTAGGAAGCCCCTTCAACTCCGTTCATCTCACACCAGTTTGAATTGTTGTGGTTTCAGCTAGGGCTTTCTTTTCATGGAAGAGGCTCTCTCAGAGGTATTAAGCTAAATTTATGCTTGCATTTTCTGAAATAATGGAGCTTGTGCTGCATAGATTTCCACCATCTGTGGGGCATTTGAAGAGGAATAAAACATTCTTTTATTTACAGGCATACCTCTGTATAACCACACACATGCATGCATAAATAGCTCCATATATCTCCATGCATGGTGGGGTTTGCCTGCACAGGTCCACTTGCTGAATGAGAATTTTCAGAAGAACCTGGGGTTCTCACTAGGCACTGGACAAACAGAATAATGAATCAGTAACTTGAGAAAAATAGCATTAAAATCCAGAAGGAAAGTGAGATTTTGCTTATAACGTGCCTCCAACAGAACTAGAGGACACAGCCTCAAGCTGTGCCAGGGGAGGTTTAGGCTGGATGTTAGGAAGAAGTTCTTCACAGAAAGAAAGATTGGCCATTGGAATGTGCTGCCCAGGGAGGTGGTGGAGTCACCATCACTGGAAGTGTTTAGGAAAAGACTGGATGAGACACTTGGTGCCATGGTTTAGCTGATAAGATAGTGTTGGGTGATAGGTTGGACTTGATGATCTCAAACGTCTCTTCCAACCTGGTTAACTCAATTCTGTTCTGCCCTATCCTATCCTATCCTATCCTATCCTATCCTATCCTATCCTATCCTATCCTGTATGTGGGGACTGCAAGCTGTTTGCTGGCTGTCTATACCAGCAGACACTCACACTGTATGGCTCCTACGTGCACCTGTCTTCTCTAATGTCTGTGTGGCTGTAGGAAAAGGTCATAGAATCAAGAAGGTTGGAAAAGACCTCAGAGATCATCAAGTCCAACCTATTACCTGATACCTAACACCTCATGACTAACTAAACCATGGCTTCAAGTGCCATGTCCCATCGTTTTTGAGCACCTCCAGGGATGGGGACTCCACCACCTCCCTGGGCAGCACATTCCAATGGCCAATTACTCTTTCTGTGAAGAACTTTCTCCTCAGTGATTAATGTGATCAAGTAACCCTTAGAGAGCCCAATCCTACATTTTTCAAGGCCTGTGTTCATGTTACACACAAAGCAGAATATTCAGGGCATCTTTTGATTGTTGTATCACTTTGTTGTGCCAAGTAATGTTTGCTTTGTAAGTAAAAGTGGTGTGGCTGGTCCTCACTCCTCAGCTTTACTGCAGTGAATTCCCACTGCTCCTGCAGTAACCTGCCCTGAGTTTGGCTTCACCATGGCAGGTGATAAAAAAGTGCAAGTAAAGCTGTCTCTGCGTGTGCTGTAAGTGGGGGATTTGCCCTTACAGCAGCTGTAAGAAGCAGTAAGCTGCCTATGTGTGTGGGAATATTTCTCAGCTCTTCTGAGGCTACAGTCTGCCAAGAGATCATTGATGAAGTGTGGTAGTAAATTGGCCTTTCAGAGCCCAGCAAGCAGACCTCCCCCACCAATGCTGTGCTGCCTTTAACTCCTATTCCTCCTGCTCTCTGTTTAAAGACTTCTCTAGTGACCAAGATCTCCCAGCCCACCTGCACAGCTGGCTTGACAGATGGGCAGCCTCTATGAACATACAGTTTCCCCACAGTTCAACATGAAGTGCCCCATTGCTTTTTTCCCCAGCCCCTGCAGACAGGGGGAACAGCTTCCCTGTGGCATCTTTTGTCCATTTGAGGGCCTGCCAGGCCTGTTTGCTTTTCTTTTCGCTGGATTAAAGCTCCACATTTCCTTTGGCCTTTGCTTGTAGACTGTGTTTCCTAGATTTACCTTCCTTGTTCTGCCTTCCTATATGTCCCTTTAGCACCCATCCTCAGTGCAGTGTGGCAGCAGAGCCTTGCTCATCCTCAGGCAGAATAAAAGGATTACAGACCACAGTGCCATCTGTAATCCCTCCCTTCTTTTTGCACCAGCACGAAACTGCTCTTTCAAATTGAGTTTGTGATCTGCTA
Source organism: Dryobates pubescens (assembly GCF_014839835.1). Taxonomy (NCBI): domain Eukaryota; kingdom Metazoa; phylum Chordata; class Aves; order Piciformes; family Picidae; genus Dryobates; species Dryobates pubescens. Next base: position 14,521,614 of record NC_071637.1, read on the forward strand.
CAGGTTTAGGGCACAGATATCCTTTGCCAGGCAACTCCTATTAAACCAGTGCTCCCAGTTGGGTGTTAGCACAGCTGATTGCTGCCTGCCTTAAACTTGTGCAGATTTCATCGTAAATCATGTGTGCTCCAAGCAGGCTGCTGAGCACAAACACCTAAAGGGAGGTGTGTTTTGTAGCCTCCTTAAATTCCTTCCTGAAAATGAGAGCAATGTGCAATTCTAGTCTGTAGGAGGAAATTTCATGTTTAACTTACCTGATCTCTACCTAATGTCTAAATTACCTGTGCATGCAAATCTGCCTTCTAGTGTATATAATCCATCCTGGGGAAACATCTAAAATTAAATCTGCCAACGTACGTGCACAAGAGCTCTTCAGAAGAGGCAGTTGCAGATTTAACACTCCTGCATGTAAAATTGATACCAAAGGAAAAAAAAAAGGTAGAGATGGGGTTGGAGCCACATTTAAAATGTAAGCCCTAAAGTTTAGCCAGAACTCTGCAGCACAGGAGTCTGATCCCGCAGATACTTCTCACTGGAAATGTTGCTTGAGCTTCCTGATTAGTGCAGGAAAGGCTTTGGATTTGATCCTGGGTTTGCAGTCCTTGACTCTTAAACTGGAACTGCTGCTATTTTAGAGTCATAGAATTGCTAGGGTTGGAAGGGACCTCAAGGATCAGCCAGTTCCAACCCCCTTGCCACGGGCAGGGACACCTCACACTACAGCAGGATGCCCAGAGCCACATCCAGCCTGGCCTTAAAAACCTGCAGGGATGAGGCTTCTACCACCTCCCTGGGCAACCTGTGCCAGTCTCTCATCACCCTCGTGGGAAAGAACTTCTTCCTAACATCCAATCTGAATCTATCCATTTCTAGTTCTGCTCCATTCCCCCCAGTCCTATCATTCCCTGACACCCTAAAAAGTCCCTCCCCAGCTTTCTTGTAGCCCCCTTCAGATACTGGAAGGCCACAATTAGGTCTCCTCGGAACCTTCTCTTCTCCAGACTGAGTAATGTAGTGCTTCATGCATTCTATATCTGTGCTCTGACAGAAGCTTCAAAAATAGCTGAATCAAATCACCCAGATTTTTATTTCCACATTCACACTTGGTTGAGGTTCACTGCCAATAGTTCTTACCCTTGCTTTAGTTGGGTTAGCTTCAACTGCCTGATTATACAGCTGGTTTCATTTGTGTGTCCCGCTTTGAGCATCTTTCTTTCATTCTCATCCTTCCTGTGTGTCTGTAGTGCTTGTAAACATTCTCTCATCATTAAAAATCCTCCTGAATGGAAAAGGGTAATCCAGTAACCCCCATCTACGGCCTCCTGTGTTTCTCCTTGGCACATTTTCATTGCACTTAAACACAAACGAGCCATTAATATCACCTTATGCACCTTTTGATGTTCCAACCACTTTCACCCTGTGTTGATTGTACCAGACCCTCCTTCCAAATATCTGCCTGGTCCTTTATTTCTTCCCCTTTTTCAGCTGCATAATGCATGAGATGGAAAGTATCTTCCCAGTGCCTGGTGACAGGCCCTGCTGGGTGTGCTGGGTGCACTCTGGCTGCAGCCTGCCCGTGATTGACACTAACGCACTGATAGCAGTTTCACCTGGGTGTTGTGGTGGTGGTTATTTAGGGGAGGCTGGTCAGTGAGGAGAGCAGGAGCCCTGTCACTGATGCAGCCTGTCAGTGATTCACAGAGATCTCTTGAAGTGCCCTATTTTTGGCAACAGCATTTCCAGATAAATGCTTTTCCAATTCCAAAGGCGTTTTGACACGCTGGGAAATAAACCTCTACCTAGCTGTGGGTTTAAGTCACATCCCTAGCATTCTAGAAAGTCCTAGTCATTTGATTTCATAATCCTTTCTATGAATTATAATGATGGTGAGGACCAAATAGGCTTAGTCCTGTGCTGCCACTCTATCCAGACACGTAATGGAGGCAGAAAAGGCACATTTAGAAACCGAGAGCCCCTTCTTGTGTCTGGCAAGCTTAGCTCTGAAATGCTCAAAAGAGATCTGTCTTCCTTTTCCCTCTAAATTTAGATGGAGGATTTTTACACTCTCAGAATAGAGAGGGAGCAAGGTGGAAACTGCTAGGGCTCTGGTGAAAGCAAATGGCAGCGGTTCCAGCGGCAGAGCGGTTTTCTGTGGGGCTCCTCTCCGAGCGTGCGCAAGCGTTCGCTGGTCCTCCCGCCAGCAGCCTGCTTTGTGTGTGCGAGTTAGATTGAGAACTTTAAACTCATGTCACCTTTTCTTTTTAGGCATTCAAGCCAATGTTTTAGGGGCCTCTCTGTCTTCTACAGGACCAGGTAGAACTGCTTTGCCTAGGGCTTTTGTAAGCAGGCCTTTGGGGACTAAGGGGCTCGGGTTTGGGGTTTTTTTTTTTGTTGTTGGTTTGGTTTGGTTTTTTTCCTGCCTAGCACATGCAGAAATGTTGTTGCTCGTTCACTGAAAGAGGAAAGGAGATTGCCAGTTCTGGCTCTTTGTAGCTTGTTGGCATCTCTGAAAAGATACCAGGCAATGGGGCTTACAGATAATTATTGCCACAAATAATGTAATCTGAATCTGACAAGGAAGTCACCCCGTTTTGATCCGCCGCTTTGGAACATCAGTAGCGGTCGTCTGTAAAGGCTCACCCCAGCAGTCCACAGTGCTTGTTATTAAGGACTTTGACTTTTGGGATTAGCATTTCCCACTGAGAAACTTTAATTCCTGTTGCCAACGAATTCACATAGCTGTGTGTGATTAGCAAATCTAAAGGATTAAAATAACTGCCTCGCAGGGTTCACCTCCAGACTATTGTTGCTACCTCAGGTACCACAGCGCGCACACACAAAAAGTCTCCCATGGCTGCAGCTCATAGACTGTGCTAACATCACTGAGCACTGGAAGCAAAGCTTTTAACATCATCAAATGCCAGCTTTCTGCTTCATCACTCGAGGACAGTCCCTCTGTTTGCATCTTCATCTGCAGAAGTGGGTACACCATGGAGATGTTGTGAGATCTCAGCGTGCACTCCCTAATTGTGTGCCCTGTTTGAAGAGCTGTGGGTTTGAATTGAAACCACTAACCATAAAAAGCCTGAACCTCAACTGGTAGAGCAGATGAAACAGATGTATTTGTTCAGAAGCCTGCATCCTGTCACACACTGGACACCTCTCCAGAAATCTGTGCTGTCCTGGTCTGGATTATCAGCTTGCCTTAAAGCACTCATAGAATCATAGAATTGTTAGGGTTGGAAGGCACCTCAAGGATCATCTGGTTCCAACCCTCCTGCCATGGGCAGGGACACCTCACAATAGGTGAGGTTGCTCAGAGCTACATTCAGCCTGGCTTTAAAACCCTCCAGGGCCCCTCTGGGCAACCTGTTCCAGTGTCTCACCACTCTCATGGTGAAGAATTTCTCCCTGGCATCCAATCTGAATCTACCCATTTCTATTTTGGCTCTGTTCCCCCTATTCCTGTCATTGCCTGACACCCATAGACACAGGCAAAGGTTCTAGTTCTCTTTGTCCCCTCCTTGCAAATGAGTGCAACTGGCCCAGCTCCCCATCCCACGAAAGGCCGGGGCTTAGCTGTGTGCTTGAACTCGCTTGCCAACGCCATCCTGCCACGTGCTGGGAGTAGGTAAAGCCTCTTGGAGTACATTGTGCAAGGAATAGCCTTTTAATAACCTAATGAACTTTAAGAGATGGGAAGGGCTTAACCACAAACATGTCATTTTAGTGAAGAGAAAAAAAGACACCCAAACCCTCTTTGCAAAATGATCTGGTTGTTAGGATTTAGTTTTGGGGTTGTTTATTTTTAATTCCCTTTGAGTTGGAGGAAAGCAGCAAACTAAAGCTCTTTCTTACAGTAATCTGGGTGGGTTTTTTTTCCCTCCTTTCATTTTGTTGTATTTCCTTATCTACGGGAGTCGCGTAAGCAAAGTTCCTTGCCGCTGCTGGGGATTTGTGTGATGTTTTTCCAAGGTGTGGACTGCAGAATGTCACACATCCATTTTTAAACAGGTTTTTTCCCCTCCTCCCTTCTCTGATCTGAATGAAACACGGGGCAGTCAAATGTCAATAGCAGCTTAGCAGCTCACTCTTCCCGCTCCTCTCCTTTTTCTTGCTGTTAGCTGCGCTTGCAAAAGAGGAGCCTCTTGCGTTCTTGCTTTTGTTAGTGTTTTCAGGGCAGGGGATGCTTCTGCTTTTGCCAAGGTTTTTGACATCACCTCAAAAAAGAAACAAAAAAAGGCATTTTCCCAGAACATAACTTTAACCTTTAATTTTCTCCACTCTTCACTGACTGTCGATCCTCAGTGCAGTTTAGAGGTGTGTCAGCATTTAGGACAGGCTGCTGTCCTTCTTGCTCTGCTTGGGGACAACTTCTGCTCCAGCTCTCAGGTTGCACAGAGTCAGGTCACACTCTCCACTCAAACTCACTCCCCGTGGGATGAATGCAGATGTCCCCTTTACCTCCCAGTGAGCAGTTCCAAATCATTGCCCTTACCCTGTGCCCTCTGCAATTCCTGGGGTGACTGACACCTGCTCCAGGAGCTTTACTTATGTCACTCCCTTCAAGGATGATGTAGCACTCCTACTGCTGGGGTGATGCAGGTTTGTGGAAGAGAAGTTACTGGGAGATACAGCTAAGCTCAAAGACTGGTATCACTCTATTCCTTGTGCTCCACAACAGTTACATTAGGAAGTTGTGGGGTTTCCTGCCATGCAGTTTGTCACATGCCCTGCATGTCTGACCAAGGGGGATGATGGTGGTTTTCAAAATGTTTTGTCATTTCTTTGTTTTTAATGAGGGAAAACTGACCTTGATTTCTCCCCTCTTCAAAATACCCTAAAGGAAGCTAGCCAAGAAGCAGAAGGAGACCCAGACCAGCACACAGAGGGAGATGGGTCCTGTGGCTACTTCTGACAAGACCTCTACCAAACTCAGTGCTGTTCACAATGAAGAAGCTTTTTCTTCCAGCTGCCAAGATGTTAATGGATTCAGTAAGTTTAACTTGCTTGCAATGGATATGTCCCCTTTGGAGAGCTCTGGGTTCTTAAGAGGACCCATTCCTATGGGCACAATATTGAGGAGCTAGGAATGACAGTGATAGAGAGAGCATTGCAATAGCCAGCTAGAAATCAGATGTCTGAAATGTCTCTGGCACTGCCCCTGTTTTAACTGTCAGACAGGTGGGGAGCAGTCCTCCTGACTCTAAGTCTGCTGAGAATGATTTATGAAGTCTGTTCTAATAACTCTCAGTCAAAAAAGGCACATGTTGATTTGTTGTGCAGGAATACTTTTCCTTTGTGAGTAGAAGAGTCGAATCAAATCACTTAGCTGACTTGTAGGATGAGCTGACATTTTCTGTACAATATTGTTGTGAAAGACAAGCATGGTCTCCTGGTTAGAGCACTGCAATGGAAAGACAGCATTTCTTCTTTCATCTGTGTCCTTGCTTTAGTCTTCACAGGGGTTCAGCAACACTAATCTTAGTTAATAGTTGTAATCCACTCAGACCTCTGTAGCTGGATGGGTTTTGTGGGTAAAGCAGCACAAAGTCATACTCGAGCCTCACTAGATCCAGCCTGAGTGCATGGGGGATTGCATGGTGGATTTGTAAACCTTTGCATATTAAATAAATTTTAACTTAGACACCATGGGAATGTCACTCCTTCTTTTGACACAGCCTGCTAGTTTGAACAGGGAACAGCTCTGAAACACAAGTACGTACTAAACCCCATTTGTCTCTCTTCAACCTCTGAAGTGAAGTGGTGTTCCCCCTATTTACTAACACGGAGGTGCTTATGGTACAAAATGTTTTCTCATTGAAGCCTTTCTCTGTACTCTCCAGCTGAGTGGGTCAGGCTGAGGGAATTCTCCTTTTCCCTACATCTGTAGCTCATGTCAAATTCCATCTGCATGTGTTGCTGCTGCCACTCTGTGTAACATACCTGTGAGGTGGATAAATAGCTGCTTGGGACTGCCAAGGCTAGCAGTGAACACTTCTCTCTGATATTAAATTGAGTTGAGATCTAATTTTCTTGGCTGCTGAGTAGCTGCATCTCCTAAAGAGACAGTGAGAGTTGTCACCAGTGGCTCACATCCTGAAAGGCAGGATAGCAGAGGACAGTGCTGTAAAGGGCATCCCTGAAACAGCAAAGGCAGCTTGTCAAGAGTGGGTGGGGGAAAGTGAGATTTGGAGGACTTTCTTCAGAATCTGGGTGGGTTTTTTAAGTTTGGGGATTGTTTGGTTTGTTTCTTACTTTTTTTTTTGGGGGGGTGGGGGGTGGGGGGAGGCTTTGTTTCAACCAGAAAATAAGAAAAGAGATGAGCTTGACATCTGACCTCATTTCTTAATGCCTTTTGGTATTTTAAGAGACTCATTACAACAGCTGAGTCATTGATTTGAAATGGCAACTATAGAAAATGTGTTGCATCTCATTTAGTTAAAAAGCATCCCCCCAGGTTCCCTTTTTCTATTTTTTAATCACCTAGTGCTTTGCTTCTCTGACATCAGTACAGGCTGGCACTACCTCCCTCTCTACCACAGCCTGGGTCACATCCTGCACCAGTTCTTTCCTGTTTTGTTTTGGTTTGTTTTCTCTTTACATCCATGAGAATCATTTCCCAGGAAGCTTTCATGTTTCCTCCCCTTTTTTTTTTTAACTGCAAAGTCTGTGATGCTGAGGTGTTGGAGGTAAGTTGTGTGCACAGGAGGATACAGGAATTTTATGGCCAAAAGACCTCTTTTGGTTAAAAAAACAAACTGCCTTAGTAAGAGTTCAGTACTTGGAAGTTTCTATAGGAACCTGCCCTAACTTTTGAATGCCATAATAGGATTGCTTCCTCCTGCTAGAGTTTTGCAAGGGGTTATCCACTCTGGCTTTTAAAATCAGCAGTCAGCCTTAAGCAGCATAAAAAATGCCTTCTTACCTTGTCCCCTCCAATGGTAAATACCACTCACAGATCTCTCATGCTAGGTAGTCATCCTCTCCATCTCCACCCTCAGTTATGGGAGCCTAGGTTGGCTGTTCCCATGCAAATGCCCCTCTCCTTTTTGAAGCAAGTCCCCCAAGAGAAGCTAAGTGTTTTCCATCCCAAGATCACCTTGCCAGCTCGCAGAAGCAATAAAACAGAACAAGACAACTTGTTAAGCAGATAACTCACAAATATTGAGTGACTTGCAAACAAGTTTATCTGCAGATGACAGTGTCCTTGCAGGACGTGTCCTTCCCTCCAGTTTTTTTCCTTCCTGCCCAAGAATTTTAATGACTTTTCAGACAGAACAAACTCAGTGAGTCCCTGTAGAAGCTTTTTGTGCTTAAGGCCATGTGCCTGTTGGAGCAGGTCCAGAGGGGGCAAAAAAAGATGATCAGTGGGCTGGAACACCCTTGCTACGAGGACAGGCTGCAAGAGTTAGAGATGTTCAGCCAAAGGAAGAGAATCACAGAAACAGTCAGGTTGGAAACTACCCTCAGTAAAACTGAAGGTTCCAGAGAGACCTTCTTGTGGAATTCCCTTTCTTAAAGGGAGCTACAGGAAAGATGGGGAGGAGAGTCTTCATTGGAGGGTGCAGTGATGGGACAAGGGGTAGTGGTTTCAGACTGAAAGGCGGCCAATTTAGATTAGACATTAGGAAGAAATTCTTTACTGTGAGGCCAGTGAGGCACTGGAACAGGTTGCCCAGAGTAGTTGTGGAGGCTCCAAGCCTGAAAGTGTTCAGTGCAAGGCTGGATGGGGCTTTGAGCAACCTGGTCTAGTTGAAGATGTCCCTGCTCACTGCAGGGAGGTGGGAACTAGATGATCTCTAAGGTCCCTTGCAACCCAAACCAATCTATGATTGTATGATGGTAGTCTTTCCAGTTGGGCCACTGGTCTGCTCCTGCTGCAGGAGTTTTTCTGTACCTGGGTGGCCCCTATCTGTCCCCCTGCTGTAGTCTCTTCTTTTGCTGCCTGTCTTGCTGCCATACAGCACTGTCACTGCCAGGGAGCTCCCGCCTAACAGGTCCAGCAACTGTCAAGGCTGCTGCCTGTTGCTGTGCCCCATGAAGGATGTCAAAAATGAGCAGCTGCCCTTCTGCCCTCCAAGGAGGCATAGACCTGACTGCTTTTGCAGGCCACTCTGAATGCAGTATGCAGTGTAGTCATGGGGATTCCTCCACCACTGAGAGTCACCATCCCTCCTGCCTGCACATTTCTTCACCTGCTCTCTGGTCATTGCAGTATAAACTGTTTGGGTGCAATGGAGCTCACAGTTAAGGCCAGAGCAGTGCCCAGGAGCACACAGTCCTGTTGGCTCTCTGTGGTTTTGATTCTGTCATTTGGCAGAGCTGTCCATTGTCCTTACAGCAGTAAGGATGTTCTGGAAGATCTGTAGCTTCAGTGTTGGAACAGGGAGACCCCAGGTCTTGCTGAAAAGTGGAAAATACATGGGCACTGCGCTTTCCTGGCCCCAAGCAAAGCCCCTCATCCCTCATTCCATTCTGCACTGTTAGTCCTTACTCAGGCAGAATTCTTACTGGTATATAGAGAAGTTTAAAGAGATTTTTGGACTCAGCCTCTGTCTCTGCTGCCATATGGAATCAGAATAGCTCTTTGCTGAAAGGCAGATTAGTCCAGGGCTATTCCAGCTTGTCTGCTTTTACCCAGGGTTTAGTGGCAGTGAAGCAGGCTCCTCAGAGTTGTTCATTTTCTCAAAAAATCTTCCTTTTTTAAAAGAAATAAAAATACATCCTAAATCCATTAAAGGTTGATGATTGTGCTTGCAGCATGTGAGCCTGCTCCTCAGCTTGCAGGGGCATTTGGAAAGCAGCAGCACAGCCCTGACTTAGTGCAGGCTTACTGCGAAATGAGACCACAAACTGGAGACAATGTGGGCTTCAAATGATCTCCCAGTGCCTGTGCCCTGCCCAGAAGGGTGTGCACAGGGTTATCATTGCACAAGAACTGGGCACAGTTTGTCATCCATCCTGTGAGGCGGGAGAAGCAGCAGCATTGACACCTCAGCAGCGCTGCACTGATGGTGCCTCCTGCACAAAGGAGCTGCTCTTCTGGCTCTGCAGTGCTAAAATGCCATGGGTTAGTCTTGTCCAGCAGGATGCCATCATCACCTCAGCCACCTTGACATCCTTAGGGGGACTCTGGAAGGAAGTGTTTGATTTTGAGGATTTAATCTCTTAAAATGCAGCCAGTTTTGCTAGGGGCTCATTTGTTAGGGTGTGCTTCATGTTTTGACATCTCAGTTTGGGAGGAGACACTTTCCCAGACAACCTTCAGGAGTGAGCCCAATACAGATGAAGTAGGGACCTTTGGTGTTACAGGCAGAGGCACAGTTTGAAGGCAACAAGGTGTAGGGAAGTGAGTTCCACATGAGTGGGCCCTGCCGTACAGTTAACCAAGTTAATGTACTTTTAGCAGCAAGAACAAGGAGGTCAGAGGAGGATGTAGGTAAGTGGCACTCTCAAGTAGCCAAGAAACTTCTAAATTCACCCCTCCCGTGTCTTGCATGTTTTGCTGATGAATGAAACTCAGAGGTGTTTAAATTTGCTGCAATCAAATGCATCAAGGTCTAGCTCACATTCCTACCCCATAGATGATTTTCACTTTGAGGTTATCTGCTAAAGGCAGCCCAAGAACTTGCAGGCTCATGACCATGAGATGTTCCCTTTAGTGAAAAATCCTTACATGTATCTAAAAAGTAAAAATTAAAGCCAAATTTCATCAAAGGCATGAAAGGGAAAAAAAAAACCAACACCACAACATGATATTAAAATCCCTTTTCCTGCTCTTCATGCTGGCTCTGGGCTTTTGTGGGGTTTGCTAGCTCAGAAAATCTTACCCAAAGTAAGGGAGAATGGTTTTCAGATAAGAAGGAACCTCCAAATTCTGCATGACTAGAGGGGTCTGTGTGGCCTCACAGGGAGTACAAAGAGACTTTTTAATGAAGTCCTAATCTCTACCCTGATGTGAAATCCTCTCTGGAAGTGTTTGCTGTGATTGCACACACCAGTGCTGGTCAGAACCTCTGGGTAGGAAGCAGCACTGCTTGCTCACCTCACTAGACAAGCCACTGCCTGACTGGTTTTGGGAATGAGCTCTCCAAAGTTCTGGGAAACTTGGGGTTTGGTGAGTTGTCTTTTCTTTTCTTTTCTTTTTTCCCCCTCCCCTTCTGAATCTAGAAATTCACTTCCCTGGCTTACCAATATGGTTCATTTCCTGAAGCTCCATTGATAAGGTTAATCAAACTCCCTGAAGGGAGCTGCCTGTTTTCAGCTGCCTAAGGATTTGTTGCTAGCAGTTCCCAGGAGGGCAGTAGGGCCCAGGGAGTTCTTCTGTATTCCCAAATGTCAGAAAAATCTGAGTCCTGCTCCAAGCCCTGACTGCTGACCTGGTCTCTGACCCTGGACCAACAAAGTACTCTTCTTATTTAGACCCTTATTTTAGATCCCTGCCAAAGCAGTCAGGTTCCAAGTGCAGTAAGAGTCCTGGTTTCAGATTGACAGGCACAAGGGAGAAAGTGTGAGAGATCCCAAAGGAGAGATGCTCTCTGGCTTGAAGGCAGCTGGGGCAGAACTCCAGCAGATGAAGCTGTGAGAAATTTGGTTATCTTAATGTGTTTTCAAGTGATGTAAGTCTGAAAATATGGTGGGAGACTGCAGAACAAGAGCAAGTTCATTTACTAGGTGATTTTAAGCTGTTTAGAAGGTAATTCTGTTGACTTGATGAAGCTCTCTAGACTAGTGATTTCTTTGCTTCACCCCCATGGGATAACTTGCAATTTTTAAGTGCTGTTTGCTCAAGAGATGCTAACACTGCTGCTGAAATTGCTTTGATGTATCCTGAGTTTAATCTGCTTTTACTGGATTATTGGAATAGTTTTTTCCTGTGTTACCTGTTGTCATCTTTCTGATGTACTGAGATTTGTATTAGCTTGTTTCCCAACATTTTGAGGAGATAAATAAATGCCTGTAACTCTAAGAGTGAATGCAGAATGCTAACAAAGGGATGTGCCATCAGAAATGATGGATTACCATAAGAATGTGCATGTATGCTGTTGTAGATATAAACCAACCTCATCAATTTCCTATCAAGGGAATAATCTGCTATGAAGGTGTTGAGCCCTGCCTCCTTTCTGTAAATATTTGATTAATATGGAAATGATTTGTGGATTCTTGTCCAGAGAAAGCTCCTGCTTTAATGGGAGAGAGCAGGGATGCTTGTCCTGCTGTGAAAGCCCAACTCACAGGGGAAAGGATTATGGGATTTGCTAAGAGCAGTCCTGGGGCTGGAGAACAAGTCCCTTGTTAGCCTGCCTTGTTTTAACAACAAAAGAAAGCGCTGCCCTACCTGTGTATTGCCACGGTGCTCGTGTCCCCTGTGTCTGAGCAGGCTTATTTACTGCGAGGACTGTGTTTGATTCTCTGTGGTTTGCATGGCAGGGGTTGCTTTTTAAGGACCTTTCTCACAGAGACAAAAACCCATAAGTTTGTTCCTCGGGGTAAAAATAATGACACCTAGCATATAGTCCTCTATGTGTGTCCTGCCTGGGAACACATTGATTTACAGTAACTGGAGTGATGTACTTGGGGGCTGAAGTGCTCACATTAAAGAAAATCCATCCCGATGACAACGTAACGAATGTAATATGCATGTGCAGATGAGAAATATGATTCATTTTGATAAGCCTTATATATCCCATATTACTGTGTTCTTTGAGGAACATTCTCCCTGTTCTCTTTCTCTCTCTTAATATATGTCTAAAGTCTTTTCCTTATGTCTTTCCTACCTAGCATCACCCTCTCCTTGTTCATTTTCTGTCCAAAGCAAAACCCTTCAGAGCAAATCTCTGTTGAATTCCTACTACTCAGGTACTAGTGCCAGACTTTTTTCTCTTTCCTTTCTGAATGTCCTTGCCTTTGTATGCTTCCCAATATGACCTCTAGACTGAACCTCCTGACTGTGAGATGCAGCTAACCTTGTTTTCATTTTTCTTTCTGTAACTTTCTTCCTACTGATCCTCTGTTGGTTTCCATTGATCCGTGTCGTGTGGGCGAACGGGATTCCACCTCAAAGTATCGTCAGACACTGTTCCATCGACCACGCTTCTAGGTAAGAGGACAGGTATGGTGCACTGCTCTTCCCTGCAGAGCAAACCCTCCCATGTGCCTTCAAACTGACTTGGAGAGAGCCCTAAGAGCTGGCTGGGGTCCAAAGCTATAAATAATCCTGTGGTTATCTGTGGTGTGTGTTGGAAAGCTTTTTGTTCTACTCATGCTTTATTATTGCTGTTAATTGATTGATTGATTGATTTTTTTCTCAAAGGATAGTTCAAAAATGAGGATTTAGGAACCCTATCAAATAATTCTTGGTTGGGTTTTTTTATGTTGTTTTTTGGTCCTTCTCCTTCTCCTTCTCCTTCTCCTTCTCCTTCTCCTTCTCCTTCTCCTTCTCCTTCTCCTTCTCCTTCTCCTTCTCCTTCTCCTTCTCCTTCTCCTTCTCCTTCTCCTTCTCCTTCTCCTTCTCCTTCTCCTTCTCCTTCTCCTTCTCCTTCTCTTCGAATGAGATTTGACATTCTGGGCCAAATTCCCACATGCCTAGTCTAGTGGAAGATGTCCCTGCCCATGGCAGAGGAGTTGAAGGGAGCTAGATGATTTTAAGGTCCATTCCAACTCAAACCATTCCATAAAATCATAGAATTGTCAGGGTTGGAAGTGACCTCAAGGATCAGCCACTTCCAACCCCCCTGGGACACCTCACACTACAGCAGGTTGCTCACAGCCACATCCAGCCTGGCCTTAAAACCTTCCGGGGTGAAGCTTCCACCACCTCCCTTCCAGTGTCTCGCCACACTCATGGGGAAGAGCTTCTTCCTAAAATCCAATCTGAATCAGCTCACTTCTAGTTTTGCTCCATTTCCCCTAGTCCTATCACTCCCTGACACCCTATGACTGACCTCTGTGATTCTCTATGATTCTGTGCCACCTTGTCTTCAGCTTGGTTTGGACTTCTGTAGGTGGTTGTACTTGTGCAGCTCTCATAGAATCACACAATGGTTTGGGTTGGCAGGGATCTTCAAAAGTCATCCAGTCCTACCCCCTACAGTAATCAGAGACATCTGCAACTAGAGCAGTCTGCTTGGAGCCCCAAGCAACCTGACCTGGAATAGATCCTGGGATGGAGCATCCACCACCTCTCTGGGCAACCTGGGCCAGTGTCTCAGCACCCTCAGTGCAACAAATGTCTTCCATTTATCTATTCTAAATCTCCATTGTCCCTTGTCCTGCCAATGAGTCTCAGCTACCTGTCCCACAAGGCTTGTAAGGATTTGCATGTCCAAAGCAGGTGAGAGCCTACAATTGTGGACTTGATTTCAAATATAATACAGGTTGTTGGGAGAAGCCAGGGGCTTGAGTTGGGCAAGCGGTCTCAACTTACACTGTGCATGCTGAGAGGCCTTGAGCACAAGCCCTAGAAGGAGAGGCTGAGGGAGCTGGGATTGTTTAGCCTGGAGAAGAGGAGGCTCAGGGGAGACCTTATTGCTCCTTACAACTACCTGAAGGGAGGTTGTAGCCAGGTGGGGGTTGGTCTCTTCTCCCAGGCAAGCAGCACCTGAACAAGAGGACACAGTCTCAAGCTGCACCAGGAGAAGTTTAGGCTGGAGGTGAGGAGAAAGTTCTTCCCAGAGAGAGTTGTTTGCCATTGGAATGTGCTGCCTAGGGAGGTGGTGGAGTCACCATCACAGGAGGTGTTCAAGAGGGGATTGGACATGGCACTGGGTGCCATGGTTTAGTCCTGAGGTCTGTGGACAGGTTGGACTTGATGATCTTTGAGGTCTCTTCCAACCTTTGTGATTCTGTCAGAGCCAACTGCTAAACATTCAAGCAGTGCAGTACAGGCTTGGGAGGATAACAAAATGACAAGTTCTGAGAGGTGGAGACTCTTCTCTGTGCTGCTGGTAACTTTAGAGGGGTGTGGCAGCATCCAACATCTCTGACAACTAGCTTTTCTTGTTCAGATGATTTATGAAAAGGCATCTGGTGTGCAGCTCTTAGCTGTTGGCATTTTAAAGAATACTGTTTTTACAGTAAGCCAACTGAGCCAGCAAAACAGGCAGAAACTCTTAGCTGGTAAAAGTTACCCACAAACTTACTGGAGGTGTACTCTTGAAAGTGAGTAATACCAGCCTGGAACCTCAGGCTCTCCCTGGAGGATGCTGCCTGCATGTGGAGTTTGAGGAAGGCAGTTCCTCTGCTATGAATCAGAGGAATGATGTGTGGCTGATCAGGATCTCACCAGTGGTGTTTATCAGACCTGTCATTTTGGATTATCTACAGTAAATGTTCACTTCCAGACACAGCAATCTACTGTGGCTGCTTAAAACATTACTCTGGGCACGCTGAAGCCTTGCAGTTAGACCAGGGGAAAAAATGACAACTGAGCACCTGGGTGCGCTGGCTTGGAGACCAACAGCAGGGCAGAGCAGCTCGAAGGGGCTGTCACAGCACACACGTTTCTCCTGCTGTCATCCAGAATGCTGAGGGCAGTGACTGAGCCCTCTGTTACCAGCTGGGGAATGAAAGGAATCCTTTTTCCAGAATCATAGAACTATTTGCTTGGGAAGGTCATCTAGTCCAGCACCCCTACAGTCAGCAGGGACACCTGCAATTAGAGCAGGTTGCTCAGAGCCCCAAACAACATCATCTGGGCAACTTGGGCCAGTGTCTTGCCACCTTCAGTAGAAAAATTGCCTTCCTTCTATTTAGTCTAAATCTCCCTCTTTTAGTTTCAATCTATGACACCTTGTCCTGTCACAACAGGCCTTGTGCAAAAGTCTGTCCCCAGCTTTCCTGTATGCACTGAAAGGCCACCAGAAGGTCTCTCTGGAGTCTTCTCTTCTGCAGGTTGAACAACCCCAACTCTCTCAGCCTGGCCTCACAGCAGAGGGCTTCCAGCCTCCCAGCATTGCTGTGGCCTCCTGTAGCCCTGCTCCAGCAGGTCCATGTCTCTGCTGTGCTGAGGACTCCAGAGCTGGCCCCAGCACTGCAGGTGGGGTCTCAGCAGAACAGAGAAGGGGAAGAAAATCCCTTCCCTTCATTTCCCTGGAAATCACATTGAAGAATGGAGGACAGGCTGCACTTTCTTCCAAGGCTCTGGTTGGGTTGCAGTTTCTTGCACAAAAGTGTGTGTGTGAGTTGTTGAATTTATGTCAGAAGGATGAGAGTACAAAAAGAAATCCAGCAAAGTGCCAAGGAGGTACCAGAAAGGGAGCTGGGGAAATACAACACAATTTGAGGTGTTCAAAAAGGGATTGGATGTGGCACTTGAAGCCATGGTTTAGTAGTCATGAGGTCTTGGGTGACAGGTTGGACTTGATCTTTGAGGTCTTTTCCAACCTTATTGATTCTATGATAAGGAAGGCACACAGGCTGTGCAGCAGTGGCTGTGGACAAGCTGGGGCTTGGAGCCCACTTGGTCCTGTGGTGATCAGGGAAGGTTTGATCTCCTTTCTCAGGCAGCCAGTGTTGTCAGCAGAAAAGCCTAAAAGTGGATTTAACTTTTGGCTGTATTTAGAAACAAGGCCCAGGCCTGCAGTGTGCTGGAAGATGTCAAACTGCTCTCAGTCTGGTACTCAGTGTCTCTGAAAACCAGACCCTCTTTGGAGGGAGCTGTTTTTCATCCCTCACTGTCCCCACCATGAACTGCACACTACAGAATCTGCACCAGGGAGCAATAGGCAGATTCAATCTGTGCTCCTCATGGGAGAGCAAAGGGCAAAATCCCCCAGAGGCTTCAAAATCCCTGATTTTAGAGAGGAAAAAGTGGAAGTGGGAATTGAACTGCTCTGGTTGCTTATGTGTTCAAAACTCTCCCAAACATAACTTCTGCTAGCCCCTACAGCTCTGTAAGGTTTAATATCCCTGTTTTACACATGGGAAGTGAAGTGCAGAGCACACCTAAGACATGTTTCACACAGACTGGCTACTCCCTGGTTCCAGTAGAACTTAACAGCCCCAGGTGCTGTGGAGTAGCCCTTGGCAATGAAGAAGTTTTCATCCTGTGACTTGGAGGCAAACTGAAACTTTGGCCTTCTAGCTTCTCAGCCAGGTCCATCAGACACTGGCTGCTGCTGTATAAGCAAAAGAAGTTTAATTTTTGATGTTTATTAATATTCATTCCTGGGAAGGAAAAAGAAATCTTAAAAGGGGCATCAGTCATTGCTCCACCAATATCTGTCTGTAGGCACTACCTGCAGTTCAGGGCCATTTGTTCCCATCTGTTATGCCTTCTGCTAATAAATGCTCTGTGTCTGCAGTATTGGATGAATCCCTAGGCTTGGCCATGACATGATTTGTTGATAGTAAGATGTAGGGGGGTTGGGTTTTGCCTCTGCTCTCTCCCATACTTGATTAATGCTTTTTTTTTTTTAGGTTTTATGTAAAGCATGTTTTTAGCTCCATAATTTTCTGTTCCACTTGTAGACTACTCTGCATGTAAATATTTTGCACAAACAGCTTCATTAGAGCAGTGAATACTTAATGCTAAGAAATAAAGGAGGTCTGTATCCCTATTTACATCTCAGTAAGGCCCATGTGGTACCTGAAGTACAAGCTTGGACTCAGAGAATCACAGAATCATACTGGTTGGAAGAGACCTTTAAGATCACTGAGTCCAACCATTAGCCCAATAATGCCAGGTCACCACTAAACCATGCCCCTCAGCACCACATCTACATGCCTTTGAAATCTTTCCAGGGATGGGGACTCCACCACTCCCCTGGGCAGCCTGGCCCAGGGCTTGACAACCCTTTCAGAGAAGTTTCCCATAACATCCAAACTAAATCCTCTCTGGCACAACTTCAGGCTGTTTCCTGTCCTCCTATTCCTTGTTACCTGGGAGAAGAGACCAGCCCCCTCCTGGCTCCAACCTCCTATCAGGGAGTTGCAGAGAGCCAGAAGGTCTCCCTTCAACTTCCTTTTCTCCAGGCTGAGCAACCCCAGCTCCCTCAGCCACTCCTCACGAGGCTTGTGCTGTACATCCTTCATTAGCTTTACTGCCCTTCTTTGGACATGCTAGAGGTGATTCTTGGAGAAGATGTGCATGACCAGGACCTATTGAAGATGTTCAGAAGATGTCATCAGCACAGTCTCTTCAGGGCAACCATCATGTCCTTTCCTTGCATCCATTACCAGCATTATGTGAGGACATTTGTCCTTGCTCCCATTTCTGCTGCTCAGAAAGATCCTAATCAGAGGAGCTGCTGCGCTCCAGAGAGGATGGGCACTGCAGTGCATGTAGTTCCTTGCAGGTGTGCAGAACAAGCAGAGAAAGCTTGCTGCCATGAAGCCTCACATTAAAACTGGCTTGTGCTTCAAGTGGCATAGAAACTTGCCCTGAATTCCCTCTTTTGTAGCTTAGATGAGCTCTCACCCATGCCTAATCGATCTGCTGTGAGCATATCCACAACCTAATGTTTGAAGATGTAAGAAAGATACAAAGAAGCTGATATCACTGCTTAGCAAATGTCACCATTGCTGACTTTTTACAGTGCAGGACAAGTTATTTTTATGCATTGAAAGCTCAAAAATCAGTGGCTTGATCTGTTCTGTAGCCTCCCAGACCATATCAGCCTCTAAGGAGCTGTAGGAGAGGCTTCCACACCAGTGCTATGCTAATATTGGCCTGCAGCAGAATGAGCAGCAGAGGCACATGCCCTCATAGGATGTTACTTGAGTTGAATTTCTCTTACATTTAGAATAGAATAGAATAGACCAGACCAGGTTGGAAGAGACCTTCAAGATCATCGTGTCCAACCCATCTTCCAACACCACCTAATCAACTAAACCATGCAACCAAGCACCCTATCAAGTCTCCTCCTAAACACCCCCAATGATGGTGACTCCACCACCTCCCCAGGCAGCCCATTCCAATGGGCAATCACTCTCTCTATGAAGAACTTCTTCCTAACATCCAGTCTAAACCTCCCCTGGCACAGCTTGAGACTGTGTCCTCTTGTTCTGGTGCTGGTTGCCTGGGAGAAGAGACCAGCCCCTGCCTGTCTACAACCTCTCCTTAGGTAGTTGTAGAGAGCAATAAGGTCTCCCCTGAGCCTCCTCTTCTCCAGGCTAAGCAATTTCTTTCTGCCTGCAGGTGATCAGGTTCTTGGGAAGCTCTTTCCCCTACTCTTTAGTGGCTTCTAGCTTTCTCTGCTGTTGCTGTTTTGGAGTTGCCAGTACTTTTTCAGCTGTAAGTAAAGCATTGCTCTGTGACTTGGGTAGATCTGATAGCTCCTTTCCACCAAGGAGGCAAAGAGAGGTTAGACTTGGGGTAGGTCCATGCATTTGCAGAGCTGTGCTGTTACAGCAGCTCTGCAAGTCTCAGATCAGCTCTCCAAAGCATCTTCTGTACATCTTTAGGGGGATTTTCTTTTATACTGTGTGGTGAAGAAGATGTATGCAGTAGTTCCTGTAAGATTAGAATGCACTTGTGTAAGGTCTTTACCAAGTGAGTCTTTAAAATCTCTTTAGAATCTAGAGAAAATTACTTTCTCCAGCTTTTATCTTTCCTTCTCCCTTTTTTATTTTAATGCACATGTGGCTTCTTCATATCCTTTGAAATGAAAGATGCTTCCTCTGCTTTCTGTCAGTCCTGGTGTCAGAAGGCTTTTTGTTAAGGGATATGCCTTTCAATAGCTGGGTTGATATCATTAGACAAACGATGTTTTGACTTTGGTTTGCTGTGCCACTCTTTGTGTTGGATAGAGCATATTATAGCTGGGCATTTATCATATAATAAAGCCTTGATGCACACAAAAAGGCAAATCAGTTTTGCCAGCTTGCACCGTATCCTTAATGTGAGGGGATGAGATATTAGCTATGCTGTAGTCATCCTTGGAAGATGTCACATAACTGACAACCCTTACTCTGGTGTAGAGAGGCTGGAGATGTGTGTAATTAAATCCATCACAAACACCACTCAGAATGTAATTTGTTTTGTGCAAAGGCTGTCTTATCGTGTTACACACTAGCCCAGGCTAGGAGAATAAAAACAGAAACAGAGATGATAGACTTCTTGTTTCAGATGCAGGAGGAAGTCACAGATACTGCAGCAAAAGCTTGGGAAGAACCTTCTCCACAAACCCAAGCTGACACCTGGGTGTTGCATTGCTTTTAGTTTGAGGCACAGCTTAGTTTTCTGGTCAGAAGGCAATGTCATACTCTGTGTCCAGATATCTGCCTCCCAGGCTAACAAAATCATGAAACAAGACCTAGAAAAGGATCTAGAGTTTTAGTCCCCAAAGCTGCTCTGGATGAGCAAATCCCCTCCCACCACCCTTACTGAGATGCTGCAAGGGAGTCTGGTCATACAGAGCCACAGGAGTCTGATCATACAGAGCCACTTCCAGGCTGGGAATCTAATTTCTCAGCTGCTCTTCATCTTTTCTGTAACATCTATGGAGGATTTTATCGGTTTTCCCATGGAGGGAGATGTATTTATTTTACTTGTCTGGGTAGCAACAGAGGTGTATAACACAAGGAGCTGTAGCAGCGGGCAAGCAATAATCTCTCAGCCTCAGGGTTACTCATCAGATGGGAGAAGCTGCCAGCTAGCACCTGGCCTCTGCTTCAGCTTTTCACTGGAGTCCAGTTCATTTCTCTTGGCAGAACAGGACCTCATTGCTTACTGCAGCAAGTCCATGGTTATTTCTCTAGCAAAGAAGACAGTCAGAGAAGCAGCATTTCATAAGCAGGGCAAGTCTGTGAATATTAAAAGTGGAGGCAGCATCCTTAAATATGATCACAGTATCACCAAAGTTGGAAGAGACCTCAAAGATCATCGAGTCCAACCTGTCACTACAGACCTCATGACTAGACCATGGCACCAAGTGCCACGTCCAATCCCCTCTTGAACACCTCCAGGGATGGCGACTCCACCACCTCCCTGGGAAGCACGTTCCAATGACGAATGACTCTCAGTGAAGAACTTTTTCCTCACCTCAAGCCTAAACCTCCCCTGGTGCAGCTTGAGACTGTGTCCTCTTGTTCTGGTGCCTGCTGCTAGAGAGAAGAGACCGACCTCTTCCTGGCTACAACCACCTTTCAGGTAGTTGTAGAGAGCAATAAGGTCACCCCTGATTGTTCTCTTCTCCAGGCTAAACAATCCCAGCTCCCTCAGCCTCTCCTCACAGGGCTGTGCTCAAGGCCTCTCCCCAGCCTTGTTGCCCTTCTCTGGACATGTTCAAGTGTCTCGATGTCCTTCCTAAACTGAGGGGATGATGTGCAGCTACACCCTAAACAGAGAAGCTGAGATGCCTGAAGATTTTGCCAGTCAGGCTAGCTCTATGAGAGCCAGTGAATCATTGATTTACCATCTCACACACAGATTTGACATCACATACACAACTTCAGGCTATTCCGTGAACTCTTAAGGCTTCCAGAGAACAAAGCGTCTGCCTTGGCAACAGATACCGTAGAATGGGCAGCAAGAGCATTGCACTAAAAAGGGTTAACCAACATCTGACAGCCTAGTTTGTTATTGCAGCTGCTCATGTTAGATCCTCTACAAACAGCACACTCCCAGCAACATGCAGAATACCTGTTTTATTTACAGCTGCACAGAAGGAGCTGTGGAAAACTGGAAATGGTTCTGGGGAGGAGCCGGAGCTCTTGAACATCCTGCCCTAATGAGACTTCAGAAGCTCTCAATTGATTTACTTTATCAAAGAGAAACTGAAGAAGTGATTTGATCAGTGCCTGCATGGGTCAGGGTTTCAGATGCTCAGAGGGCTCTTTAATCTAACAGGAGGTATAATACGATTCAGTGCCTGCAAGTCGAAGCTAAGCAAAATCGAACTGCAATTAAGAAATGTTTAGACAGCAAAGGTAATTAACCATTGCCACAGCTTTAGGGGTCAGAGTGAAATCACCAGCTCCTGAAAGGTTTTCATTGGAGTTATTTCCTGGAACTGGATTCCATCTTTGGGAGGCAGAGAAATCTGGTGGTATGTGTTCCTACCCACAAAGGGAGGATGTATGACCAGGGGTAAGACCTGCATGTGAAATAGAATCCCCCTAAAACTGATGCATGAGTCTCTGTGTCTGGTAGTTTCTGGGTATTAGACTGAATGATTTCAAGCTTCTTTCCAAATTAAAAAAGAAAAGAAAAAAAGTCATTTTTCCTTGATTTTTTTTCTGTTGTTCTCCCTGAGAACTTGTAAAGCACATTGCTGCACTGAGCAGAGACTCAGCTGAGAAGTCAAATCATTGAACAGAATTAGTTCTGGTCTGGCGCATACCAGGTTCATAGCACAGGGGCCTACTTTAAGGGACATTACTCTGGAAAGGAGGGGATGCCACTTCTGTGGCATTTGCCTCTCTCTGTGATCCTTTTCTCTGAGAAGAGAGACAATGTACCAGAATTAGAGGGCCTGATGAAGAGAGAAAATAAGAGTTGCCTGCAAAGGTGCTGGCTGAGCTGAGCTACTCTTTCCAAGCAGCCTGTGAGCTCTCCCCCTGCCTGTGGCCATATGAGCATCAGGACCACACAATAGTTTTAAGACTCCCTTTTGACTAGGGATCTTGTAATGTGTTTTAATTGGGGCTGATAAAAAATGTGGCATTACTTTCAGGTTCCTCAGAGAAGCCAGTTGTGAAATTGGGTTTGTATTAAACCTAATGATGGAAAATTAAGCATAGGACGTCTGTTGGAAATGGCCTACAATAAAAATCTTCCCCTCTTCATTGCAGAAGGTTAATAGGGAATAGGGGAGGGAAGAAGCACTGGGAAAGGGAATCCAACTAGGGGAATTAATAAGCCTTGAAATTCCCTCTGTTCAGAGTTCTCACACTGTCATTAGTCGGAGCATTAGGGATGATTATACAAATGCTCTGGATGTTCCTCTTCCTTAAATCCCAAATTTATTCCATTTTGTATGAGAGTGTTGCTTTGCTAGAGCCATAGCTCTGTGAATCTCTGAGTATCCTGGGAATATGGCTGTGTTTGTGAGAACCTGGGATGCAGAAATCCTTAGATTCAGTAGCCTAATCTGCAGAGCAGATGATTGCTTTGTGCTAATGTATTTCAGAAGAGGCAGGATGTGTTCAGTATCACTGATAAGTCAACCACCACTCCATCTCACACGGAGACCAGCTTGCCCTGCACTGGTGCCCACTGCTGGCATTCCTTCCTCCTCTTCATAGTCCTGCAGCTTCAAAACAGAGCAGATCCCAGTCTGGATACCTTCCCCCAGTACAGCAGCTGAAGCATTATGAGTTGTGTTTGGTTGTGGCACTGCTTTGCCAGCTTCTGGCAGGGCGTTCTGGTGTCCTCATCCATCTGCTCCTGCCCACCTTTGCAGTGAGGGACACAGCACAGATCCTGGCTGCTTCTGATCAGAACTCCATGGCGATTTCTCAAGGACAGCAACGTTTACACCACCATTCCAACCACATTTCTGCCTCTCTGAAATCACCCTGAAATTGCAAGCTGATTTATTTACCCTTTTGAATCCATGACCCTTGCGTTGTTGACCAGGGATAGTGGTCAGGCTCTTTGTCAGGCAGCTTTCTGTAAGAAACAAGCCTTGTGTATGTGGTCTTGAAGGTTTCTATGAACAATCTGAGGGAGGTGTTTTCTGTTTGCTAATAGGTTGATTTTGGGTAAGACCAGGAAGAATTGATGCTGACTGTTCAGACCTGTATGTAGGGAAGGACCTGATCATCTGGGACACTTCTAATTATAGGAAAACTCACTGCTTTATTTGGGCAACTGTTTAAATTTAGTCAGCCCTGGTAGATAAGAAACTGAATTTTTCATTTAATCTGAGTTTCTGCTGTCAAACATAAATATTTTAACAGTAAGGCACTACTTGTTTATTTAAGTTCTTGTCTGTTAGTTCACTCTGTATAGAGTTTTGCTGGGGATATAAGTTGTCACAATCCCATCTGTGTAGTGCTACAGATAATTTTTTATCTATTTATTAAAAAAACAACCCCAAACCCACACTTTTCTGTTAAGTTTACATATCTGAAATGTAAGTGTTTGCATGCAAGGTAACTATGTTTTGATGCTGCTTTGTTATTTCTGATAATATGGCATCCTCATAGCTGATGTATCAGCAGAGCTGTTTAATTTGCCTTTAGAATCCTGTGTGGCTTACTTGAAATGCTAATAACTGGTTTGCTGCTAACCCAGGCCCCTTTCAGTTATCTCTTGCTATTCACCCCAAATCCTGCTTGAACATCTTGCTCATCTGTCTGTGTCTTCCAGCAGTGTTCTTTGCAGGTCTGTGAGGAGAGGGAGGCTGACTCGATGGAGTGGTTCTGCAGAGCTCACCCATACACACTGTGCTGTGTCTCTGTGCTGATCCTTGTTAGCCTGATGGGCTACTTACTGTGTCTCTATTTCTTTGGGTTTGTCTGCTTGGCACACAAGATTTTCAAAGTGTGATTTAGTCTTTGTAGCTGTTGTCAAGTGTGTGTTTCCTACTTCCTTCCTTCCTTTCTTTTGCCTGCACCATCCTATGGGGTAGTGGAGAAATGAATGCACACTGAGAGCAAGAACCAATGGAAATACCAGAAGGGTGAAAGCTTGTTTTGCCTCCCTGTCTTTAAAACAGACAGCAGCCATGGAGAGATGACCCAGCCAACCCTGACTATCCAGACCCACCCATACCGCAGCTGTGAGCCGGTGGAAATGTCCTACCCCCGGGGGCAGTTCCAGCCAGCCATCCGCGTGGCCGACCTGCTGCAGCACATCACCCAGATGAAGCGAGGCCAGGGCTATGGATTTAAGGAGGAGTATGAGGTGAGAGGAACCTATGCTTGCGTGAATGGGTGGAGAAGTTGCACTCAGGAAGGACAGATGCCTGGGAGGGGAGGGTAAATGGTTTGAAGAGCTGCTTTTTTCTGAATTCATTTGCCCTCTTAATCCTTTCCTTTCCATCTCGTTTCTCTTTCTGAGGGTGGGATTTTGCAGCGCTACCAATCTTTGGTGGTCCTCTGGTCCAAAGAAAATGTGTTTACTGCATCAGTAAGAGAATAGACATGGTGCTCCTCCATTAGCATGAGCCTCCCCCTCCCATAAAAAAGCAGACAGTAAATAATTAGCAGGTAACTGAACTCAGGACTTGCAGTGCTGTAGACTCTGCTTATTGATGTGCTTTCATTGACAATAGCACAAGCCAGGCTTTTATTAAAGGGAAAGGTTTTACTTGAGATTTTTGGCAGCTCAAATTACTCTTGATCAACAGCTGATCAGATTAAATCATAGACTAATGACCTGAATGTAGAATTGTAAAGGCAAAGGCAGGAAGCTCGAGTAGCTTGCATGAAGGTGGAGTTCAGCAGTATTCTCAATCCTCTGGCTCAGAATATATTCAGCTGACTTACTCTTCCCATCCCATGTAAGGAGAGAAGCAAAGAGCAAGCTGCAGCAGTGAAAGGAGCCAACCTCCCCCCCACCTCTTCTCTTCAAGCTGGGATGACCAGGAATGCAATCCAAATGGCAGGAGGAAACATGACCTTGGGGAGGAGTTGGGAGAGAAATCCACATTTAGAGCAGGGAGAACAGAAGAGGGAAATAGCATCAAACATATGTGAGACCTCGCTCTATCTAGCAAGCGATAATTATAATGAACGTAGTAAAGCTTGTGGGAAGGCAATAAGCAATTAATATGCATAGTGGCATTAAAACTACTTAAAAATAACATAACAGCTGTGAAAAATAAGTTACTTAATGAAAACAGCTCTCTTTTCCACCCTGCAAGTAAGAGTCCAGGGGGTTTGTACCGCTGATGCTGGGGTTTGCCGTAATTGAGAGGCAATTTTTCCCTGCTTGTCACCAGGGAGTATTTTTTAATCAGATGCATCAAAGGCTTGTTGTAACAAATGTTTCTGGTAACTGCATGTGAACTGGGTCTAGGCACTCCTGCCCCACAATCAAGCACACTAATTAAACTATCTAATATAAAGAGCTCTGTTTAATATTGAAAAAGGGTAATAATTCTCTTAGGAGATTTACTTAGCCCCCTCTCAGCCTCCATTTCCGTGCCTAGTACCCAAAACTGTGTTCAGCTCAATTACAGATACCCTAAGATGTAGTTCTTGATGTTCAAGAAGAAAACAGGTGCTGGCATATATGTAATTTTCTGGCACTGGCATTGGTAATTATCAAAATAGCACATTAGCATGAAAAATGTCAGTGCAACTTTCAGCTCCCCAAGTTCTGCCTTCCCCAGAAAGTGCTATCTACATACGTACATAATGATGATGGCATTATATAGATTTGCATAATGCCTTTCTTTAAGAGAAAGAGACTGGAGAATACCACAAGCTCTCAAATCACATGTGCTGTTCTACCCTGCAATCAGAGGTAATTGCCCAGAGTAGCGGTGGTGGAATTTGGTTTTGAGAACATGGGATGCCGGCAGCACTTCAGCTCCAAATAGCTTTCAGCCTCCACCAGCAGCACCTGAAAAGCAGGAGGATGTCAGGGAGCCTTGTAACTCCAGGAGGGTGGGAGGATTCAGCTGGCTGAGCCTGGAGTCTCAGACTGGTATTTGGAGGAGCACAAAGCTGCAAAACCAGCTTTGCCAACCGTTCTGCAGAATGGTTCATAAAACCCTCAATGAGGATTTGATGTCTCTGTTAAAATGTGTTTTCATAGACTAATATCAGTGTCACCTCCAAATATGTTTTTTCTTCTAAGGAGCTGATTTTCTACTTACTTTGCAAATTGGGAGCATAAATTACAGAGTATTTAGTGACATGTTAGCAAATAATTTTCCTCTCATGAAAAATCACTTTGAGCAGAGCGCATCAGTCACATGTGACAGTCTCTTATCTCTCTGCATTCTCATCTCCACCAAGCAACCTGGAAATTACATTTGGTGTTTGTTGAAATCATACCTTCACCTACCGACCAGGAGAGCACAGGCAGCACATTTTACCAGCAGCATCTAGAGAAAGACTTCTGGTGCTTGCATCTCGCACCTAGCTCCCCACGGAGCTAAGAAGCAGGATGGGATTGTGTGAGTGGTGTCACTGGTGGTGTGAAACGGGTGTTGACTGGGTGTGGGAACTTGGGACTCTGTCAGCACATGCCAGGTGTGTGTTATTTTGGGGCTGCACCTGAGGCCAGGGTATGACTTGGGCCTTTTTGTTGGCTTGCTGCTTCTGTTCAGCAACAAACTGTGGAGGCCACGAGAGAAAAATAGATCACTGGCACTGGCTGTAGATTGCACTATTTGGGACTAGGCCTAGCTGTAAACGTTTAAAGGGGACACATTTAAGTGTCACCTGCTCCTTCCTCTGAACACATCAGCCCTGATTTGTTGTGAGCTGTGGGACCATGCCCACTGACTTACTGCGAGCAGCAATTACTGGCTGTGCAGATAATAAGCCTAAGTATCCAAACTCATTTTCCATTATGATTTAGGATGTCACTAAAGTACATTCTCCTGCTGCATTACTGAGGCTGTTTAGTTATTTTGGATTTTGTGGCTCTTTCCTCAAGCATCTCAGTAGTGAGAGGCTTCAGCTGACTGAAGTCACCTCTGGATTTTAACCTTTTCCTTGCTGGCTGGCTGCACAGATTCTGTCTGGTCAGAAAATCACAGTTCAGACTGTGATGTGCATTGCAAAGCTTTGGGCAGCAGGGTGTTACTGTAGATGCTTTCATAGAACCATTTAAGCTGGAAAAGACTTTTAAGGTCATCAAGATCAACCATCAACCCAACATTTCAAAGCTGGCTGCTAAACATTGTCCCTCAGCACCACATCTGCACAGCACTGAAACCCCTCTGGTGTTGGGGACTCCACCACTGCTCTGGGCAGCCTGTTCTGGGGCTTGACAACCCTTTCAGGGAAGAAGTTATTCCTTACATGCAACCTGGTGCAAGGCTTTGCTAAGAACCAGAATGAGGAGCTGAACTGGTTGAAACAGTTCCTTTCCAGGTTGCTTGGGATTTTTTTTTAAGCCAAAGCAGTTTTCAACCCTGGTTCACAGCAGAGTTGTTTGGAATAGCTTTGCCACCACTTTTGTGAAGATAGTGACTGCAGGGAGAGGGCCAGGACTCCGTGGCTGGTTCTAGATGAGCAGCAAGGCTTTTAATTGATGTTGTTGCCTTTGGCAGCAATACTGCAGCACCAGAGTGGATCAGAGCAGATGAATGATTCAAGTTTTCATATTTAAATTGAAAACAAGCAGTCAACTAACTAAAAGCATCCATTGGAGATTTAAATTGGCTTGCAATGAGCCTCAATTCACGTTTGGGCTGTGGTACTTAGAAAGCTTGACTGAGATGAAGCTGACTTTGAGAGATCTGTCCTTGTAATTGCAGGTAAAAATCAGATCAATTTAGTTTCAGAAGCAGCCTTGTAGCACAAATTCTGCTTCTGGGAAGACAATTCAGTGTAAATTTTACAAAACTTCTCTAAAAGAAGCAAAGTAAGAACAATTAAGTGCAGATTCTTGAACACTGAAATTGTGCTGTTAAACTACTCAAAGAGAGAGAGAGAGAGAGAGAGAGAAAGAAACATGGATCAAATAACAGAGCCTGTTCTGATTTGCCACTGCTGATAAAGCAGAGAGCAACAGAAACATGAACCCTTTTTGCTATCAGAGATACCTACTGTACAAACTAAAAGTGAAGAAAGAATAGCATAGCATAGCATAGCATAGAATTAATCAGCTTGGAAAAGACCTTGGAGATCATTGAGTCCAACCTATCATCCAACACCATCTAAGCAACTAAACCATGGCACCAATCACCCCATCCAGTCTCCTCCTAAACACCTCCAGTGATGGTGACTCCACCACCTCCCTGGGCAGCACATTCCAATGGCCAATCACACTTTCTATGAAGAACTTCTTCCTAACATCCAGCCTAAACCTCCCCTGGTGCAGCTTGAGACTTTGTCCTGGTGCTGGCTGCCTGGGAGAAGAGACCAACCCCCACCTAGCTACAGCCTCCCTTCAGGCAGTTGTAGACAGCAATAAGGTCTCCTCTGAGCCTCCTCTTCTCCAGGCTAAGCAACCCCAGCTCCCTCAGCCTCTCCTCACAGGGCTTGTTCTCCAAACCCCTCCCCAGCTTTGTTGCTATATCAGGCAAATATAAAAACATCAATTTCAATGGAGAATGTCATGTCCAAATCACATGAAGGGATGGGGTTTGTTGAAAAGGGATTTGTTGGACCTGAATGCATTTTCTCTGGCCAGAATACCTCCTTCCATGTGGAAGTCATGAGAAAAGATTCTCTTCTCGCCCTGCCCCCTCCCCCTTTCTGTTTCTTTGCAGACAGCTGTGATGAGATGTCTAATAGTTATTGCCATTCTCTGGTCAATCTGCTGTAATTTGATATAAGTGGGAAAACATGGAACTTTTCTTCCTCAGTCTTTGAAGATGAAAATGAACCTTCCTCACCTCTCTTCTTTTACTTGAGGATTTTTTTGTTGTTGTTGCATTTGGGTTTGTTGGTTGAGGTTTTGTTGGGTGGTTGGGGTTTTTCTGCTCAGGAGATGAGCTGCTATTTGGAAACAGCTGCCTGTAAAGGAGATATATGTGTGATCAAAGCCCTCACCAATTACAGAGTTATTACTCTTTCTCCTGGGCTTTTGAATAGGATCTCAGTGTCCCTGTCTTTTGTCAGCAGTGCTTGTGGCAGTGCTGCAGTGCCTGACATTTTCTGTCCTGGAACCCCTTTGGGGAAAATTCACAACGATCTGCTCTGCCAGGGGCTTGCTCATATTAAGTTTAATTGTAATGTCAGTGTTGTAGATCCTAATAATTGTGTCTCTCTGCTATTGCATTCAGACACTGTAATAGACCTGGTTGGCTTGGGAAGATGAATATAAATTCATTTTCCAGCACAGCTGTGCCAAACTACCCGCTGCTAGCTAAGGCAGATAGGATTCTACAGTGATTGTGGTACAAAATCCCCATAATTCCCTCAGGAGCATAAATAATGCAATTTATAATGTTGCTGTTGGTTTTAGTAATGTAGGATCATGTTAGAGAGTAGATCTGGGAGGAGGCAGATCCACAGAGGGAATATGGTGGGAGCTGTTGCTCTCCTCATTCGTGTTCTCCGCACCGATCACGGCTGGCAGCGGTGGTTTGCAGCTCGTGGCTTTCCATCCCTTTGTGATGATGCTGGGGATCCTCAGGGAGCTGATGCTGTGCCTGCTGCCTTGATCTGCCTCTGCCAATGTCCCTGACTGCCCTGAGACAGAGAGAGGGGTCATCCTGCTACTGGCATCTGAGGAAGGCGAGACCATCCTCCAGCCAGATCCAGCACGACGGCCGTTTTCCTGGCTGTGCCTTGAAACTCCTTCCTGGCTGTGTCTCAAGGGAAAAGTGGCTCAGCTGAGTGTGTTCAGAGTAGTGGTAGGTCCAAGCTGTAGGGCAAGGTAACACTGTGTGCTGTCAGTTTATTTATCCCATCCTTTCTCAACTAAAAGAGCAGATTTTAGGAACAATGGCCATTTATTTCACACTGCATGAATGTGTTTTACCTCCTTTTGCCTCTCTTCCTTACACATCATCTAATACCCTGTGCTTTTTCATTTTTCCCCAAAGCAAAGCAGCTAGTGGGTTGTATTGCATCACCTTGTTGTTAACACAGAAATAAGTGCAGCCACTGTATCTGTTTTCAACTGAAACACGAAGAACTGAGCACTGTGTTTCAGCTACCTGGATTTCCCCGGGAGGGTTTGTATTGTGAAATCTCCACAAACCATGTTCTACAGGGGAAATAAGGTTAACCTCTGACTGTGCAGCCAGGAACAAATCCCTTTGATCCTTTCAGATCTGAAATAGCTGGGGAAAGAACAATTCTTCATTGGCAGAAGCCAAGAGATGCAAATGGTCTGCCCCAAGTGCTGCTTTCGGCATTAGTGGCCGTGCCCTTTCCTCAGGAACAGCTCTTTGCTCCATTGACTGCTGAATTATGCACCACCTTCAGTTTTGCCCTGCTCAGTCACCTTAATCCACCTGAAGGCACAGGCCAGATTTTCCTAAACACTCCTCTCTTGTTTATTTTGCAGGCCCTCCCCGAGGGGCAGACAGCATCCTGGGATACAGCCAAGGAGGATGAGAACCGCAACAAGAACAGATACGGAAACATAATCTCCTGTAGGTGTAAATTCACATTGGACAATTGAACTGAGCTTGCTGGAGGGCTTTGTGTGCACCCTGTGGAAAAGTGGGCATAGAGAATCTCATTTAAGGGTGGTTGGAGGTGCTGAGCATTCAGTAGAACCCTAGAATGGTCCAGGCCAGAAGGGACCTCCAAAAGTCATCCAGTCTCACCTCCCCGCCGTCAGCAGGGACATCCCCAACTAGATCAAGCTGCCCAGGGCCTCATCGAGCCTCACCTTGAGTATCTCCAGTTTGTCTGGTCCAGGCTGTTTCTGTGATGGCTTGTAATTTTTGTTGCTGTTGGTTTGGGTTTTGTTGTTTTGCATAAAGTCAGTACATGACTTTGTGGTTTTCTACACATCTGCTTGGCTTTGTGCTTAATTTAAGGGCTAAATCCTCCTGGTAGGTTTTCACAGTGGGTGATGATGTCCATTTTCTTTTCATTTTTACTACTTAATGTGGCTTTCAGAGCCAGAATGGGAGCACAAAAGGAGATGCAGATACATCAGATTTTTAGATATGAATGGGGGATTGGATTTTTTTTCCTGCCATGTGCTCAGTAACCAGTGGAGCAGTCAGTGCTTGTCCCCAGAGAGCTGGTTTGATGTGTGGGACAAGCTTAGCTTCTGCCTCAGAATCACAAGCAGGAAGCTGAAAATGAACTCAAGCTTTATAGTTTTACTTCTTTCAACAGCAATGACTGCTGATGCTATAGAAATATTGATATATGGCAGAACTGCAGGGCGACGGAAGACTCCATAAAACCCTTTAGGTCAGCTTTGTTCTCCGTGTCAGGACTAGAATCACCTCTAGTCATTTCTATCAGATATTTGTCTTTGCCTAATGATCTCCAAAGCTGAGCTTTCCACAGGCTCTCCAGGCACCTTACCTGGTGGTTCATTATTCCTTAAAATGACTGGGGAGAGGAGGAGTGAGGAATAATTCTCTTCAAGGGCTGCTGAGCAGCATCAAGTTGGAGAAGCCAGGCCTGAGACTAGCAAGAACTAAGAGTGTAAATAGATGTGCTGCAGATTTTCCTGGCTGGATACATCTACAGAACAATGTAAGAGCAAAGTTAAGTCACCCTGAGTGATGTATTTGGTAGTATATTTCTTCTCAGGTTAAAGATGTGTTTCCTGTAGAACAAACACACTTAACCAAAGAACTTAAAAGACCTTGGCCACAAAGAAAGATCTTCTCACACATAACTATTCCTTTCTTTTAAGAATAGAAGGAAATGTTTGCTTTAGGAGTTTTGGGGGGAACAGCAGAGAAACCTCTGTTCTGGTAAATAAGATGAAGAAAGTGAAGATTGGAAGGTTTTGAGCCCTGATCTGATCCTGTGTTTGCTGCTGGCATTGTGTGGGATGTGAGCAGGTTACCAGCTCCATCCATGTTTGCTTCTCCATGTGGAAAAGGGAAGTGATAGCACTGGAGTATTGTAGTCACTGTGAAAACCATCTCCTTCAGCTGCCTGAAATTTCCACCTCACTGTAGAGAGATGCCTCCAGACAGAGGTTCAATTTACCTGTCTAGACAATTATCTTAGATTAAATTAGTCTAAGACAGATGAGTCATCCAGCTATAAGAACTACACACTGGGTTGAAGGTGGAAGTGCCATAGTTTGACATAAGCAAGGAAATGTGAAAGACTCTTTACATGATTTTGAGGGAGCAGTTGACATAATGTAAAAGTGGAGGTGGAAAGAGGGAAGGCTGTGTGCTACAGCCACCATCTAATTTATGTTGAAGGTGGTCACAAAGAAAATGTTGAACTCCAAGTGAAATTGTGAGGAGAAATTAAGGAAGCAAAATCAGGGAAGATAAATGGGATATTATCTAAAGGGAAGGTGATGCCCAAGATGAATTGTGGTCTAA
Source organism: Dryobates pubescens (assembly GCF_014839835.1). Classification (NCBI taxonomy): domain Eukaryota; kingdom Metazoa; phylum Chordata; class Aves; order Piciformes; family Picidae; genus Dryobates; species Dryobates pubescens. The sequence goes on from NC_071637.1 coordinate 14,553,623, forward strand.
CAAAGAGTGATGTTAGCCTTTAGCTGTAAATACAAATACAGCAGCTGCACAGATAGGAGGTGATGAGCTTGAATGAGGCCATGCAAAATGTAATCAAGGCTAGGGGAAAAGTATCTGCACAGCACAAAACATGGGAAAAGAAGCTCAAGTTTGAGGTCTGTTGGGAAAGATTTCAGAGTGAGGTCAAGAGGGTGGAAAGCATGGATAAAGCAAGGTAGTGAACAAAAGGAGGAATGTAGAAGAGCTGAAGATAAATAACAAAGCTGAGTGGATTTTTCTTCACTTCAAGTATGTATCAGAACAAAGAGCTTGAGGAGGAGACAACAGCTCTTCTAAAAGGCAGCAAGCAGGATTCAGTAATGTGCACTAAAGAGTGATAAAATGGAGTGAAATCCTTGCTTCACTTTGAAGAGGCTAGGGCAAAGGGAGGGAGGATAACTAAGGCAGGGCATATTGTTTACCAGATATTCTGTAAACCATTGGGAAATTATCAGCAGGCTAGGCCTTGAGTTGGACCCAACTGATGGGTGAGTTGGGCAACTTCCCTGAGTAAAGGCAAGGACAGGATCCAGAGGAGAGAATTCATAGAATCATAGAATCAATAAGGTTGGAAAAGACCTCAGGGATCATCAAGTCCGACCTATCACCCAACACCTCATGACTAACTAAGCCATGGTTTCAAGTGCCACGTTCAATCCTTTTTTGAACACCTCCAGGGATGGGGACTCCACCACCTCCCTGGGCAGCACATTCCAATGGCCAATTACTCTTTCTGGGAAGAACTTTCTCCTCACCTCCAGCCTGAACTTACCCTGGCACAGCTTGAGACTGTGTCCTCCTGTTCTGTTGCTGGTTGTCTGGGAGAAGAGGCCTACCCCCTTCTGGCTACAACCTCCCTTCAGGTAGCTGTGGAGAGCAAGAAGGTCTCCCCTGAGCCTCCTCTTCTCCAGGCTAAACAAGCCCAACTCCCTCAGCCTCTCCTCCTAGGGCTGACAATAGCAGGAGAGCAGCTCCCTCCAGGCAGGTCAGGAGAAAGGGTTGTGCTCAGTGGGCATAGGCTGTGCAAATGCCTGCACAGAGGAGGGGAGCTGGAAATGATTACACCCTGAGCTGCTTCGTTGTACTGGGATCGTGACTGCTGGTAAAACCCAGAGCATGCACTGATTGCCCCTACCAGTTGCTTTGGTAAAAGGCTGCAGCTGGTAATTAACAATTTTTTTTCTTTAATCAGAGTTGCCATTTCATCCCTCCTGGGACAAGATAGCCCTTGCCTTCTGGGGAGTGAACTGAAAAGTCAGGTTTTGATCTAACTTTTGTAACTGCTTCAGAGACTTTAGTTAAAATGTGGGTTTGTAAGCTCTTGCAGTAAGTAGCATTGCTCAGTGAATCACAGCAGATTAGATCTTGTCTTTATGGCCTTCTGGGTAATAGTACACTGACAGGACTGTTTTATTCGGCTCACTGCTTTCCCAGGGCTGTATTAACTTCGTGGCTCTCTGTGCAAACCGGGATCTTACTGCCAACCCCAACATCTGTTCTTCTTACATTTGCAAACCAAAACTGCAGATGAGGCTAATCTGTTCACAGAGAGGAGATGCAAGAAAGCTCTAAGCTCTCCCAGTCTTTAAACCCTGGCTTTTCAGAGTTCCCTTCAACCTGTGACGGTGGTATGTGTTTTGGAGAACAGGAAAAGCTGAGGAATGGATTTGATGTCTTCATGATCACAGAAACCATAGCTGATGATAGAAAGATGTGCTGGGATTGGAGAGACTTCCCGTGCTGAAGGGAGCTGCCCTAGCTGAACTGAGTGTTAGATTGGTAGTGCCCACCAGCTTTGCTCCTGCACTTTGGGTGCACAGACACTTGTGCAGATGCAGGATTTTTCTTTCAGGGGCGAGGGCTGAAGCAAAATGATAGAAATTTGCTTTAGGGCCTAGATACTGAGGCCTTCAAAGTGCATCAGCAAGTGGTTGTTAAGGGAGGGATGTTGAGCTCTTATTGATTGAGCTGAACCCATTACATAGAAGAGAAAACATCTAGAGGCTATATGGGACCTTTGGTTCTATTCTGTTTCTCCCCATCTTCTCCAAATTTAGAGTCATTATTTATAAGATGTAACTCTCAGATGAGAGCTGAGGAGATGAAGATATTAGATTGTTTTGCTTTGACTTACAGGAGAGAACTTTCTCTCCCTTTCTTTTCTCCCTTGGCTGACCTCCTGACAGGAGTATGTCAGTGCTGACAGAGGTGCTCCTACCAGTCCTGCTTTAGACATCCTCTCATCTGCTGTCTCTAGAGTGGATCTCTACAATCTTACCCTTTAGGTGCTCTCTTTAAAGTCTTGTGATGTCCATTGAAAACTACTGAGCGGATGACAAAAGACAGTAGAGGATTTTGCTTCATTTCCTTCAGACTCTGCCTGCCATATGCTTTGAGCTGGAAGACAGAATTAATCAGTGAATTTTGTGGTGGAAGAGATGAGCAAGAGAGAGAGATTAAGGGAGCTCTCAGCTGAAACGCAGACAGAGTGCACATCTTGATCATGGCCAGGGATAATGCTTACAATAAACCCCATGTCAGTATGGGATTTAGAAGAGAAGCCTTACATCTTCCAAGCACTTCCATTCCATGATGTCTTAAACCCTTGCTTGCCTGTGCAATGTCTGTGGTGTCTCATCCTGGGAGCACAGAATGTATCACACCTCGCTGTTACTCATGTCTCAAGGCACAGCCCAAGGACAGCGTGTCCTTGTGGAGGACAAATCATCCTTTCACACCAGGACTGGGCTGAATCATTCCAAGAGATCTCTGCATTTCTCCATGGGCTGTGTGGGGAACCTTGACAGCCAGTTTAGACTAGCTGTGTAATATTTAGATGGCAAAAGTTGTGTGAGATTAATCCAGTGCTGGTGTCAAACTGAGACGTGGAAAAATTACAATGCTATTTCAAATGATCAGTAATGGGGATTTTGACAGAAGTTGGAAACTGGAAGATTTCTGTGCTAAAAAAGGGAGCACAGTGCTTTTGAGTGCAATTCTTGTCATTTCTGAAACGTGTTTTAAGACCAATTTTCACTCAAAGTACCCTTCATACGAATTTAGAGTTCTGCTAACCCACACGAGGGCTGTAGTAAACAGGGAGAAATAAATCAATTTATGCATTTGGTAAAGTATATTTCCTTTTTCTTTTTTTTTGGGGGGGGGGGGGGGGGGGGGGGGGGGGCTGTTGTGAATGTTACAGACATGAAAATTTTCTTCTGTTTCTCCCTTCATTTAAAAAAGTTCCTTCTAATCCATTTGTAAGAGACAGTGATGAAGTCTGCTAAACCTCCAGAAGAGCTGAGTGATGCTTTCATCTCACTCTGCTGAATACCTGCTCTCCTGGGATAGTGCAGTCCTGTGGATAAGGTGCAGAACTGGCAATAAATTTTTAACTGCTGGGAAAAGATGCAGTGAAGACATTTGCTGTTCTTTAAAAATCTCTTTAAAGTCTGTAGATAAAAAAGCACCAAGTACAAGATTGTTCCTGCTAAGAGCGTTAATAAATTGCATTGGGTTTTTTTTTCCTCCTTTCCATTGTAGCAAAAAAATAAACCCAACAAAAAACTACCACCACCAACAACCCCCACCACACAACAGCAACAACCACAACAAAACCCAAACTCAAACCCAACAAAAAATGACAAATTCTGAAGTTTGTTGGGAAAAATAGAGCTTACAACTTCATAGAACGGCTCAGGTTGGAAGAGACCTCAGAGATCATCTACTCTACCTTCTTGCCATGGGCAGGGACACCTCTCAACTAGACTCAGTTGCTCAAGGTCTCATCAAACCTGACTTTGAACACTCCCAGGGAGGAGGCATCCATACCCTGCCTGGGCAGCCTGTGCCACAGTCTTCTTCCTCAGATCCAGTCTAACCCTGCTCCCCCTCCGCTTCAAACCATTCCCCCTTGTCCTGTCTCCAGACAACCTCATGAGAAGTCCCTCTGCAGCCTTCCTGCAGGATCCCTCCAGGTACTGGAAGGCAACTCAAAGGTTCCAACAGAGTCTTCTTTTCTCCAGGCTGAACACCCCCAGCTCCCTCAGCCTGTCCTCGTAGCAGAGGTGCTCCAGCCCTTGGATCATCTCTGTGGCCTCCTCTGGACTCTCTCCAGCAGCTCTGTGTCCGCCTTATGCTGGGGACACCAGAACTGGAGGCAGTATTGGAGGTGGAGGTCTCACAAGAGCAGAGTAAAGGGGCAGAATCACCTTTCTTGACCTGCTGGCCACACTCCTCTTGATGCAGCCTAGGATATGATTTCCCTTATTTCCTGAACTTTTTTCAAGGCTTTTTTGCCTCATCTTAAGAACAAGATTAAAGATGCCACAAAGACGTCATTGCTTTGTTGCATGATGCTCATATGCCTGGCATAGGTAAGCATAAGGATGTGCTTACCATATACACTGATCTCTTGGGGTTTTTTTTTCCTGCTGCACTGTTCACACTTAGAGTGCCTGAATCTCCCACAGGAATGAATCTCATTCTTGTAAAATATGCAATGAAGTAGTTGGAATTCTGTCCTCCAGTTCAGCTAAAAGCAATTTTTTGGTATTCCAAAATACAATTGGACCTAAACCTGAGTGTCCCCTTTTTTAACAATATCCAGTGAGCATTTCTTCATCCTCTATTGTTTATTCACAGATAAAATAATCATATCTGGCTTAAAGGGAGAAAACCCCAGCAATAAACATGGCTTCACATCATCTTTTCTTTATCCATCATCCTTTGAAATGCACAGACCTGCTCCGCAGTCTGCTTCTCAGGTCTTTCCCATTGTGCTCCCTCAGGAGATATTCATCCTGTCTGTTCTAAGTTTTTAACTAAAGAGTGGCTCAAAGAGCTGAAACTTAATTTGGAGGTTTAGTTCTATTAGATGAAGAGAGGCAGGTTCTTCCTTGAGGGCTTTTCAGAGCACTTCAGCTACACACCATGTGCTTGTAGCTTTGTCCCAATTAAAACATCAACCTGAGATTCTTCTTGCCTGTCATCGGGGTCAGTTTTGGTGTCATCACTGTTGCAGTAAGCTAAGACTTCCATAAGGTTATTGTATCATGCCATTACAAGAGGAGTCAGCAGATGTTCCTCTCCTGACCATCAGCCCTTGGGGGGGTTTAGCTGTGGTTCTTAACTAGCTTTGCTGCCTTGAATTGCAAGCGTGGAGCTGTCTGCGGGAGGCGTTGTGTATTTCATCGCCGTGTCCGGTTTAATCAGCTCTTTGTCTGTCTGTGTGAATTGCTCCAAGTATAAATTCTTTGTTGTCTGTCTAACCACATGATTTACTGCAGCTCCTAGTGCAGTTGCCTTGAGCACAGGTAATTGTCTGGAGTTGGGAACATCATCAGCACTCTGAGAAATATACCTGCTTTCACAGTACCCACAAAGCTTATATTTATTAATCCAAATACAGCAGAGCCTTTGATGGATTTGCCTGCATAGCCTTTTTGGAATGCAAATATGGGATTTGATAAACACTACAACGTCCTGGGATTTTTTTGGGGGGGTGTGAAAATCTCACCCAAAGAATGAGCAGAGTATTAGAATCATTGCTTTACTTAGCTGAATTGAATAGATCCCCAAATCCTGGGTGGAGAACTGCATGCACATATGTCTTTACATTTCGAATCTGATTCTACATTTAATTAAGTGATGAGTAAAGCCCTTTTTGACTGAGTTACTGCAGAATCACACCTTGTATTTCTGGGCTTTCTTGCTGTGCTCTCCAGTTGAATGCAATTTGTGCTTAGAGACCTGCATTTAGCATCTAAACATTAGTGCTTTACAGACAGAGCTGGGCTCTACACAGCTGGTAGGGAGGAAATAAACTTAGTGGACTCTCTATGATATTTATTTTAAAAAATCCTTTAAAAAATGAGCTGAGTGTGCCCAGCAGGGACCTCTGTGCCCCCAGTAGCCTTTGCCAAGCAATTGGCCCTTCGATGGCAGTTCTGCAGTTCATTGTGGACCAGCGCTGGCGCTGCCAGACCAGATCGGCCCCACGGCCTCGCTCAGCGAGTATCTCCTGTGACAGAGCCCAGCACCAGCTCTTCCAGAGAACGATCACAATGTTCCTTGGTGGAAAATCAGGATGTTATCTGCCTGCTGGGGTGGTTCTTTCCTGCATCTGAACTGCAGAGCATGCTGGGAGATGGAAAGATTGATATCTGTTATTTTATTTCCTTATCTGAAGGAACTTTGAACATCCTCAAAATCATGAACATTTCTAATTTATTTCCACCCCCCCCCCCCCCCCAGTGCCTTGGTGTCATTTTGCTGCCATGAGTTCTGTGGGCTGCATGAAGGAACATTGCTCTGAATCCCTTTGGTGTTTTCTGCTGGGTTTCTGGGTTGGCCCATTTCTTATTTGCAGGATTTCATTTGCCATGTCACCCTCTCCTTGTTCTTTTCCACCTCTGTCGTGACCTATTCGTTTTTATTCTGCTCTTGACAGCTTCATCTCTTGCCTCAGTTTCCATAGATCAGCTGAAGCCAGGCAGGCTGTTACTTCCAAGCCTGAAGATGATTTTTGTAATGGAGATCTTGCAAAGCTCTGTCCTGAGACCCCAACAGCAAGCAGCACTTGTGGTCTGTGTAAAAGCTTTGTAAGGGTTGTGGTGAGAGAAGTGAATTCAGTGAGCACAGGGTGTGAATGAACACTCACCTGAGGATCTAAACTTTGCATATTAAAGAGAAAGGGCCTGTAGGAGCAGGAATTCCTGGGATACTCTTCCAGTTTTTATTATTGGGAGTGTTCATTTACCCACCTGCAGGAGCCAGCAGGTAAAATAAACCACTTAGAAACTCCTCTTTATCGTTACTGTCACTTTTCTTTCTCTCCTTCTTTCAGATGATCACTCAAGAGTGAGATTGCAGCTGCTGGATGGGGACCCTCACTCTGACTACATAAACGCCAATTACATCGACGTAAGGCTCCTGGACATGCCCACTATGACAACTCTGCTTCTGCATTCAGTGCATCTGACATAGGGACAGGCTGTTGATCTGCTCTGAGTGACAGCTGAACATCACACAAACATTGTGTTGTGACAGGGAGAAGGTTCTCAGTCTCCAGTTAATTCTGTCTGGCCAGATGGAGATTTCCTGTCTTTGACAGGTCCACCGGCAGAAGCAGAATGTGGTGTGCACAGGAATCAGTGTCAGCCCTGTGCTGGAGCATCACTGGAGCTCTGAGACAGCAGCTTCCCACAGAGTTGCAGAGCAGAAGGGCTTGCAGATGGATTGATGTATTTGTTTTAGTGTCAGTTTAGTGCCCAGGGATCTTGTGGAGTCTCCCTCTCTGGAGACATTGAAAACCCACCTGGATCGGTTCCTGTGTGACCTGGTATAGGTGATCCTGCTCTGGCAGGGGGGTTGGACTGGATGACCTTTCCAGTCCCTAACATTCTGGGATTCTGTGGAAATACCATTCAGAAAGCAGCCTCCTCACACACACAGTGATGGACACACACTCCTTGTCTGCAGCTCCTCATTCCTAGGGACATGACCCTGCTCAGAAGAGCCTTCTGTAAAGGGTGAAGAATGCCCCTAGTAAAGTTAGAGAAGACTGGTGTGCAACATTTTATACTGAGGCAAACACTCACTTCCCTTCTTTTCAAAGGTGCAGCTTCATGCCAGTTAGTTTTCAGAGCTGTCCACAGGTTAGCACTTGGGTTTCTTCAAGGCACTGTTAAAAACTGCCCCATTTTCTCTTTGAGACAAGGAGATCTGATTGTTCAGCCTAAGCAGGATCCCATCACTTAAAATCTCATAGGGCAAGTGAGTTGTTCATTGATTCCATAAGCAGTGTTAGCACACTGTTAAGAAAGCAGCAGTTGTTGGTACCTGGGGAGTATAAAATCCATGCTGGTGTGCTTTGAGCTGTGATCTCAAGGTTTCTCTTTTCTTCCAGGGCTACCACCGGCCTCGCCATTACATTGCAACCCAAGGCAAGTTCATCCTTGTATGTCTTAAGTATTTGTAAAAACCACTGCTCTTTTAAGCTGTTGTAAGAGATATTCACTGAGGGACATCTCTTTGGGGGAATGCCGGGGAGCTTGGTATGGGGGCACAAAGGAGAAGGGTTTAGGACATCCACAGAAGGGCAGTGAAGCTGGGGAAGGGTCTAAGGCACAAGTTTTGTGAGGAGCAGTTGAGGGAACTGGGCATGTTTAGCCTGGAGAAAAGGAGGCTGAGGGGAGACCTTCTCACTCTCCACAACCCCCTGAAAGGAGATTGTAGCCAGGTGGGTGCAGTTCTCTTCTCCCACATAACAAGTGATAGGATGAGAAGAAATGGCCTCCAGTTGCACCAGGGAAGGTTTAGGTTGGACATCAGGAGAAATTTCTTCCCTGTCCCCAGCTGCCAATGGCAGTGGTGGAGTCCCCATCCCTGAAGGGATTTAAAAGCCATGCAGATGTGGTGCTGAGGGACATGGTTTAGCAGCAATGATGGTTTAACAGCTGAACTCATGGAGTCTCAGAGGTCTTTTCCAACCTTTCTGATACTATGATGCAGGATCTTTAAGACACTCAAACACAAAACCTCAGCAAGGGAAATAAAAAGTGCTGCAGACTTAGAGGTGGCAGCACAATCTATAATGTGTCTGTTGTGCATGAAGTATGAGATTGGAACTAAAAAGGACTTCATGGAGCTTGGGTTTACCTTCTGGACTGAAATTGCTTGAGGGGGGCAATATGAATAAGCCTGTGACTGATGAACTTGTGGTGAGTGTGAAATAGGAGGAAATGCATTTGATCACCACCTTCTGTTAGTTGATGAGTTTCCTGTGCCTGTGGGGGTAGGAGGTGGGGGGAAGAAAAAGAGAGAAAAACCCAACACAGTTCAGCACTCAGGGCTCCACGTTAGATGACATTCTTACTCCTGGGTGCTGTTTTCCTGCACCACTGGCCAAACTCCTATTGCCACAACCACTTCCTCTACCACATCTATCACTGCAAAAGTGCTATTAACAGAAAAGATAATTAAGTTCTGCCTTATGACTTCATCACTGCCTTTGCTGGTCCTTACTGAAAGAGTAAAGAAACAGACAAAACCTGTCACTGGGGGATGTATGAGCCTGGGGATTGCAGCAAGGCAGAGAACATGGAGTATGAGGAGAGTAGGTGAAGAGAGGCTGTGAGAGGATTTAGTCTGCAGTGCGGAAGAGAGCAAGGAAACAAGGCCAGGGAAAGGTGGTAGTTAATAAACCTCTTGTGAGTACTTGTTTGGTTGTTTGAACCTGGGCTATTTCTCTCTGGGGGAATAGCCAGGCAAGGGCTCATTTCTGCATGGTTCCCTCCTTTCACAATAAATATTAAAATGTGGAATGGAGGAATTTTAGTGCTGCGTCAGGTACAAATTTCAATACAGCCTCACTGTAGGGTGCATCCATTTCCCTCCACTTACAGATGATTACTGGAGCTGTCTGCACTCTATGATACAGGCATCAACTCTCTTTCTAGAGTTCTAGAACCTCAAATGCCCTCTGTGAGGAAGGTTGGAGTGTCTGATCTCTGAGAGCCTCAGGTTGTTGTACCTCTGTAACCCTGAACTGCAGAGGGATGCTCTGAAAGGGAGAGTTGGATCCTTTGGGAGCAGGACAAAGGCTGGGGAACAGCTGAGAAGAGTTGTCCTTAAGATGTCCTTTTGCCTTTTCTCCTGCCCCAGGGCCTATGCAAGAGACAGTGAAGGATTTCTGGAGAATGATTTGGCAAGAAAACTCTGCAAGCGTTGTCATGGTCACCAACTTGGTGGAAGTCGGCCGGGTAAGGATACCACCTTCCCAACACAGGAAGCCAGCGCAGCACTGGGTGTAACAGGGTGCTGTGTTCAGGCAAGCTCAGCAAGTGCCATGCCATTTGCTTCCTGTAGGAAAGGAATGAAGGAAGCTGTTCTGGGCTTTTCTCTAAAATGCTGATTTTGTAATACTTAGCTGCTTCCCTTCTGGACTAATAGGGATCATGTTCCCGCTGTAAGCCTCAGCTTTAGCAGGGTTATACAAACTTATGCTAGCTGAGAAGCTGTCTCCTTTCCCAGTACAGAAGGCAAAAGGTACTTCTGTAATAACTGTTCTTTATCTGTACAATGTGAACTCCTCTCTGTGCACATAAATCCAGAGGGGTGAGAACACACATCTGGTGTTGAAACTCTCCCAAGAGCTCTTTAAATGGCAGTTCAAAGCCTAGAGTTTCCAGTCAATTCAGAAGATCACTGCTCTGTGGCGGTATGAGATGTGCACAGCTGGATCCTGGGGCCACCCAGGAGCGTTGGCCACATCAACACCCACTGAAAAGAGAAGACCGAGGGGGCAATCCTGTAAATGCTTACAAATACTTCAAGGGTGGGTGCCAGGAGGATGGGACCAGGTTTTTTTCACTGGTGCCCAATGACAGGACAAGCAGTAAGGACCACAGATTTGAACATAAGAAATCTCAGCTAAAGATGAGGAGGAACTTCTTTAATGTAAGGGTGACAGGAACCTGGAATAGGCTGTACCAAAGTAGAGTTCCCATCTCTGTAGACATTCAAAGCCCACCTGGATGTGTTCCTATGTGACCTTCTTTAGATGAACCTGCCTTGTCAGGGGGGTTGAAATCAATGATCAACAGAGGCCCCTTCCAACCCCTACCACACTGTGATGCTGTGCTTCACTATCTTAGATGAAACAGAAACCCCTGTGTCATCAGGAGGCAATTGTCAGAGCCCATGATGAAGCAAATATGATTAACTTATGTAGGTTAAACTTTAGGGAACGAGCAAAGGGCACGCCCAGGGTGGTTTTCCATCCCATACTCTTCCCACTCCTCATGGGCTTTGATTTAGAGCCACTCACAGCCAGAAACTGGAGCTCTTGAAGATTGTAAGCTGATGCTTGTCACCTTCTGCTGCTCTGGGACCAAGCAAAAGAAATTAAATGAGAGTTTATTCCCAGCCATTAGTAATTTCGGCTGCTTTGTACTTGATTTCTTTTAGATCTGCTGGTTGAATGCTAGCTGGTTCTGCTCATTTATTGTTATTTATTCTACTGACACTTCAGTTTGAAATAAATGCCTCCATGTGAGAAAAAGCCCACAAACCCAACAAACCTACCTTAATCATCTTTAATATTTATAAAACCCGTTCTGATTGTGACTGGAACTGGAACATGAAACCTGCTTCACAGTAGCTAATTGCTCCAGCTTTTAGGTGCTGTTTCTCTCTTTCATGCTAAAGCATTTAATAACTTGATAGCCTTTGTGAGCCTAAATATCCCTTCTAGAGCTTCACAGCCTTGGCTTTAATTTCTGCTGCTAGTTTTGCACATGGCTTCTGGAAGTGGCTAAGCTTGGGATATATTTACACGACCAGGTTTCTTTCTTGAGCCTCAGCTGAGACTTGTCACAGCTCATGGAATGTCAAATTTGTGTCCCTGTCTGACAAGGAGAGCTTAGAGTCAAACAAATTTAATGTGTCAACAAGTATCTCACATTCCCTATGATCTGAAATTCTTTGGCTGAACAGAGAGGGTTGAGAATTACAGGAGAACATAAATATTTCTCAGTGGTAGTGACTGACAGGTATTCTGTAAACATGTTCATGGGCAGGGGTGGAAGGAAATTTAAAGGAGACTGTCTTACAGAAAGAGAGCTAAATTCATCCTCTTCATTTGCATTCACACAGAGGAAACAAACCAAACAAAAATCCTCCCTGTGGTTTCTCATATAGTAAAGGGATTTTTGAGCAATTTATCCAGTTAATTTTGCCAAGGTCTATACATCAGAAGGTAGCCCCTTTTGGGTTGTCTTCAGCTCAAAACCAGAGTCAGATGTAGGTCAGCTCTGGCTCAACTTGAGCTTGATTCCCCTCATTATTTGCTTTCTTTCCCTCCCCAGGTAAAGTGTGTTCGATACTGGCCAGATGACACCGAGGTCTATGGAGACATTAAAGTCACTCTGATTGAGACAGAGCCCTTGGCTGAGTATGTCATACGTACATTTACTGTGCAGAAGGTAAGGAAAGCTTCAGTCACTGCAACATGTGTGTTCAGCAGTGTGAATGCAGGGCACCAGAGCCAGAATGCTCTTGGAGATGGGAGCTGTTATTGTTTGGACAGCTTTCTCTTCAGAAACCTTCATTTTGGCCAGAGATTCCAATTTTGGACAAATGATTTTGCATGAACATCTTGATGGAGCCACAGAAGTAGAATCTGCAGTGCATGAGGTTTAAATGCATCCAAGAGCCAGCAGATAGTTGATGATATGCCAGGAATAGTAACTGTTGTGTTCCAGGGTGGCAAATTACAGATGAAAAAAGGTATCACTTAAACTGGGTGCCAGGTAGGGTGCCCTTTCTACAGCAATAATAATATAATAGTATAAAAACTATCTCCAAACTGGCAGCACTTGGGAAGATTTGTGTTACTTGTAATTAGAAATTGGACACCGAAGTCTCAGAGTCTTCCAAGTCTGTCCATATCACTGGCCAACACTCAGTAAGTGGTTTTAAAGTTCCTCAAACATTCCTGCTAAATGATCTTCAGCCACACTGGGGACATTTCTGCCAGCTTCCTAGTAGATCAGCTCCACATTTCATCAAATCACTGGAAAACTTGGCAAGAAATGCCAAAATCTGGCAGGTTAGAGGCCCTGCTGCTGGTCTCTGCCTACATTTTGTGTGCAACAGAATCTCACTGGCACTTCTGTGTTACCCTTTGCAGGGGCACACACAGGTGGTGTCAGTTTGCATCTAACTTGGTCTCACCAGAAAAGCCAAGTCTGGGTACCAGTTTACACCACCAGCTGTAATCTCAGACTGAGATTTTTTGGGGGGCAGGAGAGGGCAGAAGAACCTCTGTTGTCTGGGGCGTGATGTTTGTTCCCCAGGCCATTGCTTCAACACCTCAAAAAAGGATTTAAAAGTGACTTCTTGGTGGTTTAGGGCAAGTTGGTGTTAAGCAAGGTTAACCTTCGCAAGTTGTTGTTAACCAAGGTTAGCCTTGGTGTTAACCAAGGAGGCTGGAAAAATGCAGCTGTGGTATGCTGCCACTGAAGTCACTCTGTCAAATTCTTAATCAGCTGGGTTTGAACTCTAAGACCACAGATTTTAACTGGGAGCTGCCATTCACCTTCATAGTCCTTAGTTCTGTGTTCCCCACTTCATTTGCGCTTGAGCTCAGCTGGGGATCTCAGCGCGAGGAGCCCCACGGAACATCTTACTGTGTCAAACGAGCGCTAAATGCTGTTCAGCCCTCCGCGTGAGGGAGAGGAGCAGCGACCAGAATATGCTGATTGCAGTCTGAGGAAAGAAAAATAGAGGCTGTGTTGTCTCCTCAGAAAGGCTACCATGAGATCCGAGAGATTCGGCAGTTCCACTTCACCAGCTGGCCAGACCACGGCGTTCCCTGCTATGCCACCGGCCTCCTGGGCTTCGTCCGGCAAGTGAAGTTCCTCAATCCCCCAGAAGCAGGACCCATTGTTGTGCACTGCAGGTATGTGAGCTCTTTGTCTCAGCTTTTCCTCCAGCTTTCTTTTTCTCCCTCCACTTCCTTTCTTGTTCTCATCTGGCAACAATCAGCTACATTTCGTTTGTTCCAGAGTATAATTTGCGGGCATCACCAGGAAACAGAGTGGCATTCGGGTTTCTTTTCTAAAGCAGCAGCTCTGAAGCTTAGCTGGCCTGAATCAGAGATTACCCAAGTAGGTCAGAGAAGGCCATTCAAATGCAGAAGACTCTAGTGGCCTGTAGTCTCTTAGATACTCATATCAGAGCTGGAAATATCTGCCACAGCCATTCCAGTTGTTATCTACAGCAAAGCTCACATGGCAGAAGGGACAATGCCTAACTGTAAAGCAACTTTGATTTCTGTACCCATATGCTCTGCAGTTCAGCTTGGTACCCAACATCAGCACCGGGGCCAGTTCTCATGGAGACCTTTATCCATAATCTAGGTGAAGGGATTGAGTCACCCTCAATAAGCTTGCATACAACATCAAGCTGGGTGGATGTGTCTGTCTGCTTGAGAGTAGGAAGGCTCTACAAAAGGATCTGGACAGGCTGGAGGTCAGTTGTATGAAATTCATCAAGGACAAGTGTTGTGTCCTACATGCTGGTCACAACAACCCCATGAATAATCCAGGCTTGGGGCAGAGTGGCTGGAAGCTGCCCAGCTGAAAAGGGTCAGGGGTGCTGGTCAGCAGCCAGCTGAAGTTGAGTCGTTGTGTGCTCAGGTGGCCAAGTAGGCCAACAGGATCCTGGCTTGGATCAGCAGTAGTGTGACCAGCAGGACCAAGGAAATTATTGTTCCCCTGTACTCAGCAGCTATGAGGCCTCACCGTGAATACTGTGTTCAATTTGGAACCCTCATTGTGAAGAAGAGCACTGAGGGGGTGGAAAGTGTCCAGCAAAGGGCACTAAAGCTGGTGAAGGGTCTGGAGCACAGGTCTTGTGAGGAGCAGCTGAGGGAACTGGTGTTGGTAAGCCAGGAGAAAAGGAGGCTGAGGGGAGACCTGGTTCTCTAAAGCTCCCTGAAAGGACATTGAAGCCAGATGGGAATTGGTCTCTTCTCCCAAGGAACAAGGGATAAGACAAGAGAGAATGTCTCAAGTCGGCCTGTGGTGTGGCTCAGTTGGTAGCACATAAGACCCTTAATGGGAAGCTTGTGAGTTCAAGCCTGCAGTGGGCACTGTTGTCCTCCCTACTCTAGTCATGGGGTCTGTGGTGACAGGTTGGACTCGATGATCTTTGAGGTCTCTTCCAACCTTGGTGATACTGAATACTGAAGTTACACCAGAAGAGGTTTGGGTTGGACATGAGGAACAATTTCTTCCCCAAAAGGGTTAAGCTCTGGAACAGGCTACCCAGGGCAGTGGTGAAGGCTCCATCCCTGGAAGGATTAAAAATCCATGTAGATGTGGTGCTGAGGGATATGGTTTAGCAGTGACCTGGCAGTGCTGGGTTAATGGTTGGACTTAATGATCTTAAAGGTCTCTTCCAACCAAAATGATTCCATGATTCTAGCAACAGTCTTATCTGAAATGTCACTTTGTCTTCCTGGGTCTGGATGCCAGCACTGTGCATCTTAGCTTCCTCAAAGCCCAGGAGCTGGGATGGGAATGTCAGGCTGAAAACCTGCCCAGGCTATTGTGTGTTTTTTTCCCCAATCAGCTTCCAGCTATTAAATGAAAGGGAGAAGCTTGAAGAATTCTCACTGCTTGGTTTCCAGCTGTGAAAATTCAGACTATTGAACCACATACTTGCCAAGTCCCCAGCTGCTGCTCTTACTGGTGAGGGCTCTTCTGCACTGTTTGCTCCCAACTGAGCTTAAAGCTCTGCTCTGGAAGGCACTGTTTGAATATGTAGAAGAGTGACCCTGACTTGAAGAACTAACAGTTTGAGATGTGATCAGGCGTGCTGCTGGTGATGGGAGAGCAGACAAATGCACACCACCTGGCATCAGGTGACTTTGAAAGCAAGCAAAGACATTGCTACAAATCTGGGTTTGGGCTGGCAACAGCTACTTCTGCAGTGCTGAGGTCACAGCTCAGGGTGTGTGTCCTAAAAAGAAGACATGGCTGAAGAACAAGGCTAGAGAGCAGAGCTGGCTGTCCCAAAATCTCACCCCTAATCAATCCACAGGCAATTACCTCTAATTGCCATGCTGTGTTACTGGGAAGAGAGAAGGAATACACTTCACATCCACTTCATAAAGGGAAAATCAATTAAATCTTACCTTTTAAAGCCAGTTTTGGGAGGAGGGAGTGTTTTGTTTTGTTGAGGGTTTTTAGCAAGCAATGAATCTGGTATGTAATAGAACACAGCTAAGCCTGAGGAGCTGGCAGAAGGGGATTTGTTCAGAGCTCAGGGTACCTTGGTGCCGTGACACGTGTCTGGCCCTGCAAGGAGTCCGAACCCGATTCGTTGTCACCAAGCAAGCAAGGAGACATTTTTCATCCTTCACATTTTAATGAATATATGCCATTTCCTCTCCCTTATTTATCTGCTTTTGAATTTTAATGACTTGCTTTAAGTGGTAATTACCAAGTTCTCCCTACCAATGTCTGGCTGGATAATCTCACTGTTCGATATTTATGAAGTGCCAGGATCCTCTAAATATAGAAATGTTATAACTATTTGTTAAAATTCTGAGAAGCTGAGAGATAAAGGGAGAGGAAATGCCACTTATTCATTAAAATTCTGCAAATGAAAAATATCTTCTCTCTATTCAGCAGTTGATTAATCTGGTCCATTAATTTATGGTCATTCATATCTCCTTGCTTTCGGCTCCGCTGGAGTCTGTGTGCAGCTGAAGTTTCCCTGATTTCAGCTGAGTTTTCCTTCTTCCTTTGGAGTAATGTGAAGAGACGCTCTCCTCCCTCTATCCTTCACACCTAACCAGCTTGGATGATTTCCCAGGAGGGAAGGAGGACACGATGACAACACAGTTTTGCAGGAGATGGTCTGCACGCAGCGGGGTGCTGTAAAGTGAGGAGTCTGAGTAGCCTCGAGCTCCTTGCTCTGTAATTTTACAGTCCAAGGCTTGAAATCACCCTCCTCAGGACACAGACTCCTCCTGATTGGGAAGGGAAAAGAAATGTTTGAGGTGGAAGACTGAATCCCTTTCACCATGGCCACTTGAGTAAAACTGTGCATGCCTTTTAAGGAGTGCCATGGAAGAAAATGTCTGGAATTGTGTCTGCTCGCAGCCTGGGGGCTGCATGACGAGCGGTGTGCAAGTGAACTGACCCATAACATCATAATGACTATTTTCCTAGAGTAATTTCTTTCTTTGTTGATGTTCAAGAGCACAAAGCCTTATTTTTCTCCTGCCTGTGTCTGTTTCCTTTTCAAGAAACATTTTTTTACCTCATTCTCTTAAGTCCTAAGCTCATTTATCTACACACAAAAATTGGTCCATCAAAGAGAGAGGAGCAGCTTCCAAGAGAAGACACTTGTGTGATACAGCTGTTTTCTCCTTCATAAAGCCCTTCTCTCTCATGGTCCTGTGATAATTCAGACCCTCATTGTTTTTCCTTCTTTCAGTGCTGGTGCTGGGAGGACAGGGTGCTTTATTGCCATTGACATCATGCTTGACATGGCAGAGAATGAAGGTGTGGTAGATATCTTCAACTGTGTGCGAGAGCTGCGATCCCAAAGGGTTAATCTGGTGCAGACAGAGGTAGGTGCCAGCAGGTCTCCTCTTACCATGTACCACTTTTCTGTCAGCCTTGCCACTCAATGGGAGCCCAGCAATTCATTAAGTCAACACTTCCTTGCTGTGTGATGTGGCTGTGCTGAACTTTCAGTGGCTAAACATGACCAGATGTGCGTCAAATCACATTAACTGTCAGCTGCCCAGGGCCTCCCAAGACAGGAGGGCAAACCTTGAAGCTTAGGTCTTAGCACTACTGATTAATTTTATTCACCTAGTGGAGAAAAGCTAGCTCCTGAGTCCTCTCATGACTCATTCATATGTGTGCTGCAGACTCCAGTAGTGCCTGCTTTATATCAGTTGTGAGCTAAACCAATGAAACATCCTTAATTCAGGCTCTGGGTGCTGGTGAAGCAAGCTGCTCAGTCACATAGTGTGATTGTGCAGCAGCTGCACAAACTCCTGTGGAACTATTATGCTACTGCAAAACTTTTAGGTGTGTGCTTCAATGCCTTCTCCTCCTGAGGGTATGGACAACAGCCTGGAACAGAGAAGGGCTTTTAACTTTGTTGGGCTTCTCATATTTAATTCAGGGGGGAAAAAGCTTTGCCCAGAAAACTAAGTCCAGGGATTTTGAAGAGCCAGATGGAGCAGAGCCTTTAGTACAGGTGTTTCTCCGGGTGGGGGGGCATAACTGGTCCAAAGCACAATCCATCCCTGACCATTGCCTTGTGACTGTGAACAGAAAAACTTTAGACCCTGATCTTCTCCTCAGCAAACCCACATCTTGTCCTGGTGTTCCTGAGTGGTGAGTTCCCATTTTACTTGTAAATTTGAAATGAATACGTGAGACCTCGCATGCAGTGATGGATGAAATATGCTCACAAAGCTGTCACATAGCACCCTGTGTAATTTGTCTCCACGTGAAACAGAGCCAAATATGCATATCAGGCATGATTTAAGAAGAAAGAAAAGAGTAAGTGTGGTATTTCATGCTCTGTATTGAAAATATGATTATAATCCCTTATTCCCTTCCCTGTGCAGGAGCAGTATGTGTTTGTCCACGATGCCATTTTGGAGGCCTGTCTCTGTGGCAACACAGCCATTCCAGTTTGTGAGTTCAGATCCATATATTACAACATCAGCAGACTAGACCCACAGACCAATTCCAGCCAGATAAAAGATGAGTTTCAGGTAATTGCCTAAGTCTCAGCCATTACAGCTGGTGTATTGGAGGTGTTTTTAATCACTTTCTGTGTGTTATTTTCCAATTTCCAGCAGAGCAGAGGAGGGGGACAGCTGATCTTTGTTATTTTACTACTGGATCAGGCAGAGATTTGGTTCTGAGCATGAACTTCTCAGCCTTCAGCAAGGAAAAAAAAAATCCCCATCACTTCAGTAGAGCAAGGGTACTAATTTTCATACATAATGTTGTACTTCTCATTTCAGCAAATATCCTGTTGTTCATTTTCCTGTGTAATTTATGCAGAAACATTTATGCCTCAAGGTCCCTTATTATCCATTCTTGTGGCTCATGTGCTGCTTCCCAGTCTTGACAACCAACTTGTTGACATCCTTCCATACAAAGGAGAAAGTGAGCTCAGTGAGCATTGCTTTTGTGGTTGTCAGTTTTCACTTCCTAGCAGATTTTGCCAGGTACCTGGTGATGACAACTGAAATGACACGTGGTAAAACTCCCAGGTGCTGGCTTACCACAGTTTGTCTGGGGCTAGCAAGAAAATGGGGACCCTTCCACCTTCCTGTGTCTCCATTGCTTATCCCACCTTAACAAATGGGCTTGGGACACGAGTGCTGAACCTGGTGCGGTTGTATCACTGG
Organism: Dryobates pubescens; assembly: GCF_014839835.1. NCBI lineage: Eukaryota > Metazoa > Chordata > Aves > Piciformes > Picidae > Dryobates > Dryobates pubescens. The sequence continues at coordinate 14,572,626 of NC_071637.1, forward strand.
CGCAGTAGAGAACTCGCTCTGCAGAGCATTCAGCTAAGCTTTCCAGTCTTATGTATTTGTAAATCCCTTTAGGATTTTCAGCCAACACCACTGTCTAGAAAAAAAAACCACACCATCATATTTTGGGAAACTTGAAACAAGGTAAGTCTGATGGGATAGAGAAAGAGACTTCTGCTGTTTGCTGGGAGGCTGCTCTTAGCCAGCAGTAAACCAGTGAAGGTTCCTTTAATTATAAGAAACGCTCACCCCCTTTCCCAGCAGAGTATCTTCTGCAGCAAGAGAAGGCCTTTTGGGAGCCCCAGTCTGAGACAGATGCCTCTTTCCCTCCCTCTGTGCAAAGGGAGAATGTGTGTTTTTAAATCAGAAATCTTTCAGGGATTCATCAGGGTTGGTGTAGTGAGATAGACTGTGAGTCCCAACTGCTGACAGCTCAATTAAAGAAAGCTCTGGTTTTATCAGGTGATACCAGATCTGCACAAGTGTTCCTGGTTCTGGATGCTTGGCATGAAGGAGCCAAAGCCTAACTTCATCAAATGCTGTTATGCTATTAAAAAAAGAACCTCCACTTGCTGGGCTTCTTTTGTCAGGGTTTGTTGCCTCTGTGCTTGTTCTTTTGAGCTGCCAGGGGCTGGCAACTCCCGTGGGAGGAAAATGCTCCAGTGTGCTTTACATAAGAAGTTCATTCCCTGTCTAGTTGTAAAACCTATTTTTACAGGATTTTGGCTCAGAGCATTCTTCAGCCCCAATTGTCTGGGTTTAATGCAAAAGATGGTATCTATTGATACAATCCTTATGAACCAGTTGATCTAACCATAGATCTGGTGGTGCAGTTTGTGTTACTTAGGTTCCACTGGCCCTCTGGTAAGGCTGGATGTGTTTCTGATGCACTCCATTGTGCCTCAACATGTTAAAGCTTGTTCTGAAGGCTCTTTGTAATCTGAATAATTATGAAACCAAGGGAGAGAGAGGAAGAGCACAAAATAGTCACCTGCCTAATTATCTGCACTGTCAGAGATCTGAGGTTCCATGTTGCTTCCCCAGCCACACTTCCTTACCTGCTTTCTATCCTGAGACAAAAGGGCTTTTACGTGGAACCTGCATCATTTAGGAGAGCTGTGTTACTTGGGGTTTTATCCTTTGACACATCCCACTATCTTGAATTGTTTGACACTCCTCTTTCCTCCATTCATAACCTCCCTGTGACAGAAGTCAAGCTCTTGGTTAAGAAATGTTGGCCTCTAAATATTTCGTCTTCCTCTGACGAGGGGTTCACAGAGAACACAGAAGAAGTGACAGTAAAGTGACATCAGATAGCCACTCATCTACCACCACTTAAGTGGCAGTGTTGTGTTCACTTTGCTGTGCTGGTTTTGATCCCTGCTGACCGGCTTGAACTGGTTTGGCAGGAGGCCTCCACAATGGATGACACACAGGAAAATTAGATTTAAAGAAATACAGTTTGTCAAGCTGTGGGAAAGGCAGATAACAGTAAAAGACTGACAGCAAGACCCCAGAGATAAGGTGTGACTGTGTAAGTGAAGCATCCTGTGTGTCACTCCAAAGGGAAAGCAGCAGTTGAAATAATACGTGAAATAAATAGACTTTCCTGTTAAGAAAACAAAACAAAACAAAGCAACAACCAAGCAACTTTTTCTCTTAGGCTTTTATGTGCATTGTTAAGATAAATCAGTAGTTGGATTGGAGTGAGGAATCACCAGAAAATTGTAACCCAGTCTGGCCTGCTGGGTACTACTCAGGGTACTTCTGCACAGGATCCACCTGAAGAGGGAGGAGGACGCAGGCTTCCACCCTAGAGTTGGTAGAAACACAAGGACGGTTCACTCTGTGACCAGGTCAAAGCTGCAGCTTGAACCTCTGTCAGCTGTTTCTGACCTCCAGGAAAGAACAGAAATGTTACCTAGCTGCTGTGGGCTTTCAGAGCTGAAAGTGTGTGGTGCCCTCAGCTTTTGCTGCAGCTTGCTGTTTTGGGACTGTGTGTAAAACACAACAGTTCTGTGACAGCAACGAGCTCCTGGGTGCTGCCTTTGCGTTCCCTGCAATCCGAGGGAGCTGCCAGCTTAGGCACCTTTACAGCAAGCATGTTGTGCAGATGGCATCCTTCTTGGAGGTAAATCCAGAGACAGCCTGCTTCTCTCTTTCTTCCAGACGCTGAATATCGTGACGCCGCGCGTGCGGCCGGAGGACTGCAGCATCGGCCTGCTGCCGAGGAACCACGACAAGAACCGCTGCATGGACGTGCTGCCCCTCGACCGCTGCCTGCCCTTCCTCATCTCCGTGGATGGCGAATCGAGTAACTACATCAATGCTGCACTCATGGATGTAAGCAGCGCTGCCCTGTCCCCACTGATCCCAGTCCACCTGCAGTTGATTCATTCTCAGGGTACTGTTCTGGGAGAGGGGAATCCAAAGCCAATGTGGGGTTTTTTCACCCGCAGTTTCTGGGGTTGGCATCTCCAGACTGGGCAAAGGCAAACAGAAGTGTGTCACCTAGGTGGTGGTTAACAGACTGTCACTCTGCCTGACCAGTTCATGAGATAGAATGCATCACAGAGTCATAGAATATCTATATCTCTCTATCTCTACCTCTATATCTCTTAGCTTTATCTCTATCTCAATCTCGATCTCGATCTCTATCTCAATCTCTATCATCTCTATCATCTCTATCTCTATCATCTCTATCTCTATCTCTATCTCTATCTCTATCTCTATCTCTATCTCTATCTCTATCTCTATCTCTATCTCTATCTCTATCTCTATCTCTATCTCTATCTCTATCTCTATCTCTATCTCTATCTCTATCTCTATCTCTGGTTGGAAGAGACTTTCAAGATCATCCAGTCCAGCCTTTGCCCCAGCACTGTCAACATGAAACCGTGTCCCTAAGATCCCAGGTCCACACACTGCTTACACATGCCCAGGGATGGTGTCTCCACCACTGCCCTGGACAGACCATTCCAATGTTTGACAAGCCTTCCAGTGGAGAAGTGTTTCCTAATATCCAGCCTAAACCTCCACTGTGACAGCTTGTACCCTGGCAGGGCAGGCGGACAGAGAAGTGGTGGGAAGAATCTTCCCATACATCAGTTGCTGTATAAGTTAGAAGAGAAATGTTTGCCAGAAGCTGCCAGCTCAGCTCTTTGGAAAGAATAGTTTGCTGTGTGGAATGAGTGATTTATTTGAACTTAAGCAGTTAAGAATGTGGGGAGTACAGGGATCAGATGTGCAAAGTACTCCAAGGCTGAAGGACAGGAGTTCAGCTGATGTGAATCTGTCTTGAAGGCATTCTCCCCTGCTTTGTTTATAGGCTAGAATCTCCTAGCACAGATCATTTGTATAGGGTGAATTATGTTGATGGTTTCTTTTTTGCTGGGATGCTTTACTGCCTTTGGACAGAAATGTCTTTAAAGCCTCTAATTACTGCACTTGGAGTATGTGTGAAATGTCCTCATCTTTTCCCCAGCGATGTTGGGGTTGGGCTTTCATTTTGTCTGCTCTTTCAGTCTGTGGGGAACTGCATTTAAAAGGCTAAGTCAAACCATCACAGAATTAATGTTTAGATCTTTTTCAGAACAATGGTGATGTTTTCATTGCAAATGTGCCTAAGGAAATAGTTGGTGGGGTTTTGTTTGTTCTGTTTTGGTTTTGTTTTAAAGCTGGTTCAGAGTGTGCCCAGCACCCTCTTCCTTCCCAGCATGGTCTGCTCAGCACTTCCACCCTCAACTGACTCCTATAGAAGAGAAAAAGCACACCCCACCCACCCCCCCCCAACTGACCTGGATAATACTTTGGGATTTTATTTAGTTCTTTAAATCCAAAATCTAGTTTGGGTGTTTTTTACCCAGAGGAATTGTGCCTCTCAATTCAAGTCTGCTTCACAGACATGCAGCAGAGAGGACTGTGTAGTCTGCAGGCTCATCTAAGCGTTGCCTGCCATGCTTGGCAAGAGATAAAGTTTGGAGCTTGTACCCTTTCATCTCCAAGTGTCTGGCAAACATTCACCAGCACAGCCCCACTGAGAACAGCAGCACAGTTCCCCTCCCTGCCCCTTCATGGTTAGGAAGATTGAGGTCAGAGGGCTTTGCTGAGGTGAAAGAATAGCATCAGAAATTAAATGCCAATGTTGCAGGCTCTGAACACTTCCCAACAAGCTCCTAATGGATGGCTGGGATTCAGCTGTGCCACCTCTGTTGTGCTACATCACCAGGGAGCAACAGCAGGGGCAGGGGGGGCTGCTAATCCCTTCTGTAGCTCCTCTGGTCCATTGCAGAAAAAGGAGGGAGAGCATTTGCTTCCAGCTGTTTTCCTTCCAATTATTAATATTACTGATGGTGGTGGTGGTAGTAGTAGTAGTAGTCATAGTAGAATTAGTATTATTTGCTGAGTCTCAAAATATAAATAATTGATTTGGGTAATCTCTGCTCTTGTGACACTTCTTTAATGAAATGTCTTCATTGGGAGCAAAAGAATCCCATTATGAGGCATTCATTCATTGCAGGGTGATAACAAGGAGAAGGATATGTGATTTGGATAATCTGGTTAAATGGCTCAGATTGCCTGGCCACAGCCTCCTGGGTATAATATTCCTTTGAATAAAAGTTGATTGAATTTTTTTTCTTCTCCTTCTTCTTCTTCTTTTTTTTTTTTAAACTTAATCTTATTCTTTTGTTAGAGCCACAAGCAACCTGCTGCCTTTATTGTAACCCAGCACCCTTTGCCCAACACCATAGCAGACTTCTGGAGGCTGGTGTTTGATTATAACTGCTCCTCTGTGGTGATGTTGAACGAGATGGATGCAGCACAGGTAAGTGATGGCTCACCAGGTCTGTCCTGTAACTTTGCTTCTCAAATCCAGGTGGTTTTAAGAGTGTTTCTCCTACCATTCTCTTTTACTCCTCTCTTCCCACCACAACAAATAAATGAAAGGGATATGGAGAGTAACAGGTTAATTTGGGTGCATATAATGAAGAATAAATTCATATGCTTGGCTCCTTCTAAGGCAGCTAATTGTCACTGAAATTAAAAGGGAGATCACAGAATCACAGAATGGTAGGGGTTGGAATGGATCTCTGGAGCTTATCTAGTCCAATGCCCCTTCCAAATCAGGTTTACCTAGGGAAGACCACACAGGAATGTGTCCAAGTGGGTTTTGAAAGTCTCCACAGAAGGAGACTCCACAGCCTCTCTAGGCAGCCTGCTCCAGTGCTCCAGCACCCTCACAGCAATGAAGATTTTCCTCATGTTGAGGTGGAACTTCTTGTGTTCCAGTTTGTGCCCATTGACCCTCATCCTATCACTGGGCACCAGAGATCAAAACACATTGTGTGTTTCAACCTGAGCCAGGTAGATAAGGAGAAAGTTCTTCACAATGAGGGTGGTGAAATAATGGAGCAAGTGGAGGAACCATTCCTGAAGACTTTCAAAGTCAAACTTGTATGGGCCCTGAGCAACCTGATCTAGTTAGATATGTCCCTGCTTACTGCAGGAGAATTGGACAAGATGACCTTTGAGGGTCTCCTCCTGCCCAGTGCCTTCTGTGATTTTATGCTCTATGATTCTAAGATTCATGGTCCTAAACCTTCCTCCTAAACCCACTTCCTTCCTTCTCATATTTTTGTCTGTTGTTGGTTCAGAGAAACATTCCCACAGCCCCAGTGTGCTTCATGCTTGCCTGTGGACATCTCCAGCAGAATTAAAGCAAGAGAGGGGCTGAAATCACTCAACAGATCTTTTTCCTGAGATTTCCAGTGCAGTTCTCTAATACTGAGAAATGTGGTTGGCACAGTTTCTGAAGGAGCACATTATGCTCTGTGGGTTTTGTTTGGTTTTATTTTTTCCTTCCAATATCATCTGTGAGTTGGTTTCTTGGCTACTAACCACACCATGATTTTCAGGAACTGAGCTTGCTGAGGAGGAGCTGCTGCAGTTCCCCTGCACCAGCAATTGCAGCCACCTTGCTGCTGAGTGGCACTATGATAAGAGCTTTCAAAAAGGCCTAATCATGCAATTTGTGTCAAGAGTACATTTGGCATGGCTAATTCACCCGTTACAGCACTTGTTAAACAAGAGGAGAGCAGCCCTCAAGTAGTTGGCACTTCACGGATTAATATTTCATTTGTCTCGTCTCGGTCTTCACAATCTTACCTCTCTGGAAGGCAGGGAGGTTATTGGTCTCTTTTTGTGATGGCAGTGGAGATGTCAATCACCCTGTTCATTGAGGGGATCTCCCTTTAGGGTGAATGCTCTGGGACTGCAGGCCCAGACAGAGTAAGATCTCTGCCCAGACGTCGCCTCTCTGGGTGACGTACAGAGCCCCACTGCTGCACAAGGAACTCTGTGCACTCATTGCCTCCTGTCCAGTTCACCCTGCCTGATTCTGCATCTTGCATGCAATCCAGAAGCCAATGTCTGTTTCTATGGGGTTGGCTAGAGGGCTGTTCACAGACCTGCTTCATGAAAAGCAGGTTCTCAAGACTGAGGAAAGGTTTCATCTTCTTTCTAATGCACCATGAGGTTGCTTCCTGAAGCACCTGCTCGGCTCACATCTCCTTGCCTATTGGACAGATGCTTTGAGAGGAGATCTGTAGGCTGCTTGAAAGGCAACCTTCAAAGCAGGACTTGCTTCTGTGGTCTTAGCTGGCTTGCTTAATCTTGAAAAACCAACAAGGGCAAAGATGCATGAGATTGAGTGACTATCCCACCCCGTTTCAATCCCACATGATCAAAGGAATGACAGGAATGCAGAATTAATGCAGTAGCATGCACACACTTGACGTTATTACTGGCAAAGACTGAACTTGAAAAGCTTGAGATCAAGTTCAAATGAGCATCTGGGGGTTTCAAAACATCTAAAACATTGCACTTGAAAATAGGAAGGAAAAAAAAAAAAGCAAACCCAAAAAGAAATACCATCTCAGCAGAAACTGCTAATGAGATCTCATGCTAAATATTTTCCCACCATGATCTGTTTCCAGAGGGATTTGAAACACTCAGATTGTAATTTGTGGGGATTTTTTTTGTACTTTCAGTAATATCAGCATAGGGAAAAAAAGGCTTCAAGCTGCTTCACACACTTCAGAGATTTGGTTGTGGTTCACCCTGAAATCAGCGCTGCTCTCAGAGCAAGCTCATTCTCCCTCCCCTGCTCGGTGGTAGAGTCAGAAAGCTAAAAATGGCATCTTCCATAAAAATAAATACATTTCCCTTAGCTTGGATTTCAGTTTTTGGGTTTTTTTTTTGGAGTATGTACTGTTGCCTCATTAACAACAAACCACTCTGGTTCCTATTTAATTTACTTACAGATACACCTACAGCAATGTGCACTCATGGCTGAAAAGGGCAATGATATCCTCAGGTGCATTAAGAGTGACCAAGTAGGTCAAGGGAGAGACTCCTTCCTCTCTACTCTGCCCTAGTGAGGCCACATCTACAGTACTGGGGCCAGTTCTGGGCTCCTCAGCTCAAGAGAGACAGGGAACCACTAGAAAGAGTCTAGCAGAGGCTACAAAGATTCTGAGGGGCCTGAAGCATCTCTGTGAGGAGGAAAGGCTGAGAGCCCTGGGGCTGTTGAGCCTGAGGGGGGATCTGGTCAATGCTCAGAAAGAGCTGAAGTGTGGGGGGCAAAAGAGTGGAACCAGGCTATTTTCAGTGGTGCCCAGTGACAGGATCATGGGCAATGGGCACACTGGAACCCAGAAGGTTCCATTTAAGTGTGAGGAAAAACTTCTTTGGTGTGAGGGTGGTAGACCCTTAGAACAGGCTGCCCAGAGAGGTGGCAGAGTCTCCTTCTCTGAGGAGATTCCAAAGCAGTCTGGACCTTGTGATGCTGGACAAGCTGCTGGGGATGTTTTGGAGTAGATGATCCCCAGAGGTCCTTTCTGACCCCCACCTTGCTGGGATTCTGGGAGTCTGTAATTTTTCAACATTGATTTTAAATCTATACCCCTCCAGGAGCTTCATGTCAGCCACCTTTTCTGCACCTTTAGGTGCAGGGCTGAATCAGTTACAAACTGTGTTCCTATTAAAAACAAAATGAGAGGGGGAAAGAAGCCAAGCTTCCAAAATATGTGTCTGATTCTTTCTTCCTTGCCATGATATAAACCACTTTGACTCAGCCAGAAGGTTGTCTCTGAGCAAAGATGTGTAATACAGGACTGCTTAAGGGTTTTGAGCTGGTTATAAATGTGAGAGAAGAGTGAACATGTTTCCTTGTTAATAGTTAAGGTGCTTTGCTCTTCCTTTTGGTGTTTTCTCCAGCTCTGCATGCAGTACTGGCCAGAGAAGACCTCCTGTTGCTACGGCCCAATTCAAGTGGAGTTTGTTTCAGCAGACATTGATGAGGATATCATCAACCGGATATTCCGGATCTGCAACATGGCCAGGGTAAGAGCAGTGAAGCACCAGGTTCCCATTTTTTGTCCTCAAAACCGTTTTTTTGGCACAAGGAAGAGCTAGCACCAAGACTTGTGATTCAGAGATGCTGAATCGGTCACCTAGGAACAAAATTTCACTGCAAAATCCAGTCGCTGCTTCCTTTAATTAACATTTAATTGCATCAGAGTATATTGGTAAAAGCCTCTTGGCTGCGAGCAGAAAGTGGATGATCCGAGCTGAAAATCTGTGTTTAAGTGGAAAGCATTTTTCTGTGTGGATTTGAGAACAATTAATCACTTAGTAGCCAATATAAAACCATCAGCATCACAGGAAATAAACTGGGGTGGTGTCAGCAGCTCTCCATCTGTCAGCTCCTTCGTGGTGTCTCTGAAGACAGATGCAACATTTACTGGCTGGACTGGGATTCCCACTTGCCACTGTTTTTTGTATAAATAAGCAACTGCCATTTCTGTAAGCAGCAGCTCTGTGTCTGTGGCCCTCAGCCCCAGGAGCTGAAATGGTAGGAGCAAAGTTTATCTCTCCGCTGGACGCTGGCAACGGAGCTCCAGGGCTGCAGGGAAGGGAGTTTGTAGAGGATTTTTCTCTCATTAGTTGTGTTCCCAGATTGACTGTGTCTCTTTGCTCCTTTTTCATTTTTTCCCCCCTCTTCTAATCAGAAATGGAAACAGGCTCCACAAATTACATTTCCATGCTGCTTAACACATCAGCCTCTGGTTGCATGCTCAGAGCCTGTGCAGCAATTCAGTTGCAACACTGAAGAGTGAACCTTGGGGGCCAGCTACGCAAATCAATAGATCAGTTAGAGCTTCACCTTCCTTTGGTCTTGTTGAACCTCATGAGGTTGGCTTTGGCCCTGTCAAGGTCCCTCTGGATGGATCCCTTCCCTCCAGCGTGTCAGCTGATGTGGACGTTGCTATCAGATCCCAAGGGTAGATGCTGTGTGGCCAGTGTCCCCTGCTTTTCCCTCTCTCTGCTCCCTGCCCTGTCCCACTCAGTCTCTTGTGAATTCCTCTGTCGCAGCCGCAGGACGGGTATCGCATAGTCCAGCACCTGCAGTACATCGGCTGGCCAGCATACAGGGACACTCCTCCTTCCAAACGCTCCCTCCTGAAGGTGGTCAGAAGGTTGGAGAAGTGGCAGGAGCAGTACGATGGGAGAGATGGACGGACTGTGGTCCACTGCCTGTAAGTAGGACTGGAACGTGTCTGCGACCTCCCAAAGTGCTGGCTGAACAGCACTGATTATGGATATGGAAATTGGGTGGTTTGCCAGGCTTCAGCTGGGGAAAATGAAGTCAAATTATGTTTGTAAGTTGAGCATTGTGCTACATTAGTGCATCCTGGCCCTGAGATTTTACTGATTGCATGGAGGAGTAGCTGAAAAAGCTGAGAAAGCTCTGCTGCTTTCTGTTGTGTAGGCAGGTGTCCTGACTGGAGCCCAGGCACAGCCAGAGCAGCGCTGCCACATGTCCAGCTCTGACCACAGAGCTGTTGTGAGCCCCAGGGCAGTGAGGAGCAGCACTGGAGTCCCTGGGTTTTCCCTGTCCATCACTGTCAGGGATCATCTTTGCCCTTCCATCCTATCTCCTATCCTGCAGGTCTCCACTTTCAGAAATCCTTGAGGGTCTTTAACCAGCCATTGAATGTTTTGGGTTGAAATGGGCCATTAAAGGCCATCCAGTCCAATCCTTCTGCTATCAGCAGAGACATCTGCAACTAGAGCAGTTTGCTCAAAGCTCCAAAGAGCCTGACCTGGAATGGTTCTAGGGATGGAGCATTTACCACATGGGCCAGTCTCACCAGCCTCAGTGTAAAAAAACTTCTTCCTTCTCTCTAGCCTAAATCTCCTTTTAGTTTCAAACCATCTCCCCTTGTCCTGTCCCAACAGGCCCTGCTAAAAAGTCTATCCCCAGCTTTCTATAATCGGCCCCACTAAGCCCTGAGAGGCCATCGAAAGGTGTCCCTGAAGCCTTCTCGTCTCCAAGCTGAACAACCCCAACTCTCTCAGCCTTTCTTCATAGGGCAGTCCCTCACACTACAGCCTTCCCTAGTGTGTGTGGTGTGGGAGGTACAAGCAGGGCTCTCCTATCCCTCAGCCACAGTCAAAACCTGTTGTCTCTTTTCTTCTGTACCCAGGAACGGTGGGGGCCGCAGCGGCACCTTCTGTGCCATCTGCAGCGTGTGTGAAATGATTCAACAGCAGAACATCATCGACGTGTTCCACATAGTGAAAACGTTACGGAATAACAAATCCAACATGGTGGAGTCACTGGTAAGGCTTTGTCCCTTCATTTACCCCTCTCAGAGAATGCAGGGGAGCTTCAGGAGAGGCAATAAAATGTCATGGCTTGGCCCAGCATGAGTCGGAATGAATTATAACGTGAAGCCCTCAGAACGAAAGTTAGTCCCGTGTTAGCATGGGGCATGAATTCTCCAGTCCAGGGTGTTCGACACTGCCTCCCATGCCTACCTGCCTCTTAAACCCCAAGTGGCTGTGGGGAAAGGAGTGGGATTTTTCCTCCTGTGCATGTGGCCAGCCTGGTGCTTAATACCGTGACATGCCTTGAAACCAGGAAGGGAGAACAGCCCAAACCCCTGGCCTTGCTCCCTTCAGCTGAAGAGATTAAACTGTCCTGGATTCAACCATCATCATCAATCAGACTGAATCCTCACCTCAGAAGCCATGTGTGCACTGAGGGCTTGGAGCAAATAACGAGTAGTCCATCATGTGCTGTCACTTGGGGTGTTTCCTCCTCCACTGACAAAACTGTCTGCTGGTGGTGCTTGGTTGGGAACACATAGAAATGCAGATCTTGTTTCCCTAGCCCTGGTAAATGCTACGAGAAAGAGTAGGAGGAGGCATTTTTGGCAGCTTGTAGAACGAGGCTCTGGAGGCTCTCCCCGTATCCTAACGGCAGTGGTTTCTGCTCTCTCTTCCAGGAACAGTATAAATTTGTATATGAGGTTGCACTGGAATACTTGAGCTCCTTTTAGCCCAGCGGAGGAGGGAAGGGAGCCTCCAAAATGCCAGGCCCCAATCTCTGGCAGACGCTTCTCCCTTCTCCCACACTGGAAGGCAGTGACAGGTGTGGGAAGGGAAACCTCTCCTTCCCAGAGCAAGAGACTGGGATTGCACAGACCTCGCTGGATGGAGGAGGCGCCGCCTGCGTTTGCTGCTGCCTGCTTTCTATCAGAACATCTACTGCTTCTTAAATAACCTCCTGTAAACATTAGCAACGTGGCAGACAGGCTGAAAGACTGGTCTGGACTTCCTAATCCCCTCTGACTTCTTCTCTCCTCTCTTGGATTGTATTTTTTTGCTCTCCTTGCTGCAGAGCGGGGAAGGAATGAAGCCCTTGGGAAATTCTCTTTCAAATGCCTCCTTTTTAATTTATAACTTTGTTCTCAAATCCCAGTCTTTAATTTTTTTTATTTTTTTTTAATTTCATGCAGCAGTCATTTGGGAAAAATGAGATAGCCATAGGGGATGTGTGAAGTGTTTCATTACAGTTCGTCTACCTTATCTGCTTTCCTTTTACTTGTTTTACCAAATGGAAAGGTCAACACACACGCACACACACACATAAAAAGAAACCCACTGGAGTTCTCTTCCCTTATGTAGTCCCTTTTGGCATGAAAATAGATGGTGGAGATGAGAAGCTGTTCATGGATTCACCGCCTTGGCTTCCCCCCACATCTGGCCAGACGCCCAAGGCTGGGCATGAACCGCTCACATCTCTCCGGTCTGCGTTTGGTTCGGCGCTGGTGAAGCACACCACCGTTAAGGAGTTCCCCAGCCACTTGAACTTTAAGGTTAAATATTTGCATCAGAGGAATTGCATCTGTCTAGCAAGTTTTGGTAACTTTGTTACCATATTTATCAAGTATTTGCTGGGTGCAGTGTGTCTCTGAAGAACAGGGTATGAAGTAGGTACTAGCGATCATGTACTATGTGTTATTATTTTCTATTTATTGTTTGTAATGCTGTAGAGCTTAGGACCCCTAGTCATGACAGCACCCTGCTGAACTAGGCACTGTGCAAACAGAGAGCAAAGGAGGTTCCTGCTCCAGAGCTTAAAAACTGAAGGGTAATCTTGAAACGGGGCTTGGTCAACATTTCCTCACTGTTTCCAACCCATTTTGGTCAGTCAGATGTAGCTGAGTGATTCATTTGGTTTCCCAGGCCCTACAAGCTTCAAAATGTCAACCTAGCCAAGATGTTGGAAAGGTGATGTACATACACAGAAACCTACTCTGACACTTGGTGAGAGAAGTGTTAGACCAGCACAGCAAATTTCCTTCTTAAGCAAAACAGCTTTTGTTCTGTTCTGCAGAAACGCCTGTGCCACTCTCCTGCTTGGAAACAAATGCCAGATGTGTTTTGCCACGGCCCTGGATCTCTCTCTGACTTCTTAGCAGCTAAGAAATTGCTTTTCTGGAAGAGTATGTTTAAGTAGTTAATCATTAAGGTCTGCAGGGTAATCTCAGCGAAAAAAATAATTGAGTGAAAAAGGCCTTATAACATTCAGTATTTCAGTTTAGCCCTTTATTTATCTTGAGGGTGCAGGGCTGTGAGGTTGTTCTCTGTGTGTATTAGATCCTGGGAGATGTAGGTTTCTTCAAATGCACACATGCTGAAAGATAGTCTGGAGGTAAGAGTTTAAGGAAACTCTACTTTCTTACCACACTCTAGCTTCCCACCCTCAGGTAAATACTCAGAGACTGTGCTGGGAGCTCTGTCATGTCAGTGGCTGGCCCAGAGCGTCCCAGAGTTCAAATGTGTTGCTCATTCTGTATGCAAACACCTCTGCTTCCTGGTCATTCTTCCTTCAAGTCTGCTTGACAATGAAGGAGGAAAATTAAATCTGATGTAAAGCAATGCTCAACTCAACACGTGCCAGTATCTAACCAAACAGATGTCATCTCTACCAGGACCTGCAGCAGTCTAAGGAAGGATGCTTGGAACAGCAATAATCCTCTTCCTGCTAAGCAGAGAAGGGGCTTCATAGGGTGCTGAACAGCCTGTTCATATTCTTTCAGAGGAGCTTTGGATTCTTGGCTTGTTCCATGTGAATATCATAAAGGTCTTAAATGATCTTGAACCACATTGTCTCTGATGTAGCCAGTGTGCCAAAAACTGTCATGAGGATCCCCTCACAGGTGCCACTGCTCTGCTTACAGTTGGTCCTTTCTGCTGTCTGCAAGAAATCACAGACTTTCAGTTCCTGTTGGGGCTGTAGCTAGATGCCTGGTGTCTCATGAAACAAACTGCTGGGTTTAGTTGTTTGTTTGGTTGTTTTTCTCCTTTTACCACTAAGCAACACAAACAATTCTACAGAGAGAAAATAAATAAATAGAAGGTGAAGCAAAACTATGAGGTAAAAATGAGAAAGAAGGCATAATATTAGTGTTTTAATTACAGGTGGCTTGCTGTAGCAGTGTAGGACAGGAGTTGGGAGCCATTAGGAAAGACAAGGGAATCCTGATCCCAGGATGGGATTGGTTGATAGCTGCCCAGGTAGGAAGAAGCTACAAATGAGCAAAGTGTTGGTGACTTTACTAATGCCAGAAAGCCAGAGGGAATCACTCCCTGTGGATACTATGGAAATATTAATTAGTTTGTTAATTTCAGATGGAAACCAGCAGAGTGGTAGGTCTGCCTCCTGAGTCCCTGGAAGGCTAGTGCAGGCACTGAAGGTGACAGCCAGGGTGAAGGGAATGGAGAGGTAAAAGGAATGACAGTATGACTGAGAGGTGAAGTGTGGGAGGGAATTTGAGGCTTAACTGTCATGAAGGAAAGTGGATTAAAAAGCTGTAAGTGAGCCCATAGGAGGGATGTGTGCATGGAGAGGAGGAGTTGTCAGATGAGTAGAGCAGACTAGCCCTTGCAGAGAAGTTGTGCAAGGTCGTGGGGCAGATTTGAATGTGTTTTGTGGTGTGGAAAGGGCTATGAAAGGCTCAGCTGACCCAGAGCAACTCACCACATGCTTTTAGCCCTCTGCAAATGCCAAGGGGCATAAACTGCAGGGAGAGATACTGAGGCTAATTTTTACCTTGAGTTTGCAAGGAACAAGTTTAATGCAGATGTTGGTTACCACAGCCCAGCTGTTAGTCACATCTTATGTGGCAACCTAACCATCTGTCTCAGCCTTCTAGTGTCCAGCCTGCCATCCATGTGGAAAGTTGCTCAGCAAACACCCCAGATTACACTGCCAAAGTGTTTTATCATCGTTCAGTCACACTGCTTTTGGAAGACAGACCCAGCTGCAGCCTGTGCTGGCTCAGGGATCTTTATGTTGTTCTCGCAGCACAATGAATATCCGCTGAACGTGAATTAACGAGGTGGGGAATTGTGTGGAGAGAGAGAAGAGAAGCTCACTGTAAATAATCCTATTACCTTGAGGTTGTTGAAACCCTAGAGAATGGCCTACAGCAAAAGAGGTAATGTGTTTGAGGCAAGATTATGGGTGATGGGTTTGTTTTCTCTGGGAAAGAGAGAAATTATGAGATGAGATAAAGGAAGTGTTCTCGCTCCTGAAAGGATTAATAGTCAGGGTGAGCTTTCCAACAAAAGCATTCCCTGCTGTGGATGGAAAGTGATAATGTACAGCAGAAAAGGTGAATTCCTCAAGGAATTTTCGGCTGGAAAAATAGGATATTGACAATATTTGAATGGTCATAATAGAGATAAATGTATTCCCATCGAGACCTCCTTCAGGGGTGAGGGAGCACTGCTTATTGATAGCATCGTGTTGGTCTAAAGTTTAATCTCAAGTGGAGGGGACTAGAAATAGATAAAGATGGGTGGTTCAGGGGTGACTATATCATACAGGGGTAATTAATATCTTAAATTATTAAGGGAGGTTACTGAAGCAAAGAATTCCAGAGCTATCTGGGCTGGCTGCTGGAGAAGGAAGGCCCTGAATTGTCTGCAGGAGAGAGATAGACCAAAACCGCTGAAAGGTACAGTAGGACTTAAAAGTCTTCCTCATGGTGGTTTGTGGGTTTAAGGTTTATTTATAATGAAGATCTTTGCAGCAGCTGTGTGCTATGCTGGCTCTTGTGGGGTTCTTTTTTTTTCCCTTCTTCAGATTGCCTGTAAGGAAATGGGTGTTTGATCTCCTGTAAATAGACTTGAGGTACTTGTTTATTAACATAAAGAAATGAGACCATGCAAGGGAGCGCTGTGCACACGCAAAGGTAACTGAATCAGGACCTCTGGCAGCAAGCAAGCAAAAGAGAATTTGGTGGGTTTATTTCTGTCTGCAGATTGAACTAATTGGTATTCTTTGATCAGGGAATTCTCTGGACTCTGGTTAGTAGGGGGCCTTTCAATTTGTAATTTAAAATCCTTCAGCAAGATTACACAGAATTAAGTCTGCTTTCGCCATGCTCTGACGGGTCCCTCTTAATTTATTCACCTTTTAGCCATTTATGTGAGCTGGAGATGTCCATCCTAGGCAGGGAAAGGTTTTTCCATGCATTGAAAAGCTGTCATCCTGGTGGACTCTACCTCCAAATCCAAGCACAGCTGCTGTCCCCCATCTCTCCCGCTCAGCCCCTGCACACCTCCACACACATGTCCAGGTAACTCCCAAAGGGAAGTGCCTGTGCCTCCTAATCACTCTGGTCCACGTGAAGGGATCCCAAAGCTTTTGCCCAAGGCAGCACATATTTGTGGATCAGAAATTTCCAAGTTTTAATTTTGGATCTGTGAAATCCCTGCCAAAAAAAACAGTCCAGTGGCAATGCAGACTCCACGGTGGTGGACTTAAACCTGCAGATGGAAATTTGTTTACTTTTTGACAGGCCCTTTAGAAGTAGTTTGTGGGATTTCCCTTGGGAATCTCAAGCCAGGGATTGCTGGTCACTGCTCTTGATGGGTCAGAGAAGGAAGAGTGGCTCCTGCAGCAGATGTTTCAGAAGGCAGTTACACCAACTGCCATCTGGAAGAGAAGGAAAGGAGAAGACACCAAACATTGTTGGAGAAGGCAGATAAAAAGGAGCCCTGAAACAGGTAGGAAACTTGCACCTTGTTCTGTCTCATTCTTGCACAGCTGCTTTTATCTCTTTCTTACTCTCCTGAGTTCATGCCAAGATCGTAAAACCCAGGTAATGCCCCATTCCACTCCGTGGAGACAGAGCAATCAGACTGGAACAGAGGGAATAAATCCTGAGGGACGACGATAAGAGGTTTGCTTGAGAGAGGAATCTTCAAACCCGAGGTGCCTCTCTCTGTCACACTCACAGAATTCTTAACATGTCCTCCCTCCTGACAGTCCTGCATGTGTGATGCAGTGGCAATGTTCCACTCAGAAAACTTCCTTGTCCTGCAATACATTTAACCATCACTCCATTAGTTTTTATGACAGCTCCAGTCAGTGCAAGGGGCATCTCAAGACCTTGGTGTGAGCCTGCTGCATTTTCATTTGAGATTCTTTCATTTGTCTCAATGTGCAAAGTCCAGTCAATCCCAGCCTGTTAGAAAAATGAAGGGGGGCATGTGGCAAGAGTCACTCAGCAGAAGCACCACCTCTGGGTCAAAAAATCAGTACAGCTGTGAAATGCTAGAAGAAATTCCCTGCACAGACATGTACAGTAGTAGAAGTCAGCTAATTAAAGCTAGGGAGACAGAAGTGAGTGGTTAAGGATTCTGTTACTCCTCCTGCATTCCTGTTTATTTAGGCTGCAGTCCCAACATAGCCATACATACACAAAACACAATTGAAATGCAAGTGCTCTTTGCCTCTTCCCTATAACACCTGCAGCTGTCCTTTCACCCAGGGTGAGCCACAGCTGAGCAAGCAGAGCCACCTTCTGCACTTCTGGCCAGGAACCCCTAGGAAAATCTGTCCTCTATTATCTGGTCATTGACTTGGGAAAGGTATAAATCATCTTCCTCATTATATATATATACACACCAACACACTCTTAAAGAATGCACAATTTGCTGTAACCATTGAGCAAAACCATACATTTTCACCCATCATGACCAAATCCTGGTGGTACTGAGTGCTTTGGAAAGAGAAAAGGAACAACCTTGCTGACTGCCAGTGGCTTCTAGGCTATCATCTTGATTTGTGTGTTGAAATATTTGGGGGGAAAAAAAAACCACCTCTCCCTTGTAATAAATAAACTATACTCAGAATATCCTACAGTTTCCTGTTGGACTAGCAGAATTCATGAAACCTTGGCAGCTGTTTCAGTTTGTAAAACCCCATGAGAACAAAATTAGCCAGCCCTCCCCCTTGCCCCAGTGCATGCAGCAGATTTTGTCACCACTGTTCTGTTTTTCAACCTGAGCCTTAAAAACAAACACAACAAACTAAAGCAGCAGACTGAATGACAGATGCTGGTGTTCCCACAGTGTTTCCTGGGGTGGGGAGAGGGAGAAAAAAGAATGAAATAGGAAAAGAAGAAATTCAAATGTCTGTCTGGTTTTTTTGCAACTCAGTTCAGCATGAGCTGTTTCTAAGCAGTATAAACACGAGCCTGTCCATGTCACTGTCTGGAGCAAGGATTTGCTTGTTGCAAGGTGATGTCTCCTTGGGTCCTTGATGTCTCACCTGCAGGTATCCAACAGCAGAATGGTTCTGTAGCAGAGGGGCTTGTCACATAGTGAGAGTGTTTCAGTGGAGATATGCTTCATGGAGAGACCTGATACTCATCTTAATTCCCTGAAACACTACTCTGTGGGGAACTTAGTGCGATCCCTCAAGCATGTTGCACTGTGGAGGTTTATTTCCTTGTGTGAGTACATCATCTGTCAGTGGGGACCTCCAGGAAAGGACTGGTGGGAAATTATGGGAGGGAATGGAAGTGTGGAGGGTGGCCAGCACTTTACAAACTCCCATGAATTTAGATATCTGATAAGATATCTAACTCCCCAGGACACGTGATGGTCAGGCGTTTTCATTGCTGAAAGTCTAACCAGATTTCACGTGCTGGACTTCCATGTGCTAGGAACAGAACTGGCATTACCCCTTCACCACCCCTGTAGCCCTTTCTTACATCTCCAGCACCTGAAAGCTGTATTTCTATGCCAAAAGATGAAGCTGTATCCTCACCACGTCCTTTAACCCACGCTGACTCACCGCATCGACACAATTCCCTCCCACATTGATTTAACCTCCTTCACCTCCTCCCACTCCCCTGCGCCGACGCTGTCGAGACTCAAACACGGGAGCATCACTTCTTGCCAGACTTGTCCCTGCTCCTCACAGCGATGCTGTGGCTGCATCTGGTGGGTCAGCAGGCTCCTGTCCCAGCTCCCCCAGACGCATTTTGCCAGCAGGGAGGAGCGCTGCATGAGAGCCAGGCCCTGCTGCCGCGCTGCCGCCCCGTCCTCCCCCTTCTCCTTCGGCCTTTCTGGCTTCTCGGTGAAACTCACTTGTACAGTTTGGATGTTTGATAGATAAAGCACGTCTGACAAAAGAAAAGAATATAAATACAAAACTCTCAACACTGTGCATTCAGTGTCTTTTCTTTCTAGCTTCAAAGAGGGAAGGTAAATAATGTCAAGTCAATGAATATCAGATATATTTTTTGACTGTACATTACAGTGAAGTGTAATCTTTTTTTTACAACTGCGAGTCCATCTTATTTATTCTTGTAAATGTTCCCAGACAATGTTTGTAATATGGGCTGTGTTGCAAATCCATGAAATAAATCTGTGATCTGAGATTAATGTTTTACTAAGAGACTCTGGTGCTCGTGCTTTTTTTGTTGTTGTCTTCTCTTTGACCTGCAGAGGGGACGATGCGCCGTGCTCGGGGCTGCCGGAAACGGCGGTGTGACTGAAGGACACTGAGGGGCTGGAGCCTGTCCAGAGAAGAGCAACAAAGCTGCTGAAGGGTCTGGAGAACAGGGCTGGTGAGGAGCAGCTGAGGGACCTGGGGTTGTTTAGCCTGGAGAAAAGGAGGCTGAGGGGAGATCTTCTGGCTCCCTATAGCTCTCTGAAAGGAGGATGGAGTCAGGTGGGGGTTGGTCTCTTAGAATGGAACGGAATAGAATAGAATAGAATAGAATAGAATAGAATAGAATAGAATAGAATAGAATAGAATAGAATAGAATCAACCAGGTTGGAAAAAACCTTTGAGATCATCGAGTCCAACCTATCATCCAATACCACCTAATCAACTAAACCATGGCACCAACCACCCCATCCAGTCTCTTCCTAAACACCTCCAGGGATGGTGACTCCACCACCTCCCTGGGCAGCACATTCCAGTGGCCAATCACTCTTTCTGTGAAGAACTTCTTCTTAAAATCCAATGTGAACCTCTCCTGCCACAGCTTGAGACTGTGTCCTCTTGTTCTGGTGCTGGTTGCCTGGGAGAAGAGACCAAGAGCCCACCTGTCTACAACCTCCCTTCAGGTAGTTGTAGAGAACAATAAGGTCTCTCCTGAGCCTCCTCTTCTCCAGGCTAAGCAACCCCAGCTCCCTCAGCCTCTCCTCACAGGGCTGTGCTCCAAATCCCTTCCCAACTTTGTTGCTCTTCTCTGGACACCTTCCAGCAACTCAAAAGCTTTCCTAAACTGAGGGGCTCGGAACTGGACACAGCACTCAAGGTGTGGCCTAACCAGTGCTGAGCACAGGGGTAAGTAACAAACAATAGGACAAGAGGAAATGACTTCAAGTTGCACCAGGGGAGGTTCAGGTTGGAGCAATTTCTTCTGCTAAAGAGCTGGGAAGCCCTGGAACAAGCTGTGCAGGGCAGTGGTGGAGCCCCATCCCTGGAGAGATTTAAAAAGCTGTGTAGATGTGATGCTGAGGGTTTATAGTTTATTGGTGACCTGGCAGTGCTGAGTTAATGATTGGACTTGATGTCATCTTACAAGCCTCTTGCAACCAAAACACTTCTATGATTCAATGACTGTATGGAAAAGAACAAGACCAGCTTCTTGTCACAGCAGCTGGCTTTGCGTCATGGTTATCGTGCAGAAGGAGATCAAGAGCGGCAAAGGCAATTCACTTGGCACTTCAGTCTAGTTGCAGAGTTGGAGTCGTCCCTCTCAGAGCTGCTGTGTGTGAGCTAAGTGGTTTTGGAAATGAGAGTCTTAGAGCAAAGCAAGTTTCTGCACCATCTTCTCTCTTGCAGGCATTCCTGTACTGTTTCTTTGGTATTCAAGCGCTGAGCAGAGATTGCTGATGTCTTGCTGAGGTTTTTCCGGTGTCTTCTGCAGACAGACACACAAAGGTGTGTGTGTGTGTGTGTGTGTGTGCAATGTTCCCTGCCAAACTCAGCCACAGGATATGTGTGTCAGTAGTGAGCATTGTCAGGCTGCTGTCCTCTGATCTTCTAACCTGGTTTATCAACAGACACCCGTGGTCTTGCCAGCTGATTCAGTCAGTGCAAGGGAGTAGACCAGGCCAGAAAGCAGACAGAGCCTCTGTGCTTTGGAGACAGCTTTATTCCCAGGATATGAGCAGGGCTGCACCAAGCTTCACAGCTCAGAGTGGCAGAACAAGAGAGTCCAGTAGGGTTATGCTTATACAACCCAACTCTTTTTGGCACAGTTAGCCTTAGTGGAAAAAAAAGCAAAGGCATCTTAGCGAGGATGATGTAGCTTCTGGTTTTCTTAAAGCATGGTCAATCTGCCTTGGGAGCAGACCCCTCTATTCCTTCCTCTGTGTGTTCACTGTTTTCTTTTGCAAGTACTTTGCTGTAACTCCTCTTTGCTATGAACAAGCCCCAGTTACAGCACTGGCTGTCAGTGCTTGGCTCAGATATTAGTGGTTTTTCATTGGCCTGATGAAGCAAGTTCCCCATCTTAATTGTGCTGAACGCTCAGCTGTGACATCTGTTCATTCTAACAAGGTTAAACTGCATCAAACACCTGCCAGTCACACACAGTTATTGTTACATCATGGAGAAGTTGATAGAAAAGAAAGTTCCTCACCACAGTGTTAGACAGAGAGGGAATTCTACCTGTGCAGTCCTAACTGTTTAATAGAGACAGCTGTTTGTTCATAGTGATTAATTGCACTTCATCTTTATCCAGGTTATACTTTGCTAACACTGGATATCAATGACAGGTTCTATTTATGGAAAGTAAACAGCAGAGACAGCTCTGCCATGTTCCAGATGGTCTGGTAAAGATACAGGTGGAAGTGCCAGCACTGAGAAACCGGCACAAATTCACCTTTGTGTCCTCTTGTCTGCCCAGCACAAGGACAGCAGTGGGTTAAAGCTGCTGAGGGAAGACAGATGCAGAAGCCTGAAACCCACTGGGGTTCAAAGTGCTTCACACTGTTTCTGCTGATGTGTGCCAAGGTGTAAATCCAGCAGACATTTTATCCAGGTCAGTCACTGCCTCCAAGTACCAGCTGCCTTTCCATCCATCCCCACGATAACCAGCGTCCTCATACTGATACTGCTGCGGGCACTGTCCAGTTTGACACTCTCTGCCCCAGCTGAAGCTCTCAGTTTCACGAGTGAGACATTAACATGTAATTTCTCAGGCTGAGCTGTCTGTGTAGCTGTTGTTTAACAGGAGACTTCAAAACTGGGACTCGTTCAGGTGTGGCCCTCTACATGGTACTTGTCCACCTCTAGAGAGGGAGCAGGGATGCTTGTCTTGCTGGGGAGACAAAGGCCACTCCAGAGGGTGACTTGTCTTGGATAAAGCAGTCTAAGGCAGATGAATTGGATTGTCCCCTGGATGTGCCTGTTTTGCTTCACTGATCAAGTTAGTCAGGCAACCAGTTCTGACTTGGGCAACTAATTTTGATATGGCTGCAGGTAAATGAGATTTGTCTGTCCCTTGACTGGATAGCCACAAGCAAATGGCCTGTGTCATCAACGAAATGGCAGCAGGAGAGAAGGAACAAGATTTAATGCTCTTTTCTTATGCTTGGAAATTCTTTGAGGCATGTAGCCTGGCGGTATTGGGTCCTCTTGTTCCTTTGTCAAGTTTCACATTTGAAAAGCAATGAGAAATCTATTTATTGCCTTTTTTTTATTTTAATGCTGTTTTATGTTAATGATGCTTTTGTATAACTTCAATTTACAGGAACTTAACCAAATAAAAAGCCTTGTACTCTTCCTAGCGATGCTCTCCTCTTTTTATGAGCTGTTTCTGTGTCTGTTTGGAAGGGTGTTGTATTTCTTGCTAAGCCTCTCTTTAGAAATGACTTGGAAAGGTTTATCCATAAAGTCTCTCTGTCTGGTGAATCAGTAGCTACAGAACATTTGTGGCACAGGTCAATAGGGTTACTTAGATGCCTGTAACATTTACTGATGTGTTGATAAACACCTCATGCCCAAAGCAATATAATCTTCAGTACTCCTTTATTAGCACATTTTAAATGCTGTAGCATTAAGATAAAGCATAACCTGATAGAATTTTCACTGATGTGGTAAAATAGCTTTGGTTTTTATTGCATATATAAATGGCTCCCTCTAAAACAACTGCAAAAGAAAGCCTGACTAGCATAGAAAAAACAGTGACATATGCAGAAACTTATTCTGGATATGGATAAGGCCAGAGGTTTCTAGCAGTAATCCCCTCAGTAGATTCACATCTAGGATGACTGCAAGCCATGGTCCATGTGGGATCAAGAGGCTGAAGAGCTTGTACTAAATATCCTTTTATCTGAAATTTCCAAAGGTGTTCCTGGGAGTATCCTTTCACTTACATTCCTGACTGAGCATGCTGAGGAGGCAAGAGATGCCACCAGGCAGTGCTCGAGCTTCAGCTCCACCATGGGCTGACTTCACCATCTGCTAGGCAAGTTATGGTGTTGGTGCTTATACAGGTAAGTTTGCAGTGGTTTTCCCTGGTGCAGTGCCTGGGTGTGGGATATCACAGGTGTGATGTCTGGATGGAGCATTCTTCCAAGTAATGTGCTGAATTGTGCCCAAACCTGACTCAGACTTTTTCCATCCGTAGAATTCATGTAAGGCTTCTAACCCAACAGCACAGCAAGCTGAGAGCACCTGCAGCAATCTCCACTCAAGACTGGGATCTTTCAGGTTTGTGCATCACTCTTGCAAGTGGAACCATTTGATCAGCAAAGCAGGGAAGCAATTGTATCTGCAACTCTGAATGCAAGTGTGTGTGTTTGTGTGCTTGCCTGTGTCTTCTGTCTCCTCCCCAAAAGCTGAGCGCAAGAATATCTCTAAACCAGGAGTGACTGGAAGGCTCTACTGGCAGTGTTTGTACAATCCAGAGTGCTGACAATGAAAGAACAGGTTGTCTAGGAAAAAGCTGGTGATGTGCAAAAGAACTAAAATGATTGTTTATTCTGGTGCCACAGGAACTATCTTGCAGAGAAAAATAAGCTTTGACAAAGGAGGTGATGAGGAACCCCAGCTCTGTGCTTGCGTGTGCGTGCAGTTCAATTATCCTTACACTGTGTGGCTGCATAGATGAGGACACCACCTGTGAGCAGTCATATTTGTGTGATAAGAAGCTGAACATGAGCCATCAGTGTGGCCAGGAGAGCTAGTGGCATCCTGGACTGTAACAAGAATAGTGTGGCCAGCAGGACAAGGGAGGTTATTACTCCCCTGTACTCAGCACTGGTCAGGCAACACCTTGAGTACTGTGTCCAGTTCTGGGCCCCTCAATTCAAGAGAGGTGTTGATGTACTGGAATGTGGCCAAAGAAGGGTGACAAAACTGGTGAGGGATTTGGAGCACAGCCCTATGAGGAGAGGCTGAGGGAGCTGGGGTTGCTTAGCCTGGAGAAGGGGAGGCTCAGGAGAGACCTTATTGTTCTCTACAACTATCTGAAGGGAGGTTGTAGCCAGATGGGGGATGGTCTCTTCTCCCAGGCAACCAGCACCAGAACAAGAGGACACAGTCTCAAGCTGTGTCAGGGGAGGTTCAGGCTGGATATTAGGAAGAGAGAGAGTGATTTGCCATTGGAATGGGCTGCCCAGGGAAGTGGTGGAGTTGCTATCCCTGGTGATCTTCAAGAAAAGACTGGATGAGGCACTTAGTGCCATGGTCTGATTGGCTGGATAGGGCTGGGTGATAGGTTGGACTGGATGATCTTGGAGGTCTCTTCCAACCTGGTTGATTCTGTGATTCTATGATCACAACATGATGCTGCTTCTTGTTTTGGTTGGACTATGAAGGGTTAGCTGTGGCTTGAGGCAAAGTTGGTATCAAAATCCAAAATCAGCTCTTGCTTTGGTTTGCTTCTGCTCTGGACCCTAAAGAAATTGCTTGGCTTTCTGAGGTTGTGTACAGAAATTCTGTCAGTTTCACAGGTCTGCCTTTTGGCTTTCTGCATCCCAGTGGTAACACCCCCCACAGCTGCAGACAGAGACATACATGGTGCAGGAGAAAGGTTCCTTTGACATGTGGGGAGGGGTTTATTGCTGCCAGTGGTGGATGTCCTCCACACACCCTTTAGTCTCTCCTTTGCACAGAACTGAAACTCATTGCTCACTCTTGTGTTGCTCAGAGATGTTTTAGATCCAGGTGAAGAAAAACTAAGTGCCACTATTCTTTTTAGTAACATTTTTACACTGAAGTCTGGAGCCTGCAGAGCATCTGATAATGAATGGGATCTGTTAGGTATGTTCACTGCTTGCTTTGTTACTGCTGTATGAGCTTTCTAGTTTCATCTGCCTCACTCCAGGTTTCACCGTGTAAAAAAACATTCTTATTCTAGCAGGTGTTGAAATAACCACCCCCAAACACCTCCAGAAATCCAAATCCCTCTTAGTGCAGATGTGCTCACCCTGCAGTCAGCTCAGGACTGAAGTAGGAGTCTGTGGCTTGGCCCAGGCTCAGGGTTGGAAGAAGAGAAGCAAAGGAGTCTGGAGAGGAGGAGCAGTCAGGCATTAGAACAGGCTCCCCAGGGAGGTGGTGGAGTCACCATCCCTGGAGGTGTTCAAGAGATGTGTGGACATGGCATTTTAGGACACAGTTTGATGGCCATGGTGGGCTTAGGCTGGCAGTGATGAGTCTTGGAGGTCTTTTCCAACTGAAACAGTTCTATGATTCTGTGACTTTTCCTTCCTCCAGCTCCTTCCACATCCCTCAGCTGCCTTCCCACCCTCAGCTAGTGTGAAGAGTCCGAGGCAAATGCTCCCCTTCTCCCCTTCTCCCCAGCCTCTAGCTGCAGAAACATTCACCACACCATGAAAAAGTATTGAGTCAAACCTCATTTTGGACTCTAAAGATGCAGATAATTCTCTTTGACAAAATGCTGCTGCTGCTGTTGCTGCTGCTCACGTGAATCAGCTTTGCAAGTCTGGGGACAGATGTTTTCTCAAATTGCAGCTTGGAAGTGATAGGACCAGGCTGGAAAGCCACCCTGACGCTGGGGGAATAAAAAGCAGAGGTCAGTATGGGGAAAGAGAGCAGATCCCTGTCAGTAGCAGATGTTGTGAGGGCTTTTGGTCTGGAAGTGTGTTGAATAATGGCAGAATTCTGCATGCATTGCTCTGGAAAACACTGCCCTTTCTGCACTGCTCCTACTATTTTCTCTGCTGCCTTTAAAGTAATTTTCCTGCTGTTGGCCCCTGCAGGAAACTGCTGTGGCAGTGGGGAACCTTTGCAAGCATGGACCAGGAGGAGATCAGAAAGGCACATTGGTTCCTGGGAGTCATGCTGGATCTTTAGGGAGATAACTCCATCACTTCAGCATCCAATCATTTGCAATTTTCTTGCTCTCTCACAGACTTCTGGAAAAAAAAGGGAGGCTTAGAAGTTATCAGTCCCAAAGCAAGCTCTGAGGGGTTGATAAGAACATGCTGCACCCTTTGAACCTGAGGGACAACCTTAGGAAAAGAAAAACTTCTTGCAGATGGATTTAATCTTTGTGGTAAATGCAGTCACATGGAGTGGGAAGATGAAAGTTAAATGCTTTCCTCACATGTTCCATTCAATTTGAAACCACTTTCTGTTGCCTTTTCTTTCCCTTGTTTGATGGTCTTCATTGGAAAGGAGTTGTCTTTGGTCGGCATGCCTGAACCTCCCCTGACACGGCTTGAGACTGTGTCCCCTTGTTCTGTTGCTGGTTGCCTGGGAGAACAGACTGACCCCCACCTGGCTACAGCCTCCCTTCAGGTAGTTGTAGACAGCAATGAGGTCTCTCCTGAGCCTTCTCTTCTCCAGCACCATACTTGTGTGAAGCTGCCCAAGCCTCCTCCACCTGCCTGACAGAGGGCTGGGGTAACACAGCCTGAGCCCCTGGAAAGGGAGATGTGGAGTGAATACCACTTAGATCTTGCTGGCATTTTCCACCTTCATTTGGGGGAAATTCTTTTTTCTTGGAAGCTGAACTTGTGCAAGTACTGTCTTGTGGACATTGGTGGGCATTGAACAATCTCTTCCCCAAAAGAGTTGTTTAGGCCTGGAACAGGCTGCCCAGGGCAGTGGTGGAACCCCATCCCTGGAGGGATTGAAAAGCCACATAGCTGTGGTGCTGAGGGCCATGGTTTAGTGGTGGCCTGGCAGTGCTGGGTTAATGGTTAGACTTGACGTCTCTTCCAACAAAAATGATTCTGTCATTCAGTGCTGGGCACTGGAGTGATACCTGGAGGAAGAGATGGGGGATTGTTTCCTCTACCATCACAAAGACCTTGGGAATTTTCTTCCAATCCCTTCTGCCTTTGCTCTTTCCTTTGACCATGACTGCTGTTTCCCTTCGCAGGTGCTGTGAGGGAATGGCTAACCAGGTGGCAGTGATGTAGTTTTTCTTACAGTCTCACATCTCAGTTCAGTTCTCCATCTCAGTGGAGAATTATAAGCCTAAAATCCATCCCTCTTCCTTCAGTACCCAGTGCCCAAGCATTTTCCTCAAGCTGAACTGAGTTAGGGCTTCACCTTAATTCATACCCCTCCTTCTGGTGGGATGTTTGTGAGCTAGGAGGGGGCTGTGTTTGTTCATTAGCTCGTAGGAGCTATGTGCTCAGAAGCAGAGGAGGCTACTAGGTGGTAAACAGAGAATTTAAATTTCTGAAAGCTCTCTTAAACCTGTTCAAATCTCTGTGCTGGATAGATAAGGCCAAGCTGTTGTATGAGCTGACACAGTAGGAACAAACTTCTGGCATATGCACAGCAGTTGCAGCATTAGAATTGTAAAGCACCTTTTTTCCTTCTGCCCTTTCTTTTTTTTAATCAAGGTAGGAGCAGGTTTGAAAAGCTGATTTGTGTTGTGTGTTTTCAGCTACAAACAGGGGGTAAAAAAAATCAAGCAGGGCTGGAAAGGTGGTGAGGAGCCTGAGCAAACACGAGCAGTCTGATCTAATCAATCTGCTTCCCTCAAATGTCAGCACTGTTTTACCTCAATTATCTTTTAGTCTCAGGATATCACAGATTTTAGTGTCTTTCTAATGAGGAAAAAATAGCAAGCCTTCCCTGATGCAATCCTTCCTTCAAGGAAGCAATAACCCTCCAAACCTGTGGCTGAACCAACTGTTACCTTTATGTGTGGCTTGGTATGAACAGGGGGCAGCAGGCAGCCTGTGGTTCTGCCAGAACCTGCCACCCTTTGCTGTTAAGGGTCGTGTTCAGACTTGCTGCCAATGGCAAGCTAAAGCTGCTCCCATACTACCTGCTTTGTTCAAAAGTGGTTGCAGCCCATGGGGAAAGGACCAAGGGAGGTCCCTGAGGCTCTGCTGGCAAAGTTCTGTGTGTGAGAGCTAACAAAACTGCAGAAGCAGAGTATCCCTCCTGGCAGCTATTTAAGGGAGCTGGTATAGTTATTAATCCATGGATACTTTAAAGCACAAGTATTTGATGTCTAATCAGACAGGAGGTGGCACAGAGGCTACGCTGGAGTGCCAAGGTGTCTCAGTCCACATTGTTGGCACACCAGCGCCATTATCATTGATTGACCTGAGGGTGTTACCCAGCCCATTACTGTTCAGTTACTCCTGCTCATAGGGGTGAAACTCCTACCTCTGGTCTGCAGCTTGGAAAAAGATCCTTGAACTAAGTGAAGGAGAGAAGATGGCAAGGGCTGGTTTTTGTCACACGACTCAGACGTCAGCAAAGAGATGTTAAAAATGAACTAATGAGTGTTGTTAACAGCAACAAAACTGCTGCCTCCAGGCAAAATTTTGCCAGCCTCAAGTTTTCCTTTCTTTCAGCTCAATATGCCAATTAAACTATGACCAAAGCAGAAATTGTTGGAGTTTTCTTTTTAAAGAACATCAACAATAGCGTTTTAGGAGTGCAGCATTTTCCTTTGTCCAGAAGGAATGAATGGTTTTGGCTTCCTCCATGAGATGCAGTTGCAAAGAGGTGTTCAGCTCCTGTCCCAGCTTTGTGATCCCCACAGCACACGTGCCTCAGAAACAGAATCCTTCTGCTATGCTCTGCCCCTGCTTCTCCCTGGATACACTTGCAGCTGCAAGGAGTTGGAGATGGGAATGTTTGTTGGCTTTAAAACTTGCTGGGTGACAGCTCAGCCTGACTTCCAGCACCAGTGGTCAGGGGAAGAAGCACTTCTGCCAGAGATTATGGGCTCCCATGTCCCTGTGTGAAGGACTCTCTGCCTTGGGTCCAACTGTCTGTCAGCTTAAAATCACAGAATCAATAAGGTTGGAAAAGACCTCAGAGATCATCAAGTCCAACCTATTACCTAATACCTAACACCTCATGACAACTAAACCATGGCACCAAGTGCCAGATCCAATCCCCTCTTGAACACCCCAGGGGTGGTGACTCCACCAGCTCCCTGGGCAACACATTTCAATGGCAAATTACTCCTTCTGTGAAGAATTTTCTCCTCACCCCGAGCTGCTGTTACTCACTGACTCTGCTTGGTTAGCACTGCTCAGACTTGCTTCTCTTGTGTTCCCCATTGCTCTAACTCTATCCACAACACAAAAGGGCTGCTGGGAGAAGCATCCCCTTAGGCGGTGTCATGCTGAACAGCCTCTGTACCCAGATGAGAGTGACAGGAGCTCTAGTGTGGGGATGACTTCTCAGCACAAGTCATTGCCTGAAAGCACTGAAGATATTCTGAAATCATGTCTCCCCTCTTTATGATATCAGTGTTTGGTGGTGGTGATGTGCTCTTTTCCACTGGAAAGGGAAAATACTGGTAAAAGACAAACAAAGCTTTCTTCCCCTTTATTGAGCCCCCAGGCTGTTTTCCCTCTTGATTCTCCTGAAGGTCTATGGCTACCAATTGCCTTGGTCTGTGATGGCTTCAATG
Organism: Dryobates pubescens; assembly: GCF_014839835.1. Taxonomy (NCBI): domain Eukaryota; kingdom Metazoa; phylum Chordata; class Aves; order Piciformes; family Picidae; genus Dryobates; species Dryobates pubescens. The sequence continues at coordinate 14,602,169 of NC_071637.1, forward strand.
AGCTTTTGTACACCTTTGGCCTTGTCACTATAAAAACCTTCCATGTTTTTGCCAAGCTTCCCTCAGAAAGATTACTTTTGCTCCGAAGGTGCCAATAAAGGAAATTGATTTTGCAAGGAAAGAGCTGGGAAGACAACCCTAGACCCTTCATTTGGATTTCCTCCAGTCATCACTTATTGAAACTGGAGAGCAATTCCAAGTATGTTATGAAATGCACCATGGCCCCAGCAGCAAGGGCTGTCTGGGCAGCGCTTGGTCACATTTCAGTGCCTCCTGCCCCTTCTTCCAGCTTTTGAGCAAATGCTTCAAAGAGAAGAACAAAACTCACCCCCCTCAGCTGAGCTCTGAAGCAGTTGGCACAGGCTGGAGCTGGCAGCGGGGAGGTTTGGAGCCATCCCACCACATGGCATGGCCTCCATCAGTCACTGCTCACAGGGGTGAAAAATCCCAGATGGTGAGCAGCAGACCTGGATCTCCTCCCTGTGTGCAGGTGGCCTCGTGCCATTCTCTGCTGTCACTAGAAGGAGCTTTCTCTCTCCCTTTCTTTCTGGCTTTGTTTTGCTTTGTTTTGCTTTGTTTCTCTCTCTCTTTCTCTCTCCTTCTTTCTTTTCTCCTTTCTTTCCTCTTTTTTTTTTTTCCTTCTTCCCTTCCCTCTTTCCCTTCCCCCTTTTCCCTTTTCCCTTCTTTTCTTTCCCTTTCCACATGCGAGTTTTATGCTATTTTTTTTTCTTTCCCCCAAATCCCTTTGTTCCATCTTCTTAGGAGCAGCACCTGCTGCTGGAGCACCTGGAGGGTGCTGTACCGTGGCACAAACCTGAAAAGCTGAGGCAAAGGAAGGGCTGTGCTCTTTCTCCATGGAGTTATGCTGGAGTCTGCTTTAAACCAACAAGGAACAAACCTGGAATGTTCCTGGAGTTCTATTCTTAGCCTGGCCAGCTGGGATGGGAGGCTGTGCACATGAACATGCCTTGACTCGTGCTTCTTGCCCAGAGTTCCTAGATGGAGCCTGGAGAGCTCAAACTGGCACTGGGAGCTCCAGGGAAGGTGAGAAGTGACACAGAAGGCAGCACGGCCACCGCCTTGTTGCTCCTCCTGCTGCTGCCATTTCTGGTAAGTTCTTGTAGCCCTTCAGCAAGTGCTTCATGTCACCCAGGGAGTGACAATGTGTGAGTGCATCCATGGCCTTTTCATGAATGTAAGAGAATGTACTGCATGTTGTCACCACATCCCCTGCCTGAATCACAGAATGGGAGAGGATGGAAGGGACCTCTGGGGATCATCTAGTCCAAATTCCCATCAGAGCAGGCTCCTTTAGAGCAGGTTGCACAGAACAGCATCCAGGTGGGTTTTGAATGACTCCAGAGAAGGAGATTCTACCGCCTCTCTGGTCAGCCTGTTCCACTCCTCTGCCATCCTCAAAGTAAAGAAGTTTCTCCTCCTGTGTTCCAGTTTGTGCCCATTAGCTCTCGTCCTGTCGCTGGGCACCACTGAGAAAAGACTGGCCCCATCCTCCTGACACAAACCCCTTAAGTATTTAAGGACCCTTGGGTCACCCTTCACTGCCCAGCCTCCACCAGGACTGTTCTCTAAAGCTGACTGAGCTGTGGTTGGTCTGACACCATCCAAACATGGCCTTGGTCATGTCAGTAGGCAGTGAGTGAGGAATCAAACTACACACATACATTTAGCTCATCCCAATCTCATCCAGTGAGAATTCACCTTAAAATGCTTGTATCTGCATGGAAAGGGACAGCAGAGCTGGGGCTAGTGAGGCAGCTGTGGGAAGTCCTTCATCTCTGCAGGGAGGGGGAAAAGCTTGGGCAGCAGCTTGGGGGAAGTGGGAGGATTATCTGCCAGGGGAAAGAAGACTGGCACAGCAAAAGGTTAATCCTAGTCTGTGCCTCTCCAGTTTTGTATAAGTGTGTGAAACAGTGACAAGGATGCAGGTCAGGGCTGTGTTGAGAGCAGCACAGGGCTCCCCCAGTTCCTGTGGCTTCTGATCTGGGGAAGGAGCTGTTGGAAAAACTGAGCCTGAAACAGCAGGCTCCGGTTCAAGCTGAGCTCCTGGGAGCTCACTTCAGCCTTGGTAACTTGTCTCTCTGAGCTCATCCAGTGCCATCAGGTGATCCAGTATCCTCTTATTCTTTAGAAGAAGTAGTTATCTAAGCATGTGCATGAGACAGGATTCCCTCCATCCTTCCTGCAAAAGCACAGAGTAGTTTAGGCTGCAAGGGACCTGGATTTTGTATCTCCACAGATGGAGATTTCAGACTCACTGGAGCACGAGGTCCAGTGCTGCCCCATTCTGCCAGTTCTTTTACTGCAGCTTCTGACTGTTGCCTCTTGCCCTTTCTCTGTGCACATCAGAGGAAAACGTGTCTCCATCTCCACTGTAGCCTCTCCTTAGAACCTCTGTAACCTTTAATTAAATCTCTGTGCAGATAATTTGTGTTCTTGTGGGGCTGACTCGATAAATATCTTGATGTTTGGCTTTTCTCACCATCCTCCAAATGCGTTCTTGTTATTAACTTATTACATCGAAGCAGCTTTAATGGTTGGCCACGCAGAAGTCCCTGAGACTTTGCATCCCTGTGACTCCACAGTCAGCTGCAGAGCTGCATGGCTCTGCCATCAGGGAGCCCCTCCAGAGCTGAGCCTTTCCCTGGTACGTTTATCACACCCTGTGTTTTTCTGCTCTGGTTGACTCCTTTTGAGGTCAACTCAATCAAATCACCACTATTCAGGATCTGAGAATGCAACTGACAGAGCAGGGACCCAATTCTCTTTTGATAGCACATTCTTCAGTGATAATGGTGATACTGTGGTTTTCCTTGCAGTTATCAAGATGCTTTTCTTTCCTCTATGCACCAAAGCAGCAATAATTTGACTTGTCTTCCCTGAGTAATGATTTTGTCTTAGACTTTTTTCGGTTACATTTATCTCCACGGCATTGATTTCCTTCCTTTGTAAATTTTTTAAGGTTCCTTCTCCTTGCACTTATTTTGCAGCTCTGCTTGGATGAATTATGTGGCTTTGTAATTATTTTAAGCAGACACTACTTTTACATGCAGTGCCCAAAAGGAGGTAAAAACCTTAGGCTAAATGGTGCTGAGGATCATTTTCCCTGCACCTTCAGAAGGTGGTTTGTGGGGTTTTTTTAAGTACTGGTTTGTCAATAGTCTCACTGGATGTATTGTGCATAGAATAGGCTGGGTTGGAAAGGGTCTTAAAGATCATCTTCTTCCAAGCCCCCCCTGCCAAGGGCAGGGACACTCTCCAATAGACCAAAGCCTCATCCAGCCTGGCCTTCAGCACCTCCAGGGCTGAGCCATCCATGACCTCCCTGGGCAGCCTGTTCCAGTGTCTCACCACCCTCTCTGGAAAGAATTTCTTCCTAATCTCCAGTCTCACTCTCTCCTCCTCAAGCTTCAATCCATTCCTTCTCTTTCTATCACTACAAGCCCTTGTATAAAGTCCCTCCCCAACTCTCCTGTAGTCCCCTTCAGGTACTGGATGGCTGCTTTAAGGTGTCCCCAGAGAATTCTCTTCTCTAGGCTGAACAATCCCAACTCTCTCAGCCTGTCCCTCCAGGGAAAGTGCTCCAGTCCTCTGATCATCCTGGTGGCCCTTACAGTAAATTATGGATTCCTTATCCTCTGGAACTGTTCCTAACCTTCCTACAAGCCAGTAATCACAGGAGACCCTCAGAGCTGGTGCCCTCCCTTGCCAGGGATGGGTGGGAGTGGGTGCAGGACTGGTGAGCTCAGATTGTGTGGATGCACAAGGGAGATTTAGTGTAGACCAGACTCTGAATTTCCCCAGCTTTCTGGGTGGAGGACTGAGGCAGCAGTTTGGTTTACTGAATCCCTGGAGATGGTGGACAGCTCAGTACCCTGCCAGCCAGGGCCTCGCCAAAGGGCTGAGGAGAGAAGGTAGTAGAGTTCCTGTCAGCATGGATTTGCCTTGCAGATCTGGAGCTTGCTTTTGGCTCGTTGGAGCAGCAGATCTGCATTCCCAGCACACAGCCAACTGTGCATTAAGTCAGTCCCTACAATCAGTGGAATCATCTGTTTGCATAAGTCTGGTTTCCAAACACTGCGTAGCAGTGTGAATGCAGCCACATTAGATGACCTAATTTGGGACTGGAGCTCTGCCTCCTTCCACATAGCATCCTACAGATGGTCAGGATTATTGGCTCAGATATTCAGTGCCATCAGAAGACCAGACTCCACCTCTGGGACCCAGAGTTAGGTGATCTAAAGGCTCTGCAATGGTTGCAATGTACCTCCTGGACTTGAAGAGTGGCTCAGGCCATTTAACCGTGAGCTGTAGAACACATAAAAACTGTTGTGTGAGGGCACCAGCTGCACTGAAGAATGTCCCCAAGTTCTTTTAGTGATTTTTTGGGTGTTTTGTTGGGGTTTTTTTTCCCCCCTTCATTGTTTTGTTCTTTCAGCTTTTCATGTTTGATGTAATGGCTCTAAATGCTTCGTTGTTAGTTTTAGTCAAACCTAATTTTGCACAGTGCAAGCAGATGACCACTAAATTCCATCATTTGAGATGTGGTGCTCATTGTAATAGCAGCTCCATCATGTAATTTGTGACAGTGATGGTCCTAGCTGTCATATTAAGAGAGACACAGCACTGTGACAGGGGACTGTTGGGTTCTTCATTATTATTCTGGTAAAAGAAAGAGTGGGGGGAAAAAAAGCTATACAAATATGTGTGTCAGGAGTTCACTTCCATTTGAGTAATTTCACAGAATTTACCTGGGAGAAAATTAACTCATTCAGTCCTAGAAAAGAGGTGTTTGAAGTAAGACACATACTTGACACCTCAAGGCACCCAGCCAGACCTCCCAGGATACCAGGTTCAAATTCTGAACTCTAGTTGTTGTGTCCAAAACAGGGACCTCAGTTTAAGAAGGACATTGAGACTCTTGAATGTGTCCAGAGAAGGGCAATGAGGCTGGGGAGAGGCATCGAGCACAGCCCTGTGAGGAGAGGCTGAGGGAGCTGGGGTTGTTTAGCCTAGAGAAGAGGAGGCTCAGGGGAGACCTTATTGCTGTCTACAACCACCTGAAGGGAGGCTGTAGCCAGGTGGGAGTTGGTCTCTTCTCCCAGGCAACCAGCACCAGAACAAGAGGACACAGTCTCAAGCTGCACCAGGGGAAGTTTAGGCTGGAGGTGAGGAGAAAGTTCTTCCCAGAGAGAGCTGTTAGCCATTGGAATGTGCTGCCCAGGGAGGTGGTGGAGTCACCATCCCTGGAGATGTTCCAGAGGGGATTGGACGTGGCACTTGGTGCCATGGTTTAATCATGAGGTCTGTGGTGACAGGCTGGACTTGATGATCTTGGAGGTCTCTTCCAACCTTGGTGATTGTGTGATTCTGATTATGGAACAAACTTCCAGAGCAAAATGGACAAAGCCCAAGCCTGACCCAAGTGAGGGAATTGCTGTAGCTCTATCCTTTTATGCAACACTGCAGAAACAGGGAATTTGCTTTCAGCCTGAGTGGAAATCTGCACACGTGGACTCACTTCACACAGGAAAGGACAAAGAAACCCCACAGGGACTCTGAGTTTGCTAATCTGCTTTACATTTCAGATGTTCTGATACCATGGTGATGGGCAACAGCAGAAAGACCTAAAATAGAGTGTAAGTGTTTTCAACAGCTTTCTCTTACTAAGTGCACTTCATACTATTATGAGAAAGTCCTCTTGATTTTTTTTCCCCCCTCTCTTTCTCCCACTTCAGATAAATTGTCTAGCACCTAAAAGGTCATTTTGAAGAACTTTGCTTTTCTACAATTTACTGGATTTTGTAAAAACACTGAAGATAAGTGAGAAATCTCCTGTATGTCTGTGCTTAGCATCTTACTTTTGGACTCCTGGGAGAGAGAGCCTTTAGCAGTCATCTCAAAAGGAACAGGGAGAGGGAGAGGAAGGGAGGGGGAGGTTACTGTGCTGTACTTTCTCTCCAAATTTGCCATGTATCTCGAAGAAGAAAAGAATGAACATCCCAGTGCAATTAGTGTAATGATAATAAAGAAGGCTGTGAAAAGCCTTATCTTCTAAAAACCATGTTTGTTGTTCCTCCCTCAGAGTGGCATCCAGTCTGAGGTGTGTGTGGAGCTTCCCCACGCAGCTGTGTTTGTACAGAAAGTGGTGAGTTTGGGGGGGGGGGTTGCTCATCTCCTCCTAACTTCTTATTCTTTTTTGACTTTCCCTGTCATCTGGAGCTTATCTCCTGCCTGACTTCACTAATTGTGAAGGGATTTGAGATTTGTTTGTTACTGGCACCTCAGGACATGGTTTAATGGCCATGGTGGTGTTAGGCTGGCAGTTGGACTCAGTGATCTTAGAGGTCTCTTCCAACCAAAGCGATTCTGTGGCTCCGTGGTTCAGGTTATTAATGCTTCTGCCTGCTGGAATGCACTCCACGAGCCCAGCAGTGACAAAGAGGCAGCCACAACTCTTGTTGATAATTGGGCAGTGACACTGCACATGGAGGGGTGGCTCTCACCTCGCTCCAGACAACGGAGCCCCTCTGCAGGGTAGTGGAGGAGGGGGGTTTAAAGGCTACACTTAAAGTCAAAACATATCACTTTCTGTTACAGAGTCATTCTGTGCCTGTAGGATGTGCCAAGCCTCTTGCAGGAGCATGTCTCCTATTTTCATTTCTTTTCATACCTTTCTCTCACCTATTTTCCCTTTACCTCTCAATTTTCCTCTCTGTGCTCTGAATAACTTTCCCTTCCTTTGGTGCCTCTGTGATGCTCAATGGCCCATTCTGATGCAATATTTAGGTGCCTTCTGGCTGTAGTTTAAAAGTCACTTTAACATTTTCTTCACTAAAGTAGATTTTTCTTATAGTCCAACAATTCTCAGTTCTTAGCTCCTTAGGCTCCTGTAGTTAAAACTTGCAGAGCTGTACCAAAGCCCCAGATCTCTATGGCTCATATCCCATTTTCATCATCAGATATTTTTAGCTGGTAGTATCTTGTCCTTTTGCATCATTCAGTGTTGCTGGGTTCCTTCTTACTTTTCAAGTGTAAGTGGCACTAGGAGGCTGGTGAGCACTGGTCTAGAATACTTGCTGCATGACTTTCCTGGGTATGAATTGTAGGAGATTCAGGCTGAGTGTGAGGCCAGCTTTAAAACTGCTGGGAGGAGAAGTTGAAAAGGCTGTGAGAAAGCAGGACAATCATCACTTTTGCTTCTGTTTAACATCTAGCAAATCTTGGTTTCCCATCTCCTACCTGGATCCCTGAAAGTGTAGAACTGAGAGCTCTCAATGCCTACCAGAGATTTTTCCCTTTCAGATGCTACTGGAACTGCATAAATTGCTCCCAAGAAAGCACAGGATCACTTGACCTTTTTGATTCTCACAGTGACTGCTTTGTCATCCCCTCTTCATTATAATACCATTTTCAGTGGAACAAAGCTTGTAGCCTAATCTGCTGCTCTCACATTTGGGGCAGTAACCTTCTTGCTTTCAGGCATGTCAGCCTTGGCAGCTGAGAGGAAATCTCTGAGGAAATACTGGAGCTCAGACTTTGATAGACTTGATCTGCACCATGATGCAGTCTTTGCATTGCTTTCCAGGGACTTTGCTTCAGGGCCTCAGCTGGGGGATCTGTATGAATTTCAGGTTGTGTTTCTTTTATGCACACAACCATTCACAGGGTCCCATAACCATGGCAGCGAAGTGCCAGCTATGGATTTATCCATGCCAATGCAGGTGAGGTTGGGATATATCAATAACCCATTTTGCAGAAGAGATGAGAAAGATTAAATGATTTCTTCTAATTAACACACAGAGGATAAAGCCCTGCTGAAAAAGGCAGCTAAGATGATGGTGATACTGAGCTCATTCTTGCTCGAAGGTGTATTTCTTTCCCCATCCTTTGTCTCCTGCTGGTCACCCCTCAACCCTGCTGAACACTTGGCAGGTCTGTTGAGCCTTCTGAGCTGCAGGACACCAGTATTTTTCCTTGGTTAGTTTTGTGTAGCAAAGAAAACTGTGGGATGAGGGTTGGATGGCAATGGGCACATACCTGGCCAGGGGATGGCCTGGAAGGGCATAGCCACTTTTTCCAGTGGCAGCCACAACTGCACCACACTGTGAGCATCGAGAGCTGAACTGTCTTCCCACATTCCCTGTCCTTCCCAAAGTTGAAACAGAAGGAATTTCTATGTGAGAGCCATTTGGCTTGAGTGAGGAAACCAGTCCCCACAGAAACCCAGCTTGTGCTCCAAGTGTCATGCAAAAGCTTCATGACCTGGTGTCTTGATTTGCCACACTGCCCACACAATGATCGCTGTTTAGCACTGGTGGAGCAGACCCTCTCTCCGTGGCTGCTGTGGCCACCAAACCCATGTGGTTAGGTCAGGGTAAGGGATGAGCAATTGCAGTTTCCACCCTTGGGTGCTCCAGCCATGCCTCCCTCCCATGTTGCTCACCTTACACCCAGCCACAACAGCAGAGGGAAAAGCAGCAGGGCAAGCAGACCATCCTTCCAGCTCTTCTCCCTTGCTTCCCCAGGGTGTGAGCAAGGAGACCATCCTCCCAGCTCCTCTCCCCTGCTTCCCCAGGGTGTGAGCAAGGAGACCATCCTCCCAGCTCCTCTCCCCTGCTTCCCCAGGGTGTGAGCAAGGAGACCATCCTCCCAGCTCCTCTCCCCTGCTTCCCCAGGGTGTGAGCAAGGAGACCATCCTCCCAGCTCCTCTCCCCTGCTTCCCCAGGGTGTGAGCAAGGAGACCATCCTTCCAGCTCCTCTCCCCTGCTTCCCCAGGGTGTGAGCAAGGAGACCATCCTCCCAGCTCCTCTCCCCTGCTTCCCCAGGGTATGAGCCAGCCCATCTTCCTGGCAGCATATTTCGTGAGATGGCATCTTTGTAATCGATGAATTCTGCTCTGGAAGCTCACCCATCAGTCTTGGCAACATATGGCAACTAATCTCTCCTTAAGCAGTTAATTAGGCACATTTGTATGCGCACGCCGCCCTTTGAGGCTCAGCGGCTCTGGCTCCTCTAGGAAGCTGTTTGCTCTGGGCTGTCTTTCTCCTTCCTGTGCATGGAAAAAAAAAAAGAGAGGCTTGCTACCGATTTCTCTGTGTATGTTGTGATTAAAGAACAAAAGTAATGAGGTGCTGTGCTGGGGTGAAAGCGATTCAGGCTTTAAGGTCCTGGGAGCAGGTTGATAGGAGCAGGAGGCAGGCAGGGTTTGGCTCTGTGCGTGATTGCAGGGTCATGGTTAATCTGGCAGGATTTACCTTTCACAGGCACAAAGAGGGGCAGGAATCAAGTGCTTGGGCAGAACCAATCAAGCAAACTTGTTCAGAAGGCACTTGTATCTTCACTGCAATTTACCAGCCAGCCTTATTAAAGCCTAGATTAAAGGGCACGGATCGAGCGTGTTTGAAACTTAAAAGTTATTTGTGCTTGGTCTTAGCTAAAAACCAAACAAACAAAGAGAGAAGACTACAAATCACACAGTGTGATTTACCTTTTTCCCCCTACTTCCTTCTTTTGCGTTTGGTACCTGCATGTGTTTAGCTGACCCTTATTAGCTGACTGCTTGCGCTTGCTGGGCGGCATCCGGAGTCCTGTGTGGAGCTGTCTTATGGAGGGAGAAACAAAGTGGTGCTGTAGAGTGCAGGGGTCAGAACTTTAATGAAAAAAAAAGAAAAAGGGTGGGGAAATGTGGGCCATCCACTACAGGAGATAGCCAGCAGATAGAGGTTGAGGGGCCTGGAGCATCTCACTGAGGAGGAAAGGCCTGGGGGTGTTTAGCCTGGAGAAGAGCAGCTTGAGAGGGGATTTACTCAACACTCAGTAAGAGCTAAAAGGTGGGGGACAAGAAGATGGGGCCAGACTCTTCTCACTGGTACCCAGTGGCAGGACAAAGTGCAATTGACACAAACTGGAACCCAGGAGGTTCCATCTGAACAGGAGGAAAAACTTCTTTACCCTGGAGCAGGCTGCCCAGAGAGGTTGTGGAGTCTCCTTCCTTAGAGAGATTTCAAACCCACCTGGGCATTGTGATCCTGGGCAAGCTGCTGTGGGTACCCCTGCTTTAGCAGGGGTTTTGGGCTGGATGATCCCTAGATGTCCCTTCCAATCCCCATCATGCAGGGATTCTGTGATTCTGAGACATTTCAATACTCCTCATTGATTATTATGGGGTTTTGGGGTAATACAACCGTTTCTACAGCCCCTCTTTTATATTCTGCTCTCTGCAGACCACCCCACAAACAATATCTTTTATTCCCAGTGCTTATAATCAATATCAAAGTTCCATGGAACTTTGGCACTGAAATTATTCTTGCTTTTCCATTATGAAAGAGAAAGTACAGCAAGAATAAATAGAATTCTAAGGGTAAAATCAGGTCTGGACTCTTGAGTGTCAGCTCCAACGGTGTAGTGAAAGGATCTCTTTCTCCCTGCCTGAATTTCTGGTTTAGTATCTTGTGGCTGGCATCTGGATGGCATCCTAACAACTTCAGAAAAATGTGTAATGGACAATCAATAAACTGTTTGTTGGGGAAATTTTCTCCTACCAGAATGATAGAACCCAGAACTGAGAAGGCATGGGGAGGCATTGCAGAGCTGCTCATCAATTATCACTGCTATTTGTTTTCCTGAAATTGGAATGGAAAACTGGCTGCCTGAGTGGGTTTGAAGACACAGAAAGTGCATGTTGTTCCATTACCTCCAACTTTGCTAAACTCCTTGGAAGTCCATGACAAATTACTAATCAGACTACAATTTTTCATCCCTGTCTTGTCTCTCTTTTGCTCTGCTTCGGTGTGCTTCCTGCATGCTCTGTCTCACAGCGGCTCCTAAATGATTCCCCAGCCTTACCGAACCTGGTGGTGTTCCCTCCTGCATTTCATCAGCTGAGTCTAACCATGGGGGCTTGCACATGGCTGGGTTGAGCACATGCATGAAATCATAGAATCAACAAGGTTGGAAAAGACCTCAAAGTTCATCAAGTCCAACCTGTCACCCAAGACCTCATGACTACTAAACCATGGCTCCAAGTGTCACATCCAATCCCCTCTTGAACACCTCCAGGGATGGTGACTCCACCACCTCCCTGGGCAGCACATTCCAATGGCTAACAACTCTCTCAGTGAAGAACTTTCTCCTCACCTGGAGTCTAAACTTCCCCTGGCGCAGCTTGAGACTGTGTGCTCTTGCTCTGGTGCTGGCTGCCTGGGAGAAGAGACCAACCCCCTCCTGGCTACAATCACCCTTGAGGTAGTTGTAGACAGCAAGCATGGGAGGGGTGAGCCTTCCCTGCTCAGGCTTGGAACTTAAAAAGCTCTGAATTCTTCCCCCCAACACTGAGCTGGAATTTCCACCCCCACCCCCCCCTGCCAGTGACAGCAGTTGTGTAGTGTTCCAAATAGCTTCAGACTTTCCTCTGGTGTTTTACTGTCTTCTATCAAGTTTAATGTCCTTTTCCTTCAGAAGCAAGGAAAAAGCACTAACTACAAACAGTACACAGCCAAAGCCACGTTGTAACATGAGTGGTTTGCTTCATCTCTCTGTGAATGACTCTTTCCCCATCACCAGCCTTGTTAAACCAGTCTGTTTCTTTCCCACTGTGACTGCCTTTCTTTTTGGTGGTGTACAGCTGATAAATCCCAGTCTGACAAAGCAATCCATCACAGATTTCTGTCTGAATTCTTCGGGACCCTGATTCTTGATGGTTGGACTCAATGATCTTGGAGGTCTTTGCCAATCAAAACACTTCTATGATTCTTCTGATCCTTTCTGAGGCAAGGCTGAGGGCTGGGGCGCAGTAAGGGCAGGGGCAGCTGTCAGAGGGCTTTTTGGTTTCGTTAATCCATTGCTACTCACGAGTCCCAGCTGGACTGGGGGCCAGTTGAATTTGCTACACCACGCTTTTGACAGGAGGGTATTGCCCCCTTCTGCCAACTCTTTACAGGACACATACCCAAGAGTGCTGAGGTGCAGGGCAAGCTAAATCAATGGGAAATCCACCAAGGCCAATTACTGTAAAGTCTCTTGAAGAGTGGATTACAAATAAGAGGAGAAAACCCAGCAAGCTACAAACCAACATAGCAAGGCTCCTTCATGTACTGGGCAGAGATAAGAGACACAAAGCTGGCAGGGGTTTTTGCAGCCACCACTGCAGTGTCTGCTGTGGGAGCAGCTGACTCTCTGTATCAGTCCCAAAGGGGACAGGTTTGCTGCTGGCTGGAGACTTTGCACACAGGCACAGCCTCCAGGCTGCCCATCGGTGTGGGCACTGCTCTTCATCGTGCTCCTGCCACTCCAGAGCAAACAGGTCCTGTGGGGGGTGAATGGAGCATGCTAAGGGCCACAGCTTACTGCTTTGACTGACTTCCCCTTGGGAGTCTGAAGGGTTGGGAGTGTTGTGATGTTAGCTGTGGGGATAAAGCCTTACAAAGTGAAAGCTGGTAAAAAGGCATGTGTTCCAGGAGCAGAAGGTCCTTGAGGCCATGCAGAGCAGCATGATAGCAAGAAACCCTCAGTCATGGTAGGAGACCCTGTACAAAGGGGAGTGAGTGATTAAATAAGTCTGGTTTGCCACACTCCTACAGGGATAAAGATGTGTTAGAAGGAGTTTTGAAGTAACCCAGCCCCCAAGTGAAGGAAACAGTCAGATGGGATTAACATAGTGATGGCTGTTTGTATGCCAAAGTGACATAGGGGCAAAGCTGAAAGGCCAGAAGCTCAAGAGAGGAGCAATCCTCATGTGTCAGCTGGGAGAGAAAGGAAAGTGAGAAAGAAGAAAGAAAGGGAAAGGTGGCAGAGGCAAGGGAGCTGAGAGGTTGTTGCAGCTTGAAAAAGGTGTTAGAAGTGCTACTATATTAAATAAAGGAGGGCTTCAAGGGGCAGTGTTTTGCTTTTGCACAACTTTTGAAGATCTGTACTAATAAAGTAAGGAGCATGCAAGGTCAAGGAGGCCAAAATGAGCAATGAGACAGCTTTACTCTTCTGACAGATGCATGGCTCTCCACCTGCCATGGCCCAGACATGGGATGAAGACCTGAAGTAAGAGGCATAAGATAAATAGCATTGTAGGAAGGCTTTAAATTACAAGGGATCAATTTCTCTGCCATAAATAAAGTTTTTTTAACCTCAGTTCCCCCCATGAATCAGCACTTCTGACTGGAAATGATTTACACAAAAAGCCAAGAGACAGCACAGGCATGGCTGTGAGTGCAGAACATCAGTGCTTAGCTAGGAAAGGTGAAAGAGTTCTGTGGTTAAACAGGGCTGTGGAGGCACTAGCCTGTGAGCAGGGCAAAATTCAGAGCATGTTGTTGCCCACATTATTGATACCAAACTTCCTAAATTCATTGCTCATGCTGTTTGTCTCAAAGGTAAGATGGGTTTTAAGCCAGGCTTTCAAGGGACTGGACTTTCCAGGGCTTGTGGAGATCCTATCTTGTTTGCAGAGTCACAGAATGTTAGAGGTTGGAAAGGCCCTCCAGAGATCATCAACTCCAGCCCTGCCAGAGCAGGATCACTTAGGGCAGCCATGCAGGAACATATCCAGGCAGGTTTTGAAAGTCTTCAGAGAAGGAGACTCCACAACTTCTATGGGCAGCCTGCTCCAGGGCCTACCTAATACCTAACACCTCATGACTAACTAAACCATGGCTTCAAGTGCCACATCCAATCCTTTCTTGAACACCTCCAGGGATGCTGACTCCACCACCTCCCTGGCCAGCACATTCCAGTGGCAAATTACTCTTTCTGGGAAGAACTTTCTCCTCACCTCCAGCCTAAACTTCCCCTGGTGCAGCTTGAGACTGTGTCCTCTTGTTCTGATGCCAGGTTGCCTTGGAGAAGAGACCAACCCCCACCTGCCTACAACCTCCCTTCAGTTAGCTGTAGAGAGCAATAAGGTCTCCCCTGAGCCTCCTCTTTCATCTTTCAGCCTCAACCATCCCAAATGCCAGAAAGCTTTCAGAGAAGTGAATGTTCTTTGCTCACATTCCCCTCGTGTTCCTGTGACTGGGAAGAGTGGGAGGCCAAGGCAAGCAAAGAGGACATGGAGAAGCTTGTAGGATCTGCTGGGTCTGAACCTCCTAGTGTGGTCTCAGTGACAGAAATCACAGCTGCTTCTCACGGTGCGCGGCAAGTCCCACGTGCTCTCGTGGGAGAGGGAAAAGGGAGCAAGGCTAAGATGGGTCCTGCCATTTTTGTATCACTTTGAGCTATGACACTGAACAGGAACATAAAAAAAAAGAAAAAGCAAGCAGCCTATTTCCAAATCTGAACTAAGTCCCAATAATTTAATATATTTCTCCTCATTTTACAGCATTAGCTGTGCCTCCTTTTAATGAGTCTTTTTATGAAAGCCCCTTTTGGTATGGGGGGAAGTTATTAAGCCTCCTACAAAGGGATTTTATGGTTTTAATTATAAACAGGTAATGGAGTCTATGTAAAAATTACCTTTTGACTTTGCAGTAAAACCCATTTCCCCCAAGGTACGAGCTCCATAAAGAGAGAATTACACGGCATGGGAATGGAGAAGCCAGCTCGGAAATCACAAGGTGCCTGCACAACAGCAGCTTCTGAGCAGCCCCAGGGATCTGCTGACCTTCCTCTGCACGTCTGTCTGTCTGCTGCAGGCCAAGGAAACTGCACAGGGCAATGCAAGGTGGCAGGGTGGCCCTGAACAGTCTTGCTGGGTTGCATCAGAGTAGCCTCAGGACTTGGTTAATAGTCACACGCACAACACCCAAACCCCACAGCTGGAGACTGCTGTGTGGTGGAGGGTTACAACAGTCCAACTTCTTCCCTCTGAGCAGTGCAGTGAGCTGCCATGGTTGGAAATATTAACTTCTTTGGGGGTTTTTTTCTAGGTAGTGTTCCTAGATTTACCCACTCTGGCTTTCTCACTGCTTTGCCCACTCTACAGCAGAACTCACTTGCACCTGGACCACGGAGAAACCTCTCCACTGGCAAGCTTACTCTTTCTCTTTCACCACAAAGAAATAAGACTTTTCTGTTAGCCCTGTTCTGGAGAAATTGGCCAACTTTGGAGCTGTTCAGTACAGCCAAGGCCAGTAGCCATAACCTCCCTTTTCTCTGTCTTGAAGGCAAAAGCCTGCCTTGCCTCCTGATGTCAAATGCACATGTTCCTGATTATTAGAGGAGGCATTTTCTTGGCACCAGGACCCAGTGCTGGCACTCAGCACTGAGCTCAGCCGTGCCAGTCCTGCGGACTTCTTATGACCTTGAGTAAGTCACTTAATTTTCCTTTGCCTCCCTTCTTCTGTTCTTCTTCTCTTCCTTCCTGCCCACAAGGAGGTCAAGGCTTTGATAAATGGATTGTCTTTTAGCATAAGATCAAGTGATCCAAAGAGACTGAGTTACTGTGACATAATGAGTTAATTACGTCACTTGCCTGTCAGCAAGAGCTGCCTGTTCCTGTGTGCTCTTAGCTGGCTCCTGCTAGGGAATACAGCACACTGCCTTCAAGCTCCAGAAACAGAGGTGATGCAGCCAAGAGTCTACTGCATCTGAGATTAGGAAACAAGGAAAAGTTCCCAAAAGCAGAGAGTCTGAAGTACAAAGAGTTGCCCCTAACGTGAAACCTTTTCTTTCAGAGCACAGCCTGGTTGTTGAAACACACTCGTGTGCCCCTTGCAGCAGAGGTCAGCGTGGCCATGGCAGGTCCCTGTCTTGCAGCAAGACATCTCTGTGAGGACATCAGGTAAGTCATGCACTTGGGCCAGCTGTGCATGAGCAGCAAAGCTAGCAAATCCAGTGTGGCTGGAAACTGGCTGAGCGGTGACCCTCTTGGAGATGAGCCAGCACGGTGCAGTGCTGGCTGGCAGGCAGCAGCAGTGTCACTCATGGTCACCACGTGAGTGGCACTGTTCTGAGCCATCAGGCCCCCTCCAGGTGTCTGGATATTACCACAATGCCCTAGTCCAGCCCAGCTATCTACACCATCCCCTAGATTTGGGTAGCTATTTAATAAGTGAATACACAGTTGGTCTTCATGATTGATTCTTTATGATTCAATGTGATTGATTGATTTACAAGTTTTAATTGCTTGCTTTGAGCTGGAAGACTGAGAGAGAAAGAGCTAGGGGGGAAAAAAAAAAGCAGAGCACTAGGGACTGTAATTTGCTGTCTTTTAGCACTCCCTGTATATCATTTATAAGGATATATAGACTGTTATGGCTCATCTGTATCCCTCTAATCATTAATGAGGTGCCTTTCATGCCCTCAAGTTAAAGTCGTAAAAGTAAAGTGTGTTTTCTACTGCAGGTCCATTTTAGTTCTTTAAACAAATGTCCTAGTGCCCTTTACAATGTATTTGCTATAAATCCTGACAGTGTTATTTGTTTTGTTTTTCTATCTAAATGCAGTGTTGAGTGGAAAGAGCCTCATTATCTCTCTCTTTCTAAGGAGAGCTCACTGCCTCTGAAAGGTGCTATATTAACAGCCCCAGAGATAGAAATCCCTGTACATGCAGAAGAGGCACAGCTCAGGCAGGCAAACCCAGCCTCCCCCTTCCTTGCTGGTGTGCTTGAAGTGATGAATGAGTGGTGCTCTGCTTATCTGTCCTGGACTTGTGGGTTCAGCAGCAAGCAAGCTCAGCCACACCTCAGCTTTTCCCTTGCTAAGAGCAGTGCAAGATGAAAGATTTTACCAAATCCAGGGGGGGAAAAAAACAACCAACCCAAAACATTTGCTTTTTACAAACTAGGTTCCCTGGTTTGGTTTTGAGACAATGATCTTGTAACACACTGAGCCTTGTTCTCTTGTCTGTGATAATGATATCAGTCACAGGAGTGGCTGAGATTTCATCCCCAGCTGAGTCCCTGCTGCAGCGTTTTTGCAGGTCTCGCTCTGGTGATGGCTTTGTGGCTGTCTCTGGTGCTTCCTTGCTTTCCTGCATTTTGCTTTTAAACCCTCCAGCAAGCTACAATCCCACTTGTCAGCACCCATAACCCTGCTGCAATAGCAAGGAAGTTCTCCAGGTCACATTCTTGTTTCTGCACAGTCATCCTGTGTGACTGTAGAGTGGGCAGTGCCTCAGTCAGCCCAACTTTCACTACAGCTCTCTTATGTCAGGGTGTACAGTTTGGTTTCAAGGAGTTTTGACTCGGCTTCTGTCAGTATTTTCACAGGCTCAGAGGATGTTAGAGGTTGGAAGGGACCTCTGAAGATCAGCAAGTCCAACCCCACTGCCAGAGCAGGGCCATAGAACCCAGCACAGGTCACACATCCAGATGGGTCTTGAAAGTCTCCAGAGAAGGATACTCCACAACCTCTCTGGGCAGCCTGTTCCAGTGCTCTGTGACCCTCACAGTGAAGAACCTCCTCCTCATGTTGAGCTGGAACCTCCTCTGCTGTAGTTTACTTTAAAGAGTGCTGGAGAAGTAAGGTTGGTGACCCAAGATTTAGAAGATCTAGCCCAGAATTTAAGTGCCACATTGAGGTCAGGAAGCTTTTGCAATGCCTCTCCTCCCTTTTGGAGAAGTCTCTCAGTGCACATGCTGTCAGCCCTGACTTGTGTGGGTAGGAAGCTGAATGAGACAGCCCTGTTCAGCCCTCCTGTGATGCATCATGAGATAAGAAAGCAGAGTAGTCGACTGAGAAACTCCCCTGGGAAGCAGGTGGACATGCTGTTGCTTTTCATATTCCAGACTGCTTCATAAAAAAACCAAACCAACAACTTGGTTCCTTGCTTCCTGCTGAGAAAAGAAACCTGCCACCAAAAAAAAACCCCAAACAACCAAACCAAACCAAAACAACCCCCAAAAGTGTTATAGAGAGAGTGGGAAAGCAGAGAGTAACAAGTGAGTAGGGTTTAAGGTGTGAGACCATTTTGACTTACTTTCTCTTCTGCTAACATCTGCCTTTCTCCAGGGTAGGAATGGCTCCCTCAGCCCAGCTGCATCTTCACAGCATGGTAAGCATTGCTTTAAGCCCCACCTAGTCCCCATCAGGCCTTTCCAGAATTGCTTATGGTTGTCCATTTAGATAGAGCTGATAGCTAATCTCCTTCCTACACACCCTGGCATGCACACACACACCTGGCCTCTTTCCTGATCCTCCCTTTCTTCAGAGACCCTTCATAAGGATGCTTTGGTTATCATTCAAAGGCCTTTGAAAGCAAGGAGTGCCTTTCTTTTGGCTTCAGTGGGCTTTGGCTGTGAGGCTTATCCTTCTTTTAGAGCAGGCTTATTTGCTTCTTAAGAAACTCCTCTGAAGATTCTCAGGAAAGGTTAAAATGATGTTTGCAACTCGCACATCTGCCTGGGAGGTAGGATACTATCATATCCCAGCATCAGTTCTGGATGTTTAGAGAGTTAAAAAGTGGCCAAGGATTTTTCCTAAAAGCTCCTGTAATAAAGGCCAGTGCAAACCACTCATGGATGTGTTTCAACCTTGTTAATCTCACTGGGCATCCATTATGTGTTTTACTGAATTGCAACCAAGACAAAGACCTCCCCCCAGGCTCCCACATACCCACTGGAGAGGGTTGGATTCCTTTTCTCTTTCAGCACATTCACCAGAGGTTTTAAAAACCTGATTGTAAGTGAGCAAGGTCACAGGATCAGAAGGTGTTAGGGCCTGGAAGGGACCACTGAAGATTATTGAGTCCAAGCCCCCTGGCAGAGCAGGACCATAGAATCCAGCACAGGTCACACAAGAAGACATCCAGAAGGGTCTTGCAAGGCTCCAGAGAAGGAGACTCCATAACCTAAGGTCTTGTGTCACATTCATGTGGCTGGCACCTCTGGAAGAGCTCATTCTGCAAGTAGGATGTTCAAGTCAGGGAATACAGAATACAGAATGAAGCAGGTTGGAAAAGACCTTCGAGGTCATCAAGTCCAACCTATCACCCAACACCATCTAATCAACTAACCCATGGCACCAAGTGCCTCATCCAGGCTCTTTTTAAACACTTCCAGTGATGGTAACTCCACCAACCTCCCTGGGAAGCACATTCCCATGGCTAACAACTCTCTCTGTGAAGGACGACTTCCTAACATCCAGCCTAAGTCTTCCCTGGCACAGCTTGAGACTGTGTCCTCTTGTTCTGGTGCTAGTTGCCTGGCTACAATCTCCCTTCAGGTAGTTGTAGATGGCAATAAGGTCTCCCCTGAGCCTCCTCTTCTCCAGGCTAAGCAACTCCAGCTCCCTCAGCCTCTCCTCACAGGGCTGTGCTCCAAACCCCTCCCCAGCTTTGTTGCCCTTCTCTGGACACCTTCCAGCATCTCAAATCTTTCCTAAACTGAGGAGCCCAGAACTGGACACAGGACTCAAGGAGTAGCTTAACCAGTGCTGAGTACAGGGCAGAATGAACTCCCTGCTCCTGCTGGCCACACTGTTCCTGATGCAGGCCAGGATGCCATTGGCCTTCTTGGCCACCTGGGCACACTGCAGGCTCATGTTCAGCCTACTATCAACCAGTACCCCCAGGTCCCTTTCTGCCTGGCCGCTCTCCAGCTACTCTGCCCCCAGCCTGTAGCACTGCATGGGGTTGCTGTGGCCACTCATTGCTTTCTCTCCCATTTTCAGTCATCCCCTCTGGTCTGTAGCAGCATTAACTTGACTGTCCTCTTGGCACAGCTACTTTGGTTGAATGAAATGCAAATGGGTTGCTGCTTTGCCACACGGGGTGAAGTGACAGGCAGGAGGGACAGCACTTCACCTCTTGCTGGGGGTTGTTTGTACCAGCACAAAGTGCTTCAGCACCTCAGAAAAGGCCCTTTGCACCTGACAATATTTCTGTCACCAAAATGAAGTTACCTGTTCTGATCTTGGTAATCAAACAGCACAAAGGTTTTGTGTAGGTATGGTTGGGGGGAAAGAAAGGACAAAAAGTGTTCCAGGTGGCTGTTTTCCTTTGTGTCCATCTGCCAACCTTCCTGCTGACAGCAACCCAGCTTGAGAGTCCTCTCTAACTGACAGAGGATGGCCCAGAAGCCCTGCTGATAAGGTCCATTCAGAGGCAAATCTCTTTTTCCTTGGGAACGATGCTGTCTGTCCCTTTCTCTTTGTTACTGTGAAGGAAGCTAAGCACAGGCCTGGAAGTGAGGTAAATAACTCATCTATTCCAGCACTTACATCCAGGTAGATCCCCAAGTGAGATGTTTTTATCAGGCAGGAGGTTGACTGCTAGGCTCTTCTTTTTTCCTTCTTAATCTCACTTTTACCTTCCCAATCACCTGGCATTCACAGCAGAACACAGCTTTCAGGGGGGGAAAAAATGGAAGCTTACCACTGGTGGGCATCGTTTCTTAAAACACAGCAATTGCCAGGGACTGCTGAATGGTGCAGCAGGCATGGAAGTTTTTTCCACAGCTTTGGAGCTAATGAGTTGTAGGCTTTGGCAAACACTGGCTTTTTAAATGAGAGCTGCTAGAGATCAAAAGAGACAGATGGCTTCATTTATGAAAAGGGATTCAAGGACCACGCACAGAAGATGCCACAGAAAGACAATGTGTTGTCAGAGACCATATAGCCTAAAATGTGGTATTTAACAGAGTTCACATTCCAACCCCTCTTTTCCTCCCTGCCAGCCAAATCTGATGCAGCTGCTTGCTTGAACTGAGGAATCTTTGTGCCCCCATAAAATAAAACACAAACATGAAACAAGAGGAAACTTTGAGAAGTCACCTTCAGAGCTGGAAATATTTTTAGAGTTCACCTTGGGCCTGATTAAAAACCCTTTGAACTCATTTCTGTTCATGCCAGTGTGCTTCTCCTTTTTATTATCCCTTCCACTCAATACCCATTACCTCAAACTTTGGAGCCTTAAGTTGAGTGATCAATACTTTGACTTGTTTCCAGGTTCTTCTTACACAACTCCCAAGGTATCTGGAGCACAGCACTCCTTGTTGGAATGGCTGCAGTGACAATTTGCCAGTGTTGTACTTAGCCATCACTTCAAATGTGTAACTTTGATCATGGGTTTTAGATGGCCCAGAGTAACTGAGGTTCCAGCTGCTGATTTCCAGCTCAGAGCAGTGCTGGGTAACAATCTGTCTTGTTGGGAGCAGTGCAACCTGATCTAGTGTGAAGGGTCCCTGACCATGGCAGGGGGATTGGAAGTAGATGATCCTTGAGGTCCCTTCCAACCCTAACAATTCTATGATTCCATTCTTGCTCAGAAGAAGCTGCACAGCACACAGCAGAGATCAGAGACTGGTACAGAATGGCCTAGGTGTTGACAGCTTTTTCATACATCCTCAAAACACCCACAGCTGCACCAGACTGGACAAATTCAAATCATAGGATCATAGAATCAGTCAGGGTTGGAAGGGACCACAAGGATCATCTAGTTCCAACCCCCCTGCCATGGGCAGGGACACCTCACACTAGATCAGGCTGGCCAGAACCTCATCCAGCCTGGTCTTAAACACCTCCAGGGATAAATGGGAAAGAAGCCTACCAGAGACACTGCTAGGAAAGCTGCTTCCACATAGAGAGAAGGGATGTGACAATGCAGTGGGCAGTGGTATAAAACCTGTGCTTGAATTTGAATGAGCATCACATCATAACCCAGAATGGTACCTAGCTGCTGGAGCTCTAAGGGAATGAACTCCTCATAGGGGAAGGTATTCCTCTTCTGCTGCTGTTATTTGCTTTTCCAGCTTTAAGAACAACTCCAAGAATCTCTTTCCTGTCAGCACAGCATACGTTATCTGCTGTTATCTGAACAGAATACAGAATGGAAGCAATTTCCAGAAGGCACAGCAAATATTAAGACATGCAGAAGCACAAGGCACAGGGAAGAAATATCCCAGCAGTTACTTGGCTCTCCTGAATATTCTGTGGCAGCTGGAGTATTCATCAAGTTCAGTCTGCTCCAAACAAGGAGGCAATTTCTGAACCTTCAGTTATCCAAGGTGAGTCGTTTATATGTCTTGCAGCTTTCATATGTCAGTGTTAGTTTTACATTTGCTTGTTTCAGTGCCTACATTTCCTGGACACTGAGACTCTTGAACGTGTCCAGAGAAGGACAGCGAGGCTCAGAAGAGGTCTGGAGCACAGCCCTACGAGGAGAAGCCGAGGGGGCTGGGGCTGTTAAGCTTGGAGAAGAGGAGGCTCAGGGGAGACCTTCTTGCTCTCTGCAACTACCTGAAGGGAGGTTGTAGCCAGGAGGGGCTTGGTCTCTTCTCCCAGGCAACCAGCACCAGAACAAGAGGACACAGGCTCAAGCTGTGCTAGGGGAGGTTTAGGCTGGATGTTAGGAAGCAGTTCTTCCCAGAAAGAGAGATTGGCCATTGGGATGTGCTGCCCAGGGAGGTGGTGGAGTCACCATCATTGGAGGTGTTTAAGGAGAGGCTGGATGAGGCACTTGGTGCCATGGTTTAGTTGATTAGGTGGTGTTGGGTGATGGGTTGGACTTGATGATCTCAAAGGTCTTTTCCAACCTGGTTAATTCTATTCTATTCTAGTCTAGTCTAGTCTATTCTGATCCATTCCATTCCATTCCATTCCACTTCCAGAGTTCTCTTCCAGCCCATGTGTCAATGTCAAATGCAGCCCTCTGTCCCCACCAGCATACACCAATGCAAGAAAAGCTGCTGCAACTCTGATGGAAACCTGCTCTAGGTCAGGAGGGGTTGTTTTCTTGTCCTAACCCAATGCATTCCTTCCAGCCAAGCACAGAACTACCTTAAATCATCAATGTATGTTACTTTTCCCATGTCTCCTGGGCGATGTGTCTTGAAGAAAGCAGAGGTTGGAGTTTCTGAGCCATTTGAACTCTCAGGCTCTTAGTAGCAAAGGGGATATCAGTGTCCCCCTGGTGACACCTGCATGCCCAGGAGGAGGTGAAGAGTGCCACTGCATGTTCACACAGAACCTTCAGCCCCCATTGCATGGCCACAGTCTGTAGGTGCATATTCTTCAAGCTATGTTGGTAGCTGGAGCCAGCATCCACAGGCAGTGCCTGAGGCTGGACAAAGATCTGGTTCCTACCTCAAAAGAACTTATTCTGTCAGATTTACCAACTGCTCCACAAGCCTCTGTGGGCTTGAGCTGGTAGAACTGGTAGAGCTGACAGAACTGGTCTAGATGATCTCTGGAGGTCCCTTCCAACACCTCCCATTCTATGATTCTATCCTCAAACTCCTGCTGTCCATACATTCACCATGATGGCAGGATTAGAGCCACCTCAGGGCAGTGACAGGCAGACGTATCCACGGTGCCTGCTGCTAATTAAAGAGCACTTAGGAAGCCCTGGGCTCAATGGTTATTTTTCTGTAAGAGAAGAGAACTAACATGTAGCTGTTCCCCACTGGAGAACAAGGCTTGACACCACAGGGACAAAAAACAAGCTGCAAGCTACTGTGAAAGGAGAGGTCTGTTGTGTTAGACATTCTGTAATCTTTAAATAAAGCATAATTTGGGCACTAAGTACCAGCTCTTAATGCTTTAATGTTAAGAGCAATATGACTACTGGCACTGAAGGTAGCTAGGGATAAAGACACTAATAAGAAATTGGAGGAGAATAGCATAACACTGTTTTATTTCCAGCAACCCATAAGGAGGGTGGAGGGATCTATTTGGTTTAGGATTATGAAATTGCAGTGGGGTTTGGCTTTTTGGTTGTGGTTTTTCGTTTCCCAAGCAAGATTCCAGCAGAAGAGGATAAATGAAGATAAGTGGCTGACTCAGGCTGTCTGAAATTAGTGCTGAAGCTTTCTGGTGTAGCCCATCATTACTCTGTGGACTTGCAAAGCAAGGGAAAAATGGAAGTATTAAGTGAAGATGTCACTGACACAAACTGTTTCAGTTATAAGGGGTAAAAACCACCTTGGTTTTATTGGCCCTTTTGTGTTTTCATCTTGCTACTCATTTCTTGTTGCACAAGACAGCTTGCCAGGGAGTGAGAAAACAGACATGTGGAGAATCATGCAAGCAGCATGTTGAAGAAGAAGTTCTTCGCTGTGAGAGTGGTGAAGCCCTGGAATGGGTTGTCCAGGGAGGTAGTTGAGGCTCCATCCCTGGAAGTGTTGAAGCTCAGGCTGGATGAGGCTCTGGCCAGCCTGGTCTAGTGTGAGGTGTCCTTGCCCATGGCAGGGGGCTTGGAACTAGATGATCCTTGTGGTCCCTTCCAACCCTGACTGATTCTATGATTTAATCTCCTGACCTGTGGCTGCTGCACAGGCCTTGGACATGCATTACTATGCTGCATGAATTTACCATATACTAATAAATAATGTAATAATAGCTTGGATTTATACAGCACCTTTCTATTCCCAGAGATTCCAAAGCACTTTGAAAACAGCAGGATTTAATTGTCTCCTCACTTTGCTTTTATGCACTCTTGACTTCAGGGGGATTACCCTTGATTTACACTAAAAATATACAGGAATTGGGTTATCTTCCCTGTGGAACACAGCTAAGAGGAGCCACAGCAATTTGGGAAGATCACTTAGAATCATGATAAGCCATTTTCAACAGAGAATGAAAATGATATATATATATATATATTGGCTTAACAGAAAAAAGAATGCTACAGAAAAGCAGAATAACCTAAGCCACAAGTGGAATTTGGTTAGGAGCTCACAAACATTCTGTTCAAAGCATCTCTTAATCTTAAGTGGCCAACCTTGGGTCAACATTTCACAGGAACCAGGGCACCTTTGATACAATATGGGCATATGAGTTTGGTGCCTGCAGCTGCTGACAGTGCTCATCTCCTGTCTGCAGCCTCACTGCAGAGGGGTCCCTCCCTGTGTTGGTCATGCCTACAGGGAGGCTGGAATTTATTATACAGTTCATTTCTAGCAGAAGATAATTCCCTGTGAAACAGTCTTTGAAAACAGTATTAGATTTTGTTTCATTAAACCATTGTGTGCATGAATGGCCTGGTTTGAGCCAGACCAGGACTGATTCTGCTCAGGGATTTGACTCCCCAGCTCAGTCTCTGCCCAGTGAGATACTTACTGAAGTTCAGGGCAGGTTTGCACAGCCAGGGTTTGCTTCTTGCAGGCAGAAGCTGCTGGACAGAGTCACTGCCAAGGGCTGGGCTGCAGAAAGGCTCTGGCTTAGACTCGCTCCTGGGCACACCAAGGACACTGCCACATCTTGTGCCCCATGCTGGGGTGCAATCAGTCAGAGGTGGCAGCTGTGGGGAGGAGCAGACAGCACAGGTGACCCTTAAAATGAGCAACAATGGTCATGGATGTCATCTTCAGGATCAAGCTGAGGGATCACCAAGGTTGAACCTCTTCTTCACCAGCTTGTGTCCCAGGAGGACTCTGTCCCTTCTGCCTTTGATCCCGACCTGTGTGTTCCTGAATCCAGTTCCAGAATCCAGCTCCTGAATCCAGTTCCCATCCAGTCTGGGACTTCCCCAGTGCCTTTGGGAAGGCAGAGGGCTTGCTAGACGTGATGATCTTGAAGGTCTCTTCCAACCTGGTTTATTCCATTCCATTCCATTCCATTCCATTCCATTCCATTCCATTCCATTCCATTCCATTCCATTCCATTCCATTCCATTCCATTCTATCCTATCCTATCCTATCCTATCCTATCCTATCCTATCCTATCCTATCCTATCCTATCCTATCCTACCCTACCCTACCCTATGGAGCTCTGCCACTCATCTAGTGGCCGTCCCAGCCCTCACTCTTGACAATGATCTCAAATGTGTGGTAGAGAGATCAATGTCCTACAAAGAGGACAGTCTATATTGCAGCACTCAGAGCCATGTCCTCAGCTGGCAAGTGAACAATTTGCTATCAAAACATTCTTTAAAGAGCAGATTTCCTCTTTTTTGTTGTTGTTGTTTTGCAAAAGCTGATGCTTTAAAAATCTGTGCCAAACTATTCAACCCACAAAGAATTATTCATTAGGGATGAGAATATTTAGATGGTTTAAAATATTTTATTGTTTTGAACTTTCCTTTAAAGTGATTTTTCCCCCCTCTTCCCTGCTTGATCTTGTCTGTGCTAACAGCATCCAGCCAAAACCAAATGGGGGTGTTGGGGGGGGGGGAGAAATCCAATTCCTCCTTCCTATTGTTTAGATTTTCAGGCTTCTTAATGAGTGAATATTTTGGGGTTGATTAAAAGCACTTCTATTTTTTAATTCTAAGAATCCATAATTGTCTCTCTAATGTGGAAATGCTATTTAAGTTCTTCTGTTTTGATGTTTGACCTTTAGAGCTAGAAGGGAGCTAATTCTTTCCCTCTCCACCAACTCGGCTGCGCCTGAGACACAGAAAACAAGAGCGAAGGTACTCACAGCCCAGGGGTTCTGTTGTGGTTGGAAAAGGCTTGTAAGATCATCCAGTCCAATCTTCCACCTAACACCAGCATGGCCATTAAACCATGCCCCCAAGGGCCATGTCTACATGTTGAGCAAACACACAGCTACTGTGGTTTAGAGCTGGGGCATCACCTTCTGATATTTACACTTGTGAGAAGGGCAGAGCGAGGATGAGCTGCTAGTTTCAAGGTTTACAGCTGATCTCCTGGTTGTCTCTAGCATCACCTCAGTTCTGCTGTGCGGTGTCTGGGTGTTCTAAAGGTGGCAATGTAGGCAATGTGACAAAGCTTTGTTGCAAATGGATACAGCTGTTTAGGGCACATGAGGCAATTGCGCTCCTGGGGGAAGATCCCAAATCTCCTCGCTCACGCAGGTTTTGTACTGAGCAATATTTGCCCTTGAGAGCTGTATTGATTCATAAGCCTAGTCTAGTACAGCTGCCAACTTCAGAAAAGCTTTTTGGGTTTTGTGTTTGGTTTGGTTTGGTTTTTTTCCCCCCATTAATAAAGGCCATTGACATTTTCAAGGCCACCACCGGCTGCATCTGCCCCCTCCCCTGCAGAGAGCTTTTATCAGTTACTGCACACACAAACCCCTCCAAGCTGGCCTGTGGTAACCACAGCTGGGCTCACCTTGTGTGCAGAGAGCAGCAGCTTCAGGTAAGACAGCATCTGTGGTTTTGGCAGAGCCAGCACCTTGCCGTGGGTCAGGAGAAGACAACCTGAGGGCAGCCTCCCTGGGGTCCAGGTGGGCAGGATCCACTGAGGTTAGGGGAGGTCTTGGAGACTAAAATTCAAACTGCAGATACAAAACCTGGAACAGGCAGAGAAAAATGCAGCTGCTTGCAGTGCTGGTAGAGGGAAAGCGTTGAACAATCATGAGCATATGGCACATCCCCTTAAACTGCAGTCAGTGAGGTGTGTGCCCTCAGGTCAGTGACGGTGGAAAGGTCGTTAGCTCTACCCAAGACAAGACAGGAGGAGGCATCTTAGGTTTTTCCTGTATGTTAGGCAGCTTTTCACATCTGAGCATCTTCCTCTCTCTACCCAACCCCTGCTCTTGTTGTAAGGCCTCAGATCTTAAAGCAGTTGTGTCCAGGCAGCCATGAGCTCAGCAAAGGCACAGGAAAGATTTGGAAGTGGGGATTGCATCTTCTCCGAGGAAATTACCAACAATGCAGCACAGCAGCTGAGAGCGAGGCGGGGGAGGACCAAGTGCACTGGCCAGCTGAAAAATATCCTTGCTTCTTCTAAAGGCTGAAGTGATGCTTTAGAGAGAAATAAACCTAGGATGAAGCTGCAGTAATAAACCAGGAGTGTTGTGCAAGTGAGCAGTTGCCTTCCCAAGGGAGCACTTACAAGCCCTACTGACGTGTGCCGGTTCTCCTCATCACTCGGTGCTACCAGCTAGTGTAATAAAAGTGGCCTTGTAATGGCTGGCTGGAGCTCCTGGCTGGGGTAATGACTGCACTCCTGCAGCCCTCCTGGGAGAGGATCTGCCTTGGACCTGGTAGGGTCCTGCTGATTGTTGAAGGGGAAGACTCCACTCAGGGTTTCAAGGGTCATTTCTCACCGCCAGTCGGTCAAGTGGCACAGGGCAAGTGCCAAATGCAAGCAGAAGGAAGGAAGAGGCTTTAATGAGTGTTTCACACTTGATATGTGATGGCTCTCCCTGAGTGAAAGGGATGCTCATCCCAGCTGAGTAATTCTTGAACTTCTGGCATTGGTTTGTGTCAGATGTGGTCACAGTAGTGGAGTTTTGATAGGTGGCCCAGGAACCCCATGGGCTGCAGTAGCCTCCCTGGAAACAAATTCAGCTTACAGGTAGCAATAAATACAAACTTTCAGGAAGCATTTACAAGGGAAGTCTGCCAGAATTTGTTTCAGGGCACAATAAAGAGTCTGATCTCTTTCTGTGCTGAACATCAGTGTTAGAAGAAATGGTTAGACACAAACCTATCACACTGCTGCTTTCCCTGAACATGTCTGTGTTCAGTGGGTATCAAATCAATCCAGGCAACTCAGCCTCCCATGTATTTCACAGAGGTGGGCAAAGTAAATCTGTTATATACTTACTCAGAGCTCTTATTTTCTCATCACAGGAATGACATAAAACAGGGAAGAAGTCCAGAGCCTGTGTGAGAGATGTCTCCAAGCCCCAGGTAAGCTCTGGCATCTGCTTCAGCCCAGCTCTCTGATGCTGAGGGAGCATGAGCATGTCCAGGCAGGGGTGTCTCTGCCTCTCCATTAAGTGCTGAAGGAGCCTAGGTGGCTTAAGCCAACTGTTTAAGTGGCTATGTTATGCGAGATGACTTGATGGCTTTTCTGGGCTTTTGGTCAGGCCATCTTGAAATGATGTGCTCACAGCTGCTTTGTGCTGACAACAGCAACCTGCATGCTGTGTATAGGGGGAAAAGATACATTTCCCTCTTAAATCTGCAACACTGGGATGAAATCCTGGAATTTCTCTAGCAGTTGTGGTGCTGTGGAAGATTGCCTCTAGATCTGAATGTGCCAGCAAACTCTGCCTCTAGACGTGAGGTCATGTTGTAGAATTGGGCCCAGAAATGCCCACAAGTGATGCTCTAAGGAGAAGGAAAGGTTTGGTTCTTCTTTCTCTGCTTTAGAGAACAGCCAGGGAGTTCATATGATTTTCACTCCCCTTGTCTTGCACCCAGGTTGAAGAGGGCATGGTTCGAACCTCTCTTTATTGCTGGATCCTATGTGCCCCCAGGTTGAAGAGGGCTGGAAGCTCTCTTTGTTGCTGGATCCTATGTGCACCCAGATTGAAGAGGGCATGGCTGAAACCCCTCTTTACTGCTGGATCCTATGGAGAATTAAAACCAATTTTTGTTCTGATCAAGTCACTTTGTAGTATAGAAATTATAGTGCTCCTCCTGAAATAATATTATGACCATAATTAAAAGAACTCCCAGAAGAAAAGAGTCAGCAGTTTTGGGGGAAAAAATTTAATATCAACCTTAAGTAAACAATAATATGAACAGACACAACAGAGGCTTCTGAGAGCTTCAGTTTGTGTCATCTCAGTTGTATTTCTGCTTGAAGGAAAAAGGTTCTCTTAAACTCTGCTTCCCCACGTGGGTGCTGCTCAGTGATGCTTTAAATAGTTGAGCATTCAAGTGAAGATGGAACAAAGCAGAGTTTTGTCCTAACCATGGTTAGGAGCATCACCTTTCCTGTAGTGTCTTAAGGAGGTGTCAGCATCTCTCCCTGCCCACTCCCTCCAGGGAAGAAAAGTTGTGTGTTGTGGTTACACCATCTGCAAACAGCACCAAGGTGCTGCTCGGTATGCTGGGCAGGAAGATCAACCTCAGCCATTTCCCCTCTTGGCTGCCATCAGCTGCTCATGCTCCTGTATCCCCACAGCTCACCAGCAGTGTGCAGGGGTCACAGAAACATTCAGGTTGGAAAAGACCTTCAGGATTGCCAAGTCCCACTGATAACCTCACTCTACAAACTTCACCCCTAAACCATATCCCCAAGCACCAAGGTTGGAAGAGACCTCAAAGATCATCGAGTCCAACCTGTTACCACAGACCTCATGACTAGGCCATGGCACCAAGTGCCACATCCAATCCCCTCTTGAACACCTCCAGGGATGGTGACTCCTCCACCTCCCTGGGCAGCACATTCCAATGCCTGACCACTCTTGCTGTGAACACTTTTCCCCTACTGTCCAGTCTAAACCTACCCAGTCACAGCTTGAGGCCCTTCCATCTTGTTCTGTCACTAATTACCTGGGAGAGGAGACCAGCAGCAGCCTCTCTATGACTTCCTTTTAAATGGAGATTGTAGGATGTTCTTTTGTACTTGTGGTGACACTACCTATGGTGCTGCCCACTGGTTTGGTCAGGTGTGTGCTCTCCTGAAGGCTGGGGCAGTGGGGGGGAAGACCAGACCCAGATCTTAGGGGAGTGCTTTTCTTTTCAATCTGGAAGCAAAACTGACTGTGGAATAGAATTTATTATCTAGGTTTGTATAATTTCCCATAACCAATCACATCCTTGCTCAATCAGATGGGTGAAACCCAGGATTTTATCTTGAGGAAAATGTGTGGGACTTAACCTCTGTGACCAGCAAACCCCATGGAGAAATGAGCTTTGCCCAGCCTGCATTCAGCTGTGTGAATCTGGTCTAACACAATGGCTCTGCCAATTTATTCCTACAGCTGATATTTGCTGATGTGCAGTGATTTAGTTGCTTTCTCCTGCCACAGTAAAACTGTCCTTTTCTGTGCTTTATTTCCTCCACAATCCCTGGCATGCACTGCTCCTGCTGGGCCGTCACAGATTAATCTTTGGTGTTTTTCCCTTGCATCTTCCACAAGCAGAGAGCAGCATCCATCTCATTTTGAAGCTGGTTGTGCTCCAGCCTGCTGCTTTTCCTTCCTCTCTTTTCTGTTCCCCATCCCAGAGAGCATTCCAGTGGGGGAGGTGGGGTTTCCCCACCCATTGCTCACATTGGTGTGTCTCTAGCAGAACTGTAGAGTCATTAAGGTTGGAAAAGACCTCTAAGATCATCAAGTCCAACCATTAACCCAACACTGCCAAGTCCACCACTGAACCATGTCTCTAAGCACCACGGCTACATGGCTTTGGAATACTCCCAGAGATGGTGACTCCACCACTTCCTTGGGCAGCCTATTCCAATGTTTAACCACTCTGTCAGGGATGAAATTGTTCCCAATATGCAACCCAAACCTCCCTTGGCACAACTTGAGGCTGTTTCCTCTCACTCTGTTGCTCCTTACTTGGAAGAAGGGCAGGGGAGTGGAGGATGGACCTCTGAGCATCCATGGAACAGTCACTTCATACAGCAGACACTCACCAGAGTCTCTTCTCTGGTTTTTGATCAGTATCTGTCAGGAAAGGCACTGAGCCACAAAGAGCAGAGCCATCACCTTCCACTCCTCAGCAAGACAATTTAATTGACTGTAGCCAGCCTCAGAGTTGATCTTAAACAGGAGAAACTCATCTTGCTGTCTGAGACCCCAGGCCAAGTTGGACTCCCATCAAGCTAAGGCAGGCATCCTGCAAGCCTGCCAGTTTGTGGTTAGAAGTTTAACATGTTAAACTTACAGGGCCCTAGACAGGCAATAACCTGGATTACAGCATCACAGCATCACAGTATTATGCTGCTTTGTCCTTTTTGAAGGTGCCCCACACCTGCTTTTGTTGTTGTTTGTTTAAGTTTGTGTGTCCAGGACAGACACAATCTAAGCCCTGCTCCAGATGTTTTCTTCCTCCTGCCATTTGGCTTCAGCTCTTCCTAAGCACCACAAGTTAATCTTCTACAGTAAAGTAACGAAACCAGAGTGGCAGCTGTTGCAAACACCTCTCTGCACAGCCCTGCAGCAAGAAGTCTGTTCACATGTCTGTAGGGCACCAGTGGTGACATCCTGATTTACTGCTACTTGGGTTCCATCCCTTTAGGGGAAGGGGCCTGTCTCAGCCAGCTGGGGCACAGAGGCAGAGACAACTGCGAGCTGTGTGCCATCCTCGTGTGGGGTGACAGTTCTGCTCTACAGCTACATGGAGCTGTGCTGCAGCATAAGAAAAGGTTGGATTGCAGCAGGGTTGGCTAAGAAAAATAGTTCCCAGGACTGGAGGAGCAATAAGGTGCCCTTTGGTCTTTCCAAAGTCAAAATGGAATGAATCCAAACTATCTTTTCCCTCTTACCCAGGGTGGGGTCCTGGTCTGGGATGGAATAAAGTTAATTCTCTTCCTAGTAGCTGGTGCAGTGCTGTAATTTGGAGTTAGGGTGAGAATAATGATATCACACTGATCTTTAGCTCCATACTATACAACATCATGTCCAGTACCTAACCTGGGGAGAGTTGGCTGGGGCACACCATGGCTTGGGGATTGACTGGGCACTGATCAGCAGGTGCTGAACAATTGCATTGTGCATCACTTGTGTTTGTATTTTCATTTATAGTTATAATTTGAGTTATGTTTTTGTTTCCCTTCCTTTTCTGTCCTGTATTCATGGGAGCAGTGGAAATATGCACCCCTGTCTTTTGTGTCTGACCCATCTGCTTAGGTCAACTGGGAGAAGGAAGGCGCAGATCTGGGGGTGCCTGCTCCCTGTGGGTAGAAGGGCAGTGAAGTTCCCTCCTCACCCTGCCCTTTCTGCAGGGGCAAGTGGGGAGCCACTTGGACAGCAGGACAGGACAGTAGGTTATGGTAGCTAGCAGCTTGCAGAGCTGTCCCTAGGGAAGCAGTAAGCAGAAAGGTCAGATTTAGATGGTGACAGGTCTATGGACACCACTCCGAGCACTCTGGCAGTGGATTTGCTCAGATGCCTCAGCAGTAGATGTGTGAAGAGACCTGACAGAACCATCATCACCAGCAAAAGCTACCACCAAACAGCAACAGCAGCTGTGCCCTTGGACCTTTCAGTGCCTCCAGCCTGGACTGCTTCTGCTCCCTCAGGTTGTAAAGAGGCAGACTGAATCCTGGATGCCTTTGCAGGAGGCTTGGTGCAATCTTACTGCTTCTCTGTGCCAGGGTAGTGTCAAATCAGTCTTAGTGGATTACACTGGCTTAATAAATGCAATCCCATTTCCTTCAGCTCCAAGGCTACAAGCCAGTTATTGAGAGCAACTTCTGTAGCTCAGGATGCAGACATATTTCACTGGTGCTGGGGGTCACAGGCTTAGCCCCTGCCATCATTCATCCTGGGCTCCTCGAGCAAGGCGAGGATGTGCTGCTCTAACAGCTGAGCACAGCAGCCAGGCCCTTGCAGACAGATGCTCTGGCCTCATGTCCTCGACTCAGTGCCTCCCTCTGCTCCCCATCTCCTGCACCAGGAGCACCTTTCAAATGTCAGTGCCAGTGAACAGATGCTCTGTCTGCTGTAAGACACTGAGCAGCCTGCTTTCAGACCTTTCAGCCAGCTGAGGGAATAAGGACATTTCCAGCCCCTTTCATTTTTATTTCCATTGTATTTTCCCTAAAGATGAGCACGTAGAAGTTGGTGAGATCAGCAAGAATAGAGCTGGCTGTCCTGCTCCTGGGATATGCTGCCCCTTCCAGCATGGAATTGCACCCAACCTGATGAAGGCAGGCTGCACACAGCTTTTCCCAAAGGGTTTGCCTCAAAACACTGGACAGAAAACTGTCCAGGAATGGCACAGGTTTCTAACCATTTCTTTTCAGGCCCTTTGCTGCCTGGAGGACACAGATGGAAAACTTGGGAGTCTGGACCGTGGTGCTGTGGACCGAGAAGTGCAGCAGGTTAGTGCAGATGGGAAGGAGAGCTCCTGCTCAGCCTTCTGCTCTGACATTAGCCACCAGCATGTCCTGCCTGTTCCACTTGGTACCAGTGCTGTGGAAGCTGAAAGCTGTTGAGTCATTTATGTGGATCCAGGCTTGTAGGGTCAGAAGTCCTTGAGTGAGGTGATCTAGGCTGATAACTGTTTTCTGCTCTCCTGGTTTCCCTTGCAAAGCCAGGGATTGAGGTGGATGCTTTCCCATAAGAGCTTAACATTCCCCTTCCATGTTGAGATTTCTGGGTCTTCCCCTCCCTGGTTTCCAAATGCCCCAAAGATATTAAGAGCAACATGGGGAGTTGTAGGAGGAGGCATGGAACTCTGCTGTGTTTCTTTTCTCTTGTTGCTGTCAATTAAACAGGATTTATGTCTTGTTTTCTCTGTTCTGTAATTACCCCCTGGGATTTACTTCAGACAGCTCAAGAAAACAATATACCTCCAAAATTTTCTGGCTGCTGGGAAGAGTTATTGCTGTACCTCCTGACTGTCTCACAAAACCCAACTCCCTTCATTACTTGCTTTACCTGACTGAAGCAGGGGAGGATATCCATCGTCATTTTCGTTCCCTTTCAGGAGGGTGCATAAAAAACCAGCCCTGGACATGGCAGGCTCTGTGATCCTCTAGGACAAATTTAATCACAGATCACAGAGAATTAATTAACCCCTATGCACACCACGCTGCAAGAGCTCCCCTGTGCTGAGCCTGTGCAGAGGTAGAGTTTGCAGCAGGGAAGTTGTCATTAGTGGTGAGTGAGGGCCAGCCTGTTGTTTGTGGTGAGACACCCACTAATGATGGTCTGATGCTACAGGGTTGTTGGGTTGTTTTTGTTTTCATTCATTTTCTGTTCATTCTGGTAACAGCAACAACAAAAAAAAAGAGGTGGTTTTGGTTTCTGCTTACACTCTGAAACCTGTGATTGACTGGCACCTTAAGAGGATCTGTGGCTGCTTGATTTTTCTGATAGCTGAGGGGTGGGGATGGGATTTGTTTGCATTTGAAGGAGGGCTTGGGAAAAAAAAAAAGGAGAAATATTGACATAATTTAAGTAACACACACTGTAAACAAGCTGCTAGGCTTGCCTTGCCATAATTTACATCCATTCCTCTGCAGAGTGCAGCCCTGTGTATTGCTCCTCATCTGAGACAGAGCCAATCATTCTGACTTGCAGGCTTCCATGCACATATTTCTGCCCTGGTTGCCCTGAGCTTCAGGTTTGATGAAACCCCATACCAAGTCAAACTCTGCTGAAATCACTGAGGGTTTAATAGAAGCTAACAAATTGCCTTGTTTTATTCAGATGAAGCTTCGCTTCGTGCTGCTCAGCCTGAGCCTGTGGACAGATTTGCTTCCAGCGCAGTTGTTTGGGATTGCAGGTCAGCTCAAGGTCAGGCAGGTCTGCTGCTGGAGAAGGCAACATGTGCTGGCAAAAACACACCCAGTGAGATGCAGACAAGTGATTCTGCCTGCAGCCATCCCACCCCTGAAAGATCAGTAGGTGATCATTAATGAAAATGCTTCAAACACGGTCACCCAGCCACACAAGCTGCTCACACTGCTTGCTTAGGTGATGCTGGACACTCTCATGTGTTGAGCTTGTTGGCCCAGGGGAAGGTTCAGACCTCAACAATTTGTACAGGACCTAGGCTGAACACGTTGCTTCTTCCATGTTTTTATAGGGCAGAGGGCTGGGCTGGTGCCAGGGTGGGACTGGTGCATGTAGTTTTTACTACTGGTTCTGCATTATACTAAAGGGAAGAGAAGGCAGATTGTGAGGAGCATCCTTGGAAGAGGCAGTAGAACAAACTGCCTTTAGATCCAGCACCCTCCTTCTCAGCAGAAGTGCTTCTGCTGTCCAAGGCAGGCTGCAATGTAACTGCTGTGTGTGTGTCAAACCTCCCTTGCTTGCCAGCAGTCAGAAACTGCATCTCGTTTCTCGGTTCCTTTGCCATAGTTTGGGTATAAAGGAAGGTTACAAACCAAATTATTTTCTCAACAGTGGCTTTCTAAGAATCAGGCCTTAAATTGGTCCTCTCCAAGGGCTATCTACTCAGGCAATATGCCATGAGTCCCTCAAGGCTTCACTGGCCCTACTCCATGGTGACCAGCACTATTTGCCTTTTTCTTTCTTGGTTGTTCTTCCTCTTCTTTTGTGACAGCCTCATGTTTTGTTCTTCTTACATCTCCAGGCTGTTGTGCTCTTCCATGTTTTGGGAAGCCTCCATCCCTCCCAGAGGGTAGGGGAAAAATGGGGATGGCTGTGGAGCAAAGAGCCTTATATTCATCAGTGCTTGGTGAGGATAAAAGCAGTGATCGGGGATGAGGCTTTGCATTTACTGTGAGCTCAGGGGGAGGCAGCTCCATCACTTCTGTCTCTCTTGATTATTTTTATTGGATGAATCTCTCTAAAAAGAAGTTAGCAAATGGAGTCTCTTTTTCTGCCTCCATAGATTCAACTCTGTGCTGCAAAGGTTACTCTTGCTGTATAAAATGGCAGAAATCAGAGCAGTTGCTGCTAAACTTTACTGATAATTATTCCAGGAGGTGATGTTCATATTCATTTGCCATTCTGACTGGGGTTTCATTCAGGACTTCTTGTAACAAAAGGTACTGTTTGCTTATGAAAAATAACTGACTGGCTTGAAAGGTAGCTGGGAGCAGCCAGAGAGAGAGAACAAGCATCTCCTTTCTTTTAAAATGATTATTATTTCCCAGTGAAAAGGAAAGGTC
Source organism: Dryobates pubescens (assembly GCF_014839835.1). Lineage (NCBI taxonomy): Eukaryota > Metazoa > Chordata > Aves > Piciformes > Picidae > Dryobates > Dryobates pubescens. The sequence continues at coordinate 14,638,462 of NC_071637.1, forward strand.
CAAATTAGAGCTCTGGCATGCATTTGCTGAAGTCTTCATAAAGAGTGCTAACACCACAGCTGAAATCACAAATACCACACCTGTGAGCTCCTTCTGCTGTCATCACTGCAGTGTTTGTGATGTTAATGCTTGTTTCTGGAGGTGTTTTTGCTGAGGAGCTTCAGGCATTTTCACTTGTTATTCTCCTACTAGTGTCAACGAGGCAATAAGTTCTTCTGGGGTTTTTTTTTGCCCCCCCCCCCCTCTTTCAAATGTACCTGCAAGTAATCAGATGGCTTTCTGGAAACAAACAAAAAAAATCATTAGTGTTTTCATCTGAGCAAATGAATAATAAGCTGGCAGTTTTGAAGTTGCCTTTTAAGCCACTGTATCAGGAACAGTGTGGCCAGCAGGAGCAGGGAGGTCATTCTGCCCCTGGACTCAGCACTGGTTAGGCCACACCTTGAGTCCTGTGTCCAGTTCTGGGCCCCTCAGTTTAGGAAGGATGTTGACTTGCTGGAAGGTGTCCAGAGAAGGGCAACAAAGTTGGTGAGGGGTTTGGAACACAGCCCTATGAGGAGAGGCTGAGGGAGCTGGGGTTGCTTAGCCTGGAGAAGAAGAGGCTCAGGGGAGACCTTATTGCTCTCTACAGCTACCCGAAGAGAGGTTGTAGCCAGGTGGGGGTTGGTCTCTTCTCCCAGGCAAGCAGCACCAGAACAAGAGGACACAGTCTCAAGCTGCACCAGGGGAGGTTTAGGCTGGATGTTAGGAAGAAATTCTCCACAGAGAGAGTGATTTGCCATTGGAATGTGCTGCCTGGGGAGGTGGTGGAGTCACCATCATTGGAGGTGTTTAGGAGGAGACGATGGGGTGCTTGTTACGTGGTTTAGTTGATCAGATGGTGTTGGATGATAGGTTGGATGCAATGATCTTGAAGGTCTCTTCCAACCTGTTCTGGTCTATTCTATTCTATTCCATTCCATTCCATTCCATTCCATTCCATTCCATTCCATTCTATACTTTCCTTCATGTGGTAACTCCTGAGCCAAATTCGATAGGGTCAAGAGCTCTGCACAAGGAAACTGTGCAAAGTAAATGGTCCCAGATTGACAGTGTCTCACAGTCTATATTGCAAAGCAACAGGGAAGCTGACACTCTGAATTGAACTCCTTGCTGAAGAGCAAATCTTCAGTGGGTTGCATTTTCTCCCTTTAAACAAACCCACAACACTCTCTTTTGAGTTGAGCTGTAGAAAATTGATTCCCAAGACCACAGCACTCCTATCTCAGTGCAGGTTTGATCTGTAAACAAAATCTGGGCAAAAATAGGTGAAGATTTTCAGAATTCTTCTGCCTTTGTCCTGGATTCCTTCAGGAGTTGTGGGCAAGGACTCCCAGCTCCGATCTGGCCAGTGCCTGGCAAAGCTGGGAACCAGAAACACATCACTTGGCCATCTCTTTCTGTGTTTCTATCCTCAGGGTCTCTTGGCTGTGCCACCCTGCCCTGAGCTTCAGAAAGTGCCCCAGACTGAGCTGGGGAGTCAAATCCCTGAACAGAATCAGTTGTAGTCTGGCTCAAACCAGGACAGGGTGACAGCAAAGATGTGTCTATGGACAGGGATGTATGGAAGTGTGGAGGGTGGAAGTGGAAAGAGACAGACCTGAGGAGTCAGAGGGAAGCTGCCAGGTAGCCAAAGGAGCTGCAGCAGCATCTGAAGAGCTGCAGATGGGAGAGGCTACACCCAGACATGAGCAGCTGTCAGCAGTCCAGTGGACTTGCACCCACACATTGGTGCCTATGTTTCCAAACTGGTGGTAGCGCTCTCAAAATGCAGCAGATTTAGGGCTCCTTAGGGAGAACAGCACAACTGGTTTTCTGCTTGTGTCTAACATCCAGGCCTTTAGCAAATGGCCCTTTCTTACCTCTGCATTCCCTGCTCTGTTGATGTTTCTCTTCGGTAGCAGATCATCACAGAGAGAAACTGGAGCAAATCCTGCACTTGATTTCCTCTCTCATATGGCAAATTCCTCCGCTTCATATGTTGGTTGAGTGGCTGATGAAGAACACCAGGAGGAAAAAAAGCAATTATATCCAGCCCAGGCTCTCACAGCTGGCATCACAGCTATATACTCAAAGTGCTGGTTAGAGTCCTGCTGGAAAGCTGTAACATTTGCAGTTCCCAGTCGTGTAAAGCTCTTCCCAGTTAAAGCCACAACGTTCTTCGATTTCAGAGCCAAACCTTCAGATCTGCGCTTCCAGTAACCCTGTGCCCCGAGACTCTCTGTACAAGCAGGGCAGACCCAGCAGGGGGGATGGGAGCTGCAAGAAAATGCATCTGGGGGGGGGTGGTGGTGGTGTTGTGGTTCATGTGAGGCTTGTCTCTCAGGTAATTACCAGCTGCTTTTGAATCTTTCCAGATTCCCTGCCTCTGCCACCCACACAGAATGTGGACAACAGGATTGCTCAGTCTCGGCTGTGCTCAGCTCCCACTTCACATGTTGTAAAATGATTGCTCCAGAAGTAAAAAAAGGTACAAAATCACTGTGGGGTGTGTAATTATTGCTAGCAGGTAACTCCAGCTTAGGCTGTGTAGGTAGGCAGAAGAGAAGGAGATTCGGCACGTGGCAGGTTGCCATAAAAACAAGTTTGGTGACATTCAAAGAGGGAGTATAAACACTTAAAAAAGCAAAAGAGGCTTGAAATCCATCACTCCTTCTCCCTTCCACGCTTGGGGCATTTCTCAGAGACTGTTGGTTGCTTCCACATCTTCTCACCCCTCTGCTCCCCTTTTCCCTCTCTCCCATCTCAGTTCAGTGAGTTGAGTAAGTTAACGAAGCCAGTTAAGACACAGGAGGTGTAAGCAAACATGAAGGAATCTTTAATAACTGTAGAATCATAGAACCTTTTGAGTTGGAAGAGACTTTTAAAGGTCATCTGCTGTCAGCAGGGATGTCTGCAATTAGAGCAGGTTGCTCAGAGCCCCAAACAACCTGACCTGGAATATTTCCAGGGATGGGGCAGCTCCCACCTCTCTGGGCAACTCAGGGCAGCATCCCACCACCCTCAGTGTACACAATGATTTCCTTCTCTCTCAGACCCCCACCTGGAGTACTGTGTCCAGTTCTGGAGTCCCTGTTACAGGAAGGATCTGGAGGTGCTGGAAGGTGTCCAGGGAAGGGCCACAAGGATGAGCAGAGGGCAGGAGCTGCTCTGCTATGAGGACAGACTGAGGGAGTTGGGGCTGTTCAGTCTGGAGAAGAGAAGGCTCCCAGGAGACCTAATTGTGGCCTTCCAGTATCTGAAGAGGGCTACAAGAAAGCTGGGGAGGGACTTTTTAGGGTGTCAGGGAGTGATTGGGCTGGGTGGGACGGAACAAAACTAGAAATGAATAGATTCAGATATGATATTAGGAAGTTGTTCTTCCCCATGAGGGTGATGACAGACTGGCACAGGTTGCTCAGGGAGGTGGTAGAAGTCTCATCCCTGGAGGCTTTTAAGGCCAGGCTGGATGTTGCTCTGGGTAACCTGATCTAGCATGAGGTGCCCCTGCCCATGGCGGGGGGGTTGGAACTGGCTGATCCTTGAGGTCCCTTCCAACCCTGACAATTCTATCATTCATAATATCACAGAATTGTTTCAGCTGGAAACGACCTGTAAGGCCATTGAGTCCAACTGTTGACCTAACACCCCCATGGCTGCCAAACCCTGTCCCAAAGAGACCTGGCTTCATGAGAAGGGGTTCAAAGAGGTGTTGATGAATCACAGCTCCACAGGGTATCATCAGACTGCAGATCCCTAGAGCTCACAGATGCCTTTGATTTCTGCTGTCCTGCAAGAAAGGTTGCACAGAGTGCAGGGAAGAGTGGATGCAAACCTCCACGGGTTTTGTGTCAGCTCTGTCTGGAGGAACGTGTGGCTGTCTGAACCTTGCAACATCCAAGCAGTCCAGCCCCTCAGCCTGGGAGGGAAGGATTTGTTTGTGCAGACAAGTGAATTATGATTACAATTTGTGAGAGGCAACCTCACTGAGTCCCTCACACAGCCACTTCTTTCCCTGTGTGTAGGGCTGCAACTGCAGCAAGGTTAATACAGAGCATCCATCATTTCCATTAATGGATGGCAGTGCTGTGTAGATCCCTGGTGTGGCCTGCCTGCCTTTAATTATTTTTTAAGGTGGCCTCTGTATATTTCCTTCAACAAAGGCTGAAGTGGAGAATGGAGGTCAGGTCTGTGGACTGACTGATTAAACCTGCCCATCACACTTTCTGTACAGGGATCTTCCCAGTGCAAATAATGCCTTGCAGCAGAGGGAAGAGAGAGGGGAAATGTGTTGGTGCAGCCTGCATTTGTGAGCAGGCAGATTTTGAACAGGCCTTTTTGGGGAGGTACAGGGGAAGAACAGGTTGTTGTCTACCTCTAAAATACAGAGGTAATACTGAGCTGCCTTTTGTGGTTCCAAGTCCTAGGTGCCTAAGGATAGAGACAAGAGTGCTGCTACAGATATCCCTTGTTACTGTCCCTCAGGATTGCTCTCAATATTTCAGTTTAATTATGTAGTTTATATTTTTTCAAAGGATGTCTGTTACCCAAGGATGCAATTGCTTGTAAAGGTCTCTGCTGTCTTTATTTGTCCTCTGGGCATCCAACTGACTTCAGAAGATTTATACCAGGTGCACATGAAAGAGAAATAACTGGGGTTTACCAGGTGATCACACCTCACCTCAAGTGTTCCACAGTAATGCTGACATACAGTAGTCCATCCACAACAAATATTTCTTTCTTATGTGCTGCTCTGGCCAAGAGGACAAAGAGTTCATGTGAGGCCTGTGTGGGTACAGGGATATAGACAAAAGTAAAGAAGGAATATTGAAAGTAGCAGCCAAATCAATCCACTCTCCATGCATGTAGAGAATAGTGGCAGGACCGGGACCCTTGGCCCAGACACAAGGGGTGAAGGTTTGGGAACTGAAGCTCAAACTCAAGTTTTTGTGATAAGCCTGTGGTAAGATTTACAGCCTTCTGGTTTTGCCTTTGCAGTGCTCAGAGAGGTGGGACTGGATCCACTCTATTATAAATGATGATCATGCCAAGGATGAAAACCAGTGGGTGGCTTCAGGTTTACTCTTCCCTCAATTCTGCTGGCACCCAGATGACCCAAGACTGCTTGCACTTGTCATCATGTGTGTACATTCTTTTAGGAAGAAGTTCTTCATAGAGAAAGTGATTGCCCATTGGAATGAGCTGCCCAGGGAGGTGGTGGAGTCACCATCATTGGGGGTGTTTAGGAGGAGACTTGATAGGGTGCTTGGTACCATGGTTTAGTTGATTAGATGGTGTTGGATGATGGGTTGGACTCGATGATCTTGAAGGTCTCTTCCAACCTGGTTTGGTCTGGTCTGGTCTGGTCTATTCTATTCTATTCCATTCCATTCCATTCCATTCCATTCCATTCCATTCCATTCCATTCCATTCCATTCCATTCCATTCCATTCCATTCCATTCCATTCCATTCTATTCCCCAGCTCTGTGTCTCCCATAAAGATGTGGGCTGAACCTGCATCTCTGCACTGAACTTCAAGGCTTCCTCCACCATGGCCTAGGAGGCAAGGAGAATGGAGTGTATGAAGAAATCCTAGGGAGTCCATCTCTGGCTGTGGCTGATAACCAAATCCAGGGTGCTGAAGACATCATTACTGACAGAGGCATGCAAGGTAGCTGTGTCTGTAGTCTCTCCCCTCTGTCTCTATCTCTGTCTCTCTAGACACCTGTAAGCAATAATTTAGGAGAGAAATATGCAGCTGACAGAGACTCAGTGAGAAGTGTTGAATGCTTTCATCACATCATGTACTAAAGATGTAATCCCTTACACTGAAGAGCACTAGGAGCTACTTAAGCTTTTATGGCTGGCCTTCTAGTGATCCCCTGGTGTAGTTTAGCTGCTGCAAATTACAGGCTCATGAAGTATGGAGAAAACTTGTTTGCAGGGTGTGTGGCTAATCCACTGTTCTAGCCATCGTGACTCACCAGCTATTTGGACACCAGTGAGCAACCAGCACCAGAACAAGAGGACAGAGCCTCAAGCTGCACCAAGGGAAGTTTAGGCTGGAGGTGAGGAGAAAGTTCTTCACTGAGAGAGTTGTTAGCCATTGGAATGTGCTGCCCAGGGAGGTGATGGAGTCCCCATCCCTGGAGGTGTTGAAGAGGGGCTTGGACGTGGCACTTGGTGCCATGGTTTAGTCCTGAGGTCTGTGGTGCCAGGTTGGCCTCGATGATCTTTGAGGTCTCTTCCAACCTTGGTGATTCTGTGAGTAATATCCAAGCTCAAATGAGCAGGAGCTGCTAAGGGGTGGGGGGGTGGTGATGTCATTAAAATTCCTCCTCAGTCCTGATCATTAAACAAACCATACAAGAGGCAGGCTCCATACCTGGCAAAAGCAGCATGTTAATGGAGATGCACCCAGCATAATTGCTGCCATCCATCACCCCTGTCCCACTGATATTGACAAAGTGCAGCTAAATATTTAAATAAGCCTTTTCCTTTCTTTTCCTTTTTTTTTCCCCCTCCCTTCAGAAGCCAAAGGATTAGATGCAGCCAAATTTCTCAGTCTAGTCAGCAAACGCTACAAATCCAGGGATTAAACAGGATTTGCTGGGGTGAATAAGAGCTGCTTCTGCATTATGCTTTATGGAAAAAAATATTCTTTGCTGCCAAGGCTGTTGCTTGGGGCGAGGAGGGGAGGAAAGACAATTCTCCCTCTCGTCGAAAGCAAGCAAAATAGAATTAGTTCCTCTTCACTCGACACCCTTGATTTACTTTGAGGGTGTAGCTGAAGGAAAACGTGGCTTTCCCAAGCCCCATTAGACACCTGCCCTTCTGCTAAAAGCAGGACATTTGAAAGGAAGATGTAGGGGTTACAAGGCTTTGTGCCTGTGTTTTGCTCCAGGGCCAGCTCCTTTGAAGGCTTGCCAGGTTACTATAAATCACAGAATCACCAAGGTTGGAAGAGACTACCTGAAGGGAGGTCGTAGCCAGGAGGGGGTTGGTCTCTTCTCCCAGGCAACCAGCACCAGAACAAGAGGACACAGTCTCAAGTTGGACCAGGGGAAGTTTAGGCTTGAGATGAGGAGAAAGTTCTTCACAGAGAGAATTGTTAGCCATTGGAATGTGCTGCCCAGGGAGGTGGTGGAGTCACCATCCCTGGAGGCGTTCAAGAGGGGATTGGACGTGGCACTTGGTGCCATGGTTTAGTCCTGAGGTCTGTGGTGATAGGTTGGACTTGATGATCTTTGAGGTCTCTTCCAACCTTGGTAATTCTGTGATTCTGTGTGAAAAGGAGGAACAAAGCAGTGAAAGAGAGTGCAGTGAGCTGGTTCAAATTAAATGGAAATGAAATGTTTGAAATGATCCAAACCATGGGACTTAAAAGTCTCCCTTGGACTCCTGAGTTCTCAAAACTGATTTGAGCTTGAAGGTTTGGGCTGACCTGAGCAGGGGGAGAATGCTGATATTTCCCATTGCTCTTCATGGGATAGGAAAAGCCAGTTCCTGGCCCTTCTTTGGGGTCACCTCAGCACTGTTTGGCAGCTGGCAGGAGTGATTTGAGACTCATTTTCCCTGGAAGTGTGAAATCCCCTTAAATCTTGCGTTTTCTGATGGCTGCCTGTTGGTAGAGGGAGGAAGAAGAGATTTGTCTTTGCAGTGGGAGCAAAAAAGTTTTCATGCCTTAGCATTTTTCTAGGTAGTGCCCTAGATATCTTAGTCTGCCTGGGTTAGAAGCTGAGCAGAAGTCCTGTCTGCTCTCTTGAGGCAAGGTATGAATCTCAAGAAGAATTGCACTGAATGACTTGGCCACAGCTATTCAGTTTATGCAGCATTTGGGAAGACTTTTCCCCTCCCAGTACTTCATTTCTCTTTGCATATTCACCATAATTTCCTGTAGAGTCTGAGCTTAGATAACTCTGTTGAAGGCTCAAGATATTACCTCTCTCCCTGCTACGTCTGTCCATGGACTGCACGTGCTCATCTTGTCGGATCAAACGCTACACACTTTTTCCCCTTGAATCAATCAATGCCAGGACTTCAAACCTAATGCCCATCCCTAGGGAAAGACAGCAACATTTATAAATCATAGAGAAGGAGGGGGAAAAAAATGAAAGGGATAACATAAATGTTCCCCAGCTCAGGCTTCAAGGGGCTGTGGAGTGAATATTTTCCCCTAAAAGATGGGGAAATAAAACTCTTCCACCCTTATACTGTAGAGAGCAGGTTTGGGTGGAAATGAAGTAGATTATTCCTTATTACTTTATTGAAATTCCACTGAGATGTCTGAAGGAGCCCAAGCCTGTTGCTCTGCAAGGGAATCCAGCACGCTGCAGCTTTGTGAATTGATAGTGATACATAAATGTCAGCTTTGTTGAACATGTCTGCACTGTCTGGCTATCCAAACAGTATTAATTAACTCCCAGAGTCCAGTTCCAGTGTGCCTTTGGATTCATTTAAAACCCTGAGCCAGAGCCCTTGCTAGACAAATGCAGCCTAGAAATATGGGGCACTTCTATTTTTTTTTCAGTGAGAGTAATTAACCACTGAAATAAATTACCCCGAGGCAAGGTGGGTTCTCCATCATTTGAAGTCCTCAGCCTGAGGCTAAAAGCCTTTGTGAGAGAGATGTCATAGCTCAGAGAGAAGTTATAAGCTTAAGGATGTGCTGTCTGTAGGACATGCTTATATATTTACAGCTTCATTGAGCAGGGGCTGTAGAAGAGTTATTCATGTTCTGTGTGCTAGCCACAGCAATGCCTGGTGGGACACAACTCTCCTGCTGGCTGAGAGCAGGACTCAACACTTGCTCACTTCTCAGGAAGATGTTCAGTACCTGCTAGGCACAGCGAGATCAGCTGCCGAAAGCATGGATTGGCTTTATTGGAAGAGACCTTTCAGGTCATCAAGTCCAACCATTAATCCAGCACTGCCAGGTCACCACTAAGCCATGTCCCTCAGCACCACAACTTTGAAATCCCTCCAGGGACAGAGATTCCATCCCCGCCCTGGGCAGCCTGTTCCAGAGCTCGACAGTCCTTTCAGGGAAGGAAGTTTGCCTAATGCCCAACCTAAACTTCTTCTGGAGCAGCTTGAGCTCATTTCTCTTTTTTCCTATGACTTGTTACTGGGGAGAAGAGACCAGGGAATTGTGGAAAGCCAGAAAGACTTCCTCAGCCTCCTTTTCTCCAGGCTGAACAACCCCAGTTCCCTTAGCTGCTCCTCACAAGGCTTGTGCTCTAGACCCCTGAGCTTGCTTCATTCCTCTATTTCTCACAAGAGCTGGGCAGAACACTAAAATCTGTTGAAAGTCACCAACATGGAAAACATCTCAGAAATCACAGAATCACCAAGGTTGGAAGAGACCTCAAAGATCATCAAGTCCAACCTGGCACCACAGACCTCAGGACTAAACCATGGCCCCAAGTGCCACATCCAATCCCCTCCTGAACAATTCCAGGGATGGGGACTCCATTACCTCCCTGGGCAGCACATTCCAATGGTTAACAACTCTCTCTGTGAAGAACTTCTTCCTAACATCCAGCCTAAACCTCCCCTGCTGCAGCTTGAGACTGTGTCCTCTTGTTCTGGTGCTGCTTGCCTGGGGGAAGAGACCAACCCCCTCCTGGCTACAACTTCCCTTCAGGTCATTGAAGGCAGCAATAAGGTCTCCCCTGAGCTTCCTCTTCTCCAGGCTAACCAATCCCAGCTCCCTCAGCCTCTCCTCATAGGGCTGTGCTCAAGGCCTCTCCCCAGCCTCGTTGTCCTTCTCTGGACTTGGGGTTTCCTATTCTGTGAGTTCTTCTTTCAAGTGAGGGCAGGCTGGCAAGCCTCAGTGGGGGTTAGCCTGAAAATGTTGTGATTCAGTAAAAATAACAAACTTGGGGGTTCATCTTCAGGTAGCTAACAGGCTGCCACATAAAAATGTGCTCCTGGAGAGGGATCAGAACCTTTCTTTGGCACAGTACCTGTTTGCTGACGCCCTGTGTCTCTCCATCCTGGGTAAAAGGCAGCTAACTGCAGTGAAGGGAGTGGGTAAAACACAGCAGCAAGAGGAGCAACAAAGGGATAGGCATGGCACAGCCTTCAGGTGCTCAGCCTCTCATGGAGAATCCATAAACATCCTGAAGCCAAAGGCTTGGGGAAGCAGCAGGCAGGAGGCAGGTCAATGTCAGCTTAGCTTGTCTCAGCCTAGCTGAGAGCTGGCAGCTAATGTGATTAAACAATAAGCATTTTGTCACAGTAATGAATCCTGGCATCCACCTTTCTGATATGATTAAATCAGTCTGGAGAGAAATTCTTCATTTCTGACACCAGGTCAGTGCACAGCTATGCAGTCTGGGCTTGGTGGCTTGGGTTTTTTCATTCAGGCACTTAGTTAAGCCAGGTGCCACAAGGAGTAACGAGGTCAACCCAGATTAATGCCTACCTTGGGAAAAGGCAGGGAGTCTCCAGCACTGTCCTCTGCTCTGCTGGGGATGTTTGACAAGTCTCTGCCTGGCAAAGTGGTGGCTGGGTTCTTTCTCCTGCAAGGGCACTCGCCCAGCATGCTGACACACTAAGATATATAGAAGCATAAAATCATCACGGTTGGAAAAGACTTTCAAGGTCATCCAGTGCCACCCTAACCCAACTGCCATGAACACCAAGCCATGTCCTGAAGCACCACATCTACTCACTTCTTGAACACCTTCAGGGATGGCAACCCCACCACCTCCCTGGGCAGCCTGTTCCAAAGCTTCACCACTCCTTTGGTAAAGAAACTTCTCCCAACATCCATCCCAAACCTGCTGGCACAACCTAAGCCCGTTTCCTCTCATCCTACTGCTGGTTGCTTGGGAGAAGAGACCAACTCTTCGCTACACAGCACAGCCTCCTTCCAGGGAATTGTTCCCATTTCCTCCATGTTCTTCCACTCCCCTCATTAATAATGAATACCACGCAGTGCCCACTGGGACTGGCTGAACAGGACTGCACCATAAGGGCTGCAGGAAATTGTTAGAGGGTCCACAGAGTTGTTGTCACTGATGAAAAGTCCCTTTCATGGCAGTTCTGCTGCTTGCAGGTGAAGGAAGACTTTGCAAATACACTGCCAGCCATTCACAATTAACTTGGTTATTGATGGCACTCCATAAAAGCTTAAAAATGCTAAGGAGAAGCAATAAATGATTGGTTTGGGTTTTTTTGACTGCAGCTGCTGCAGGCTTGTGCTGTTTGTATAGAATTCTTTCTTCCACTTAACACCAGAGAAGAGACCTTCTCTTACCTCCTCCTCCTTTTAAACTAGGCTAATGTATTTACTGCAGGGTAAAGAAAACTGCCTGCAGTTCAGCCTGAAAAACCCATCAGGCCTGCACCCAACCTCACCTCTTTGCTTCTCATGGTTTTAAGGGATCACTCAAATTCCACCTGCTGAAAATGTGGACATGCTTCCCACCTTCCAGTATATCACTTCTACAAACAGTGCTTCAGCCCAGAAGTTGTCACCATCTCCTGAAGCCTGTTTTCAGGTTCTTCCCTGGCCATTGCTCTTAGCTGGAGGATCCTGGGTCTGTCATTCATGGAACACCTAGAATGCACTGCCATTAACTAGTGCCCATGGGTACACTCAAGTACCTTGTTGTCCTGGCTTGTCTGGGACAGAATCCTCAGCCAGCCATGGGTTGCAGGCCATTAGCAGTTTGGAGTCAGCCAGGACAGCTGAGCTGAGTTGACTCCAGGTGTAACCCCTAAGCATCACACTCAGTATAAAGGGGGAAGTTTGCTGCCCTTGTCTTGGCTTCTCCTGACCCTCCTCTTCCTGCTTCTGAGGACTGCTTTCCTCTTTGGTGTGACCACTGTACTTCTGCTGGGCTGAGTATAACTTGAGGTACTTTATGTTTGCCTTGGGATGTTTGGCTTTTTCCTTAAGCCCATTTTCATTCCAACCCTTGGATCTCCACTCCTTTTCCCAGTCCTCCTTCCCTGCTGGGGAGGGGTCACCAGGTTTTGGAGCCATTGCTGGAGTTTAGCTGTAGATATGGGCTAAATGTAGGCACTTTAGAATCCCAAGTCATCTGTTCTTGTCTGTTGATCTAATCTAGGGCTTCCTTTCATTTGTCATTAAGATCTGTAACTCCACTTTGCACTTGGGTGAGAGTCTCAAGAGTGTAAGTATAGCTGCATGAAATCTTTGTCCTCAGGCAGCACCTTCTTTCTCTCTAGTAGCCACTGAAGTAATTCACAGGGCACAGATTGCAAGTTTGGTTTGAAAAGAGGGGGGGGGGGGGAAACCACCAACCAAGCAAACACTCTGTAATCAACAAGAAATAATAACTTTGGTGCTGGAGAAGCAGCAGGCAACACTGCTGCATAGCTTAAAAATAGTTGTCCTTGCTCCACGTCCTTTTTCACTTGCAGCAAGAGTTTTTAGACACTTCTAATCACTCAGTTTGCTTTCCTGTGTGGCTGGCAGGGGCATCAGCTACTTTAAAAAGTGGTCTGTTCAGTGGAATGGATTTCCTCTGAAGGACAAGATTGTTCATCTTTTCTCTTAAAAAAAAATACCTCTGGGAAAGGGAGATGTTTGCTAAAATTCCCAGCAGCAGTGCTTTGTGTTTGTGGGCTCCTGCTGGTTTACCATGTGCTTTCCCCTTCCCCCAGCCCTCGGGGTGCTGAAGGCCCCATGCAGTAAAGGCTCCTCACCTTACAGGTAGGAAGGAGAGATGGTAACAGCCATGAGCTCTCTGACTGTGGCTTTCCTGCACGTCCACTCGTTCCAATGAGCTCCAATTCACTCTTCTCAAGGGTCAAGGCTAGGCCAGTCACCAGGGGAGTGACAGAGGCTCTCTATGAACCTCTCTGCCTTCCTCTTGGGAGGGCAGACAGAATAAGGCAGAGAGACTGATGGGGTGAGAAAGAAACCAGAACAGGATAGAATTAAGCAGGTTGGAAAAGACCTTTGAGATCATCAAGTCCAACCTATCACCTAACACCATTTAAACAACTAAACCATGGCACTAAGTGCCTCATCAAGTCTCTTCTTAAACACCTCCAGGGATGGTGACTCCACCACCTCCCTGGGCAGCACATTCCAATGGGCAAGCTCTCTCTCTGGGAAGAATTTCTTCCTAACATCCAGCCTAAACCTCCCCTGCTGCAGCTTGAGACTGTGTCCTCTTGTTCTGGTGGTGGTTGCCTGGGAGAAGAGACCAAGCCCCACCTGGCTACAACCTCCCTTCAGGTAATTTTAGAGAACAATAAGGTCTCCCCTGAGCCTCCTCTTCTCCAGGCTAAGCAACCCCAGCTCCCTCAGCCTCTCCTCACAGGGCTTGTGCTCCAGACCTCTCACCAGCTTAACCACCTGGGATGGAAAGAAGAGCAATCCAATGTAATAGAGACCGAGAGACAAACCACTGCAGCAGAAGGGTGAAGCTCTGTGTGCATGAAAAGAATCAAGTGAAATTAGTGCTGTAACCTCACCTCTGTCCTCAGGACTGTAGTGATTCCTGCTGGAGGACTGCTTCCCCTTCTGATGTTGCCTCTTCAGGAGGGACAAGAAGATCTTCACAGACCTGAAAAGAAAGCTATGGAAATGATTCAGGGGATGGAACATGAGTTGCATGACCTGAAGCACAAAGAGCTTTGTTCATTAGCTTATTAAAAGATGGAGAGGAGATTTCATCATTCATTTTAAGAACATGTACATGGAGGAGCTTTGAGAGTCAAGAGCCTTTTGACCTTGCAAAATTGAGCCTAACGAGGAGGCTGGGAAATGAGTGTGGAGAAATTCAGCCTTGAAATAAGATGCAGCATTTCCTGGGAGCCAGACTGAGCTGAGCTGGCTGTGGCCTTGCAAGTGGATTGTCTATAATGAGATTTGTTATCTTAAAAGAAAAGAATTTCCATCCAATTTCAGTGAGAACCTCTCTTCCTTGTCTGTTAGTGCTGGCAGCAGCCTGGGGTGCTGGCATGCTCGTGCTGCCATTGAAGGCTCTGAGCCACAGTCCTGCAGCACCATCCCCTTTCTGCTGCCTTATTCACTGTGCTCACAGGTCCCTCTTTGCCAGGGCAAGAGCATGCCAGAGCAGTGTCACAGGTACAAAGGGACTAAGGCACAATTAGGGGACTGGAACATCTTAGAACAGGCTGCCAAGTAAGTGGTGGAGCCACTGTCCCTGGAGGTGTTCAAAAGACATGTAGACATGGTGGACTTGGAGTGATGGTTGGACTGGCTGATCTTAGAGGTCTTTTCCAACATTAATGGTCCTCTCTCTCTGCTGAGGAAAGGCTGAGAGACCTGTGGCTGTTTAGACTGGAAAAGAGAAGATTGAGAGGGGATCTTATCAGCGCTTATGAATATCTAAAGGATGAGGGCCACAAGGATGGGGCCAAACTCTTTCAGTGGTGCCCAGTGGCAGGACAAGGGCAATAGGCACAAATTAGAACATGGGAGGTTCCATCTGAACATGAGGAAAAAGTTCTTTGCTGTGAGCAGGCTGCCCAGAGAGGTTGTGGAGTCATCTCTGGAGAGATTCCAAACCCACCTGGTCATTGTGATCCTGGGCAAGCTGCTGTGGGTGACCCTGTTTTAGCAGGGGGGTTTGACCAGATGATTTCTAGAGGCCATCTTCACCATGCTGGAATTCTGTGAACTCTGCTTTCTTGGCTTTGCCTGATGAGTCTTGAACTTTACTTGCGGTGCAGTCCTGGGCATTTTGAATAGAATAGAATAGAATTAACCAGGTTGGAAGAGACCTTCGAGATCATCTGAACACATTCAAACTTTTGGTAGCAGCCAGGCAAAAGAAACAGGAAAGCTCTTAGGAGTATATTTTAATTTCCAGCTGCTTAAGGGCAGGCATAAATAGAGACACCAGGCACGGATTTAACCCTTTCCCTGCAAGGGGTTGGGTCAATAACTTTAGCAGGTAGAAGGTGACAGAAGTGACCACCAGGGGAGGTTTAGGCTGGATGTTAGGAAGAAGTTCCTCATAGAAAGAGAGGCTGGCCATTGGAATGTGCTGCCCAGGGAGGTGGTGGAGTCACCATCACTGGAGGTGTTTAAACAGAGACTAGATATGGCACTTAGTGCCATGGTTTAGTTGATTAGATGGTGTTGGGTGATAGGTTGGACTCAATGATCTCAAAGGTCTTTTCCAACCTGGTTTATTCTGTATTCTGTAACTTACCCACAAAAGCCTCACTGCAGAGTGGAAACATCAGATGCTGACCTTCTGTTGAAGGGAAACCAGGAAGAGAGCCCAAGCAGGTCTTTATTTAGTTTTAGTTCTTTGTTCTTTTCCCTTTTAACTGCTATTTCAGTTGCCCAACAGCTTGGATCTAAACAGAGCTGCACCGCTTCCCCTTGTGCTGCGCCGGGGACGCATTTGACCCATTTATTTTTAAGCGCTGGTTGCTCTCTTTTCACTGTCTGCTATATATATAAAAAAAAGAGGTTCATTAAAGCCAAAGGTATTTGAAAAGGTGCCTGTGTGTAAAAGAACACGTTGGGAGCTAATGGGAGCTTTCAGGGGACTTGACTGTACCAGTGATAATTGAAACAAACAGACCTCGGTGGCCTAAGCTAATTCAGTGGAGCTATATTCCTCTTCCGTTTCTATTATCCATGCAGTAGCTGAGCACTCCCCAGCTCCCCACTGGCATTAAGAGACACTTACAGCTGTTCTCCTCTCCTAATAACCACACTCTGTAGAGTTAATGGTGGGCTCCAAGGGCCTGATGAAGTGCCGTGGGGCTCTGCCGCCGCCAGCCAGAGGACTTGCCATATGCCTGGGGAATTTCACCTCTGTTTAGACTCAATTCAGCCCAAACTCCCAAGGTGAAATTCCATTTAGGTCGGTGCATTTCTGCACTACCAATTACAGTGATGTGGGGAACTCTGCCTTTTTATTTCTGCTGGGCTGCTGTCTGTTGTTTGCAGCCAGAGAGGCGCTGCCTCCACCCCTGCTGGGGTGACCCCGATTGCAGGAGGAAGAAGCAAACTGAGATTTAAATGGGGAGAAGTTTAACTGGAGCCAAAATAAGCAAGTAAACAAACAAGGAAGGCCCCAAACTTCTTGTGCTGGTTTTCTCTGCTGCTGTGCTCAGATAACAAGGAGAGGAGGAATAAAGAGGTAGAGCTTTCTGGCTGACACACTCCTCTCAGCCTAAGATAACCTGTGGAGGACTGGGGTTTTATTCAGATTTTATAGACAAACAGGAGGAAAAAAAAGGTCTGGAATACATTAGAATAGATATTTTATAGAAAAGAAGAAAAATATATCTAGTATGTTAGAGATACAGGACGTATATGTCACAGAAAAGCAGACAAAGTATATAGAGTCTATTAGGAATACAGAATATACAGCTATCAGATAGAAAGCTGAGTGTTTGTCATAGTCATTACTAGCACAGCAACAATGCCCAGATGATTGCAAGAATGTCTATGGAAGGTGGAGAGATGGTGAATTCTGTAGTGACTTCTCTGCCTGTCAGAGCCTTGGACCAGGTGAACACAGCGCAGTGTGCTCCACAAGCCAGCCTCCAGGTGCCTGTGGAGGGCTGCCTCTGGTCATGCTGCCTGTGGGAGGAGGGGTTCCTCTTTCCTAGAACCACAGAATGGCTCAGGTTGGAAGGGACCACAGAGCTCATCTCCAACTTCCCCACCATGGGCAGGGACACCTCTCAATTGGACTCAGCTGCTCAAGGGCTCATCCAGCCTGGTCTTGATCACCTGCATGGAGGAGGCATCCACAGCCTCCCTGGGCAGCCTATTCCAGCGCCTCACCACCCTTGTACTGAAGAAGTTCTTCCTAAGATCCAGTCTAAACCTACTCTCCCTCAGCTTCAAACCATTGCCCCTTGTCCTGTTGCTATCAACACCTCTTTATCCCAGCAGCCAATGACTACCAGATGCTGTGGAGTTTCTTCCTGTCCCCCATGGAGCTGCACTAGTGGAACCCTCAGCACCATTACCACCCAAGTGGTGTCACTGAGATACTCTGCAGTACTCCAGCAGTTCATTCCAGGTAGGTTCCATTTCCAAGCTTTCCTTCTCAATCCCAGAACTGCAAGCTTCATGCACTTGTTTACCTGGCCTCTCTTTGTTGCTTGGTTAATTGTTCTGTGCTTTTCAGAACAATGAAGCTCAGGTCTGGATACAATTATACAGATCCATAGTTAGCTGTGTCCTTAATGAAGCCCTGGATATTGTAAGATTTCCTAACCCCTAACTACATATCAGAGCAACAAATTTAGCTTAGAAGGGGTTTAATCTTAAAAAAGCACCTGCATGTGTGTATTTCTAGGTGTTCCTCCTGTGTGCTCTTGGCAGACTTCATTAGAGAAGCAATTTGATCATTTTGGGGCCAAAGGAAATCTTCTCTCCTGTTCTCTGTTGGCTTGTGTTGGAGATCAGTTTAGCTTGCACCAGACCTCATCCTCTCCTTGCTCCATTTGATGTGCCCAAAAAGACCAGGGTTTCAGAGCTGCAGCTCAGGCAGCATGAGGAGGCAGGGAGGGATGTACAGATGGAGCCCTACTCCAGCTTGTCCCCACGGAGTGGGAAGCTTGGATGTCATTTCTTGATGGGCAATGGCAGCCCTCGATCTCCGAAGCATGTTGACTGAGGTAGTGCTTGGAGCACATCAGCAGAATCAGGAGGGAAGTGGCTTTGCAGAAGTCCACCAGGAAAGATGTTAGCTGCTTGAGAGGCCTCATCATCAGGCTCAGGACCCTCAGGAACTGATATTGCATAGGAATAGGATATTGCATAGGAATGTTTGGTCTGTTGGTGCCACCTACATGTACTGGGGTCCAACGTGACATTTACAAACCCGAATCCATTTGGTAGAGGTTTTAGCTCCTTTCAAATCTGATGCTGTATGCAGCTACTCTGAGCAAGAAAACTTGTCTGTGACCTTTGGAAACCATAACTTCCATCATTCATGTCTCCTCCTAATTGCTGCTGCAGTTCACGGCCCCGAGCGAAGGAAGAGAGTTGCAAAACTGCCCTTGCAAGATATAAATTATTTTAATTACAGTCAACATGCACTTAATGTGAAACACAGGGAGATAAGTTTCCAGCCAGGCTTTCACTGCAGCTATAAAATGCACAAGCTTATCTGGGAAGTGCAGAAGCTGGGGGGTGGGGGGGGGCTTTGGAGAGGGGCTTTGCTGCACTAGTGCTCTGTAGGCTCTGGAGCTCACCTGTGTGTGCTCCTGTTGTGCACCCTTCAGTGTGGCCTGGCCTTTCACAGAACAGACAAGCTTGTGGTTTCTGCAGAGGCAGCTGGGGATGTCTACTAAAAAAGCCATCTACAGTTTGGATATTTAGTTTCTCTTTTTTTCCCCCACTCTGTCCATTTGGTAGATGAATATCAATATCAAATATTTTTCTGCTGTGATGCTGTGGCTGAGTAATAACCTTCCCTGCAGGCTCAAGAGAAGTTGAGCTTCACACCACAGATGCTTCTTTCTGAAATAATGGCTCTCCTCTGTAGCAAGGTGCATCCAGGAAAGCTGCTGGTACTAACCTAAAGCAGCTGCTAAAGCCCTGGCTTGGAGCTCATTCCTATTAAGCAAAGCTCTTAAGCATGCTGCTTTTGCTGAGAGCCTAAGATCTGTGTTGGTCTTTGCTGAATAGGGATTGGTTTAAAATCGTGCTTAAATACCTTGTGGAGTGGAGGTACACATAAAGAACAACTCAGCTGGAGTTTTTCTTCAGGAGCCACTTCAGTGAAACAGTTCTGCATGTGGGAGAAGACTCAGGTCCCAGGCAGAGCAGAGAATAGCTGTGAAAGCTGCAAGTGCCTTGCAAACCCAACCCATATTTCCAGGAAACTAAAACCCTCAGCCTTAGCTCTGCTTTAAAAATCAACTCCTCAGCAGCATGTTCCATTAGCCCATATCTCCTTTCCAAGAAGATGTATTTGAATGCTCATGCAATGAAAGCTATCATGTTGGCTGAGCATCCTTCAGAGCTTTCTAATATACAATAATATGCCTATCACTTTGTGCCTAATGTTTCATAAAAGTGCCATCTGTAACACCACCTTCTTGGCTTCCCATCTTCTTTAATGAAAGGCTGCAGGAGCTTCATTTCCAAATGGTTACTCTACCAATCACACAAAAGGGGGTGCTGGGGGGGTAAGAAAATAGGAGGGAAGGGAAGGAAAAGAAAATAGGAGGAAAGGGACGGGAAGGAAAAGAAAATAGTAGGTAGGATGCTGTTGTAAAATGCTTTGTACTTGTGAGGGTGAGAAGGGAAGTGACCATTCAGTTTCCTGTAGTGTTCCAAAGCAGGAAGGTAATTAATGTATTCTCAGCTAAATAATCATCACATCTCACTTCTGCAGTTATGTATTCGTGTTTATGTCCAGCATTTCTTCTTTCAGCCATCTATACAGCATATGAGAGGTGCCAGGGTTTGGAATACTCCAATAGACACAGCAAGCCCTTGACTTAGTTCTGGGCCACTCAGTTTAAGAAGGACATTGAGACACTTGAACATGTCCAGAGAAGGGCAATGAGGCTGGGGAGAGGCCTCGAGCACAGCCCTATGAGGAGAGGCTGAGGGAGCTGGGGTTGGTTAGCCTGGAGAAGAGGAGGCTCAGGGGAGACCTTATTGCTGCCTTCAATGACCTGAAGGGAAGTTGTAGCCAAGAGGGGATTGGTCTCTTCTCCCAGGCAAGCAGCACCAGAACAAGAGGACACAGTCTCAAGCTGCAACAAGGGAAGTTTAGGCTGGAGGTGAAGAGAAAGTTCTTCACTGAGAGTCATTAGCCATTGGAATGTGCTGCCTGGGGAGGTGGTGGAGTCACCATCCCTGGAGGTGTTCAAGAGGGGATTGGACATGGCACTTGGTGCCATGGTTTAGTCCTGAGGTCTGTGGTGACAGGTTGGACTTGATAATCTTTGAAGTCTCTTCCAACCTGGGTGATTCTGTGACTTTGGTTATGTCCTTCCCAGGTATTAATTTTTGTAACAGATATGTAGGGCTCTGCAGCAATGGACACAAGCAGCTGCCTGAGTAAGGCACAGGTGTGGTGTTTGCTGCTCTTATTACCTGGCTGCCCTGCAACATCATATTCAAAGAGACTTTCCCATGAGCAATTACCTGTCTGTGCTGTGTGCTTCCTGCAGCTTTCAGGAGCAAGCTGAACTCTACTTTCTGCAAAATAGGCTTGTGGGAGGTTGAGAGATTCTTCTCCTCCTCCCCCCACCCTGAATCCTTTCTGACCCCTGCCTCCCTTTGTATAGGCTTGGAAAGGCTACAGAGCCATCTGCATTCTAACTTCTCTTAGTCAAATCTTTGAGCTACCTGACTTTGCCCATCTCCAATAAGTGGGCAGACATCTGAGAAGCTGCTCTCCATGTCTGTGGGTTCATTGACATTTTGAAAATGTGCTGCTTTTTATCATCTCCAAAATGTCTTTCCCTACAAACATCATACTTAGAATGATTTATTAGCCTTTCTGGAGATCTCTGCCTCTTAATGCTTGCTGGGGGATTTTCCAGGAGGCTGCAAGGGTGTGAAAAACTTGGATGGGGATGAATACATATAGATGTGTAGGGGGGGTAGGTAGGTAGATATACATCTGCATATATGTGTGTATAGAGAGAGCCATACCTGGCTAACGGCAAGATGGATTAACCTAGCCTTAGGAGGAAAATAAGTATGAAAAGCAGACAGGGCAAGAAAATGACAAACAAACCCCTTTTCTTAAGGTCTGCAAAGATAAAGTGATTTGAAAATAGACATTGTTTGTGTAGTACAGGGAACATCCTTATTGTCCATCTACATTTGGGCCTGACTGCTGACAAAGCTTTTGTGCTACATTTCTCCTCCTAGGCTCTTGCGTAGCTGAAGCAAGGCAGCACAGTGAGTCCCAGCAGCAGCGTGTGGCCTCCTGACAGGGAGTGCATCTCTCTTTCAGTCATGACAGGAGCTCTGGCTCTTCACTGGGGGAGTTTTGGTCTGAGGTACTTCCTCCCAACAAAGAGCAGACACAGTTGACTCTTCCTGCAAAGGATACTATGGTGGAAAATTCAGCTGTTTATCTAGCAGTGTTGGAAATCTAAAGTGACTCCCATATGTCTGTCCAGATCTCTTCCCTGTTTCCCAGATGGAAATGCAAATGCTGTGCTAGGTTTGCAGTCAGCCCACTGAATCCCAACAAGACTTCTTTCAGGTCTGCAGAGCCCTGGACGGCTCTGACCGTGGCGGTGCACGTTGGCACGAGAGGCACGTGCGCCTGCCCGTTTGTCCAGACCGGCTGAGAGCAAGGGCTCTGCCTGGGCTATTGACTGTCTGAAAAGCCAGACAAGTGTCTACAAGAGCAGAGTGAAAGTCAACAACATCTGAAAAGTGTAATTTGTGGGCAAAGGACAAAATGTGGCACGAGGCCAAGAGAGGGCACTTCAGTGAGTTCCTAGCACAGTGTTTGCTTTTGTCATCAGAGAAAGGGGCAGGTGTAACAATTCTCTGCAAGAGCTTGTGCTGCTGGGGGGACACAAAGAGGCAGAGCACGATGGAGCAGCTTTTCCCTTCCCACACCTCTCCTGAACTACAGCAGTAATCCCCTGCATCACCACTCCTTTCTGTGAGCACTCCTTGCTTACTTTAACCTTAATAGGATTTTCAAAGACTGGAAGCTGTCTGGCAGTCTTCTTCTTGAATCCTTTAGGAGATAATCAGGCTGATGTGCTAATCACATTTCTGCTGTATTTAAAAGTGCTGGGATAGTCTGGAAAGTGCTGAGCAGCGCTGTTCACCTGCAGCTTGTTTACAAATAATGCAGAAAGAGCAGAGGATAGAATAGAAATGGAATAGAATAGAATACACCAGGTTGGAAAACACCTTTGAGATCATCAAGTCCAACCTATCACCCAACACCATCTAATCAACTAAACCATGGCACCAAGCACCCCATCCGGTCTCTTCCTAAGCACCTCCAGGGATGGGGGCTCCACCACCTCCCTGGGCAGCACAGTCCAGTGGCCAATCTCTCTTTCTGGGAAGAATTCTTCCTAACCTCCAGCCTAAACCTCCCCTGGCACAGCTTGAGCCTGTGTCCTCTTGTTCTGGTGCTGGTTGCCTGGGAGGAGAGACCAAGCCCCACCTGGCTACAACCTCCCTTCGGGTAGTTGTAGATGGAGGTGGTGGACAGCATAGCAAATGTGAACATCCAAGATGCTGTGCCAGTCATTTGGGCTGAGCTTCCTTTGCTGTGGTGCAGGGTGAGCAGGGCAGAAGGGTTGCCTCAGCATGATCACATCTGAGGATAAATGCCCCAGGCTGATCCTTCCTCAGCCCTGTGAGCAGTCTCTGATCTGTGGGATTTATGCTACACATGATTAGGTGTGAAATGGAGAGGAAGTTTATTGCAGAAGGCTTGGTGTGGGCTTGGGGAGTAAATTGATAGAGAAGTGTATGTTGTCAAGTTGGGTGCACTTCATTTGGAATACCCCTGAGAGCCATTACTCAGGTCCACCCCATGCAGCTCTCCCTGCCAAATCTTGATGTATTCATAGGAATGAAGGAAGAGCTGGCTGAGGATGAAGAAGCCACTGACACACACACAAAATGCTCAGGTTTGGAGGTCTGTCAGTCTTTATTTGAAGTGAGCTCTTACACCAAAACCCAGCCAATACAGAGAGACTTGCAGAGTAAACTCACTCTCCAGCATTTCTTTATTCAGAGGGTCTCTTGGATACAAATTCCTCTCTCTCTTTAGTTTTGTAATTGGATGCAAAAGTAGGAGGGAAAAGGCAATACACTTAAAGATTCCTCGAAGGACCACAACATAGACTCATAGAAGTGTTGGGGTTGGAAATGACCTCTAGGATCATCTAGTTCCAACCCCCCTGCCATGGGCAGGGACACCTCACACTAGATCAGGTTGCTCAGAGCCACATCCAGCCTGGCCTTACATCTTGCATCCTAAAACGATCACTCTTCATCTCAGAGGGTGCCTACTCTCAACTGAGTTCAGTCTGTGGTTCTGACTTCCAGGTGCATTTTAAACTAGTAGGAAAATAAATAGGCTGCTGGTCCCTTTCTGCTGTCTTGTTTGGAGTGAGCAAGAAGGAAAAGACTCTCACTCCCTGTGATGCACTGCTGTGTCCCACAGCCTCCTTCACCTGCAGTCTTGGGTCTCTTCAGCCTCTGTGGTGCAGCATCTTGAGGGTGTTATCTGGTGAGCTGGCCAGGGAGGCACAGCAGATGAGGAAAGGGAGGATGTTGTGACAAATCTGCAGCACCTCAGCTGCCCTGAGCCTTGTTGCAGCAGCAGCTCAAGTCAGGGGAGCTTCAAAGACATGAGTTGCCCTTGGTGAGAAGGCACTGTCCATGTTAGTTTGGGATGTCACTGTTAATGAGTATGATTATTCTCCAGCTCACATGTCTCCTTCCATTAATCATGGCATGCTGCTGCCTGACACCCTGAACATGTTCTCTTTCTGCTTTGCATCCCACAGCCTGCTGCATAAATGGCAATGCAAATGTTTGCCTGATAATTTTGTCACACCAAATCTGATCAAATTTATTCGGTGTCATGCACACACAGACAGACACACAAACACAGACACACACACACACTCTTGTTCAAAGACATTTCCCTTGAGGCACTCACACCAAACTCTGCTCTCTTAGCTGAGCAAACCCAGCAGGAAGTTGTCCAGAGTGCTTGTGCATTCAGTGACCTGTTTTAATCAGTTTTATGGGCTGGCTGAGCTTTGTGGCACAAAAGGAAGATGTGGTAGGAGAGATCTTCGGGGGGAGGGGAAAAGTGCTGTCAAGTGGTGCCCAGGGAATGGATTTGGGGACCAGCCTCAGCTACAGCTTTGCATAAACCACTTTGTGGCTCTGTGCCTTTTTGACTTAATAAGCCTCCCCTCTAGGTTTATGTACTGGAGGCTTAATTAATCTGTTTGCCATGTACTTTCCAATGGAGTGTGCTGAGATAGTGTCAAGACAACAGTAAGAAGAGTCACTTAGTGAAAGGGCATCAGCAGCCATTTCCCAACCTTGAGCTTCCTAATTCCAGCTCTAACACACAGATTTCCTGAGCAAACACGGCAGGTCTTGGGCAGCATCAATTTACAGCCTGAGCACTGCTGGACTTGTTGAGGTGACTTCTTTGCTCTAATTCCTTCCCTTTTCAGTAGAGGGATCCCTCATAGGCCTTTTTTTTGCCTTTCCCCCCCCCTTTTTTTTTGTCTGAAGCACAGAGCTGTTCCAGACCCTGGAAGATGAAAGCCAGTCTGAGCAAGGTTTTGAGAAGGAGCTAGAAGAGTTTAAGCTCAACTGCCAGCTTCTCCTCCTGACATCAAAGCCCATCTAGTCTCATTTGCTGAGACCTCCATATTTCAAAGGGTGACTAATTCCACTATCCCTAGCCTCTTGAGACGTGTAGTTTGCTTGTAGCCTTTTTGATGGTTTGATTTCACGTGTAGCACTAGAGGAACAGGTGAAAGCCCATTGTGCCTGGAGACCACTGGCAACACCCAGCTTCATTCAGCCATTGGTCCCCACCTAGAAAGTGAAATCAGAAGAAATCAAACATCATGCAGGTAAGCTGAAACAAAAAGTATCCCATTTTGACTTCCTAGGGTACATGGAGCAAAATTCAGCTCTCTTTGATGTGCAGCAAGAAAGGAAGGGGGGCGGGTGGGGTGGAAAGCATTCCCTGCTTGGAAGTGACTTTCTGTTTTTCTTCTTTTTGACAACATATTCAAGCCTGGAATGTCTCTGCAATGTGAAAGCCCAGCAGCTGGAGCTGCTGGGAGCAGGGGGTTTAGCTGCGACCTCACCCTGTGCTGCCGCATTCAATCTCGTGCGGCAGCGGCGATGCTGGAGACAAGAGCTGCCCTCCACAGCCAGTGCACAAAGCAAACAGAGCATTAACAGCTGCTCAGTGCATTGCATCTGTGTTTCCAGAGCATTTTATGTAGAAAATTAAACATTAGCAGCTGTTTGTGGGCGAATGTGCAGCGATTCCTCATTTGGTATAATAGCCCTGGAGGACTAGTAACGGCTTCCACTCGGTGACATTACCCAGCTGACACAGAGCTGAGCAAGGGCAAGGAAGGGAATATTATAATCATTGGCTTATTGATTGCCTTGCAAAATTAAATTAAAGGTTTTGTGCAGTGGAAATGCGTCCTCCTTGTTAGCCATTAGAGGAGTCAGGCTGACACAGAGGTTGGGGATCTTGGCTCTCCCAGAGACTTGGTGCTGTACCAAGGCTGAAGCAGCAAAGAGCTGGGGAGAAGAATGCTTCTAGGAGCAAATCCCAGAATCTCATGAGCTGTGGGGAAGGATAGCTTGGGTGGCTGGACAAAGGTGGCAGCACGCAGTGCCCTGGGGGAGTGTGAGACTGCACAGCTGCGAGGCCCTGCTGCCTTGCACTGGAAAGTGGGGTGCACCTTTCCCTTTATCTGCTCAGGCTTAGGCATGGATGACTCTGTTGTCTGACCTGGCCAGAGAAGACAGTTCAACTGCATACTCCCACCTCAGGCTACTTTGACAGGAGATGTCTGCAGCACAATGTTTGAAGTAACTTCACAAGCTCTTGGGTTGCCTAGGGAAAAGAAGCTCATTTGTGGCTCTCCGAGTGGTTTCTTGACTGCTGGCTGACCCTAACAGCATCACTGTCTTGGTGCCATGCTGGTCAAGTTTTAATTTCCCTTATGTCTGAGGGACTAAGGAACAGACTCTATGTCCCCTGGGCTCCTTAGTCTGTTTAGCCCCATGCAAAGCAAGTCTTGCTTTACTCTTGTTAGTGGATGTGTTGATAAATGGTAACAAGCCTGTCTCTTTGTCCTACTCTGTCTCCTTGCCTGTCCACAAGAAATGATGACCTCTCTTTCCTTCCTGCCTTGAGTTCAGAGAATAATCTCTCTGTGCACAGAATGTAACCCTCATTCCCATGGTGAAGCCCTGGAATGAATAAATCCCTCACACAATTGTTAGGGACCTGGCCCTAAAAAGAGCTCATGGATGCTTCACTCAGCTGCTCCCCAAATGATTTTCCACTGTGTCCTTGGAGAGTGCTTTTTCCACTCTGGAAGCTCACAGGCACATTTTGAGGCTGTTTAGTTCCATCTTTCATTTTTTCTTATACCTGAATTCCTCCTGATCCCCACAGTATTTTAAGCACTGGTAATTCTGTCAGGTCCTACTATGCCTATATAGTGATAGGCACCCAGCTTGTGTAAATCACTGCATGCCACTGAAGTCAAAATTAGGAGCTGGCCAAGTGTTGCATAAGTCTGTGCTAGGCTATTTATTTTTAATTAATTATTTTGGAGGGTGAATTGTGCATTTTAGAACCCAGGAGCAATCCCCCAGTTTTCCATTTTCCCTGCTTTTCCTCCATTCTGCTATGGCAGGCAGGGGCTCAGCCTGATGGTTGTGTCAGGGCAGGTTCAGGTGGGACATTAGGAAAGATTTCTTCACAGAAAACGTTGCCAAGCATTGGAATAGGCTGTCCAGGGAAGTGGTGGAGTCACCATCACTGGAGGTTTTTAAAAGATGTGTGGATGTGGTGGTTAGGCATGGGGTTTGGTGGTAGTGGTTTAGCAGTAGTGCTGTGAGCTCAAAGCCTGCATCCAGGCTGGATGTGGCTGTGAGCAACCTGCTCTAGTGTGAGGAGTCCCTGCCCATGGCAGGGGGGTTGGAACTGGATGATCCTTTAGGCTGGATGTTAGGAAGAAGTTCTTCCCAGAAAGAGAGATTGGCCACTGGAATGTGCTGCCCAGGGAGGTGGTGGAGTCACCATTGCTGGAGGTGTTTAGGGAGAGACTGGATGGGGTGCTTGGTGCCATGGTTTAGTTGATTAGGTGGTGTTGGGTGATAGGTTGAACTTGATGATCTCAAAGGTCTTTTCCAACCTGGTTAATCCTACCCTATCCTATCCTTGAGGTCCCTTCCAACCCTATCAGTTCTATGATTCAATGATTTGGACTTGATGATCTCTCTGGTTCTATGATTCTGTGATGCTTACACTCTCTGGGTGCCAGCAGAGCCGAGGAGTGGGAACCCAGAGGCTCAGTGTGCTGGGGTGCACTCAAAGATGGGGATAGAGGTGGTTTAAAGCATGCACTGGTAAACCCAGTAATCCTGCCAAAAAAGCTCCAATGTTTCTTTAGAAGCTCAGGACTGGAAAGATAAGGTGGGGCCTCTCCACTCTCAATGATCCTTCTTGTTAATTGTATTTCCTCTTCTCTGCCAATTTCTATACCAGTAGTGTATACATGTTTGCTGTTCATACCCCCATGCAGGTGTCAATGTGGAATGCACATTTCTGCAGTAATTGGGATCCTCTGAATTGTGTAAAGTTCTCTGAGCTGTTTCTGCAGGCTTTTCAAGTGGTCTTTTACTCCTCAATCTGCTCAGCTGGCACACAGCAGTGGCAGAGCTTAGGGGAGCGCAGGCTGCGTGGATCCAGGTTTTACCTGGCGCTTCCACAGCCCGGCTAGGGAATGAGAATAGAAAGTCCTGACTGACCCCTTCTGGGCTTCTCTCTGACAGCTGACATTTTGGGGGAGCATGGAGTCAGATCAGGTCAGACTCCAACAGCAGTGGCATTGGGAATTAAAGGAAAAATGAGGTTGTAGCAACATCAAAAGATCACTGCATCAAAGTGTAGTAATTGGCAGAACAGGAGAGATTTGAAATATCTGATAGCTCCTTTATGAGATTAGCAGTTATCAGAAGGGGAAAACCAAATCAGAATTGAAAGCCTCATGTGCAGAAAATTAGGAGAAGGCACATGGAGATGTGGCATTTTGGATCTTCTTCTCAAAAGCAGAACATCAGTGAGGCAGAGCCAGCACTGTCACTGTAATGGAGATGTTAGCAATCCTTCCAGACTAGCAGCGTTTGAACATATCTGATGGAAGGATTGCTCTCTTCATACCAATTTTATTGTGAAGAGATGATCCTGGCATCAAATCCAGTATCATCTCAACCTATCCAAGTAGTTCTGTTGATAGGAGCAGGTGGAGGCTGCTTCATGGCTGGGGGACAACCACACTCCCTGCACACGCCTGCAGCCCAGGACATGACACAGACTCTGCTAAGGAATAAATCCTCCACAGGAAGATGCAGACACTTGGTGAAGTCAGGCAAAGCCTTCCATCCATTTATCAGTCCTCATCTCAAGGCAGGTGAGGCACTGATGATAACTTCTGAGGGCAGAAGCTTGATCTACATCCAGAACTTTTAAAATTAACTCTCTGCAGCTACCAAAGTCAAAAGATCAGCAGATGACTTGCCAGCCTGGTGCTGGCACTTGGATGCTACCAGGCCAGGGGGCTTGCTTCTGTGAGTTATTTCATTCCTCCATCAGGCTGCTCTGTACAAAGCACAGGGATGTAACAGGAGTGAAAGGAGGTTGTAGGTAGGTGGGGGTTGGTCTCTTCTCCCAGGCAACCAGCACCAGAACAAGAGGACTCAGTTTCAAGCTGTGCCAGGGGAAGTTTAGGCTGGGGGTGAGGAGAAAGCTCTTCACAGAAAGAGTTGTTGGCCATTTGGAACGTGCTGCCCAGGGAGGTGGTGGAGTCACCCTCCCTGGAGGCGTTGAAAAAAGGCTTGGATGTGGCACTTGGAGCCATGGTTTGGTTGTCAGGAGGTATTAGGTAATAGGTTGGACTTGATGATCTCTGAGGTCTTTCCCAACCTGGTTGATTCTGTGAAACTCTTGTCTGCCTGATTTTGCAGGGCACAAATAAATTTCCCTCTCAAGTGAAGAGGGGGGAAAACACACGTGGTGAAAATGAGTCAACACTTCACTATCCTTTCAGCTGCTCCAGCGCCAAGTGCTAAACTTTACCTTTCGCGACTGAGGGGAGGGCAGTGAGCACAGGACTGCCAAAACCAGGGAGGGGCTGGAGGGGGAAAATAAAGGAGGGCTGGGGTAATATTAAGTGATCTCATCCTCCCCAGCCTTAATGGAAATGAATCGAGGCTGCTAGACAGCTCAGGAAGGCAATTACAGGGAAATAATCGGCGGTGGTTAGCGAAGCGGTGATGTGGGGCATGCTGAACATGATGGATCTGGCTGCTATTTCCAGTTAATAATAATGCTCTTTAAGGAAACACCGTGCTGCAGATGTTTTTGCTTTTGTGTCTGTTCATGTAGGAGAGGAGCCAGGCAATTTTTTTTTTTTTATATAGTTATCACTCTTTTTTTTTCTTCTGCCTTGCAGTGGGAATTGCCTCGGATCCAGGGCCTGGCGTGACTGGTAGCAGTGCAAGCCTCTCCTCGAGGCAAAGCCTCTGCAAGGCAGGGTTTGCTTTTGTGAAGATCTTGGCCTTCTTTCCAACAGTCCAGCTGCTGGAAAATTGTGGCTGAGGGAGCTGTTTAGGCTCTTTGAGAGTTGGAATGAACCCTAGTTGATAGCCATTCTTGGCTGGAGTCCCTGATGTAGGTCAGAACTAGTTGTTAACAATAAAAAGTGTGTGTGCCTGGAAATAAATGTGCTGCTTAATAGAAGTGAGCAAGGGAAGACTTGTTGTCATTTTAAACTTCGGGTCCTCCTTTCTGCTGCAAGGCTCTAGAGGCAGCTGAACAAGCTGCAACAAAAGAGACTCTTAAAACTGTCCTGAGCTGTTCACTGAGGTTTGAAAAGCTACTTTAGATGTTGCTACATTTGATCTCACTTGAAAGCAGAAGCGCCCATCACCTGCATGAAGGGATGGCTTAAAGGTGGACCAGGGAAGTGTGCAGATCCCACAGCAAGAGACCATCCTGGGTCTAATCTAGCCAAGGTTCTGTCTTGCACTGTGGTTTGCTTCTGCATGGTCAAGTGTCAGATCCTGCACTTGAGTCACAACAAACCCCTGCAGTGCTTGGGGTAGAGTGGCTGGAAACTGCCCCCCTAGAGAAAGTCCTGGGGGTGTTGCTTGATAGCTGGCTGAAGATGAGCCAGGGTGTGCCCAGATGGCCAAGAAGGGCAACAGCATCCTAGCTTGCATCAGCAACAGTGTGACCAGCAGGACCAGGGTGTTAATTTCCACTCTGTACTTGGCACTGGTGAGGCCACATCTTGAGTACTGAGTTCAGTTTTGGGCTCCTCACTACGGGAAAGACAGTGAGGTGTTGAAATGTGTCCAGAGGAGGACAAAGAACCTGGCAAAGGGTCTAGAAAATAGGTTTTGTAAGGAATGGCTGAGGAAACTGGGATCTAGCGAAGAAGAGGCTGAGGAGAGACCTTCCTTTCACTAGCAACAAGTGACAGGACAAGAAAGAAGGACCTCAAGGTGTGCCAGGGGTGATTTAGGTTGGACATTAGAAGAACCTTGCCTCCTGATAGGGTTCTCAAACACTGAAACAGGCTCCCCAGGCAGGTGGTCGAACTCACAGCCCTAAAGGTGTTTAAAATAGTTGCTGAGGGCCATAGTTTAGCACCAGCCTTAGCAGAGTTAGATAAGGGTTGGACTTGATTTGGTTTTGGTTGGAGAAAAAGATTTCAATATTCTATGAGCAGCCTTGAAATTGGCTTTAAGTGACTATGGAATGCAAGTGAGCCTGGAGGAAAATGACAGTAGGGCCCAATGGGTGCTGGTGCAAAGAACCTCTCCCTTTCTAACTTTTCTGCCTTCTTCTGCTGTAGGTCCTAAATCCAATCTGATGATGTTTTTAAGTGCTGAGCTACCCAGTGCAACCAGTAGGCATCACCAATGTATTCTGCATCTAGCTTGTGGGCTGTGCCAAGGTGATTCAGACTCCCAAATCCTCAGCCTTGATTTCCAGGCCAAATAGATCAGAATAAGGCTGGAGAAATGTAATAAAGACAAACACATTTAAATATTAATCTGGAAAAGAACAGAATGGAACTCCAAACTCTTGAGATTTGCTCGTTGCTAATGACTTGCTAATAAGTCAGTCTGATGCAGGCTGACAAGAAAAATGCTTCTCCCAGTGTGAGAGGTTTGTGTTGCTATCTCAGGCTGATTACAGAAGAGCCTTCTCCTCCCGTAGATGCCTGGAAGTCAGGTGAGAAAGGGAAGAAAGCATCAGAATCTGATGCCAGGAGAGCATTTCCAGGAGATGCATTGTAGGGGAGTAAACAGAAATCATGTTTTTATAGGCCAGAGATTTCTTTGTGAGTAACATTTTGTAAGCTCTCCATCTGATTTCAGGTCTGGGAGCCGCTTCATTATATCCCAGAAGTGGAAAATGAAGATGCATTCTTTCCTGCTTGTCTGCAAAGGTACATAGGAGTAAGTGTAGTGCTGGTGAAATGTTGCAATCAATCCATCCTGTGGATTCAGACCCTCTAGTTACCTACACATTACACTGAAAGCTTTTCCATCCTACTGTATCAGCAGGCCAATTCTGACCTAATGGCAGGACAGCAAGGAGGAGGTCTGTCAGCAGCTGACCCAGTCAACAGTTCTCACACTCCCACCAAAGGTACTACACATTCCTGGTAAGAGCTTATAGAATATCCACACATACTGGAAATGGGCATCATTTACTAGTTGGCTCCTCACTGCTCCATCGACAGGTATTCATTGCTCTAAGCTGGACTCCTCTAGGTTTTGGTTCCCTCGAGGATGTTTAAGAGATGTGTCCAGAGAAGGGCAACGAAGTTGGTGAGGGGTTTGGAACACAAGCCCTATGAGGAGAGGCTGAGGGAGCTGGGGTTGCTTAGCCTGGAGAGGAGGAGACTCAGGAGTGACCTTATTGCTCCCTACAACTACCTGAAGGGAGGTTGTAGACAGGCGGATGTTGGTCTCTTCTCCCAGGCAGCCAGCACCAGAACAAGAGGACACAGTCTCAGGCTGCACCAGGGGAGGTTTAGGCTGGATGTTAGGAAGAAGTTCTATACAGAGAGACTGATTGCCCATTGGAATGGGCTGCCTGGGGAGGTGGTGGAGTCACCATCCCTGGAGGTGTTCAGGAGGAGACTTGATGGGGTGCTTGGTGTCATGGTTTAGTTGATTAGGTGGGTTGGATTGGTTGATGGGTTGGACACGATGATCTTGAAGGTCTCTTCCAACCTGGTTTATTCTATTCTATAAAGGGAGGAAAACCAGCATGAGTGTGAGGAATGGCTGTTTACAAGAAGTAAATCTGAAACAAAAACCAAACCCAAACTGAAAACTAGAGGGATGATATTTTTGCACAAAATAGGCTTGAGGTCAGTGCACACTTGTGGTGGGGAAGAAGAAAGTAAAGGTGTGGATCACAGGTAGTGGTAGGACTAGGGAAAATGGAAACAAACTAGAAATGGGTAGATTCAGATTGGATGTTAGGAAGATGTTTTTTTCATCTTGAGGGTGGTGAGAGACTGGCAGAGGTTGCCCAGAGAGGTGGTGGAAGCCTCATCCCTGGAGGTTTTGAAGGCCAGGCTGGATGTGGCAGTGAGCAAGCTGCTGTAGTGTGAGGTGTCCCTGCCCGTGGCAGGGGGGTTGGAACTGGCTGATCCTTGAGGTCCCTTCCAACCCTAACAATTCCATGATTCTGTGATTTTGAGGCTGTCAATACTTTTCTTTTTCTGACACTCCAGGATGCAGCTTTGCAACCTCTTTGTTGCAGAACAACCACCTCCACAAATTAACATTCACCACAAATGTTTGTAAAAGTAAAATAACTGGGGAGTCAAGTCAAACTTCTAAGTGAATACTAGACCTTGGCTGACAAAACTGAACTAATTCCCTTTCACTTCATCAAACACAATACACAGACTGACTTTTACACCACAGCCTTTTATCCTTTAGTGCAAACTCTGAGGTCTATTGTCCACCCAGCTGTGGCAAGAGATTGGGTTGGGAGATGGCCTCTAGCTGATACTTTAGCACCCATATTTTATTCTGGTTTGCAATTGTTAAGGTTAAACAAATTCATCTTTCATCTGGATACCTTTCCTGTGGATTTCATGCTCAAAAGAAAGGGCAAAGGCAGTTTTGCTAAAGTGGAGTTCTGAGCCACTGATGGGGGAGGATGACCAAAGAAGACAGAGTGGGAGAGAAACTCCTGTCCATGTGCTGAGTGTAGGTAATGAAACATCAGAAAGGGAGCTGGAAACAGGTGAAGAAGTGAAGAGGAAAGGAAAAGCTGGAAGCACAGATAGGTGTCTTCAGAATGAACTGCCATAGCTCTGTGTTCAGAGCAGTCAGAGGATCGCACATCCCCATGAGTATGACTGCACCACAGCCACAGGAGACGGAGCGATGGGGGTGGAAACCAGCAGCAGGTAAATCCTATGAGGGGTGCTCAAGCAGCATAGATGGGCAGGATGAGGGGAAGGCACTCTGAAAGAATGACAACCACATCAACATGGATTCCCATCTTGATTCCTTTTTATTTTTGTATGAGTTTCTAACCTCTCCCTTGATCCACAGACTCTGCCATCAACACCTGGAGCATCGGAGGAGGGAGGATGGGAACAAGCACCTTTCCCTGGCATCTATTGCACATTGTTTGTCGTCTGCAGCTCTGAATCGCTACTCAGTGGTACAAGAGTGTGTGTGTGTGTGTGTGTGTTGTTCATGTGTGTGGAGGAGGGGAATAATTGTGCCATTAATGATTGCTATTTTGATTACAGGATGCAATTGTCACGGCGGTTGGAAGCCAATCAATGCGTCGTGAGTGGGAGCCCGCTGGTGCTTTCCAATGGTCCTTGATTAAAAAGGAAGCTCTTGGCTATCTTCAAGCAGCAGGAGAGGAAGCAGCACGGATGAAGGTGAGGCAAGTGCCAGACTCTCTCTCCCGATGGATCACAGCTCATTTTCACTGTAGTTGAGTCACACAATCTGCCTTTTTTCTCAACTCTGAGGCTTTCTTCCCCTTTGCTCCCAACCAGACAGCGTCTAGAGCAGCCTCTGTGTGTTGGAGGCAAAAACTGAGTGCTCAGATCTTTGCTCTGGTGTGTTCTTCTGCAAATTAAATATGCAGTGTGCCTTTCACAATCCATATTCTGTTTGTGTGTGTCATTGCTTTCCTTTCAACACACCCTTAGAATCACGGAAGCCTAGCCACGAGTATGGGATTGAATTTGCTGCCTGGAAGGGGCTGCATCACCACAGAGCCTCGTGCCATGAGGTGTTTGTTAGGTGGCATTAAGCACTGGTGAAAATATACAGGACTGGTAAAAATATACAGGACAAAACCTAACTTAAACAGTCACTCAGGGAAGCTACAAGCATCTCTAACCCACATTTCAGAAAGGTTCACACACCAGCAAAGGAGACTAAACACTCTATTACTCTCTTTCCCCCTTAGAAACCCTGCTAATGCATCCATCTCCTGAGCTTGTTAAATATGGGCTAAGGCTAAAAAGTAAACATTCAGATACAATTGTCATAGCACAAATAATAGAAAAACCCCCAGCTCACAAGCTCTCTCAATATCAGAAATAATTACATATCTCCAGTACCAGGTCTCAGGCTGTTTTCTATACCCTTTCATTACTCAGCCAAAGTGACAAGGCAACCCACATGCTCCTAAATAACACTGGGGGGGAAGCAGCCTCTTATGGGATGGAGACGATAGCTAGCACACAAAAAGATGGTATCTGTGTTCATTAATAATGTACCAGAGACAAGCATCAGGGGAGTGGTTTTCAGTAGAAATCAGAAATGTACAGAAGCTTTGAAGAAAGGGTCTGAGTTTGATCAGTTTAGCAGCACTGAGGAGGCAACTGGGAGAAGGGGGTCCTGTGCCTCTGGGCAGATGGAGTGCAAAAACGAACTCAGAGAGGTGTAAACTTTTCTTGTCTTGGGTGTCTGGGGAGCTGATGTGGGTCTGCAATGAATGGCTGAGAGAGACAGTGTAGCACGGCTTCCCCAACACTTATCCACCATGGATAATCCTGGCTTCAACCGAAATGAAGCCTGAAAGCCAAAGGATGCAGTCAAGAGCCCCTTTGACTTCGAGTAGTCTTTGAAGAGGGGCAAGAGCAGGATGTTTTCTGGATGCTTTTCACAGCCAAGCACCTTCCAAAAACCTCCCAGTCCTCTTATGGTAGCAGGAAAGGAAGAGATGGGGCTGGAAGAGGGCAGATTTGAGGCCATGGTCACAGTGCATCATCTCTCTGTTTTGTTTTGTTTTGTTTCTAGCCCCCATGCCTCTCTACTGAGAACCAGCGGCGCTTTCCCACACCGTGTTTGACTCTAGCATGGTCTTGTCCTTTCAGCTGGCTGCATTAACACAGGTAATGAAGGAGGTTATTAAGAATTATTAAGAATGAATTTTAACATTGCTTTTATAGACAGACAATCATTTTTAAAGACCATTTTTTTTACGTGGTCTTAATCCACGTTGTTGCAAATCAAGGTTTATTGAAGGTGCAATGAAAAGACAATAAGTGCAATATGAGGTGTAAATGGCCATGAAATCCAGCATTGTGGTAGGCCTCCTGCCCTTCCAGAAGTAGCTGCTCCCAGTTCCCCTCCAGGCAGCCTGAACTGCCAGCTAGACTCAGGTGGTGGTTGTGCTGTGGAGTGAAAATGGAAGAACTGCTGTAGAGTGCTGGATCCAAGGTCCATGTAACTCCCTGCCTTGCTGCTGACAGTAGCCAAGAGCAGGTTAGCTAGGATGGCATCTGTAAGGAAAACAAAAGGTGATCTTCACTGCATGGTTTTCCCAGCTTCTGGAGTTCAGTGCTTTTTGAGCTGGGTAATGTGTAATACATTTGCTATGTGCAACCACCACCACCACAACAACTTATCTTAATGAATCTTTTCCCAATCTATTCATCATTTCAGCCTGTGACAGGGAGCTCTTCAAAGCAATTCTTTATTTTGTGATATAAAGAAAAAAAAAAGCATACAACCAACCCAAACCCAACACATTTTTATTTGTGTTGCCCTTGTTGCCAACACTTTTCATTAGGAACTACCCTGTTTTCATATTGCAAGGAGCTGAATAATCACTCCACGCTCATCTCTTTCACACAACTGATAATTTCCTAGGTTTGTCTCGTTTTTCACTCTTCTTCATCCACTGTCATTGAACAATTTCCATCTATTTAGTGTAGTCCAGACACCTATAATCTATCTAGTCACAAATTCCCTCCCACTGAATTTCCTCTGCCATTTTTTTTTAATCATCACAGAATCACCAAGGTTGGAAGAGACCTCAGAGATCATCAAGTCCAACCTGTCACCACAGACCTCAGGACTAAACCATGGCACCAAGTGCCACATCCAATCCCCTCTTGAACACCTCCAGGGATGGGGACTCCACCACCTCCCTGGGCAGCACATCCCAATGGCCAATTACTCTTTCTGTAAAGAACTTTCTCCTCACCTCGAGTCTAAACTTTCCCAGGCGCAGCTTGAGACTGTGTCCTCTTGTTCTGGTGCTGGTTGCCTGGGAGAAGAGACCAACCCCCTCCTGTCTACAACCTCTCTTCAGGTAGTTGTAGAGAGCAATAAGGTCTCCCCTGAGCCTCCTCTTCTCCAGGCCAAACAACCCCAGCTCCCTCAGCCTCTCCTCGCAGGGCTTGTGCTCGAGGCCTCTCACCATGTGTCACAGGAGCCTTTTACATGCCTTGGCGATAAACTTCAGGTGTGGTTGTTGCAAATAATTTTCTGCCTTTTGGGCAATTTTCCACGTGGGTGTTCTAGCCCCATTTTGAGGTCATGTAGAATTGTGGAACAAAAGAAGTTCTAGCAAACACCTTGCTGGAAACCAGCAAGATCCATCCTCAGCTTTTGTTTCTAATGAGCAATTATTCGATCCACAAAATGAGCTGCTCTTTTATCCCGCGGTGGTCTCGCTTCTTCAAGACCCCTAGGGAGGAAATGAAAGTCTTTTGGAGATCCAGCTGTGCTGTGCTGACCAATCTTTTTGTTGTTGTTGTTGTTTATAAGCTCAGCAACTTCCTCAAAGAACTCCAGGAGATTTCTGATCATAATTTGGCTTAACAAAAACAACATTGACTCATCCTGTTTGTTCACATACCTGCTTACTGTTTCCTGCATTGTACTTCCCCAAATTGCCCAGCACAGACAATTATTTCCCTGATGAAAGGGAGAGATTAGTCACAATCTTTCACATTTAGAGATGTCTTCAGAAAAGCACATCCTGATTTGACACACAATGGCTTTGTGTCTGTCCTTCAAGGAGCAGGAAGATGGAGCAGTCCTGACAGAAGTAAAGGCAGTGATACAGTTAGAGATACAGTTATTTACACTGGCGTCATGAAGGTAAAATTAGAGGAAGGGGGAGATGGTATTTTACAACTCAACAGGATAGGATCATAGAGTCAGTAAGGCTGAAAAAAGATCTCCTAAGACTGGCAAGTCCAACCATCAACCCAGCACCATCGTGCCCACTAAACCACACTCCTAAGTGCCAAATCTGTATGGTTTTTAAACGCCTCCCTCCAGGGATGGTGACTCCATCACCTCTCTGGGAGCCTGTTCCAGTGCCTGACTGCTCTTACAGGAAAGAAATTATCTCTAATATCCAACCTAAAGCTCTTCTGGCACAACCTGAAGCCATTTCCTTTAGCTCTGTCACTAGTTACTTGAGAGAAGAGACCAACCCCCACCTCACTATAACCTCCTCTCAGGGGTACAGAGCAAGGAGGTCTCTCTTTAGCCTCCTCTTCTCCCGACTAAACAACCCACCAACAGGATCTTCATGGCCATGGGCTGAGGTTCTTCAGATGATTTTGTGTACAGAGGTGATGGCAGCAAAGTCAAAGCTCCTCTGATGTAGAAATGCTTCTTTAACTCTTCATTTTTCTCCAATGTGTAACTTCTCTATCATAGTTTACTTATTTCCTGGGTTTAGTTTGCCACCTGCAGACAAAGTGTAAATGAGGGAGCTGCAGCACTTAGCCATATGTGATGGGTATTTATAGGTGACACATGTTTTGCAAGGAGATCAGCTATTGGGCTTGACTTTTATTTTTAACTTTTTACCCAGAAATCAAACCCAGTGATGCTGGGGGCCTGAAGTTCTCCCACTGCTGCTGAGGAGATCTGTAATGCTCTAACAGGACCAGGGCAAGCTTTGCCCTGCTTGGAATGTTTAACCTGATAGTTCTCGTGGCTGTAGTTGTAGCCTTCCTGGGTAGAAGGTGCCAGAGTTTATTCCTGTTATGAGGGTAAAAAAGGCACACAAGTACCAACTCTCAGACAGCCCATGCAGACTTTCAGCCCAAGGTGTTGATCTGCTGGAGGGTAGAGGGGCTTTGCAGAGGGACCTTGACAGGCTGGACAGATGGCACGGGTTGCCCAGGGAGGTGGTGGAAGCCTCATCCCTGGAGGTTTTTAAGGCCAGGTTGTATGTGGCTGTGAGCAGCCTGCTGCAGCGTGAGGTGTCCCTGCCCATGGCAGGGGGGTTGGAACTGGATGATCATTGAGGTTCCTTCCAGCCCTAAGGATTCTGTGATTCACGTGGACATAAACTGTAGTTTTGACTTTTAGGCTCAAGCATGATGAGAACAAGGGAAAGAACAAATCTGACTTGCCTCACACTAAACCATTGCAAACCAACAATTTCTATGTGTCTCAACAGTCTTGCAGCAAGGAGCTCCACAGACACATTGCATGAGCTGAGTGTTTAAAGATCTGAGCAAGCCATCCAGGCTGAATGGCCAAAAGTTATGCTTTCTGCTTAGGAACAGGTACTTAGGGTGGAAAGGCAACCAAGGAAACTCATATCAACAGCAAAGTCAGCAAACCTACAGCACCCAGATGCTCCATTTGTAGGGAGGGATTTATACTTTTGGGGCTGTGATTCTGTGACAAGTGAAGCCAAAGAAGTGGGAGCACTTGGAGCACAACTGTGGGATTATGGCATGGCTGAAAGATCTGGCAGTTTGTCATTGAGCAGTTGCAGGTTTGCTCCCTGTGAATATTGCTTCCCTGTTTTGCCTGCATAAAGAGAGAATTTGGACACCATTATGTCATAAAAGAATAGAGGGAGAAGGGGAAAAAAAAACCAGAAAGAGGCAAACAAAAAAAGCCATAGTAGTTTATAGGTGGTGTCAGGGAAAGAAATAACCTCTGCAACAGCATCTGGGTCTCCAGGGTTATGAAGGTGGCACTTTCTACCTACACAAAATTTACTGGAAACATAAAATCCAACCAGGAGGAATGTATCATTTGTGCTGATAGCCTGCTACAAGGACCCTGCTGGAGAGCTTTACCTCCTTTGCCTCCCTTCCTCCTAACGCAGAATCGCCCCCAGTGTTTCCATCCACAGGGACCGGATAATTACTCAGTGTCCATCATCACGCTGTTGGATTATCCTCTTATCTTCTCATTTGGCCACAAGGAATTGGTTTCTTTTCAAGGGTGGAATGGATCAAGATTTACGCAGGCTTGAAGAGCAGATTTGTAGACCCAGGGTGCGATAAGTGAACGATACCCAGGCTCTAACCTCTCCCGGGACAAGGCAATTTGTCTGAGCAGTGGGTGGAAGGATGCAGAGGGTGAGACTGGGCCAGGGCTGCCAGATTAATTTCATCTCCCACACAGGATTTTTAGCCAGATTCAAAGAGGACCATTGAAACACCCCAAATTGCAATAGTTAATCTTGAGGGAAGCTTCTGAATGTATTAAGAGTTTCATGGCTCTTCTTTAGACTTATTTGCTGTTCCACTGGGGATCTGTTGCATTAATTTCCTGGGTGGCAGGTTTTATATTTTCCTGTGAGGTCTCTCTTAGAATCACCAGCTGGGTTGGAAGGGACCTTTAAAGGTCATCTAGTGCAACCTCACTGCAACCCCACTTCTGCTTTGATTTTCTGAGACAAGTCTCCAGATGAAATGGTCACCAATTCGTCTCCAGATGAAATTTTCACCAATTCTTATCCATGCCAGTGACTCTAATGCCGCTCTGAATGGTTTTTGAATACCAGTGTGGGAGAAGGTGGTTGTAATGCTGACCCACAGCCATCCTGTCCCAGCCTGACTTTGCAGCACTATTGAAAGGAGCCCAAGCGCAAACAAGCTCTGCTGCACTGCCCTGTGCCTCCAGGAAAGAGCTGGAATCCAGCTCTGCTTTTACATTCTTTTCTCTCTGTGTTTGAAGACAAAAGGAAACCAAGGGTTGAAGGAGAAAAGTAGAAGGTTACCAGAAAAGAAATCTTAACACTAATACAGAAAAGAGAGAAAAGTCTCTGTTGTGGAGAACACACAAGCTGCTGTATTGATCTCGCTTTGCTCTACACTGGCAGGCTCAGGCAGAGCTACAAGCAGTAGGAAAACTCCCTCTCCCACCTCGTCCTGTTGCAATTTGATCATGGCTTGCTTCTTTCTGTGCAGCATGATCATAGAGTAGTTGGTGTTGGAAGGAGCTTTTACAGGTCATCTAGTCCAACTCCCTGCAGTCAGCAGGGATATCTGCAGCTGGGGCAGGTTGCTCAGAGCCCAGACAACCTGACCTGCAATGGTCCCAGGATGGGGCATCTCCCACCTCTCTGGGCAACCTGGGCCAGGCTCTCACCACCCTCAATAGAAAAAATGTCTTCCTTCTCTCTAGGTCTGAATCTCCCTCTTCCAGTTTCAAACCATCCACCCCTTGTCCTGTCACAACAGGTCCTGCTCAAAAGTATCACAGTATCGCCAAGGTTGGAAGAGACCTCGAAAGTCTCCCCTGACCTTTCTTATGGTTTAGTTGATTGGGTAGTGTTGGATGATAGGTTGGACATGATGATCTCGAAGGTCTCTTCCAACCTGGTTAATTCTATTCTATTCTATTCTATTCTATCATTCACTACTTGGCAGTTCATGATCTCATTCCTAAATCTCTACACAGAACCATCTTGATCATCTCAGAACACTTAGAGGATGGAGATTTACCTGACAAACCACATCTATTAAACAATTTGGGCCCTTTTGCCTGAGCTGTGCCACCTCCTTTGGCTTGGAGACTACTCCTGAAAGCTTTGCACCCCCATAGCTTTTAGAGATCCATCACCATGAATCTGGCCAAACCACCACCAAGCAGGACAGTTCCTTCTTCCATGAAATGTTTCCAAGTGGAGGAGATATTGGTGCTGCAGTGATCTGGTTAGAAAAATACACCT
Source organism: Dryobates pubescens (assembly GCF_014839835.1). NCBI lineage: Eukaryota > Metazoa > Chordata > Aves > Piciformes > Picidae > Dryobates > Dryobates pubescens. Next base: position 14,679,469 of record NC_071637.1, read on the forward strand.
GAATAATTAATACAGCTCTTGAACAGATACACTGTTCAGCACCAAGCAGTTTTAGTCTTTGTTTCAAGAAACTTATCCAAAGGGCAGGATGTGATTCTTGGGGAGCAGCCTCACCCTATAACTCTAAGTTGAAGGAGTGCAGCAGTCAGCAAGAGCTGCACCATAAAAGTAGCACCAGGGCAGCCTTGCTGCAAATGCTGCTCAGCTTCAGTGCAGAGGAAATGCAGCCTCTGCTGGAGATGGCAGAAGGACACCCTGTGAGGTGTTTGAGGTGGTGTTTAATGCTTTTCAAACAGCAAATGTATATTTTTGCTGTGCAGAGACTGCCACAGTCGGACCTAAGCATCATTGAGGCCCTGTTGTTATCTCGAAGGGAGATGCAGATATGAATTTCAGTAAAGCCTTATTCCCTATCTAGGCATTTTCATAATGTGTTGTGGAAAACAAAACAAACCCAACAAAACCCAATCTGCTTGGGAATATTTTAAAACATAAACATTAGGTATTTCTGATTCCCATTAGCTCCCTCCAGCTACCCCAGCAGCCAAAGTCTGACACAGAAATGGACTGTCAGGGCAATAGATTTACATTATTTTCTTTCCCTCAGGACAATGTTTGCTCTTTCTTTCTCCCTCCAGTGTTTGCAATTTGCATCAGATATTTCTTCATTGCCCCTGTTTGTCAGAAAATGCCAATGGTTTCAGTGCTAGCCCTGGAGAAGGATGGCTTTGTGGTGAAGGCAGAGATTCCTGAGCAAGAGGCAGCCAGTGCATCTACAGTGTGGGACAGAGCTGGGGGACACCAGTATCTCCTGCAGCATTTCGCTCCAGAGCTTAGGTACTTGATGTACTTAAGTGTTCAGTTATGAGGAAAGGCTGAGGGGATCTGCTGCCTTTTAGCCTGGAGAAGAACAGGCTGAGGGGGTGTTATGAATGTACAGGTTGGACTTGATGATCTTTGAGGTCTCTTCCAACCTTGGTGATCCTGTGATTCTGTCCTAAGAAATACTTAGAGTGTTGGTGTTAGGAGGATGGGGTCAGTCTTTCTTCAGTGGTGCCCAGTCACAGGACAAGAGGTAATAGGTGCAAGCTTTGCTGTCTGCAATTACCTGAAGGGCAGTTGTAGACAGGAGGGTATTGGTCTCTTCTCCCAGGCAACCAGCACCAGAACAAGAGGACACAGTCTCAAGCTCTGCCAGGGGAGATTTAGGCTGGATGTTAGGAAGAAATTCTTCACAGAAAGAGAGATTGGCTATGGGAATGTGCTGTCCAGGGAGGTGGTGGAGTCACCATCACTGGAAGTGTTTAAGAGGAGACTGGATGAAGCACCTAGTGCCATGGTTTAGTTGATTAGATGGTGTTGGGTGATAGGTTGGACTTGATGATCTTTGAGGTCTTTCCCAACCTTTATGATTCCATGATCTCAAAGGTCTTTTCCAACCTGCTTATTCTGTTTTCTGTCTCTCCAGAGGTGCCTTCCAACCCCTACCATTCTGTGGTTCTATGTGCCTTTAATCAGTCTGCACCTCCACAACCTCCAGAAAACTGACACAAGAATTGACTTCTCCTCTTCCTGGTTGGTTCTCTATCTGTGGACTGCAAGCCTGCAGCGAGCAGCCATGGCAGTGGTGAGGAGGCTCAGCCCCTCTGTGTGTGTGTGTGTGTGTGTCAGTGTGTGTGTGTGTTTAACAGATTAAGTTAAAAACAATCTTTAGCGCTCCATTTAACTAAAGCATTTTTCCAGGCAAGTTCCTCTGCTCGAATGTTCCTTCTAATTATCATTTTCCCTTTACAATATGTTGTGTCATGCTGCTCAGGAGAAAGCTCCTAGCGAGAGAGAGCGCTGGGGTTGGGGAGGAAATATGTCCTGGCTATTAGAAAGTTCAATGGAGCGCTGACTTTTCTATCATCCGCTAGGGATGGGTGAAACAGCCCAGAAAAAAATACCCCCAGCTGAGCAGCAATGTGGGGCTTAATATATCTCTGCTTCACAATGCTTTGTTAAGGTTTCTCCATCAGTTGCAAGATTGTTTTTCTCCCTCTAAGTGTTTTTTTATCCGCACGGATTGGTCTCGGAGGCAGAGGTTGGGTTAGGATGTGGAGTTATAGCCCCGGCCAGGTTGCTTGCCAGGCTGATAGCTTTGTGCCCTGAGCACTGGTGACTCTGCCTTGGGCTGTGTGGGGACCTGTTTTGCTCAGAAAGAATGATTTGGAGTCACATTCATTTGCTTTTATCCCAATTCCATGAGCTGTTTGCAGCTGTTAATTTAACAGTTTAGTGCTTCCATCTTCCATAGGCAGGGGTAACTGCTCCAGTGCCTTAGACATCGAAACTTCATTTCCAGTAACAGGACTTGGAGGACTGGGAGGTGGTAGAAAAATGCTTTTGCTCCAGTGAACAGGGGCAAGAAGGTGGCCACTGAAGTCAGCTGAGAGGTATTCTGTAAAATGAGCCTCTGTAAGCTACAGCTCTGCAGGGATGAAAAGAAAAGGAGAAGGGCCATGGAAGCAAGGCTGTCTTGGAAGAGTTTTTGTAGGGCACGGTACCTCTGCGGTGCCAAGGGAGCTCCATTAGCCCAAACAGAGAAAACATCAGCTATAAAGAGGCATGTCCCTAAATACCTGTGAATCCAGGATGCATCTCTGTGGGACCACATCAAGCTGAACCCTAGGACAGACCCTTTTCCCAAGCAGTAGGTGCACCAAAATGCTGTGGAAAAGCTTCATAGTTATGCTTAGGATTTTGGAGCTGCACTTATTTACCCTTTGTTCCACAAGGTCTTTTAGCTGATGGAGGAATTCATCCTCCTGGAGGAGTTCAAAAAAGGCTTGGATGTGGCACTTGGAGCCATAGTTTAATTGTCAGGAGGTGTTAGGTATAGGTCATAGGTTGGACTTGGTGATCTCTGAGGTCTTTTCCAACCTTATTGATTCTATGATTCTAACACTGCTGTAAACTTTTTTTCCCTGAAGTCTCAGAATTCTCTGTCTGACACCACGAGAGGTTCTCCCTTCAGCACATCTGCTCTGCTGCTGTCAAGCCCTGCCCTGAGCTGAATCCTAGGGACAAACCCCCTGTATCCAGGAGTTCAGTGTTTATTGTGATCTGTTATTTGGCTTCAGAGCTAAGCTGTTTTGCAGCACCTGAAGAATATTTCACGCAGTGAATTGTTAGCAGCAGCATCAGCTACCAAAACCCAGCAGCAAGTGGAAAGACTGGGCAATTTAGGTTGGATACAGTTCAAGGTCTTTTATGCAGCCCTGTGCTAATCTTCCCCTTTTTAGGGCACTTTGCAGGGTATTTGTACCGTGCGATTTCAGGCATTTAATTTAATCAGTTAAGTTACTTACCTCCCTCCACAGTCAATGGGGAGCAGGGACAGCTCCTCTGGAGTGTGACTTAGAGCAGCTAAATTAGGTTCCTTGTTTGAAATGCTGCTTCATGAAGCAGGCTGAGTTTCTTCTTTAGTTACAGGGAGAGTCACATTCGATTAGTGGGTCAGCCTGGTCGGTGTGAATTTCTGCCTCTCTACACTTACCTGTAGCATCCAAATGAGAAAAGACTTCAACTTGTAAGTCCTCCCTCCATAAACAGATGCCAGCTTCCTCTGTGGCTTGCTACATCCAAAGCAGGGGAGTACAACACTCTGAGAATCCTCTGCTTAGCAATGGAATTATTTTTGACAGTGTGCCCAGATGGCCAAGAAGGCCAATGGCAGAAACAGTGTGGCCAGCAGGAGCAGAGAAGTTGTTCTGCCCTGTACTTAGCACTGGTTAAACCACACCTTGAGTACTGTGTCCAGTTCTGAGCCCCAAAGTTTGGGAAAGATGTTGGGATGCTGAGAAGGACAAGGCTGGGGAGGGGTTTGGAGCACAGCCCTGTGAGAAGAGGCTGAGGGAGCTGGGGATGTGGGGAGGAGGCTCAGGGAAGACCTTGTTGCCATCTACAACTACCTGAAAGCCAGGTGGGGATTGGTCTCTTCTCCCAGGGAGCCAGCACCAGAACAAGAGGACACAGTCTCAAACTGCACCAGGGGAGGTTTAGGCTGGATGTTAGGAAGAAGTTCTTCACAGAAGGAGTGATTGGCTGTTGGAATGTGCTGTCCAGGGAGGTGGTGGAGTCACTATCCCTGGAGGTGTTTAGGAAGAGACTGGATGGGGTGCTTGGTGCCATGGTTTAGTTGATTAGGTGGTGTTGGGTGAGAGGTTGGACTCGATGGTGTTGAAAGCCTCTTCCAACCTGGTTAATTCTGTATTCTGTTGCACAGCTTGGTCATGAGAACATTCTGGTAGGGTTCTGCAGCTGTCCAGCCCCTTGCAGTTCCAAGAGAAATAACTTGGTCTGTCCCACTCTTAACATCCACACTTAGCCAACACCAAGCTGCACACCTGTGAATTGTCACTAATTCAACTACTTCAGTCCTTGCCCTGCTTCACACTGGAAAATGCTGGCTCAGCACAACTCTGCATGACTTCCAAGCTCAGCAAGCCTCTTACGAGCCTCAGCCCCTGGCTTCCTCTGACGTTTCTGCATTCATGCCCAGGCAATGGTTTCCAGGCTGTTTGGTAAGGAATCCCAATGCCCTTTTCAGAGTCACTGCAATAGATGGCTTTGTCCTCTTGGGAGATGCTGCCAGGATTGTTTAGGATCTCGGTGTTAAGAACATTGGGGTTTCTTTTTTTTCCTCTGGTGTGCTTGGTAGCTCCTGCTGTGCTTTCAATATCGATGTGTTATTTATTGGCAATGCCTTATGCTTCTATAATTCTCCTTTGAGTGGTCATTTGCTTTGCTGGCCAATGTTTAAGTCCTGACATCAGTGATTTTTGTTTTTTTCCTCCTGGCCCATAAACTAAGAAAAGTAATTCTGTGCTTTATTTCTGCCAGCTGGAAATCCATATCTGAGGAAGTGGGGTAGGCTCACAATTCATTAGCAGGCACTGGGCAGCTCACCCAGCATGAAATAGCACTGCAAAATGGGTTTTAGAAAGGGGTGTGCACTTTTTCTGTTTGAAGAATCCATTTGATGAGTAGACTCCTCTAGGACAAGGAAATGATCCCCCAAGAGAGAAACACCATTTGGGTATTTTGGGTTGCCCACTTAGGCAGATACCTGATAGGAATTTGACTATGGCAATGGAATGGAATGGAATGGAATGGAATGGAATGGAATGGAATTAACCAGGTTGGAAAAGACCTTTGAGATCATCAAGTCCAACCTATCACCCAACACCATCTAATCACCTAAACCAAGTGCCTCATCCAGTCTCTTCTTAAACACCTCCAGTGATGGTGACTCCACCACCTCCCTGAGCAGCACATTCCAATGGCCAATCTCTCTTTCTATGAAGAACTTCTTCCTAACATCCAGCCTAAACCTCCCCTGGCCCAGCTTGAGACTGTGTCCTCTTGTTCTGGTGCTGGTTGCCTGGGAGAAGAGACCAACCCCCTTCTTGCTACAACCTCCTTCCAGGTAGTTGTAGACAGCAATAAGGTCTCCCCTGAGGACTCCACTTAGTGGAGTCCCCATTCCTTTGAGGGTTTTAAAAGCTGTGTAGATGTGGTGCTGAAGGACATGGTTTAGTAGTGACCTGGCAGTGATGGGTTAATGGTTGAACCTGATGATGTTAAAGGTCTCTCCCACCCAAGATGATTCTATGATTCTCTGAACTCATTAGAGACTCCTAAAACTGTGTTCTTTAGCTAGCCAGTGTGCTCACACCCCCATTTGGATCACATGGGAGACTTTTTATTCCATGGGCCATGATAAAAACCTTCTTAATTGCTGTTTGCTTGTCTGTGGTAGCTTTTCTAGCTTTAACCAGCACAACTCAGAACCCAGGAGATTCCATCTGAGCAAAAGGGAGAAACTTCTGTGAGGGTGCCCTAGAGAAGGCTGCCCAGAGAGGTTCTGGAGTCCTCTGGTAAGGATTCAAACCTGCCTGGACATAATCCTGGGCAAGCTGCTGTGGGTGGCCCTGCTTTAGCAGGGGGCTGATCTAGATGGTCTCCAGAGGTCCCTTCCAACCCCCACCATGCCGGGACTGTGTGTTTGTGTGCTTAATCTTGTCTTGAAGCCAAACAGCATAGATAGAAAAATAAATATCTCAGGCTTGGGAATTCTAACTCATTTTCCTGGAGTGAAGAGCTTTAGTGAGTAAGTTTCCCTCAAAGCCTGGCTTTGGCATTCAAGGAGGAGACTCCTGGAAAGAATGCCCTGAGCCCTTCTGATGCAGCTTTCACTGTCAGAACCTGAGATGTCTATTTTCAAAGTGTTTCTCTGTTACATCTGGGTCCAAGCTAAAGCCTCGATTATTTGTGCAGGAGAATAGTGATTCTCATCTCACTCACAAGAATGCAGAGGCTGTGCTTTTGGGGGGAAACACTGAAAACTCTCACTCTGATGAGGGAAATCAGATACACAGTTGATAATAAAGGGCTGGAGTCAGAAATCTCCTGTCTACCATCCACACATCTGAAAGTTATTTTGACCTGAAATATTTTCCCCCTCGAGGTGAAAAGGCAGAAGGTTATACTCTGGTATCAGGAGCGACGTTGTGTGCCTGAGGGGTTGCTCATTTGGCCCTGCCACTGAAGCTTTGGCCATTGTTTTTATCATGGCTATCATCCAATCCATGTTTGGGTGGCTGGTTTATAGTGGAAAAATGAAATAATGGTTTAATAGTGTCTTCAGCTATGGAGACCATGTTAGAGTGCTTATGGATTATGCTCATAACACTTTGTCTATGAGGAAAAACAAGATTACTGGCCCAAAGAAGCATGAGAGTGACAAAGGGGTTTATATTTAGAGGAATGTTGTAATTTGGGGTAGCATAAACTGGATGGAGCACAAGCCCTATGAGGAGAGGCTGAGGGAGCTGGGGTTGCTTAGCCTGGAGAAGAGGAGGCTCAGGGGAGACCTCCTTGCTCTCTACTAGTACCTGAAGGGAGGTTGTAGACAGGTGGAGGTTGGTCTCTTCTCCCAGGCAACTAGCACCAGAACAAGAGGACACAGTCTCAAGCTGCAGCAGGAGAAGTTTAGGCTGGAGGTGAGGAAAGTTCTTCACTGAGAGAGTTGTTAGCTATTGGAATGTGCTGCCCAGGGAGGTGTTGGAGTCACTGTCCCTGGAAGTGTTCAAGAGGAGATTGGACATGGCACTTGGTGCCATGGTTTGGTAGTTGTGAGGTCTGTGGTGACAGGTTGGACTTGATGATCTTTGAGGTCTCTTCCAACCTTGGTGATTGTTTGAAATTTGGGGGGTTGGGGGAGGGGAATGATGGGCACATCTAAGACACTTTGTCAGACACAGAGACCACATTTCAGTGATCTGGAAAATGAGGCTGCTCTCCTCAGCTCAGAATTAAAGGCTGTGGGTAAAAAAACCCCAAACAACCAAAGCCCTAGCCCACAATTTTTTCTTCCCCCCCTCTCTACTTGTTCATGTTTATCACAACAGTGGTGGCAATGAACAGGAAAGTGCAGCCTCCACTCTGGCAGCCAGACGATCAACCATCATGGTTATTTCATTTCATTATTAGTTGTAGCACTTAAGTAAAGAGAAAGACTTTGGGCTATTGTTTCCTTCAGTGGTAGTTTTGGTTTGGTTTGGTTTCTTCTCCTTTTCTTCAGATACTAAAAAAACCCACAAAACAAAAGCAACAAACCAAACAGCAAGAGGTTGCCAGGGTTACATTTTACATTAAAAACAGGGATTTTCATTTGTTTGTCTAATTTTCTGTTCACTTCCTTTCGTTGCCACGAGTTGGAAGGTGACAAATGACTTCGCGAAGGGGACAAGGGAAAAGAGCTTCCCCAGTGACATTTAAATTGGAACCCATGCATGCAGATGATTTAAATGCATGCCACCAATGCACAGCCTAGGAAGGCAGGTTTCTCAAGTGCTTTTGCTTCCTTTACAGCTGCTTTAACGTGCATCTGGAGGGTGCTGCGATCCAGTGGAGCCATTGTAAATAAGCTGCAGTCGTCGTCGTTCGAAGCCTTTCCTTTCCTTGCCTTCCTCAGGTGAGCTGCCTCGTGGGGGTTGTAAATAATGATTATAATCTTGCTGCTTACTATGCAGATAAAATTGGTGGTGTTAAAGCCACCTCGTGGTGAAGCACTCCTGACCCTGGTTCCAGGCTTACTGCTCAGCAGAGGGTCAGAGCCTGTCAAACTCCCAGAATTCAGAACTCTGCCAGCAAACAGATTCATCCTTCCTCTAAGCATATGCAGGGGGCAGAGCTGGGATCACTGTCACTGGGAGCAAGTCAATTATCTTCTGCAATCAGCATGTGCCTAATACATGTGCTTGACCTTCTCTCATCATTCTCAGAAAGGTCTCCATCCTCCTCCAGCAGTGAGCACTCTGCCGTCACACCGAAATCCAGCAGCGCTCCCTTACTATTTCCACTTTTCTTGTTAGGAGGGGATCTGAATTAAATTCAAGCCTATAGGCACCCTGACATTTGGGAACATTTGGATCTCTACCTGCCTGATAGCTTGTGCCCTGTTTGATTTACTGGTGGAGCAGAGGCTCTTTCTTAGGGGGTTGTGTGCATGTGTGTGTGTTAATGCCAGTGTGCACTGGCAGCATAGCCAGACCCAAACCCTTGCAACGTGAAAAGCCCTCCAAATCCAGGGCTGTTGGTGCTTAATTGGCATGGAAAAGCCAAGTTCCCTCGTGGTCTGTTAGGTGTGGAGACACAGTGAGTTTAGCAGCTTTGCAGACTCTATTAAACAATGTCTATTAACTAAAGACCAACCTGATCATTGCATCTCTCTTGGTACCTGGCATGAAATTACAGGGAGAGATTAACAGTGTAACATCTGAATATTTCTCATGGAACAGCTGATATACCTGAGATGTTGGTGTCTAAAAACTAGTAGTGTAATACCTGTTTTACCTAGCTTCTTCCCTTTAGGGAAAGGGGAGGTGAAAGGGAGTATGGCAGTTGTGTATCAGGAGGGACACAGCCGATACCTGCGCAGCAGCATTTCTGCTCTCCACACCCCCTGCTGCCATACTCATGGTGCATGTTTGATAAATGCAAGCCTGGAAACCAAAGAATCTTCAAACTGTCATTGCTTCTGCTTTTGGTTTGGGGTTTTTTGTGTGTGTGTGTGGTGTTTTGTTGTTGTTTTGGTTTGGGGTTTTCTGGTGGGTTTTTTTGTTTGGTGGGGTTTTTGGTTGGTTGGTTGGAGCATCAACTCTGCTGTTTGTCTCACCTCTACATCCTACTTCTCCTCAGCTGACCTGGCCTGAAACACCCAAATCTCACTTGTCTTGGTGCTTGGGTGGATGTTCCTAATCACACCTCCTGGAAAGGCAGCAGCTTCCTCCTGGGGTGTCTTTGTCCCTTTGTTTTGATGGTAGAATATCTATGTCTCTCTATGTATAGATGCATATTTAAACTGAAGCTTGCCACTCATTACTCTCTTTTGTACCTCTGTTCCCAGTATGGAAATGTTTATAAGCCACAAAGTTGTTTCCTATCCCCATTAGATAATTTGCCTTTTCTGCCTCTTACCATCAGTTCTCTTTTAATTTTCCTTTGTTGGTACCATTCTGGATGCTTTCATCAGGCCCTTTTGCTTTCTGTACTTGGTTAGCTCAGCCTGGTCTCCAAAACAGACCTTTCCAAATCTCTTTTGTTATTGCCATCACTAGTTTTTATGTTTCACAGCCCTTTTATTCTCCTCTTCCCTCAATCTCTCCACTCTGGATGTTCCACCTTCAGCTGTGCTGCCCCTGCTTTGGACACGTTTCCTTCCTTTTCCCTAGGCAGCCTTTCTCTCCTCCATCCAATCCATCTTTATGCACATTCCATCCATCAGTCCTTTCCACCCCTTTGCCTTTATCCAGGTTTCCTCACTCCTTCCAGCACTCAGCTATTATCTAGCATGCTGGTTTGGCTTGTCTGACTTTGCTGGAAGCTCTGCTGGGCACGGACTCAATCTTATTTCAGATTATTAATAGGGCTGGGATGCCCTGGTGGGAAGATGAGTTTCAGGTTTCCAGGGCTGCATTGCAGAGACACAGCATCACCACATGAAGGCTGTGCCTTCTCCCCAGAGACAACTTAGGACGTGTTTCATTGGTCCTGGCTTTCATGTATAGCAGCAGAACATAGGAAAGATGTGAGTGCAGGAGGCCTGCTGGTGTCCTCTCACAAGAGGGTTATTTATTCTGGAGATGGCTCCACTACGGCATTGCCAAGCCAACTGGAGCCAGCAAAGGCAATCTGGACCAAGGCTGAAGCACAGCCTGCCAGAATCACATGGGAAAGGAGTATTGAAACTTCCAGCATCTGTGTCCATGGATGGAGAGAGGACTCGTGCAGCCAGAAGTCAAGTGGAGCAGCATGTGGTGCACCACCAGCAGATAATTGGGACAAGCTGGCAGCCAGCCAGCGCTACAGAGGCATGCTGGCTAACTGGGAGGAACAGGAAATGAAACTGGAAGGGATGAAGGTGGCAGACAGGGAAGAGCTTTATCACAAACACAGAGCTTGGGGTGGCTGCTTTACATTCAGAGAATCACTAAGGCTGGAAAAGACCTTTGAGATCATCAAGTCCAACCCAACTACTACAACCACTAAACTCTACCCTGAAGCACCATATCGACAGCTTCTTGAACACCTCCAGGGATGGCAACCCCACCACTTCCCTAGGCAGCCTGTTCCAATGCCTCACCACTCTCTCAGTAGTTTTCCCTGAAGCCCATTTCCTCTCATCCTGTCACTGGTTACCTGGGAGAAGAGACCAACACCAGCTTCACTCCAACCTCCTCTTTGCTTCCCATCTGCTGGGTAAATATGTCAGGAGGACCATGTGGGTCCATATCTACCAAGCAAGGAGACTCAGACCTGTGGTATCAAAAAGGAGAGGCTGAGCCACACACATCCTGGTGCCAAGCACCTGCCCTGTGTCACCAGATTGGGGCACTTCAAAGCCCAAAGTGCCTCAGCTTGCTCTGCCACAGGTTTTCTGGCTCCCTGTGTCTGTGCTGTGGGGTCAGAGCAAACAGAAGGAACTGGTGCAGGTGAGTGAGAGGCTGTAGAGCTGATTAAATGCCTTCATTTTCCCCTGCAAAATCCATATCTGCTGTGAGATGCCTGAACATCACTGAAAATCTAGACCCAAGCATATAAACACAGGGAAGGACAATGTGGGGACAACTGCAAAGCACTCAGCAGAAGGATTCATAGACTTGAGGGGCAGGAGGAGCTATTGCCATCATCTAGTTTGACTTCCTGCACAATACCACTCAGGAAAACTCAGCTAATAATTTCTGCATCAAGACCATAAGTTCTGCTTGAGTTATAGCATCAGTTTTGAAGAGACATCCAGTCATGATTTAGAGAGAATAAACTTTGGGCTCTATTTATGAGTGTCCCAGGGCCTGAGCCTTGAGGGGGCACTCACATCTGGGTTCTGAGCTTGTCTCTGCAAACATAAAGGCTCGGTAAAAACTCCTTAAAAGGAAAACAAAGAAGCCAACAACAAAAACTGAACCAAACCAACAAAATTAAATCCTCATGCCTGGAGGTTTTTTAAGGCCAGGCTGGATGTGGCTGTGAGCAATCTGAGCTAGTGTGAGGTGTCCCTGCCTGTGGCAGGAGGGTTGGAACGGGATGATCCTTGAGGTCCCTTCCAACCCTAACACTTCTCTGATGCTATGAAATTAAAGCTGAATTTTTCCCAGTGCCTTTTCCCTCTACAGCTTGGGACTTGAAACTGTACACCCCCAAAGTCCAAATCTTCAGCTAGCATCCCAACTTCTGGCCAAACAGTTCTCTCCTGCCTGGAGACAGACCAGATTGGCAGTTTCTGAAGGCAATCTCTCTTTCTGAAGCATTCCCTCTGAGCAGAGGGCACAGACAGCTCTTGCCCCATCCAAAACCTGACTCTGCTGTGACAAGGGACAACTCTGAGATCTGACCAGCTCTTGCTCCAAAGCACCCAGAGCCACTGATTAGAAAGGCATTAAAGGGTCTGAATACACCAAAGGTTAATAGCTGCTGATGTGGGAGTAACCAGGGCTGTCAGGGAGCGATTAAGCTGCCGAGTAATCTTCCACCTGGAGCTGTCAGGCCCGTGTCTAATGTTTCATTCAAAGAAGGAGCTCTCCAGTCCTGATGAGTAAATGACAGAGAAGATTTCAATTAGAGCTGCTCTGTGACTCAAATCCTGACATCCTGATGGTTTACTTTCAGTTCTCCTGCTGTTCTCCAGGGGACACCAACCCATTAATAACACATTTGAAGGGGTAGATTTGGGGGTATGGCAGCAGTTGATTAGCAGGTAGCCATTGGTGGGGAGGGAGGGTGAACCTTTCCCGAGCTGTGAATTGCCTTTATTACAGATATTTGGATGGGGCAGAAAAGGACTTCAAAGCTGCTCATTTGAGGGAGCTGGTCCTGTTATTACCTCTGCACAAGGAGAAGGACAAGAAGTTACCTGTGGTGCCGTTAATGCTCCACCAGCCTGGCCTGAAACTGGAGTGGGCACTTTTCCAAACCAAAATAATGTGCAAACTTGCCTTGCATTTAGTGCAGAGGGCCCTGGGTGGGGGCAAGAAGGTGAGAAAAACTGCTGAGCTAAATGCAAAACTTCCTGCTGGGAAAATGCAGTGCTGCAGGCTGGGGTCAGGGTGGCTGGAGAGCAGCCAGGCAGAGAGGGACCTGGGGGTGCTGGTTGATGGTAGACTGAACATGAGCCTGCAGTGTGCCCAGGAGGCCAAGAGGGCCAATGGCATCCTGGCCTGCATCAGGAACAGTGTGGCCAGCAGGAGCAGGGAGGTCATTCTGCCCCTGTACACTGCACTGGTTAGGCTACACCTTGAGTACTGTGTCCAGTTCTGGGCCCCTCAGTTTAGGAAGGAGGTTGAGTTGCTGGAAGGTGTCCAGAGAAGGGCAACGAAGTTGGTGGGGGCTTTGGAACACAGCCCTGTGAGGAGAGGCTGAGGGAGCTGGGGTTGCTTAGCCTGGAGAAGAGGAGGCTCAGGGGAGACCTTCTTGCTGTCTACAACTACCTGAAAGGAGGCTGTAGCCAGGTGGGGGTTGCTCTCTTCTTCCAGGCAAGCAGCGCCAGAACAAGAGGACACAGTCTCAAGCTGCACCAGGGGAGGTTTAGGCTGGATGTTAGCGAGAAATTCTCCATAAAGAGAGTGATTGCCCATTGGGATGTGCTGCCCAGGGAGGTGGTGGAGTTGCCATCATTGGAGGTGTTTAGGAGGAGACTTGCTGGGGTGCTTGGAGCCATGGGTTAGTTGATTAGGTGGTGTTGGGTGATGGGTTGGATGCAATGATCTTGAAGGTCTCTTCCAACCTGGCTTATTCTATTCTAATATTTCTTGATTTGAATGTGACATGAATTAAGAAATGGTTGGGTACCACTGGAAACAAACTGGAAGTTTGCATTTGGGGTCCAAGCAGGCTGTTGCAGTTGACTGAGGGGTGAGTATTTGCTCTTTATCTCTCATTAGAGTTGGGGGGGGGAGGAAAAAGTTTCAGGTCAACAGAGAAGAGCTCTGTTTTGTTTTCCAAATAAACTGAAAAATCCATTATGCTCACAGCTGTAGCAGCAATATCTCTGCTGCTCTGCTCCTAAGGTCCCCTATGGAGCTGTCAGCAAAACACAAGATAGAAGGCAGATTAAACTGGATTTTTTCTCTTTGTTTTTGGTGTTTCTGGCTCTGGTAGAGATGAAAGTGAGTCACACCTCACAAAACTGAACCTCCCTCTGCATCCTGCCCAGGAGTTTTAAGCCCATGTCCTTTGACCCTTATCTCTAGAAAGGCTTCAAGTCCAGCTCAGGATTTTGCCCCCCACCCCACTTAATCTCTGTCTTTTTCAGCTTCAAATAATATTGGAGGGGATGTTGCTGCAGACCATGGGAAAAACAACCACCCCAGGTGAGTCCATGAGGCATTCCTGTCCTCTGTCTCTGCCCTTGGGTGACTCCTTAGAGCTGGGCTCTAAGGCACCTTCCTGCTCCTACCAGCTTGTGCCCTGGCATCACTGGCTGTAAAACCTCACCATTAGCTGGCTATGGGGGCTGGAGTTTCATGCTGGAACACATGGGATTTCTTTTCTGCCTTGGTGGGACACTTGTGCTGGGAAGCCCTGATTAGGACAAGACTGGGTGCTTGGAGGGGCTGAGCAGCCCTGATTAGGACAAGACTGGGTGCTTGGAGGGGCTGAGCAGCCCTGATTAGGACAAGACTGGGTGCTTTGGAGGGGCTGAGAAGCCCTGATTAGGACAAGACTGGGTGCTTTGGAGGGACTGAGAAGCCCTGATTAGGACAAGACTGAGTGCTTGGAGGGGCTGAGCAGCCCTGATTAGGACAAGACTGGGTGCTTGGAGGGACTGAGAAGCCCTGATTAGGACAAGACTGGGTGCTTGGACGGGCATTCAGCATCGCTGTGCTGTGCAAAGGGGCACAACCTCTGGGTAAGGTTTAAGACCAGAGCTCCCCTGCTGCAAGGCTTGGCCCTACTGTAACTTTGGCTCTGTGGCCAACCCTGTGTAAAACCCTGCATGGAAAGTTGATGTGGTGGTGTTGTAATGATGCTCTGTGTGTGTAGGACCAAATCTGTTCTGAGTTTTAAAGTTCTGTCAGGCTGGATTCAGCAGGGGAGAGCAAAATCTGGAGCAAGCGTGCTGTGGAGTTTGCTTTGCTCCTCCTGAGCCTGATCAGTGGAAGTGGTACAGCCAGGGACAGAGATTTCCCTTTGCTCTACTCATCCAGAGTGCACAAAGAAGTGGTTTAGGGCTTGGCTGACGTTTCCATTTGCCCTTTGTCTACACAAGCACTTGAAGGACAATAAATATCCAATAATTCCAGTGATAATTGCTGGGTTCTGGTATTTTTAGAAAACTATTTGCAGCAGCAGAGGCAGAGCTGAGAACTTCTTTCCAACAGGCTCCTGGAGACAAAAAACTCTCACAAGTGGCAGAAAACAGCAGTAGGAAATGCTTTGTAAGCTTTTTCTTTTCCTCCTCCTCTCCTTACGTCTGCTCACGGTACCTTCATCTTGACCTTCATAAGGCCTCCCATATTTTCAGTTTCTTACTTGTCAAATGCCTCCTGCCCTGCTTTTCTGGTCTAGGCTGCCTCTGTGCTGTCAAGCTCTCAGACAGAAGTGTGCTATTCTGCCTATTACAAGTGGTAGTGCAGTTAGCAAGAGGACACTGAATCCAACAGTATGAGATGGAGCACATCCAAGTGCCAGGTTCTGCACGTTGGCCACAGCAACCCCAGGCAGTGCTACAGGCTGGGGGCAGAGTGCCTGGAGAGCGGCCAGGCTGAGAGGGACCTGGGGGTGCTGGTTGATGGTAGGCTGAACATGAGCCTGCAGTGTGCCCAGGCGGCCAAGAGGGCCAATGGCATCCTAGCCTGCATCAGGAACAGTGTGGCCAGCAGGAGCAGGGAGGTCATTCTGCCCTGTGCTCAGCACTGGTTAGGCTACACCTTGAGTCCTGTGTCCAGTTCTGGACTCCTCAGTTTAGGAAAGATGATGACTTGCTGGAAGGTGTCCAGAGAAGGGCAACAAAGCTGGTGAGGAGTTTGGAGCACAGCCCTGTGAGGAGAGGCTGAGGAAGCTGAGGTTGCTTAGTCTGGAGAAGAGGAGGCTCAGGGGAGACCTTCTTGCTCTCTGCAACTACTTAAGGGAAGGTGTAGCCAGGTGGGGGTTGGTCTCTTCTCCCAGGCAACCAGCACCAGCACAAGAGGACACAGTCTCAAGCTGCACCAGGGGAAATTTAGGCTGGAGGTGAGGGAAAAATTCTACACAGAGAGGGGGATTGCCCATTGGAATGTGCTGCCTGGGGAGAGGTGGTGGAATCACCATCATTGGAGGTGTTTAGGAGGAGACTTGCTGGGGTGCTTGGTGTCATGGTTTAGTTGATTAGGTGGTGTTGGATGATAGGTTGGACATGATGATCTTGAAGGTCTCTTCCAACCTGGTTTATTCTATTCTATCCTGTGAGTTTCAGGTACCCTATGCTGGCTTTCCCCAAGGCTTGCTCCCTCCCTGTTAAAGTGAGACTTTGTAGTCTTCAGTTTTATGCTGCATGTTGTATTTCCTGTGCAGCCTCAGTCAAATCAGTCCCTCTGTGCCCTTCTTCCCCCTCCCTGCATCGTGCCATCGTGGCACATTTGCAGCTGGGGAGGCTTTTGCAGAGGTATTTGCTAGATCCTGAGGGACAGATGAGCGTGGCAGCAATGGAGACAACAGAAATAACTCAGGAAGAGTTACAGGCTTGCAGGTCTGATTAACCAATATAAGGTCACAGCTCCAAATACATTATAATCCCCAGGAGAAGCACCTTGCTTCTGACTTTGCTGGTGGCAGTGACAAACAGGGATGAAAGGGCTGGAACTGGGGCCAGCTTGAGAGGTTTAGTGTTGCTGTAGCAAGCTGGCTTGGAGAGAGAGAATATTTTCTCTGTACAGCAGAGAACAGAGAGGCTGGGCTGCTGGTTGCTAAATTCACAAGACACATCAGTCTCAAAGAGATCCCTGAGTTAAAAACAGATGGAAATTGAGGTGGTACCAGGGCCAGTGTGTGGGGCCCATGGACACTTGCTCTCCACCTCCGTGACTTTCCCTGCATCTCTGAAAAGGGCAAGTCTTAGAGCAGATGTGACAAAAACTGAGGCCAGAGCAAGAAAGCAAGAGGCTAAAGGGGATGTGACATCCTTCTGTCCATCTCTTCTTCCCCAACAGCATGTCCTGGGGGAAAAGCAGAGGGTGGGTACAGTCATCTGTGAGCAGGAGGAGCTGGGGGTGGTCTCCCCTGGGGGAGTCACTGAAGCAAACAGCTCTGGGCAGGTTGCAGGGTCAGCTCCCTGGTGTGCCTCAGGCTTCAGGGATTTGTCTGGGGTTCTATTTTATGTCAGGCTGGTGGTGCAGGGGGACTCTGGAGTGGCATCAGTGTGCATAGACAAGCAGGGAGATGGAGACATCTTTCTCTTTAATGTCATCTTGAGGCTTTCTGGAGCTGTCTACTTATCACCATTTGGTAGGTCCACAAGATGATGAGAGAGATAAAGTGGGATGATAAGCTTGTGGCAGGAAAGAAACTGTCACCACACCTGATGATTTATTGCACTTCTCAATTCAGGTGGATTTAGGGGTGAGGGGAGGATAAATTTTCCCCTACCTTTTTTTGCTGCTCTTAGGTAGCCATTAACTCTCCATGGACCACGGCTTCCATTTCCCATCAGCTTTGAATTACTCAGTCTGGGACTGAGCTGGAAGGTAATTTCAAGAGGCAAAAAGAGGTGGGGAGAAACCCATCCTTTTATTTGATTCTGGCTGCAGTTGGTTTAAATTCTGCCCTTTATCAGGGCTTGCATCAAGGACAGGCTTGGTAGGGATGCTGCTGTGGACCTGGGACTTGCCTAGATGGTCAGGGAATTGTGGGCTAGTCCTGCAAAGGAAACCAGGGTGACCAAAAAGACTCAGCAGAGGTACAGTCTGCATTGCCTTCAGGGTAGAGAAGCAGGTTCTACATGACCATGTCATGAGCAGATGCACAGTGCACTGCTTTTATCAACCATTTGTACCATAAACCCTTAAACCAAGAGAGCTTGGGATTGGTTTTGATTCTTCTCACAAATTCCTGCTTTGTCTCACTCTTTCGCCTTGAAATAGTGCTTAAGGACAGGAGCAAAATCACTGCTTCACTTGGAAGAAACAAACTGCTCCACGTCTGCTGTGTCCCCTCTAAGGGATGGAATCCTGTCTCTGGCTTGCCACAGCAGTTCTCCAGGCTGGTTCCTACACACCCATCCCTCACTCCATCGTGACCAGTGTGCTTTCAGGAGGGAGCTCAGACTCCACAACACCACCAGTTCTTACTTGCCTTCTCACCAGAGTTTTTCCTCCGTGAACAGACCCAAAAGTCCGTGTGTGTTAGTTTCTGATGCTGTTGAGAGCTTCACACAAAAAGGAATCCATGGCAAAGGGGGAAAGGGACTCTTCACAAAGCTGGAAAGGGACTATTCACAAAGGCATGTAGCACCAGGACAAGGGACAGTGGTTTGAAACTAGAGCAGGGCAGATTTAGATTGGATGTTAGGAGGAAGGTCTTTACTGTGAGAGTGGTGGAACACTGGAATGGGTGGAAGGTGGTGGAGGCCCCAGCCTTGGAGACATTAAAGATCAGGCTTGATGGTGCTTTGAGCTTGGTGCCATGGTTTAGTAGTCATGAGGTGTTGGGTGACAGGTTGGACTTGATGATCTTGGAGGTCTTTTCCAACCTTATTGATTCTATGAGCAACCTGAACTAGTTGCAGATGCCTCTGCTGAGTGCAGGGGGCTTGGGGTAGGTGAGCTTTAGAGATCCCTTCCAACTCAATGCATTCTATGATTCTGTTATTTAACAGGAGAACCATCCCACATATGGCAGTCGAGGACTGGAGGGATCTTCACCCCCCCATGAGCAGAAAGTGCAACAAAGCAAACCAATAAACAAATACATTAGGAATAGAAGAGAAGGTGAGAAGGGATTTTAACCTCACTCTCTTCCAGTGTTTACTTTCTCCGCTTTGGCTTGTCTAGTGCCAAAATCCCACTCAAAGTTCAGAAGCTGTGTGGTTCTGCAACCTGGGAAGGTGACCACAGCAGCACATTGCCAACTGTCCTGACTGGTGGGAGGGAGTGAATCCTGGCTTCAAGTAGCAGCTCTCATTCACAAATGTAGAGGGGCACTAGGAATTAATGTAGCTCATCATGTTCATCGTGGTCACAGCACACAGCAGGACATGCCAGCAGTGTTTTAGTGGCTCGTAGCTTGCTCAGGGAGGTTGTGGTTGAAGCTACCTTGCATAGACCCATCCTGCTGATTGCTTTCCTCTTCACCTTCCCCAATTAGAAGAGAAAAGATGAAATTCATGTTAATTGAAAGCTAACCTATGACAAGCTGATGTAGTGGATGACAATACCAATACAACAGCCCATGTGCCTAAGTGACAGCAGCCTCCTAAACACCACCAACCCAGTTTCACCCAAAATACCTAAAGCCTGCTGTCACTAATTGTGGATAAGAGTGAAAAGGTCCATCCAGCCTGGCTGTTTCCCAGGTGTGGGATGATGTGATGCATCAATATAGCACCCAACATGTGACAGGGGTGGCAGCAGGTGGAACCATGTGGGACTCTGCAGGTTATGCACTAACAACAAGAGGCTCTCCGAAGCCTTCACATCTTTGGGCGTGTTGAGAGGAGCAGCAACCATGCCAGGTCAGTACCTATCCTGTGCACTTCTCAGCAGTGCAGAGGAAGATAAATCCCTGCAAGGATGAGAGGTCTCCCAGTCCTGCCCTGTGCCAGGGCAGAGCTGGGTGGGGGCAGCTCCGCAGAATAGAGAATTGCATCTCCTGCTGCTGCTGCCAAGCAAAAGGAGGGTTGTGGCAGGCAGCAAAGCTGCTCTCCACCCCAGAATGGATGCTCCCCCCATAAACCCCATCCTGAACATGCCAGTGAGCAGCAGGAGCCAGTCAGGCTTTTGTGGGCTCTGGCACAGGTGCCGCAGGCTGCTGCTGGCATTGCCCTTGCTTGGCCAAGCATGAGGCTGGCTCTGCCTCTGGGCAAGGATGGGAGCCACAGCACTGCCCATGGTCTGTCAAAGCAGCTTTGTCCAAGCACCCCTGGGGATCCCTGATCCCCCCTCCATGGCAGAAAGCCTGGCACACCATCCCTGGTGGGGAGGCCAAAACAATTTGTGCTGCCTGTTGGCCTCCACATTCCCTCCACTTCCTCTGCCAGGCCAGGTGGGATTCAAGCTGCCGGAACAGGCTGGGATCACTGTGGGGCTGGTTGCAAGCCACCCAGCAGATGCTGTCCTCTTCTCCCCTTGCACACTCTTCCCTAAACCCAGCAGCCAGCAGCTCAAGGAGGATCAGAGCAATTTAGTCCTCAATATAATCTGCAAAGTCCTCCTGGTCTCTCCTTGCCTAGCTGAGAGCCCTAGGCTGGTCCCTGAGGTTCTTCTGTCTCCTCAGGAGCTGCTTGCTGGAGATGCACTTGTGCATCCAAAACTGCACAATGGAATGGCCCCCAGCATCAATTCTTTGTAACAGGGATCCATGACATGAAGGTAATGGATGTGAAGGACTGAGACAATTGAGTTATGAAAGAATTAATTCTGCTCTGTCCTTCCTGATGTTCTTTCTTGTAACTTTGTTTTTCATTTAGTTTGTGAAGCTGTGTGCTCTTAGTGAAGTACCCATGACTGGTAGCTTGTTCAGCAGCTTGGCAAGGCACCCAGAGCTATCAGGGAGGGTTGAGGGTAAACAAAATCTAGAGGGAAGATGAGGAGTCAGTGGTCACATCAATTTGGATGACAAATCTGCTAAGCTGCCATCCCAGAAAGCAGGGAGAGCTATAGACCTAAGTGAAGATGCCAGGAGAGCCCTGTAAATAAAATCAAAGCAGAGAATATAGGAAATGTGCTGTGGGTGGCACAAATTTGGCTTCAGCTAAGTCCATTTTGTAAGCAAGATTTTGCATTTCAAAGGTAAGAGTCAAAAACAAGAGCTTGCCTGGGCTAGTGACTGACCTGGGAGAGGCTCTTGGGCTTTATTTACCCCAGAATGATGATAACCCTACCAAACCTCACCTGTTAGTTACATTTGCCTCTCTGCAGGACATCAATTGCAGAGTGAATGAGCCTTGCCCATGAACTCTGCCCTGGGACCCATGGTGCTGAGGCCAGCCTGGGAGAGGGGAGCACACACTACACCCCACTGCCTGCTGTACCTGGTGCTGGAGGCAGACTGGGAGGGAGAGAAACTTTAAACAACTATTCGTGCTTACAAATACCTGAAGGGTAGATGGCAAGAAGGAGCCAGTCTCTTTTTAATGAGGAGGACAATGGATACAAGCTGGAACCCAGGAGGCTCCACTGCAACATGAGGGAAAACTTTGCTGTGAGGGTGCTGGAGCCCTGGAGCAAGCTGCCCAGAGAGGTTGTGGAGTCTCCCTCTCTGGAGGAATTCCAAACCCACCTGGATGTGTTCCTGTGTGGAGCTGCTCTGGCGGGGGGGCTGCACTTGGTGATGTCCAGAGTTCCTTTCCAACCCCTTTGATTCTCTGATTCTTTGTTCTCTCTCAGCCCAAGACACTTGCAGGCAGACGAGGAGGACTTTCCTCCCACGTTCAGATGTGTCACTGGGTGCTGCCTGGGGAGCTCTGCTCTAACATGTGGCAAAAACAAGGTCTGCAATTTTCACCCTTTGTTCCTAGGACCCTGTGTGTTGTTTCAGGATCTGAGGAGAGAGGAGGAGAGGAGAGGATTCAGTTTGGCTGGTCCCACTCTTGCAGCCTTACTGTGACCTGTGGGGATTCTTACCCACAGCTTTGGGATCCAGTGGCAGCACTGTGTAAATGTCTCATAGCCATGGGTTGGTTTGTTGGGGGTTTTTTCAGTAATGTCTCTCACACCCAGATTTGAAAGTGACTTCAGAATGATTCCCTGAGGGATTTGTTCACTGTCTCACAGATGGAAAAATGACTGCTGGATTAGGACTTCACCATGACCAGGAGCACTCATGGGACGATTGCTCTGATCTAATCCTCGTGAAGTCTGACCCTTGCTTTCAGATGAAGACTAATCCATCACACCCTGATTGTGAGAAGCATTAGCCCCTGACAAATGTGGTGTTTACAGTGGTAATAACAGCCTGATGGATGGTGGGGCTGGGGACCTGCAGACAGCAATGCTGCTGCTGAGCCGGCAGGGTAGGGGTGGGTGGCAGAGCCACGGTGCTAAGGGTTTCTAAAGCTGAGGTTTAGCACAACCTATGGGGGCAGGTGGGCAGTAAAAGGGGTTTCGTGCAGCTTCTCTGTACAGCTCAGCATTTTTTGCAGACCTGTGCTCATGTTCAGCTTCTCAGGGCTGCTATGAGGGGAACTTCCTAATTCTCATCAACATCCAAGGGGCAAGAGGACGAGGCCAGATTCTTCTCCACTGGTGCCCAGAGAAAGGACAAGGGGCAATGGGCACAAAATGGATCAAAGGAAGTTCCACCTAAACGTGAGGAAAAACTTGTTTGTTGTGAGGGTGCCAGAGCCCTGGAGCAGGCTGCCCAGATCTGCTGTGGGTGTCCCTGCTTTAGCAGAGGGGTTGGGCTGGATGATCTCTGGAGGTCCGTCCCAACCCCCACCATGCTGGAGGTCTGTGAGTTCAGTGAAAGAGGTGTAAGCAGGTGCCTTCCACTGCTGAGGTCCAAACTGTTGCATTTAGCCTCTTCAGGAAAGATAAATTAACTTTGACAATAGCTTTGTCATTATTTAAATCATGCAGGAAAAAGCATTCCCTGACCTGTTCTGCTGTGAAATCTGAATGGTCCTGAAGGCCAGGAAACAGTAGGCAGGAGAGCTGCATGCTCTGTTGAGTATTTCATTAGGTTTTTTCCTCCCTTGTCTGTGTTTTTCATGCTCACTGGATTAGGCCTTTGCATGCCTCTAATGAGAATAGAATCAATAAGGTCGGAAGAGACCTCAGAGATCATCAAGTCCAACCTGTCACCCAGCACCTCATGACTAACTAAACCATGGCTCCAAGTGCCATGTCCAATCCCTTTTTGAATGTTTCCAGGGATGGTGACCACCACTTCCCTGGGCAGCACATCCCAGTGGCCAATTACTCTTTATGGGAAGAACTTTCTCCTCACCTCAAGCCTAAACTTCCCCTGGTGCAGCTTGAGACTGTGTCCTCTTGTTCTGGTGCTGGTTGCCTGGGAGAAGAGACCAAGCCCCACCTGGCTACAACCTCCCTTCAGGTAGTTGTACAGAGCAATGAGGTTGCCCCTGAGCCTCCTCTTCTCCAGGCTAAGCAACCCCAGCTCCCTCAGCCTCTCCTCACAGGGCTGTGCTCCAGACCCCTCCCCAGCCTCGTTGCCCTTCTCTGGACACATTCAAGTGTCTCAATGTCCTTCTTAAATTGAGGAGCCCAGAACGGGACACAGGACTGAAGGTGTGGCCTAACCAGTGCTGAGTACAGGGCAGAATGACCTCTCTGCTCCTGCTGGCCACACTATTCCTGATAGCTACAATCATGGCAGATTTGGGGTTTGTAAACCATAAGCAAACTGTCAAAGTCAGAAGGGAACATCCTATGTTTTGGGGGCAGGTGTTTCCATGTCTCTTGTGGCAGCCAGGCAAAGTGAGCCTGGACTGGGGCTGCAACCTAAATTCTGCAGGAAGTTGCAGTTGACAGAAATAAACCCTGTGCTGAGGGTGCCACATGAGCTGAGCATACACATGAATCAAAGCCTGCAACTGTGGAGGAGCCAGGGCTGCTGCTGCAAAAAAGCTAGTACTAAAAAGGGAAATTCGAAAGAGCAGGTTGGAAGAAGATTTAATTGCCTCAATAAAGGGGTAACATGAAAATTATGGGTGTCAGGGAAGATTAAATGTACCTCACATCAGAATAGACTGTTCATGTATGATGGATGGATGGCAGAAGCCTGACAGAAGGCTATTACACTGACACAATTGCATCAAAAAAGCAAAGTGGAGAAGTGGTTACAAAAGGTTAGTGGAAGGCAGGAGCTCATGCTGGGTCCATGCAGGGTCTTTGCATCCTGGTGTGATTTGGATGAAATCTTGCTTTCTGGTTGTCTGGTCTGACTGCTTGGATCACAGGGTGTTAGTTGGAAGGGACCTCTGAAGATCATCAAGCCCAATCCCCCTGCCAGAGCAGGGCCATAGAATCCAGCACAGGTCACACAGGAATGCATCCAGATGGGTCCTGAAAGTCTCCAGAGAAGGAGACTCCACAACCTCTCTGGGCAGCCTGCTCCAGTGCTCTGTGACCCTCACAGTGAAGAACCTCCTCCTCATGTTGAGGTAGAACCTCCTGTGCTGTAGTTGATATCCATTGTCCCTTATCCTATCCCAGGGTGCAACTGAGCAGAGGCTGCCCCCTCCCTTTTGCCCCCCAGCCCTCAGATGCTTATAAATGTTTATTAAATCCCCTCTCTGTTGGGGAGTAATTCCTAAACCCACCACACCATCCCAACAGCTTCAGATGTAACTATTGCAGCTAAGGAATCATAGAATCATAGACTTGTTAGGGTTGGAAAGGACCTCAAGGATCATCCAGTTCTAACCCCCCTGCCATGGGCAGGGACACCTCACACTACAGCACGTTTCTCACAGCCACATCCATCCCTGGCCTTATAAACCTCCAGGCATGAGGCTTCCACCACCTCCCTGGGCAACCTGTGCCAGTCTCTCACCACCCTCATGGGGAAGAATTTCTTCCTAACATCCAATCTGAATCTACCTGTTTCTAGTTTGTTTTCAGTTCCCCCCTATCACTTTCTGACACCCTCAAAAGTCCCTCCCCAGCTTTCTTGTAGCCCCCTTCAGACACTGGAAGGCCACAATTGGGTCTCCTGAGAGCCTTCTTTTCTTCCAGACTGAACAGCCCAATTCTCTCAGTCTATCCTCATAGCAGAGCAGCTCCAGCCCTCTGCTCATCCTTGTGGCCCTTCTCTGGACACCTTCCAGCACCTCCAGATCCTTCCTGTAATGCAGATCCCTCCTGTAGAACAGAATGACTGCTTGGGTTCCCCCAGGATACACAGGAGGAAACATAGGAAGGTGCATGGTGGAGGTGCTGGTGTTAGCATATCTGAGGTTATACCATGCTGGGGAGAAGGCCAGTAGCTAGGTTTAATTTAGCCATGGATATATCAGAGCAGGATGCCAGTGCCTGCTCTCTGGAATCCCATTCTGCTTGTGCTGTGAATGATGTCTTGCTGAATGAGAAACCTGCTTGTGTGAGCACTGCGACTCCAACCCACCAGAGAAACTTCTTCAGGGTTGCAAAAGAGGTTCCCTGCTGCTGCTGTATCTGCAGCCTATCTGTGGCTAAAGGATGCCTGTCAGCAGTGCCTCTGGAGTGACTGCAGCAGTGGTGACACTTAGTCAATGGGAAGTGTCAGAGGCTCCCAGAGCTGAGCAGGTGTCACCGTGCTGGCAGGTGGAGGCAAAGGCAGATAAATGAAAGGCTTTGAAACAAACTGCAGGTGCCAGATCCTTAGCAATTCTTCTAAAAAGGTCATGTCCAGCAGCAGGAGCATCAGAAAGGACTTTTGCAGCTCATAAAAGATATTTTTGTGCTATCTCCCCTTTCCAGAAACGCTTTGCCTGGGCCAGCGCTGGTTTTCCGGGGAAACAGAACCAGACCCACAAAGCAACAAAATGCATCTGTTCAAGTGAGGGATTTCTGAGTAAGTATGATCTGCCTTAGAAGCAATCAGTGATGTTCTGGGGAGGAGGATGTCATGCTTTACTGACACAGATCAGAGTTTAAGGGCAGCAGAAAACCCACCTTTAGCTGGGCGGGGGCGAGAGGGTGGGGGCTGTGTGTCTGTGTCTGCCGCGGGCTTGCAGTGTGACCTTCACCAAATGACTTCAAACTGTGAGTGTCTTGGGCTCTCTTGGTAGAAGGAAATGCATCTACTGATCTCCCCACCACCCAGGGCAGCTGCAGGGCTTAACAGTTCAGTGTCTAGGGAGCATTTGTGTGCTGGCAAGGTCAAAAAGTGGGGCTCTGCAAGATGATTCTGATTAGAGTTAACTGCACAACTACTCCCTGATCCTTCCACATGAGGGGTTCCTAGACAAGACTGCACTGCAGTCTGCTGTTCTCCATAATCCAAACACAGAACCTCCTCCTGTGTGCAGCAGGATGGTAAGTTATCAGAGCTGGGATCTAGCTTAACTTCAGTAACAGTGAGTCCAGAGAGTCAAGGTGTCTGCTCCACCAGCAGGGTCAGATGAGGAGCGGTGCCCCTAAGAGCAGTCAAATGACTTTAACCATAAGAACACCACAAAAGCTGAAGCCTTCTTGCTTTGCAGATGAGACTGCAGGCAGACCCCACAGGCTGGACCTTCCAGCTCCCATTGAGGTGGATGTCCATGAGATGCCTTCATGGCAGCACAGGGTGCAACAAAATTTGTGTTGACTATGGCTTGTCCAGCTGAAGGGTTGATTTGTTTGTCCAGCTTGATCATTTAAAGGGTTTCATACAGTGTCAGGTACAAGACTGAGGGAAAACAAAACCCAAAGGCCTAACCCCAAAATCTCATTTGTCAGTCTCCATCTCTCATAGTCCCTTGCTGAAGCTGTGGGAACTGATCAAACATCAAGAGGCACAGGGATCTACTGGCTGTTTCTCTCTTGTTGCCCATCCCTTTCTCTTCTGTTTGCATCTTCTCCTCTTCAATGTTGGGGAAATCTTTTAATCATTGCCAACTCATCTGCTCCATGATTTATGCCATTCCTGACTCCGATGCAGGGAGATTCACTTTGCCTGTGGATTCCATGTGCTCTTCATCTGTTTTTTTTAAAGCCCCTTGAAAGCTGCCATAGGTACAAGAGCTGTGGGAAGCTGTAGTTTGGGAGGTTTTTCAGAGCCACTTGCAGCCACCCCTGACAACTTGAACTGGTGAAATTATTCATTGGAAGTGAAGCATTTGAGGAACAGAGCCATTGATTGTTGTGAATGATTTATGTGTTATTTATACTGCTGTAGCCTCCAATGATTCCTTATGGTTTGGAGCTATGTGCTGTTAAGCTTTGCACACATAGACACATAAAATGATAAAATGGTAGGGGTTGGAAGGGACCTTTGGAGACCATTGAGTCTAACCCCCCTGCTAACACAGCTACACCTAGATCAGGTTGTACAAGAACTTGTCCAGGTGGAGTTTTGAAGGTCTTCATTGAAGGAGACTCCACAACCTCTCTGGGCAGCCTGGTCCAGTGCTCTGGCAACCTCAAAGTAAAGAAGTTTCTCCTTAAGCCCAAGCAAAACCTTCTGTGTTCTAGTTTGTGCCCAGTGCCAAACTGTGCCAGGGGAAGTTTAGGCTGGAGGTGAGGAGAAAGTTCTGCACAGAGAGAGCTGTTAGCCATTGGAATGTGCTGCCCAGGGAGCCACCATCCCTGGAGGAGTTCAAAAGGGATTGAACGTGGCACTTGGTGCCATGGTTTAGTAGTCATGAGGCCTTGGGTTACAGGTTGGACTTGATGATCTTTGAAGTCTTTTCCAACCTTATTGATTCTATGATTTTATTATTCATTGCCCCTTGTCTTATCAGTGGCCACCACTAAAAAGCCCAGTCCTATATTCATGACCTCCTTACCTATTGATGTGCAATGATAACATTCCCTCTCTTCAGGCTAAACAGCCTCAGGTGTCTCAGTCTCCTAGTGAGAGAGATGCTGCAGTCCCTTAATCATATTTGTAGCCCTCTGCTTGGACTCTCCCCAGCAGTTCCCTGTCCCCCTTGAACTGAGGAGCCCAGAAGAGTCCCCAGTACTAACCAGGGCATGAGTGCAATGGAAGGAGACCCTCCCTCACCCTGCTGGCCACACTCTTCTGAGTGCACCCCAGAATGCCATCGGTCTTCTTGGCCACGAGGGCACATTGCTGAGCGTTTAATTTGGGATGGTAAAACAGGCAGGTGTGGCTCAGGATAGGGAGCCCCAGGCATGTAGAACAATAATATTTGGTGTGGCAACTGACTGTCACAGTGCAACCTGTCCTGCTGCTAGCAAGTGTCTTGAAGGCATCCTGTCACAGCTAAGCTTTAATGAGCTCTTTGGAGGAAGCACAACAGCCTTCTGCGTTCCTCCTGTGGGCAGCACGGTCGTATCCCCAGACAAGAGAGCAGAAAGCTTGCTGGAAAATGGCCATAAAAGCTGGCATGGTAACCAGAGCAGAAGGTGGGTTGATATTTTTTACCCTATCTGCAGGCAGGTTGGCTTTGTTGTCGTGGAGCTGCTCATCTCTCATGGTTGCTGTTAAATGCCGAGGTCCATCGGCAGTCTCATGCCCACTTTAGCCCAGGGGCAGGCTTGTAAAATCAGGACCACAGGATCATAGAGTCATTGACTCACAAAGTCATAGAGTGGTGGGGTTGAAAGGGACCTCTGGAAATCATCTAGTCCTACCCACCCCTGCTAAAGCAGGGG
Source organism: Dryobates pubescens (assembly GCF_014839835.1). Lineage (NCBI taxonomy): Eukaryota > Metazoa > Chordata > Aves > Piciformes > Picidae > Dryobates > Dryobates pubescens. The sequence continues at coordinate 14,707,470 of NC_071637.1, forward strand.
CACCCACAGCAGGCTGACCAGGATTCCTCTGCGCTGCCTTTGTTCCCGGAGCTCTTGCTGGGCTGCACGTTCAGTCCAGCCCTGTCTGCTTATGAATAACTCATCCAGGGCTGAGCCTCATATCTCTTGTGAGATTAATGAAGTGAACTTCTGAAGATGACAGGCAGGATCCTTACTCAGACTACTCACAGACCAGTGAAAAGATCTCAGCTTTGTTGAATTGCTGGGGAAAAAAAGAGAAAGAAAGAAAAGAAGCCTAATTTCACCCTGGAAGGTTAACATACGCCCATAGGTACCACTGAGCTAAAGAGCACTAAGTCCAGGCCAGGGACTGGAGCAGATCCAAAGTAGTAAAAGATAAATATCATAGAATCACAAAGTTATAGAATCATTAAGGTTAGAAAAGACCTGTAAGATCATCAAGTCCAACCCAACTAAACCATGTCCCCAGGTGCTGTGTCTAGATGTTTTCTGAAGACCTCCAGCCCTGGCGACTCCACCACCTTCCTGGGCAGCCTGTTCCAATGCCTGACCAGTTGCCAGCAGACTGGCAAAGCTGCTTGAAGTTACACTGAAGAGCAGATTCTTTGGTGCCTCGTTACCTCTGCCCAGGTGAGCAGCATATTTGCTTCAGAGGCGTTCCTTCAGCCATCCCATATGAAAGAGAGTCACGTCTTCAATTACAAGCAAATAGTGCTTTGGATACATAACAAAACCTCCCCCAACTTTCTGAATGTTCAGTATTCTCCCTGAGTTTCATCTCTGGGAACATTCAGATGACAATTACTCCCCCTCCATCGCCCCCAGCTTTGTTGTTTTCTTGCAGGCCAGGAGATCTCACTGCCTTGGCAGGGCCATTTTTATTTACATGGGTATTATGTTTCTGTCTTCCATCAGGCATCCATCTGGCTGGGTGGTCATGAAAGTATTAATCATAGGGGTGTCTAGACACCCACTCCAGTATGGGAAATTCAGAGGTTCAGTACAAGGAGATTTTGCAGCTTCAAAACACTATTGATTTGACTTGAAGAAGAGGATTGAATGCTTTGAATGTGTTAATGATCTCACCTCCCCTGTACCTGTTTTCTAAAGCTAGAAACGTGAGGTCACTTCAGAAGGATTTTGAGTTACAAAACATGGTATTGCTGGATAGAGTCCAGCTGGGGATGCAAAGCTGCTGAGGGGCCTTCAGCATCTCTGGGAGGAGGAAAGGCTGAGAGCCCCGGGGCTGTTTAAGCCTGGAGAAGAGCAGCCCCAGAGGGGATCTGCTCAGTGCTCAGCAAGAGCTAAAGGGTGGGGAGCAAGAGGATGGGGCCGGCCTCTTTTCAGTGGTGCCCAGTGACAGGACAAGGGGCAGTGAGCAGAGACTGGAGCCCTCAGGTTACACCTGAACAAGAGGGAAAACTGTGCTGAGAGGGTGACTGGGGCAGGCTGCCCAGAGAGGGTGAGGACTCTCCCTTTGTAGTGAGATTCCAAACCCACCTGGATGCTGTGATCCTGGGCAAGCTGCTGTGGGTGACCCTGCTTCAGCAGAGGGGTTAGAGTAGATGACCCCCAGAGGTCTCTTCCAACCATCCTGTGTTTCTCTGAGCATCCTGTACAAACCCTAACCACGAGTTTGACATATGGACTTCCTCAAACAAAGAGCTTTCCAGTTAAAAATAAATAGACACTGCATTGGGTTGTGAACTCCCACAGGCTGAATGCTTTCCAGAATGAGGACCTCTGTGCTGAAACTCCCACCTGCCAAGTAGAATAAGGTCCCCACTTCTTCTCTCTTTTTTTTTTTTTAACCTCTTAAATTCATGGAATTAGAGCTTAGCTGTGAGCTTTGGTGTGTGTTCACTTGCTGAATTGTAGCTATTATTGAAAGTAATCTCACATCACTGAAATGGGATAAACACCAGAGCTGTGTGTGCTTAATGAATACCCAAAGGCCGTGAAGGAAGCATTCTGACCCGACCATGCCCCTGAATATTGAGTTTTGCCTGCAAGTAACAATAGATTTGAAACATAATTCTGCAGCATCTGTTCTGCTGCCATCCAGCAGCAGGCAAAGAAGCTTTTTTGGTTTTCACAAACCAAAAGAACACAACCCCCAAGATGTTTGAAAGCAGAGCAGAGGGTGAGGGCAAGGAAGAGGCTGGCTGAGGACAGCTCTCCATCTGCAGGTCCTGCGGCAGCTCTCAGCAACTCTGCTGGCTGTTTCTTGAGGGTGAGAAGGGCCCTCTGAAAGAAAAGATGCTGAGGCTGTGGACCAAAGCTGGGGGATTTTTGCTGATTCAAACTGCTTTGGAAATCTAACAGTACTGGTGGGCAGGAGATTGTAAGAACTCCCCTAACATTCTCTCCTTTTGCCTGAGGAGGTGGTGGAGTCGCCATCACTGGAGGTGTTCAGGAGGAGACTTGACGGGGTGCTTGGTTGCATGGTCTAATTGATTAGGTGGTGTTGGATGATAGGTTGGACACAATGATCTTGAAGGTCTCTTCCAACCTGGTCTATTCTATTCTATTCTATTCTATTCTATTCCATTCCATTCCATTCCATTCCATTCCATTCCATTCCATTCCATTCCATTCCATTCCATTCCATTCCATTCCATTCCAACTCCTCCCAGGAGCAAAGGTGTGCAGACTCAAACATACCATTTTTGAGCCACAGGAATCCTTTTGTCTGAGGAAGAGAAAATAAACGAGAACTGTGAGACAGCACAGCTAGGGAAATGACCTGATGTGAAATCTGCTGCCCAGAGAGGCTCTGGAGTCTCCTTCTCTGAAGACTTTCAAAACCCACTGAAGGTGTTTCTGGGCAGATTGATCTAGGCATACCTGCTTTAGCAGGGGGGTTGGACTAGATGATCCCATGAAGTGCCTTTCAACCCACCACCAAGCTGGGACTGTGTGATTCTGAGCCAAAAACTCTCCTGTCAAACTCAAGGAAAGGAAATAGGAGAGAGATACAGGGTGTAAGGCAGGTTCTAACTAAGAGAGACCAAGATGGGTGGTGTGGGTCATTTTCTGGAGGGCCACAGCTTCATGTCCTTCACCCTCCCAGTGCTGGCTTCACAAGCTGAATTCCAGTGTGGAACCTGCAGATTCTCATCATGCACCACTTGACTTCAGGAGACAAAGATGCTGCTGGAAACAGAGCATTCATTCCTGTTGGGGAGAAAAATTAGGAGCTTGGAGCAATTGAGCTCCTTTGAGGCACTCTGGTAGACATGCAGGATGTGGTATTTTTGAGCAAAAAGTGAAGAGAAAAAGAACAACAGGAAGAAAGGGGAGGGGAAAAGGAAATCTTCTCTGAACAGCTGTAGTGCCTAGCTGGCTGAAGCTCAGATAAATGTTTAAAAGGCCCAGAGAGATTAATATGTTGTGTGTGAGCTCCATGGTCCAGGCTATCATGAGAGCTTGCAGATCAGCTCGGGTCAAACAGAGCAATCAGTTTTGCCTCACACCCAGAACTTTCCAGCTGGTTTGTAACACAAATATCAACCTGTGCATCCCTTGCCCTATGAGGAGAGGCTGAGGGAGCTGGGGGTGTTTAGCCTGGAGAAGAGGAGGCTCAGGGGAGACCTTCTTGCTCTCTACAACTACCTGAAGGGAGGTTGTAGACAGGTGGGGGATGATCTCTTCTCCCAGGTAACCTGCACCAGAACAAGAGGACACAGTCTTAAGCTGTGCCAGGGGAGGTTTAGGCTTGAGATGAGGAGAAAGTTCTTCCCAGAAAGAGATTGGGATGTGCTGCCCAGGGAGGTGGTGGAGTCACCATCCCTGGAGGTGTTCAAGAGAGGATTGGATGTGGCACTTGAAACCATGCTTTAATTAGCCATGAGGTGTTGGGTGACAGGTTGGACTTGATGATCTCTGAGGTCTTTTCCAACCTTATTGAGTCTATGATTCTATGATGTTAAATCCTCTTCCTGAAGCTCCCCCAAAGGATTGTATTGGCTTACCCATGAGGGCTTCTTTTTCTTCCCAAACATATATTTGTTCAACACTGTCCCTTGAACAAGAGCAAACCCCTTGGCACACCTTAGCATAATGAGTTCATTAAGAAGTGCTGGATGGATTAAGCCATTCCTAAGGCCTGGTGCTACAAGACAAGAGTTCAACAGCCTATTGTATTACTCTAATTGGGCTTCTAGGAACGATAACAGAGGAGCACCAAAAGGTAATTTCCAGTTTGGCTAAACCCTTGCTGATTCCCCCTGGCCACAAATTATATTTCTTCTGTGAGTCAGCCCTCCCCTATGTTTTCAAGCTCCTGCAAATTCAGTGCTGTTATAATGATCTCTAATCCTCACACTGAAGTTCTCTTTTTCCTCCTTTTTTTTTTAAACCCAGGCTCATTTGTGAGATATTTACTGCTGAGAGCCTGATCTTGGCTTCAGATCAGCTGATAAGTAGGCACAGAAAGGCTTCCAGATTACAAAGAGAAATAAATATTTGGAACTGATTAAGCTAAAAGAAGGTTCAATCATATAATGTTCCAGAGCTGATTTAGATACATGAAGTCAAGAATCAGCGGAGAGGAGCTGAATACAGCAAGCTCGTGGTCTGAGTGCTGCAGAAGCTGGTGCAGATCACCTCCTGGTCCAAGATCACAGAATGACAGACTCCCAGCAGTGTGGGGGTTGGAGGGAACCTCTGGAGGTCATCTAGTCCATCCCCCCCCTGCTAAAGCAGGGGCACCCACAGCAGCTTGCCCAGGATCACAACACCCAGGTGAGTTTGGAATCTCTCCAGAAGAGGAGAGTCCACAACCTCTCTGGGCAGCCTGCTCCAGGGCTCCAGCACCCTCACAGCAAAACACTTCTTTTCTCTCCTGTTCATATGGAACCTCCTGGGCTCCAGTTTGTGCCTGTTGCCCCTTGTCTTGTCACTGGGCACCACTGAAAAGAGTCTCTCAGGCTGCTCTTCTCCAACATAAACAGCCCCAGGTTTCTCAGCCTTTCCTCCTCAGAGATGCTCCAGGCCACTCAGCATGCTCACAGTCTTCACTGGGCTCACTCCAGCAGTTCCCTGTCTTTCTTGAGCTGGGGGAGCTCAGAACTGGACCCAGTACTTCAGATATGGTCTCACTAGGGCAAAGTAGAGGGGAAGAACTTCCCTTGACCTACTGGTCACCCTCTTGTTAATGCACTGCTGGAGACCGTTTGCCTTATTGGCCACAAGGGCATATTGTTGGCTCGTGGTGAATTTGTCATCCACCAGGTTCTTCTCCTCAGAGCTGCCTTCCAGCAGATCAACCCAGCAGGGGGGTTATTCCTCTGAAGATGGAGGGCTTTACATATTGCCTAATTTCATGGAAGCTTCTCTCCACCCAGCTCTCCAGCTTGTCCAGGTCTCACTGCACGGCAGCAGAACTCCGTCGTGTCAGCCACTGCCCCCCAGTTTTGGATCATCAGCTCTCACAGGGTGAGTAAAAGGTTAATTGGAAGTTCTTCAGTTTGCTCCAAATGCCAGAGTAAGATGGAGTAAATCAGCAGTGAGGATCCAGCACTGATCAGTGTATTTTGTTGCTCCTTCTTGTTATCCTGAATATATGGCACACGTGCTCGGGGGCGACAGCTGTCCCTGGGACAAACAAATAACATATGGTGCAGGAAGAACTTGTGCTTAATACAAGACAGATGCACATTTCAGCACTTAAACTGAGCTTCCACTGAATGTGCAAAGCAGATAACTGCATCTGCAGATGCATCTGGTGAAAATAATGAGTGTGTAAATAGAACGCAGGATTCGGTACCCAGTCCAGGAAATAGGTCAGCGTGATCTATCACTGTGGGCTGTGCTTTGTGCTGGTCCTGCAGCGAGTGGAAAGTTGCCAAATACCTGACATATTGGCTTTTCTGTCCTTTAATGGATACTCCATATTCCCTAATCATAGTGCCTTATAGACCTGGTGTTCCTGCTGCTTTGCATTGTCCTTTGGGAGGAGGCAAACAAACCTGAGCAACTCTCTCCTCTTCAACCCGAACAATCCCTTAACACATGCTGCAATCACCCTGAAATGCATTCAGTAAATCATCTCTGATTGCACCGTTAAAGAGCACTACTCTGTATTGGTCGTTTATAACAGCTTCAAGGGTTTCATTGATGAAGGCTTTCCAAAAGGAAAGAAGCAACAAGGAAGATCTATTGAGTTTTGAGTCACTGTATGCTGGGTGTTGCATTAGAGAAGGGCAATGAGGCTGGGGAGAGGTTTGGAGCACAGCCCTGTGAGGAGAGGCTGAGGGAGCTGGGGTTGCTTAGCCTGGAGAAGAGGAGGCTCAGGGGAGACCTCATTGCTCTCTGCAACTACCTGAAGGGGGGTTGTAGACAAGTGGGGGTTGGTCTCTTCTCCCAGGCAAGCAGCACCAGAACAAGAGCACACAGTCTCAAGCTGTGCCAGGAGAGGTTTAGGCTGGAGGTGAGGAGAAAGTTCTTCACAGAAAGAGAGACTGGCCATTGGAATGTGCTGCCCAGGGAGGTGGTGGAGTCACCATCACTGGAGGTGTTTAGAAGGAGACTGGATGAGGCACTTGGAGCCATGGTTTAGTTGATTAGATGGTGTTGGGTGATAGGTTGGACTTGATGATCTCAAAGGTCTTTTCCAACCTGGTTCATTCCATTCCATTCCATTCCATTCCATTCCATTCCATTCCATTCCATTCCATTCCATTCCTTAAATCAGATCCAACATTTCACAAGGGAAGAAAACCCACAAAAGTCAAGTGAGATAAAGGGCTGTTTATCCATAGGATGATGTGATATGTGTGGGAAAAAAACCCAACAAACCATCTTACAAAAGGGTTAGCTGTTCAAAATGCCCCCTTAAAGAAGATACAATTAGAGCTTAATTGTTTCTTTCTTCAGTTCAAAGCTCCCACATCTCAGTTAATGAACACGTCTGCCAAGCCAGCCCTGGCTGCACCTTGCTTATCTGGGTGTTTAAACAAGCTGGCTGGCTGCAGCCATCACACAGCACTGCCTGGGAGCTCTGCTCCTCTTCCTGGGCTGGATTTCACACCGTGCAGAGTGTGGAGAATCTCAATTTCTTCCTTCTAAGTGAGTCGTAACAATTAATTTACAAATAGGTTGATAAAAAGCTAATGGAAGCTAAATTAGTCACAGGAGAGCTCCTGATCTGTACCCTGAAGTACAGGAACAGGGCTGAAAATTACAAGAAAAATAGAAATCAATAAAGCAGGAAAGTTGGAGTCCATGAAGTTTAGGGGAGGTACAACTGGTACTTGACGCCAAATGCAGAGCACGTTACTTTCAGGAGCAGGCACGAGGCAGGGCTTGGTGTTGGAGGCTGCTGTGCGTCTTGGAGAGGCTGCAAGGTGAAGTCAAGCTCCCCAAAGCCATGCCACAGAATCACAGAATTGGTTTGGCTGGAAAAGACCAGAGGAGGGCCACAGAGATAACCAGAGGGCTGGAGCACCTCTCCTGTGAGGGCAGGCTGAAAGAGTTGGGGCTGTTCAGCCTGGAGAGGAGAAGGCTCCAGGGACACTTTCAATACCCAAAGGGAGCCTACAGGAAAGCTGGGGAGGGGCTGTTTAGAAGAGCCTGTGGTGATAGGATGAGGGGCAATGGTTTGAAAGCAGAGCAGGGCAGATTTAGGTTGGACATTAGGAGGAAGTTCTTTGCTATGAGAGTGTTAGCCTGGAGAAGAGAAGGATCAGAGGTGACCTCATTGCCCTCTACAACTACCTGAAAGGTGGTTGTAGACAGGAGGGGGTTGGTCTCTTCTCCCAGGCAACCAGCACCAGAACAAGGGGACACAGTCTCAAGCTGTGCCAGGGGAGGTTTAGACTCGAGGTGAGGAAAAAGTTCTTCACTGAGCGAGTCATTCGTCATTGGAATGGGCTGCCCAGGGAGGTGCTGGAGTCGCCGTCCCTGGAGGTGTTCAAGGGGAGATTGGACGTGGCACTTGGTGCCATGGTCTAGTTGTGAGGTCTGTTGGAACAGGTTGGACTTGATGATCCTTGGGGTCTCTTCCAACCTTAGTTACTGTGATACTGTGATACTGTGAAATGCTGGAATAGGCTGCCCAGAGATGTTGTGGAGGCCTCATCCCTCAAGACATTCAAGGCTAGATTTGATGGGGTTTTGAGCAGCCTGATCTTGTTGGAGATGTCCCTGCTGACTGCAGGGGTATTGGACATGATGACCTTTAAGGGTCCCTTCCAACCCAATGTACTCTGTGATTTGGGGATATTCAGCTAAATCAGGTTGTTAGAACTCCAAACAATCTGGCCTGGAGTGGTTCCAGGGATGGATGGCCAGGGGTGGTTCCATCACCTCTGTGGGAAACCTGGGCAGCATTTCACCACACTCAGTGTAAAACATTTCTTCCTTGTATCCAGGCTAGATCCTCCTCTTCTAGTGTCAAACTCCTGTGGGTCTTTCTGTGGTTAATTCCCCCTTGCCATTTGCCAAGGGCACAGTGGCTGAAGCTGAAGAGCTGACCCAGCAATACAGGAGCACCCAGGATCTCCATGTGTGTCAATTCAGCACTTAGGAATTGATGCCCATTGCACTTTGTCAAACATGTGGTTACAGATCCCAGGAGCTGTTCACTCATTCCTCAGCCTAAAGGACCAGTAGCACCTGCAGCACCCAAGGTCTCTTGTGAGCAGTGAAATCCAAGTCCCCACAGCCTTGCAGCAGCCATGAGCAGAAAATCACAGCAACCAACATGGGGAAAAACAGGAATCCAGCTAAAGCAACAGTACCTTGACAACACTTGGTGCTGCAAACATCACTTAACTTGACAAACAACCAGTAATAGCTAGAGTGAAAATAAAGGGTTAGGCAGGTAGAGAGATAGAGTGTGAAGAACATGCTGAGCAAATAACAGCCTATTGAGAATCAGCATTAGCATAATTACCAAACGTAGGTAATTGCTGAAATAGCATTTGCTGGCAGCATTTGGGCTGCTAAATGGAACAGTTTCTCTCTTCCCTACATAATCTCCTGCTGGGACTGTGGAGTGTGCTTCCATTCTGCCTTTAGCTGAGAGAGTGCTGGCATGGCAAATGGCATGGAGAGGAATGAACCTGCTCAACACCTTGGAGCCCAAGGATACCTTTTAAACAAGGTTGTCATACCTGGGGCTGCATGCCTTGTTTAAATCTGTGTTACACTGTCAACTTGGCATTTGTCCCAGTGCCCAACACGATACTTGATAAGATTGGACATTCTCAAATCAATTCCCATTGATTTCTCCCTGCTGAAATAGGATAAGCATGTGATGGACACAATGAGTGTTCAGTACAGCAGACCAAGCTGTTCCAGCGCTAGAAAACAACTTGGCTGACAGAAAAGAAGAATAAAAAAGCAGCAGCAGTGTGCTCAGGTGGCCAAGAAGGACAACAGCATCCTGGCCTGTGTCAGCAATAGTGTGACCAGCAGGAAGAGGGCAGGGATCTGGGTGTTTTGAAAAGGAGATAAGAAGTGAGTTGAAGCTAAGTGCAGGGGGCAAAAATGGTAGCATGCAAGAGTGGCATGGAAAGCACAAGAGAGAATCACAGAACCTTGGAGAAGACCTCCAAGATCATCGAGTACCACCCTCTACCCGACACTTCCATCAACACTAGTCCATGTTCCAATTACCACATCTACTCATCTCTTGAACATCTGGTGACTCCACTCCCTCCCTGGGCAGCCTGTTCCAATCCCTGACCACTCTTGCAGTACAGAAATTCGTCCTAATATTCAACCTAAAGCTCCCCTGGTGCAGCTTGAGACCATTACCTCTTGTCCTGTCGTTAGTTATTTGGCCAACATTGACCTCACTCCAACATTTGTTCAGGTAGATGTAGAGAGCAATAAGGTCTCCTCTCAGCCTCTCCTTCAGGCTAAACAACCTCAGCTCCTTCATCCTCTCCTCACAAGCCTTGGTCTCAAATCCCTTCAGAGCTTCATCACCCTACCACCTTTGACACCACAGAGACAGCCCCCATGGGGAAAGGTGAAGTGGGGAGGGTTTTCTAAACCTTCAATGTGCTTCAAGACAAAAAAGGTCTTACCTAGAGGCATTTCTCACTGGCTTAAAACATCCTTTTGTTTTAAAAATTGCTTATTCTTGTTGTGAGGATAGGACAGGATAGGATAGGATAGGATAGGATAGGATAGGATAGGATAGGATAGGATAGGATAGGATAGGATAGGATAGGATAGGATAAACCAGGTTGCAAAAGACCTTTGAGATCATTGAGTCCTACCTATCACCCAACACCATCTAATCAACTAAACCATGGCACCAATCACCCCATCCAGTCTCTTCCTAAACACCTCCAGTGATGGTGACTCCACCACCTCCCTGGGCAGCACATTCCAATAGCCAATCTCTCTTTCTGTGAAGAACTTCTTCCTAACATCCAGCCTAAACCTCCCCTGGCACAGCTTGAGACTGTGTCCTCTTGTTCTGGTGCTGGTTGCCTGGGAGAAGAGACCAGAAGTTGATGTCTATCTCTGGGCCACATCATAAGTCCCTTGCCAGTCATCCCAGATGGGTGAGTTGGAAGATGTGGGTGCCATACTGATATAAATAGTGGATTGTGGGATCCCAAAGCCTGGAGCAAGAGCAGGAACACACAACCTGCCCTCATCCCCCTTTATGGGCAGCCCCATAGCTCTCTGAATATTGCCTCATTGGCTCCCTGGTGAGCCTCCAGGAGGCTTTCACCAGCAGCAACCCAGCTATGTGTTTCATGGAGCATAAGCTGCACTCTCCTCAGGGATATCTCAAGCCTTGGAAGGTCACACTTGCACATCATTTCCTCAGAGGAATCTCAAACCCAATAAACCAGAAGCATGAGGCTGGTGATCCATACATACATCAAAGATGAAAAATGGCACAGCCTGCAAACATAAACCAGAAAAGCCTTCTACTGCCTACCCCTGTGGTGGCATTCAGGCAGAGGTTTCCTTAGGCAAGGAGATCAGTATTTGGCTGTCATTCATTACGGATTTACCAGTTTTGTATCGATTCTGTTGTGGCCTCCTATGTACTTTAATTGCTGCAATAGAAAACCCAAGCTGCTACACATGACATTTCCTTTCTGAGAAGCTGGCACCAGAATTGCCTGAACCACTGGCTGATTCCCTGATTTCCCTTCACAGGTCAGTGATAAAATGATGACTGGAACAGCCTGTCCCTCTCTCTGCTCCAAAACAACTGTTTTTGTGGGTTTGGTGGTTTGGTTTTTTTGCTCAAGAGCTCTCACTAGCTGTGGATTTGGAAACAGAAATCTTCCTAATTGCTGGATGATGTGGTAGACTCTCCTGTAGTAGTTCACAGTTATTGACTCTGAGGTTTTATTGATTTCTTTTGAGGGACAGGCACCTGAGAGCTGTTGCTTGAACCAAGCAGGTTGCTCAGGCTGTGGCGATGTCCACCCGGAGTCGGCCAAGGGCAATGAGGAAAATTGGCTGACTGGTTTCTGGTGCTCTCAGCGTCAGATTGACACATGGCGCTGCTCTGGGGAGTGAGGGTTGACAAAGCAATGCTTCCTTCCTCTGGGATGCAAGCCACCAGCTCAGATTCAAGGCTTCTCACCTGGGAGATGTGCAGCAGCTGGAAACCCATCTGGTGTGGGGCAAAAAAATGTCAGTGCACTCGCAGAGGGAGGACCAGATCAGATTGATTAAGTTACCTCACTTATCTCTCTGGAAGGCATTTGTTCGATGTCATGGTTTCCAGAAGTTCTTCTAGGGCACTTTCAGCTGTCCCAGCAGAGCAGACAGCACCTTCCCTGAGGAGCTGCCATGCCAGCAGAAGGCATCTGCTGGCTGCGTACTTGCAGGCTGAGGAGGAGGGCTTGCTTTGTGCTCTCTCTGCTTCCCTCCCTCAGCTTTCAACATTTCCCCAAAATATTGTTCTGCTCTCCTGTGTTTTGCCATCTGCTGACCCCCTGTGTCTGGAATCCCATAGCTGCACTCTTCCCCTTGTCTATTTCCAATCATGATCCTTTCTTTTGTGTATCTTTTAAACCGTGACCCTGGCAAAACCGAATCCCAGGAAGGTAGTAGACAGGAGGTAGCTCACCTCATTGAAATGTGTTTCAGGGTCAGAGTTCATGACAGTACCCACTGTATTCACCTTAGACTGGCTTGGGTCCCACAGGTTGAGTTAATGTGGTAAGAAAAGAACCACAGAATTCTTCCCTCTAGCTGTTTCATTTCTTCCTATTTAGGTACCACACTGAGAGGAGCTGCAAGAAAACATAGATGGATGAAGGCCTGCGATGTGATCCATGAGAAAAATCATCCAGTGTGTCCACAAATGAACTCTGCAACAAGCTGGAGAGGTAAGGCAGTATCACAGGACAAACTGAGATGGACAAACTGAATTCCTGGAGATGCTGCAGGTGATGGTTTTGTCTCAGCAGCATTGTCAGAATTAGAGCCTGAGCAGCCTCTGGCAGCATTTTAGGAGTGGTAAAATTGCTGAGGAAGGAGGGGATTAGGGCAGGTCAGTCTGATGAGAAACAATTGTAAGCAATTAAGGAAAGTGAAATTGGATCTGACAGCTATCAGGATTCTTGTGTGTGTGTGTTGTGGGGAAGACAGAATCAACTTCTGATCCAGTGTGATTGACAGCAGTGGCAAACCCATGCTCAGTCCAGACAGCAGAGGTGGGCTGAAGGGGGGGGAGGAAATACTTCCTAGTAGCATTCTTTTCCTTCTGCCGATCCTGCTTCAGATCATTGCTGCTGGAAAACTCCTCAAGGAGTATTTGCAAGCTGTTCTGCAGGGCCATTTCGGCATAGCCCAGCTGGTTAATGCTACAAATCTGGGCTGGTAGCAGTTCCTGAAATAAACCCCTGTCTTGCCAGGAGAAGAAAAGTCTAAGAACAGAAAAGTCTGGTTGTATGTTTTTTTCTCCACCCCCCATCATTGCCTATGTATTTCTCAGAGACGTGTAAACAAAGCCAACTTGTTGATGAGAAATATGTCAATCAAGGAGCTGCTGACTGTTCTGGAGACAGTTCTCAGTAGATGTTTTGACTAAATGTCTGAGAGCTCATGCTCTTGGGAAATTTCCCAACAGATCTGAAGATAAACACACCAGCTCCTGGCACCTCTCCTGCCTGGATGTGACGCTGGGAACTGATAATTATTTACGTTTAACCTGCGCGCCTCATGAAAAATCTGTGGGGCGCTTCGAAGGCAGCACTGGAGCTACCTCCACTGGTGTTTAATAAGGGTGAAGCCTCAGTGAATGCTTAGCTTCTGCCAGCCTGCTTGTCTCCATTTCAAATCATGTCAGGGTGAAAAGGAGGAGAAAAAAAAATCACTCTCTGTGTCTTGTTCATCTCCAGTCACTTCGGTCACAGCTGAAAGAGGGAGGTAGCAAAAATTAGCTGAGTGAACCTGTTCTGGAAAGCTCTTCACTTGGGGGGGAGTGCAACATCACAGGCATTGGGTGAGGCAATGAGAAGGCATTTGGTATTCAAAGGAACTTCCATAAGTTTTCATTTAAGTCAAGTGGTTAATGATCCCCTCTGCAAAACGTGCCCTGCTGCTGCAGTTCTGTGCCGTTTGCTTAACCAGTGGTCAGTGGAGGAAATGGTGTTCAGCTCATTCTTACCCTGACAGATTCTTATTCTTATTCTTATTCTTATTCTTATTCTTATTCTTATTCTTATTCTTATTCTTATTCTTATTCTTATTCTTATTCTTATTCTTATTGAACATGAGCCTGCAGTGTGCCCAGGCAGCCAGGAGGGCCAAAGGCATCCTGGCCTGCATCAGGAACAGTATGACCAGCAGGAACAGGGAGGTTATTCTACTCCTCTACACTGCACTGGTTAGGCCACACCTTGAGTCCTCTGTCCAGTTCTGGGCTCCTCAGTTTAGGAAGGAGGTTGACTTGCTGGAGCATGTCCAGAGAAGGGCAACAAAGTTGGTGAGGGGCTTGGAACACAGCCCTATGAGGAGAGGCTGAGGGAGCTGGGGTTGCTTAGCCTGGAGAAGAGGAGACTCAGGGGTGACCTTATTGCTCTCTACAACTACCGTAAGGGAGTTTGTAGACAGGCAGAGGTTGGTCTCTTCTCCCAGGCAAACAGCACCAGAACAAAAGGACACAGTCTCAGGCTGCGCCAGGGGAGGTTTAGGCTGGAGGTTAGGAGGAAGTTTTACACAAAGTGATTGCCCATTGGAATGGGCTGCCCGAGGAGGTGGTGGAGTCACCATCACTGGAATTGTTCAGGAGGAGACTTGATGGAGTGCTTGGTTGCATGGTTTAGTTGATTAGGTGGTGTTGGATGATAGGTTGGACACGATGATCTTGAAGGTCTCTTCCAATCTGGTCTATTCTATTCTATTCTATTCTATTCTATTCTATTCTATTCTATTCTATTCTATTCTATTCTATTCTATTCTATTCTACTCTATTCTATTCTACTCTATTCTACTCTCACTCTCACTCTCACTCTTACCCTGACAGATTGGCTGAAGGATTAAGCTCCTCCTTTGGTACATTTCTAGCTTAAGGAATGAATTCCTTGTTTCCTATGACCACCCACCGAGGTGTAGGATTTCTCATAGCCTGGCAGGGAATCCCAGAACTTGCCCCAGTGAATGAAATACATAATCTTAGTGATTCTGTGTGTAGCCTTCACTTTGGTCATGAGCTCACACATTTCTAGTAGAAAAGTACCTGCTTTCCCACCCATGGTGGATCGCAGGAGCTCTGAGTGCCTTTGGTGCCCACAGCACCTGGCTTCAGGGAGCCTGCAGCCAAAGGCAATGTGTGAGGCCATCCCATTGCTGGAAATGTTTGCTGAGCTTAGAGTCACAGAATACTATAGGTGTTGGAAGAGACCTCTGAAGATAGAGTAGAGTGGAATAGAGTAGAGTAGAGTGGAATACAGTAGAGTAGAATTGAATTGAATTAACCAGGTTGGAAAAGACCTCTGAGATCATCAAGTCCAACCTATCACCCAACACCATCTAGTCAACTAAACCATGGCACTAAATGCCCCATCCAACCTCTTCCTAAACACTTCCAGTGATGGCCATTCCAATGGCCAATCTCTCTTGAAGAACTTCTTCCTAACATCCAGCCTGAACCTCCCCTGGCACAGCTTGAGACTGCGTCCTCTTGTTCTGGTGCTGGTTGCCTGGGAGAAGAGACCAACCCCCACCTGGCTACAACCTCCCTTCAGGTAGTGGTAGACAGCAGGAGGGCATTTTCCTTGCTGCCACAGCTTCCTCTAGGTGGCTGATTTTTAAATTACTCTTTCCTCAGCTTGTCCAAACCCCCTGCCAGAGAAAGTTCACCCAGAGCAGCTTGTACAGGACAGGATTCAGGGTGGGCCTTGAATGGCTCCCAAGATGGGCAGTCCCCCACCTCTCTGGGCAGCCTGGTCCAATGCTCCACCACCCCTAACAAAAATTACTTCTTCTGCATGTTCCTATGGACAAGTTTGTGCTCATGACCTCTTGCCCTGTCACTGGGCACCACTGAAAATTGACCGGCCACATCCTTCTGACACCCAGTCTATAACTATTGATACCCATTGAGAAGATCCCCTCTCACTCATCTCTTTTCTAGGCCAAAAAGCCCCCAATCCCTCATCCTTATCATAGAATCATGGAATCAATAAGGTTGGAGAAGACCTCAAAGATCATCCAGTCCGATGTTCTAGGCCTCTGATCATCCTATGTAGTTTCCTCCAGGAGCACTGCTGAGAAAAGAGGGATCCTGGCTGCATGTCTGTGCTCTTGTGCTGTTTCTGGGTCACTGCTCATTTACAGTGGTGCTGTGGGAGAAGTTAATTACAATAATTTGTTTGCACAAGAATTCTTCCCCGTGCCTAGATCTGCACAGGCGAGTTTCATAACTCAGAAAAATTAAACAACCCCAGAACAAAGAAACACAAATGATAATTAAGTTTGGATTCTTCCAGCACTCCCCAGGCCACTCCTGGGACTTAGCAGCCTCTGTCAATATTTTGACATGTTCAGCAGCTCTTGAAAATGAGCAAATGCCCATTGGTGGGTAAAGCACTTCTGTGTTTGTTTCTGGGAATTGGATGCTCAGGTGGGTTGTGTGAGTGTGGCAGGCTGAATGCATTCATTTCAGAGGCACAGAAACCAGGTTGAGGCAGCTGTAAATCACACAGAGTCACAGCATGCCAGAGGTTAAAAGGAACCTCTGAATGTGTCTGCCCCTGCACTCAGCACTGGTTAGCCCACACCTTGAGTCCTGTGTCCAGTTCTGGGCTCCTCAATTTAAGAAGGATATTGAGACACTTGAATGTGTCCAGAGCAGGGCAACGAGGCTGGGGAGAGGTTTGTGTGTGAGGTCCATGGTCCAGGCTACCATGAGAGCTTGCAGATCAGCTCAGGTCAGACAGAGCAATCAGTTTTGCCTCACACCCAGAACTTTCCAGCTGTTGTAACCCAAATATCTCCCTGTGCATCCCTTGCCCTATGAGGAGAGGCTGAGGGAGCTGGGCTTGCTTAGCCTGGAGAAGAGGAGGCTCAAGGAAGACCTCATTGCTGTCTACAACTACCTGAAGGGAGGTTGCAGCCAGGTGGGGGTTGGTCTCTTCTCCCAGGCAACCAGCACCAGAACAAGAGGACACAGTCTCAAGCTGTGCCAGGGGAGGTTCAGGCTGGACATTGGGAAGAAATTCTTCCCAGAAAGAGAGGTTGGCCATTGGAATGTGCTGCCCAGGGAGGTGGTGGAGTCACCATCACTGGAGGTGTTTAGGAAGAGACTGGGTGGGTGCTTGGTGCCATGGTTTAGTTGATTAGATGATGTTGGGTGATAGGTTGGGCTTGATGATCTCTGAGGTCTTTTCCAACCTGGTCTGGTCTGGTCTGGTCTATTCTATTCTATTCTAATGTCATCTAGTCCAACACCCCCTGCTAGAGCAGGATCACCTAAAGTAAATCACCCAGGAACCCATCCAGGCAGGTTTTGAAGGCCTCCAGAGATGGAGACTTCAGAGCCTTTCAAGCTAGCCTGCTCCAGTGCTGGTGTCTTGACCATGTTCATATCAAAACCAAGCCTCAGATTATGTGAAATGTTTTCTCTACCAGCTAATCAGCTAAATACCAGCAGAAGGCAGATGGGAAACCAAGCACTCCTAGCTCTTTGCTAACCTCTAACAACCTCACTAGCAGTATTTCTTTTGGCAAATAATGGGAATTTCACAGCATGCACCAAAAAAAGAGTCCAAAGCAGTTGGGACAGATTGCATTTGACAGTATCCCTTAAAAACAATCCCTGAGAAACTGCATTCTGAATGGCTTTTCAGATTAAAAATCTACGTGATCAGGAGTGGCTGCTCATTTTTCAGGACCAGAGGAGTCATCAGAGACAGATTACTTACACTGGGAAGAAAACTGCATCATGAGACTGTAGCTCAGTCCAGAGAGTTAATTAATGAAGAGCCTCCAAAGATGGTTGGATGTGGGCAAACGGTGATGCCTCTGACTCTTGGGTGCATCTTATGATAAGCAGGTGGAGTAATCAGTGAGGCTGAGGCAGGTTCCAGCCCCAGAGCAGCCATCCAGCTCATGCACCTTTTGCTGAATTAAGCCCTGTCTCCTTTGATGTTAAAGCTCTGGAGGATGCTAAGGCAGTGAAGTTATTTCAGGCCCTCCTTGCTGAGTCAGTGCTCTGCACGAGGCAGATTCTTGCCCCCCTGCAGGTGACCTCATACTCACCTCAGGGACTTGGCTTGAAGGGAGAAGGCTGTAGATGCATACACCATATCCTGGCTCTTGCATGCATCATATCCTGGCTCATGCAGTGCCTTGCCTGCCTGCTCAGCTCACTGTGATGCAAGCAGTGATGTTTGGAGCTGATTACTGCTCTTAACGCTTCCTCTATTCTATTTTTGTGGTAGAGTGGGAAGAGCTCTCCATCTCCTCTGGGTTGCCATGCCCCTGGCAGCCTGAAGCCTGCTGGGTGGTCATAAAAGCAACAAATGATGTCTCCTTGCTATAAAAGCCAACCCCATGTTACATTTGAGTGTCCTGCTCTAAGGTACCAGAAATGTTCTGCATGGACTAAATCCACATCTGTTTGCTCAGAAATGCCCAGACAAGCCTTCAGCTACAGCCTGGTTAGTTCTGGGTCACCAAAGAGAGCTATAAATGTATAAGCAGCAGGCAATGATAATAATAAACAGAGCTATTTCAGGCACATCACCACTCACAAAAGGCAGTGCCCAGGCTCCTGTAAATAAACTGATGTACACTTAATTACTAAACCCAGCAATGAGTTGGGTACATGTGCATGATAATACATCTGGCTGGTTGGCAGCCATCTGAATGTGAGCCAGCAGTGTGCTCAGGTGGCCAACAAAGCCAGCAGACTCCTGGCCTAGACCAGGAATAGTGTGGCCAGTAGGACCAGGGAGGTGGTTGTGACTCTGTACTTGGCACTGGTGAGGCCACACCTTGAATATGGGGTTCAGTTTTGGGGCCCTCGCTATGTGAAGGCCACTGAGGGGCTGGAGCATGTCCAGAGGAGGGCAGCAAAGCTGGGCAAGGGTCTGGAAAACAGGGCTGATGAGGAGAAGCTGAGGGACCTGGGAGTCTTTAGTGTGGAGAAAAGAAGGCTGAGGGGAGATCTCATGGCTCTCTACAACTCCCTGAAAGGAGGTTGGAGTGAGATGAGGGTTGCTCTCTTCTCCCTAGTATCAGGTGATAGAATGAGAGGACATGACCTGAAATGGCACCAGGGGTTTAGGTTGGAGGTTAGGAAGAGTTTCTTTGCTGCAAGAGAGGCCAGGCATTGGAACAGGCTGCCCAGGGAGGTGCTGGAGCCATCATCCCTGGAGCTGCTCGTGAAACATAGACGTGGCACTTTGGGACACGGCTGGGTGGCCACGCTGGTGTTGGGTTGGCAGTTGCACTTGATGTTCTCAGAGGTCTTTTCCAAGCCAAACAGCTCTGTGGTTCTAACTGTGTGGCCCCCTTTCTTACTGCATATGAGCTCGTTTGCTTAATCACCACGTGAAGCCGTTGCCTCCAAAACTTCTGGGGGTGGCTTGAAACAAAATCCTGAAGATTAATACAGTTTTGAGCCAGCAAATTGCCTCTTGTGCAGCTGAGTTTAGCTTTCTGTAGCTGCAATAAGTGTGTGCCTTGATGCTGTGGTTAATATTACATTAAGTTGTGCTGAAGTAGGCTTTAGCATTTCCCCCCAATGTAAGATGACAGAGATCAATTACAAAACTATTAAATGTCAATTAACAGCCTTGCAATCTGAATCCCAAATGAACCCATTAAAACTACCTCCTAACATGTCACTTGCAGGTACAAATGCTGGTTAAATGTTTAATAAATGCATGGAGAAGTAATTCCTTGTTTACCATTTGTGTAATGGTAAACTAATCTCATGCCTTTAACTTGGGTCCGCCGGAAGCCTAAGGTTGAATTTGCAAACCTGAGGGGGCTAAAATGGGCTTGGAAATGCATCAGCCATTATTCAGGGGCACTCTAAACACTGTCCTGTGCCACCTGCTCTGGCAGGTGATGATCTTGAGAGCAGTCCTGAAGAAAAGGACCAGGGGGTGGTGGTGGAGGAGAAGCTCAACATGAGCCAGCAGTGTGCACTTGCAGCCCAGAGAACCAATCACATCCTGGGCTGCAGCAAGAGAAGTGTGGCCAGCCGGTGGAGAGAGGTGATTCTCCCCCTCTGCTCCACTCTGGTGAGACACCACCCGGAGCTCTGTGTTCAGTTCTGGAGCCTCTATTACAGGAAGGATCTGGAGGTGCTGGAAGGTGTCCAGAGAAGGGCCACAAGGATGAGCAGAGGGCTGGAGCTGCTCTGCTCTGGAGACAGACTGAAGGAGTTTGGGTTGTGCAGTCTGGAGCAGAGAAGGCTCTGAGGAGACCTAATTGTGGCCTCCCAGTATCTGAAGGGGGCTACAAGAAAGCTGTGGAGGGACTTTGTAGGGTGTCAGGGAGGGATAGGACTGGGGGGAATGGAACAAAACTAGAAATGGGTAGATTCAGATTGGATGCTAGGAAGAAATTTTTCCCCATGAGGGTGATGAGAGACTGGCACAGGTTGCCCAGGGAGGTGGTGGAAGCCTCATCCCTGGAGGTTTTTGCAGCCAGGCTGGATGTGGCTGTGAGCAAAGTGCTGTAGTGTGAGGTGTCCCTGGCCATGGCAGGTGGGTTGGAACTGGCTGAGCCTTGAGGTCCCTTCCAACCCTAACAATTCTATGATTCTATGCTCTCCAGAGGTCCCCTCCAATCCCTAAAACTGTGATTCTGTGTGCCTAAATACAGATTTGGGACTCTAGATATACAGGAGTATTTTGTCCTATTAAACTATGAAGTTAGCTATTTCTTAGCATGGTCAAGTCAGCACTGCTGCTCCTCTAGAGACTGAGCAGTGTGCAGCATCCACAGAGCCCTGAGCTTTCCTGGAAAAGGTCATCATCACATTAACAAAAAGAATCGTTCTTTTTAGCAATAATTTAGGCTCAAATGTAGTCAGTACAGCAAGGTTAACAGCTCCACTCATAGGAAAATGTAGTCATTGCCCTTGGGATAAGAACTTTCCCCTTGCAGAACATTACAAATGGGATTTGTATTTATTGCTAGGAGCCAAGGCTTTGCTTTGGCATCCCAGCTGTCAAACGGCCCCTTCAGGAGCCCCTCGGAGGAGATCACATTGCCTACATCACCTGGCCATCTCGGGCACCTTTGCTAACGACCTGCTCTCTTCATCTGGTCTGCAGGGAGCAAGGAGCTGCTCTGAGGCATACTCTGATGACAGCTGGACTCTGTCCAACCACGCAAAGCCGAAGGGAGTGAGCCTTCTGAGACAGGCAAGTGAGTAGAAGTGACCTGTCCCAAGGAGAAGGTAGCTCTAGTGTCAGCATTAATTGTTTTCCTCACAGTTAGAGGAAACACATTTATTTCCAATGGATATTGTTCACACATCTTCTTACTTGTGTGGGAGGGAGATCAAAAGGGATGTTAAGAGGCAAGCTAGAGCAGCAAGTCTACAAGCCCCCAGATGAACAAAGCAGGGAGTTACTAATTGGGGAATGCTTCTGCCTATCCCCCCTGGCTGGCAAAGCATCATCTTCCCAAGGCTAAGCTCAAGATCAAAGTGGGATCCTAAACCTTGCAGATCATAGCCCGAAGAAAACAGTGGAGGGGGAGGCTGTCAGCCATGGCAGGCAGGCAGAAGCAGAGCTGGGGAGGAACAAAGGTGCTGGTTGCTGGGGCAGTGTGGGACTTCACGCACAGCTTAGTCCACAGTGAGCTCCTGAGTGAGCTACTAGCCTTCAGGAGCAGAACATGTGCAGATACAGCTCTCTGTCCCTTTCAGCCATCCTTCCTTTCTTCTTGGCAAATTCAACATTCTTTGTGTTGAAAGAGCTGACCTTTTGTATTTAGAAAAATACAGAAAAGTATCTGAAAAGTGTCATGTCTGGTGAAAGGGAAGGAGCAACACTGAGGGTGGCTGTTGGAAAGAGCCTACTGCAGGGATACATGCAGTCAGCAGCCTGGGATGGGGAGCAGGAGGAGTGACACCCCCAGGCATCAGTAGCCTGGACCTGGTGTGAGTAGTCTGGAAGTGAAACTGCACAAACCCCACAGCATGGCAGCATGGTCCCCTGGTTATGGTCTCCTCAAGAAGACTTCTTTGTTTAAGTTCATCTATTATGCTGCTGCGTGGGACAGGGACTAACTCAGCAAGGTCCTGGAGAGAAACATCATTAGAGGAAAAACTCTTCAGCAGAAGTTTGCCAACCATGCTCTGACAGCAGACGTGGAGTCAGGCTAATTCCTTCTCTTTGTGTGCTGGATCATGCCAGCTGAAGATGCTGTGAGGCTTCCTCACTGAGTTCTCATTAAAATAAGTACATAGTAGCCAGCAGATCTTGCTGTATGGCTCTGCAGAGCTGATTTTTTCCCTTCTTTTTTGTACCAGAGGACTTCAGACAAGGCTATTACCACTAACTAGGTAGGAATGGGACTGGTGGTAACCTCTGCTGCCAGGCTGTCCCATCTGCAGGTGGGAAAGTAACAGACCCCTGCTGAGGAGCCCAGAGCTGTTCTTTCCTGCTAGCCCGGGGCAAACTGGAGCAGCAGCACAGAGGTGGCTTTGCTCTTGAAACCTGTAGATTCAAGGCTGTGCACATTGGTGGATGGCACAATTTCTGACAGAAGAAACATCACTAAGAGTGTGGTTAGTAAGTGGACCTCTGCTGAGAATATCCTGCTCTTCCACAGCTGCTGTTTGGCTGGCATTGTTCTGGTGGGTTTCGTGACAGCAGATGCTTCAATGTAGTTTACAGTGAAACATGCTGGGTGTTTTGGTCTCCCCTTCCACAGAGCTGGGTTGCAGAGGGGCTTTTTTTGTTCAGCTGTTTTAGGAATGCAATTTGGTGATTCTGTTGCTTGCCTGATAAATGTCTGCCCTCTGATCCCAGCTACAGGAGATGGAATAAAATGTAACTGGATTTGACAGACAGAATTTGTCTGCCGTGTTTGAGGCACAGGGAAGCAGCCTAGGGAGCAAAACATTACAGCAAATTATGCTTCCTTATCTCCCTAGACTAACAGTGCCAGGTCAGTGGGGAGCGGTGAATCAACAACTCTTCTTAAGGACAATACCCACCAAAGCTCAAACAGCACTGCTGCCCTGGTCTGCCTCCAGGGCTGGGGAGTGGGCAGAGGCGAAGCTGCTGTGAAGTCCCACTGTCCCTTTCTGGTCCCCTCCTGTGCTCAGTGTGCAAGGTGGGTTCCAGGGATTTCTTCACAGCAGGGCTAGAATCCTTGCTCTGAGCTGCAGCTTCTGTTGGCTGCTGCAGCCCTCTCTGAGTGCCCTGTCTTCCTCTGCTAGGAGAACAGTCCTGGTTTGAATTAGACCAGAGCTGCTGCTGCACAGGGGTTTGACTCCCCAGCTCAGTCTCTGCTCAGTGAGGCACTTTCTGAATTTCAGGGCAGGTTTGCACAACCAGTGGCTGCTTCTAGCAGGGAGAAGCTGCTGGGCAGAGTCACTGCCAAGGGCTGGGCTAGACTTGCTCCTGTGCCACATCTTGTGCCCCACGTCGGGGTGCAGTCAGTCAGAGGCGGCGCCTGCGGGGAGGAGCGGACGGGGCAGGTGACCCTCAACTGCCCAAGAGTGCCTCAGGGACTTTTCTATCAGCATGGTGACTCTGATGTATCTTCAAAGTGGTGGGGAAAGGAGATGGAAGGAATAATTTTCCCTTTCCTGCATTCTCTGCTCGGATTGCAACTATCTAACCTGACCAGATGTCCTCCATTCCTCCCACGTCAAAGCCTGCCTGCTCCTTTCCTGAGACATCCATCACACCACGGGTCAGCTCTCCCTTGATTTGTAGGAGACGGTTGCCCGGTCTGCCTCCCCTTTAATCATCCCTCTGACAGCAGCTAGAGAGATGAAAAGCTGGTGGGATCTAAGTAATCCATTTCCAGCCCCCAAAAAGTGTGGGGGGGGAGAGTGGAAGAGAGCGGGTGTGTCTGCTGAGCAAACAGACTGATTACGTCAAGGGACAGGAAGAGCAGCACTTGGAAATCAATAGGGATGAGGCTTTGAAAAGGTTGACTGACTGCACTGGATTAGCTATTGATTTTTGTCATTTTCACAGCCAGTGCCATGCTCTCCACCTGCTGACACCTCTGAGGCCTTAAACTTCTAATCCCCCTGCTAATAACAACAAGACAACAGCCTGGCAAGCAAAAGATCTAACAGGGTGTACAACAACTTCAGCTGGTGCCTTGGAAGCAATCCTGGAGGGCCTGGAGGCTCTGCATGGAAACAAAGGATGTGGGAGGATTCAGACCACTCTTGGAGGCCAACTGCAAATCAGTGTTTATTGGTAAGAGCCTCCAACTGGTTTCCAGTTAGCACCAGCAGCATGGGCTGCATTTTTTTTTTACACAGTCTCCCTGAGCATTGATTTTATTGAAACAGAGTCAAAGAATCACAGAATCATTTGGGAGGGACAAGGCCTTAAAGATCATGCAGTCCAGCCATTATAGAACTCCACCAAGACTGCTGCTGAAACACATTGCTCAGCACCACAGCTCTGTCTTTCTGAAACACCCCCAGGGATGGGGATTCCTGGGCAACCTGTTCCACTGTTTGAGAGCCCTTTCAGTGAAGAAGTTTCTTCTCATGTCCAACCTAAACCTCCCCTGGTGCAGACAAGTGGTTGTTTTCAGGGTAACTTTGGTAGAGATGTGTTCCCTCCCTGGTGGCTAAAGAGCCAAGGCTGTATTCAAACATCAAGTCATCTCCACAGCTCTGTTCATCCAGCACAGCCAGCTGTACAAAAAACCTGAGCTTATTTTTAAGCTAAGACTGTAAAAGAGGGGGCTGTTAGAGGGAGTTGACTCATGTCATAAATGGAGACAGAGCACAGGAAAGGATTTATGGAGATGCTCTTCTGAGATGGAAGGAGGCTGGCTAAGGAATGGATAAATGAAATGGTTAGAAGAGATCTGGCTGTGAGTGAGTACTTTCAAGGCTGGGGAACTAAGCCAGCTTCTTACTATACCACTGCTTATATGAAGCAGAGTACATTTGCCAGGTCATGTCAAGGAGCTGCTCAGCCTTGTCATAGCTCAGTTTCCAGAGAGACTGCAAGTGCCAGCTGTTGTGTGAACCTCATCATGGCTCTGGCCTGACAAACTCATCTCGTACACTTACTCTCTGTCTCACTGGAAGCAGTCTATTAGCCACCTCTGGAGCCTCAAGAAGAGTGCACCAGACTTCAATCCCACACAGCATCTGCATCTCTCAGTTCTGCACCTTCAGTGGTGGAGGCTCACTGAGAGATCACTCAGCCTCTTCTCAGAGAGGATCTTAATACTCACGGGTATCTAAAAGGTGGGGAGCAAGAGGATGGGGGTCAGACTCTTCAGTGGCACCTGGTGACAGGACTGGGAGTAAGGGACACAAACTGGGACCCAGTAAGGTACTGCAACCCTGGAACAGGATTCCCAGAGAGGTTGTGGAGTCTCCTTCTCTGGAAGGATTCCAAACCCTCATAGACATCGCAATCCTGGGCAAGCTGCTGTGGGTGACCCTGCTTTAGTAGGGGGGTTTGGACTAGAAGATCTCCAGAGGTCCTTTCAAACCACCACCATGCAGGGATTCTATAATTCTGGCATCCACTGCTACAGACTCTTTCCATCTCCAGGGCTGCTGTGACTGAATGGTGGAGTGTGCCCAGAACACATGCTGTGTGTTCCTTAGCAAAGTCTCAGTCCTTCACACAGCTATGCTTGGGAGCATCATCATCATCTCACTGCTGCTGCAGCCACCACAGCCTTGCTTAGAGCCTGTGTGGTGGGGAGCACAACCCTCTGATGACCATGTCAGACTGCTGATCTCCTGCAAGGCAGAGTCCTAAATGCCCAAGCACATCACCAGGGGTGCAGCTGAGTGATCTAGCGAAGCCCACACTGCTGGCTGGCTGCAGCACTAGCACCATGTCCACAAAGCTCCAGTGTGCAGCTGCTGGTGCAACGAGCTGCTGAGAGCTGGTCTGAGCCTTCCGTGCCTGTGCTGTAAATGTGCCCAACTGCCCCAAGAAGCTCCGGCTGAACGCTGACAGTTTTGTTTTGCTTGGGTTTGGTATTTATTTTAAGGACCTTTGTGATTCTCAGAAACCAGAGGATTATGGGCAACACACAAACCAAATGGGCTCTGCCAGATTTCATCCCTTTGGAGGCAGGGAGATAATGCTGCTGCAGTAGCAATCAGCACTGCCCACCCAAACGGGCAGCAAACAGCAGCTGAGGGATGTGTGAGGCGGCAGATAGAACTTCTCCTTTGTGCAAATCCGGCCCAGGCTCTCCCTTGATCCTTTCCCTCAGGCAGCTGGCCAGCTGGCAGAGGCAACTCAAATTGAAATGTTCTCTCTCTTTTTCTTTTTGGATTGTCCCTTGCTTTCTAAGGGCTGGTGCACAGCTCTTAGCTCGTGCATGGTGTTAAGTCCTCCTGAAGTCATCCAAAAACACAGGGAAGGGAGAAAGTGCTGAGTAAAGCAACAGGGACAAAAGGAAGCAACTCCCAGATTTTCCCTTCTTTCACTGCACCCAAAGTACCCACCCTGGACTCAGTGAGCCTCTTCAGAGCCAGTACTGGGCTGAACAACAGAAAGCTTCTCATGGTAAATCCCTTCAAGGCTCCTAAAATGAAATTCATAGAATCCTAGGATGGCTTAGGTTGGAAGGGACCTTAGAGATCATCTACTCCAATCTGCCTGTCACAGGCAGGGACAGCTCACGAGTAGACCAGGCTGCTCAGTAACTCTTGCTTGTGGTATTGTGTTCTTTGTGGGGGGTTGTGGTTGTTCTTTGCTTTGTTTTGTCTCAAGCTGTGCCAGGGGAAGTTTAGGTTCGAGGTGAGGAGAAAGTTCTTCCCAGAGAGAGTTGTTAGCCGTTGGAATGTGCTGCCCAGGGAGGTGGTGGAGTCACCATCCCTGAAGGTGTTCAAGAGGGGATTGGAAGTGGCACTTGGTGCCATGGTTTGGTAGTCATGAGGTCTTGGAGATAGGTTGGACTTGATGATCTCTGAGATCTTTTCCAACCTTGTTGATTCTATGATTCTATGATTTGGGGTTACTTTTCTTGTTGGTTTTGGGGTTACTTTTCTTGTGGGGTTTGGGGTTGCTTTTCTTGTTGGTTTTGAGGTTACTTTTCTTGTTGGTTTTGGGGTTGCTTTTCTTATTGGTTTTGAGGTTACTTTTCTTGTTGGTTTTGGGGTTACTTTTCTTGTTGATTTTGACGTGACTTTTCTTGTGGGGTTTGGGGTTTTGGTTTACATTGTTTGGGTTTTGTTGTTTGTTTGTTTCTATTAATTACTGTGGGTTTGTAAGTTCTTTCAGACTTGACTTAGACTGATTCAGACTCATTTTAATGTTTCCTCTTAAGAGTGTTTGGAGGAGATGGTATGTGTAAACGTTTAATCAATCTGAATTAAACTGTGGTTTGTGTTGGGTTTTTTGTGGGGGCTTTTTGTTGCTTTTTCCCCCCCCCCTTCTTTTTTTAATTGCTCAGAGAATGTAAAAAAAAACCAACCTGGTTTCATTCTCCTCAAAATTATTTCCCCCCCTTCTTTCCTCAACACTGAAGAAACCAAATCCCTTAATTTCCTAGCTCTCGTCAACATCATCCCCCTGAGGCTTAAGCAAAATGTTTCCAAAGAAGCATTTGAAGGGATTATTTCTTTACAGCTGCTGGGAAGGGGCTGGGTGGGGGAGAGATTAAGTGACACAACCTTTCCATGCACAAGGTTAAATAATTTGGGGGCAGGGGGGGGAAGCTATAGATAGTGCAAATCACTTTAATCCCATATCCTTTGGTATTAAAAAACCCCACCACAAAACCAACCAACCAAGACCACAACAACAACCACCAAACAAAGGAAAATAAAAGTCATTTCATCTGAAAATTGATGCTGCTGAATGAGTATCAGTGCCTCAAGGAGGACACAACAGGGAAATGGGTCCCCTGAGCAAGCTGGCTCTTTTGTTTGGTGGTAGCAGCATCCATGTTCCCTCACCTTGTTTGGCTGAGTCCCTCTACACCTTTTTTTCCCCCCCCAGAATTAACAGCCTGTAAGGGACAGAGGGAGAGCAGCAAATAGGAGAACAGTGCAGCTGGTATGGGATACCTGTGTGGTCACCTGTGTGAGCAGGCAAGTCCTATGGGAAGTCTGTGGGACAGAAGGTGGCCAAAGGGGCAGTTGTCTCCTACCCTCTTGTGGTGCTTTTGACAGCTCCTGTCCAGGCTATAGGCAGCTGCTGTTCTCTGCATGCTCTTGAGGTGAGTGGCTGGGACTTGGATTTGTTTCCTGTGTGGATGTGGTGCTGTTTAGTGACGAGCAGGCAGTGTTTGATTAAACTCAATGATTTCAGAGGTCATTTTCAACCAAAACGATTCTGTGATTCTACAAGAGGGACTGCTTCGCTTTACCCCCTAACAAACCCTAGGTTTAGTTATCCATGATTAAAAACAGTAATAGAAGGGAATGTTTTTCACAGCTACCCATAACAGCCCCATCTTTCTCCTTTTGCAGACCACTCTTGAGTCTGGACCAGCTCCTGTTCGGCACAGGCGCCTGATGCTCCACAGAGAAGCCTCTCACAGTATCCAATACTTGCGTAGGGCTTTACCAGAGTATTATCAACATGTATCTAGACCTAGCTGGTTTTCTCCCTGTCCCATTTGCAAGCTCTCTGCCCATCATTGTCAGAGTCCTTAGCTCCCTTTTGGAGGAAGGTGCCAAGTGCCTTTGTCCCTGAGATGGGGGCTCATGGGCCACCTGGCCTCTTGCCTTCTCCTCCGTAGCCCTGTCACCCGTGAGGCAAGAGGAAGGTGCACCAAGCTATTTATTTCACAGGAGGCAGAACACCTTTTTGTTTTGTTTTGTTTTATCTCTTTCCAGGCAGTTGGCTGAGTTTAATGGACTGTCTTTCAGCCTGTGCATAATTCTTCTCCAAATTAAATTCTCTTAGAAGCCCAGCATAATACAGACCGTGTTGTCAGCTCATTACTTTTACATCCTTTCTTGTTCTGTTTATGTGAGCAGAGGTTTAATTAACTATAATCTACTGTGTAGGCAAGAAGGGGGGGAAAAAAACCCCACAACCCACTCTACTTGAAGGTATGTATTTATACTCTTATATTTCTGAACATTTTTGTTTGGGGGGAGTTAACCTTTTACTCTGTGAGGAGGGCTGATGGCTTTCTGTTTCAGTGCAAATGCTCAGGGAAGTCTGATGCACCCATGATTGTCCATCACCCTCTGTCTCTGCTTGCTCACCATGGTTTGTCATGCTAGCTGTTCACACACAGCAGTGCAGTCCAGTTCTGGGCCCCTCAATTCAAGAAAGATGTTGAGATGATTGAATGTGTCCAGAGAAGGGCAACCAAGCTGGTGAGGGGTCTGGAGCACAGCCTTCTCAGGAGAAGCTGAGGGAGCTGGGGTTGATTAGCCTGGAGAAGAGGAGGCTTAAGGGCAGACTTTTTTGCTGTCTACAGCTACCTGAAGGGTGCCTGCAGCCAGGTGGGGGTTGGTCTCTTCTCCCAGGCAACTAGCACCAGAACAAGAGGACACAGTCTCAAGCTGTGCCAGGGCAAGTTTAGGCTTGATCTTAGAAAGAAGTTTTGCATAGGAAGAGTGATTGGCCATTGGAATGGGCTGCCCAGGGAGGTGGTGGGGTCAGTGTCCCTAAAGGTGTTTAAGAAAAGCCTGGATGAGGCACTTAGTGCCATGGTTTAGTTGATTAGATAGGGTGAGTTAGTGGGTTGGACTTGATGATCTTGGAGGTCTTGTCCAACCTGGCTGACTCTGTGATTCTGTGAGATGTGGCCTGTGCTGAGTCCCAGGTGCTGGCCATGGGCTGTCTCCATGGGACAAGTTGCTGGTGCTTCATCTGGAGAGATGCTGGCTCGGTGTGAGGCAGCAAGAACTGGATCCAGAAGACAGTTAAAAGTGCCCTTCTGCCTTGCTGTGTGTACTCCACCTACAGAGCCTTCTGTGTCTGTGAAGTCATTTGTCCTAGTCTCTGATGGTGGAGTCCACACACGCCAGCTAATGAAAGGAGGCACAGGGAGGCACGGGTTTGATTTCTCAGCCCATGGCTCCGAGCTCTGCAGAGGCTTTCCTGGTGACAAGTTTATAAAACAGATGCTTTCCTGGTGAACATTTATGAAATGATCTGTTTCATCCACGAATTGTACTTGTACCTGGAGAACCCCTGAGTGCCCAAACACTCCCACCTGCCTTGGCAGGAGGGAGTGCAGCAGAAGGTGCTAATTTGTGCCCAAACGCCAGGGTTAGCTGTCAGAGGAGAGTGGGATTAGAGAGGGGCTGGCACTTGTTACTTGAGCTAAATTTAGATCTCACCAGCCAGATTCAAATTCCCTCAGAATTTCACAGGTTCTATTCAGAAGGTAACAGGAAGCAGAATTAGCTTTGGGTATTATTAGTTCCAGTGATCAAATGAAGTAATTAAGCTAAATTTAGGGAAATTGTTCCTGAGCCTCTTTTACCATTGTGCCCTTCCTGGTGCAAAGAAGGGCTGTGATTTGGAAAGTTTGGTTGGCTTTTGCCCTGTGGCAGAGGTTCAGAGGAAAGCCATTCTCGGCCCAGACCTGCCCAGTGAGCATCAAAGACCTGCCCCTGTGGTCTCTTGAAGACTTTTTTGCTCGAAATGAAGCTAGGGTCCAGCCACAGACATGGGGAGCTGCAGGAGCTGCTTTGAGCTTACATTTGTCCCTGGTGGAGCAGGGACAATGTTCACCATAGAATAGACCAAGTGAGGAACTCATCGTGAGCCATTCCACTCAAAGTATCCTTTCCTCCCACCCATAAACTGCTCACAAGGGACCATTTATTCATTCATCTCCACAACTGCCTGAAGGGAGGTTGTAGCCAGGTGGGGCTTGGTCTCTTCTCCCAGGCAAGCAGCACCAGAACAAGAGGACACAGTCTCAAGCTGTGCCAGGGGAAGTTTAGGCTGGAGGTGAGGAGAAAGTTCTTCCCAGAGAGAGTTGTTAGCCATTGGGATGTGCTGCCCAGGGAGGTTGTGGAGTCACCATCCCTGGAGGTGTTCAAAAAGGGATTGGATGTGACACTTGTTGCTATGGTTTAGTTAGTCATGAGTTGTTGGGTGACAGGTTGGACTTGATGATCTCTGAGGTCTTTTCCAACCTTATTGATTCTATGATTCTGTGGCTGCTCAGCCTTATGCAGACCCTTGCCTCGCACGTTAGTATCATCCCGTGGGCTGAATGTGCATCCTTCACATCTGGACTTCAGAAGCTGAGGGTCAGTCACACCTGGTGGTTGGAGTCCCCTATTTCCTGCCATGGAATGGTCAACCTTGCAGGGGACACTATCATGCATGTGTTCACCCATGGGGTCTCCAGTTTGAAACATTCACCCTCCAAAGGGCTGCAGGGCTGTTGGTTCTCATTGTCAGAGGTGCTGCTGCACACAACAATGCATAGAACTCTCGCAGATGCCCCTGAGCACCAAGAGAGCTTGAAGCCAATCTTTTTCAAGATGAGAGACAAGTCATGCAGCTCCTTCCTGGCATTCTTTTTGCTCTAATTACAGCTTCTTTTTCCCCCCTTTGCTTCATTAATGAACGAAGACACTCAAGCCTCAATTCACAAAGGCATTTAGGCATCCATCTCCCACTGAACTCCCTGGTGAGTCTAAGCAGTAGACACTGCTCAAGTCTCCTCTCATTCATGAAGCAACACTGGGGACTTTCTTGGCATTTCTCAAGCTTGGATGAGTGAAGAATCAGAATCTCTGTGCCTGTGAGGGAGAGGAAGGATATTTCAGTGATTGAAATCCTAACAGGGAGGTGGATGATACCTCTGCTGTTTCCCAGCTCTGCACCTGACCTTGCAAACGACCTCGAATAAATCACATCCCTCCCTCTGTGTTTCTGGCCATCCAGTACCTCTCTGCCTCACAGGTTTGTGAGACTCCATGCTTTGATGTTCAAAGCTAGTCTAGTCTGGGCTTTCCCAAGGGGACTGGATGTTTATGTCCCTTCTGGGACTCTCACTTCCTTAGTCTCTTTGAAAACACCAATTTTGGAGATTACTGCAAGGAAACAGCAGTAGGATCCGGAGCAGCAGGGAAGAGTTTGTCACTCAACTTGACGTCCCCATCTTTAAAACAGAGGAAAGAGGACAGCACAAAAATAATTAATGATAATAATGAAAAATCACAGGGAGAGTTAATTGCCTTCTGTTTATAGTGGAGGATCTCCATTTCCCCCTCAAGAGTCGCTGCTCGTCTGCCCACATCTGTTCACAGCTGGGGCTGTGGTGTCCCTGTGCCGAGTGACAGCACTGAACACACAAAGCACCAGCGTCTCTAGGCAGAACCTGATGACTGTTTACTGCTATGTGGTTCTTCTTCCTGTGTCTCAGGCAGCTTCTCAAGGGCTATGTGATTCACCAGGAGAAGACTGGGGTTTAGCTGCAGGTGCTGAGGAGCTGAGTTGATCCTCCTCTGTATGTCACCACTGTCCCCCCTATGGAGGGCAGAGCTGTGCCAGGGGAGGTTTAGGCTGGATGTTAGGAAGAAGTTCTTTATAGAAAGAGAGACTGGCCATTGGCATGTGCTGCCCAGGGAGGTGGTGGAGTCACTACCACTGGAGGTGTTTAGGAAGAGACTGGATGGGGTGATTGGTGCCATGGTTTAGTTGATTAGATGGTGTGGGATGATAGGTTGGACTCGATCATCTCAAAGGTCTCTTCTAGCCTGGTCCTATTCTATTCTATTCTATTCTATTCTATTCTATTCTATTCTATTCTATTCTATTCTATTCTCAAATCAGCAGAAGCACAGAGCTGCCACAGGCCTGCAGGAGGTGCTCTGAGCCTTGTGAGAAGCAGCCATAAATTTCAACCCAATGAGGTTTTTGAGCAGCACACAAGACAAGGAATGAATTACTGAACCCGTTCATGCTTAGTGAGTTATTAAGTGTAAGGCCAAAGACTGCAAGTGCTCTCCATGCAGCAATGTCTGAGTTAATAAACCATCACTCAGGCACTGGGAATCTGACTGTGGTGCTGAATTGTTATTACAAAATGTATTATTTTTAATGCTCAGGTTTGTTCATTAAGAGATGTTCAGAAGCTTTGCACAGTCCATTATCCCAGGTCTAGTCCATTCATTGCTGCTATCTGGTTTTACAGCCAGGGTTGGTGTTCCTTTGGAGGCATCATCCTGAGGTCCAGTTTAAGGGTGTGTTGCCTCTTCTGCAGCATGAAGTGGACAGTAAAGAGCAAGCTGCAAGCAAGGCTTGAAGGTAAGGAAATGACTCCAGGACACTGAGAATAGGCTGGTAGACCTCTTGTTTACTCTGCCCTCCTTTCCCTCCTGGCTTCTGAGGTGTGTGTGTTGTGAATCAGAGGAACCACTTCATGAAGATCCATGGAGTTACAAGGGTAAGCAGAGAAGTCAGGCTCTGGAAATACTTGTGAAGACTTACAAGCAGAGATAATGCTCTCTCTGAAGCAATAGGCCTGAGCTCCAAGCACCTCCCATCTTCCCATATCTCTACTAGAATGTTGCAAATGTCTTGTGAAGGGCTGCAAGAGCACATTCACAGGAGAAAGATTTGAAAGCAGTAGCAAAAGTAACCACAGCTCCTCTGAGCACCCTGTAAGCTCACTGAGGACACTGAATAGCAGAAGTTCTTCAGGCAGGGTATGATTCTTGCTACACCCAATGAGATGCTGTGCATTGATCAGTGTTATGGTTCTACCAAAAATGATGAAAGAAATGAAGAATTGTGGGACCACAGGAGCATAAGGCCATAGAATAATTAAGGTGAGAAGAGGCCACAGGAGGTCTCTCATCCAACCTCCTACCCAAAGCAAGATCAGCTATGAGGCCAGAAAAGGTAGACCAGGCTTTTTTCCTGCTGGGTCTTGAAAACTTCCAAGGACTGAGATTGCACAATCTGTCTGGGAAAGTTGCTCCAATGTTTGACTGTCCTCACAGGGAGAAGTTTTCTCTTTCTATCCTGTGTGCCCTACTGCTTCAGTTCACACCCTTGGTGGTTCTTGTCCTCCCACCATTAGCTGCTGTGAAGTGTGTAGCTTACCTTCTCAAATGACCTCCTCATAGCTGGAGGGTGGAGGGATGCTTCTATATCCCCTGAAGCCTTCTCCAGTCCCACTTGAACAAACCCTGGGCCCTGAGCCCCCGTTTATGTATGTGGGACCTCACATGTTTATACTGGGACGAAGAGGGAATACCTCCTGATGCCCCCAATACCTTATGATAAACAGAGGGCAAAACTGTTACTATGGTCTCACACTAGCATCCAAAGCAATTAAAAAATTAAATTAGCACGAAATAACCACAGACAAAATATGCTAATTAATGTCAATTACCTTGGTTGCTATAGAAACAGGACTGAAACAGGAAGAAGTTCCAGCTAAGTTCAAGGTGAAGCACCAATGTAAATGGCTGGCATGGGCTTTCTTTTTCCCCCCCCTCTAGCTGATTAGGCCTTTAGCTCTTCTGGCTGACAACCAGTTATCAATAGAGCTTAATCCATTTAATAATCCCATAATCACTTTAATCCAGTTGGCTCAAAGTGTTCTGCAACTGGTTGCTCTAACTGATTAACAACTGTCTTTAAAGGAAGAAAGAAAAAGCTATCTGTGCCCTGCACATGCAGCAGCAGGCAGCAAAGGACTGGCTCCTGCAAGGAAGGACTGAACATGCAGCACAATGCCTGTCAATTACAAATTCATCACCCTGGGGCACAAAGGGCTTCTAAGAGTCTTTGATTTCCTTAACAGGAACCAATATCTCTTTGGCCTTTGCAAAACAGAATTGGGAGCATGCAAAGGGAACTTGGCAAAGGGCAGCCCTTCTGCTAGACACCTTCAGGTGCAAATACCCCGTGAGGGCATCAGTTTGAGTGAGCTGAGATGATTCAAGGTCTCTGGGAGGTCAAAGACATGCCAGACATGTGGCCTTTTTTCCCCTGATCTGCCCCTGTTTTGACAAGAAATGCTGAAATGGTTGACTGATAAAAATTCTCACACACTGGAACAGGCTCCTCAGAGAGGCAGTGGAATCTCTATCCTTGCAGCAGTTTCAAAGACCCAGAGATGTGGTGCTGAGGGACATGGGTTAGCACCAGACTTGGTAGAAAGAGTGGCTGGACTGGAGGATCTTAAAAGCCTTTTCCAACAGAATTGATTCTATGATTCTATAACTTTGTGGCAAGAACACTTTAAGAAGTATTCTCTTCAGGCTTGGAACAGCACTCAGTTATTTGCCAGACCCTGTTGTAAACAACAAATTCCTCTCTGCTCCCCCCTCCCCAGCACTATTCATTTCACTTCATTTGAATTTCATGCCAAGCACAGCTTATGGCTGGGATGAAAAACAAAGGTATTTTTAAATCATTCTATTTTTGCATGACACTTCCCCACATGTTAGTGGTACCAAAGGAAGGGGCAACACAGGATGGGAGCTTTCAGGTCTATTGAGGCATTGTTTCCCCATGGAAAGCAGTTCAGATGAAATCAGGCTGACCAAGTATCATAGTCTCACAGTATCAGGCAGGGTTGGAAGAGACCACAAGGATCATCTAGTTCCAACCCCCCTGCCATGGGCAGGGACACCCCACACTAGATCAGCCTGGTCAGAGCCTCATCCAGCCTGGGTTTAAACACCTCCAGGGATGGGGCCTCAACCACCTCCCTGGACAACCCATTCCAGGGCTTCACCACTCTCATGGTGAAGAACTTCCTCCTCACCTCCAGCCTGAATCTCCCCACCTCCAGCTTCATTCCATTCCCCCTAGTCCTATCACTACCTGAGAGCCTGAGAAGTCCCTCCCCAGCCTTCTTGTAGCCCTCTTCAGATACTGGAAGGCCACAATTAGGTCACCTTGGAGCCTTCTCTTCTCCAGACTGAACAGCCCCAACTCTTTCAGTCTGTCCTCACAAGAGAGGTGCTCCAGCCCTCTGCTCATCCTTGTGGCCCTTCTCTGGACACGGTCCAGCACGTTCCAGTCTCCAATGACATGCCTTGTCAAGCACTTGGAAAGCCACTGGTGACAAAAGAGTGCTTTACACAAGACCATTATTAATTTTCATAATGATTATTTGGTTGCTTAACTCCTGGACATTTTTGTGGTCCTCTTAACTCAGGATTTATTGTGTTGTGATTTATGAGCCCCAGGATGGGGCTCATAAATACTGCCGAGCTAGGTGATCATTCCTTGTCTGTGCAACACTCAGGAGCTCAGAAGGAGCACTCCCAGCAGTTGTGATTAACTAGCCTTTGGCAGTCTGTGAGGCTCAACTTGTTAAAAGTCTGAAAGAAAAGGATTTCTTTAAAAAAAAGTTCCATATTTGGGCCCTACCTCATCATTGGGACTTGCCTGAGACAGCTGGCATGAAGAGCAGCAGAGAAAGACAGCTGGTCAGATTGGATTTGCCAGCTGAGATCTCCTCAGCCATCTCCTGTAGTGCCTGGGAAGAGCAAGCAGCTTGGGGCAGACGTCCTCACCTATTTGAGGTGTTTTCACAGACCACAGAAATCTTTTAGCTCAAACCATGGGGAGCCCTTGCCTGCCAACACATCCTCTCAGCTGACAGTCACAAGGAAATGAAATGCTGGCGGAGGCTGTAGTGCCCCACGGGAACAAATCTGGGGACTATCTCTGCTTACTGGCCTCACCTCCGCAAGTTCTACAGCCTCTCTCAAGCTGGAACAGCTAAGAAACAATAAAGACAACACTGATTGATGGCTGACTTGTGTTTGCAGCTGTAGGGAGGTTTTGGACTTCAGTTTCCAGCTGAAGTTTTGGCATGAGTCAGACTTAAGATGTGATGGACTCAAGAGAGAGTTTCAGCTCTGGATAGAAACCGGTGCCTGCAAATTGGACCTAAGACCTTGGTAATCCTGGGCTTGCTCTTCGAATGAGGTAAAGTTCATCTGCACTTCCAAAGGAGGTCTTCATAATCTGTAGGCTCTGTCATGAGGTGGCCTAGAGGCAAAATAAGAGATTGGCCATAGGCAAAAGAGTAAAAGAGCATGGGGCAAAAATTATTCAGGTCAAACTAGAGTAGAATATAGTTTAAGGTTATGGGGCTTTTTAGGCTGGAGAAAAGAAGACTGAGAGGGGATTTAATAAATGTTTATAAATATCTGAGGGCTGGGGGTCAGGAGGGAGGGGATAGGCTCTGCTCAGGAGGCTCAGGGCAGACCTTCTTGCTCTCTACAACTACCTGAAGGGAGGTTGTAGCCAGCTGGGGGCTGGTCTCTTCTCCCAGGCAACCAGCACCGGAACAAGAGGACACAGGCTCAAGCTGCACCAGGGGATGTTTAGGCTGGATGTTAGGAAGAAGTTCTTCATAGAAAGAGA
The DNA here is from genome assembly GCF_014839835.1 of Dryobates pubescens. Taxonomy (NCBI): domain Eukaryota; kingdom Metazoa; phylum Chordata; class Aves; order Piciformes; family Picidae; genus Dryobates; species Dryobates pubescens. The sequence continues at coordinate 14,744,375 of NC_071637.1, forward strand.
GATTGGCCATTGGAATGTGCTGCCCAGAGAGGTGGTAGAGTCACCATCACTGGAGGTGTTTAGGAGGAGACTGGATGGGGTGCTTGGTGCCATGGTTTAGTTGATTAGATGGTGGTGGATGATAGGTTGGACTCGATCTCAAAGGTCTCTTCCAACCTGGTTAATTCTATTCTATTCTAATTCTATCCTGTGACAGGACAAGGAGCAATGGATATAAACTACAGCACTGGAGGTTTCACCTCAACATGAGGAGGAACTTCTTCACTGTGAGGGTCACAGAACACTGGAACAGGCTGCCCAGAGAGGTTGTGGAGTCTCCTTCTCTGGAGACTCGCAAGACCCAACTGGATGCATTCCTGTGTGACCTGTGCTGGGTTTTATGCTCCTCCTCTGGCAGGGAGGTGTTGGACTTGATGATCTTTGGAGGTGCCTTCCACCCCAAAACATCCTTTCATCCTGTGATATTTAGCAGGGATAAGGAAAGAAAGGGTTAAGGAAGCTAACAGTTTCTCCAGTGGCAAACCAGAAAACAAAGCCTGAATTGCAACTGCTTCTGGCTGACTGAGAGCTCTTGTGGTAGGTTGAAAGGTGCAGCCTGAAACTACCACAGCAACTGACCAAACTTAGATCCTGAAGTGTGGTTTGCATTGCTTCCCTGTTTAAGCCTCTTTCTTTGCTTTTAACTTTGCAAGAGCTGTGCCAGTTTTATTTTTAGGAGTCCAAGAAAATAAATAAATAAATAAATAAGCCATTTGGAACAAACCCCAAAGACCTTTTTAAAAAGGATTTTCCACTTCTACAGGGGGGGGGAAAAAAAACCTGTTTGCCAAATAAAATGAAAATAAAAATAACCCAGCACATGGAGAGCTTCCTCCTGCAGCTCCATCCCCCTACAAAAATCACTACAGAGAAAAATTAACCCAATTATTGAAGAAGGAAAAAAAAAACAAACAGGAAGAGGGAGTTTGAGTCAAACTTGACCTTGGGCTGTCACTTCTTCACATAGAAGCATAGAATTGTTAGGGTTGGAAGGGACCTCAAGGGTCACATCCAGTTCCAACCCCCCCTGCCATGGGCAGGGACACAGAATCACAGAATCACCAAGGTTGGAAGAGACCTCAAAGATCATCAAGTCCAACCTGTCACCACAGACCTCAGGACTAAACCATGGCACCAAGTGCCACCTCCAATCCCCTCTTGAACACCTCCAGGGTTGGTGACTCCACCACCTCCCCGGGCAGCACATTCCAATGGCTAACAACTCTCTCTGGGAAGAACTTTCTCCTCACTTCAACTCTAAACTTCCCCTGGTGCAGCTTGAGACTGACACCTCACACTACAGCAGGCTGCACACAGCCACATCCAGCCTGGCTGCAAAAACCTCCAGGCATGAGGCTTCCACCACCTCCCTGGGCAACCTGTGCCAGTCTCTCACCACCCTCATGGGAAAGAACTTCTTCCTAACATCTAATCTGAATCTCCCCACTTCTAGTTTCATTCCATCCCCCCCAGTCCTATCACTCAATGACACCCTAAAAAGTCCCTCTCCAGCTTTCTTGTAGCCCCCTTCAGATACTGGGAGGCCACAATTAGGTCTCCTTGGAGCCTTCTCTTCTCCAGGCAAATCCCAACAAAGGAGCTGCAGGTCTCTTTTGCCAGGTACTCCATGGTTAAATGGGAGTAAATGTCCTTCCTGGTGGATTCAGCTCTCTTCTATAGCTCGCTCACTTCCTGTAGTTAAAACTTGCCTACAGTTTATGTTGGTTCCCACAAATCAAAAGCAATGGATTTTCCTCTGTTCTACTTGTAATGAACATTTTCTGCTTCCCCTTCAGGGGAATTATGTAGTAGAATTAATGGGGCTGTAAGTCTATAAAACACAGCACATTTTTGAAGTGGGTTACTTGCACCTTGGCTAATATCACATATTATTTTATAGATGCAATGAAGAGAGGGGGGAAAAAAACCACCTCCCAGCCAACGCTCGGAGTGCTTTCAGGCTTTGTTGAGTCTTGTTTAAGATCCTGCTTTATTTACTGTGTTTTCAAAAGAAGGAAAAATAGAGAGTGCTGCACACAACTTGATACAGGTATGGAATGAAAAGGGCTTGCTTTCAGAGGGGTTTGTGTAAAGAGTGGAAGGAAAGGCTGGGTGGAAAAGGGAAGGATGAATACCTGAGTGTGAAGACAGGAGCAGTCAAGAGGGAAATGAAATTAAGGAACCATCACAGCACTGTTTCTATGAGTGAAGTGGGGGGGTGGGGGTGAGGAATCAGGGAAGTCATTCTGCCCCTGTACTCAGCACTGGTTAGGCCACACCTTGAGCACTGTGTCCACTTCTGGGCTCCTTAATTTAAGAAGAACATTGAGACATTTGAACGTGTCCAGAGAAGGGCAATAAGGCTGGGGAAGGGTCTCAAGCACAGCCCTATGAGGAGAGGCTGAGGGAGCTGGGGTTGCTTAACCTGGAGAAGAGGAGGCTCAGGGGAGACCTCCTTGCTCTCTACAACTACCTGAAGGGAGGTTGTAGCCAGGAGGGGGTTGGTCTCTTCTCCCAGGCAACCAGCATTAGAACAAGAGGACACATTCACAAGCTGTGGCAGGGGATGTTTAGGCTGGAGGTGAGGAGAAAGTTCTTCCCCCAAAGAGTACTTGGCCATTGGGATGTGCTGCCCAGGGAGGTGATGAAGTCACTAACCCTGGATGTGTTTAAAGGTCATTTGGATGTGGTGCTTGGGGACATGGTTTAGGGGTGAACCTCGCAGAGCAGGGTTCTGGGTTGGACTTGGTGATCCTGAGGGTCTTTTCCAACCTCAATGTTTCTGTGATTCTGTGACTCATGGAATAGTTTGGGTCGGAAGGGACCTTCAATGGTCACCTAAGCCACCCCCTCTGCAGTCAGCAGGGACATCTGCAACTAGAGCAGATTGCTCAGAGACCTGACACAGACCTGCTGTGTCACCCCCACTGCTGCTGCTACCTGCCCTGCCCAGAAGACAGGATCGTGTGCTGCACTGGTGTGGCGGGGCTGATGCACCAATGTGCTTTCCACTGCTTGGACAGGACTTTCTGGTGTGTCAGTATCCACTTGGCTGGCTTCCCCCTCTGCAGCTGACAGTAGCTTTTATACAAAGACTACAGAGCGAGATTTCCCAGTCAGGAAGATGAGATTGTTCTGCAGTTGGGTCACTTGTAATTGATCTTCATTAATTCCTCTCTCCAGAAACGCTGACATCCGGGTGGGGAAAGACAGGAAACACCTCACAGGCATAACTTTGAATGAGCGCTTGCTAGCACTTGCCAATGCCCAGAAACAACTTTTCTGTGAGGAAAGCACAAGGCAGCAGCTCTTTGTCCATGCAATTACTGTGATTGTCTACACAAATCAAGTGGGTTTGTATGCAAAAGGCCAGTAAGCATCTAGTGGGTGCAGTGGCTTGAATTTCAATCTGCAGTGAATAGCTGCAGACTCAAACACATGTTAAAGTGTGTGTGTGTGTGTATTAATATCTGAGAAATCATCAGCAGCCCTTTCAATCACTTTCTTTGGCTTATATCAGTTGCAAACTCTTTGGTGTGCCATATGTAACCCCTTGCAAGTGAATTGTGGCTCTCCCACAAGCAATGACTGCTGTTCATTCCCAGGCACCACAAAGCTTCCAGAGATGCTGGGAAGCCGATGCCCAATAACTAGTAATTAGCAGTAACTATTTTATGGAGCAGAAAAGAGTTGATTACATTTGTTTTATCAGCTGCTATAATAATGGGGAAATAAAAGTTAAAAAGGAAAGAAAAATAAAAGCAAGCTTGTTTCAGAAAGGGGAGGAAAAGGGAAAGCTGGCTGTGACTTGCCAGCCATCCATCATGGAAACAACAGCTTCAGGGATCAGGAATTATTGATTTGAAGAGGATTAACTCTCAGCCACAGATAGTTCGGTTTCAGGGCATCATTTGTAAGCTGAGCTGTAGCCATAAACCGGCTGGCACGGGGGGGCCTGGTCCAAAAACTCCCTCAAATGATTTGGACAAGAGTTGCAGGAACATCTTTGGGTTAATAAGTCCCCCAGCCTGAAAGGTGTGTGAGCTCTCAGAGCATCTGGCACCAGGGAGCAGTCCATTTACAGGCAATTTCTTCGGGGTGGAAGAAAAACGCTTTCCGAAATGAGGAAGAGTTTTCTTCCACTGAAGTGAGCTGTGAGGATTGCACCTGGCACACAGCAATTCCTGCACAGCCCCTGGTGCCTTCCCACCAAGCCCAGGAAATACAACCAGGTAAGCAGAGTCCCTGCTGAACCAGGCTCTCCCTTCTAATGCTCAGGCAGTTAATTAATTTTTGCTCAATTTGACTTGACATTCAGAGCTGTGATATGTTTATCCTTCTAATGGGCACTCCTCCCCCATGCCTGGCTGCCTCTGAAAGGTTTAACAAATGGCAGGGACTTTTTGGGGTGGGTAATGAGACTTTAATTTTGTACTTATTTATTCATTAAGCTTCAGCAGTGTCTGGCAAAACAGCAAATCGAAAGGCTGGCTCTGCCTTGTGTCTCTGCTCTTTAACAACAGCAACAACCCAAAAAAGAAAGGAAGGAAAAGTCTCTTGCAGCCACAGGTCTATTAATACGTTGCACAAAGCAGGTTAGACCTACAGTATCTCAAGGATTATGTTTTTTACTGTGCAACTAAGGCATTTATCATCAAAATGAGTCATGTTGCTCTGAAACCTCCGTGGCCTCCACAGTCCTTGGGCTTTCTATGGGGACTTCAAGCAATTATGGCAAGCAGTGCTGGCTCTTAAGTGTCCTTGTGCAGACCTGAAATGAAACTTGTTTCCCAGTTTCTGTCACCAGAAACCTGTGCAGAGGTTGGAGAAGAATGAGGGGAGAGTAGCTTTAAGCTGGAAGAGGCTTGAGGGGCGGAGAAAGTTCTTCACTGAGAGAGTTGTTAGCCATTGGAATGTGCTGCCCAGGGAGGTGGTGGAGTCACCATCCCTGGAGGTGTCCAAGAGGGGATTGGATGTGGCACTTGGTGCCGTGGTTTAGTCCTGAGGTCTGTGGTGACAGCTTGGACTTGATGATCTTTGAAGTCTCTTCCAACCTTGGTGATTCTGTGATTTAGACTGGATAGTAGGAAGAAGTTCTTTCCAGTGAAGGTGGTGACTGGAACAGGCACTGAAACAGGTTTTCCAGGGAAGTTGTGGATGTCCCCTTCCTGGTGGTGTTGAAGACCAGGTTGGATGAGGTCTTGAGCAATCTAGGCTAGTGGGAGGTGTCCCTGCCCATGGCAGGGGATTGGAACTAGATGATCTTTAAGATCCCTTACAACCCAAATCATTCTATGATACTGTGAATCCTACAGAGCTCCCCATAGCATCAGTGCAGAAAGAGATAGAGTTATTGATACCAAGGGGGGCTATGAGATAGAAGGGTTTGAAAATGGGGATTGAGATGACAGTGAAGGGCAACAACACAGCAGATGAGGGAGGCATAAGACCCTGAAAGACATGGGAGAGGAGAAAGCTGGTTAGAAAGGAATAAGGAAATAGAGAGCAGAGCCAGCCCTCCAAGGCATTTTGCTTTAGTGACCATTGAGACAGGATGAAGCACTGCTAAGATCTAGTTGGACAGGTCCTGTGAACTGCAGGCAGGCAGCAAAAGCTATCCCTGAACTGGAGAGGAGGTGATGTTAGCAGAAGTTGACAGACAGCAGCTACCAGGCAGAGATGTTCAGCAGAAAGCTGACTGGAAAATGGCATTTTCCTCCCCAGATAATTTTTCACAAATACTACTGAACTGCTCCATTTCCTTGGAAAAACTTCTGTCCTACATATGGGGAGGACTTCCAGGAGCTCTATTTGACTTTATTAAACTGTTCTGCCCTAGAGCACTAATTCTGCATCCACTGCCCAGCAGCCTTCTGCTCGCAGCACAGCTGGGTCAGTGTTGGAAAGGGCTCGGAGCAGGGGCACCACAACTGCAGGCTGAACAAAGGCCACCAACACAGGCTCCTACCTCACCCTCCTGCTAAACTGGAAACTGCATTTGGCTTGAGCATTGCCCGGTAGAACCTGTGAGGATTCTGTGCCTCTTCCATCTGACAGCACCTTTGCTTCCCCAGGCTTTCCCTCACTGCCATCCTCTGGAATGGCTTTCTGCCTGCTTCTTTCAGCAGTGCTCTGCACCCGGGGCTCTGGGTGCCTCTGGGTGAGCGTACGTGCACAAGTGTGCCAGCAGCTCTGCCCCAAGGGCTGCTGTGCTCTCTGCTCTGTGTTCAAGGTTTGCCTCCCCACTGTGCAGCACAGCTCTCAGGGTGCTCTCAGCTAATCAGCTGATGCTCACTTCTGAGCTTAACCCTGCAATTTAGCCCGGTGGGTGGCTCAGGCACAGCAGTGCAATGGGAAGGAACACAATGTTGTGATTGCTAATTGTTCTGGGGAAGGTTGTGCTTCACCTGAGGCTGTGGGTGCATTTTGTTCCTGATTTCTGTGTTGTGGTTCTTAGGAGCTGTGGCCAGGATGTTTTTCACTCCTTATTTCCAAAGCAGACTTGGTTTTGGTTCTTATCTTTGCTGTTTTGATCTGCCAGACTGTATGTAGCCTTTTTTGCTTTGGAATATTTATGATCCACAATATGCTTAGAGATTAGTATCTTTGATAGCTTTATCAATGATCTGAAGGAAGGGACTGGATGCAGCCTCAGCCAGTTTGCAAGCCACACCAAGCTGGGAGGGAGTGTTGGTCTTCTTGAGGGTAGGAAGGCTCTCCAGAGGGGCCTGGACAGGCTGGGCTGATGGGCCAAGACCAGCTGCATGAGGTTAGACAAAGCTGAGTGCTGGGTCCTGCACTTGGGTCGCAACAACCTGATGAATGCTCCAGGCTTGGGGCAGAGTGGCTGGAAAGCTGCCCACTAGAGAAAGACCTGGGGATGCTGGTTGACAGCCACTGAAGATGAGCCAGTGTGTGCCCAAGTAGCCAAGATGCCAACAGCATTCTGGCCTGGATCAGGAACACTATGGCCAGTAGGACCAGGGAAGTGAATGCCTCAGCACCACCCCATCTGGCCAGGTAACTGATTTCTGGCCTGGTAAACAGCTTCTTTTTGCAGCATGGGGCTCTGTGGAAGATTTCATGAGTCTAGAAGCAATGGGCAGACCAGGTTATAGGGTAAAGATACTGTGGAGGTTCATGTTGGCCTTTATTCAGACTAGAAATGCTAGAGGCTCCACCCCTGGAGACATCCAAGGTCAAACTTGATGGGGCTCTGAGCAACCTGATATAGTTAAAGGTGTCCTGCTTACTGTAGGGGGGTTGGACAAGATGAATTTCAAGGGTCCCTTCCAAACCAATGCATCTTATGATTTTGTGGTAAAACAAGCTGGAGTTTTCTTGAACCATGTTATTGCCACTTTGTACCATCAGCGACTGGTTCCTTTTCCACAGCATTGAAAAACCTCTTCAAACATTGTCTTTAGCTCTTTCATAACTTTCTCTGTGCTGCCTTCTTACTGCTGTGCTTCCACACACAGAGAGCTCCTTCAGCTGATGTCCAAGCACTCACATTTTCTCCATCACTCCCAAGGGACATGTCTTGGGCTGCATGATCTGTCTGAGTTTTGGTGGCAGCTCCTCCAGCTCTAGCAGCCTTTTTCTGTGTGTCCACTTCTGGGTCCTTCAGTTTAAGAAGGACATTGAGACACTTGAATGTGTCCAGAGAAGGGCAAGGAGGCTGCAGAGTGGCCTCGAGCACAAGCCTTACGGGGAGAGACTGAGGGAGCTGGGATTGTTTACCCTGGAGAAGAGGATGATAAAGGGAGACCTTATTGCTGTCTACAACTACCTGAAGGGAGGTAGTAGCCACGAGGGGGTTGGGCTCTTCCCCCAGGCAACCAGCACCAGAACAAGAGGACACAGTCTCAAGCTGTACCAGGGGAAGTTTAGGCTGGAGGTGAGGAGAAAGCTCTTCCCAGAGAGAGTCGTTAGCCATTGGAATGTGCTGCCCAGGGAGGTGGTGGAGTCACCATCCCTGGAGGTGTTCAAGAGGGGATTGGATGTGGCACTTGGTGCCACGGTTTAGTCCTGAGGTCTGTGGGCAGGTTGGACCTGATGATCTTTGAGGTCTCTTCCAACCTTGGTGATTCTGTGATTCTGTCCTTTGGGAACCTTTGGGTGAAAAGGGCTGGCCCACCCTCCCCTCCATGCTCAGCCCCCACAATGCAGGCCACAACCTCCTAGTGTACCTCCTCCTGCAGATCCCACAGCGCTGTGCGGGCTGCCTAAGGAAGCATCAGGATCATCCGTGCTCACCCAGTGTGGCTCAAAACAATGAAGGGGGGGGGGGGGGGGGAAGAAAGATGCAGTCAGAATATTATGCCTGAATTTTCTATTATTACTATATCAGTGTGTCAAAATTGAAAGCAATGTGGGGATTTCTCAAGAGGGGCCATCCATAATGCATTGCAGAGCTCTGCGTAGGTGTTTTATGAAATGGATTTTATTCAAACCAGTACATACAACACTAACATTATTGAAAGGAATTGAAGGCCCAGTCTTCTCTCCTTAAAATATTCATTATTCATGTTATAGTCCTTTAACAAAAACTAAAGCCAAATACATATTCCATTTATTCCTTCTTCCCCCCCCCCCCCCCCCCCCCCCCATTCAAACTTACCTGCTATTCATCTCGGTGTCCAATGGAGATGAAATGGCCTCTTATTATTCCTGTATTAGCTTCTGACAGTCCAATTTCTCTGAGTGCTGTGTTTGAGACAACCCCCTAACAAATAGCCACACAGGTAATTGCTCTGATCCAAATTTCTTGCCAAATCTTTTAGATCTGATGGAGGTGGTGGGCAGTAGGGATGTCGAGGCGTTCTGATTCAGCCCTGGCACCTTCCCCTGCCATGCTTCCCCCTCCCTGCTTCTGATAAATATTATTAGAACAGCTTTCAACATATGCACAGTTTCATTCTCTCCTCCTGAATGAGACCTTGCAAAGGCCAGAAATGATGCACAACCTTGTTTCTAGCTTCATTTTATATTCACAAGGCTATCCAGGGGGGTTTAAATTGCTATTTCTTTTCAGGTGACTTCCTGGCAGAGAACTCATCTCACCAGTCCCTGTAACTTACTAGCACCCTGAACACTGAACGACTGCTGTTCAAAACACATTGGAAGATGACTTCATCTCCCCCCAGTTCAAGGTTATCCTTTACAGCATGCTCTCTGTGATGAGATTTAAGGGACTCAGTTGATAAAGTTCCTTCTTGGAAATCTCTTCATGGCTTTACTTGATTATTTTTTTTTTGCCTCTCCAGTATATTTCAGCCTGAAGTTCTTCCCTAATTAGCTCCAAAAAGAGCAGCAGTTGGAGGGGCTTGGCAAGATCTGGCATCTGCTAGGCAGAGCACCGTGTGTTCAGACAACAAACGCTCCCTGCCTTTCACCAGGCTGTAGTCTGAAGAAGACAAAGAGGTTCAACAGGAGAGAAAGGAAGCATCACCATCTTGGAGAGGGGAAACTGAGGCAGAGACAGATTAAGGACACAATCCCAAAATCCCAGCATGGTGGGAGTTGGAAAGGACCTCTGTGGATCACCTAGTGCAACCCCACAGCTAAAGCAGGGTCACCCACAGCAGACTGCCTACAATCACAGTGTCCAGGGAGGGTTAGGAGTCTCCCCACAGAAGGAGAATCCACAACCTCTCTGGGCACCCTGCTTCAGGTCCCTGGCACCCTCAAAGTGGAAAAAGTTTTTCCTTATGGTTTGATGGAACCTCCTAGATTCCAGTTTGTTCTCCTTGCCCTGTTACCAGTGAGAAGAGTCTGGCCCCATCCTCTTGCTCCCCACTCTTTAGCTATTGACCACCATTGAGAGGATCCCTGCTCAGGCCATTCTTCTGCAGGCTAAATGGCCCCAGGGCTCTCAGCCTTTCCTTGTAATTCATAGAATCACAGACTCATAGAATCAACCAGGTTGGAAAACACCTCAGAGATCATCAAGTCCAACCTAACACCTCCTGACAACTAACCCATGGCTCCAAGTGCCACAGCCAAGCCTTTTTTGAACACCTCCAGGGATGGGGACTCCACCACCTCCCTGGGCAGCACATTCCAATAGCTAATGACTCTCTCTATGAGGAATTTTCTCCTCACCTCAAGCCTAAACTTCCTCTAGCACAGCTTGAGACTGTGTCCTCTTGTTCTGGTGTTGGTTGCCTGGGAGAAGAGACCAACCCCCACCTGGCTACAATCTCCCTGCAGGGAGTTGCAGAGAGCAATAAGGTCTCCCCTGAGCCTCCTCTTCTCCAGGCTAAGCAACCCCAGCTCCCTCAGCCTCTCCTCACAAGGCTGTGTTCCAAACCCCTCCCCAGCCTCATTGCCCTTCTCTGAATATGTTCCAGCATCACAATGTCCTTTTTAAATTGAGGAGCCCAGAACTGGACACAGTATTCAAGGTGTGGTCTAACCATTTGAGATGCTCCAGTGCCTTAATCATCTCTGTGGCCTTCACTGGACTCTGTCCAGTAGCTCCTTGTTTCTCTCGAACAGGAGGAGTCCAGAACTGGCCTCAGCATTTGAGATGTGACTGTGCTTCTCAAATCACAAATACAACTTAATTACCTTTATTTTATTTTAATGGTGTCTAAATTCTTTTGGGATCTCTAGGACTCCAAGGAGCCAGTATGCCCAGGAAGCTTGGAGGAGCCATGCAGAGCAACACAGGCAGCCCTCAGTTTTAATCACAGGCTCATTAGCCCTGCTGCAGAGTGCCATAATTTTGCTTTGTCCCCCACAGTGGGATTTTGTGTTCCAGAAGATCTTGCCTGTGATGAGTTGCTATTGATTTTTCCAGGCTGCCATTAATCTTTCAAGCACTCTGAAAATCAAATACATTTTAAAAGAAAATAATCCTCCTGATTCTAAACCTCTCTGGACCTTTGTGCCACTGAAACCCCAGCTGAAAAGGCTCTATCTCCTACCCAAGCCTTCTCCCACACCTTTCTTTTGCCAGGTGGGCTTACATCTGTCAGACAAAGGCAATGAGACCTCTGGCATCAAGAGCTTAATAACAAGGTCTGCAAAGAGAAATCAGGACTAAAAGAGACACCTGAAGTGCCATAGAATCATAGAATCAATAAGGTTGGAAAAGACCTCAGAGATCATCAAGTCCAACCTGCCACCCAAGACCTCATGGCTACTAAACCATGGCACCAAGTGCCACATCCAATCCCCTCTTGAACACCTCCAGGGATGGTGACTCCACCACCTCCCTGGGCAGCACATTCCAATGGCAAATTACTCTCTCTGTGAAGAACTTGCTCCTGCTTGCCCATCCCACTGTGCTGAGCTGGAATTGGCTTTAGTTCTAATGGCAAAAGATAGGGAGCTGGACAAGATGAAATAACAACCACTTTCCTACTAGGAAATGTACTTACATAGGTGTAACACTTACTCTTGGCCTCTGGAGAGAGAATGAATGAGGAAGTCCTCTCCTTGCTCTCAGAAGGGCAGTTCCTCTGCATCTGCACAGAGCCCAAAGCCAGGGACTGGCTTTTCTTTCCTCCTTGTTCCAGTCTGAAGGTGAGTAGCAGAAATGTCTGTCTTGAATTGCCATGTCAATATTAGACTTGCACATAAAGATCAGTGCTGGTGGGTCAGGCTTTAAGGGAATGCAGACTACATGCCATGGACTGAGAGCCAAATGTCCATTGGGTTCACATGCCAAAACAATGCCTGTACAACAGCAGTGGTGCTCCCTTCGTGGCCTTCTTTCCCCAGGAATGGTTTAGGGACTTGTGTAGTCTGCTTTTCATTGCTCTCAGCACTGTGAAGCAGCAGTGACACACAGCTGACAGCAGCTTTTCATTCAGTCTGGCAATGAAACTGCTCTGGGAGAACCCAAAACTAGATACTGTCCCTTTGGTGTGTGAGATGGAGCTTGTGAAGAGGACAACCACCCATACTGGTGATTCCAAGACTCCAGAGCCCTAGAGAGGACTCTACCTCAGCAGCTCCTGAACATCAGAGGGAGTGAGGCAAGTGCTATCCCACCTTTCCTTAAAGAGCAGGAACAAGCAGGCAGCAGCAGAGAAGCCAATGCCATGGCTCATTTCAGGTTTCCTTGCCAGCAGTGGCTCTAATTAAAGTGTTGCACTGCAGCAACTGTTACTGGGACTGCTAAGGAGCAGCATGCTATTGAGAAGTCCATTGATGTGACCACACCACCCATGTACAAGCATCTTAACTGCAAAATACATCTTCTGATGACCTGTGGCAGCTTAACAAATTAGCAAACCCATATGCTGGGTGAGCTGGTTACAAAACCATTGCAATATTAAGGCCATCTCACCATTTGGCTGCCCCTGCAAGGCTAATTCTAGATCAGACTGGAGCATCAGGAGCACTTTTCCCTTGAAACTGGGCATGAAAAAGCTCATCATGAAGGTTCAGCATCCCTATCTACCATATGGGTCAAGACTGATTGTCCTTCTAATAGGTCTTCCCCACCATTTGGTGTTCAAGCATATTAAAGTACATGCAAAAGCCTCCAGGAGCTGCTTAGTACAAGCAGGGCTAGCTGTTTTATTCTGAACTGGCTGCAGGAGAACTTCTAAGCCCAAGCCTCCAGCAAAGTAAAACATGAGCCCAGCTAACTCCTGAGAAAGCAGATAGCTGTAACTGCACACTTGCACAGACAATGGGAGCAGACACCTGACAAGCAGCAGTTGTGCTGTATGGCCCACAGCAATCTGCTGGGCTGCAGGACACCAGAAGAGGCATGAAATACTTATGGTTCCCAGTTGCTGTCAAGTCCTATTGCCACTGTAGTGGTGCTTGGCATTATCAAACCTGTTGTTACATCTGTTATTATTGTAAGGCAGGAGGGAGGGTATAAAATCATCAAATCACAGAACTGCTTCAGTTGGAAAAGCCCTTTAAGATCCTCCAGTCCAGCCATTCTCCATCTCTGCCAAGTCTGGTGCTAAACCAAGGCCTTCAGCACCACACTTCTGTGTCTTCTAAAGCCCTCCAGGGATGCAAATCCAACCACCTCCCCAGGGAGCCTGTCCCACTGGAGAACTCTTCCAGGGAAGAAGCTTCTGTTAATATCCAACTTAAATCTCCCCTGATGCTGCCTGAGACCATTTCCTCTCACCCTACAGCGTATTCTATCAGGTTTTTCACCCAGGAAAAAGCAATGGGATACACAGAACTGAGTGGGGATTTTGTTCTAACAGTTGTCTACAGGTTATGGTGGGACTGGATGATCTTTTGGTCTTTTCCAACCAGGTGATTCAATGATTCTTTGCTTGTTGGTGGGACTGGATGATCTTAAGGTCTTTTCCAACCAGGTGATTCCATGATTCTTTGCTTCTTGGGTGGTTTTTCCTTTGCCTCAGACAGACTTTGTGGGTTTTGTGTCTAATAACACTTGGGAAAGGCTGTTGAGAGCTACAGCAAGGGCTCATGTGTAGAAGGGCAAATGCATCTTCTGGATCTGTCTGTCTGAAAGGGAGCAAAGCTCTAAAAAATTATGAGGGTTTCCTACAAGTGGCTCATTCACAATAGAATTTCATCATGTGGTTACACTAAGAGGAAATGAGAGCCTCTCAGTTGAGGCTATTACCACAAATTAATTACATGAGCAGATACCTTTTGGAGACTGCCTTGAAAAATCTGCACTGAGGGCAGAAATGGAGCAGCTCCAAAATGCTCCATTAGTGCTATGGCACATGGACAACCCAGGTCCTGGTGCCCAGGTCGGGATGACCATGCCACCACAGACTCAGTGATGCAGCCCACACCTCATTACCAGCAGCTTTTTTTGGCAGGGTGAAGCCTGTGACTTTATGGCAAAATAAAACAAATGAAAAGAGGTTGGGTTTGAGATCCATCTGAAATAACAGACTTGGAGTAGTCCCAATAGCTCCTGTCATGACCCTGCTGAAATCATAGAATCAATAAGGTTGGAAAAGACCTCAGAGCTCATCAAGTCCAACCTATTACCTAACACCTCATGACTAACTAAAACATGGCTCCAAGTGCCACATTCAGTCCCCTCTTGAACACCTCTCAGATGAATGCTCACAGAATCACCAAGGTTGGAAGAGACCTCAAAGATCATCCAGTCCAACCTGTCGCCACAGACCTCATGACTAAACCATGGCACCAAGTGCCACGTCCAATCTCCCCTTGAACACCTCCAGGGATTGTGACTGCACCACCTCCCTGGGCAGCACATTCCAATGGCTAACACCTCTCAGTGAAGAACTTTCTCCTCACCTCCAGCCTAAACTTCCCCTGGCACAGCTTGAGACTGTGGCCTCTTGTTCTGGTACCGGTTGCCTGGGAGAAGAGACCAACCCCCTCCTGGCTACAACCTCCCTTCAGGTAGTTGTGATGAAGTAAGTACCAGCAGCAAGAACCTTTAGTGATAGGAATGCTGCTGTTTTCCAGTAGGACATTTCTTGCTCTCAACAAAAGGAGCATGTGCTGTGCACATCATTAGTGTGACAGCAAACCCTTATGCCCCAGCCTCTCCCTGCCATCTGGCCCCCAGCCCCTCTCCACCTTGCAGTGGCGCAGCTGGGTGTCCTCTTTGCTGCAAGAAGCTGACTGCAGGTTTCCTGATTTCACTCTTTGCCTGCCCCAAGCAACATGGCATTGCTGGTGGGCAAGGGGAGCCAAGCTGGAGCTCAGTTTGTTCAGCAGAACATTTGAGTGTGTAACAGCAACTAAGTTGTTTTGCAATCAGTTGATTCAGCTTAAGAATTAATACCAGGAATAAATACCTTCTTATGCACTTCCTCTGTGTGTTCAACTCATCAACACAAGGATTTAAAACCCTCTTAACAACTAATAGCCATTCTCCTTGCAGCAACTCCTCATTAGAGTGGGCTTCTGTCTTCACACCTGAGCACTTTCTTAAACACCATTTGCTGCCTGTACTCTGATTTCCTGATCAAAGACATGAAGCCTGAATCCTGCTCACTAATTCTGCAAGGTGATCACTACATTGCAGCCACATGCTTTGATGTTATCATTGAAGGTGGGACCTTATTGCTCTCTACACCTACCTGAAGGGAGATTGTAGACAGGTGGGGGTTGGTCTCTTCTCCCAGGCAACCAGCACCAGAACAAGAGGACACAGTCTCAAGCTGTGCCAGGGGAGGTTTAGGCTGGAGGTGAGGAGAAAGTTCTTCCTAGAAAGAGTAATTTGCCATTGGAATGTGCTGCCCAGGGAGGTGGTGGAGTCACCGTCCCTAGGGGTGTTCCAAAAAGGATTGGATGTGGCACTTGAAGCCTTGGTTAAGTTGTCATGAGGTGTTAGGTACTAGGTAATAGGTTGGACTCGATGATCTCTGAGGTCTTTCCCAACCTTGTTGATTCTATGACTGTAAGGTGCTAAAAGGATGCTAATTCCTTGGCTGCATCTGCTCAGCACACACAGAAAAGGCTCTCACACAAAGGCCAACAATAAATAGATAAGTAAAGTCCAGGCTGACATGGAGAGCAGTTGATTAGCTCCTCAGTAAGTACATCTGTAAATAAATGTGTTTCTGGTGGTTTCCTAATAGCTGAAACAAGATGGCACAGAGAAGGGCACACAGCCCTCGGCCCCGCGAGGCTCTGCTGCCGCACAGCCATAAACCAAACAGCTCACTCTCGCTTTCCACTTCGAGGATCAGCTGCGTGGAAAGGTGCAGAAGGGCCTACAATCAGCTGCTTAATCAGCTTTAAATAATGAAATAATAGCAGAAAAGCCCACAGACACTCAGACAACCCACTTGTGTGTAACTGATAGGCTTTGATTGGTGAGCATTATGGGCAGTAATCACATTATCACTTCCATTAGATTTTTCTCTTCCACGCTTTTTATAACTCAAGTGATTCATCTAGCAGATGAATATACAGACACAGACAAAATGGGGTTGGTGGGGGCTTGGTGGGGGGGGGGGGTGGTTTTTTGGAGCTATTTGTTTTTAATTTGCTCCATAACAAGATCAGCTCACCTAATTTTCCAAGGGCTGAAGTTGTTATTGCAAACACTAAGCCATAAAGACCGCAGCGGCCAGGGAGCAAGTGAGGGAAGAAGCAGGAAGGCGTGGGAAAAAGAGGGTAAAGAAAGAGAGGTGCCTGCAGGAACTGCCAAAGGAAGGGTGCAGTGTGAGGGGAAATAGAATCACAGGATCATTAAGAGTGGAAAAGGCCTTTAAGATTGAATCCAACCATAACCCAACTACCATGGCCACTGAACTATATCCTGATGACCCACATCTAAAGCTTCTTGAGCACCCTGAGGGATGGTGACTCCACCACCTCCCTGGGCAGCCTGTTCCAATGCCTCACCACTCTCTCACTAAAGAGGTTTTTCCTAATGTCCAATCTAAACCTCCTCAAACCCATTTCCTCTTGTCCTATCACTACTTATGTGGGAGAAGAGATCCACACCAGCCTCTCTCCAACCTCCTTTCAGGTAGCTGTAGAGAGCAGTAAGATCTCCCCTTAGCTTCCTCTTCTTTAGACTAAACAACCCCAGCTCCCTCAGCTGTATGCCAACTGTCCAGAGAGGTTGTGGGATCTCCATTTCTGGAGGCATTCATTTTGAATGTTTGTGCTCAAAACACGTGTAACCATGCAGACATGGGACTTCAGGACATGGTTTGGTGCTCATGGTAATGTTGGGCTGATGGTTGGACTTGATGATCTTAGAGGCCTTTTCCAACCTCAATGATTCTATGATTCAAAGCCCTTTTGGACACATGGACTCCTGTGTGACTGACCATAGGTGATCCTGCTCTGTCAGGGGGATTGGAGTAGATGCTCTTCAGAGGTCTCTTCCAACTCCCACCATTCTGTGACTCTGTGTGAAAGAGAAGGTTTAGGCATTTCACAGATGACCCTTGCAAATGCAGAAGGATCTGGAGTAGATGAGGTAAGGGCAACAGACCAGCACCTAGGAATCCAGCTGCTCAGGGGAACACAAAGCTCTCAAGGCTTGAGGGTCACATCATATGCCACTGGAAAGATCAGTTCCCCAGGCTGACACCACCACCAGTTAAAGTCTTTAAAGCTGAGGCTGGAGATAGAATAGAATAGAATCGAGTAGAGTAGAGTAGAGTAGAACAGAACAGAATAGAATAGAAATAACCAGGTTGGAAAAGACCTTTGAGATCATCAAGTCCAACCTATCACCCAACACCATCTAATCAACTAAACCATGGCACCAAGTGCCCCATCCAGTCTCTTCTTAAACACCTCCAGTGATGGTGACTCCACCACCTCCCTTGCAGCACATTCCAATGGAGACAGCCCATGGCCAGCACCTGAGACTCAGCACAGGCCACATCTCACAGAATCACAGAATCAGACAGGTTGGAGGAGACCTCCAAGATCATCAAGTCCAACCTACTACTTCACCCTATCTAATCAACTAGACCACGGCACTAAGTGCCTCATCCAGGCTTTTCTTAAACACCTTTAGGGACACTGACCCCACCACCTCCCTGGGCAGCCCATTCCAATTGCCAATCACTCTTCCTGTGCAGAACTTCTTTCCTAACATCCAGCCTGTACCTCCCCTGGCACAGCCTGGTCCTGTGCCCCTCGGAGAGGAGCAAAGATTGAGGAGTGGAAACAAACAGTCACACCAGCTCCATTCTCTGTCTGTGAACAATTCCTGGAGCATTATTAATTTCTGATGATCCTGGCAATCAGCACAGCTCATTCATTTGTATTTTTTTTTTTTCCTTGAGCTTCGCTTACTTGCAGTGAATGGATCTGTTTCTCAGCTGGGTAGCTGCATTCATTTTGCAATAATGGTGTTTGTTTGACATCTGAGAAATTAACAATGCAAATGCCTCCCTGTCTGCACAGCACATTTAGGAGGAAATATCTTCTCCCGCTGAATTGATGGCAGGGCTGGAAAAAGGGCTCCACAGCAGCTGAAACATCCTTCAAACCTGTTACAAGTCCTGGGGACTTGGATGTGATGGGATTGTTTCCTGGGGTCCAGCTGCATCAAACTTCTTCTCAAACAGCGCCAGCAGAAGTTTAGGCTGGAGGTGAGGAGAAAGTTCTTCACAGAGAAAGTTGTTAGCCATTGGGATGTGCTGCCCAGGGAGGTGGTGGAGTCCCCATCCCTGGAGGCGTTGAAGAGGGGATTGGATGTGGCACTTGGTGCCATGGTTTAGTAGGGTAGGGTAGAATAGAATAGAAATAGAATAAAATAGGAATAGGAATAGGAATAGGAATAGGAATAGGAATAGAATAGAATAGAATAGAATAGAATAGAATAGAATAGAATAGAATAGAATAGACCAGGTTGGAACAGACCTTCAAGATCTTCGCATCCAACCCATCATCCAACACCATCTAATCAACTAAACCATGGCACCAAGCACCCTATCAAGTCTCCTTCTAAACACCTCCAATGATGACAACTCCACCACCTCCCTGGGCAGCACATTCCAATGGCCAATCACTCTCTCTATGAAGAATTTCTTCCTAACATCCAGCCTAAACCTCCCCTGGCACAGCTTGAGACTGTGTCCTCTTGTTCTGGTGCTGCTTGCCTGGGAGAAAAGACCAGCCCCCACCTGGTTACAACCTCCCTTCAGGTAGTTGTAGAGAGCAAGAAGGTCTCCCCTGAGCCTCCTCTTCTCCAGACTAAGCAAAACCAGCTCCCTCAGCCTCTCCTCATAGTAGTCATGAGCTGTTGGGTGACAGGTTGGACTTGATGATCTTCGAGGTCCTTTCCAGCCTTACTGATTCTATGACAAGGAATGCTAAACCCCATGGAATCCCAGAATGCTTACTTCCCTGCTCCCCCATTACTGGATCTCTTTTCCTGCCTCTTCCATAGGGCACACTGCAGTGATGGCTTCTGTACTTGCTCCTGCTCAGCATCAGCAGCTCCACTACACTCCTGAAGGTGATGATGTCAGCTAGCAAACATCCCCAGAGTCCCTGGACACCCTCATACTGAGCAGTTGCACTTCATCACTCAGCTTCCTGTGCTACAGGAGGAGCGTTGTGGCTCTAGCTGTGGTAGGTTTCACCCTTGTGTTTACACACACAAGTCTGGAAATGTTTAACAAGTCCTAAAAGTAGAAAAGAGAAGACAAATGCAAAGTAAACTGCAGGCACTCTGCTTCCAAAACAAATCCCATTATTTGTAAGCAAATCTCTTTTTTTGGGGGGTGTGGAGGCTGAATGCAGTCTGTTGGCACACAGGAATAGTAAGAGCATTCCTCTCCTGCCCTGGCTGACATGGAGACCCCCAAGGATTCACCTTTCATAGCTTCCTGTTGACCTCCTGTTCCGATTACCCATCCCTGCCTGCCCATCTCTGCATTTGCTTTGGTTCCCAAGCACGAGGAAAGCCCTTTGTTTACAAGCCCTTGATAAATTGTCACTTACAGGAGGCAATAACTTCCTTAAAAAATTTGCATAATGTTGTTACTGGTCATTTAGGGCTGTTGCATATTATATGAAACCTTAAATGGCAGATTTTTATTGTGCATTAAGCCTCAACTAGCGTCACAAATGCAGCAGCCTCACTGGAATGTTTTCTGTTTCCTGAAATTTAATTGTGGAGCAAGCCAAGGCAGCTCATAAGCTTCAATAAGTCTCATTGCTAAATTGGGATGTTGAACTGGCTATTCCAGACCACTAACATTAACTAAAAGGGACACATCATATTGCCAGCAGGCCTGTGAGTGCTGAGGTCATGGGCACGAGCTTCTGAGACGGGCTGAGGCGCAGCCCAGCTTGAAGAAGTCTTTAAAGCCTGGCTTCAGATCTTACAGAATACAGAATGAACCAGGTTGGAAAAGACCTTCAAAGATCATTAAGTCCAACCTACCACTCAGCACCATCTAATCAACTAAACCATGGCACCAAGTGCCTCATCCAGTCTCTTTTTAAACACCTCCAGTGATGGGGACACCACCACCGCCCTGGGCAGCACATTCCAATGGCCAATCTCTCTTGGTGTGAAGAACCTCTTCCTAACATCCAGCCTAAACCTCCCCTGGCACAGCATGAGACTGATCTTCCCTCTGCCTCACAAGCCCTGGCACTGGAAGGGATCCATGCCCATAAATATGTAGACACACGGCATAAGGGTGAAGCCTCCAGAGACATCATAGAATCAAAGAATCAATAAGGTTGGACAAGACCTCAAAGATCATCAAGTCCAACCTGTCACCCAAGACCTCATGACTACTAAACCACATCCAATCCCTTCTGGAACACCTCCAGGGATGGGGACTCCACCACCTCCCTGGGCAGCACATCCCAATGGCTAACAACTCAGTGAAGAACTTGCTCCTCACCTCCAGCCTAAACTTCATCAGGGCTCCTCCTGAAGGTTCCCTTAGGACGGAGGCTGTAAGATGTGCCTGAAGATGTACTGCTGTAGGTTGTGTTGTAGGATGGTGCTAGGGCTAGCACAAGAGCTGCTGTTGTCTGGATGAGTAGGGGTGAAGAGGACTTTGGGCAATTGCTGCTTCTTTTCTGGGAACATGGGGCACTGCAGCTAGTAAATCAAGCAAGGCCACCACTGATTGCTGATGTCACCTGAGATCTACTTCAGGAGCCATTAAGTCGATGGAAAGTCTCTTATGGCCATCAGATGGGCTTTGACTTGGAGCCCAAGGTCAGGTTTAGCTTAAGTTTACCTGGCAGCCTGATTTGTACTCATAGAACCGGCGTCAATAACAAGTGCTCGACTGTCATGGACCAGCTTCTCTGCTGAAATTAACTTGCTCAGCTGGACTTTCAAATAAAGCTGTTTTAAGAATGCAGTGTACCATAGAAAGCAATTTGTTTCTTCAAGATTTACTGCTGGATGCCTAGGCTGATTTTGACTTCAGAGAAGGCAGCAACTGCTAAAGTGACTCATTTGAAACTTAACATATTTCTCCTCCCCGAGAGCCGAGCGTATTAAAATTAGGTGCAAAGTGCTCCTAATTTGTCAGTCATTCCTCCTGTAATTTTATTCCCCCAAGAAAACTGCCTGCAAGAGCCTTTCCTCTTCCCTTCATCTCCTTTCACTGAGCCATTCATTCCACTTGATCCTGGTTCAGGCAGGCGAGCAACACCCCCACAGCCTGCACCCACCTCCACGGCGTCTCCAGCGTGCCAGCTGCTGCCTCCAGATGACATCTTTCCCCTGCCATCTGCAGAGGAGCTGTGGAGTGGAATAGAATAGAATAGAATAGAATTAACCAGGTTGGAACAGACCTTTGAGATCATCAAGTCCAACCTATCATCCAACACCATCTAATCAACTAAACCATGGCACCAAGCACCCCATCAAGTCTCTTCCTAAACACCTCCAGTGATGGTGACTCCAGCACCTCCCTGAGCAGCACATTCCAATGGCCAATCTCTCTTGCTGTGAAGAACTTCTTCCTAACCTCCAGCCTAAACCTCCCCTGGCACAGCTTGAGACTGTGTCCTCTTGTTCTGGTGCTGGTTGCCTGGGAGAAGAGACCAACCCCCACCTGGCTACCCTTCAGGTAGTTGTAGACAGCAATAAGGTCTTCCCTGAGCCTCCTCTTCTCCAGGCTAAACAACCCCAGCTCCCTCAGCCTCTCCTCATGGGGCTCATGAGATTATTTAGACCTTATCATGATTTTTCTTTCACATCCAATGGTAATTTATTTACATTCTGCCACAGTCTGCTTGAGACCTGTGGGAAATTTTGTAGACATCATCCTAAAACTGCCACAAGTTAAAATAGCCTTGGCAGAGGAAGGAGTGCAAGTACCCCAGCATGGCTGAAGAGAAATGGTCCTGCTGCTGTTTCCCACCCAGCCTGTTAAGGACCAGAAACAGCCTGAGCCAGCTTTCTCTCGTGACGTTTCCACCTCATGCCTACAGCACAGAAAGTTCAGATAGGTTTCTGCTTTAGAGCCATCAAAAGTGTCTGCAGCACAACACAGAAACCAAAGCAAACCAGCCTCAGTTCTCGGGGTTTGTCAGAAATGCTCACATCTGCCGCGCTGCCGAGGAGCACCTTGGAAAGGTTCAGCGAAGGCGAGCCCCAGTCCCAGGCCCGCACGTCAGGCAAGCTGTGCAGCGAGATGCAGCTGCTTATCTGCTTGCTTCACAATGAGTTTGTGTCAAACAAAACCTGGATGAAGCTCAGAGTCTTGTCAAGCTACTCAGGGAAAACCAGTCCTAAGCAGCTCCACTTTCCAGCTCCGTTCCGGCTCTGCCAAAGCAGCGCAGGGAGAAGTTTAACTGATCCAACCCTCTGGAAATGCAAGAGAGCAACATCCAACCAGTGTGTAAATACTGAGAGAAAGTATTCAGCCACCATCAAAACTTCTGCTCTTCTGCATTGAAATGTGTTTCTTGCAGTTTGAGACCTCTAAGCCAAGCATGGGCTACTTTGATGGTCTGATAGCAGCTGTCTGGTCTCAAATGCAGGAGCTCAGACTTTGCTAGGCTGCATTGATTTCTCTACTGAGAGTGGCCAGTATCAGCCCAAAGTAAAGATACCCCAGTCTGAGAGTGGCCAATATCAGCTCAAGGTAAAGATACCCCAGTCTGAGAGTGGCCAATATCAGCCCAAGGTAAAAATACCCCAGTCTGAGAGTGGCCAATATCAGCCCAAGGTAAAAATACCCCAGTCTGAGAGTGGCCAATATCAGCCCAAGGTAAAGATACCCCAGTCTGAGAGTGGCCAATATCAGCCCAAGGTAAAGATACCCCAGTCTGAGAGTGGCCAATATCAGCCCAAGGTAAAGATACCCCAGTCTGAGAGTGGCCAATATCAGCCCAAGGTAAAAATACCCCAGTCTGCTACTGCAGTAACAGGTGTGCAATGCTACAAACAAAGGGATGTGAAGGAATGGAGGTAGAAGAGCAATAAAAATTCCTCCTGAGAACTTTATTCTCTTTATATTCCTTTCTAGCCTGAGCTTTGGGTACTCCAATGCCTGTGTACATAACGTGCAGTGCAAGAATCACCCCCAAAATTCAGCACCAGCTCCTTGACCTCCTGGCAGTGTAAGGGTGACACTGGATGACTACACACAGAGTGAAGCAGCATTGCTTTCCTGGTCATAAATTTAGCTGCTTTTAATGCCCCCTGAGTGCCCCCACATTCCTTGTGTTATGAGGTAGGCAAAAATTATTAGTTAATGTCACACTCTCCAGGCTGAACCCCTGCACACAGAGGTCCTGCCTGTGACAGGATGATCAACATGGAGATGTACTGTGAGACCTGCTATGTGGCATCACTTCACTCATAAAATATCAAGTGGGGTTTTTTTTTTTTAAGAGGAGGAGTAAAAGAGATGTAGTGATGTTGGATCACTGGAACTGAGAAATCATTTCCCTGATTCTCCTCCTTCTCAGGAGCTGGTTGCTTCCTAGGTATGCCAGCATCTGTCAAGCAAATGCAGCCTTTGCAGTTGGTGAAAGAAGTCCCAAAAGAGCGAATTAATTCTCCCATTTCACAGAATCCCAGCATGGTGGGTGTTGGAAGGGATCTCTGGAGATCATCCAGACCAACTCCCCTGCTAGAACAGAGTCACCCACAGCAGCTTGCCCAGGAGCACAATGGCCAGGCAGGTTTGGAATCTCTCCACAGAAGGAGACTCCACAACTTCTCTGGGCAGCCTGCTCCAGGGAACCAGCACCCTCACACCAAAGATTTTTTCCTCCTGTTCAGATGGAACCTCCTGGGTTCCAGTTTGTGCCTGTTTTTCCTTGTCTTGCTGCTGAGCACCACTGGAAAGAGTCTGGCCCCATCCTCTTATCCCCCACCCTCTAGCTCTTGCTGAGCATTCTAAGATCCTGTCAGGCTGCTCTTTTGCAGGCTAAACAGCCCCAGGTCCTCCTCACAGAAAGGCTCCACTCCCCTCAGCATCTTTGTAGCCTCCAGTAGACTCTTTCCAATAGTTCTGTCTTGAACTGAGCACAGAACTGGACACAATGTTCCAGATGTGGCTGCACTAGGGCAGAGCAGAGGGGGAGAAGAACCTCCCTTGAGTTGTTGGTCACACTCTTCTTAATGCACCTGGGCAAGCCACTCAAGGGAATCCCTCCCAGTCACTGCCCATCCATAGTCTGTTGGCACAAACAAGCCTTGACTGCAGCACACACTCCACAGACAGCAGAGCTGCAGGGGAAGAAACCACACTGCAACATATCTCAGGCATCACCATCAGAACCCCTTTCTGCCCCTGGAAGAACAACACAGCTTGGGTCTCAGGTACCAGATCTACTCCACAGGCCTGGCAAAGAAGGGACAAGAGAGAAAAAGGGGTGGGGGAGACCAAAAAAATCAAGTTTTTTCCTTTAAAATGAGCAAATTGATGTGGAAGTCACAGATGGTGAATAGACACAGGGCACAGAATTGTCATTTGGCAGCCAGTTCTCCTGACCAATTGAAGAGGAATATGCTGTTATCCTGTTTGGTCCAGAGAAAATGTATTCTGGGCAGCAGTTAGCCATTTAAGAGGCCTCATTGTTTCATGAGATATATTTGGGTTTGATACAAACCCAATTAAATCAGCTTTCTAACATTGTGCTTGAAGCAAGCCCGCAATACGTGGCCTGAACGTTCATCCCTTTGATGCCATTTATCGGTTCCAGGTTCTTTTCTGGAGGCTTAGCTTTCCAAAGGGCTTTGCAACAAAGAGCAAACATTTGGGGTGACTTCAGCTGGTGCAGCAAACTCCATTCTTGCACACTGTTGAGAGATGTGCCTCCGAATTAGCCAACAAATGATATGTTCCAAATTAAGTCCCTCATTACCCACGCTTCTCTAGTGCTAAGTGCTGCACAGCACTCTTCATTATACCACTGTATTTTGGGAACTTATTAGGCTTTGCTTGTTGGGTCTAGCAATTGAAGCAAGGGGTTTGAATCAGGCAGAGCCCAGCCAGCAGCTCTGCCAGCTGAACCGCCAAGCAACTGCAGCTAAACTCTCATGCTTTGGTTTCCCAAGTGGCAGAGAGGATAATGATCTCCTAAGACCAACCAACAACATCCCACTCCTGATCCAGAAGCTTCTTTTGTTCCAGCTGTCCACAGGGATTTCTTCAGGTTTGTTTAGATAGTTTCTGGTCTGGATGCTAGAAATAGAGGAGAAATGCAAAACAGTTGCTCTATATGAAGCAGCAACCTATTGTTCCCCATCCCATCCTGCTGCAGTATTTAGCAGGACAGCCTGGGCAGTGGGTCTTGCTTTGAGCCAGACCAGAACTAACCCTCTTCAGGGGTTTGACTCCCCAGCTCAGTCTGTACTCAGTGAGGCACCTTCTGAAGTTCAAGGCAGGTTTGCACAGCCAGGGGCTGCTTCCAGTGGGGAGAAGCTGCTGGGCAGAGTCACTGCCAAGAGCTGGGATGCAAAAAGGCTCTGGCTTAGACTTGCTCCTGGGCACACCAAGGGCACTGCCACATCTTGTGCCCCATGCTGGGGTGAAGCCAGTCAGACATGGCAGCTGTGGGGAAGAGCAGAGAGGACAGGTGACCCTCAACTGCCCAACAAGGGATTGCATCCCATGGATGTCATCTTCAGGGTCAAGCCAGGAGATTACCAGGGTCAAGCCTCTTCTCCAACAGCTGGTGTCCCAGGAGGACTCTGTCCACTCTACCTTCAACCCTGATCTGTGTGTTCCAGAATCCAGCTCTTGAATCCAGATCCTATCTGTCACTGAGTCCAGTGTGGGACTTCCCCAGTGCCTGCCCCCACCACTGTTGCCAGCATGGACATCGTTGGTATCAGAGCTTAGGTTCATATTGGCTTGTAACTCTTGGTCTCTATTTCATAGGAATGCTCTTCTTTCCATCCCAGCTGGGTTAATTTCTTTCCCAGCCTCTCCCCCTTATTCTCTTTCTCTTCCCTTTGGGGTTCATAGAGAGCCTCTGTTACTCATCTAGTGACCAGCCCAACCCTAACGCTTGGTATGGACCCAGGTGACTGAAGCCCCTGTTAACAAGTGCCCATCATCAGCTGCTACCTGGTGCATCTTCTGTGGAAACCAAAAGGCACTGCCCACCACAAATAAACACTGGTCCTCAACCTGCAGATCAGCCCTGCCTTCCCTTCCTAGAAATGTTCCTTAGCCAAGGGCTGTTGTGAAATCCTCTGTCCCAACATGCAGCACACAATACCTTCCACGGTTCTCAGCTGGGCCAGGCTCAGCATCAAACTTCTCTGAGTTCAGTTGCCAATTACTGACACCAAAGAGGATAGATGGGGAAAAAAAACACAACTCAAACCTTCACTTAGACCTCAGTCTACTACTCCACATCTGTGTAACTTCAGGGAGAAAAAGGAGCTGGGCACAAGTATTTCAAGACCGTAGGGACCGTATGGTGTGGAATGGAATGGAATGGAATAGACTAGAATGGGAATGGAATAGAATAGAATGGAATAGAATAGAATAGAATAGACCAGACCAGACCTTCAAGATCTCTGTTGCAGATCCCTTCTAGAACAGAAGTGAACTGAGGTTTTTAAACCCAATGAAGAAAGCCTACTCTGCCTTAGGTTATCCCTCATCTGGTGGCAAATCAGGACTGCTCACATCCTCGCTGGCTTGCAAAACACATCCCTCCATCCCAGCCATCAACATTAATTAGTGAGGTTTCTGCTTCAAATTAGTGATGCCAAAGCACTTTAGAGGTCCACACATGAAAAGAGCCCCAGAGGTCAAAGCATTCCTCTTCTCTTTGGTCACAGTGTTTGAAATAGATATCCAAACCCAGCTCTGTGTTCTCCCAACAGGTAGTTTGGGAAATGAGCTCTGCTGCCGCCCAGCCAGCATCAGAAACACAAGGCGGCAGGAGCGGAGCTCTTTGAAGCTCCTCCGCAATTACAGTCCTGTGCTGGGGAGCAGAGTGGGTTGTTACCAAGTCTCAACATACCCATTTGAAGCAGAGAGGCTAAGACTTTCAGAAAGGCCTTCAGTGAGCATCTTTGTCAAGTTTAAGATACATATCTAGCTCCTCGCTATCTTCAGAGATGAAAGCGACTTCTGATGGTATCTTCTCTATTCACCACATTATCGTACCCATGATGAAAAGGGCAGCCAAGCTTCCTGGCTTTGGAACTCATAATGCAATTATTGACATTGGTCTGTTTCTCCCTCCTTAGATGGGTGTCTGTGTGAGGGAGAGCATATTGAAGCTGGGGCAGAGGGGGGAGGGAGGGGAGGAGGAAAGGGGGACAGAGAAGAGCACTGCCAGTTGTACCACGCTCTGCATTAGTGCAACCACACAGAATCCAAGCATGGTGTGGGTTGGACCTCTGCAGATCACCCAGTCCAACCCTCCTGCTAAAGCAGGCTCAGCCACAGCAGGTTCCTCAGGATCAAAATGCCTTTGTGGCTTTGGAATCTCTCCAGATAACACAACTCCACAACCTCTTTGGTCAACCTGCTCCAGAGCTCTGGCAGCCTCACAGCAAAAAGGTTTTGTCCTTAAGTTCAAATGAAACTTCCTGTGTTCTACTTTGGGCCTGTTTCCCCTTGTTCTGCCACTGGCTACCACTCAAATGAGTCCACCTCCACCCTCTTGCCCCCCACACTTTATCTCTTGCTGAGCATTCATACGATCCCCTCTCAGGCTACTCTTCTCCAGGCTCAACAGCCCCAGGACATTCAGCCTCTCCTCACAGAGATGCTCCAGGCCCCTCAGCATCTTTGTGACCCCCTGCTGGACTCTCTCCAGTACTTCCCTGTCTCTCTTGAACTGGGGAGCCCAGAAATGGACACAATACTCCAGATGTGGCTTTACTAGGTCAGAGTAGAGGGGTAGTAGAACCTCCCTTTACTTGTTGGTCCCACTCTTCTTAATGCCCCCCAGAAGACCATTGGCTTTCTTGGCCATGAGGGCACATTGCTGGCTCATGGTGAGGGGGAAAAAATAAAGGCAGCTCCTGCACCTCAGAGTCCCCCTTGTAGACAATAATGGGAATGTGCTGTGCTCCATGCCAGCTTCATCTGTCACAGGACATGCTATTACCATGGCTACAGGGACAGAGCCAGGAGATAGAGAAGAACAGAGCACTCCTCATCCTTGTGTGCTTGGACTTAAAACACACTGCACCAACCACCCTCCGAGGTGCCATCGACCCACACAGGTGAGAGATGCTTGCACCTCTCCTAGCTAACAAGTTCTCTGAAGCTGATGGTATTTACAGCATACCTCAGGAAGCCATGTCAGGGAACTGCTGTTTTGCCAGGGGGTGTTAATCATCTCTGCATGATCTGGAAAGGCAGAGGATGCTGCACACAATGGAAGGGCGATGGGGAGGTGTAGAGCACTCTGCTCCCAGAGTGCAAGGTGTGAAAAGAGCCTTCTGCAATAAAGCAATAACAGTGGTTGGGGTTAATTGTAGGTTTAGAATGAAGGAGTTCAGTTGGGTCATATGCCTATGGCAAGAGTCTTCTCCACTTTGTGGGTGGAGAAAGAATAGAATAGAATAGAATAGAATAGAATAGAATAGAATAGAATAGAATAGAATAGAATAGAATAGAATAGAATAGAATAGAATAGAATAGAATAGAATAGAATAGAATAGAATAGAATAAACCAGGTTGGAAAAGACCTTTGAGATCATCGAGTCTAACCTATCATTCGACACCACCTAATCAACTAAACCATGGCACCAAGCACCCCATCCAGGCTCTTCCTAAATACTTCCAGTGATGGGGACTCCACCACCTCCCTGGACAGCACATTCCAATGGCCAATCTCTCTTTCTGGGAAGAATTTCTTCCTAACATCCAGCCTAAACTTCCCCTGGCACAGCTTGAGACTGTGGCCTCTTGTTCTGGTGCTGCTTGCCTGGGAGAAGAGACCAACCCCCACCTGGCTACAACCTCCCTTCAGGTAGTTGTAGAGAGCAAGGTGGTCTGCCCTGAGCCTCCTCTTCTCCAGGCTAAGCAACCCCAGCTCCCTCAGCCTCTCCTCCCAGGGCTGTGCTCCAGACCCCTCCCCAGCTTTGTTGCCCTTCTCTGGACACCTTCCAGCATCTCAACATCTTTCCTAAACTGAGGAGCCCAGAATTGGACACAGGACTCAAGGTGTGACCTAACCAGTGGTGAGTCCAGGGGCAAGGTTAGGGAAACAGGAAAGAGGAAGAGCTGCCTGTCAAGGCACACCAGGATGGATAACAGTCAGAGTCAAAAGGTAACTTTGCTAGTGGTCAGATTGATAAACCATAAGCACTTTTTGGTTTAAAGCAAACAAACAAACAAAGTCTATTCAGGTTCCAGGACCAAATACTGATTGTGTAATTTACTGTAATCTATGACACACCTTGCTCTAAAAATGCTCTCTCTGGATGTCCCCCACTGTCACTGCAGGGAAGAGGAAGCCAAACCAACTAACCTGTGTCACCCAGAACTGATGCTCACCCAGGTGCATAAACTCATGGTCACTTCTGCAGGAGCTTCAGGTCTACTTTGCTTCATTTCAGCTTATTCAGCTACTGTGGCACTGTGCCCAGCCAGCTCAGGAAGTCAAAGTGCAGAATCTCTTCAATGCAAGAGCATTTCAGCTGATTCCTGCCCCCATCCCATTCCATTGCAGGACAGCACCAAGACACACACCCCCTCCTCTGTCAGTCCTGCTGACCCCCTTCCTGCACTTCCCAGCTCTCTGAAGCACTCTTCTTTGTAGACCTCTGCACAGCAGAAGCCAAGAGGTGCTTAATACCACCTCGTTTGGCACCGTCACTCAGGGCTGCCTATTACACGCTGCCAGGACAAGCACAGCCGCTCCAAACTGCCAGGGCTGTGCCAAGAATCTGCTCCCTTGTGTGCAGCTCACCAGCCAGAGGCAAATACATGAACTTTAGAGATTTTTCTAGAGGGAATATTGCAGGAATTTAGATTTCAGCCACGGCAGTAGGACTGTAGATCATTAAAGCTGCCTCTCCTGCCAATGCAGAAAGCAAACATCGATGATTTAAATCACAGCTCCCTGGTGGCTTATTTAAATCACTTGGATGGAAATCAGTCCACCTTGTCACTGTGGAAGAGGTAGAAATGGAAGCTGTGGATTCATGGCTCCCTGGTCAGTGCTCTGCATCAGATGTGGCCCAGGTGACAATAAATCCTGCGAGGCACAGTATATAATGAGCAGTTTTATGAGGTGTGGCACAGGTGAAGTTGGCTTCCTACAGTTGTGTGTGTTGGGGCTGGAGTTCCTTTTGTCTGTGGAGGGACTACTGACCAAAGTATTTCCTGCAGCCATGATATGCAACACTGTGCACTTTGGTGTCTTACAAGGGTTAAGCTCATGAATCACAGATTTTTCCTGTTGGAAAAGGCTTCTTAGATCATCCAGTCCAACCATTCTCTAACTCTGCCAAGTCTGTTGCTAAACCCTGGCCCTCAGTACCACATCTCCGGGGCTTTTAAACCCCTCCAGGGATGGGGATTCAACCACTTCCCTCAGGACTCTGCTCCTGTGTTTGAAAACTCTTTCAGTGAAGAAGTTTCTTCTAATCTCTGATCTAAATCTGCCTTTCTTTCTGTGAGCACCTTCCTGAAGCCTTTCTCTCTTCTTTTTTTAGTACCTGCCATCCCATTTCCATGAAACCTGCAAGAGCTACAGAGCTGGTACTTGCATTCATTGCAGAGCTGGTACTTTCTGCACGGGGAGACACTTGAAGCCACACAGTGTGGGGGTGAGGAGCCTTGAAAGCAATATCTGATGGCACCTTCCCCAGAGCAGCTCAAACTGGACACAAGCAGGCCTGGTCCCCTTGTGCCTATACACATCTTGGGATGCCCTGAATAGCCTGTGAGATGTGGGACCAAAAATCAGGCATCTGGCTCCCATCACTGAGGGGCTGTGCAGTACAGAGGGCTTAGCAGAGGTGATCTCTGCCATGGAAAATCTACTAGTTGACCAAAGAAGCCTGAGGAAGGTTGCCAAAGGGAAGAAAAATTCCTGTCTTCCTAGAGGTTAACAACCAACACAGACAACAAAACCCTTAACCCTTTCCACACAAAGTCAGGCAAATCCTCATTTCCCTCCAGGAAGCAGAGTTCTGCCAGCTCACTGGCCCATGGACATTGGTTTGGCCTTCTATGGCTGTACTGCCCACGAGCAGCAGAATGTGCCACATAAGAGAGGTGCATTGGTGCCACATTTCTCTGCCTGCTTGCTTTCCTGAAAGCAGTGGACTTACCTTTAGGGTGAAAGCTGGTATCAAAGCCCAGCCCCAGGTGGATGCTTTGTGTGCAGGCAGCTGCCCACCTTTGGACAAACTTTGACACCCTCAGCACTTGCAGAGGCGTTGGAGAGGTGACAGCAGCTTCTGGTCTCCGTGGCGTTGCATTCTGATCGCTGACTCCCACAAATGGTGATAAGAAATCTTCCTGTCTTATCAACAGATAACTAAAGCAAACAGCAGGAAAGACAACAGAAAGATAGAGGCAGTGTCACAGCATTGCCCTCTCCAGCACAGGTTTATGGACACAAGAGGCAGAGGAGGAGAGAGGCTTCAGTCCCTCCAGCTCGCTTTGCTGCTAACTGACATCGTCCTCTGGTTTATGGTGCCCCTGTGACTGGCTCTTTATTGAGCTAGGACAGCATTTAGGTGTCTCCCACAGTATATAGCAAGCTGATGGACTCTGGGTGCTATAAAGAGGAAAACAAACCAAACCAAACCCTGCTCCTCTTAAAACAGTATTTTCAGCTGACAAAAAAAGATTTGCCTGGATATGTTTGGAAGAAGCTCTCCGAGGCAGCCCAGACAGGCAGGGCCCATCATCACAATGTGCTGCCCACAGAGGTACTAAAGTGGCTCAGCTCCTTGTGAGATGATTTCAGCCTCTACTTTTAAAGTAATAGCTGCTCATTAATGAGGACTTTGCCTCCTACTAGGGTATACAGTTGGCTCTATTTAGAGAGTCTTCAACCCATGCTCGCTTGCCTTGTTATACTCAATGCTTTTTTTCCTCTCAAACCTTTTCCAGTGGTCAAAGGCAAACCAAAATTATTCCTATTTGCATTATAGCAAAGGCAGTGATATTCTGTCTTTCAAAAGACCCTGTTAAGAGCATCAATCTGCCTTTCTAAGGGTTTAAAGGAGAGAAAGAAGCCTGACAGCTTTCAAATTCCCAGGATCTGACAGGTCACATCATGGGGAAGTGCTTGAGCAAATAGCTAGTGCCCTGTCTAAGTGTGATGTGATCTGCACTTAGGTTCCTTCCATTCTACTCAAGTGGCAGAAAAGCTTGCCAGCTTTCCCAGTGCCCCAGTGTGAGCTGCAGGGGCTGCCACCTCTCAGGATGCTGAGCCCCAGGTGGGTTAGGTATGGGAAGGTAAGGCTTTTACTGAACTAGTCTTGTTCAACTTGTGCAGCTTCCAGACCTGAAATGACTGACCAGCAGCAAAGCTAGCACTGAAGGGAGAGAGGTGAGGGTCAATCTCTTCTCACATGCAACCAGTGATAAGAGGTTGTAGTGGTAGTGGCTTAGCAGTAGTGGTGCTCTAGGGGAGAGGTTGGACTTGACCTTAAAGGCCTCTTCCAACCTCAACAGTTCTATGATTCTATGATCTTACATCCTTAAGATGTGGGAAGGGCCCAAGCATGCACATGGCTTCTCCCACTTCCCTGGTAACAACATCCCCTTCACCTCTGCAGTCAGGAGGGATCAGTAAAGAAATGACAGATCAAAGACCATCATGGGAAAAACATGGTGGGCAGTGAGGCTGCATGTGAACAAGAGCAGGGGGAAACGTGGTGAGACCTCCAGAGATGG
The DNA here is from genome assembly GCF_014839835.1 of Dryobates pubescens. Lineage (NCBI taxonomy): Eukaryota > Metazoa > Chordata > Aves > Piciformes > Picidae > Dryobates > Dryobates pubescens. The sequence goes on from NC_071637.1 coordinate 14,777,125, forward strand.
GGAAAAGAGCAACCCAGGCAACCAGCACCAGAACAAGAGGACACAGTCTCAAGCTGTGCCAGGGGAGGTTTAGGCTGGATGTGAGGAGAAAGTTCTTCACAGAGAGAGTTGTTAGCCATTGGGATGTGCTGCCCAGGGAGGTGGTGGAGTCACCCTCCCTGGAGGTGTTCAAGAGGGGATTGGACATGGTTTAGTAGTCATGAGGTGGTGGGTGACAGGTTGGACTTGATGATCTTTGAGGTCTCTTCCAACCTTATTGATTCTATGATTCTAAGAGGGTAAAGCAGAGAAGCCTGCAGAAGAATATGAATATAATTGGGGTATGGTTGGAGCTGTGAGATCTGTTAAATTGAATTTCTGTTGGGTGTAACATCCCTTGTATATGTTAATCAGAGTGTGAGCCAGCAGCCTGATTTAGTGTTATTATCCAAAAGGGTTCCTCAGCTGCCTTTGTCAAAGGAAGATTACAAATTATTCCAGATAAGTCATGGAACTAAAGACCTTCATAACTAATTGGCCACTGTGCAATCCTCTTAATATCCTTTCTTGTCTAACAAAAACCCAGATGGCAATAAAGGGCAAATACCCCCAAAAAAATCTCTCTACCTGGTCTCTTGTATGAAAAGATGATTTATGTGCCCCACGGCTTTTCCTGTAAAGAGAGCAAAAAGATGGCAAACTACCATCCACCAACAGCCAATACAGCCAGGAAAACCTCTTTAGCCACAGAGTAAAACCTGAGCTGGGAATGGTTTATGAACCAACCTCTGTGAGAGATTAAAACTTGTCTCTTCTGATGTGACTCAACAAAGATAAAAAAATCACCTTTACTGCTGGCCCAGACAATGGATTCACCACCTGGCCCCTGATGTGTAGTGGGTGTGTGGGCAGGTAAATGGAGAAGGAGGAGGTGGAGGCCAAACCCCACCCCTTCCTCCAGACCCCTGTCCAAACACAAAGGAATACACGGGAACATTTCCTGGGGAACAATACCTGGACACAGCAGAAGAAAAACACAGAAGGAAAAGACCTGGACAATGCTGCTGAGAGGGAAAACATGAGAGAAGGAAAAGCCTGGGACAATACTGCTCTGAAGAAGAACAGAGAGAATACCAGGAGAGAAAAAATGACAGAGACATCACCATGGAGCCTGGAAGAAGCAGACCAAGAGGAAGCCTCTCTCCGTGTCCTAAGTTCCGCCTGCTGCAACTCGTGGAGCTGGAGAGGCTGCTCAGAGGACAACATCTCTTCTACAGCCAAGGCTACAGCATCCCTCCTCTACAGACCCAACATCTCCTCTACATCCAAAGCTGCAGCACCTTTCCTCCACAGACTCAAAGTGTCTTGGGGGTGAGGGGTGTGGTAATGTAATTCCTTTCCTCTTCTCTCTCCCTATTTTCTCTCTCTCCCTCTCTATTTTCCTTCTCTCCCTCTCTATTTTCTCTCTCCCTCTCTATTCTCTCTCTCTCCCTCTCTATTCTCTCTCTCTCCCCTTCTGATCCATCCACTTTATTTGTGTAATAAATAGCCTAGCTGTTGATTTTTTGGCCTTGTTTGTGCATCTAATTTCATAACAGAGGAATATTCAAAAGGACTGAGGCTCTTTCCCTCCCTGGACTGAGATACCCTCTCCTAGGCTTGCTACAGAAATTTCCATTGTGTCTCCTCATTAAATGAGGAGCCTTGTTGTTTATTGAGCCTTGACAAGCCTGAGTTGTGGGATCCTCTGAGCTACAGCTGCTCACTGACAGCTCTGAAAGGCTCCTACCTGCCCAGCAGAGCCTTGGCGGGACATGAAAGGGTTTAGCAGGACCCGGCTGTGCAAACCTGCTTGGTCCCAGTGACAGCTGCTCAGGCTCCATCAGAAACGACAGAAACAGACCTTGGAAAGCGCTCTAAGGCCTCCTGGACCCCACCCCCCACACCCCCTCAGCCCCAGCTATCTTTAATCAATCAGGTCCCAGATGCTGCTTGATGTTACTATTAATAATCACCATCATAAGCAGTTGTCATTGTTTGCTTGCTATCATCCCCGTGGACATCCTTTCCCAGTTCTAACCACCCTCGGTGTTGCTTTAAAAGAGGAAAACAAACGAGCGTGCAAGTCATTAGCAGGTGGGAAGTGAGGCAATGATCCCTCCTGCTGCTGCTGAAAGGCAACCGCTGCTCCAGCTGATGGAGCACGAGTGAGCGATGCCAGAGGAATCCCTCTGCAGGCAGCTGAGGAAAGAGCCCTTCACAGGACACCAGGGGAATTTGCTCAGCCTAATGCTGGGTTTTACTCTGCCGCTAATTCCTAACATCGTTTTCTGAGGCACTTCCTTGATCCTGCCAAACTTTATCCCCTCTTTTACCTCGGCGCGTTCCTTGCTTTGTTCAATTGTCTGACTCCCTTAATCTCTCCTACAGGACTTGCCTCTGTTGTTAGATCTGTGCTTTGTTTAATCCTGTGTTTTGTGCTTACTTGCTCAGGTACAAGTGGGACAGAGTCAATCTAACAGTTAGGAGTTCAGTAGAAGACACCCCTTTCACCTCTTTCACCTCATAGCCAGGTTCCAGCCTCCAGCCATGAGAACCTCTATGCACTGCTTTCCCAAGCATGAGGCTTAAAATTCCTCTCTGTCAGATTCATGAATGCCAGTGCTGGGCTGCATCCTCATGGACCATGTGGATGCAGCAGTACTCATGGGGGTCTACACATCCATACAGACACAGGAGGAGGTGTGCAGCTTTGGGATTCACATCCTGCACCAAAGGCTAGGTGCTACAAGGAAGGAAAGGTGATGGTTCAAGGACATCCTCCCAGGTGTTGGCTTTGGACATGGAAGGTCCTGGTGGACCACTTGACTCTAGGTGGCAGAAATCCCTTGTGAGTGTGGAGGTTTCTCATTTTGTAAATGAGATAAGGCAGGATTAAAAGAAGCAAGACTAAGCTAATGCCGCTGCTAAGTGTCTGAAGTTGCCTAAGGCAGCATGCTCGGTTATTTGATACCCCCAAGCCACAGCAGTCTCCTCCTGGGTCCAAGCTTTTCATTTCATCTGAAGTTCTGTGTTTGTCTGACTGCCAGTCTGGCCAAAACTTCACCTGAAGGAAGTCATCTCTCATCCCATGGAAGACCTCCATGAAGTGGTCATCCTAAACAAAGCCTTGAAGATCTGTTCCTTCTTAAAATGCATGAGAGAATGGATACTGGGAGCCCAAAGGTCTAAGAGCTGGGAGAGGAAAAGAGCAAAGGAAACCAAATATTGAGGAAAGTGCTTTCTCTTGAGTGGGAGGCCTGAGAAGGAAAGAATTCAGGACAGACTGCCAGTGGCAATCTCAGCCAGCTGAAATTTGGCTGCACACAGAGGAGCTCTGGTCCCTGCAGCACCTGAGAACATTGCAGCACTGGCCACAACCTCACACAGCCTTTATGCAGCCTGGGTTTCCATGAAAATCACAGAATCACCAAGGTTGGAAGAGACCTCAAAGATCATCAAGTCTAACCTGTCACCCAGCACCTCATGACTAAACCATGGCACCAAGTGCCACATCCAATCCCCTCTTGAACACCTCCAGGGAGTGTGATTCCACCACCTCCCTGGGCAGCACATTCCAACGGCTAACAACTCTCTCAGTGAAGAACTTTCTCCTCACCTCCAGCCCAAACCTCCCCTAGTGCAGCTTGAGACTGCATCCTCTCGTTCTGAACTCCATCAAGTCAAACAATGAAATCCATCAAGTCAATGAATCCACCAAGATGACCCTGTGGATAAGACAGTGCTCCCTAAACACCCCACCCTTCCCCATGTTTTTCATGCTTGCATTCAGAAGCCACCCATTTTGCAGCTGTATTGGTGGCCCTGCAGCAACCCTTTGCTGCTCAAGTGGTTATTCAGCCATGGCACCTCTTGACATCATTGTCAGGGCAAACAAGGTCCAAGAGTGCTACAGAGAGATTGCCGCTGCTCAGAACCCAGGTGGGCATTCACCTCTGAAGATAACACTTTGTCTGTAATGAATTACTGCCTTTCACCAGGCTGCATTTTCCACGGGAGGCAGAATCTTCAACCTCCCTCCTAAAAGGGATCTCAGGAAACCTCATTTAAATTTCAAGGACCTCTTAGGGATAGCTGCTAATGGTTATGCTAATTGGCATAGGGTCTGAGTGACAGTTATGTCCTGGATTGATTCACAAATCACATTTTCTTGGAGCTTATTAGCAGACTCATTAACTGTACAACAGTACATTACTTGCAGAAATTCAGATCTAAGCAGAAAATTAAAATTATTTGCTAAATGACCTAATAAAATCGAAGAGAATGTGCTGAGAAAGTGAAACCTGAGGGACAGGAGGGCTTCAGAATTTAGCTAAAAATAATCTCCACTTACCATTGATGTTCAGCCCTCCTCTGGGAGTAGTTGTTGCTCAGGTGAGACTCAGTTAGAGACCTGTTTAGATAGGAAGACAAATGAGCTCAAATCAGCAGTTACAAAGCCCAGCTTGTCATCACACCCAGAGCTGGCATCAAGATTTACTGCAGACCTGGTCAGGACTTTAGCCAGAGATGCATCCTGTGGCACCTCCTCCACATCTCCATTTCTCCTTCCCTCCACTGCTCTCCAGGTAATTAAAGACCCAAACAGCTACCCTTTTCCTGCTCCCCCGAGGAAATCCATCTGCAGAGGTAGCTACAAGAATAAAAAGTCTCTTTGGATTCAAAAGGATTATGGGAAGGAATGAAAGCCCAGGTGTTTAGCTTTACTTTGAGTTGAGGGAATCATTGAATTACAGAATTGGTTGGGTTGGAAGGAGCCTTAATCATCATCTTCCAAGTGCTGGGTTCTGCACATTGGCCACAGCAACCCCATGCAGAGCTACAGGCTAGGGTCAGAGTGGCTGAGAACAGCCAGGCAGAGAGGGACCTGGGGGTGCTGGTCGATGGTAGGGTGAACATGAGCATGCAGTGTGCCCAGGCAGCCAGGAGGGCCAGTGGCATCCTGGCCTGCATCAGGAACAGTGTGGCCAGCAGGAGCAGGGAGCTCATTCTGCCCCTGTACACTGCACCGGTTAGGCTGCACCTCGAGTACTGTGTCCTGGTTTGGTTCTATTCTATTCTATTCTATCTAGCTCCAACCCTCCTGCCATGAGCAGGAGCACCTTCTACTAGCCCAGGCTGCTCAAGGCTTCATCCAGTGTGGCCTTGAACATTTCCTGGGAGGAGGCATCCACAACCTCCCTGGGCAACCTGTTCCAGTGTCCCACCTCGAGCATGGTTTAACACCAGCCTTGGCAGAGATCAATAATGGTTGGACTCAACGTCCTTAAAGGTCTTTTCCAACCAAAGCAACTCTGTGATTCCAAGGCCAGAAATTTCTGTTAACCTTGCAAGGAGCCTGCTCTGCACCTCATAGTGAAAATTAAAAGCTGATTGCTTTTGATCCTGGATTCCACTGAGAACTCCTGAAATGTCTCCGCTTCAGAACACCTCCAGCTGCAGCAGCAGCTGATGAGTGTGTGGTATTCTTGGCACACTGAAGTGCTCCAGTTCACTGTTTCTGACAGGTATTGTTAGAAATGCAATTTATGTGGGGGTGAGCAAGGCACACGCTAGTCCCTGACACTTTTTGGCTGGCTTTGTGTTTGGGGTTTGGTTTTGTGGGGGGTTTTTTTGAGGCACATCACAGCAAGCCTTGGGTAAAATCCACGTGCCTCCTTTTGACTAAAGAAATCTCAACTCAAAAGAAGCTGTTTCAATGTCAAGGTGCTTGTCAGCCTCACAAAACTCTGTTTTACAAAGGGAGCCGTCTGATGAGATGGAAGTGATCAGCACTCAGGTTCTTTCTGATTTTATTGGTTAGATTGGTTTTTTCTCTTGAGCTGGCACTTTAAAAATAAATAAATAAACAAAACAACTTCTGAAACAAAGGCTTTGAAACCCAGAAATTAGAATCCAGGAGATTTTTGGTGCCCAAGAAACAATCACTTCACATGAAAACTTGCCTTCATCTCAGAGCTCTGGAACTGAGATGCCTGAACTGGTGATACTCTCAGGTAATGAAGGAATCTTTGTCTTCAGAATCATTTGGTTTCTGAAGTGTCCTCATAGGATCAATAAGGTTGGAAAAGACCTCAGAGATCATCAAGTCCAACCTGTCACCCAACACCTCATGGCTCACTAAACCATAGCTCCAAGTGCCACATCCAATCCCCTCTTGAACACCCCCAGGGATGGTGACTCCACCACCTCCCTGGGCAGCACATTTCGATGGCCAATCTCTCTTTCTAAGAAGAACTTCTTCCTAACATCCAGCCTAAACTTCCCCTGGCACAGCTTGAGACTGTGTCCTCTTGATCTGCTGCCTGGGAGAAGAGACCAACCCCCACCTGGCTACAACCTCCCCTCAGGTAGTTGCAGAGAGCAAGGTGGTCTGCCCTGAGCCTCCTCTTCTCCAGGCTAAGCAACCCCAGCTCCCTCAGCCTCTCCTCACAGGGCTGTGCTCCAGACCCCTCCCCAGCCTCATTGCCCATATTTCTTGCACTGAAGGACAACATTTCACTCAGCCATGGTGGCCTTTCAAGACATCAGTCCTGCTCCAGAAGAGTCACCACAGTTCATGGACACAAGCCCAAACTGGACAAAGTAAGGAGAGGGAGGAATGATGGCAAAGTCACTCCTGCAAATGCCCCAGCCAGGTGTCCTGGCATGCTGGGATTTGCACATCTGGGAGGAAGCAGTGTGCCAGGATGTGTAATTTGCCTGGCTTGTGAAACAGGTGAGGTAACAAAGACAGGAAATAGAAATTCATGTCCTAGAGTGAAGAATCATAGAATCAACAAGGTTGGAAAAGACCTCAGAGGTCATCAAGTCCAGCCTATTACCTAATACCCAACACCTCCTGACAACTAAACCATGGCTCCAAGTGCCACAGCCAAGCCTTTTTTGAACACCTCCAGGGACGGTGACTCCACCACCTCCCTGGGCAGCACATTCCAATGGCCAATTACTCTTTCTGGGAAGAAGGAGTGAAGGGCAGCTAGGACAACAAATTATAACAGGAGAAATACTCCAATTCTTTTAAAAACCCCAGACTTGTGAGGTATGAGAGCCAAGAAGTCCATTAGTGCTGTCCAATACCTGCTTCTTCAGATTTGCTTATGCTTCAGGGGCTGACTGTGAAGTCAAAACAAGCACACAACCAAAACATTCATGCAGTGCCTTTCATCCCATGCCTTTTTCACTTTAGTGACCCAGCTGTTTCTCCAGATGAATTTCCATTTGGCTTCAGAAGCCTCTCAGCATGTTACAAAAATCAGCCTGCTTGTTTGGGAAGCTGCATGCAAAGTTGGGAACTCAGCAGTACACTTCTGCACTTGAAAAGGCCATTCAGGGTTGATTTCTATTTCCTTAGCTTTGAAACAGGAACAAAAAAACCTCTAAACCCTGCCCAGGTCTCCAAAATGAAGTTGAGTGGGATGGGCTGAGGCTGGGGCTCTGTGCTGGCACAGTTCTGTTGCTACTGCTTCACTTTAGGAGACCCCAGTTTCCCAACGTTTCCACCCAAATCTGTAAGCTACAGGCAAAGTTTCCAGGCACTCAGCATTATCCTGATGCTTTTACAAGAGGAAAATCACAGAATCACCAAGGTTGGAAGAGACCTCAAAGATCATCAAGCCCAACCTGTCACCACAGACCTCAGGACTAAACCATGGCACCAAGTGCCACGTCCAATCCCCTCTTGAACACCTCCAGGGATGGTGACTCCACCACCTCAAAATATCCCAGGCATTCCCCATTTAGTGACAGGATGAAGGGAAATGGCTTTAAGCTGGAAGAGGGTAGATTTAGACTCAATATTAGGAAGAAATTCTTTCCAGTGAGGGTGGTGACTGGAACAGACACTGGAACACCCTGGAAGCGTTCAAGGCCAGGCTGGACAGGACCACGAGCAACCTGCTCTGGTGGAAGGTGCCTGTGCCCCTGGCAGGGGAATTGGAACTAGAGGATGTTTAAGGTCCCTTCCAAACTAAATCATTCTGTGACTCTATGATCATTTAAAATTGCACCCCAAGTACCTGCAGCCCATCCTCTTGGCTACTGGAGGTTGTTTCCCCTGCAGCTACATCTTCCCACGACGTTCCTCTGCCTGTAGCAATAAAAACAAGGCAATGATTTAGCTCCCATGATTGTTGTACCGAAGCTTGGTTTTCACCCTACTCTCTTATCTCCTCCATTCAGAGCCAACCTATCTTATTACTTTGCAGCAAACATGGTCAGAGATGAAAGATTCTGTCATCTATTTTCCTTCATATTAAACCACAGGACCTCAGCCCTCCCTTTCATTTTTCAATCTTGGACTTTATTGTTTCTGACTATCTCTGCCACATGCGATTTTGGCTTTTGTGCCCACCTGAATATGTGCATTTCTCTACTTATTCTCTTTATCATAACCAAACAAGATTGGGAGCACTTTAAAATAACTGGCCACTGAATGCTGTTCCAGCAGTTATTCCTTGCAATAGCCTTAGCAGGGCAGTCTCAGGGTTATGCAGATACCAGAATAAACCGTTTCTGAAGGCCTGCAGTATTTCAAAGCATCCCTTTTTACCCATTTCCCGCAGAAATGTGGCACAGCAGGAAAGAAAATGACCTAGAAGTGGTTTGCAGCCGGTCAGAATCTGCCCACAGCAGCGCATGGGAACAGACCTAGGGGACAAGGAGTCAGGCAGGACTCAGCAGGACACTGTGAGATGCTACGGGACTGGTTGGGCGGAATCATTTTCTCCTCCCCATATCAGCAAAGCGCAGCCCAGCTGCAGGTAAGGATTAAAACTCTTGATCATTCAGTTGCAGAGTTAATTATTTTCCTCTCTATCTGCTCCCTTCAGATCTCTGATTTTTTTTCTTCTTCTTCTTTTTTTCCCCCCATGGTTCAGGGCTGGGTTTGCTCCAGACTCCGTGAGCACCGTTTCCACCCTGCTGAGGGAGAAATGAGCGTCAGGAGAAAATAATCAAACTGCTGAAAACTACTTAAGTCATAATAATTCACCTTCTTAATTTGTGCTTTGAGGGGGGGAATGGAAGAGAAGTCAGAAAGATCAAGGTGCCTGAAGGATTAATATCTGATGTGAGTTTAAAGGACTAATCACATCACCTAATTTAGTCTCCTAATGCCAGCAACCACATTCCTCCTGATAATCAGTGAAACAAGGTGGTTATTTTAGAGGGAAACTCAAGCTGTGCTTAAACCACAAAACTTTTAAGCATTGCCCATCCTTGCCTTGTTGCAACTTAGTTCCTTTGCCACTTGTGGTTCACCTCCCTTCCTGCTTTTCAGAAGGACATGTTTCAGTCAGATGCTCTCCAGGACAGCAGCAGACAGGGACAAATGTGCATCGCTGAGCACAGCCACAGAATCACAGAGCCACAGAGTCACAGAGCCACAGAGTCACAGAGCCACAGAGTCACAGAGCCACAGAGTCACAGAGCCATAGAGCCATTTCAGCTGGAAGGAATCTCCAAAGTTCATCCAGTGCAGTGAGCAGGGACATCCTCCACTAAATCAGGTTGGCTCAGAGCCTTGTAGAGCCTGACCTTGAATATCTCCACAGATGGGGCCTCAACTACCTCCCTGGACAGCCTGTTCCAGTGTTCCACCCCCATCCTGCTCTATAGGCCCTTTCGTCTTGCTGGAGACAAGCAGTGGTTAAACCCATGGGGCAGAAGACCTGAGGAGCTGTCAGCAGACCACTCAGTTGGTCTATAAAGACTAAAAAGTACAAATCCCCTAATGCCCCCAGCAGCTTGGGTTCTGACATCCCTAAAGGAGATAGTGACAGGGGTTAGAATGTTTTGGGTTTGGAAGGCTTAAAGGTTACCTACTTCAACCCTGCTGCAGTCAGCAGGGACACCTGCAACTAGAGCAGGTTGCTCAGAATCAAGCCTGACCATGAATGGTTCCAGGGATGGGGCATCTCCCACCTCTCTGGGCAACCAGAGTGCAGTAATCCAGTGTAGCACTAGTATCCCCAGCAGCAGCTACTCCTTGCCCTTGCACAGAAACACGTTCAGTGAGCCCCAGGTCCGTCTTTGGGCGGCTACTTTGCAGCTGCCCACCCGCTGCTTAGCTGAAGTTCCTGGGGTGGGATGGTAGGCAAGGAGAAGCAGCAGGGAAACTGCTGGGTGTGAATTTCTATTCACACCTCTAATTATTGTCAGTGGAGTCGTCAGTGGTGCAGTCAGATTAATTACATGTGAACGACAGCTACAATGGCTTTGAGAATTGAGTACAATTTCACTGGAGTGCCAAAAAAAAAGGATATACCTTCCACATTACATGAGTACTGAGTGGAGTGGGAAATCAGTGGCAATTTAAGTATTTTAATATTAAACCAGAGGGTCCTACAGCAGCAGTAGAAATGATGGACAAACAACAAAAAAGGGGGGAGGGGGGGAACCCCCTGCACCAATAGAGTTAGTGCTATGCTGGTGGTAGTTAGCAAAAGTTTCTTACAAGATGGAGCTATAAATACTTCCATGGTGGTCATTAAGCCTTCCCAGATCTCAGCTGGTAGGCACCAGCTGTTCTTCTGCCCTTTGCTATAAGAGGAAGGGGGTGATTTGCAAGCACAGGTGTGCAAGAAGCACTCATATGCAGGAAGCTGCGTGGCCAAGCTTCACTCTGAGGCTTCTCAGCATGCACAGCCAAGGACCATTTCAATTCAGCCCATATCTGATGGAGAGTCTCCAAAGGGTGATTCAAACTGGTTAGGCCACACCTTGAGTCCTGTGTCCAGTTCTGGGTCCCTCAGTTTAAGAAGGACATTGAGACACTTGAACGTATCTAGAGAAGGGCAATGAGGCTGGGGAGAGGTCTGGAGCACAGCCCTCTGAGGAGAGGCTGAGGGAGCTGGGATTGTTTAGCCTGGAGAAGAGGAGGCTCAGGGGAGACCTTACTGCTCTCTACAACTCCCTGAGGGTGGTTGTAGACAGGAGGGATCTGGTCTCTTCTCTCAAGCAACCAGCACCAGAACAAGAGGACAGATCTCAAGCTGCACCAGGGGAAGTTTAGGCTGGAGGTGAGGAGAAAGTTCTTCCCAGAGAGAGTTGTTAACCATTGGAATGTGCTGCCCAGGGAGGTGGTGGAGTCACCATCCCTGGAGGTGTTCAAGAGGGGATTGGATGTGGCACTTGGTGCCATGGTTTAGTCCTGAGGTCTGTGGTGACAGGTTGGACTTGATGATCTTTGAGTCTCTTCCAACCTTGGTGATTCCATGATTCTGTGAAACCATGCATGGCCCCAGTCGCTCTCTCCCTTGATTCCATGATCTTGAGAGGTCCTCTAACACTGTTTAGTGACTGTGGTTGGGTGGAAAGGGTCAAGCTGGTCAAAGCCTTGCAAGCAGCTTTAGAGGAGGATGTGTCTAACCAGCAGCATGTGGGTGTGATGGTAACACAGGTAGAATCACAGAAACATTCCGGTTGGAAAAGACCCTCAGGATCACCAAGTCCAACTGATGACCTTACTCTACAAGGGTCACCCCTAAACCATATCCCCAAGGACCACATCCAAACGACCTTTAAACACATCCAGGGCTGGTGACTCAGCCACCTCCCTGAGCAGCTCATTCCAATGCCTGACCACTCTTGACATGAAAAGAAGTTTCCCAATGTGCAGTCTAAGCCTGCCCAGTTACAGCTCGAGGCTGTTGCCTCTTGTTCCATCACTAATTACCTGGGAGAAGAGACCAGCACCAGCCGCTCTCCAATGTCCTTTCAGGTAGTTGTAGGCAGCAATGAAGTCTCCTCTCAGCCTCAGACATGCCTGCAGTAGCTCTGATCTGTCATGGGCAACAAATGAACACATCACAGCACATCTTTCCAGCCAACCTAACTGCAAAGATCTGAAGAAGTCCACTTCTGACCAGGCAAGCAGGTCTGAAGTGTTGCCCTCTCCCTGCTTCCTTATTGCAAGAAGACCATTTGCAATTACACTCTCTTGATGCCTTTGTACCAAAAGAAACAACTTCCAAACCATCCAGGGATCAAAAATCTCACTACAAACAGCATTCTACTGCTGGCTGTTAACAACATTGGGATTTTGGGGGGGTTGTTTTTCTCACTATGAGGCATTTTCCTGGCCATTGGCATGCCCAGTACCCCTGTGCAGAAGTGCATTACCCCTCTCAGGGCAGAGCTGCCAAGCAGCAAGGCTGGGGAGCTCCCCAGTGGTTAAATCTATAGGAAACCTCTGGTGTTTGATGAAACCCCTATGGAGACCTCCATATTAGCCATGCTTTAATGCTCCATAATGGCAGTGAGTAATCTATGAGCACCAGCAGCTCCTGGTTCTCTCTGCATTAAGAGTTATTTATGAGGCAATTTGAACAGCTTCACACTGGCTGGTCATTATGTGTCTGAAGGCTAACTGTTGGCAGTTGTAGCCTAGGAGGAGAGAAATACTTTCCCTGTCACTGGCTAAGCAGTAAACAATGACATGGGAGCACTTGCATGTTGGCATGTCCACAACTGGACAAAGACAGCAGAAGCAGCAGCTCTACAAGAAACAAGATCTCTGCACAGGGAACAGTCTGCTTCTCACCTCACTCCCACCAGCTCTGTCCCAAGGTTCTCCTCTGCTCTTGCAGTGGCACTTTTCATCCTCCCTTCATCTCTGTTTCTACTAAATGGGCTGGAAGAGAGGGTAGGGAGCAAGGAGAACTGGAAGAGAGAGTAGGGAGCAAGGAGAGCTGGAAGAGAGGGCAGAGAGCAAGGAGAACGCAGGGGAAAGCCCAGAGCTACTGTTGAGTTGGAAAGCCATGCCATGGCACCCCAGGTAGATTTGCTGTAGTCCAGCAAAGGAAGAGCTGGTGCTGAAGCTACTGAGATCCTGCTGAGGTAGGTAGGCGGCCCAGGGCAGTGGAGAATGGTCACAAAGTGACCAAGCAGGTAGGAACAAGACCTACACTTTCTGGGGCATGCAGAGCATTGTGCAACCACCTGCTTGCCACTTCAGCTGCAGTAAGGCTGTGGGACCACAAACCATGGGAAAAAGACAGTTGAGGGCACAGCCACAACTGTAGCAAAGGCTCTTGCTGCAGTTTGGCAGCAGATACAGGACACTGGCAAGGGAGGATGGCACTAAAGACAGATGTAGAGTGAAAACAGGGCAGAGGAGCTGGGCTGAGGGGAATGTGAAGGCAGCCAGAGGCAGCTGTGAAAATAATGGGGTTCAGGAGTGAAGCAGAAGGTGGCTAATCATAGCAGTGATACTTAACTACAGAGTGGAGACTAAAACCAACTGAAAAATAGGAGCTGACAGCACAGACTTGCACCCTTGTGAGGCTGGAGGTAGGTGGCCTGCAGAGGGTGAGGACTTTGCTGACAGGCAGTGCTAGCAATGCTCTGGCCTTGACAGATCAGCAACTGCCTTCACAAGAACTAATAGTAGTGATGAATATTGAAAGGGGGTATGTTAGCAACCCAGATGGTCCTGAAAAGAGTAGGGCTGCAGCTGGAAGCAAGAAATGAGCAAGAAGTTGGTCTTCAGGCACACAGTTTGAGTGCTGGTAACAGTTGTGGCTTCAATGATCAAGAGGTTTGTTGTTTCTTCTTGGGTTTTGTTTCAAGAAGTTCCTACCAACAAAACCAGTAACAGCAGACTCTTCATACAGCCAAAAGCTAGAGGATCTTCCTGCCACAGTGTCCCTGAAGCTTAGATCCTGGCTCAGCTGTCTCTGCTGGCACCCTCCTCCCCACGAGGTGCTGCTCAGCAGAACTAGCTGGTTGCACTGTGATAAAGGCCTTGGTCTTGTAGGCAGCTCCAAGCCACAGCTCATCCTGAGTTGGTTCTGTTGGCAACATGCAAGCCACGAAGGAACCCCAGCCTTCTTCCCCCCCCTCCACCCAGAGCTCTGCAGGGGCTGTTAAATTATGTGGCAGATGTGCTGCTGCACAGATTTGTAGAGCAGATGTGCTCACTAGAAGGTCCTGTAGCTAAACCACTTTTTCAGACTGGAAGTTCACATCAGGAGATTTACTTAAGGGGAACATAACTCCTTGGTTGTCCATATGGCTGTGCTGAAGCCAGTTGAAACACATTTCCTCTCTGAAGGAGCATCATCTGGCTTTCTGGATTCAGTCCAGCAGAAATACTAAAAATAAACCTTTTGCTCCCACTGTCCCTTCCTCCCACCTGAAACCTTCCACCCCTGCAGAGTTTTGCTTTGAGGTGTCCCCTTGCCACCTGCCAGGTGTCTGGGGTGAAAACCCTTTAGCTTACCCTCTGACCCAGCTGTCCTAGCAGCTGACTCTCTCTCTGCAGAGAGCAGAGGATGACACATGAAGGCAGGTATCACAATCTTGTATCAAGTTCATGGTCACCATTAAACCATCATGAAACCTCAGCACCACATCTACATGGCTTTCCCATCCCTCTAGGGCTGGGAGCTCCACCACTGCCCTGGGCAGGCTGTTCCAGGGCATGATGACACTATTGGGGGAAAGATTGTTCCTAAACCTCCTCTGGTGCAATTTGAGGCCATTTGCTCCTGTCCTTGTGAGAAGAGACCATCCCTCACCTGATTCCAGCCTCCTCTCGGGGAGTTGCAGAGTGAGAAGGTCTCTGAGCCTGCTTTCCTGCAGGAGCAAGGTGGGAACAATTCCATGCTGCTCAGAAGAGCTAACCTTGGCATATGCTCAGCAAACTTTGTTGTCTTTCTTTGGCTGTGATGGCACAAACAAGAGCTCCTTGGTACTTTTCAATGTGAGGGAGAAAGAGAAGCTGCTCTAGCTGGAGCTCTGATATATACAACTGCAATGATTCACACTGAAATCATTTATTTACACTTGTAAATTGGGGACTTTTACAGAGCTGACTGCTCCCAAAATCAATGGAGGTGCCTGGCTGCATTTAAAAACTCTCATGCCCCCTTCTGCAAGTCTTCTGGTTGTAAAACAAGCCTTAAAATCAGGGCTGCACTTCCATTTTAGACAAGTCACAGATATGAATAACATGAGAGACAAGATAAATCTGTGCAATAAAAGGGGAGCTGCTCATTGAACACTTGGAGGAGGAATGTAGAGTGTCACTTTTAATGAGGCTGTTGAAGAGCAGGGTTACAAAGCCCTCATTGCCCTTGAAGCTCTGCTGTGCTTCTGCCCAAGCTCACCAGAGGTGAGGTGTGACTTGCCCAGGATGGAGCAACAACAGGGCAAAGCTGTGTGACACTTCCCTCCCACCCTCAAACTGCTTCCAGCTCAGGGTCTTCCTGCATTGGGGGAAAATTCAATATGCTTTGAAGCCCTCAGATTCATGTCCATAAGCTCATGGAACAGGAGGAAAGAGTAATCACAGACTCACAGAAAGGTAGGTGTTGGAAGGGACTTCTGCAGATTTACAGTGAGAGTGGTGAGACACTGGAAGAGGTTGTCCAGGGAGGCTGTGGATGTCCCCTCCCTGGAGGTGTTCAAGGCCAGGCTGGATGAGACCTTGAGCAACCTGAGCTAGTGGAAGGTTCCCCTGCCCATGGCAGGGGGTTTGAAACTGAGTGATGCTTAACTTAAGGTCCCTTCCAACCCAAACCATTCAATGAATCTATGAATTATCCAGTCCAAGCCCCTGCCAGGACAGGTTCACCTAGAGCAGGCTGCACAGGACAGTGGCCAGGCAGATTTGGAATGACTCCAGAGATGAAGACTCTACAGCCTCTCTGGGCAGCCTGTGCCAGTGCTCTGCCACCCTCAAAGGAAATAAGTTCCTCCTCATGTTTAGAGGGAACTTCCTATGCTTGTTTGTGCCCATTACCCCATCTGTCACTGGGCAACACTGATATCTTCCTGACACCCACCTTTTATGGTTTTGTAAGCATTAATAAGACCTCTCCTCAGCCTTCTCCAGGCTAAATTAATCAATTGATCAGCCAATCACACTCCATCCATCCTTCTGTAGCTTTATGGATCTCCATGTCCTCCTCAGCTTATCTTTTCCAGGATGTCATCAGGGGAGCACTAGGCAATGTTACAAATGAGCAGACCTATTTACAAACAAGATAGAATCATAGAATCAATAAGGTTGGGAAAGACCTCAGAGATCATCAAGTCCAACCTGTCACCCAACACCTCATGACTGCTAAACCATGGCAGCAAGTGCCACATCCAATCCCCTCTTGAACACCTGAAGATCTTCTGGTTTTCAAGTGTACAGCAGCTATAGCAACCCTCTACAGCCCTTCGGGCCAGGGTTTAATCACAAATCACAACATTATTTGGGTTAGAAGGGACCTTTAAAGATCATCTAGTCCAACCCCACTGCAGTCAAGCAGGGACATCTATACCCTGAGAAGGTTGCCCCCAGAGCCCATGAGGCCTCTTTAAATGCTGGGGGTTTGATGAGAGTGATGGCAATATGGGGATGCTTTCTAGCTTCAGAAAGGGATGTCAGGAGCTGCCCAAACCCTGCTTCTCTACAGTTGTGACTGAATGCACTCTACTGCTTGTCTGTCTTCCTAGTATCCATGGTGCTGTGAGAGAGACTAAATCTTGTCGCTCTTGATGTGACTCAACAAAGATAAAATCACCTTTGCTGCTTGCCCAGACAGCAGCTGATGTGTACTGGGCAGACGCCACCGGAACGACTCTCTGGAAGGTGCACAGATAAAGATTGCTCACCAGACTGCAGCTGCCCTGGAAATAATGGGCAGAGGCCACTGCTACCCATACTCTCTGGAATATGCATATTCCCCACCTGGACTCATACCTAAAAGCTGTAGAAAAGATCTGAGCAACTACTGGCTCAGTAGAAGGAAAACACGATGAAGAAAAAGACCTGGACAATGCCGCTGGGAAAGAAAACTCAAGAGAAGGAAAAGCCCTGGGCAATGCTGCTCTGAATTAAAATGGAGAGAAAAATGACAAGAGACATCACCATGGAGCCTGGAAGAAGCAGACCAAGAGGAGCCCTCTCTCTGTGTCCTAAGTTCCACCTGCTACAACTCATGGAGCCAAAGAGGCTGCTCAGAGGACAGCACAGCCAACAAGGACAACATCTCCTCCATGCCAAACCTTCAGCAGCCTTCCTCCACAGACTCAAACTGTCTCTCCCTCTCTGTTCTCTCTCCCTCTCTCTCTCCTTCTGATCCATCCACTTTATTTGTGTAATAAATAGCCTAGCTGTTGATATTTTGGCCTTGTTTGTGCCTCTAATTTCGTGACATGGGAATATTCAGAAGAACTGAGGCTCTTTCCCTCTCTGGACCGAGACATGGCGTTGGGTCAATGGTTGGTCTTTTAAAGGCCTTTTCCAACCCAAACAATCCTATGATTCTACAGAGTAACATTTGTAGAAACTGTGGATAAAAAGGACATCTTCTGCAAAGCATGGGAGGAGGAAAATCCACCTATTTCCAGCTCCCCAGCTGAAAACTGTAACTACAATGTAATTCTTGCCAGCGAGTTGCTCCAGCTGGACAGAGCGCAAAACTTTGCAGCATCAATGCTGTTTAGCACTGCCATTTGGCCTCACTTCAGCTATAAAATATAACCATGACACAAGAGCAAATGAGAAATGATGCCTTGGGGGAGAATAAAGTTGAGGCTGGAAATTAGAAGGATCCTAGCAGTAAAGGAAATGAAGTGTTTGAGCATCCTTCAGTCGGGAGTAGGAAGACTCCAAGAGCCGAGGTGGTTCTGGCTTGTCTCTCATTGACTTCATCAACACCAAAGAGATTTGCAGCAGGCTGCAGAAATTTGAGCTGTTTGGACCAAAAGCCAGCAGTCGATATGAGCTGCTTGCGAATCCAGCGTGTGGACTCATAAAATGAGCTGAGGGAGGTCTCCAAACAGCCCTCGGTGGGCAGGTGTCTGCATAAGTCAAACTGTGACGTGACCTGCAGCTGGTGTCAGCAGCCAGACCTGCAGCATGGACTGAGGGATGGGCTCCTAACAGGATTGCTGCCTCCCAGAGGAAGCTTATTTAAGGCTAAGACAGGTCTCTCATCCAATGTATGCACACTTGAGAAGACCCAAACTAACATCCCCTTAAGAGCTGAGCTTTCATTTCCAAGTGTTACGTTTTGCCAGCATGACACTTGGAGAGAGGAAAGGCAAAAAAAAGAGAGAGAGAGCTTTTGCCTTTTGACCTTCACAGCAGGAGGCAGAAACACTGTGTCCAAAGTAATGTGCAAGGCTTTCAAAGCTGGAGGTTTGTTGTTGTTTGGGGTTGGGTCAGGTTTCCTTGCCGCTGTTGTGGCCTTGTTTGTTTGGGTTAGGGGTTGTTATTGTTGTTGGGATTGGTTGGTTTGGGGTTTTGCTTTGTTTGTTTGCTGTTATTTGAGGTTTGGGTTATTTTGGAGCTCTGGAGTAGTTCCAGGTGATATAAAAACTATCTCTGGATGATAGGGTCCAAAAAAAAAAAGAAAACCACCACTGCAAAGAAGCAGAGATCATAGAAAGCAGAGATCAGAGAATCACAGAATGCTTTGAGTTGGAAGGGACCTTTAAAGGTCATCTAGTTCAACCCCCCTGCAGTAAGCAGGGACATCTGCAACTAGATCACATTTCATAGAATCAACCAGGTTGGAAGAGACCTCTGAGATCATCAATCCAACCTATGACCTAATACCTAACACCTCCTGACAACTAAACCATGGCTCCAAGTGCCACATCCAGTCCCCTCTTGAACACCTCCAGGGATGGTGACTCCACCACCTCCCTGGGCAGCACATCCCAGTGGCCAATTACTCTTTCTGGGAAGAAGTTTCTTCTCAACTCCAGACTAAACTTCCCCTGGTGCAGCTTGAGACTGTGTCCTCTTGTTCTGGTGCTGGTTACCTGGGAGAAGAGACCAAGCCCCACCTGGCTACAACCTCCCTTCAGGTAGTTGTAGAGAGCAAGAAGGTCTCCCCTGAGCCTTCTCTTCTCCAGGCTAAGCAACCCCAGCTGCCTCAGCTCCTCACAGGGCTGTACTCCTGACTTCTCCCCAGCCTCATTGCCCTTCTCTGGACACATTCAAATGTTTATTTGTCCTTGCCCCTTCATCTGCAGTGGAGAAAAGTCTGTTGAGCACACCACCATCTGAGCATGTGTGGTCTGAAGTAGTTAGCAGCACAGAAGATGCCTCCTGCCAAAGCAGAGCTATATGCATTAAGCAGCAATTAAAAGAGTCAATATTTGCTGTGGCAAGCACGAGGCAGAGGGTTTGGAGGTGCAGGAGGGCGAGTGCAGCGTGGGAACTTTTTTCACTGCTGCTTTTGATTCCAACATTTCAGCAATTAGCATTAATTGCCAATCACAAACTGAGCTGACAGTCCTCTGCTGGCAGAAGGAAAAGAGATTCCTTGCTTGACAAAGACCACAGTAAAAGGCAGGAGGAAGTCCAAACGAACAAGGGGCATGTAGAAGGATGTAGAGACCATATTGTTCACAACAGCTGCCTGAAAGCAGGTTGGAGTGAGGTGGGAGTTGTTCTCTTCTCCCTACTAACAAGAGAATAGAACAAGAAGAAATGGCCTCAAGTTGTACCAGAGGAGGTTTAAAAGTGAGGGAATAAAAGGTCTCCTCAAAAAGGCTGTGAAGTCCCAGAAGAGGCAGCCCAGGGCAATGGTGGAGTCCCCATCCCTGGGGGGATTGGAAAGCTGTGTAGCTGTGGTGCTGAGGGATGTGGATTAGTGGCAGCCTGGCAGTGCTGTGTTAGCTGTTGAGCTCTAGGATCTTGAAAACCTCTTCTAACCGAAATGATTCTGCAGTTCTGAGGTGCTGGCATGGGCATGCAAACCTGCATCTTGTGCTTCAAAGACAAATGGTACCAATCAGTGGCTGTTATGAGACAGGGAGTGCTGTGTGGGAAGACTCCTCCTCTTGCCAAAGAGGGTAAAAAGGATTGATCAGCTCAAATCATGTTTTGGTTTAACACCTTTGTCAAGGGCAGGCTTTTAGGAGGGGTCCATTGAAAACACAGGGACTGCAAACACAGAAGGCCACAGCAAGTAAACAATTCCACTAACTGTGTTTGCCTGTGTTGTGCCCACTGGCTTCAGGATTTTGGACACAATCCTCCCCTGATGGAAGGCTTGTACATAAAATGCACGCTCTGACTAGAAAACCATAGAGGATCTTTAGTGTTGCTATGCAACATTCCAACACTGCAATTATTTGACAACTTGATGCCCTCGGTGCCCTCTGTTTGGTTTGCTGTCCACTTAGCTTTTGCAGCTTCACTCACTTTCAGTCAGCATCATGCTGCAGTCATTCCCATCTGTGCATGGCCAAGGGATGGCTGCCTTCACAGCAAAAAAAAACCCCACCCAGCCACCCTTCACAAACAACAGCAAAAAGCCTCTCAATCCTCAAATCCCCTCATCAGAACTTCATTCTCAGGACAAAGCTCATACAACTGAGCTGTTTTCCTGTCTGGAAAGCAGCAGTGGGATTGCCTGCCATTCTGTTTTGTCCAGTGACAGTTTTATTACGGGAAGAAACATGACTATTTATGTTTGCAGCCCTTGTCGTTGCACTTGTGGGCTAGGGGGAAAAGCATAAACCTTGCAGCAGAACTGACTCAACTGCAGACCAAATCATCCTTCTTTCCTCTCCTGCCGCCTCCCTCCTGCCTCTCTCACTCCTCCTGCAACTTTGCCTCTTGCTTATCTCATCTGCCAGTGTTTCACACAGAAAAAAAGACTACCTTTAGAATAGAATAGAATAGAATAGACCAGACCAGACCAGACCAGGTTGGAAGAGACCTTCAAGATCATCACTTCCAACCCGTCATCCAGCACCATCTAATCAACTAAACCATGGCACCAAGCACCCTATCAAGTCTCCTCCTAAACACCTCCAATGATGGTGACTCCACCACCTCCCTGGGCAGCACATTCCAATGGCAAATCAGTCTCTCTGTGTAGAATTTCTTCCTAACCTCCAGCCTAAACCTCCCCTGGTGCAGCCTAAGACTGTGTCCTCTTGTTCTGGTGCTGCTTGCCTGGGAGAAGAGAACAGCCCCCACCTGGCTACAACCTCCCTTCATGTAGTTGTAGAGAGCAAGAAGGTCTCCCCTGAGCCTCCTCCTCTCCAGACTAAGCAACCCCAGCTCCCTCAGTCTCTCCTCATAGGGCTTGTGTTCCAAACCCCTCCCCAACTCTGTTGGTGTCCCTGCTTAGTGCAGGGGGGTCGAACAGGATGACCTTTGAGGGTCCCTTTCAACCTGATGCATTCTGTGAAATACCTTTCTTTGCTTTCTGTGGCAGCAGTTCCCTACAATGTCAACACAGCCTGAGGCTCCCTTACAAAACACAAAAGCAGTGCAGCCACTGCTATCAGCCTGCAAGGGTGCTCAGCAGTGGAGGAAACAAAGCTAGGCCTTAAAGAAGGGTTTCACATGACTGAGGAAATAATGCTTCTCTTTCCAGGCTCAGCCCAAATAATGCAGGTTCAATGGGGATCCCTTGGGAGGGGAATCAATCCCACCCCCAATAAACAGGATGGTGCCATTTGTATGTTACAATAAGAGCATCACAAGCCAGTTATGGTAATGGCTCATAAACCTGAAATCACAGGAAAGGGGCTTTGCTGGCTCTGTGATTTATACCTCTCTAGATTGGTAAATAATGGGGACTCTTGCTGGGTCTTTTTTCCCTTTCTCACACAAGAGCTGCCATTATCTGAGGCAGAATTGGAAAAGCAAAGTGGAACAGGTGTTTGTGAAGCCCTGGTGCTCTGCCTCCCTGCACCTTGAAGCAAAAGGGAGTGTTTTTGCATTTCAGAAGTTACCTGTGCAATGTGGCTGCTGCTGCAAACAGCACCTGCTGAAAGGTCGCCAGCCTTCACCAGCATCAAGGCACAGCACAGTGAGCCTGCACTTGGTGCCAGGGATGTGTTAACAGCCCAGTCCTGTTTCAGCTGAACTGCCACTTTCTCAGCTGGAGTTTGGAGGACAGCTTTTCACCGTGGCTTTGTAGAGGTCTTCATCCAGGGGGACCTCTCACCCTGTGTATACAAACCCCTGGGGCCCAGGTTGTTTTCCTACCTCCACAGATCTGTGTATCTGCTGCTGTATTGTCCCCCAGCATTTTCTGTCCTAGAAAGCAGTCCTAAAGGAGGGTCTGAAAACAAACCAGAGGTCATACCTGTTAGGTGCAACAAGAGCAGGCTGCTTTGCAGAAGATGCTGAGATGAAAGCAGGGGCCACTTGAGCAGGGAAAGGCAAGTAGATCCAGTAGACAGTCCAGAAGAGTCGTGAGGATGTAAAGGTTGAAGCTGGTCAGAGGTAGCAAGGAACAAGGCCAGAATTAACATGCACACAGCCCTGCTTCAGGAAGGAGGTGGGACGGAGGTCTGAGCTTAAATGCAGCCATCAGCCAAGGGCTGGAGGCCCAGGTGAGGCTCAGCAGAACATCTTGTTAGTGCAT
The DNA here is from genome assembly GCF_014839835.1 of Dryobates pubescens. Lineage (NCBI taxonomy): Eukaryota > Metazoa > Chordata > Aves > Piciformes > Picidae > Dryobates > Dryobates pubescens. Next base: position 14,799,510 of record NC_071637.1, read on the forward strand.
GCAAGGTACTAAGGACACAGCTCTAACTCTTTTGCATCTCTCTTGTACCCCTCTCCTAGTGCCAGAGGATTCTGCCTTTTGTAGAGGAGTCTGCCTTTTGTTTCTGCATCTGTCTGAAGGCTGAAAATATTTCTCTGCACTCTGTGAAGGGAACTCTGGGCCCTTGCAGTATGAATCTCTTCAGGAGGATTTGCTGTGCACTGCCCATTTTAGGCATAGGACCTATGCTGGTGCATTGCCTTCCTTCTGGCTGACCAGGAGCAGTCTGACCTCCTGGCTCAGTGCAACAAGGGATGCTGCTGCAAGGCTGCTTGTCCCAGGCACAACCACTTGGGTTTTACTCTTTATGTCTTTGTCCAGTCCTGAAAGAACCTGAAATTCCCTCTTTCTGCAGCCCAGAACTGAACCACGAGCTGCTAGCTACAGATCCACACCAAACCCATCTCTGCTTCCTGGAAGGACAGACCCTTGCCGTGCATTGACCTCCATGTTTACCATGCAGTGCAGCACACAGCAAAGATAGCTGCAGAGGGATGATAGAGGCAAGGTTAAAAAGCTGACCCAGAAGTGCCTCATTCCACTGGCACAGGAGAGATTTATACCCTGCTGTCCAATTTGTACCTGATGTTAAAGTCCCTAAGAAGGTCTTTGGAAACATCTCCCTTATCAAGCAGGCATTTCCTGCCACCAGTACTGATAAGGAAGTACAAAGGAGAAGGGGGGGGTCTTTAGGGTCATCAAAATGAATAGTGATTTTAAGGTATACATGGCTGTTTGACACCCACTGGTGATCAAAGTGAAGCCTCCCACTGGTGCTGGAGGTCATATGAAGCCAGGAAAGAATCCAATCAGCTTTGGGGTGGGCGAGCACCTCCCTGCTGCAGGTTTATCTGCACTTGGGTTTGGGGGTTTGGTTCCAAAACAGTGCTGTTACTTGACTCACTGGGACTTGTAACTCTTCTGTCAGCTGATCAAACTCAAGGCAAGTGACTTCAAACACACTCCTGAAGCACAGAGTCAGATCCAGCAGCTGTGGCCCCTGTGGAGGCAAAACCAAACACCGGAAAAGTTTGGGTTTTCTTGAAAGGCTTTTTGTCAGGAACCAAAGAGCACATGAAATTACAAAGCTGAACCAAATGCCCAGGAGACATTTCCATGTTTACCTTGCCCACATTCAAATATGCAGTAAGGGCTGTGTGAAGCAGGCTGCATTTCTCCTCCAGACACTCCTGATGTGTAATAGGGCTCATTTGAATTGGAAACAAGAACAGCCTTGGAATCGCTCTAGACATAATCTTGGGGGGGTTCCAGTGAATTCAATTGACTTTGGACTTTGCACATGGGGCCTGGCTGAGCCTTGGAAAGTTTGGGAGGGTTTTTTGTTTGTTTGTTTGGAACTTCTGCATGAGAGTTTTCTCTCTGTTACCCAAGTGGGAGCCTGAAACAGTTGCATCTATAGTGTGAGATTCACTTCAGTGTTACATCTGGCTGCATTAATCAAGATCATCCTCTGGCTTCATCCCTAAACATTTTCCTTTCTTTGTCCTTTTTCTTTTGAATAGAATAGAACAGAACAGAACAGAACAGAACACCATAGAACAGAATACCATGGAACGGAATGGAATGGAATGGAATGGAATGGAATGGAATGGAATGGAATGGACAAGGTTGGAAAAGACCTTTGAGATCTTCAAGTCCAACCTATCATCCAACACCATGTAATCAACTAAGCCATGGCACTAAGTGCCTCATCCAGTCTCTTCCTAAACACCTCCAGGGATGGTGACTCCACCACCTCCCTGGGCAGCACATTCCAATGGCCAACCTCTCTTTCTATGAAGAGCTTCTTCCTAACCTCCAGCCTAAACCTCCCCTGGTGCAGCTTGAGACTGTGTCCTCTTGTTCCGGTGCTGGTTGCCTGGGAGAAGAGACAAAGGCTCACCTGGCTACAGCCTCCCTTCAGGTAGTTGTAGAGAGCAATAAGGTCTCCCCTGAGCCTCCTCTATTCTATCCAGAGCTGCTTTTCAGCAGGGTAAGTGCTTACCTGTACTGGTGCAGGGTTCAGGGAGCAGAGTTCCTCCCCAGGTGCAGGACTCGGTGCTTGGATCACATGAAGGTGGGGATGCTGCCTTCTGGCATCCACAGAAACTTTGAACTGGAGACAGTTGCATTTTCCACTGAACTTCTGCCTCCAAAGGACGTTTTCTCAGCTTTGGGGCAGTGCCACCTCTCTGGCACATGGCAGAGATTTTCCTTTTATCTGGGTGAATACACAGAGATAGGCAAACTCATCACAGGAGCTCAGGGCCTGAGGGAGCCCCAGGACATCTTCTAGTTTATTTTCTTGCCCCAGGGAGGGATCAATCCTTCCTGCATCATTCCTGACAGGTGTCAGCCACAAGCCTCTTCAGCCAGACCACAGGCAACAGCACTGAAACTCAGTGAGGTACACCAGGATCCAACATCAGTGACTTAATTTGCAACTGTAATTACTATGAGCTGGCATTGTGTCCCTGGAGATGGTCTCTTTTAAAAGCTGTGGCATGAGGAGGAGACCAAATCAGCCCCGGTTCAGCCCAAGTGAGCAGAAGCAGGGAGAGCTGGGGAGTTTTGTTACGTTCTGGTTTGTACAGAAAAGAAACTGGACAAGAGAGCAAGTGGTAAATGGCTACTTTTGCTTGTCTTATTTACTTCTTGACTCAGATGAAGAGGTTCTGCCTCCCCCTTGGCTAGACAAAGGCTTTCATTTCATCCTTAGAGACTGAGGTACCTCAACAAGCTGCTTCATCACCATCAAGAAGGGGAAGACAAGCTGATCAGCTTGCCTCTTAGCGAGCTAAGGTTCATCTTCCTTTGCCACATGTAGTGCAAAATTATTCTTGATCACTTGACAACAAATTTGGGTGGGATGCTCCCCCTTGCACCAGCCCCAAAATCCCTCCATTCCCCCTAAGGTGAGAGGTGCCTTTAAACTCTGCACTGAAGCCTCTGCACAAATAGCATTGCTTTTCCAGCAGGAAGGCTGCTGGAGAGCTGGGTCTGACTGTCAGGTGTCTGAAGATCTGAATGTATTGCCATGGTTAAGAACCAATGTGATTATGCAGAATTAAGCTCTGTGCATGTCTGGGAGTGCACGAGGCTGTGCAGATGAACTGAGTGCAGCAGCTCCCCCCTGAAACGTGACTGCTTTGCCTAAGATAGTGAAAAATCTCTGCTGTCAAATAAATGCTCAGAGAGTGCTAATGGGAAGTGGAATCTGAGCAGGAATTAAGGTTCAACCAGATTGCACAGGCTGGATCCTTAGTTGGTATAAATCGGTGCCTGCAGTGGATCTGACTGCTAGTCTACTCTAGGCTGGTCTCATCCATCCTGCTCTCATTCTTCCCACATGCTCCCCAGCACAGAGGCTGGATGGATGTCTGCACAATCAGGATCCATCCCATCACTATGCTGCCAGCAGACACAGCTCCAAAAATAAAATGTTCTGCATGTCTTAGAACAGCCTGGAGTCGATGCAAGAGAAGCCTCCTTCCCAGGCATTCATGAGTTCAGTTGGAACAGGCCTCTACAAATACCTTTTGCCTCCTTCCCAGCTCTCTTCCTCCTTTTCCTCCACCCACTCTCCTCCTTTCCCCCTACAAATATGCCCTGGTGAGACTAGGGCAGCACTGACAGCTCAGGAAGTGCTTCCAGTTGAGAAATCAATGCCACTTTGAGAAGAGATGGTGAGAGGCAGAGCAAGGTGTGAGGAAGAGGGGAGTCCAAGGAGGCCACAGATGAAGCAGGCTTCTCTCAGCAGAAGTGCTTTGAAGAAAGTGACTTTCAAAAGTCTCCCCTTTGCTGAGACATGAGTGCTTCATTGCTGGTGGATGTGACAGTCCATGAGAATGAAAGGGAAGAGGAACCCACAGGAGCCAAGAGACCAGGAGCAGCGGCAGCCTAACAGGCGTAAAATGAACGAAGGACACCAGTGGGAGGAGAAGAGGCAGGCTATGGTGTGCCAGGATGTTCTTCATCTCAAGGGGCACTTGCTCCGCTGTGCAGCCACCAGCCAATGAAGCTGTATGAGCACCTGCTGCTCCTGGCAATTGCACACAGGTGGGTGGCAAAACAGGAGGAGGAAAAGTAAGGAGGAGTGAGAAGTAAGGCAGCTGAAGGGGGCCACTTGATGAGGCATGCATAGGAGGATGTGGGTGTCGTTGCATGCCTATGGAGATCCATTTCACTGTCTGAAGTGAGATGTTTTGCAGAAGTGGAGAAAGGGGGAGAGGGAAACAACACATCAAGGGTGTCTGGAGCTGTAGAAGCACCTGTCTTGCCAGCAGCAAACAGCAAGTAATTATGCACAGTGCCCATCAACATGGAGCAATGCTTGCCAGGAGACCAGAGCTCTTCATGGAGAGAGCTGGTGGCACATGAGCCCTCTTCAGAAGGCATGTCTGATTTCCTACCAGTAGCAGCCAGCTCAGGGAAAATGTTGACTCTGGCATAAATCCACAGGCCATGATGGCTATAGCTGCACCCTGAGTGCAAGGTGGGCAGCACCTCACTCTGAATGGAGAGGAAATAGAATAGAATAGAATAGAATAGAATAGAATAGAATAGAATAGAATAGAATTAACCAGGTTGGAAAAGACCTTCAAGATCATTGAGTCCAACCTATCCCCCAACACTATCTAATCAACTAAACCACGGCACCAAGTGCCTCATCTTTCATTGGATTGTTGTTATTTCCATTCCAATTGGTTTAATTTCTTTCCCACCCCACCAGTCTCTCTCCCTTCTTCCCTTTCTCTTCCACTAGGGAAGACAGAGGGGTTCACAGAGAGCCTCTGTCATTCATCTGGTAGCTGGTCCAGCCCTGACACTTAACAAGTTAATACATTTGGGGGAGAAAAAAACCAGCAAGAAACAAAACCCAAACAAAATACAGATGAAGTACAAACAAAATGCAAATGAGGTAACCTTCAGCTGAGCCCTCTCCCTGGCTGTTTCCATCTGACTTGCCAATAAATAACAAAATCCACCAGCCAAGCTTGTTCACACATTTCTACTTGAGGTACCAATTTCAGCCCAAGGATCAACTCCTGACACTTAATTAGGTGAGTTGAGGGAAGAGATGTTTCTACTGATTGAAAAGTCACAGGAAGGGAAAAACTAATGCCATTATTCTTCTGTGTAGATGGAGGCATCCATGTAAGACATGGCAGGGCTGGGCTGGGGGCTAGTGCAGCACTGAAGGGACCCAGAGCACCCTTCAGCACTGCCCGGATGGAAATGCCCAGCTGGCAGCTGCAGCACACCCAGTGCTGTTAGATTTCACCTGCTGCAAAGGGAAAGATAAAGGTCAAGGCATTTTTTTTTTCAGTGAACAGCTGTGGGTGTAAACGATAAGATAATGAACCTTAAATTGGAAACATCAGCTCCTGGGGCTGGGTCTGGCTTTCCCTTTTCACGGTGCAAGATGGTAAATACCGGGTGGCTAAAAGGCTGATCGACCAAATGCGGTAATGAGGGCTGAGTCTGCAGATGTGTCTGTGAAAACAGGCCCCCAGGGCTAGCTGTTCAAAGGCATTTAAACCATTAATTCCCTTTCAAAATCAATAGGACTTGAGCACAAAAAATATTTTGAAAGGTCTGAGCATGGGTGTGTAGCATTTAGTGAAATCAAAGCAGATCACGGAATGATCGAATCGCTTTGGTTGGAAGAGACCTTTAGGACTACCAAGTCCAGCTGCTAGCTCAGCACTGCCAGGTCACCACTAAACCATGCCCCTCAGCACCACATCTCCAGGGATGGGGATTCCAACACTCCCCTGGGCAGCCTGTTCCAGGGCTTGGCAACCCTACTGTGCTTTGTCACACTATTTCTGACACGGGCCAGGATGCTGTTGTCTTTTTTGGCCACATGGACACACACTGGCTCATCTTCAGCTGTTGCTTACCAACAACTGCTGCTGTCCTTTTCCACCAGGCAGTTTCCATCTACTCTTCCCCTAGCCTGCAGTGTTCATGAGGTTGTTGCACTTTGTCTTTTTGTACCTCATCATCCTTAGCCCATCAGATCCTGCAAAGCTGAGCCAGCACTGGAAGAATTCTGGGAAGGTGGAATAAGAACCACTGCTATTAGCAGCTCTGGGGTCCACAGGGGCTCGGTGGGGTCTGCAAACAAGCAGTTAAGCAGATGCAGCCCTGGTGTTCTGTCAGCAGCGTGCAGACAGCTCAGCTCCCTCAAGCCCAGCGAGCACCAGCAGCCATACCGCAATTACCACCACACCTGCACAGCCCTGCACAACACCTTGGGGTCTGGAGAGAAAGAGATGGAGCTCTGTGAAAATGGCAGTGTGTCATTATCCCCAGGGTGTCAATAGAGAAACTAAGAGATTGTTAGGGGCCCCAGACTGCCCCAGAGCAAACAGCAGCGGCAGGAATACAAAGCGGCCTCACCGATGCCCAGCACCCCGCGGCTGTGTGCACAAGCTCAGAACCCAAACACAGCCTCTGGATATCCTGATCTTTGGGGATTTCATGCCCACCAATGTCTTGCATGTCTCTTTATACCAGTGAAGAGTTCCAGTGGTGATTACTTTGTGGCTGTATTATTTATAGCAAACAGCAAGGTTGCTGTGTTCCAAACCCCAGCTCCCTACAAGCACACCAAAATATAATTGGAATCATGGAATCACACCATCATGGAATGTATTGAACTCCAAGGGACCTTTAAAGGTCATCTATTCCAACTCCCTTGCAGTACGCAGGGACATCCTTAATGAGATCAGGTTCCTCAGAGCCCTACCAAGCCTAACCTTGAATGTCTCCAGGGATGGGGCCTCCACCACCTTCCTGGGCAATCTGTTCCACCAGTCCCTTAATGTCCAATCTAAAGCTACCTTTCTCTGGTTTAAAACCAACTAGTTTGGGTTGGAAGGGACTCTAAAGATCATCTAGTTACAATTCCCCTCCTATGGGCAGAGACACCTCCTAGTAGACCAGGTTGCTCAAGGCTCCATCCAACCTGTTTTTGAACCCTCAGGCTGCTCTTCTCCAGCCTAAACAACCCCCAGGGCTCTCAGCCTTTTTTTCCCCCAGAGAGATGTGCATTTCTGTATGCATTAAAAGCCTGCTGGTGCTATTTTAAATAAGGAGATGGAGGTACCTTCCTGAGAAACACATTCCAGGCTGTGGACCTCCAGTGGAGAAAAGCAGACCTGAGATAGTCTCCCTCTAATCCCAGGTGGACCTTCGTTTGGTGCCATATGGAGCCAGGCACCTTCCCAGGATGCTGGGTCCCTTCTAAAGGCCTGGATGCCCAGCAATGGAGAATGCAAAGTCCACATCCTTCCTTGGCTGTAGGCTAACAGATCAGCACTTGTTTGGGGAAAAAGGAAAAAACAGAAAAGAAAAAGAAAAGGATTAATGCACACTTGAAACTCAAGCCTTTAATCTATGCCAGTATTTATTTCATCTGTGGTTTCTTTTCTCAATGACTTAAGGGACTTTGGGATGTTAGAGAGGGAAGCTGAATGGTGGTGGAATGCCAAGACTCCCATTCAAACCACAAAGTGCAGAGAGCATTCTTCCCTTAAGGCATTGACACAGCCAGAAATGAACAGATGCCATAGAATCATAGAATCAACAAGGTTGGAAGAGACCTCAAAGATCATCAAGTCCAACCTGTCACCCAACACCTCATGTCTACTAGACCATGGCACCAAGTGCCACATCCAATCCCCTCTTGAACACCTCTAGGGACAGCAACTCCACCACCTCCCTGGGCAGCACATTCCAACGGTTGACAAATCTCTCTGTGAAGAACTTTTTCCTCACCTCCAGTCTAAACCTCCCCTGGCACAGCTTGAGACTGTGGCCTCTTGTTCTGGTGCTGCTTGCCTGGGAGAAGAGACCAACCCCCACCTGGCTACAACCTCCCTTCAGGTAGTTATAGACAGCAATAAGGTCTCCCCTCAGCCTCCTCTTCTCCAGGTTAAACAACTCCAGCTCCCTCAGCCTCTCCTCACAGGGCTGTGCTCCAGACCCCTCCCCAGCCTCGTTGCCCTTCTCTGGACATGCTCAAGTGTCTAAATGTTCTTCTTAAACTGAACAGCCCAGAACTGGACACAGGATTCAAGGTGTGGCCTAACCAGTGCTGAGTACAGGGCACAATGACTTCCCTGCTCCTGCTGGCCACACTATTCTTGATACAGGCCAGGATACCATTGGCCTTCTTGGCCACCTGGGCACACTGCTGGCTCATGTTCAGCCAGCTATCAATCACTACCCCCAGGTCCCTTTCTGTTTGGCAGCTCTCCAGCCTGTAGTGCTGCATGGGGTTGTGGTGACCAAAGTGCAGCACCCAGCACTTGGACCTGTTGAATGCCATCTAAACCACTTGAAGTAACAGTGGCAGAAGAAATCACTTCTTTTCTTTGTTTCACATGGCCTTCAGTTCGCACACTTAGCCAGAGCCAGAATTTCCTGACTAAGAGTGAGGAGCTGGCCGACAGATTCGGCCAAACGGCCTCAGCTGTTCAAGTCCTTATTACAATGTTCCCAGCACCAACTGCCTGGAACCATTTAATAAGCTGGAATTACAGTTTGAATGACACACATAATCAATGTTTTCATTTGTTTTCTGAAAGAAAAATCCATCTAGTCTCTAAGCAGAAGAGAATGGAAGCGGTTTGGAGGCAAGCGGTCCGTGTTCCGGTATCAATTTAGATGCAATTCAAAACACAGGATTTGCCTTAATGGATCACCAGGTCTTAATAGAGAGGGGGGAAATGAAGGCATAAGAAGGGTTATTGAATGAGAAGGAAAGGCTGTACTAAAAGACAACAAAAATAGAGGGGGGAGGGGAGGGGGGAGAGGTAAAATCTGTATTTCTGTGAGCATAGCTAGAAAATGACTACGCATGGTAAGCATTTCTCAACCCCCTTTGGTTGCTTGCTATACCCAGACCATTTTCCTGCCTGGCAGGAGTATTCCCTACAGTCCACAGTCCAATTTGCCAGGCAGTTCTTTCAATGACCCATGCAAGGCATACAAACCACTCCCTACGTGGTTATTACATCACTCCGATCTCCAAGATGAGATCAGCTTCCTTTCATTACAGGGGGAATAAAAACCCCCATCCAAAGTGGCCTGCTTGAGGAAGCAGCCCAGAGGAAGAGTTTATTGCTCTTGCTGCTATTTTAAAACACACAACATTGATTGTTTCCAGCTCAGTACTTCCTCTTTTCCACCTCAGTGTCACTCTCCAAGGAAAGCTGGTTTCTTCTTCCAGTACTCAAACCCCAATGATTTTTGTTGTTTGCTGTCTGCTCACATCAGCTCTACTTTTTAATCAAATAGAGTCTTTAGGAAAAATGTACCAACAAAGTCTCTGCCTCTCCCTCCCCACAGGCAGCTCAGATGCCTGCTAAAGTGGAGGGTTAGGAACAGAACAGAATAGAATAGAACAGAATAGAATAGAATAGAACAGAATTAACAAGGTTGGAAAAGACCTCAGAGATCATCAAGTCCAACCTATCACCCAACACCATCTAATCAACTAAACCATAGCATCAAGCACCCCATCCAGTCTCTTCCTAAACACCTCCAGTGATGGTGACTCCACCACCTCCCTGGGCAGCACACTCCAATGGCCAATCTCTCTTGCTGGGAAGAACTTCTCCCTAACATCCAGCCTAAACCTCCCCTGGTGCAGCTTGAGACTGTGTCCTCTTGTTCTGTTGGTGGTTGCCTGGGAGAAGAGACCAACCCCTACCTGGCTACAACCTCCCTTCAGGTAGTTGTCCATGACAAACACAGTGTTTTCCTCCAAACTTACTGAAGAGAGCACAGGACAGCCCTTCAAACCCCTGGGTTCCCATTGTAAAGCATCAAGGCTTGGTCGCTGAGCCTTGATCACTCATCAGCTGACATTAGCAGCTCTGCTGGCTCAGGGTCACTGGGTGAGCTCACCTCCCAGCTGAAGGGACAGCAAGCTTGCAGGGGCTGAAACAGGTCACAGCAGGTCAATCCACAAAGAAATGACAACCCTCCTGGAACAAGTCTCTCCCAAAAGCCATTCCTAAAGCTCTCCAGACCCTCATTTCTTCCAGATCTGTGGCACAACAAATGTTAAGATACGGTTTACAGGGCCACATGTTGGCCCTAGCACTCATGGGGCAAACCTCCCCTCCTTCTCTTGGCATCCAGCTCCCAGCCAGACTCTCTTTTTCAGATGCTCTACTGTTGTATGTTGGAAAGTTGCCCCTCTGGCTGAATATTGAGAAGAGCTCTTCTCAGGCTGCTCCTCTCCACACTAACCAGCCCCAGGTCTCTCAGCCTTTCCTCATCAGTTATTCCTCTCCCTTCACCATCCTTGTGGCCCTCCATTGGACACTAGTATGTCCCTGTCCCTCTGGAACTGGGGAAGCCAGATCTGGACACAATACAACAGATGTGCCTTCACTTGGGCAGAGAGAAGGGAAAGGAGAACCACCCTTGACCTGCTGACACCGTTAAAGGTGGCAATAACAGCTGAGCTGCGTCTGTACCCTGAAAAACAAGTAAAAGCACCGCCAAGCTGAGGACCAGAAAGCATTTTCCTCAGCAGCACAGGCTGCATGTCAGCCCACAATTTACTGATGGGGACAGCAAAGTTTTTGCTGAGAGCCTCCAGGAAAAGCATCCAAGCAGCAGGAAGCAGCTGTGCATGCAGCAAGCTGTACTTGCACTCTGTCTTGCTAAATCAAAGGCAGAAATGACTCCGATTCGATCCCGCTCGCAGCATTCCCTCGGGGTCAGTGAGTCAAATCAAGATTTGCTTTATTGGAGCATCAGGGAAGGAAGCCTGGGCCTTGAAAGTTACATTTATCTAGACATATAAACCTAGAAACACAGAGCTGAAGACACATCCACACTCAGAGCTTCAAAGTAGCCACACCACTTTTTTATACATCACATTCCAAAGGCAGAAGTTTGCTGCTGCTTCATACGGTTTTTTTTGCTCCCTCTTATTTGAGTTTGTATTTCCAGCATGTTGCAAATCAGAGGCTTACACCAGGGTGGAAGGCATAAAAGTGTTGCCTCATTACACACACAAATGTTTGGGATTAAAATTATAGGCTAGTGGCAGACATGAGAGGCAGATTATAATTAGCTGCCAGGCTCTGGGGTGATGAATCACACCAGGGTGGTGGATGCCACCAGCCTTGCACGATGTCACAGGTCAGGAGTTAATGATCCCAGTAATGTTGTTCAGCAGGAGTGCTGGGGGACCACATGCCTCTGCCCACATCCCAGAGCTAACAGCTGACATTGCTGCTTCTGCTCCCCCCAGTGCTGAAGATGGGACTTGGGATGGGTGCTGGACAGGCTGCTCCAGAGAATGAGAGCCAGAAGCTTTGTCTCTGGCTGCTGCATGAAACCCTGTTGCAGCAGGGCCAGAGGAGACCACAGCAACGATGGGAGGGCTGCAACCCCTATACTGTGAGGACTGGCTGAAAGAGTTGGGGTTGTTGTCTCCCCAGGGAGACAACCTTCCAGTGCTTAAAGAAGCCCACCAGAAAACTGGGGACAGAGGTTTTAGCAAGGCCTGTTGCGACAGGACAAAGGGTGATGATTTGAACCTGAAAGAGGGAGATTTAGACTAGAGAGAAGGAGGATATCTTTTATACTGGGGGTGGTAAGACCCTGTCCCAGGTTGCCCAGAGAGGTGGTAGATGTCCCATCCATGGAACCACTCCAGGTCAGGTTTCTTGGTGCTCTGAGCCACCTGCTCTAGTTACAGATGTCCCTGCTGACTGCAGAGGATGTTGGACTAAATGACTTTCAAAGATTCCTTTTAACCTAAAGCATTTTGTGATTCTATGACTTTATGTCAGGAGGGATGAAGTGGAGAGAAAGCTGGAAAAAAAATCTCAATATATAACTCTTAGAGCTGGAAATCTTTCAGCTGAAGAGGGTTTTGCAGAAAGCACACATCTCTTGAAAGTCTTCTACAAGCCTTCAGAGAAATAGTTGGGTGGAACTAAAGATGGGAGGGTGGGCAGGGAGACATCTCAGCCTCCCTGGAGCATCTACATGGGCTGAAATGGCCTGTCCCATCACTGACCACCTCTGCAAAGCCAAGCAGGTTCTCTGATGCTCCAGTCCATGCTGATTTTAAAAAGACCAAAATGAGCAGCCTGCACCACTTGATGACAATGAGGTTTACCAAGAAAACCTCTGGGGAACAGGGACTATCCCAGGCTCATCCCCACATGAGCCCTCTCCACTGGATTGAAACCCTGACCAGTGTCACCACAAACCTTGCAGCATTGCTTGTTGCTTTGAAGCATGGTTCTCAGCTGACTGAACATTTAAGAAGCTGCAAATTCTGTTTCAATGCATAGCTCCCTGTTTGCCTGCAAGCTGCTCCCAGCACTGAGCTTACATTTAAAAGCACATCATCCACACTCATATATATATATGTATAGAGAGAGAGTCATGTGTGTGCTCACGAGACACACACCCATACACCAGTGAACATTTCAGTTGCAAACCCACCCTGCATCTCATCTGCCAGTAATTCTGCCCTCCAGGGAGACATACGTGCTGACAGTGAGACGATTATGAAGGTGATTGAGCTCTGAAATGTATTGTTGCTCTCTTCAATAGTGCTGATTGGCAGTGGTGATTAAATGACTCAAGCAAGGGGAAGTGGTATTCAGAGGCTGACCAGGCAGATCAGGGATGCAATCAATGTAAGCATCTGAGAATTCATGCTGGTTTCCCTCCTGAACAGTGCTGTAGTTCATAGACTCATTTCAGTTGGAAAAGACCACAGAGATCATCAAGTCCAATTGTTGACCTAACGCTGCCGTGGTCATTAAATTACGTCCCAGAGTCCCATGTCCATTCATTTTTGGAGCACCTCCAGGGACAGTGACTCCATCACCTCCCTGGGCAGCCTGTTCCAGTGCCTGACCTCTCTTTCCATAAAGAAATGTTCCTAATATCCAACCTAAACCTCTCCTGGAACAATTTCAGGCCATTTCCTCTCATTCTATCACTGACACCAGGGAGAGTATGAAGTGACAGAACTCAGGAAGATGGCATCTCCTCAGAGGGAGGATGGCTGGCAGTCACCCATATGGAGCTAGGCAAGGATCCACATCCTGTGTGGTTAGACTGGGAGAGAGAGATTGGTTCTTTCTCTACCTTTTTTTCACTTACCACTTCTGGTGGTCTCAGAGGAAAATCCAGGTGCTAAGTCTCTACCTCCTGAACATCAGTCTTCAGAAGGCCACAGTCCAAGCAGACTGCATTAATTTACAGCAGACCCTGGTAATTCATGGTCATTCCCTCTCCTGGTGAAGCTGAGCCACAAGGCTCCTGCATCCTTTGTCCAGTTCAGTCGCTGAATCACCTTGGAGTTTCTTGCTGGTCACTCTCCGGTTATCACCAGTGCCAGAAGTTGCTATGGAGAACAGAAGGTTATGACACCTGAGCACTACATGGTCCATGGGATCATCCACTCATATTGCAAACACACACCATTCTAAATGCACCTCTGGATCACAGCTGGTGGCATCTGAACCTTCCCTCCTGACCTGGCAAACGTCCCAACTTAAGGAAGCCGCTTTTCTGACCCTGTGTGGCTGCTCCTCTCTCCCATGGCAAAAAATTACTGAGCTACAAAAAAAATATCCAGACTACAAGGGTGAAATCAGACAGAGTTTGTGCATAAGCTGATACTCCAAGGAGCAGCCATCAAAACAGACTTCTCATTTAGAGGAGCCTGTCAAATGCCCAGCAGGTTTACTGCGCCGTGCGTCAGATTTCCCTCTCGCAGGTTTTAATTCTTGACTTCCCTCATAAGGCAGAAAACAGATTAATTACTTTAACAATTGCTGGCTGTAATTATATCACCACAGCCTCAGCTCTCCCCTCAGACGTGACACAGCTGCCAGAACAAACCTCCCAGTGCAAAGGTGACGTGGTCCTGGTCCTCAGAGGAAGGCACTGCTCACGTATATCACAGTATCACCAAGGTTGGAAGAGACCTCAAAGATCATTGAGTCCAACCTGGCACCACAGACCTCAGGACTAGACCATGGCACCAAGTGCCACATCCAATCCCCTCTTGAACACCTCCAGGGATGGGGACTCCACCACCTCCCTGGGCAGCACATTCCAATGACGAACGACTCTCTCCGTGAAGAACTTTCTCCTCACCTTGAGCCTAAACCTCCCCTGGCACAGCTTGAGACTGTGTCCTCTTGTTCTGGTGCTGGTTGCTAGAGAGAAGAGACCAATCCTCTCCTGGCTACAACCACTTTTTAGGTAGTTGTAGAGAGCAATGAGGTCACCCCTGAGCCTCCTCTTCTCCAGGCTAAACTACCCCAGCTCCCTCAGTCTCTCCTCACAGGGCTGTGCTCCAGACCCCTCCCCAGCCTCATTGCCCTTCTCTGGACACATTCAAGTGTCTCAATGTCCTTCCTAAACTGAGGGGGCCAGAACTGGACACAGGACTCAAGGTGTAGCCTAACCAATGCAGAGTACAGGGGCAGAATGACTTCCCTGCTCCTGCTGGCCACACTATTTCTGATGCAGGCCAGGATGCCATTGGCCTTCTTGGCCACCTGGGCACACTGCAGGCTGTTAACAGACAACCATATCGCAGCATGGTTGTCTGTTAACACTCCTAGTCCCATGGTAGTGCCATGGACCATCATTGGGAATGATGGGAGAGGAATGTTCTCCTCACTTGAGCCATAGAATTATTTCAACTGGAAAAAAACCTCTAAGATCACGAAGTCCAACTGTCAACCCAGCACCACCATGACCATCAAATTGTGTCCTGTAGTGCCATGACTACACATTTCTTGAACTCCTCCAGGGATGGTGACTCCACCACCTCCTGGGCAGGCTGTTCCAATGCCTGGCCACCCTTCCAATACAGACTTTTTTTTTTTGCCAATATCCAATCTAAACCTCCCCTGGCACAAGTGGAAGCCATTTCCTCTCATCATCTACATTTCTGGAGGAACCTGCAGGCCAAACCCCTGCTCCTCTTTTCCTTACTGCTTTAAGGACATTCTGCTGCACTGGGGAAGAGAGGACAGCCAACCTGAGCAAGGCTGGGGAAGGGTTTGGAGTTGCTGGTGTGCAGCTGGCACTGATTTAGGATGGAAAGCATGTCCTAGGCAGGGCAGCACAGGCATGGTGCTGCTCACACACCTGCCTTGCTTGGCATCCTCTTCCCAGATGCTTGCCAGCACAAGTGCAGGGAGGAGGCAATGGAGAAAGGACAGGGTGAGGAGTGGTAGCCTCACAGAAGCCCACCACCTCTCTGCCGGCTGCTGCTCACCCACACAGCTCCCAGCAGCTCCCTCTTTATTCCTTTTCCTGATGTTCATTTCACCAATGGCAGAAATAAGGTCTTTCAGTATTAAAAAGTAATTAATGAATTCACCATAATGAAATTAATAATTAACTGGAAAGACATTTGGACCCTTTGTTGAACAAAACTGACTAATCTCATGATGCATTAGAACTGTCTGGGCTGGGCTGTCTCTGAAGCAGCTATCCCAGAGCTGGCAGCAAGCCAGGGGCTGCAGACAAACAGAGCACTTCTGACAGGCTTCAATAGTGCAGCAGCAGCAGCTCTGCTCACAGGCACCATTAGCTCCTGGTTGCTGGATCCCATCAAACACACAAGGACAAGATAAAAGGCAAACACATTTTGGGAAGAGACCTCAGCTGGCCAGCTCCCCACCAGCTATCTGCCATTTGTGAGATGCTCAGCCAAAAGGGTCTTAAAAGTAAGGTAGAGGGCAGGAGCAGTTTGACATCTGTTTCAGAGGACACCTCTACAGTAGACCGCTGCAATGGAAGTCACCAGCTGCAGGGCAGGGATGAGGTGTAAAGGACTGAGCACCCTGCACTGCAGTGCCCTGTGCCCTTACCTGTGGTCCCCTTAGCACCAGAGCAGCTCTCCAACTCTTTTGCACTGAGCTCCTGTCGTTGCCATGAGGACAGCAAAAGCCACAGTAGAATGGACTCCTTGAGCTGACCCTCTGACACTGGGCACAGGACCAGCAGACTCTTCTGAACCTAAAAGCTTCACATGCTGCAAGCAGACAAGTTACAGAGACTTGAACTTGGAAGCCTTGCATGGAAACACACTCAGTTTTAAGACCTTAGTCTCAAACCACCTTATTAGTGAGACCCCCTACTACAGCTTTGAGGCACAGATCCTCTGCCACACCGCCATGGTCAGCCTGCAACTAAGCCAGCAGAGCTCTTTGGTGTTGAAGCATCTTAAGCCAAGACTTCAGCTTTCCCTTGAAGACAACAGAATTAATCAATTCCTCTTTGGCACCGAAATAGAGCTCTTTTCTGCTAGGTGGGTCAAAACCACACAATCTATTTCAGCTGCTCTGTTGTTCCCATGAATTCCATTACAGTGGGTTGCAAAGGGGAAGATTAGAGGGAACGCAGAGCCAGTGGCGTGCCTTGCTTTATGAGGGAGGGAAAAAAAACACACACACAATTTATTTTTCATTGCTTCATGATGAATATGAATTCAATTACATGCAGAGGAGAGCTGCAGTAGTCAGTCAGAATTACACTCAGCTAGTAGTGAATATAATGGCTTTTAACAAGGAGAGCTTATCATCAAGGTTCAGACAAGCTGGAGTCCGTGTTGCACCTGATGAACCTGCACAGGGAGACAATGACTATCACAGCAGAGAATTAATCTCTCATCTCCATGGATGGAGGAGGGAGGGGGAAGCAAGGTGTTAGTGAAGCCCTCTGGTCATTGCCAGTCCTCCAACCACACATGTCAAGACAGCAGCTGTGGGCAGCGGGCAGCAGGAGGACCATCTGTGAAAACATAAGCACAGGTAACAAAAGCCACACAGAAAGGCACTCGTCTCTCTTCTTGTTTCAGTCATTCTTCCCCCACCAGGAAAAAAAACATTAAATAAAAGCATCTCTGGGTTACATTTCCAACAGCCTGGTTAAACTTTGCCAGCAAAGCTCACAAGCTTAGCAGCCACGTGTGCAGGAAGCAGCTCACCTTCTGCCTTGAGCCAGCCAGGCATCTGGGAAGTGTCTGTACAGACAGTATCACAACACCTGAGCACCCCAGTGCACAAGTGCATTTATGTCTATATATATCAAGATATCATCTGTGTGTCACTGTATCTATGTCTTTTCACTTGTATTCCTCTAGTCACTGTGAACTGACAGCCACCTGTGCAGGAGCTACAGGCTCTTCAAGGAGGCCTTGTTGAAGTCCTTGTCAATCCTTCTAATTGAGCAGAAAATACACAATCATTAGCACATCTGTGCTTGGCACATCTTCCCTGAGCAGCCTGCCTCTGGAAGGATGGTGAGACTCACCATGCCTTTGAATGTCCTCCCCCCAAACCCTGCTGCCTCCAGGAGAGCTCTGGGATGGGCAGTGCCCTGTGTCCTCGACTTGGGTATCCATAAGCCCAGATCAGTTCTCCTCCTCCTTTGCACCAAGCTCATGTCAGTGCCGTGGGGACAGCAACCAACAGCAGTACAATAAACTCCTTGAGCTCCAGTGAAGTTCTTGAAGGGCTTCCCCAGCCCCTCTGTCCTGCTCCCCAGAAGCAGCAGCGCTCTGGCAGGAGCTGTGCTCCCACAGCTGCCACAGCATCAACAAGAGAAATCCTCCAGCAAAGGGGAGGAGGGACAGACGATTGCCTTGCCACATACTGTGCGTTAATCTCACGCCTGGTGCAGCCCTCCTGGGGTGTCCCTGATGTTTGTGCAACGTTGACACATCCAGGTTTAATTCAAAGCAGCTCTCAAGTTGTTTCTCAGGGTGCTTAGCAACCCAGATTCAGGAAAGTGATGTTCATGCTCAGCAGCTACCTCCAGCCTTGTCCTGGAAGCAGGAAGGAAAAGATGATGTACCTTTGGTTGTCACTTAATAAGAAAGCTCTAAGCAGCAAGTGCAGCTAACCTGACACCACCTGAAGCCCTGAAACCCCCAGCAGCGTGTACAAACACCACACACAAGTTTGCTGCTGCCTGTCAAAGCTGCCTTTGAGCCAGACACAGCAGTCAGGCAAAGGGGAGAAGCTGGAGGACAAACTGGAGGGCTCAGGCAGCAGTGAGAGAAGCAAGGCTGGAAGGAGGTGGCATGGGTTTTGAGGTCCAGGAGGCTGGACTTCCCAAAGGAGGCTGGTGCAGACAAATCTCCCAGGAGAACACTGTGCATAGACAGTGCACACAAGGCTCTCCCAGCTTTGAAAGTCAAATGTTGCTTTGGAGCAGTTGTCTGGAAAGGGATGTTCCACTCTTGCCCAGGAACAAGCATTTCAGATTTCCTCACTGTTGGCCATCAAAGCATTTCATGGCCATTTGTGAGCTAAGCTTTACATCTTGCCCAGCATGCAAAGTGAGTGCTGCTGCTCAAAAGACACAGGAGAAATAAGGCATGGGGCATCATATTTCTTGTCCATATATATGAACCAAGACAGAGACAAGCTCATAGAAACCTGTGGCATCTCCTTTGTCTCCATGTACTTGCTTCTGAGATGCTGATGGCAGCTCTGAAACACAGTACCTGCCTCCTGGACAGTGTTCATTCAGTGCTGGAGACACCACCAAGCTTTTGGCCAAACTGCTGTCGCTATTTGACTTCTGCTGACAAGGAGAGAGGATCTCTCTTTAGTGCCCCACTCAATGCACAGTGCTAACACCCTGAGGGAGCTGCCCCTTGGTTCAGGCATGAGAAAGGTCAGCAGCAGTGTGGCACTGGTTGAGTTCCACCACCCTGTGAAACGCTGTGCTAGCTCATCTCAGGGCACCCATCGCCTTCTCCCTGTGCTCAGGCAGCAAGGGGCACTTCCAGCCATTCAGCAGAAGAGAAGGTGCCTAACCTGGTGTGATTGCACAGCCAGGTGAGGCTGCCTGGCTGATGGCCCCAGCCCAGCCCTGAGCTCCCCTTCACCCAAGCCCACACCACAGAGCAGAGCTGAGTCTGCCATGAGCACAGAGACAGCACCAGCAGCCAGCTTCAGGTCTGGAATCAGACTGCATCATTAGACAGAATCGACAGGCTTGAATTCTGCCATCTGCTCACCAGGCTTGATTGAAAGTGTAGGAATTACATTAAATTACCTGATTATGTGAAGGCTGAGAAATGATAGCAGATATTACAGCCAAGGCTCAACAAGAGCTCAGCCATCCCTGCCTCTACTGGAGGAGTGGGAATTTTGCCCTGCTAACAACAAGCATTACAAGTTTCCTCTCCAAAGAGCTGCTGGGGGGGGGGGGTGAGGTGGTTGTGGTTGTTTTGTTGGTTGTGTTTTTTTAATCTGAGGCTGGTGAAAAAAAAGCCATACAAATTGCACATAATAAGTGGAACACAGAGCAAGAGAGCCAGCTGTACTCACAGATGTTGCAACACAACCAAAGGTGCTTCTCTGTTCCCTCTCCTCCTGGAGCAAGCCATATACATCTGATGAATAATGCAAGAGATTTCCTCTATAAGAATTAATAGCACAGGGGCCATCTCCGCTTGCCTTTAATCACACTCAGCACCCAGTGGGCCTGGGAGGAGAAGTCAGCATTACTCATTCACCCAGGCAAACTCCACGGCTGCCAACCATCCCAATCCTTCACAGCTCTCACACTGCAGTCTGGGGAACAAAGTCAGGCTCTGTGGGCAGTCCCTACAAGCTTTGCTCCTCACCATGGGGGAACAGCTCGGATTAAAGTCAATTGATGTTGCACATTTCACTTGAACACAACCAGTGTTTGCAAATGGTGTGCCTAGGGGAAGCCTTTCACACAGAATCACTGTGCTTAGGAAAGGCTTTTAAGATCATCAAGTCCAACTCTACCAGGGCCACTACTACACCACATCCTTGAGCACCATATCTAGACAGCTTTTTCAGTGCATCCAGGGATGATGATTCAACCATTTCCCTGGGCAGCCTGTTCCAGTCTTTGATAAACCTTTCACTACAGATGTTTTTTTCCCCCCTCATGTCTAACCTAAACCTCCCCTGGTGTGACTTGAGGCAGTTTCCTTTTGTCCTGTCAGCTGGGAGTCTTGAGAAGAGACCAACACCTACCTCACTACAACTTCCTTCCAGAGAATTGCAGACAGCAACAAGGTCTTCCCTCAACCTCCTTCACACTAAATAACACTGTTCCCTCAGCTGCTTCTCACCAGACACGGGGTAATGGCTTCAAAGTGCAAGAATCTGGATGTATATTGGTCATCAGCAAGAAATTCTTCAGCATGTCTGTGGCGAGGCACTGAAACAGGTTGTGTAGAGAAGTTGTGGAGGCTCCAAGGCTGGAAGTGCTCAAAGGCAGGTTGGATTGGGTGAAAACAACCTCTTCCCACATTGAGCAACCTGCTCTAGTAGAATGTGTCCCTGCCCATGGCAGGGGGCTTGGAACTAGATAATCTATAGGGTCCCTTCTAACCCAAACCATTCCTGAAGGTTTTTAAGGCCAGGCTGGATGTGGCTGTGAGCAACCTGCTGCAATGTGAGGTGTCCCTGGCCATGGCAGGGGGGTTGGAACTGGATGATCCTTGAGGTGCCTTCCAAACCTGGCAATTCTATGATTCTGTGATTCCATGAAATAAGTTTTGCTTTGCCTTGTTGAACTATGATAGCAGTCAAGCAGCTCACCTCCGCCACCTGGGCTTCCAACCCAAACACCATTTCCCAGCAGAGCCCTGAAAGCACAGCTGGCTGTCCCTCTGTCCTACCTGGGCAAACCAAGCATTGGGAGGTCCAAGAGCTGCTGTGCTCTCTGGGCAGCAGGAGGATAGAATAGAATAGAATAAACAAGGTTGGAAAAGACCTTTGAGATCATCAAGTCCAACCTATCATCCAACACCATCTAATCAACTAAACCATGGCACCAAGCACCCCATCCAGTCTCTTCCTAAACACTTCCAGTGATGGTGACTCCACCACCTCCCTGGGCAGACAGAAAAAGGCCCAAAGGTCTTAAAAGGGTCTTGTTACCTTCCACTGTAGTAGATAGGATTTGCAGTGCAGCCTGGACCTGAGGACAACCTGAATGTGCAGATCTGGGGCTGGGGATGCTACAGGCAGCTGTTCCCAGGATAGCCACTGCTACCACAGCCTCCTAGACTTTCAGCTTCAGTCTGCCAAAATGAATGCTGTTCTCCTGGGCTGCACTGAGGTTGTAACACGCTTAACTACTCCATTAATGAGGGCTCTGCAAGCACCACAGAGACAAACAAGTGTTTAGAGGGACAGACGCCTCTGCGCTGGCTGCCTCTCCACAGGGGCCAATTGCAACTCGCTGACCAATTTGCGCCTGCTAACAGAGAGTTCTGCACACGGAGATGGATTTGCTAAGTACAGTTTGTGCCTCTGCCTAATTGTTTTCAAACTTTGCCTCTTGGGAAGAATTAGCCATCATGCTCTTCTAACAGTCTTCAGACTTTTGTTGGGTTTTTTCCCCTCCACGTTTTCTTCCCACAATATCCCACATGCTTCTGTTGCTGTCGGGGGAGCCAAGCCATCTCCTGGGTGAGTCCTTGCAGTCCACAGAGCCAAGCCATCTCCTGGGTGAGTCCTTGCAACCCACAGAGCCAAGCCATCTCCTGGGTGAGTCCTTGCAACCCACAGAGCCAAGCCATCTCCTGGGTGAGTCCTTGCAGTCCACAGAGCCAAGCCATCTCCTGGGTGAGTCCTTGCAACCCACAGAGCCAAGCCATCTCCTGGGTGAGTCCTTGCAGTCCACAGAGCCAAGCCATCTCCTGGGTGAGTCCTTGCAGTCCACAGAGCCAAGCCATCTCCTGGGTGAGTCCTTGCAGTCCACAGAGCCAAGCCATCTCCTGGGTGAGTCCTTGCAGTCCACAGAGCCAAGCCATCTCCTGGGTGAGTCCTTGCAACCCACAGAGCCAAGCCATCTCCTGGGTGAGTCCTTGCAACCCACAGAGCCAAGCCATCTCCTGGGTGAGTCCTTGCAGTCCACAGAGCCAAGCCATCTCCTGGGTGAGTCCTTGCAGTCCACAGAGCCAAGCCATCTCCTGGGTGAGTCCATGCAGTCCACAGAGCCAAGCCATCTCCTGGGTGAGTCCTTGCAGTCCACAGAGCCAAGCCACCTCCTGGGTGAGTCCTTGCAACCCACAGAGCCAAGCCATCTCCTGGGTGAGTCCTTGCAGTCCACAGAGCCAAGCCATCTCCTGGGTGAGTCCTTGCAGTCCACAGAGCCAAGCCATCTCCTGGGTGAGTCCTTGCAGTCCACAGAGCCAAGCCATCTCCTGGGTGAGTCCTTGCAGTCCACAGAGCCAAGCCATCTCCTGGGTGAGTCCTTGCAGTCCACAGAGCCAAGCCATCTCCTGGGTGAGTCCTTGCAATCCACAGAGCACATTGATCTCCTGGACAAAGTGATTGCTGTTGCAGAGGTTGAGATAACACTGAGAGGGTTGGGGCTATTCAGTCTGGGGAAGAGAAGGCTCTGAGGAGACCTAATTGTGGGGCTTTCCAGTATGTTCAGGGGGCTACAAGAAAGCTGGGGAGGAACTTTGTAGGGTGTCAGGGAATGATAGGACTGGGGGGGGGGATGGAAAAAAAATCAAAATGGGTGGATTCAGATTGGATGTTAGGAAGTTCTTCCCCATGAGTGTGGTGAGACACTGGAACAGGTTGCCCAGGGAGGTGGTGGAAGCCTCATCTCTGGAGGGTTTTAAGGCCAGGCTGGATGTGGCTGTGAGCAACCTGCTGTAGTGTGAGGTGTCCCTGCCCACGGCAGGGGGATTGGAACTGGCTGAGCCTTGAGATCCCTTCCAACCCTAACAATTCTGTGATTCTATGATATATTTCCCTGGTGGGGAAAATGATACCAGGAGTAAAAGAAAGTCTTCTTAACATGATTTTAAATATATCTTTGGAACAATTCACACAAAGGTAGATCCATTTTCTTAGGGCTGTTTGGAAGGCAGGAGGTGTTGGTGTGGAGCCATCCCTTTGAGCAGTGCCAGCACTGTTTTGGGAACACCAAGCAAGTGGAGATGCAATAGCAGCTTCTATCCCCCTTCCTGATTTGGTTCCTGCTGTGACTTTAAAACACCTCAGGGTTTCTTCAACTGCCAAAGGCCATACCATCATCCCAGGCATGGCCCCAGCTTTGTCATGCACACCCCCCATAGCTTCTGTGCAGCCTTAAATGTCATTTCCAACCTTATTGATTCTATGAGTATGAGACTAAGGGGCTGAACCTTGCAGAGGTCTGGGGCTGAACCTTGCAGAGGTCTGGTCTGTGATGGCTGTGTTAAAATTCTGGGCTATTGAAATTGTTGTGCTCAAAACTAACGTTGGCTCTGGTGGTTTTGAGGCATTCTTCAATCCTCCTACTCGGAGAGAGGATAAAAATATCACACCTGGCTCACTTAGCCACTGCTTTTTAGGGACAGGGGCTTGAAGGTGTTGTCCCCTAAAACCTTGTGGGTTTATTTTTCCTGAGCATTTGGCAGGTGAGGTGTTTTAGGACCTAGCAATGTGCATCAGATCAAAGGCCAGGCCAAGAACTCAAGGCTTCTGTGTCCAGTCAAGGTGCAGCTTGTATCAGAGCCCCACTCACTGCAGCACTGTAACATTCATCCCTTTGCTTTTGCTGCCACAAAAGCCTCTGGATTCATTTCTTTCAAGGGAGGCTGGTTCCCTTTCCACTGCTCCGTTGTAGGCTTGTAATCTCAAGCAGGTTGCTAAAACAGAAACACCACCCTAACATCTGTGCCCTTCTAATGCTGCTGAAAGCAGGGCATCAAGTGCTTTAAATCAGGCTCTCATTCTGTGGGATAAGGAGGATCACCTCTCCCTGGTCACAAGTCACAGATGGCAGATGTTTGGTTCCATCCCCTTTGGCCATCGGCACCGGCAGATTCACAGTGGCTACAAAGCACTGCAGCTCTGCACCAGCTCTTGCCTCTGGGAAACCTCAGCTTCCTGCTCTCATTCATTCTCTTGAAGTAATCTTTAATCTTCCCAGTGTTGCCTTCAGGCTCTCTGTTCCAGGGCCTCAGCTAGAAGAATGTCTTCACACAGCCTCAAAGTCCAGAAGTGCAACGCAACCTCAAGGAAGAGAGTGGGAAAGTGACCATGAAAGCTTTGTTGGTTTGGGGATTGGGGAGGATTTTTATACCAAAACCACCACAAAACAAACCCACAGACCCCTCTACCACTAAATTAAAATCATTGCCAGCTTCCCCAGCCACAGAGAGACTTGATCTGTTCATTCAGCCTCTCCTCCCAGGCAACCAGCACCAGAACAAGAGGACACTTGGTGTCATCTGCAAACTTACTGATGATGGACTCAATCCCCTCATCCAGATCATCAATTATGATATTGAAGAGGATGTGCCATCAACTTTGCCTACCTTCAGCCTGCTGATGGCCTGGCTGGCTCACAGAGTGGCTCATGCATGATGGAGTTCATAATCATGGTTTCTGAAGGAGCTCCAGGTACCCTTTTCTGAAGCCTATGTGGCCATGAGCAAAGGACACCCAGAGCCCCTGGCTGCTCCTGTGGTTCTCTGGCCATTAGGATCTCATCTGTAATAAAAGGAAGAGAGACTGTGAGGTCCAAGAACTGAATATGAGGAAGCCTTTAAGCACACCTTGCACACACTCCCTTGAGTAAGATCTTACCATGATCTCTTTAAAGTTAGGAATTAAATGAGTTTTATTCCTTTTCTGGCAGGCCTAGCCTCAGCACATCCTTGTGATGAAAAACATGGGGGAAATATGCAGCACATGCACGACAGGGAACAGCAGCAGCTTGTCCTTTAAGGTGAGGGAAGGCAAGGGTAGCATAGTCAAGGACTAAATGAGAGGATAAGAACATGGAGAAAGTTTCCAGCTGGCTGATCTGCAGGTGCAGGAGGAGCCTGAAACAGAACCAGAACTGCTAGCTAGACCTTTGGAGTTATCTGAGGTGAGACAGAATCAGCAGAGATTTCATTACTCACAGAACCCTCCAGATGCCTTAAATAATTCACAGCAAACATAGGGACACAGGGAGCAGGAGTCCCATTAGGAGACACATGGTATTGTTTTTGCTCATTAGGGTGAATCACACTGAACACATTATTACATAAAGGGAGATGTCTCATTAATTACATCAGTCTGGAGGCTATAAAGTAGCAGTGCCTGGAAGAGCTCTGGGAGGCTCAGTCCTTGGTCCCATTGCTCTAGAAAGTCATAGAATCATAGAATCAACCAGGTTGGAAAAGACCTCAGAGATCATCAAGTCCAACCTCTCACCCAACACCTCCTAACCAAACCATGGCTTCAAGTGCCACCTCCAACCCCTTTTTGAACACCTCCAGGGATGGTGACTCCACAGCCTCCCTGGGCAGCCCCACAGCATCTCCCTGCCCAAAGTCACCCTCCACCCCTAGCCCAGCTTTCACTCAGGATCTGGCTCCCATCACCTTTGCTATGGCTCTGCCCCTGGGTGCCAGCCTGCACCTCTTTCATCAGCTGCCACTGAGGACAGGAGTCTCCTCCTGCTCAGCCTATGATACAGGGCACAGTTCCAAGCTGGGTGCCCAGCCCTGACACCAGCAGGGGAAAACCCACCCCTGAGCAGAGCTCCTGCCAACAGCATCAACTCCAAGAACTTAATGGAGACTGGAGGAGGGTTGCTTATCACTGTTGTGTTGGGAAGCACGAGTCAGTGCTACACTGTGGCTTTCAGAGTGAGGGCAACTGAAGCATTTCAGTGGCAGCTGTCAGCTCTTTGCCCAGACAGACAGGTGGTAGCTGTGCCTGCCAGCTGAAGGGGTCACCCTGGGACCCTGCATTTCCACCTTGCACACCTGCAGACATCCACCAGCAGCTCTGCTTGCTTGGTCACCAACACAAAGGGAGCCGTCTGCTTCAGCTCTGCCACCTCCAGGTACACAAATGAGGGGACCCTGAATTTCACAAAGAAAAGCAGAGCATTGGTGCCTGAGGACAATGTCCAGGTTCTTAGGGCTTTCTGTATGGACAGGAGAGAGGCCCTGCCTGGGGATGTGCCAGCAGTAGCTGGGGAAGTGTAGGCAGGCCACACATCCCATCTGTGCAGCCTCTGCCCACTCTGGAGCTCAGCAGTGCAGCTCCCTCCTCCCATTTCACCAGAAAGAGCTGTTAGAGGAGACATGCACTGCCTCACCTCTCCTCAAACTCAGTCTTCTGAAATCTGCAGCATCCTGCAGAAGCCCACTGCAACCTCAGGGTTGAGGGGTGGACAACACAAATTTGCCAGCTCCCCTGCAGCTCCTCTCTACTGCTCTGCAGCTTTCCAAGGAGGAATGTGGAGATGTGGAAACAGACTTCAAGGTGTATCACGGAATCATAGGATGGAAGGGACCTCCTGAGATCATCTAGCCCAAGCTCCCTGCTACTGCAGGTACACTTAGATCAGGTTGCACAGAAACATGCTTGAAAGGCTCCAGAGGAGTCTCCATAACCACCCTGGGCAAACTGTTTCCTCCTGTCAGCAAGTTAGGACTTTGTCTCCTCTCATGGGACAGCCAAACCATGACACAGAGTGGTGCAGCAGCACACCTCACCACGTGGCAAGGTGCTGCCTTTAAGACTGTCTCTGTGAGGCACCATCCACTCCTGCCTGCCTTGCCCAGGAGGAGCAGTTTACCTCAGCAACTCAAATACAAGATTCTCATCTTGTCATTGCAGGAAACAAACTCCATTCACACCTCCAGTCTGCCTTCTGGAAGGGGCTTTCCTCCTTCATCTCGAGCTCAGCCTCATGACAACTAGAAGCAAGCAATGAGCTTCCCCTCTACAGCTGCAGGAGAGCAAGAAAAGAAGAGATTCCCCTCTACAGCTGCAGGTGGTGCAAGGACCAAGAGGTCTTTCTCCTCCATGAACCTCTGCAAGGCCACGTTGTGCCTGATCACAATGCTGCCTAAAAACCAGTGTGAATGTGGCAGTCAGGCCTCCACACTCTGCAGGAACCTTTTCTCCTGAGGGATTTAACATGGAGTGACTGAGCAACACATGTAGAAGGTGGTGGTAATGCTTGCAGACAGGAGACATGGGCCTCTCCCTGTCATGTTAAGCTTAAAGGGAATTATCTGCTCTTTAGTTTACCTTGCCATGCAGGCACATTAGGCATGGATTTCTCTAAAGCCAGAACATCACAAGCTGCCCAAACAACCCTGTCATTGCAATTTCACAATTTCCCTCTTTTGTGCATCTTTGAGCTGTGACTGCAGTAAAATTTCATCTCCTCAGCCCACTGCCATCTGGAGCAAGGTTCAGAGTCAGTCACAAGCATAATGGGAGAGGATATTTCTGGAGATGTAGTGGGAAGGTTAATGATGAGTATGCTCAGAGCTGGTGAGCTCTCTCTGTGTCTCACTGTGACACTCTGGTCTCCACTGTACAATCTGGAACCACTAAGTAGAAATTGCTGGGAAGATACCAAGAGCTTCGATATCTGACAGGAACTGGGGACTACAAAACCCCAGTCAGCGAGGCAGGGAGAGTCTCCCCAAAGGATTTTCAGTCTGAAGTGATCCTGACTTACCTAAGAGACTGGAAGGGGCCCTTGGCCATCTGCAGAGCATCAGCAGGTGATTCTCATTGGCTGCAGGGATTTTACAACTCCCAAGCCTGGGCCAGCTCAGCTCTCAAGAGAGCAAAGATGGATGGTGCTCAAATGGGCTAATTCCAGGTTGCTGTTAAGCTTCACAGGGAACAGCAAAACCTTCATGACCAGGATTTAAAACAGCCATCAGAGGATGTGTTGTGACCTCCTGCCATCAGGAAAACAGGTGGCAGCACTGCTGTGCACAGCTCCAGTGACACACCAGCTTCCCAACCTGCCCTCCAGCTATGGGCTGAGTCGCTCTGGCCTGGCTTCAGCGTTGCTTGGCATCTCCTTGAGCAGCTTCGGCTCTCTGACAACCTTCTTTAGCCTTTTCAGTGTTCTTGCTCTTTCTGCCATGGCTCTGCACCCCACAAGGCAGAGACCAGGGAGGAGAAAGGGAAGAGAGATGTTAATGCCATCACTGGTAGGTGTTAGCAGCCCGCATCAGACAGACTGTTTATCTCAGCTGGGCTTAGCTGGAGGAGTTCAGATGCTTTTATACAACCTGACATCCACCCCTCAAATAATCAACCTTGCATCCCCAAGAAGGCCAGAGGAGGGCACATCATCCTCTGCTGCTGTTTCTAGCATTGTGCAGCAGACACCACAGGGAAGAGCAGCAGCTGCAGCTCTCGCAGTTGTCCGAGCTGCTCCTGACCCCCTGTTGCAGGCTGTGCCCGTCGGGTCCGAGCGAGCCGGGCTCTGGTAAGGGGGCAAAGCTGCTGTTTGCTAGCCTGGCCCCTCGTGGTCTCCTGACTTTTCATGTTGATTAAAGCCCATGCCGGCCGACAGAATCAGCAAGGCAGGAATCCCGACCCTCGCGCCGCTCCCGCAACCCAGCCGCCTGCACATGCGCTCGGCCTCGGGGCTACCAATTAGTGGCACCAGCTGCTAGCCTGGATGCCAGGGCCAGAAGCTATTAGTGCACAGACCATTAGCTTTAAAAGGCATTTGGAACTTCTGAATGTATTAGGGGGCTGTGTGAGTGACACACACCACAGCCATATGGGGCTCGCTGTCCCCTCCATCAGCCGCTTCGCTCCAAGAACACGTCGGTGTGTTGGAGTGATCCAGGTGGAGCACCTCAGAGAAAGCCTCTTGCCACGAGGATCCATGGCCTGCACTCAGTTAAAGCAGTTGTTACCTCCTTTAACAAACTTCCTTGGCACCTTTTCCCTGAGGTAGGAATGGCAGTGGCTTGTGCAAGAAAGGTTGGCTACCTCGGCTCTATTTTTAGCCCTGTCATTTGCCCAGCTAATAGTTGCAGGGAAGTAATTTCATTTCTTTATGCTTCAGCAACCCCATCTGTAAGATGGTAATGATGAGTCTGTACCACAGGGTTTTGAGATCTGTGCTTGTAGAAAAAAAACCTACAGTAACACTTGGAATTACCATTGCTGCCCAAAGCCAGGGTGGAGAGCAAGCTCCTGAGCCTTTGTGCATTTTGCAACAGCATCTGCATGAATTCTTTTTGCAAACCCACCCCCTGTCCTGGCATCAGACCTGGAGCCCTCATGCTGATCTTGGCAGGTCACATTTGGTTGAGGCTGCTGATGGTGGCACCAGAAAGTTGTGCATGTGCAGGATATCTCCCAAGAAGATGACGGGAGATGATGTGCTCACTGCCCAGAAGCCAACCATGTCCTGGGCTGAATCCCCAGCAGTGCGGGCAGCAGGTGGAGAGAGGGGATTCTGCCCCTCTGCACTGCAGAGACCCCACCTGCAGTGCTGGGAGCAGATCTGGAAGCCTGAGCACGGACAGGGACCTGTTGAAGCAGGCCACAACAATGATGGAAGGGCTGGGACCCCCTGCCTGGAGGACAGGCTGAGAGTTGTTCAGCTTGGAGAAGAGAAGGCTCCAGGGAGACCTTCCTGTGAACTTCAGCACTTTAAAGGGTTGAGAGGAAAGCTGGGAACAGAGTTTTGAGCAGGGCCTTTGTGGGCAAGGGGTGATGGTTTGGAACTAAAAGAAGGAGAAGGAAGACTAGAGAGAAGGAAGAAATGTTTTACACTGAAGGTGGGGAGATAGTGGCCTGGGTTGCCCAGAGAGATGGTAGATGTCCTGGCTTGGAACCATTGCAGGTCAGGTTGTCTGGGGCTCTGAGCAACCTGCTCTAGCTGCAGGTGTCCCTGCTGACTGCAGGGAGGTTGGGCCAGATGATTATTTAAAGGTCCCTTCCAAGCCAAACCAGTCTGTGATTCTCTGATGACAGAGGGTGCTCTCATTAGTGTGAGGTGTCTAGTGTGAGGTGTCCCTGCCCATGGCAGGGGGGTTGGAACTAGATGGTCCTTGTGGTCCCTTCCAACCCTGACTGATTCTATGATTAGGCAGTTGTGGGTGACTGGTCCACCAGTGCAGTGAGACAGAGCATTGACTCACACCTCACACCTCACACCGCCTTCCTTTCCCCGTTCACAATCACAGCTCAGTGCTGGCTAAACCCTGAGCCGCTCACCCCTCTTTCCTTCCTGTTTGGCTCTCCCACTTCTCAGCCTTGTCTCAGCTGGCATTCAGAGATTCTGCCACGCCAGACCTGCTCTTTGTGACAATTAATAGAGTTGGAGTGGAGCTCACCTGGGCGTTCTGCTGGCACACCAGCTACACGGCATCTGACGCCAGCGCTAGTGCCAGGAGGGAGAGCCAGAACACCAGGCTGTTGGCTGTGTGTCTTGTGGCAGCAGGGCCCAGGCAAACACAGATGGAGGATGTCTAGCAGGAGACCACCTGGCTACCCAACCATCAGCCCTAGCCTACAGGGATGAACCAGGTGGCAAACCAGAGCCTAAACTCCCCCAAACCAAGTTGAAAGCCAGGTTGTCTTACCCTCCTATCTGAGCCCACTGCAATCTGCCTGCTGGGAGATCCTCCTGCTCCTCTCCCAGCCTTTTGTCTAAAGCAGGGCTGCCGTGGAAGTTGGAGTCCAAACACAACATCTATTTTAAAAGGCTCTAGAAGGGAATTCATACCATGAAGCTCTGAGGACATTTCTAAGCCTGCCTCCTTCCCACAGCTGGCAAATACCAGCAAAGGGGGTTTTTAAATCACTTTTAAAAATAGATTTTAACATTTCATCCCTGAGCTGGATTTTTTTGACATGCAACCATTAAATCAGTGTCATTCTAAGCTGCTCTTTTTATCTCAGGTCTGGTAGGTGTGGTGGTGGTTTTTTCTTTTCCTCAGGCTCAGGACAGTTCTTTTGTCATTTGAAATGACTCTTCCCTCAGCAAGACACACATCCTTCTACTTCCCCAGATGGTCTCCTCCTCCAAGCTAGAATAATGTATTTAAATTTATCCAATGGCTTTCATGACTCAGATTTCCTGTAGCTGGATGGTTTCTAACCACTCTCTGCTCCACCTGTTCAGACCTTGCAGCAGCCCTCTCGCTGCCTCCCAACCTGCAACACTGCAGCTGATCAGTGGAGAGCAATTGCTGATTGAGACACTTGAACGTGTCCAGAGGAGGGCAATGAGGCTGGGGAGAGGCCTTGAGCACAGCCCTATGAGGAGAGGCTGAGGGAGCTGGGGTTGCTTAGCCTGGAGAAGAGGATGCTCACAGGAGACCTTTTTGCTGTCTACAACTCCCTGAAGGGTGGCTGTAACCAGGAGGGGGTTGGTCTCTTCTCCCAGGCATCCAGAACAAGAGGACACAGTCTCAAGCTGCACCAGGGGAAGTTAGGCTGGAGGTGAGGAGGAAGTTCTTCACTGAGAGAGTCGTTAGCCACTGGAATGTGCTGCCCAGGGAGGTGGTGGAGTCCCCATCCCTGAAGGTGTTCAAGAGGGGCCTGGACGTGGCACTTGGTGCCATGCTTTAGTCCTGAAGTCTGTGGTGACAGGTTGGACCTGATGATCTTTGAGGTCTCTTCCAACCTTGGTGATTCTGTGATGCTTTAGTCTGTCCTAGAGCAGCTTCACACCCACCTAACCCATGGTCTACAGCTCGGTCCATGGAAGTCAGTGAAGAGAAAGCTGTTAGAAACTGCTTTGAAATTCTGTTTCTTCTGGGGAGGAAGGTTACCCCCTGAGAGCAGGAGTTTCTATCTCCTGATTAGACAGATGGAAAACCACTTTTGCTTCACCACCAATCTCTGTCTCCTGACTACTTCTCATCAAACTACTCATCCAACCCAACAGTGAACTCATTCAGCAACCACAAACAGCAACTTCACTGTCTACATGAACAGATAATTTCCTGGCTTGGACTGCAGGAGAGAAATGCAAATCCTTGCATGCTGATGTCTCATCATCTGCCTAGATTGCTTCAAGACAACAAGCAGTGATTTTAAACAGCATCTAAGTGATCAAGGCACCCCTCATTACTGCTGTTCACCGAGATCTGAGCTCCTGCACTACACAAGTCCTTTTGAAAATGCCACTGGTGCCTTCCAACTCACAGGAGTCCTCCTGGAGCAAAAGTATTTTGGGAGAAAAGCATCCTAAATGATCCTGACATTCACACAATCCTTTGAAATTGCTGGCAGGCAGGAGAGGTGGCTCATCATAGCCTGGAGCAGCTGAAAGCCAGATGCAGGAAAAGCAGGTGAGGGAGGATGAAGTGAGATGAACAAGCTCAGGGAAGGGAATGAGTGGAAAGAACAGAGGCAAGAGGCTGGATACTGAGGTTGGATACACGTCAATGCAGCTTAAGTAAGCCCTTAGATTGGTTTTAATACATAGGTTTCAGTTTGAAAAGGCAGAAGTAAACTTAAACTACAGCAAAGCAAGAGGATACTGCTCTGCCACCATCTTCCACAGCCTATTTCCAGCTACCATGACAATTACAAGCCATTTGAGACTCTTACTCTGCTCCAGCCCAAACCCCACAGGGCACAGAAGGCAAGGCACAAACCTGGCTCCAAAGAAGAAGGAGTAAAGCCCAACAAAGTCTTGCTTCAGTAGGCCAAAGTCCCCTGATGATGTGGCACAGGTTAATGCAGCCAGAGTGGGGTCTATCAGCTACCTTCCTGCATGCAGACAAGTCATGGACTGTCTAGAAACAGAAACCCAAATCACAGAAATCCAGAAGGGTTTGGGTTGGAAAGGACCTCTAAAGGTCATCTAATCCAACCCCCCTGCAGTCAGCAAGGACAGCTGCAACAGGACCAGGATGCTCAGAGCCCAAACAACCTGACCTGGAATGGTCCCAGGATGGGGCATCTCCCACCTCTCTGGGCAGCCTGGGCCAGGCTCTCATCATCCTCAGTAGAACAAAATTACTTCTTTCTCTCTAGTCTAAGTCTTCCCCTTTCAGTTTCAAACCATCACCCCTTGTCCTGTCACAACAGGTCCTGCTAAAATGTCAGTTTTCTGATCAACCCCTTGAAGTACTGAAAGGCCACCAGAAGGTCTCCCTGGTATCCAGGCTGAACCACTTCAATTCTCTCAGTCTGTCCTCACAGCAGAGGGCTTCCAGCTCTTGCATCATTGCTGCATATCAACAGCTTCATGTCTCTGCTGTGCCCAGGACTCCAGAGGTCACATAAATGAGAGATGCTGCATTTTACAGACCTTAAACCTTTGCCATAAAGGACAAAACAAGGGAAGATTAGCAGGAGCAAATGGGCAAGCAATTAATTGCAGAGTAAATTAACTCTCCAACCACCTACATAAATCAGACAAGAAACTCTGTGTATAAGCAAGACACAAGTTTAAGCAGCAAAACTGTGACAAATTTCCCATCTATCATCCTCTGGCTCAAACAACAGAGTTCTACTTGAATGTGTCAAATGGGAGCTGTTGGAGTGAACCACCATCCCCAAAGCCCTCACATCAGGGCTCTGATGGGTGGCTGAGCTCTGTGCATAGGACTGTGGTGTCTTTTGCCACAGAAGCCACAAGGCAAATGAGGTAAAGAGCTTCCCAGGGCTGAGCATTCCCCTGGTAAGTTGTTCCTGCTGTTTGAGTCATCTGGGGACAGGTGTGGAGATATTCAGAAAGCTGTGAAAATCAACTAGAGGGGGGAAAAAAAATAGTGCTCTAAATAATAAATAATCAGCAGTTTGCAGGTTGGAAGAGGAAAAATCAGTGGCCACTGCCTGCAGGCCCTTCTGAGCCTCAGTTCCTCAGCTGCAAACCAAGATACTCTACACTGGTCTGATATATGGGAGAAAAACAACAACAAAAAAACCCCAAACCCAATCAACAAACCCCAAACTGACCCCCACATAAACCCTCAAACACCACCACAACCCAAAACAATTAAACATCCCAAACAGAGAATCCTAGACTTGCTTTGCTTGGAAAAGACTTCTAAGGCCATTGAGCAGAGCCACCAACCCACCACCATGGCCATCAAACCACATCCAATCCCCTCTTGAACACCTTCAGGGATGGTGACTCCACCACCTCCCTGGGCAGCACGTTCCCATGGCTAACAACTCTCTCTGTGAAGAACTTTCTCATCACCTCCAGCCTAAACTTCCCCTGGCACAGCTTGAGACTGTGTCCTCTTGTTCTGGTGCTCACCTCACACTAGATCAGGTTTCTCAGAGCCACATCCAGCCTGGCCTTAAAAACCTCCATGGATGAGGACCTTTGAAGGTCATCTAGTCAACCCCTGCTGCAGTCAGCAGGCACAGCTGACTCAAAAGTCTCCAGGACTGGGTCCTCACAATATTAAGTGAGGCACTTCCAAACATCTAGAGCCAGCTTTGATCCCCAGCATCAGTCAGGACATGTTCATTTGGGCTGTTACTACTTTTGAGGAGCAAAATGGTAAGACAAAGCCACTTTTTACCCCTGAAGTTCTGTGCTGAGACTCTGCAGTGAGCTCTGCTATCTGCCTTTTACAGCTGACTAACGAAACCTGGCTGGCTCCTGTAGTGTCCTGCTGTGGTTTTATCTGAACTGGCAGCTAAACATGGAATTAAGTGGTAGAAATAAAAGCAGCTTGTCAGGAGGTTGCCCAAGAGTCCCTGAGCCTTGCTGGGTGCAAGGAGCTGATGCTGGCTTTTGGCCACCGTCAATCCTTGCTGGGGCTGGAGTTTGTCCCCACATGAAGCACGTCAGGTGCCAGGCAACAACCTCCTACCTGATGAATAAGGGACAGTAAGAGCAAGGCACAAGGATCAGAACCATAGCAAGGGTGAAGGGAGGTAGGATGCAGCCAGGAAAGGCCCTGAGGATGTTGTGAGGTGATGGGAACCATGCCTGCAGCCCACTGAGGCACTCCAGGAGAATGTGTTGGGTTTCCCCAGCAGCAGCAGTGGCAAAAAGGAAACAAACCCAACCCAACCAAAATCAGGTTTGATTAGCTGAAAGCAAAATGTTCTCTGGCCTGTTGCTGCAACAGCCTAAGGAGAAACGTGAAGTTTTTGTCCCTGTGCCCCAGGAGCATTTAAGGCTTTCAACATCCATGTGTCATTTCCCCTAACAGCCCATCAGCAGGGCAAGTCCTGCAAGCAAGCTTTCATGCTTGTAATGGATGTTGCCCTGAATTTTGCTGTCTCCAGCACAGCTCCCCAGGCTACTCACTCAGGCTCCAGGCTGCTGTGTGAAGACTGTGAATGAGCAGTGGCTGGGACCATCTCAGCAATGGTGGCAAAGTCAAGGCTGCTGCTAACAAGACAAGTCCACACACATCACCAGCAGAGCTTCATTTTTCTCACCAGAGCCAGGCTGCCATGCTCACTTCAATCTTGCTTTCCACCCACCAAAGGGCAAAACCCACATCACTGTGGAGGTGACCTGCTCAGAGGGTGCTGCCAGCACCTGGAGCTGCTGTGGAGACACTAGGGGATGAGGACCTGCACACTTGTGGGCAAGGAGTTAATGGGTAAATGCAAGCTTCTGCTCCTTGTTCCTTGTCCTATCACTGGGCACCACCAAGAAGAGCCTGGCACCTTCATCTGGACACCTACCCCCTCTGATATTTATAGACACTGATAAGATCCCCTCTCAGCTTCCTCCTCTCCAGACTGAAGAGGCTGAGAGACCTGGGGCTTTCTTCATAGCAGAGATATTCAAGCTCCTCCATTATCCTCCCAGCTCTCCACTGCACTGCTTTGCAGCAGAGCCCTTTCTCTCTACAAAGGGGGAGCCCACACCTGGACAGAGTATCACAGGTGTGCATCTTCAGCAAGGCACTGGATTTGCTCAGACAGAAATAACAGAGCCATGGAGGTGGTCAGAACACAGAGCTCTGCATTAGAGCATCTCTGCTGGGTGACTAAAGCAGACCATGGTGTTTCAGGCAGGCAAGGCGGTGTCTGGATGCTGCTGCATGCAGGATAGTGGCAACTCTGCTGGTTCCTGGAGAGCACCAGCTCATCTCACAAGTCCCAGGCACAACACAGGGCAGATGGGATTTGGAAACCACTGCAAAACTACAATTCCACCAAGGACCAACACATCTGCTGGTACTGGGCAAGGGCTTGCCATAGAATCATAGAATTGTTAAGGTTGGAAGGGACCTCAAGGCTCAGCCAGTTCTAACCCCCCTGCCATGGCCAGGGACACCTCACACCACAGCAGGTTGCTCACAGCCACATCCAGCCTGGCTGCAAAAACCTCCAGGGATGAGGCTTCCACCACCTCCCTGGGCAACCTGTGCCAGTGTCTCACCACCCTCCTGGGGAAGAACTTCTTCCTAACATCCAATCTGAATCTACCCATTTCTATTTTCTTCCCATTCCCCCCAGCCCTATTTCTCCCTAACACCCTCAAAAGTCCCTCCCCAGCTTTCTTGTAGCCCCCTTCAGATACTGGAAAGTCACATACTTCCTGAAAGTCATGGTTTGAGGCAGAACCTGGAGTGTGACAATTGGTTTACTCAGATCCACTTACTTAGGGAGAAATTTGGACTAGAAAACACAGTAGAGGAAAGTGGTGTGGTGTGAGCACCACCCAGACAAGAGCAGTGCACAGGGCAAGACTTGTTTAGTTGATTAGATGGTGCTGGGTGAGGGGCTGGACTTGATGATCTCAAAGGTCTCTTCCAACCTGGTTAATTCTATTCTATTCTGTCCTATCCTCTGCCTTGGGAGTGAGACAGAAAAGTGGATGGAGAGGAGTCAGAGCATCCATCTCCACTGAGAAGGGATCTGATCTTAAATGGAGATAGAATCACCAGGATTACTTTCTGTATCCTTGGGGTTGATTTTGTCAGTGCTCCTCTCTCCGACACCAGTCAAAAGGGATTCTGGGGGGGAAAAATATATATATATATGTATAAATGATACTTCTAGTGTTTTATAAAAGGAGATGAATGATCTCAGTCTTTCAGTGAGAGCAGAAGACTTACAGGATGGTAAGGAATAGAAAACAGCCTGGAGATTTATTTCCCATTAGACTGGGAGAAAAGGGGCACAGACAAAACTGAGTGGTGAGAAATTGGAGCCAGAATGTAGAAGAGGCAAAAACAAAATAGCAAACCAAGAGAGGCTGAAAGATTCCCAGTGAAATGTTTCCTTCTTCCCCCCCAAGAAAAGAGGTATTTTCCAAAAGGGGACAAGCTCAGGAGCACCCCCCAGCTTTCAGGAAACTCTTATTGTTTCTCAGTTTGTATTAACCAACCAACCTAAAGAGGATCAGCACCACCACGAAAAGAAGTTAGGGCACAGCAGACTCATTCCCATGGAAAATGCAGGAGAAGGCAAAGGCTTGACAGCAATTCTTCCACCAAAAAAATCTACATTTTTGAGGCTGAAGTGGAAACAAACAAACAAGGTAAGGAGAAACAGCCATGAGGAAAAGAGGCAGATGCTGTTGGCAGTAAATCTACAGGAACTTAGAACAGAATCATAGAATCAGTCAGGGTTGGAAGGGACCACAAGGATCATCTAGTTCCAACCCCCCTGCCATGGGCAGGGACACCTCACACTAGATCAGGCTGGCCAGAGCCTCATCCAGCCTTCTACTTGGTGAGGGGCTTGGAGCACAAGCCCTATGAGGAGAGATTGAGGGAGCTGGGGTTGCTTAGCCTGGAGAAGAGGAGACTCAGGGGTGACCTTATTGCTCTCTACAACTACCTGAAGGGGGGTTGTAGTGAGGCAGAGGTTGGTCTCTTCTCCCAGGCAACCAGTACCAGAACAAGAGGACACAGTCTCAGGCTGCATCAGGGGAGGTTTAGGCTGGAGGTTAGGAGGAAGTTTTACACAGAGAGAGTGATTGCCCATTGGAATGGGCTGCCTGAGGAGGTGGTGGGGTCGCCGTCGCTGGGGGTGTTCAGGGCAAGGCTTGACAGGATGCTTGGTTGTATGGTTTAGTTGATTGGGTAGTGTTGGATGATAGGTTGGACATGATGATCTCGAAGGTCTCTTCCAACCTGGTTAATTCTATTCTATTCTATTCTATTCTATTCTATTCTATTCTATTCTACCAAGCTGGCTGAGGTGGTTTACCTGTCAGTGTCCCAGAGCTGCTACCTAAAGGATAACCATGTTCTGGAGGACAGCCTGCTGCCTGCAAGAGGGATAGGGTTGTACACAAACCAAACAAGCAAAGGCACTCCTGTTTGGTCTGTTGTGGGGCTTTGGTGTTTGTTTGTTTTCCCCTGGCCATATCTTTTCATCTAATAAAAGGTTTTTCTCTCTTCCTGCAAACTTTGTCTGACTTGAACACTTAACCTTCACTGGCTGCACGCATCCACATGTTGAAAAGGGGCCAGGACTGTGACATGCCCTCAATTCAGGGATATTGAGACACTTGAACGTGTCCAGAGAAGGGCAATGAGGCTGAGGAGAGGTCTGGAGCACAGCCCTGTGAGGAGATGCTGAGGGAGCTGGGGTTGTTTAGCCTGGAGAAGAGGAGGCTCTGGGGAGACCTCATTGCTGTCTACAACTACCTGAAGGGAGGTTGTAGCCAGGTGGGGGTTGGTCTCTTCTCCCAGGCAAGCAGCACCACAACAAGAGGACACAGTCTCAAACTGCACCAGGGGAGGTTTAGGCTGGAGGTGAGGAGAAAGCTCTTCCCAGAGAGAGTTGTTAGCCATTGGAATGTGCTGCCCAGGGAGGTGGAGGAGTTGCTGTCCCTGGAGATGGAGCAATACCATCTCCCCTGAGCCTCCTCCAGGCTAAACAACCCCAGCTCCCTCAGCCTCTCCTCACAGGGCTTGTGCTGACCCCTGGGGAACAGGCTGCTTCCTGGTGCCCTATGATATATATGGGGGGGTGTTGGGGTTTTTTTTGAAAGGCACTTAAAATAGGCACAGGCAGACACCCACAGGGGGCAAATTTAGTAACATGAGCTGGAGAAGTGAGAAATCCGGGTTTTACAAGCCGGCTGTTCCCAGCACACAGCAACAATTGGTGCAAAGTGTACATTTTGCAGGAGGTGTCAGGCGTGCAGAGAGCCAGGCAGAGATTTTGCAGCAGCAGCAGCTAGGATGGAGCTGGTGTGGAGCAACCAACCCGATGCAGTGAGGCAAGGGAAACGCCAAACCTTCCTGCGTGAGTCTTAGAAGTGCAAACTGCTCACACCGAAAGAAAGGAAGGAAGGAAGGAAACCATCCACACACTTTAGCAAGCAGAATGACTCAGCTAGCCCCAGGCAACAGAGATCTGAACGGATAAAGAGCAACCGGGGTTTGACTTCAGACAAAAAGTATCTGCTGATTTTCCCCTCTCCTGTGCAACGTTGCCTTAAGCTACCAAAGACTCAGGGGTTAATGTCAGGGCACTACTAAGACGGTACTGTGTTATTTCTTTTCAATGCCTTGCTCCCATTATCCAGAAGCAGAGGGCCAAAGAGGAGATGGACTGGCAGTGGAAGCCTCCATGGTAAGGTCAACCCAGCTCTGGGTCTGAGCTTTGTGCCTGGAAGCTCCTCTCTTACCTTGAGAGTGCAATACAACATTGCTTTAGCAGAGGTGGTTGCAATGCAGTGGCCACAAGCAGATGTGCACAGACATAAAAGCCAAACAGCCACCAGCTCCATCTGACTAACTCAGACTCAGCACGCACGTCAGGAATCTGGTCAAGAAAGGGCAGATTGGGGAAAAATGCCTTGAGAGCTCCAGTTAGTCAAGTATCTCATCTCTGAAATAAGCCTCTCTGATGGGCAGAGCACCTGGGGAAGAGCCTCTAGCTGCTCTGGACCTGATGGCAGTATTTTGTCCAAAGTGAAAATAATGCATGGAGAAGACAGTCAGTGAGTAGGGGGAGAAAAGATAGTGAAAGCCAGGAGTAACTGAAGCAGCTTTGGGTGAGTCCTGGCCTGAGACAATGAGGAAACCTCCCACTGTTTTCCATAAGTTCATGGAAGTTTTCTTTTCATTAGTAAAACATCCAGACAAGCCCAATATATCTACATCTATCTATCTGTCTATCTCATGAAGCTTTCTATTCCTATTGTCCCTCATTCCTTCTGCAGTTCCATAACCATGGTAAGAGATGAGGGAAGGTGCCACATCCTCCAATAGCACTGCTCTGATGTGGTAGAAGCTATGATCTTTGGACCTTTTCTACTGGCTCTAAGATAAGCTCTAGGGCCTTTTACCCCCTGCACAAGTAGGCTCTCAGCATTTCTTCCAGAGTGAGGAAAGGAGCATCAAACACTCTTACAGCAGGATGTGTTTAAATGAATGCTTCCTAAAGAGCTGATGAGATGGAGAGAATGCTCTCTCCCCTGCCCATGAGTGTGTATCTGTGCCCTGCTGTAACACAGCCTCCACAGACTGCTGTAACATCCCAGAACAAGCCTCAGCCACAACCATCACCCAGCAGCCCCAGGGTGAAATGAGATAAACTGACCTCCTGTTTAGCAATGGTAGATGACCTCCTCTGAGCTTCCTCCCAGCTCTGTGAATCAGTCCTGCCAAGCAGAGGTTGGCTGGAAGGAGCCTCATCCCTTCCAAGACTCACAGCCCTGCCCTCCTCTTCCAAAGCCATTTATCTGGAGAGGGCAAAGAGAGGTCCCAGCAAAGCTATGACTAATGCCTAGCTAATTCCCAGGGGAGAAGGCAAACCAGCTCCCCAGGAAACAGTCTGGCCCAGGCTGTGACAGTTGAAGAGAAACCTTGTTCTTACCCATTAAATAAACCTCTCTTTCCTCACCAGAGATAGCAGGGGGCAGCTCTCCTGCTTGTGCTGCCTCTGTGGGGCCAAGATGTTGAGCACACCAAGGACCTGCAGCAGTGCACCTCAGAGATTAACCTAGGAGCAAGTCCAGAGGAAAAATTTAGTGTGACTCTCGTCCCGACCTCTCTAGGTGTTAAATGCTGAAGTCATCGCTTGGTTTTCATTGCCATAACCAGGCAAAAACTTACCTTTGCTTTCCCTGAGTAGCTGCTGCTTCGAGTTTGAAGACCAGAGCGTATCTAGCCCTTATTGCAGTGTTCATCACGTACCCAGGTGTGAAGCAGCCCCCAGCTTCTAGCCACACTTCCAGTGGGAGCTGTTCCTCACTTCAGCAGGTCCTGAGAACGGTAAACAAGGCTGCATTGCTTAACAGAGGGAAAAGGCAGCTGACGTGAGCTGTCTGCAAGAGGGAGCACCGAGGCTCGGTGAAGGCGAGGAAATCTCTCTTTAAATGAAGAATGTGCCAAACGCTCATTTGTTTCTCCTTGAATGTGTATGTTTTAATTAAGCATTTGTAGCACCTCCTGCTTCCTTCATTACCACCTAATTGGTAAACTCCAGCAGCTCTGCCTACTTTTCAAGCTACATTTGTTCTTCTACTGACAATGCTTTATTCAATTAATATTTGGTTTTTACGTTCACCAAAGAGGTGTAAAAATCTTTTGCACCAAAATAAAAACAA
Organism: Dryobates pubescens; assembly: GCF_014839835.1. Taxonomy (NCBI): domain Eukaryota; kingdom Metazoa; phylum Chordata; class Aves; order Piciformes; family Picidae; genus Dryobates; species Dryobates pubescens. Next base: position 14,840,826 of record NC_071637.1, read on the forward strand.
CAAACCCACCAACCCCAACCCATTCTTGTAATGATCTCCAACATCCTGCTGCAGGCAGTGTTCTGCAGCTGCTCATGGGAGTTGGGAACACAATTCCACACAGCTGGAACTGCTGCTGCTCTTTCCCTCTTTGCAGGAAGAGGAGTCCAGCTCTCAGCAGCTTGTCCTGAGGAGGAAGGATGTTGCACCAAAAAACCCAAATCACTGTAGTGAGTGCAGTTGCTACAGTGCATCAGGAATAGTGTGGCCAGCAGAAACAGGGAAGTCATTCTGCCCCTGTGTTCAGCACTGGTTAGGCCACACCTTGAGTCCTGTGTCCAGTTCTGGGCCCCTCAATTTAAGAAGGACATTGAGACACTTGAACATGTCCAGAGAAGGGCAATGAGGCTGGGGAGGGGTCTGGAGCACAGCCCTGTGAGGAGAGGCTGAGGGAGCTGGGATTGCTTAGCCTGGAGAAGGCTCAGGGGAGACCTTCTTGCTCTCTACAACTACCTGAAGGGAGGTTGTAGCCAGGAGGGGGTTGGTCTCTTCTCCCAGGCAAGAGGACACAGTCTCAAGCTGCACCAGGGGAAGCTTAGGCTGGAGGAGAGGAGAAAGTTCTCCTCAGAGAAAGTTTTCAGCCATTGAAATGTGCTGCCCAGGGATGTGGTGGAGTCCCCATCCCTGGCATGGCAGCAAGGACCAGAAGGACCTGTGAGTATGAACGACACAATAAATGACCCCTGGCTTTCTCCACCAAAAAGGGAAAGTTCATGAGGTACAGTATCACAAGGAAATAAACCACACAAACTATTTTAACCACATCAATGACAAGAAAATAATTCTTAGTTCAGCAGAAGTAGTTTCTGACCTGGGAATACTTTGCTGGTACAGAGGGAATCCAGTACCCAACTTTGCTTTCATGGTGCTGTGCCAACAGCCCCAGGAGAAGGCTTCCACATTCTCCTCCAATAAAAAGGGTCAGGCTGGGCTCAGTTTCTTGTTGAAATGCAGCTTAACATACCTTTGACTAAGTGGCATGGCTCAGTGCCAGTCAGTGACTTCAGAGATGCTTCTGAGAAAGGTTCTTCCACCTTCCTTTTCTTCCAGCTTCCTTATTCAGAGAAGAAAGGTAAAGCAATGAGACTGAGAGGTCTTTCTAAAAGAAGGGGGGGTGGAAATGAAGGGTCTTGCCATGAAAGAGCTATAACCAGCAAGTCAAGATATCCATGCCAGACAATTTGTTGCTGGACTGCATCTTACCTTCAGAGAAGCAAAGCGAGTTGTCACCTGCAGATGAGATAAACACAACGATGAAGCCATGTGTGCCGCAGGGACGAGCATGACACATCAGAAACTCATTTCAAGCACAGCTTAGGATTGACTGCAGTGTGACACAGTGGAGGAAAACCTTTTCTTCCTCCCGATTTCATGCCTAGATCCCTGCAAGAAGGAGGACAATGATTAGGGAAAGCATCACCACAAATGAGTTTCTTTATTTTGATGCATTTTTTTTTTTCTCTTAAGGCTTAGACACTTGCAGTACTCAATCAGTTCTACTGCTCCTGTTGCACTGTGGGTTAGTTAACTGCAGAAGCCAAAAAAAAAAATAGGGGCCTGATTTATTATGTATAGAGCATTGGGAAGCTACAAAAAGCAGAAGCCTAGAAAAGTCATCCAGCTCCTCACTAATGGCCTTCAGCAAGGAGGAAAGGAGACCAAAGTGTAGTAAAAATGCAAATAAAAGGCAACATATGAATCCAGGCCTCTGTCTTCATTACCAAATCAATAAGAAATGCATTAATTCAGGCAGCCAAAAGGTTAAAGCCAAAAAAAAAAAAGAAGGACAAACCTTAGACTCTCACATCTGCAGCCTTGGCAGCAAGGAAAGCTTGCCAAGCTCCTGAGCTCTTAGATGGTAATTTATCCCTCCCATTGTCCTTCCCGTGTGGGCTCTAAGCAGCCTGTGTCAACAGTTCAGAGAATGAGCCCTCAGAACAGAAAAAGGGCAGTCTTCCTCTGGGGACAGGAGAAGCCTCTCTTGAAGTCTCTTCCATGAGGAGAGCAGCAGCAGGGAAGTCATTGTGCCCTGTACTCAGCGCTGGTTAGGCCACACCTTGAGTCCTGTGTCCAGCTCTGGGCTCCTCAGTTTAAGAAGGACATTGAGACTCTTGAACATGTCCAGAGAAGGGCAATGAGGCTGAGGAGAGGTCTGGAGCACAGCCCTGTGAGGAGAGGCTGAGGGAGCTGGGGTTGCTTAGCCTGGAGATGAAGAGGCTCAGGGGAGACCTTCTTGCTCTCTACAGCTACCTGAAGGGAGGTTGTAGCCAGGTGGGGGTTGGTCTCTTCTCCCAGGCATCCAGTACCAGAACAAGAGGACACAGTCTCAAGCTGCACCAGGGGAGGTTTAGGCTGGGTGTTAGGAAGAAATTCTTCCCAGAAAGAGAGATTGGCCATTGAAATGTGCTGCCCAGGGAAGTGGTGGAGTCACCATCACTGGAGGTCTTTAGGAAGAGCCTGGATGAGGCACTTGGTGCCATGGTTTAGTTGATTAGATGGTGTTGGGTGATAGGTTGGACTTGATGATCTCAAAGGTCTTTTCCAACCTGGTTAATTCTATTCTATTCTAGTTCCAGATGAAACACAACAGGGAGAGGCTTGCAATTGGTGTGCACCTCTGCCCTGAGAGACATCAGAGCACTTCACTACTGTTTTACATGTATAAATATTTGCCTGGATAAATAGATTAAGAATAGTTTGATTAAGCTACATTTTGTCTTAGGAAGCAGGATGAGTCACATGGGTCTGGAAAGGATCTAGAGCACAACTACAGAGAGGGAAATGAAAGGAGGAGTTGGCACTAAACATGCACCAGGGGGAGAAACACCCAGACTGTGTGAAACATGAGCAGCCTGGAGATTAAAGGCAAGACAATCAATTGGCTAGATACATTTTCTTAAACATGAAATACATCATTTTCTCTTTGAACGTGGAAGTCTCAGATAATTAAGCTCACCAGCAGCAGAACTCCTCAAGGTTGTCCTATGCATAGCTGGAGTAACTGGACTGTGTTCACTCTGTACTAACCTTTGCCAGCCATTGGAACAGGCTGCCCAGGGAAGGGACACAGTCACCATTCCTGGAGATGCTGAAAAAAAACCACCCCAAACTTTTAGCCATGGCACTCAGGAGATGGTTTAGTGGTCACAGTAGTGCTGGGTTGAGGGTTGGACTTGATGATCTTAAGAGGTCTTTTCCAACCTTAATGCTTCTAGGATTCTAACCATTGGGAAGGACTTGCCAAACTAGAGCTGGACTTTTCCTTCCCAGTAAGAGTCTCAGAAACCCCAAGGAGTCACTCCTCAAAGCTGCCTACTTGGCTGGACTGCCATGGTGTTATAGGCACTGGGTCCCTTTTAAAAGAGTCCATGCAAGGAGGTGGCCTTAGCCCTGCATGCAGAACTTGCCATCCATAAGGAGAGAAAGGGAGGGAGGCTTGAGTGGAAACCTGCCTGGCACGCTGAAAACAGGAAAACAAATATCTCAGATGCAACAAAATCAGTATTTTTTCCGCTCTTCTATTGCTCTGCTGTCCCACAAGGAAAGAAAAGACCAAAATAACTCAGGAAGAACATAAGGAAGAGCTTGAGTCATAATTTTGTGTCTCTCAGGACACAGCAAGAGCCTTCACATGTTTTAGAAATCCGAGAGAAGATCTAGCAGGTTATGTAGATCAATTGCAGGCAGCAAATTAGGGAAGCAAAAAAGTGATATTCCCCCCATTAAATACAGGTTGGAGCCTTAATAAGGCAGAAAGTGAGGGAAATGAGAAGCTTTTAAATTGAGGTTATTATGTGCTGCAACAACTGCCAGAAATTATATACTAATGTCATTCCCTTGCTTTTATTCCTCTCCAGTTCAGCAACAACCCACTCTCCTCAGTCTCTACCTGCATCTGCAACTGCTCCTCTCTCACAGATTTGGTACCACTCACCCTTTGGACAGCAGAGACTTCTCCATCAAAATGGCTGGACCATGTGATGAGACCCTACTCATCATTTCTTTCCTACCAGCAGTAAATCTGCTGCTAGAAGGATCCATTCAGGCATTCAAGCTTTCTCAGCCTTGTCTTTCACTTGGGTATATAAGTAGTAGTAAAAACATCAGTTAAGACTGTTTCATTTTCCATCTTTCCCAACGTGTTTAATTTGAAAGTAAGAAATAGTCCAAGGCAGGCATCATGGCAACTTCAACAAGAGGACACAGTCTCAGGCTGCACCAGGGGAGGTTTAGGCTGGAGGTTAGGGGGAAGTTCTACACAGATAGAGTGATTGCCCATTGGAATGGGCTGCCTGAGGAGCTGGTAGAGTCACCATCATTGGAGGTGTTCAGGAAGAGACTGCATGGGGTGCTTGGTGCCATGGTTTAGTTGATTAGATGGTGTTGGGTGATAGGTTGGACTCGATGATCTCAAAGGTATCTTCCAACCTGGTTAATTCTGTTCTCTTCTCCCTTCACCATGGATGCTAGCATCCAAAGAGTAACTGTGACAAAGCTTCAACCACATTAGCCCCCCCAAAAAGGCATGAAAATGGAGTTCTATGAAGGAAAGAACTTGTGAAGAGAGAAAAAGATAAACAAACAAACCACAACCCCCCAAAAAAACCCAAGAGAAAACAAACTCAAGCCACAAAACGCCCAGGGAAACACAAGACCAAGGTGAAAAGAGGAAAGCCACAAGATCACAGGCAATAATGGGTTGACTTCCTTGGCAATCACAACTTGCAAATCAAGTCCACCTCCTGGCCTGGTGGCTGATTGCCAGGAACAAGTTAATTAACCATCACTAAGAAATGCACATCTAGTCTAGACCTTAACCACTCTCTAAAAGCTGGCTCCACCTCCTCTTGGCAGCTTCCCCAGCCTGGCCTCCTATGATTATTGCCCACAGGCTAAATTCATCCTTGGGGAAAAGACTTCATTTTTCCCCTCCTTAGCTTGCACCAGGAATTAACTTAGTCCTGAAAGTCTGTCCTGGCATTTTCCCATAACCCAAAGGAAGCAATAAAAATCTTTCTTCCACCCTTCCCTCCGCAGCGTTCGTCTTTCCTGTCTTCCTCCACTCACCTTCACGCCAGGGGTGTGCTGCCAGCTCCTTGCCTCTCCCAGCTGACATTTGGAGGCATTTATTTTCTCTCTTGCTCATTGAACTTTTTCCACTTCGTGTGCCTTGTTTCAAAACTGCAATTCACCAAACAGCCCTCCTTCTCCAAATGGTGCTGAGCAGAGTGGAATGATTACCTGACTTGTTACCGGCCTCTGCTGGAGTCCAGCATTATCCACTTGGAAAGCGCTGATTGTTTGATGGTTTTATCTGCTGGTCTTTTTTATTTGCTTTCATTTATCATAGAATTGTCAGGGTTGGAAGGGACCTCAAGGATCCTTCAGTTCCAACCCCCCCTGTAATGAGCAGGGACACCTCACACTATATCAGGTTGCTCACAGCCACAACCAGCCTGGCCTTAAAAACCTCCAGGGATGAGGCTTCCACCACCTCCCTGGGCAACCTGTGCCAGTCTCTCACCACCCTCATGGGGAAGAATTTCTTCCTCACATCCAATCTGAATCTACCCATTTCTAGTTTTGTTCAATTCCCCCCAGTCCTATCCCTCCCTGACACCCTACAAAGTCCCTCTCCAGCTTTCTTGTTGTCCCTTTCAGATACTCAAAGGCCACCAGAATGTCTCCTCAGAGCCTTCTCTCCAGATTGAACAGTCCCAACTCTCTCAGTCTGTCTCCATAGCAGAGCAGCACCAGTCCTTTGCTCATCCTCACGGCCCTTCTCTGGACACATTCCAGCACCTCCAGATCCTTCCTGTAATAGAGGCTCCAGAACTGAACACAGAGCTCCGGGTGGTGTCTCACCAGAGTGGAGCAGAGGGGGAGAATCACCTCTCTCCACCGGCTGGCCACACTTCTCTTGCTGCAGCCCAGGATGTGATTGGTTCTCTGGGCTGCAAGTGCACACTGCTGGCTCATGTTGAGCTTCTCCTCCACCAGCACCCCCTGGCCCTTTTCTTCAGGGCTGCTCTCCTCTCCAGTTTCAGTGGATGGGAGAGAGATGGGTTTTTATAAAAGGACACAAACCAAGCCAAAACTGTAATTATCACAGACAAGAAAGAAACAAAAAACTCAGAGAAAAGATGATTTTTATGATTAAAGCATTGGAGTAGAAACTCAGAATAGACTAGACTACCAGACCAGACCAGGTTGGAAGAGATCTTCATTGCATCCAACCTACCAACCAATCCAACCCACTTAATCAACTAAACCATGGCACCAAGCACCCCATCAAGTCTCCTCCTGAACACCTCCAAGGATGGTGACTCCACCACCTGCCTGGGCAGCACATTCCAATGGGCAATCACTCTCTCTGTATAGAACTTCTTCCTAACCTCCAGCCTAAACCTCCCCTGGCACAGCCTGAGACTGTGTCCTCTTGTTCTGGTGCTGGTTGCCTGGGAGAAGAGACCAATTTCCACCTGTCTACAACCTCCCTTCAGGTAGTTGTAGAGAGCAATAAGGTCTCCCCTGAGCCTCCTCTTCTCCAGGCTAAGCAACCCCAGCTCCCTCAGCCTCTCCTCACAGGGCTGTGTTCCAAACCCCTCACCAACTTCGCTGCCCTTCCCTGGACACGCTCCAGCAAGTCAACCTCCTTCCTAAACTGAGGGGCCCAGAGCTGGATTCTTCCTGTGGCTTTGCCAAAAGCTCTCTCCACAGCCTTCATGGAGTGAGTTAATCCTTCGGTGCCCCAAGTGAAATACTCTGGCACTTGGCTGGTTTATGATGGCTGCTGTGCAAACACATTCATTCCCATTTGTGAGGTGTTCAGATAGACCAATAACTGCAGAACCACCACGGCTGGGATGGCTGCAATCATCTGGCTGCATTTAATCATCTCTTGTCAGAAGCATATGCATCTTTAATCACAAGCACACGGGATCCAGCAGCCTTGCTCTCGAGAAACAAGCACCATGCTGACAGGGGGGAAAAAAACCACCACCACCAAGAGCACCAAATCTGTATTTCCCACAGGAAGTAGTGAATGCCTAAAATTGTATCCAAAGCTCAGCATCTTCCCAGTCCAATTCCCACCCAAACAAGAAAAAAGGGACAGGCTCAGGTCTTTTACTGAAAAAAAAAAAAACCAAGCCTGACCAAAAAGTCATTTCCTATTCCACTGGTGACATGTGAAGTCAAGAGCAATTACAGCAAGTCCCAGGCTTCCATCCTGATACCAGGGGAAGGTACATAAAAGGAACAGCACCCCATGCATACACATAGGCTCCAAAATAACCTTAGCAACGGGCTGCCAGAGGAGGCAGGGGCATTAGCTGCACACGTTTGCAGGATGTGATGAGGACACTGAACTTTCAGACTGAATTCCATTTAAAACCTCTGAGGCTGAGCAAGGGCTGAAATGAGAAAGCAGCCAAGTCAAGCCTCTGCAAGCTGAACCCACACAGGCAAGCCAGGGTCGCTGCAGGTGCGCGTGGAGGCTGCCGCCTTGCTGGCAGCCCCGGGCTCAAACCCAGGGGGATCCGGAAGGTCTTTTATGTGATGCTGCCACAAGCACAGAATCACAGTATACTATCACACACCTGTATAGAAACTCCTGCCACCATGCCCATCCTGGGCACCCTGCCAGGGGAAGGGGCAAGCTCCCAGGCGTCTCCCCAAGCACTAAAGACGAGGAAGTTTGCTATGTCCACCAATCCCTCTCCCCCCCTTTTCCTTTTTCATTGCTTTAATAAATTAAGCTGAGCAACAATAGAGATGAGAGAAAGCAGGACAATGTGGTAAATGTAGCAGAAAGAAATTTGAATTGTAATGAGGAGAGCTAATCAGGAGAAGAATGGCCTATAGAAAAAGCACTAATGAGTTTCTAAATAAATTCCAAAGGTTAATATTGTTCTACCTAACAAATACCAGAAGAATCCTAATGTGAAATTAAAGGCCTCACTCCGATGCCCTCGTGGCCATATGTTAGAGCTGTGCCACCCACCCTCTCTAATTACCTGTCTGGCCACTGCAACCTTCTGCTGCCTCTTATGGATGGCCATTGTACGTGGGATCTCACCAGGTCAGTCGCGGGGCTCAGCCTCTCTTTTCTCTCCGCGTTAAGTGCTTGAGCCGAGGAGCTGCTGGGCAGACACTCTTTGACTTGAGAGTTTGCAGCGAGGTTTGTGTTGGCATTAACAAATCATTACTGAAAGTGCAGTTTTCAGCACGAGGGGTTTGCCTGTGTTTGTGGAGTGCTGGCTGATGCGGTTTCCCAGCAAGCTTGTGGTCACTTTTCCCACGATGTGGGTTGCCAGGGTGAGTAAAAAGCCAAGGCAGGATCACTGGGGAAAGGGGGAGGAAAACCATAGAAACATAGAACTGCTGAGCTTGGAAGAAACCTTTGAGATCATCAAGTCCAGCCTCTAGCCTAAAGCATGCAATCCCACCACTACTGCTAAGCCACTACCACTAAACCACGTACTGGATGTGGCACTTGGTGCCATGGCTTAGCAGCCAGGAGGTCTTGGGTGACAGGTTGGACTTGATGATCTTTGAGGTCTCTTCCAACCTTATTGATTCTATGATTTTATGTTGCTAAGCACCACATCCACAACCTTCTAAATACCTCTAGAGGTGGTGACTCCCCCAGGCAGCCTGTGCCAGTGCTTTATAACCCTTTCTGTGAAGAAATTCTTCTTGATATCCAACCTAAAAGTCACCTGGCACAACCTGTGAGAGGAGACCAATCCCTGCCTCACTCCAGCCTCCTTTGGGGTAGTTGTGGGGAGCAATGAGCTCTCCCCTCAGCATCCTCTCCAGCCCCAGTTCCCTCAACTGTTCCTCATAAGACTCATGTTCAAGGCCCTTCACCAGCTTTGCTGTTCTTCCTTGGACCTGCCCCAGCACCTCAATGTCCTTCTCACAGTGAGGGGGCCCAAAACTGAACCCAGGACTGTAGCAAAGTTTATACATCTAAAAAGCTGGGGACTGCTTATTTGTTTCCATTCATTTCCCTGATGCCAGTAGTTCAACACATAATGCTAAGACTTTTCCATAATGTAATCAAACCCCAGAGTATTCAGAGTCCTTGATGCATTCTATTACTAAAACATGGCCAAAATTGTATTGCAGCCAAAATATGATGATTTTTTTCCCCTCTTTTTGTTTGTTTTTTTTTTAAGTGATGAAAGAACCTCCTTTCAAGAAGGGAAGAAGAAAAAAAAATAGCACAAATCCAATTCTCAGCCAAGTAATAGACTCAGAGGCTTTCCATAAGAATAGAAGATCTGCTCAACTATTTTCTTGCTTGAAGGAAAGAAATGGAGCCATTAGAGCGTTTTACCCTGAATATGGGGGGAGGAGAATAAAACCCCACAACCCACAAGAATGACATCATTCTTCAGGGAGAAGGCTGAGTATATTTTGTGAGCATGGCTGTCCAGCTGTCTTGGGAATTGCAAACAAAGATCCAGAAGGAAGAGATGGAGCTCATTTTGCTCCCCCCACCCCGGGTCCCACCACGCCAGGAGATGAGTTAGGTGCAGTCCCAGAGCTGCGTCACCTCATCGTGATCCAGCCTTACCTGGTGGGGGGCAGGGGGGAGGCCTGTGCAACCCAGAATACAGAATTAACCAGGTTGGAAAAGACCTTTGAGATCATCAAGTCCAACCTATCACCCAACACCATCTGATCAACTAAACCATGGCACCAAGCAGCCCATCCAATCTCTTCCTAAACACCTCCAGGGATGGGGACTCCACCACCTCCCTGGGCAGCACATTCCAATAGCCAATCTCTCTTGCTAGGAAGAACTACTTCCTAACATCCAGCCTAAACTTCCCCTGGTGCAGCTTGAGACTGTGTCCTCTTGTTCCGGTGCTGGTTGCCTGGGAGAAGAGACAATGACTCAGACCCAACTGATGGTCAGAGCTGAGCAAGTCTGTGCTCCTCAGCCCTGTCCAAGGCAGCAGCCATGGCCAAACCCAAAATCACAACAGGCAGAGCTGCAACCCTTGAAGCTCACCTGTGAAAGGATTCCTTTGCTCCTGGCACTTACAGAAAATGAACAAAATTAAGATCTGCACCTTTTTTCCTTCGAGCACGTGAATTATTCCACGGTTGGAGTAACAGCCCCATGCCAAGACTGACCATCCTATGTATTATTCATGGCAACCTTGCAAAATTCTGCTCAGCCACTCATCCACCATGAATAATTTTGTTTGACAGGCAGGTTAAATGCTTCAGCTTTCTCCTCCTCCTCCTCCTGGCAGGGAAGGTGGGCATTCATGCACTGCACTGAGAGGCATTGCTGTGAGGATGCTTAATAGAGGCTTCTGTGGAGTTCAGCCCTGGGAGGCAAAGACTGAAAGTGAAAAACCTTAGACCCAAGAGAGAGAAGGAATAGGAAATGCATGGAGACACAGGCTTGACAGTCAAGAGGCTGGGGAGAGGCCTCAAGCACAAGCCCTATGAGGAGAGGCTGAGGGAGCTGGGGTTGTTTAGCCTGGAGAAGAGGAGGCTCAGGGGAGACCTTCTTGCTCTCTATGGCTACCTGAAGAGAAGTTGTAGGCAGGTGGGGGTTGGTCTCTTCTCTCAGGCAACCAGCACCAGAACAAGAGGACACAGTCTCAAGCTGCACCAGGGGAGGTTTAGGCTGGAGGTGAGGAGAAAGTTCTTCCCAGAAAGAGTTATTGGCCATTGGAATGTGCTGCCCAGGGAGGTGGTGGAGTCACCATCCCTGGAGGTGTTCAAAAAAGGATTGGATGTGGCACTTGAAGCCATGGTTTAGTGATCATGAGGTGTTGGCTGACAGGTTGGACTTGATGACCTCTGAGATTCTTTCCAACCTTGTTGATTCTATGATACACAAACTCCTTGGGAGTAACCCTTTAAATGCCAGTGGGAGATGCGCACTTACCCTCACATCTCTTACAGAGAGCTCACCAGAGGTCCTGAGTTTTCCCAGCCCAACCCAGGAGGGAAATAAGATGGACAAGAGTGGAGCAGCGTGTGGTGCTCCTGAGCTCAAGGTGGAAATCTCGTTGGCTGCACATTCCTGGCAATGACTTCACCTGTAAAAGCTTCAACGCAAAACTCTTCCCGAGACAAAGGCTGCTGCCATGAAATTGATAGCTGTGAACAAGCAAGACAGTTGCACAGCTCCTCATCAGGCTAATGAGCCACCCTGAATCATGCAGGCCCATCACCTAGATCTATTGGCCACATTAGCAGGCTGCTGAGCGTGGGAAATACGGAGGGGATCATTTGCAAAGGGTTTTACGTGCCGCGGTTGCTGGGAACCCTTCGAGATGGAGTCGAAAGCAGATGGTGAAATGGGAAAATTATTCACATAATTAGCAGTCCAAAATAAATACCAAAAAAACCCACCCCCAACCCACCCAAAAATAATGAAAAGGTGAAAGCCTCATTCAGTCACACTTCTGCTTTTCCAGCAGTCAACAAAACCCCAACAAAGAGTCCCTGACACTGCTGCATCCTGCACGGCAAGCCTGCCGCTAGTTAATGGGTTCAAAGACATGGAAACAGGAATATCCCACAAATACACACTGTTCCTCCTCCTTTAGCTGTTGTTCAACGGTCTCTACAACTGTCTGAAAGGAGGTTGTAGCCAGCAGGGAGTTGGTCTCTTCTCCCAGGCAACCAACACCAGAACAAGAGGACACAGTCTCAAGCTGTGCCAGGGGAAGTTTAGGCTGGAAGTGAGGAGAAAGTTCACAGGCAGAGTACTTGGCCATTAGAATGTGCTGCCCAGCGAGGTGGTTTATTAGCCCAGGTAATCTGCTGTCCCTGGAGGTGTTCAAAAGGGATTGGACATGGCACTTGGAGCCATGGTTTAGTTAGTCATGAGCTGTTGGGTGACAGGTTGGACTTGATGATCTCTGAGGTCTTTTCCAACCTTATTGATTCTATGGCATGATGGAAGATTAGACAAAGTGAAACAGCAAATAAACCTCACTCTATGCAGTGCCAAATGCTGAATCTCCTTCAATGTCCTTTCATAGGTTTTCTACAGAACCAGATCTTTTGCTTTGAGTTTCTGATCAACTCTGCAAACTCTTACTAGACATCATGACTTTAAGGCCAGGCTGGATGTGGCTCCGAGCAACCTGATCTAGTGGGAGGTGTCCCTGCCTCTGGGAAGCCTGTTCCAGTGCTCTGTGACGCTCACAGTGAAGAAGTTCCTCCTCATGTTGAGGTGGAACCTCCTGTGCTGTAGTTTATATCCACTGCCCCTTGTCTTATCACAGGGTGCAACTGAGCAGAGCCTAACCTGAGGAACATGCCACAGGGGAACTCCACCCCCACAGCAGTGGGTTGGACAAAATGTTACTTCCCAGCTTAAACACAAGAAGCAAATAAAGAACCTTGCAGAAGTCATCAGGCGTTTCTGTGTGGAGAGTTGTCCACAGCTCTGTGAAACTGCTGAAAGCAAATGAGGGAGAAGGCAAATGTTTGATACTGAAAATGCTGAAGTTCACTTCTAAGATCACTAGCACAAACTCCTCTAACATTAAGATATAATATTGGCTAAATGGGAATCTCTGATGCAGTTTTTGCTCCTGACACTTCACAGCCCTGGTGCTCTCTGGCTCTTTTATTTCCTATTAATTTTTGGCTAGATGAGCAAAAGCTACCAGAGCTTACAACTGCTTGTAGCTCACCTGTGATTCTCCAAGAACTGACACTTTTAATTTTGCCTTCTTCTCTCCAGTGCACCAAGGTGTGTGGAATGAGTTCAGCTCACACAGTGAGAGCTGCCATCAGCAGAGAGCTGTTTCATTAGTGTTTTTCCCATCAGGTTAGTGCTGGGATAAGCAGCCAGCTGCTTCAGTGAGTAAACATATGTGGACCTACATCACCTGGACAGCCTGCCCTGCCTCATTTCCCAGAGTTCAGCAGTTTCAGGACAAAAGTTAACACCACTCCAGCACTGTCCACTACCCCAATGATTCACCTCTGCAGCCCAGGCTCAGACACAAGAGGCACCAGCAGTGCCCTGGGGTGGGGACAGGCTTCAGGAGCAGCTATCTCTCATCTGACTGCATCTGGAGCTCAAATACCTGAGTAAGGGACTGGCCCCTGGGGTGGGGACAGGCTTCAGGAGCAGCTATCTCTCATCTGACCGCATCTGGAGCTCAAATACCTGAGTAAGGGACTGCAGCTTGGGAAGATGCCACACATGAACTGAGCTATGGGGACTGCACTTCTGCTCTTTCCTATCATTAGTGACTCAGGAGTCTGTGCTGAGAAAGCCAAGGCTTGGCATGTGCTTAGTGCCAGCCTCACACAGTAAGCCCACTGTGTTCCCAACCCCCTCTCAGTACTTCAAGCACCACTGCAACCCCAGCACCAGGCTCAGAAAAATCCCTCTTCCCAGTCTGAAACATCCCTTAGGCTGAGGCTTTCCTGCCCTGCTGCTGGAGTAGCGACACTGGGAGAAAGACTGCTCTGTGCTGTCTCTTGCCAGCATTGCCTGAAAGCTGTGAGCTCTGGGTAGGGGGGGGAAAAAAAGCACAACTTAGTAAAGGTCATGATCTGAATGCAGATTATTCATGGACATGAATTTATCTGATGAATTATTCTAAACATCTAATTCAGCTGGCGCCGCCGGGCACGCACAGGATGCGCCTCCACATCTACTCCATTAAATAAGGACAGTCACTGGCTTGAAAGCATAATATTTTATTTGCCACAAGTATGCTAATTCTTTCATTTTCCCCACTCTCTGCTGACCAGAAATACAACCTGAGCAAGATAGGTTTTCTTGTAGCTGATTACCGGCTAGCATACGATCACGGGCGGCCTGGATTTTCAGCCCCTGATTGAGGGCTTGGAGCTTTTCCCTGATTCTGATCCCACAGTAATGGATTTTGAGTTGCTTGCAAGCATGGAGGACAATCACCTGTCAGCCCACGCTCCCATGCTGCTCGTTATTTGTGCCTACTGAGTAAGTTTATTGGCAGGTTTGTCAGAAAGCAGAGAATTCTCTCTAGTGCCTCCTAAACAAAGACTAAGAGGCAATAAAGAACCATCCATTTCAATATCAACCCCAATGTCCTGATGGACCCTGCTGGTTTCTGGCCTCCAGGTTACTGCATTCAGGCAATAAAAGCCAAAACAGAGTCCCCTTATCATTTAACACATCTTCTTCTCTACCCCAATCTCCTGATGGACCCTCCTGGTTTCTGGTCTCCAGGTTACTGGATTTGGACAATAAATGCCAACACAGAGACCTCCTTATCATGTAACACATCTTCTTATCTTAGGCTTCACTAGTCCTGCTGTTAATGCTGTGTAACTTCACTTTGAAAAAGCCATTTTCTGGCACTGTGATCCCTGCTGAGCACAAGCTCCCGTGTGGAGGGACCACAGGCATCGTTCTCAGCATCTTCTGGGAAGGTTAGAAAGCATTTATGCTGGCTGCTGCAGGTAGGTCTAGTCAGAGCTAATCTAATTACACAGGAATTATGGGAATTGTCTCCAAGGAGGATGGCACTAGGCCTCAGTCCAAGAGGACTAAATTGCAATTCACCAAAGCAAGAAGGCTGAGAGACACCAGGCTGGGAGTGCAGCGTGTAATTCCTGCTCAGAGGTGCATTTGCACATGGTTAATTATCCTGACTAAGTGCTTTGCTCAGTGTGGGAAATGCTAGCACAGGGGAACACTGAGCTTTGGGGCCCACCTCTGAAATCAGCAGCTCTTGGGACTCAACCCTTTCCTGACATAGTCTAAAACCATCCCCAGAGGCTCTGAGCCACAGCTGACAGCCAGGAACCCCTGTGCTGCTTTGTCAGGGAGGTCTTTGTGCCCCTGTACTCAGCACTGGTAAGGCCACACCTTGAGTCCTGTGTCCAGTTCTGGGCCACTCAGTTTAGGAAAGATGTTGAGATGCTGGAAGGTGTCCAGAGAAGGGCAACAAAGCTGGGGAGGGGTTTGGAGCACAGCCCTGTGAGGACAGGCTGAGGGAGCTGGGGTGGCTTAGCCTGGAGAAGAGGAGGCTCAGGGCAGACCTTATTGCTCTCTACAACTGCCTGAAGGGAGGTTGTAGCCAGGTGGGGGTTGGGCTCTTCTCCCAGGCAAGCAGCACCAGAACAAGAGGACACAGTCTCAAGCTGCACCAAGGGAGGTTTAGGCTGGATATTAGGAAGAAATTCTTCATAGAAAGAGAAATTGGCCATGGGAATGTGCTGCCCAGGGAGGTGATGGAGTCACCATCACTGGAGGTGTTTAAGAAGAGACTTGATAGAGGGCTTGGTGCCATGGTTTAGTTGATTAGATGGTGTTGGGTGATAGGTTGGACTTGATCTCAAAGGTCTCTTCCAACCTGGTTAATTCTATGCTAAAAGGAGGCTGGGAACATTGCCCATGATCAAATTCTAAAGAGCATTTTGCTGTTCCCCCCCTCAGTGCTCAGGGCTGTTAATTGTTTTAGTGCTCAAGCTCAACCTCAGCACAGAGAATCTGGGGAGGAGGAAGAAGCAGAAAGACTATTTAGAAAACAAGCACAACTCTTTCAACCTCCTGCACAGTTCAAGTGCATTGTTTGCTCAGGACAACTATTCAATTTAATTCTTATCTTATCCAAACTCCAGATCTCCTTTGTCACCAGTTATTTTCCAAGGTGCTGAACAAAAGAGCTCTGAACCTACATTTAAAAGACGCAGGGACGACACAAATGCTTCTGCTTCCCTCCCCAGAGATTAGCCCAGCCAGGCTCCTGACGGGCTCTAGACCTTGGGAAGTGCAAATCTAGAATGAGGCAGTATAAAATCCCCAAACTATAGAAATAATGACAATGTTTAAACATCACAAGCAGTGTTGCAGGGCAGATGAAAACCCAGGACTTGAGGGGAGCTGGGGTTGTTTAGCCTGGAGAAGAGGAGGCTCAGGGGAGACCTTATTTGCAACCACTCACCTTCTCCTGGGCTGTGTTGGTAAATCCTCCCTCGACAGCAGCAGCCCAAGGGACAGCAGCATACACATGGAGTGCTCCCTTTCCATTCCCAGGGCACTGACCAGAAGTAGACTTTGTTGTGACTGATAGGGCTTTGCAGATCCTCAGGATGTTCACCTCCTGATCGTGGAAGAAAGGATCCCTGTGCCTGCCTCAGCTGTGACCAAGATGAACTACAAAGGTGAGAAAGGACTGACTCAAGGTACAAAGTCAAAGATCACCTGGGTCTTTCTGCCACTAGGCAAAGCTTAGACATAAAATCATCCCATTTTAAGAACACCTTTCCTCTGTGGTCAAGGCACCACCAGCTGAAGAAGCGCCGTACCAGCAAGGTACAAAGACCACTCCCCATGCCCCACATAGATGTTATGGAAAGCTTGAGTGCAACAAACTTTTCTTGTTGGAAATACGAATCACAGAGTGTTAGGGGCTGGAAGGGACCTCAAGAGATCATCCAGTCCAACCCCTCTGCCGGAGCAGGATCACCTAGCCCAGGTCACACAGGAGCTCATCCAGGCAGGTCTTGAATATCTCCAGAGAGGGAGATTCCACCACCCCCCTGGGCAGCCTGTTCCAGTGTTCTGTCACCCCCACAGTGACATAATTCTTTGTCCTGTTTCCATGGAGCTTCCCATGCCTCAGCTGCCCCCAAAGGCCTGGAGCTTTTCAGTCTATGTTATTCTGTAAGTTTCTGCTCCTCTCCTCCATGTCCCAAAGATAAAATGGGTCCAGTGGACTGCAAGAAGGAAAGCAAGAAAATCTTAGCCTCTTACACCTTTATTGTCCCTAAACCTACTTGACCTAATCATTTCCACAGTGAAGTCCCTTGAAAGGCAGGAGACATTGAGCTTCCACACATGCCAAGATGCCAGGGTTCTGGAGTGTGAGACCCTGGTGTGTCCTAGACCTTTGTGGGCACAAATGCACACCTCCAGCTCTCCTCATGAACCTCAGAGGGGCTGTGCATGGCAAGCACAAGCCTGGCAGGTTCTGAACGCTGTGGGACTTGGAACAAAACAAACAGCTACTGCAGAAGAGGGAAGCCCAACAGCACTGGCAGGTTTAATCCTCAGCAGGGCACGTTATGCTATGGAGCATACATGTGGGAAATAAAAGATCAGCTGAAAAGATGAAACTACTTCAGCCAACATCTTTATCCCAGCAGCAGAAAATCAGCTGCTCAGCAATGAGCTTCCTTAGCTGGTTCATTTGTGAGAGCTGGGCAGCCTGAACCCTGGGGAATTCCACTACAAATACCTTTGAGCAGGGCATAAGGACAGGTGCCTTCAGCACTCAGCACTTCTGCCTTTGCTTTCATGCAGGGAAAAAGGAAGGAAACAAATTAAATAGGAAGGAGTGGAACAGCAGAACAAGACAACAGCATGGGGGAGAGGAAGCAGTTTATACTTACTTGAGAGGCTTTTCCAAGCCATCTCTTGTGCAGCAAAAACAGCAGCAGAGGCTTCATTTTTGCCTGTACCAGGCACACAGACATCTAAAGTTGTTTGCAGCCACCTCTTTCATCCTGAGCTGTGGGACTGTTCCAACAAGCCACATCTGTGCTGATTTGTTCTCATGCTCACTGCTGAACAGACAAAGCAGTGACAAAATTCAGCTTACCATGACCAGCTGAAAGGGGAAGCTGCTGTAGTTCTGTGGAAACTTCACTTACAACAACCAACACGAGCTGAGCTTTGTGCCTTTCTGTGCAACATGCTAAAGGCAGGGGGGGAATAATGCCAAACAGTGTCCCTGAGATACCTTTGCACCATTGTTTTGTGCTAACATGAGAGAGAACTACTGATGCTTCAGCTCAAAAGCTCTGGCCACCAGAGCTCTGGAGAAGTGACAACCACAGCTGCCCTCCCTCAGGATCCCTGGGCAAACCCCCAGCATTTCACCAGGGACTTTGTTAGCTTGAGGGTCCCCTTGGAGCTCACTAACCTCCGTGGTTTGGCTGGGGACAAGGCAGCTCTCAGAAGCCTTAGAGACCTACTAACTGCACTCAGCATTCCCAGTCCTTGTTTTGGACTGGGTCACAACCTGTTTGTGCACAAACTTCTGTTGCTTCTTCCCAGCTCCTTGTGCAAACCAGGTTTGCCCCATGGCAGTGCCAGTCCCTACTGCTGATCAGCCTTCTGAGCTATTTCCCACCCAGGTGACTATTAACTACCTACTCTGGACCCATGGGGAGACTGAAAGCAGTGAATTGAGGAGAAAAAAGCTCAAAGGAGGAACTCTTCCTTCCCAGTGTAGCTGCATTGGAATGACATGTTAAATTTACACCCACAAAACCACAGAATAATTACCCAGGCCTTCTGCTTGTGCAGTAATTACAATGAAATGGTTTCAGGAGGAGGAAGAGAGTCTTGCACAGCAGCAAGGTTGGTTTGCTAGCCATCTCCTCCATCTTAAACTTCTCTTTCCTCTGTAGCAAAGCAGAACCTTCCAGCTCATGACTTGCCCTGGCTGTGACTCTGGAGTCCTGGCCCCAGGTCTGTGGGATGCTGATGCTCAGGACAGACCATGGGAGCCTCCATGCCTCATACCTCATATCCTTCACACTGGGACCACATCTGTGGGTGTCACCAAACAGCCAGTAAAGGTGCTAGCAGCTGTCCAAACAGGATTGTGGGCATCTCTTTGTGGCTGCCTCCATATATTTCATGTCTTCTTCAGATCCATCAGACTAAACCTTCATTAGCTTGCCTGCACAAGAGAGGATTCCTTGGTTCCCCAAATCAGTGGGCAACTGCTGAGCAGGTTCAGCTGGGACCAAGCACAGCAGCTGCACCCACAGAGGTGCTGTCCTCAGTAGCAGCTGAGGAGCTTCAAAGCCTGAGGGTGACCACGCAGGGGCTGCTACCATGCTTCACTTCAAACACCAATACAAGCTCCCAGCTTGAGGCATTAACATTTAATTACCAGGGACAGCTGGATGCAGGCAAGGGTCTGACTGAGGAGCCAGAGAGAAACCACTCAGCAACAAGCTGTCCAGCACTGAGGAGATGGACTCAGGCCAGGTATTATTTATATGTCTTAAGATCTCAGAGATTTCCCTTTACCAGTCATGGCTGGCCAAGAAACCACACCAAGGCTTGTAGCCTGTGGTACATAAGCTCAAGGAGGTTCTGGCTCCTCAGTTTGGGGGACTTCCTTTGCCCTCATCATGCTTCTTGGGAGGGAGCTGACTCCTGCCACATGGGTGACCCACATTTTAGGGGTCACACACGGCAGTGGGACAGGAGGACACAGGCATCTGTGCACACACCCCATCTCAAGGCTGGCTGCTACTTCTGGTACCCACCAGCATCCTCCAGCAAGCAGGCAGGTGACAGATTTTACCTTTCCTGCTGGAAGTGAAATTCAATCTCACAGAAATAATTGTGTTTGTTTTCCCTACAGGTTCCAATCAGGCATAGCCTGCTACTGGAATGGCCAAATGCTCATCACATTTGCTTCTCCTCTCATTTTCAGTGCCATGGGTTGCAATTTTGCCTTCTGCAGGGGTGGTGCTAACTAACTTCAGCACTTGGACAGGAGCTGCATGCCAGTTTTCAGTGAACCAGCCCCAAACTGAGGGGAGCAGATCCCCCTACACATACAAACAGTCATTTTTAAACAGCATTTCTGTTGCCATGAAAGACAGGAAAGACCCCTGAGCAGCTCTGAAACCGGGTTTGCAAGATGAGCTCAATCTTTCACATCACCCCCAGCAAATCTGCAGTTGTTTGAAGTGCTGCTGTTGGTTTTCAAAAGCACACATAAATCTTCTCCAGGCTGAAGAGAGAGTGATGAAATACAACAGCAAAGGAAGAGCAGGCTGGCCCCTGCACCCTGCCAGCCAGCCAGCCTGCCTGCCACCAGCCTCACCCCCAGCACTTGGGCACCCAGGGGTGCAGCTGGGGACCTGCGACCCCCAAACGCATCTCTCCGGCCGGTCCGCTCTCGGAGCGGGGTTTTGGTGGGCGAAGGTGCGGAACTCGCCGTGCGTGGGGCTCTGTCCCCCTCTGGTGACTGCCTCCTGGAAGGACAGGACAGAGCGCTCCCAAAACCTCAGGCGCAAGCTGAGCTTAGCATTGCCTGGGCTAGCTAGGCTCAGCCTGCAAAGGCAAGGCAAAGGCACGGCCACAGAGCCCTTGAAACAAAACCGAACAAAAGCTCAGTTAAAAGAGAAGCTCAACACCGTGTAACCTCCTCGGTGCAGGGGCCAGCTCAAGGCTTGGTTTGCACCTTCCCCAAGCTGGAGTGGCAGCAGAGGTGCTGCTCCAGGTCTGAAATTCCCAGAGTCAGCAGGCAGTGCTCCTCTTGGAGGAAAGAGCTTGTACCTGCAAAGGGGTTGTACCTGCAGAGCAAGATGCTGCTCACCAGCCTCAAAGGGATGATACTGTTGCTACCCTGAAGGCCACAGCTGGCATAGAATCAATAAGGTTGGAAAAGACCTCAGAGATCATCAAGTCCAACCTGTCACCCAACAGCTCATGACTACTAAACCATGGCTCCAAGTGCCACATCCAATCCCCTCTTGAACACCTCCAGGGATGGTGACTCCACCACCTCCCTGGGCAGCACATTCCAAAGACAAATTACTCTTTCTGGTAAGAACTTTCTCCTCACCTCCAGCCTAAACCTCCCCTGGCACAGCTTGAGACTGTGTCCTCTTGTTCTGGTGCTGCTTGCCTGGGAGAAGAGACCAACCCCCACCTGGCTACAACCTCCCTTCAGGTAGTTGTAGAGAGCAATAAGGTCTCCCCTGAGCCTCCTCTTCTGCAGGCTAAGCAACCCCAGCTCCCTCAGCCTCTCCTCACAGGGCTGTGCTCCAGACCCCTGCCCAGCCTCATTGCCCTTCTCTGGACACATTCAAGAACTGGACATAGGACTCAAGGTGTGGCCTAACCAGTGCTGAGCACAGGGCACAATGACTTCCCTGCTCCTGCTGGCCAGGATGCCATTGGCCTTCTTGGCCACTGCTGGCTCATGTTCAGCCAGCTCTCAATCAGTGCCCCCAGGTCCCTTTCTGTTTGGCAGCACTCCAACCCCAGCATGAGTCCATCTCCTCGGTGCTGGACAGCTTGCTGCTGAGTGGTTTCTCTCCAGCTCCTCAGTCAGAAGTGGGCTTTAGCCCACTTCTGAAAGGCAGGATAGTTCCCAGTGAAAGCAAACACCCACATCAGAGAAAGGAAAACTCTTCAGTTCCCCATGAAAAGAAGCTTTGTGTGAAAGTTTTAGGTCAAAGCAACTTTCAATTTGCACTAAAAAGTACAGATGGAGATAAATAAATGGAGACACAAGGACTGCAGAGGAAGCATTTGCTGAGGGAATTCCTCATCTAGGATGCAACCAGGACAAAACAGCATTTCCCCTTCTACTGAGGAGGAAAGGAATACATTTTAAACCACACTGTTTCAGCAGATTCATTAGGAAGCCACCTAAATGCTCTCCAAACTCTTTGCATTCCAATAAGGAAGAGAAAAGGCTTCATTTTTTTTTCTTCCAAAGTATTAATTAAAAGCATTAATTAAACCAGAAAGTGGCAAAGTTCCACCTGGGAAATCTCAAGTATACTCTCTCTCTCTTTTTTTAATCTTCTTTTGTACATTCTACTCTAGACTTGGGAAAACTCTGGAAGGTTAACCTTTTGGGGTATAATTTTTACAAGCTGTGATCAATAACCATGGGGGGAGGGGGGGGGAAGGGGAGGTTTGGGATCTGGAGGTGCTGGAAGGTGTCCAGAGAAGGGCCACGAGGATGAGCAGAGGGCTGGAGCTGCTCTGCTATGGAGACAGACTGAGGGAGCTGGGGTTGCTCAATCTGGAGAAGAGAAGGCTCTGAGGAGACCTAATTGTGGCCTTTGAGTATCTGAAAGGGGTGACAAGAAAGCTGGGGAGGGACTGTTCAGGGTGTCAGGGAGTGATAGGACTGGGGGGAATGGAACAAAGCTAGAAATGGGTAGATTCAGATTGGATGTTAGGAAGAAGTTCTTCCCCATGAGGGTGATGAGAGACTGGCACAGGTTGTCCAGGGAGGTGGTGGAAGCCTCATCCCTGGAGGTTTTGGAGGCCAGGCTGGAGGTGGCTGTGAGCAACCTGCTGTGGTGTGAGGTGTCCCTGGGCATGGCAGGGGGGTTGGAACTGGCTGAGCCTTGAGGTCCCTTCCAAGGCTGACAATTCTCTGATTCACATGGAAGGAGGCACCTTTTCCAATGGGGTTTCACAAGGGTTTGCATTTAGGCTTGCAGGCTTGATAGGGTGCTTGGTTGCATGGTTTAGTCGATTAGGTGGTGTTGGGTGATGGCTTGGACGCGATGACCTTGAAGGTCTCTTCCAACCTGGTTTATTCTATTCTATTGGCCATTGGAATGTGCTGCCTAGGGAGGTGGTGGAGTCACCATCACTGGAGGTGTTTAAAAAAATGGATGAGGCCCTTGGTGCCATGGTTTAGTTGATTGGATGGTGTTGGGTGACAGGTTGGAGGTGATGATCTCAAAGGTCTTTTCCAACCTGCTTAATTCTGTGATTCCATAAACAAGGAGATAATCTTCCCCACCCACCCCACCCCCCAATTTCTCTGCTTATGGCTCTGCCTGTTCACCTCAAGAGGTGGTTCCACCTCTGGTGGTTCCTTCTCACAGGAGGAAAGGCAGCTCAGCTGCACTGCAAAAGTATGAGGGAAGCAAACCCACAAACCTTACACTTGGAGGAACAGAAAACTAGATGCTGCTCTTCATTTATGTACTTGAAAGTCAGAGCAAGACTCAGTCTGTCCTAACATTAAGGAAATGTTAGGGAAGATAACAAACAGCAGCATGATTCAATATTTTTGAAGTGATCACTTTCTATAAATATAAGGGGGAAGGGAAAGGAAAAAAAAATAGTCAGAAATGGCCATCAGAACTATTAATTAGAATGTGAAAGCAGATCAATAATGAATAGCAGTGTCATGTTATTCATTAAGATTCTACAAATGAAAGAGATCTCTCCTGGTTATCCCTTTGATGAATCTAGCCCAAATATACTTGAACTGCAGCATAAAAAATTCAGGATGCTCGTATTTCATTCCAGAGCAGCCACTCTCAGCTCCCCAAAGCCGAGGAGTGCAAATGCCTAATCACAGCATCAACAGCAAGCTCTTTCTCTAGCCTTCCACAAGTCATTAAAGCAGCCAGCATCTCGGGACAAGGAGGTCTCTCCTCAACCCTTATCAACTTGTAAATGACTTGGGGAAGTTGAGACCCTTGCAAGGAATTAGCCTGGGGTAAGGTCCAGGGCTGCGGGGGGAGAAACAGCAGTGCTTGGTCCAAGGACTCAGAGCTCTGGCTGGCTCTTGTTAGACTCACAGAACGGTCTGGGTTGGAAGAGACCTTAATGATCATCCAGTTCCAGCCCCCTGCCGTGGGCAGGGACCCCTCCCACCAGCCCAGGTTGCTCAAGGCCTTATCCAGCCTGGCCTTGAGCACCTTTGGGGAGAGGGCATCCACAGCCTCCCTGGGCAGCCTGTTCCAGTGTCTCCCCACCCTCGCTGCAAAGAATTTCTTCCTACTCTCTGGCCTCAATCTCCCCTCCTCAAGCTTCAATCCATTTCCTCTCATCCTATCACTCTTGTCCAAAGTCCCTCCCCAGCTCTCCTGGAGCCTCCCTCAGGTGCTGGAAGGCTGCTCTAAGGTCTCCCTGGAGCCTTCTCCAGGCTGAACAGCCCCAGCTCTCTCAGCCTGTCTCCACAGGGGAGGTTCTGCAGCCTCTGAGCATCTTCACTTGTGCAGTTCCTCTCAGATGGTACCAGGAGGAGTCAGTGTGGCTGTATATTCAGGGGATCATCTTAGAGAGGCAGGAAGGCTCCACTTCTCCTGCTTGCTTTGTGGAGGTGCTGTGGACTTGTAACTGACCACTGGAAGGGAGGAGGGGAAATCTACACTCCTCACCCTGTCTTGACTCTCAGCAAGCAGTTACTCCTTACCCTGCTTTGACTTTAGAGATGTAAATACCAGCTGGACCTCCGAGTCACCAGCAAGATCAGGAGCACTGTTGTGGTCCACCCCTGCCTTTCATCGAGGAGCCCAGGTCCTTACCACCATGACTGCAGGCTGGTCAGCACCACCAATTCACAGAAATTCCTCACATTTCAGGAATTCAATGATTACAGCAAAACAGTCACACTTCAGAAAGAAACTGGCCCCACTACAGCAGCAGAGGGACTGAGCCACCCAGCGAGCAAGGGAGCCATCTGAGAAAGACTGACTTGGACAGCCACAGAGGAGAAGGCTAAGGATGCCTCTTTGTTAAAATGTTTTCCAAAAGCACCTAAGACCCTTGGAAAGAAGCAGAACCCAACTGAAATCCAAGGGCAGCCTTAGAGCCTACATCACCTCACCACTTAGAAACCAAAAGAAAACCACCAACCCCTCCCAAACCAGCTCCCCCACCACCACCACCCAAGAGGACAAAATAAAACCCCCACCCTGCTGCCATTTCATTACACACAAGCAGCTCCAACACACTGTCCAGATGAAGGTGCCAGTCTCCTTTTGGTGATGCCCAGTAATAGGTCATGGGATACAAACTGGTACACAGGAAGCTCCATCTCGACACAAGGAGAAGCTCTACTGTGAGGGGGCTGCCCAGAGAAGCTGTGGAGTCTCTTCCTCTGGAGACTTGCACAAAACCTTCCCCTGTGTGACCTGCCCTGGCTGATCCTGCCTTGGCAGGGGAGTTAGACTTGATCTCTAGAGGTCCCTTCCCACCCCTGACATCCTATGGTTTATGGACTCTCAGCAGCATCTGCCACCACAGACTGGTTTTCAACTCCCACCTCACCCACAGGCTCCAAGCACTGTGCAGGAGGGGAGCTTAGGGCAAAGAGGCAGCAGAGCTCCCAGCCATGGCCAGTGCATGTCTCAGCTCAGGGATTCTTTCTGCTCACAGGGAAAAGGGCTTTTACTAAACATTAAACCAGAGCTCCTGACGTGTACCAGCAGCTGTTAATAAAAGCCATGCTCCCCCCTGGGCTTTGTCAGCTCAGAACTTCAAAGCTCATTTTACACACAGGCCAGTGCTGGATTTTAAAGAGAGAATGTTAACATGAGCTCTTTAGTCAGATGAGTAACAGTATCAGGAGCCTCCTCTGCTTCCCCCTCCCATCAAATTAAATAAAGAAAACCCCAAGCACAGCACCCAGCCACACAAAAACTTCATATTAACCTAACAAACCAGCAGCATCTGCTATGCCCAGCAACAGGACAAGAGGGGCAAGAGGTACCAGGCACAAACTTGAACACAGCAAGTGATAGAGCCCTGGAACAGGCTGCCCAGAGAGGTGGTGGAGTCTCCGTCTCTGAAGTCATTCCAAACCCACCTGGACACCATCCTACACACTCTGCTCTGGCAGGGGGATTGGAGTAGATGATCTCCAGGGGGTCCCTTCCAATCCCTGTTGTTCTGTAATTCATCATTACAATGGTTCTTCTGATACATCATCATCACTCTGATTTGCAACCTGGGCTTCTGCTGCCCTACCAGCATTACCCTTTTGCTCTCCCAGCTGATAGTTCATAGAATCATAGAGGTCCCTTCCAACATAGGGCACTCCAAAAGACATCTAGTCCAACCCCACTGCAGTAAGCAGCGGCCTCCCCAGCTAGATCAGGTTGCTCAGAGCCCCACCAAGCCTGGAGGTGTTCAGGAGGGGATTGGACGTGGCACTTGATGCCATGGTTTAGTAGTCATGAGGTCTCTTCTACCAGGCAACCAGCACCAGAACAAGAAGACACAGTCTCCAGCTGCACCAGGGGAAGTTTGGACTCAAGGTGAGGAGAAAGTTCTTCCCAGAAAAAGTAATTTGCCTTTGGAATGTGCTGCCCAGGGAGGTGGTGGAGTCACCATCCCTGGAGGTGTTCAAGAGGGGATTGGATGTGGCACTTGGTACCGTGGTTCAATAGTCATGAGGTGTTGGGTGACAGGTTGGACTCAAAGATCTTTGAGGTCTCTTCCAACCTTATTGATTCTATGAGTTCCTCATTGGAGAGGCAGCCCCCAGCTCCTATCACCACTTCTGTTTGAGGTCTCCCAGGCAGGACCCCACTGGAGCTTCACACACAGCCCAGAGCACGCTTCAGCAGGGCCACCACAAATGGGCATGCATGAAACACTTTGGGTTGAGACATCCCCAGCCCCTCACAGCTCTCACCCTCTGTTCAAGCAGAGGACAGCTGATACTCACTGGCAGCAAAACTCAGGATATGGTTTCCAAGTACCTAGTTTGGTTGAAGGTGTCCCTGCTCACTGCAGGTGAGGTGGAGTTAGATGATCTGCAAAAGCCTCTTCCAATCCAAACTACTTTGATTCTGCAAGAACAAAGGTGGTCTTACCACTATCCAAGTACTTGCAGTTAAAAGGGAGTTTTAAAGGCTAAGCAAAGAACACACCAGCATCCCAGTCAGCACACAATGGGGAGAGGTTGGGAGGGGAAGGCAGGAGCACAGCTCACTGCAAGGTAGGTAAAACTCCCAAGCTCTAGGAATGGGATTTCCCACTCTACCTGTAAAAGAGAAAGCAAGACCAGCTGACCCAGCACAAGGAACGAGAGGTAATCCAGGGGTGTTTAACTGCCTCACCTTTCTCTGTTAAACAAAGGCTGCTACTGATGCAGCCCCAGACGTGCTGGGGATTGCAGCCCAGAGAGGTGAAGGGCTGGAGATGCTGATTTCCCAGTCTGCCTTTATCTCACACTACCTCTTGTTCAGATTGCTCTGCAGAGGCTGGTGGCTCATGTTTTTCACCACAAAGGCCTCCAGCTGCTCCTGTTCACAATGGGTACAAAAGGCAACCCCACCATACCAGCCTGGGTATGAAGGTCTAGAAGCCTCACAAGCCCTTTGGTTTCTCACCTGTGGGAGCTCCTGGGCCACCTACATTCAGAAACATCTCCCAGCCCTGGCCAGAAGGGAACTGCTTTTCCCTCTCACTTTCATCCTCTCTTCATAACATCCAGCTTTGAATGCAGCCCACAGCCTGACAAACACAGGCTTACACCTTCAGCACCATCTAGTTCCTTACCCAGATTTTTTGGAGGTTATCTCAGAGGGCTGAAGCTCCTCTCCTATGAGGACAGACTGAAGGAGTTGGGGCTGTTCAGTCTGGAGAAAAGAAGGCTCCAAGGTGACCTAATTGTGGCCTTCCAGTATCTGAAGGGGGCTACAAGAAGGCTGGGGAGGGACTGCTCAGGATCTCAGGTAGTGATAGGACTAGGGGGAATGGAATGAAGCTGGAGGGGGGGAGATTCAGACTGGACATGAGAGTGGTAAAATCCTGGAATGGGTTGTCCAGGAAGGTGGTTGAGGCCCCATCCCTGGAGGTGTTTAAGCCCAGGCTGGATGAGGCTCTGGCCAGGCTGATCTAGTGTGAGGTGTCCCTGCCCATGGCAGGGGGGTTGGAACTAGATGATCCTTGTGGTCCCTTCCAACCCTGACTGATACTATGATACTATGATCTCCTGCTCACACTCCCAACAAGCTCAGCAGCACCTCCACAGAGGTTGTGCACTGCAAGATGTTTGCCCCAGAAAGCTGCCTCAAGGGTCTCAGCTTCCATGTCACCAGTGGTAAAGAGGTGCTTCAGGCTCCATGAGCCACAGCTAAGGTTAGAATAGAATAAACCAGGTTAGAATAGACCTTCGAGATCGAGTCCAACCTATCATCCAACACCACCTAATCAACTAACCCATGGCACCAAGCACCCTATCAAGTCTCCTCCTAAACACCTCCAGTGATGGTGACTCCACCACCTCCCCAGGCAGCACATTCCAATGGGCAAACACTCCCTCTGTGTAGACATTCTTCCTAGCCTCCAGCCTAAACCTTCCCTGGTGCAGCTTAAACGAGGCGTTCAAGAGGACACAGTCTGAAGGGCTGAGGTCCTGCAGGCAGCAAGACATTTCCAGCCAAACTGGCTGCCCTGGGCACACCGAGAGCCAGCCTCCTTTTATGACCACAGGAGAGAGCAACATTAATTCAGAGCATATAAATGAGGGGCTGTCTGCTGGTAGGGGCTAAACTGTGCGAGGGACAGAGAGTCTCAGGCAAAGGACAACTCCAAAAGCCAGGAAGCCCAAAGAGAATTAAAGGCAAAACAAATTGCTTTCAGCTATTTGGACAGTTAATTACAATGATCTATATGTATATTAAGCTGATATTTATTGTAATTACTGAATAATTTATATCCCCATCCAGCTGACAGGGGTTGTGTGAAGGAATGAGAAGGGCTTTAAATTATCCTAAGTGCTTTGAATGTGGGGGAAATACATTATTTCTTTTTTGGAGATATATTGAAAGATTCTAAATCTAATTATAACACT
Source organism: Dryobates pubescens (assembly GCF_014839835.1). NCBI lineage: Eukaryota > Metazoa > Chordata > Aves > Piciformes > Picidae > Dryobates > Dryobates pubescens. The sequence continues at coordinate 14,869,190 of NC_071637.1, forward strand.
GAGATACAGAAAGCTCTGTTTGGGCTAATGGCTTGCCTTCTCTCCCCCCCCCCTTTCCCTTCCCTATCAATTAGAAAGTGGTTGATGATGCAATTAGACTCTTCTGTAAGGGTTGGGTGTTTTTTTTTTTGCAACCAAGATAATTTGGCATTGAAAGAAAGAAATCAGCAGAAAAAAACATCATGTGGGAGAAGCAGTTAGAGGCAGGCTTTGCTAGCAGTTTCTCCTGAGGTTTTGCAGCTCCGTTGCAGGTCTCTGCACCACACACACAAAAAAAGGCAGGGTGATGTGGGAGGAGGAAGGAGGCAAGAGGAGCAATTAATGCACTGCAACTCCTCTGCTTTCCAGGCACTGGTGAGTGAGGGTTTGGAGCACAGGCCCTATGAGGAGAGGCTGAGGGAGCTGGGGTTGCTTAGCCTGGAGAAGAGGAGGCTCAGGGGAGACCTTATTGCTGTCTATAACTACCTGAAGGGAGGTTGTAGCCAGGTGGGGGTTGGTCTCTCCACCCAGGCAACCAGCACCAGAACAAGAGGGCACAGTCTCAAGCTGTACCAGGGGAGGTTTAGGCTGGAGGTTAGGAAGAAGTTCTCCATAGAAAGAGAGATTGGCCATTGGAATGTGCTGCCCAGAGAGGTGCTGGAGTCACCATCCCTGGAGGTGTTTAGGAGGAGCCTGGATGAGGCACTTGGTGCCATGGTTTGGTTGATTAGATGGTGCTGGGTGACAGGTTGGACTCGATCTCAAAGGTCTCTTCCAACCCGGTTAATTCTATTCAGGAAGGATTATCCCAGCCTCCACCAGAGGACAGAGCAGTTAGGGTTCATTTCAAATGGAAGAATAACCTCACACATAAGAGCAGGAAGATTACAAGTTGAAAGAATAACAATTCTCAATGGTATGTTGTTTGGCTTCCAGATCTCATGATTTAAAGACCTGGCTGAGGGAATGGAGGTCACTGTCAGCAAGTTTGCTGATGACACAAAACTGGGAGCCATGGCTGACACACCTGAGGGCTGTGCTGCCACTCAGTGGGACCTGGACAGGGAGGAAGTGAATGAAATTCAACAAGGACAAGTGTAGAGTCCTGCATCTGGGAAAGAAAACAACCCCAGGGACAGCAGGTGCACCCTCATGGAGCAAAGTTTATCTTTATGCTTCGGTGGAACCCCCAGGGATTGTGCCTGTTGCACCTTGTCCTGTCACTGGGCACCTCCAAAACCTGTCTGGCCCCACCCTCTTGCTCCCCACCCTTTAGCTCTTGCTGAGTATTCATCAGATCCCCTCTGGGGCTGCTGCTCTTCTTCAGGCTCAACAGCCCCAGGGCTCTCAGCCTTTCCTCCTCACAGAGATGCTCCAGGTCCCTCAGCATCCTTGTAGCCTTCTCTGGACTCTCTCCAGCAGTTCCCTGTCTCTCTTGAGCTGGGGAGCCCAGAACTAGACCCAGTACTCCAGATGTGGAAGTTGTCCTGACTCAACCTTGCATCCTTTAAGAATCCATCTCATCTTAGCAAGCCAGCTAACCCCAGGAGCCTGGAACATGAAAGGCAAGGGAGGAATTTGTGTCAAGATCTAAAGGAAGCAACTCTCCAAGGCATCTTGAAGCCCATATATTCCTTCCAAGAGCTGGCAGGCTGCATCCACTCTGCCTTCCCCTTTTTCTTTTGCCTTTGTGGGGTTTTCCCCCCCCCTCTTGGACCAGACTTTCAGCAGATCTGATGGGCCAGGCTGCCCAGCCTGTCCTCTTTGCCAGTCAACTCTGAAAAGGATCATTTAGATAATGAAGAAGAGCCAGAACCTGAACAGTTAAGATTTATCACTGGATCAGGAAATAGCAGATGAAAAATCAAAGAGCACACTATCACTCAGCAATAATAAATGTTTCTCTCCAGCAAATGAAAATCTTATGCAAAGAAGCATTCATTACCATCCATCATGGGCACTTCTGCAGAGTCAGGCTTTGCTCTACCCTGGCATGGCAGGAGCCCTGCAATGTAGCAGTCTATCACTTGCTCTGAAATGAGCAAATCCTTCTTAAATCTTTATCCCAGGCTGACTCCCCTGGATCACTTACAGCCACTGCACCTCCCCTGACCTCCAGAACCTTATTGCTGTTGACTTCCATCGACAGCAGAGAGCTTTGGGGCTGAATGGCCAAAGGCTGGGGTCTTGAGGGGGGTCTGAGGGTCACAGGCCTATTTTACTGAAAGATGCAGAGCAGTGTAATAATAAAACACTTCAGGAGCCATTTACAGAACCACAGAATCACCAAGGTTGGAAGAGACCTCAGAGATCATCAAGTCCAACCTGTCACCACAGACCTCATGACTAAACCATGGCACCATGTGGCACCATTTAAACACAGAAGCTCAGGGGATGCCCTCAGCTTCAGTGGTAAAGACTGGAAACCAACATCAATCTCCTCTCCAGAACTGTTGTGGGCTTGCAACCACAGGGGATCTCAGGCATCACCACACTGCACATGTAGACAGCGTTTCCTCAGCAGCCACTGGCTGAGGGCTGCAGATCCTTTATGGCAGATCTAGTTGTGCAGAGATGGCAATACCTGATGGAGCCTCCACCACCTCTGTGGGCAGCCTGTTCCAGTATTCATTCTGGGAGTCCAAATACTAAAGCTCTGATGATCTTTTCATAGCAAATTCAGGAGCTGGGATTGTTTAGCCTGGAGAAGAGGAGGCTCAGGGGAGACCTTACTGCTCTCTACGACTACCTGAAGGGAGGTTGTAGGCAGGTGGGGGTTGGTCTCTTCTCCCAGGCAACCACCAACAGAACAAGAAGACACAGTCTCAAGCTGTGCCAGGGGGTCACCAAAGTGAAAAAGGCATGGGATGAAAGGCACTGCATGAATGTTTTGGTTGTGTGCTTTTTTTGACTTCACAGTCAGCCCCTGAAGCATAAGCAAATCTGAAGAAGCAGGTATTGGACAGCACTAATGGACTTCTTGGCTCTCATACCTCACAGGTCTGGGGGTTTTAAAAGAATTGGAGTATTTCTCCTGCTATAATTTGTTGTCCTAGCTGCCCTTCACTCCTTCTTCCCAGAAAGAGTAATTGGCCATTGGGATGTGCTGCCCAGGGAGGTGGTGGAGTCACCATCCCTGGAGGTGTTCAAGAGGGGATTGGATGTGGCACTTGGAGCTATGGTTTAGTTAGTCATGAGATGCTGGGTGACAGGTCGGACTTGATCTCTGAGGTCTTTTCCAACCTTATTGATTCTATGAAATGAGGACATCAGAAGGCCATAACTGTCTCCAAAGACTCCAGTATCAAAAGCCAGTTTCCCAGACTCCTGGCAAGGAGATCTTGCTGTGACTTCCTTACTCCCAGATCATGTAAAAGCTTACAACAGCTCACTGTTTGCTGTGCTGAAAACTGGCTTCTGAAGAAGGCACCTTGCTCTCTTGATGCTTTTGCTCAGCTTTCATTCCTGGTATCACAATTTCTTTAAGATATGCCAGTGGAAACTGGGAGTCATCCCCTGAAAAAGCCAAATCCTGTCAGGGGAAGGCAGATGCAAATGAAAGCAGAGGACAAATGCTCACAGTGCTGTCATCTCTTGCAACCAAATAAAGAGCTCTATCAGGATGAAGAAAAGCAATAGCATCCTTAATAGCCTAAGGCACCCCTGATGTGCTCACAGCACTACCTGACCACTTCACAGCACCATGCTGCACAGTGCTGTTGCAGTGCTTGGCTTTTTTCAGGGGCTGAAAAGAGTTGACCAGGCTCACCAGAAAATTCCCAGGGAGGAACCAGGTTTTCCTTTGAAAGAACAGCCCTCCCCTTCTCCTCAGTACTTCCCAGGCTGAGGGGGGGGTGGCTGAGGAAACTGGGGTTCTTTGGTCTGGAGAAAAGGAGGCTGAGGGGAGATCTTCTCACTCTCTACAACTACCTGAGAGGAGGCTGGAGTGAGGTGGGGTCAGCCTCTTCAAATGATAGGGTGGAAGGAAATGGCCACCAGAGCAGCTTCAGGTTAGGCATCAGAAGAAAATTCCTCACTGCAAGGATTCTCAGCCACTGGAATGAGGGGGGGTGGTTGAATCCCCATCCCTGGAGGTGTTTAATAGAGGCAGAGACATGGTGCTGAAGGACATGGTTTAGCACCAGACTTGGTAGGTAGTTAGTGGCTGGCCTGGAGGGCGTTGGATGTCCTTTCCAACCAGAGCCCTAGGGTGTACCAGATGCCTTCTCCATTCTCTGCACATCAGCACCAAGCTGCTGTGGCTCACCTCAGAAGATGCCCAGGACAAGGCACTCCAGGCCACTCCCAGGGAAGGGTTGTATCAAATGTGTGTTTAAATGGCAGCCTCTGAGCTGACAATGGATGCCAGCTAACCCACACCAGGCACTGATCACAGCACAAGCCCACAGCAATGCAGCACTCACCAGGGCTAGGAAACTGTGGACAGAATTTACTCCAAAATAAATTAAAAAGCAACCCCAAAACAAAAGAAAGAGGAAAAAAAAACCCAAAAGGCAAGCAAGCTGAATTTGTGGTGTATTTTACAACACTCAGGGAGAAAGAGGAGAGACAATAAATCCAGGAGCTAGTAGCCACAGCAACAAATTGCATTTCTCCTCTGGATGCCTTCCCCCCTCCAGCCCCAGATCACAGCAATTACCAGGAACCTTGGGGTAATGTAGCAAAAGTTTATGTTGCTTCTATGGCAAAGTTCTTTTCACAAGGCTAATTTATTCCACACCTGCAAGGTGGTGATTCATTACAGCACATTACTGGGGGGTCTGATCACAAGGGCCAGCGGAAAGACAAAGGGAAGAAAAGCCCCAAACAGAGCTCATCTTGCTCTGTAGGCTTCTCCCTGGTACCAATTAAGTGTCCAGCAGACTGAGATGGAGAGATGCCTTCCTTGACTCCTAGGAACAGAGGAGAGGCAGCCAATATAAAAGTGGTGGGAAAAGCAGCTGGGGGTGAAGGGGAAAGTAGGCTTGCACCTGACAACACCAGTGTCAATAAAGGCTGTGCTTGAGGAACCATCTACTTGCTGCTTGGAAAAAAATAATGATAAGGAATAGCTGAGCTGCCTTATGCTCTTCAGTGGTTGCCAACAAACCACCTCACATTCTCTCTGTATCTCTGCAGTGCCATCAGATCTAGCAAGGCAGGACTCTGCTTTCCATAGTATGTATCCAAAGGAACTCTGTGAAGAGCCAAAGTTGATTTGCTTTCAAAACATCCACATGAATACATCACCTACCTTCCTGCACCAAAAGACTGGCTCAGCAGAGGTCAGGATGTAGCACATATTGCTCTGCTCTAGGGCATGTTGCAACCACTGATGCATCCTGCCAGGAACTCTGCAAAGGCTTTTTTCAAGCAGATGCTGAAGCTGAAGAACAGAGTGAGGACTAAACCACACATGGAAGGGCAGACCCTCCCAGCTCTGCTGTGACACAGCAGCTGTTGGACTTGAACCACATTTGCTTTTGCTACCTTTTAGACCCTTAAGGTCCTCTGTTTCCAAGGGAATGACTTTCAGATGCCAAGCTCCCAGCTAGAGCTGACAGCATGGCAGCATCCCACATGCAGGTGCATTCATCTAGCTGGTGGGGAAAGCAGTGCTGCCCACAAAAGAGATTTATTGCCCCTGAAACAAAGTCCTTCCAGGGCAACACAGCTTGCAGCACACTCAGCAGGCAGGGCCAGCTCTGCAGGCTGTGAGTGAGGCACTGCCTGTCCTAATGAGAGCCCAGAGGTGGTGGAAAGAGCCATCTCCACAGCACATTTAATCATTGAAGCTGACAGAAGGGATTTGTCTTGCAGGGAAGCTGAGAGTTCATCTGTGTGAACCAGGAGATGCTTCCCATGCCCAATGGGGAGCTCTGTGCTCACACTCAGCAGGAATCACATCCTGTCTAACTACAGAGAGCACAAGACAGGCAGTGCTGGGGTGATACACCAGAAAGATGTGTAGCATCACCCATGACAGCTTGGCATGCTGCTTTACTTTCTTTATGACAGCCTATGAATCCTGTGCAGCACCTCTCATCCTCCCACAACCTCAAAACATGTGGAGGCAGCAGGACAGACCACTCATCCCTGCCCAGCTATGCTCCTCTAACCATGTAAGGCCATGCAGGACAGACCACCTGGAGCTAACTCCACAGATCCATCAAACACCAGCTTCACCTGGGTTTTGAATCCTTCCTTCTTGAGCCAAAACTGCCAGAAATCATCACTCATTTTTGCTGTTGGTTATTAGAAGGGTTTGTTTTCATGCTACATTTGTCAAACAGCATGATTTCTCCAGGGGAAAGAAAACTAATATTGGAAAGCAATAGCAGCCTAGCTCAGGATCCTGGAAATACACCCAGCTTGCTGCATTAAGGTCAGGACTGGGCTGGACTGGCCACCAGACTAGTGGCAGAGGCTCTCTATGAACCCCTCTACCTTCCCAAAGAGAAGGGAAAGGGAAGGAGAGAGAAAGACTGATGGGCTGGGAAAGAAACTAAACCATTTGGGATGAAAATGAGAACCACCCAATGAAATAGAGACAGATACAAACCAACATGGAATAGAGACAGATACAAACCAACATGGTCACCATTGTCACTGCTGGTGCTGGGGCCAGGCACTGGGCAAGTCCCAGACTGGACTCAGCAGCAGATGGGAACCAGATTCAGGAAGTGGATTCAGAACCACACAGATCAGGATCAAAGGCAGAATGGGCAGAGCCCTCCTGGGACACCAGCAATTAAAGAAGAGGATTGGCCCTGGTGTCAGCTTGAAGATGGCATCCATGGGATGCAATCCCTTGTTGGCCAGTTGAGGGTCACCTGTGCTGCCTGTTCCTCCCTGCAGGTGCCACCTCTGACTGACTGCACCCCAGCATGGGGCACAAAATGTGGCAGTGCCCTTGGTGTGCCCAGGAGCAAGTCTAAGCCAGAGCCAAGTCCTTAGCAGCGACTCTGCCCTGCAACGTCCTCACTGCTAGAAGCAGCCACAGGCTGTGCAAACCTGCCTGGAAGTTCAGAAAGGGCCAGCACTGAGCAGAGACTGAGCTGGGGAGTCAAATCACTGAAGAGAAACAGTTCTGGTCTGGCTCTAACCAGGGCAATCATACAAAGTGTGTGGGCAAATGCAGAAACCTCTTCCCCAACTGAGCAGTCTCTTCCAAACTCCACACACCCAACCAATATTTTCTCCCACAGCAGTTCACTGCCTGCCTCTCTCTCTCTCCAAATACTTCTTAGGCTGCTTTAATCTGGAGCCAGAGCACCCTGCCCTGCTGCTCCAAAAAAAAAAAAATCAAGAGATGCTTTGCCATTAGGTTCAGTGGGATGAAAATCAACCCTTCTAAGAGCCAGGCAATTACACTGTAGCCCACATTCCTGAGGGGAATATCTGCAAGCAGGGTTTCAAAAGGACCTTTACATTTATCTTTGTTCTGCCTGTGCTCCATCTGCATATAATTGCCTCAGTCTCCAGACACTGCAATGTTCATCACAAGCTGCCTTCCTGCCCAAACCAGGGGCTCACTTGCAACTGGAAGGCAATGCTTGCTGCTTTACAACCTAGATGCAGCCATTTAGCAGTTAATAATTCAAACTCTAACACAATATTGGGTGGAAAGCAGTCATTATGGATTTATAACACAATGCAGGTAGCTGAAGTACACAGATTTCAGCAGTTCAGGAGATGGAAACTGCTTTGAAACAGAGCTAATCCTATAAGAGATGGGGGGGGGGGGGGGGAACCCAACCAAACAAATAAGAATCCATAATCTTTTCTTGCATCTATGGGGTTTGGTTGATTTCCTTTCCCCCCTCCTTAACCCCTCCCAACTCTTTGTAATGCTGAAACAACTGAGTTATAGCAGCACATTTGTCTGCACTGGGAAGGAAGCTTATTTACATACTGTAAATAACTGGGACTGCAATAAACTCCCGGTACAAATCACGTGAAATAATGCCTCAATTTGCAGTTGGTTTCCATCAGCATGCTTTATGGCAGTGTTTACTGAAGGCTTTGCAAAGAATAAATTTTAAAAGACAAAAAAAAAAAAAGGAAAAATAAACAAAAAAAAGGGGGGGGGGGGGGTGTGGAATATCAAAGACAGACAAAAATCCCTTCCTTCCCCATCAGCCCACAGAGGGGCTTCGAACCCACCAGCCAGGGCTGAGGTTCCTCCTCACTTAAATCATGGAGTATCAGAATCAACCAGGTTGGAAAAGACCTCAGAGATCATCAAGTCCAACTTATTACCTAATACCCAACACCTCCTGACAGCCCGGAGAAGAGGAGGCTCTGGGGAGACCTCATTGCTGTCTACAACTACCTGAAGGGAGGTTGGAGCCAGGTGGGGGTTGGTCTCTTGTCCCAGGCAAGCAGCACCAGAACAAGAGGACACAGTCTCAAGCTGCACCAGGGGAGTTTTAGAGTGGATGTTAGGAAGAATCTCTTCACAGCAGGAGAGATTGGCCATTGGAATGTGCTGCCCAGGGAGGTGGTGGAGTCCCCATCACTGGAGGTGTTTAGGAGGAGACTTGATAGAGTGTTTGGTGCCATGGTTTAGTTGATTAGATGGTGTTGGATGATGGGTTGGAATCGGTTATCTCAAAGGTCTTTTCCAACCTGGTCTCCACTCTCTTCTCTCCTCCCTCCTCAACTACCTTTAAACACATCCAGTGTTGGTGACTCCACCACTTCCCTGTGCAGCATACTCCAGATCTTGAAGGTCTCTTCCAACCTGGTTTATTCTATTCTATCTCATAGTCCACTACCTACCAACCCCAGCAGGCAAATGAATGTGTCCAAGTCAGGTACTGTCTGGAGCACATGGGGCAGGAGAAAGAGTTCCCTAAGTACACTTATTTATTTATTATCCATTTTGGCACATCCAAGAGCCAGAACAGAGCCTTGCAACGACAGAGTGCAAATTTCTCCTTCCTTTAAGCATGCACCGAGATGTAAATAGTCATTTCCAAGAGCTTAAAGCCCCAGGGGAGCAGATAATAAGCAATTACTCTAACCAGATAGCACTGATGCCTCAAAATTAATTTCCCTGCTAACATCCCACCTCTGCAGTTCCAAGTTTCAAAGCAGAGCCATCTTCTGAGGAGGATACACAGGTGCACAGCTCTGTTTCCCCAACATCTGCCTCCAGCTGCTCTGCTGGCACATCCAACCCTTGCCTGCTTGGAGAACAGCCAGCCCTCAGTGGCCTTCCCTCCCCATTCCCTGAGCACACGTGCCTTCAGACAACAGCTGCTGAGGTCTAAGGATCAACACTGGGTGAAACAACTCGATCTGGGCTCTGTGGCATTCCTGCCACGCTTAGCCCACTAGAGATTTTTTTCCCTTATTATGTCTCTGCCAGTATTTAAAAAAATCAATCTATTCCCCCCCTCCCCCCCTCAGAGAAGGTTGCTGTTTTCCCTCAAACACTGCCTAGCATCCTCAGAAATCATAAACATGGCATAATGAAGCCATCAAAGTCAGAACTGTCAGGAACACAACCACAGGAACCTGCTTCCTTCAAGCAGTTCCTCTCTTCTCAGCATTTAGCTCCCAGGCAGCAGGGCTAAAGCTTCTGTCGATGCTCTCACAGCCTGTAGCCCACAGGGAGATGTTTCACCTTTCTGGCTTCACAGCACCAGAATATTCCTCCCCCCTCTGGCAATGGGCACAAACTGGAACACAAACACTGACACAAACTGAGGATCCACCTAAACAAAGAAAAAATTCTCCTTGAGGGTTGCAGAGCACTGGAACAGGCTGCCCAGAGAGGTGGGGGGGGTGGGGGGGGGGTGTCTCCTTCTCTGGAGGCATTCAAAACCTGCCTGGATGTGTTACTGGGAGATTTACTCTGGGTGATTCTGCTCTAACAGCAACTTGGACTAGATGAACCTCAGAGGTCCCTTCCAAGCCTTGCACTTCTGTGATTCTTTCTCTGAATTCAGATCTCTCATCCATAAGAACACCATCAAGCTTTAATGGTAAACTCCACCTTCTTCCACTCCTATTTGTCAGAACAACAAGAGGAGTTAGAGGGGTTCATATCCCATGACATCACAGCACTCCCCATTTCACCCTATATGCCCATTAAGAATCAGAGAATTGTCAGGGCTGGAAGGGACCTCAAGGCTCAGCCAGTTCCAACCCCCCTTCCATGCCCAGGGACACCTCACACTACAGCAGGTTGCTCACAGCCACATCCAGCCTGGCTGCAAACACCTCCAGGGATGAGGCTTCCACCACCTCCCTGGGCAACCTGTGCCAGTCTCTCACCTCCTTCATGGGAAAGAACTTCTTCCTAACATCCAATCTGAATCTCCCCACTTCTAATTTTGTTCCATTCCCCCCAGTCCTATCACTCCCTGACACCCTAAAATGTCCCTCCCCAGCTTTCTTGTAGGCCCCCTTAAGAGTAACCAATGAAGTGAAGCACGGAAGAAGAAACCACCTTTAACAGCAGCAGCTGAGGGGCACTATTACCTGGATGTTATTTATAATAAGTGAGCCCATCACAGACAGCCCTTCTTGCATCTCGAGTCCTCTGAGACACCTACAAATGTGCCTAAACAGCCCTCCCAGGCACCCAGAGATACCTTTTCATCACTAATTGCTGTCACTCTGAAATGCTGACAGTAAATGTTGGGTGTCTACAGATGGATTTAGCAAATACCTCAATACATTCTTACGTCTGGGAACTCAGTCCCCAGCTACTGTGCAATCCTCACAGCAGGGAAAGGAGCTCATTTGTAGGCATTCAGTGAATGCTCATTGTCAAATAGCTACTCATTTGTGATGTTCAGGAGAAAGAAAACCCCAAACAACTCAAAAAACACACACACACACCCCCCAGATCCTCTAGCAAAGGTCACCCTGTTGGGCCACTCCTTGCCCCTGAATGATATCTGGAAACCATATTAATGGCCAGCTCGAGCCCTCTGAGCTCATATTTTATTTGCCAACATTAGTCAAACATTCCCTTAGATATTTTCCTCCTCCCCCCCCCCCTGCAGCTGACTCTTCCCTGCCCTTCATTTTAATCCATGATGTCATAGATCAGCCCATTCTGCCCACAAACTATTAAATCAGCTGCCACATCCTTCCTTCTTTTCTTTTTCACTGAAAGGAAGCAAAAAAACCCAAAACAGCCACAGCAAACTGATGCCCTTAACTCTTTATGGTCTCAAGTAAAAGCCAGAGAAAGGATGGGGATGTTTTGCCAGTCCCAGAGGTCAGCCCAAAAGCAGTCTGTGCATCTTGGTTTTATTCCTCAAGCCTGTGAAGATGCATCTGGGGTCAAAAATACCAACCACAAAGTGAGAAGAAGCCAGCAGCTTGCAGTCCAAGGTCTTTCTGATGCTTAACTTGACACCTCCACACAAACTTGTTCTTCTCCCTTCTTTTTTTTCAAAGCAAAGACAGAACACAAGGAAATAATCAAAACAAAATCAGCTGAAGCCTTTCTTTCCAAGTCTGTGGAAGTAGCAGTTTCTCATCTTTAGCTTTCACAGTTCTAATCCTTCTCACATCCTGTCCCTGCTGGCCGTGAGTAGCTGACTGAGAGGGGGCTGTCTGCATTCATGCTGTGGTGGAAAGAGGGCTGAACACTGGAATGGAATGGAATGGAATGGAATGGAATGGAATGGAATGGAATGGAATGGAATGGAATGGAATGGAATGGAATGGAATGGAAGAGACCTTTGAGATCACCGAGTCAAACCTATCACCCAACACCACCTAATCAACTAACCCATGGCACCAAGCACCCCATCCAGTCTCCTCTTAAACACCTCCAGTGATGGTGACTCCACCACCTCCCTGGGCAGCCCATTCCAATGGGCAATCACTCTCTCACACAGGCTGGAGCAAATTTCCCTTCAGCACCCTTCACAAAATATTTACAGACACCTTTCCTCATGACAGGGCCACCAAAGACAAGGAAATGTCCACCAGGTGATTCAAACCATCCACATCTCCTTTTCAGCTTCTCTTTCTCACTCTTTTGAGCCCTTCCTGTCCCCTTCTGCACCCTTTCCTTGTCCTTGCCTTCTCTAGAATCCCTAGGCTTCCCTGAGTCTTCTCCTGGGAATCTTCTCCATCAAATCTTCAATTCAGCATCATCCTTTCCACCTCCCACTCTTAACACTTCTTGTTTTGAAGGAAACTTTGGGCTTAATTAAGTCATTTTAAGAAAAGTAGCAGCACACATGCCAGCAGCTAAACACTCTCCAGAGCTGGCCCCAGCACTGCTGGTGGGGCCCCAGCAGAGAGGCAGAATCCCATCCCCTCCCCTCCACCTGCTGCCCACGCTGTCGAAGATGCAAGCCCAGACTGCGGCTTCCACGAACAGCAGCAAATCTTTTCCCCAGAGCTGACAGCTTCGTGGTGGGTTAAAAGGTTCTGAAGTCCCCTCCCTCCCCTCCTCCTCGGCATCCCTCCCCCCCCCCCCCCCCCCCCCCCCCCCCCCCCCAGTGGCACACAAGCCTCCATTGCCCTCTCGTGGCTGGTTTGCCTCTAGCAGAAGCTCTGGGACCGTGAGGACCTCTCAGGTCATCGAGTGCCATCATTTTTTTATTGCAGACAAACACATTCCATAAACCCTTTAATAAATGTTATCAATCCTGCCTGTAAAAACTCGTTAGGTTAATGTGATGCTATTTTTATTGAAGCTCAGAGAGCTTGCATTTACCAGCAATTACACTGCTCAAACGTGAGACAACTCCAAAAGGGTGGCAGCCAGAGCTTGGTATCCACTGCAATTCACAGCCCTGAAACAGCAGCTCTCAGAGTCAGGCTGGGGGTTTGGGTTCTGCAATTACACCCCCAACTTTTTCCTCAACTCTGACAGCAACACCACACTCCCAAAGGATTCAGGTCTGCCCCTAAGTGAAAGCTTTGACATCTAGAGTGGAATAGAAGAGAATTAATCAGGTTGGAAGAGACCTTTGAGATCATTGAGTCCAGCCTATCACCCAACACCATCTAATCAACTAAACCATGGCACCAAGCACCCCATCCAGTCTCTTCCTAAACACCTCCAGGAATGGGGACTCCACCACCTCCCTGGGCAGCACATTCCAATGGGCAATCTCTCTTTCTATGAAGAACTTCTTCCTAACTCTCAGCTTGCTCTGCACCAACTCCCCTGAAGCCCTGCAAAGCTCAGATGGAAGGCATTCCCACAGCATTCCCACTCCAGCACTCAAAACACAACAGCATTGTTCCCAAGAGGGTAGTGGAACACTGCAACAGGTTGCCCAGGGAGGTAGTCGAGGCCACATCCCTGGAGATATTCAAGGTGAGGCTCAACAGGGCTCTGGGCAACCTGATCTAATTGAGGTTAGCCCTGCTGACTGCAGAGGGGGTTGGACTGGATGACCTTTGGAGGTCCCTTCCAACTCTAGACCATTCTATGTGAGTCTAAGTACTGAAGCATTCATCTCAGTGTAGAATGTTCCTCACCAGCTAACAGCATGAGGAAAACTGTGGTCCTGCAGCTGCCTCTTCAATAAGATTCATGGAGAAGCTGCAACCAAACTCATTTTAAGCAGTAAACAACCTTTCTGTGGTCAGAGTCCTCAGGGGGCAAGGGTAGTCCTTGCATGCACTGTGGGCATTTCACCTCTGTCTAAATGTTCTAAAAAGAGTCAGTCAGGTGGAGGTGAGATGAGAATCATAGAAGTGGTTTGGTTTTAAAAGACTTCTAAGGTCATCAAGTCCAGTCATCAATCTAGCACCACCATGGCCATGAAACCACATCCCCAGGTGCCAGCTCAAAGCAAAAGGAGGGGTTTGTCCTTCCTGTGAGCACTTCATTTCATCTCACGGTGTGTATGACAAGTCAAACTGGAAAGAGAGGATTCAGAGATTGCATTCTGGCTTCCACTAGCAGAAAACAAAGCTCCAGCTCCATACTGTTTGTTATTAAATGGCAGGGAGCCACCAACACTGCAAGCAGAAAGCAATTCTGGAGCAGATACTCCTGGTCCTGCAGGACTCATGAGCAGATTCAAGTTAACTCCTCTGCAGTCCTCTTTCAATCACCAAACTAGATGATGTGTAGAGGTCTCTTCCAGCCTCTAACCTTTTTTGTGATCAAGAGTTATCCTAGAAAGCAGGAGACAAAATACAGCATCTCTGAACACCAGACAGGAGGCCAGCAGACCTAGCATTCATCTGAACTCCAGGAGACATTCTGTTCAGGAAGAACTGAGGTTTTTATCAGCATGGACTTCCTGGAAGGCTCTTTCCACGTTCTATTAGTGCCTTCCAAACCCTCAGGCTCAGCAGCCTGGCAATTCAATTGCCACACACATCACATCACCAAGAAAACAAAAGGCCATAGTTTAAATAAAGTTGATGCTGAGTCCTTGTTAGTCAGGTGTTGGCAGGACCTTATTAATGGCAGTAATTAGGAGGGAGGAGAAAAAAAAGTTTGGTGGTGGCAGTAGAAAATCCCACTGCTTAAATATTCATTTCCATCGACTCCTCCAGCTTCACAGCACAACCTGTCTCATTAGTGTCCTCGGGTCAGCCCTGCTGGTGTCCTTAAAGGTGAAAGGCTAGAACCTTTCAGCTTCTTTCAGAAGTCAGCAGGATTGTTATGCTAAGACAAACGACCCCCTCCTCAATTCCCTGAGCATCCCCTTAGGCTCTCTAGGGGATCAAGGCAACCTGGGTATGGCTAACAAGTGCTGCTCTTCACTTTGGCCTTTTAATTCGCAAACAGGAAAGGAGGAAGGAAGACTAAGAGCAAAACAAAGCACTGAGCACTCACTAAATACAGAAGAATCACAGACCCACAGTGTGCTCTGCCACTAACAGGCCTAACTGATGGAGATCAATAGAGAGATCTAGAAAGTTCTGTAGCAAAGGCCCTTTAAACACCAGGTAGGAAAACTGAAGAATCTACGACAAAACTCCCAGTAAGTTCTGCCTCCACGGATGTTCAGCTCTGAGGCAGGTCCAGGTCATCAGAGCAATGCTTTCAACACAGAATCACAGTATTGTTCTGGTTGGAAGAGATCTTTAAGGCCACTGAGTCCAACCATTAATCAACCACTGCCAAGAAATCCATACCTAAGCCCATGGGAAGCAGAGATACAAGGCACGATAAAGCACCAAGAGCTCAGCGTCTGTTTTTCAAAGCAAAGCTCCCAGGAGCTCACTTTCACCCTGGTGCAGCTGCAGGAGATGAAAACAGCTCAGAGGCCCCGTGGTTTGGTGAAATCTTTTGGGGTTTGCATTGAGCAAAGGTCAAATGCTCTGTAACAGAAAGAATTCTCCCCCAAATCTCTGCTGGCCCATAGTCTAGTACATGTCATACATATTACATCCAAAAGCCTCAGCCTATTCAAGGCAGAGGCACTCCAGGCACACATTAAAATTGAAGCATCTACAGTTATTCCACATACCTTGAGACTTCTGGCTGTTTCCAGCTTCCCCTTTGAAGCAAGCTTCCACCCAACAGCACACAGACTAAGACCAAGGATAGAACTCCCCTGATGGTATTTATCTCCTCTGGCCTTTGGTTTGTAGCCACCCCCAAAGGCATCAGCTGTCAGGAATTACTCCATCAGCATGACACTGGCCAGTGCTGGCAGCTGGGGAGCCTTGCAGTTAAATTCTACTGGCCTAAAGCATTTTCTTTGGCAGAAGATCTGTGATTCTCAAAAGCCACCCAGGTTCTCTCTGGCTTTTTCTCCTTTCTGGGAACCTGAGATGGTGCTTTCCTCTGTCCCAGTGGTGCTGTACACCGTAACAGTGCAGCTGTTAAGTGCTAGAAGAGCTTCAGGCTTGGAGGGGTGAACCATCTGCCCAGTTCTGGGCCCCTCAGTTTAAGAAGGACATTGAGACACTTGAAGATGTCCAGAGAAGGGCAACGAGGCTGGGCAGGGGTCTGGAGCACAGCCCTGGGAGGAGAGGCTGAGGGAGCTGGGGTTGCTTAGCCTGGAGAAGAGGAGGCTCAGGGGAGACCTCATTGCTGTCTACAACTACCTGAAGGGAGGTTGGAGCCAGGTGGGGGTTGGTCTCTTCTCCCAGGCAACCAGCACCAGAACAAGAGGACACAGTCTCAAGCTGTGCCAGGGGAGGTTTAGACTGGAGGTGAGGAGAAAGTTCTTCCCAAAAAGAGTAATTGGCCATTGGAATGTGCTGCCCAGGGAGGTGGTGGAGTCACCATCCCTGGAGGTGTTCAAGAGAGGATTGGATGTGGCACTTAGTGCCATGATTTAGTTAGTCATGAGGTGTTGGGTGACAGGTTGGACTTGATGATCTCTGAGGTCTTTTCCAACCTTATTGATTCTATAATTCTATGCTAGGCCTACAGAGGTCTCTTGCTTCAAGTATGTGGCAGTCTTTGTGTGGCACTTGTAAGAGGAGGCTGAGCACATCTGACCTTTCTACAGTCTTGTACCTTCTGCTAAGAAGTCTGTCCCACACCCAGCTAGCAGTAGAGTAGAACAAGCTCAGGGTGGCCAGCTCCAAACAGATAGTGCTTGTTAGGAAAGGCCAGACTAGAAGTGGTTATAAACAGCTGGAGGAAAGCAGTTCTTACAAAGGCTGCTGCTGCTTTAAGAAGCCTCCATAAAAAAACATCCAGGGTGGCATTTGGGGAGATTATTCCATCCCTGGGACTGAAATGTTTCCACAAATCTAGCTGATTCCACACTTTAACTCTTTGCCTGAGAGGATTTGAGACCAAGCAGCTCCATTTCCTGTTGTGGGAGATGTCCTGCAACCCCTTTTTCTTTGTTCTTCTGCTTGTGGGAGGTTTTCACCTCCAGGGTTCTACATTCTGCTCTCATTTGCACCTCTGCTCAATGTGGGCTGCAGCAATATTTTGACTTTCTGCTGGAAGAGAGATTCAAATGAAATGGGGGAAAAATGGGAGCACTTGGAAACCTGCACAGGTCTAGTAAATGAAGAGAAGAGCTTTCCAGTGTCACCTGGGCTGGAAAAGCACTGCTCCTGCCTGGCATTAGGCATGCAGAGCACTGGCAGCAAAGCTCCTGAGACACCATCTGTGCACATAATAAAGAGCAGTGGGATTTTTGTAACGGAAATGATTGAATTTGCTTTCTGCTCCCCTTGCAGTGGGACTATGCCAGCTATTAAGTGCCATAAGAACTTGCCAGCCTACCTCTGAATAGGAAATTTACCTTCTCAGATTCGTGCCCTCTGCCACCTCTGCAAGCTGCTGCTGCTGTAGTCATTTTGCTTAGGCAAAAGCAAGCCAACCTCCCTCTCACATCCACTGCCACTAGGAGTGTAGCTGGGGACTCCAGAGGTCCTGAACTGCTTTCAGGAGCTGCCTCATCCCTCATTGAGTGGTACAAACCTAGAGGAATCATAGAATCAGCCAGGTTGGGAAAGACTTCAGAGGTCATCAAGTTCAACCTATTACCTAATACCTAACACCTCCTGACAACTAAACCATGGCTCCAAGTGCCACATCCAAACCTTTTGTGAACACCTCCATGGACAGTGACTCCACCACCTCCCTGGGCAGCACATTCCAGTGGCCAATTACTCTCTCTGGGAAGAACTTTCTCCTCACCTCCAGCCTAAACTTCCCCTGGTGCAGCTTGAGACTGTGTCCTCTTGTTCTGGTGCTGGTTGCCTGGGAGAAGAGACCAACCCCCACCTGGCTACAACCTCCTTGATCACTGGGTCCTAACATGTAGAATCATAGACTCATAGAATGGTAAGAGTTGGAAGGGAGCTCTGAAGATCATCAAGTGCAAGCCCCTGCTAAAGCAGGATCACCTAGTGCAGGCCACACAGGAACATGTCCAGGAGGGGTTTGAAAGCCTCCAGAGAAGGAGACCCCACAACCTCTCTGGGCAGCCTGCTCCAGGGCTCCAGCACCCTCACAGGAAAGAAGATTTTTGTTGTGTTGAGGTGGAACTTCCTGGAATGCAGTTAGTGCCCATTGTCCCTCATCCTATCACAGGGCACCACTGAAAAGAGACTGGCATCTTCTTGACACCCACCCTTCAGGCACCTCTAAACATTAATAAGGTGCCCTCACAGCCTTCTCTTCTCCAGGCTAAGCAGCCCCATGTCTCTCAGCCTTTCTCCCTAAGACAGATGTTCCAGTCCTTTCATCAGCCTCCTCACAGCCTTTCTGGGACCAGCTGGGACTTTTCCTGGCTCCCTGCACATGGAATGGCCCTGGCAGCACAGCACTGATGTGCCATGGCTGCCTCAGGCTCCAGGCTTTGGCAGGAGAGCTAAAAGAGCAGCACTGGCATGGCCAAGGTTCGTAGGGTGACTGCAAGTCGTGCAGCTGATGTTGTCCCTGACTAGTGAGAAGCTTCCAGAATTGTGAGCTCCTTTCTGCTTTGGGGAAGGGAAGGCAAGGGCAGGAAAAGAGCTAGAGCAGAAGGAAAATCAACACAAATTCGTGGTGATGCACAAACTCCTAACTGATTTACTCTAAGGACACCTGTGAGACACTTCAGGCAGGCACAACTGCGAAGGACAGGACAATTGGAGTATCTCAAGGTCTAAAGGCTTCCTTAATTGCAGATCTGCACAGGTGGAATTTTCCAAGCTGCTCCTCGAGGAGCATCTGTCACTGGGAGAGCACAGCCAAGGTACCCATGGCTACCTGCATAAAAATAAGGACAGAAAACCTGCAGGGTCTACCTCCTCTGAACTGCTGAGAAGACCTCCAGCTCACAGGAGGAGTGAAATCTTGAAGGAACAGAGGAGATGAAGTGCACTTGAAACCTGCCCAGCTCTGTGTGACCTGCATACAGGTCAGATGGGTGAGAAAAAGTTAACTTAATGAGGGACACAGAGGTCCAAAGCTTCAGGGAGCTGGTAGAAGCCTCATCCCTGGCCAGGCTGGATGAGGCTCTGAACAACCTGATCTAGTGTGAGGTGTCCCTGCCCATGGCATGGGTGTTGGAACTGGATGATCCTTGAGGTCCCTTCCAGCCCTGACAATTCTATGATTCCATGATCTGGAACTCAGAGGCAATGAGACTCACCAAGCCCTGCTCAGCTAAACACTGCTCCTGTTTCAGAGCTCACCTCTGCAGCTGAGGTCTTTGATCTGTGTTTGTCCCCCCAGCTGCTGCACCATGTTCATAGCTGATGTGCACACCTGGACCAATCCCTTTGCAGAGACTTGGAAAGAACTTTTTGTCTTCTGCTGAAAGCCAGCAAACCAACAGCTCTCCTTTCCCCTGGCCCATGGCCAGGTCTAAGCTTGGTAAATCCAGCCCTACACAGGACCCTGCAGGGAGGCCTGGCTGTGCTGTAAACAAAGGTTTCTATCCACACTGAAAGGTTTCCAGACACAAACCAGAAAAGCTCCTTCAGCTCCCATTGAGCTTCTGTCCCTGTCTATGCTTCAATGAGGAGCATCAGCACTCCTCTACATGCTGGCAAACACATCCTGCTTTGCAACCTCTCTGCTTGCCTCCCTTCTTCTGCTCCTCTGCTCACCACCAGCCCTGACTGACATTTTATTTTGGGCACTTATTCCATTACTGCATCTCCAGAGAGTCAGGAAGGGGGCAAGAGAAAAAGATGAATGAGAAAAGAGGGCGAGGGGGGGAAATAATTACAACAGGATTTCATCGACAGGCAGAAAGAAAGGAAGTGTCCCTCTGGGTTTGATCAATAATGCAGCACTTGTTATCTTGATCTTCTTAATAAACCACAAGCAAGCCAGATAGAGTTCTATCTGGGAATCAGCTCTCTGCAATGGTTCTGTCACAATACAGGCAGCATATGCAAGCACCCCAACATACAATGAAATGGGCTGGCTCCTGGATTGGCCAAACAATAAGCCCTGTCGTTTGCATAGATTAGCAGCAGAGAAGTGCTGCCTGCTTTGCTTTGGTTTAATTACTTTTGCTTTGTTTCAGACTTTCTCCCTCCCCCACGGGGGCCATCAGCATTACCAGGCAACCTCCTCTGCCATCCTGGTGCTTAAATCCTTCCAGATTAACCCCAAAGACGTTTGCTGGACCTGCAACGGGAGCTGCCTCTATAGCTGTGTGTCCCCTCACAGCGTCCCCTCGCAGGAGCCCTTCAAGGCTCTACTTTGATTTCTCTTTCAGTCAGAGGTGTTGGAGGGGTCACCACACCTCACAGGAGGCAGAACTGGCCCAGAGTTTCTTGCCCCAGAGAAAGTTTAGTTGCACAGCTAATTATATGGCTCCTTTCACCACTTCTTTATTCCTGTCTTGGAGCCTGCCTGCAAAGTTCATCCCCTCTGACCCATCGCTGTGCAGGCTACGACCACCCACCCAAACCCGTGACCTGAAGCAGTAATTGCCAGGCTGGGGTCAGACTGCAAAGACCTCCCAGGCTGACCCAGAAAGCAGCTTTGTGACCCTCATGCTGACCCTCTTGACAGCCAACTCATGAATAACATGCTCAAAGGCATTTTGTGTTGGGGCATTTTCAGCTCCCTGATGTAACCTCTGGATCACACCATGCTGGGACCTGGTACAACAGCGTGGATGCAGTGAGCAGCCTTTAATGGACCTGGCCTCAGAGAAGGGCTCCCCATAACCCATCTGCTGAGTGACCTGCAGTGATACACCCTGTGGCTGACCACAAAAGAGAGGTGAGAACACCCATCTCACACAGGGCCTGGTTACACTCAGACATCATCAAGCAGCAGCCAGAGAAAGCCTTTTTTTTCACCAGCCTAAGCTGGATTCCAAAGTCTTCTCTCCTGCTCATTCCATTTCCAGTAATGCCTCGAGCCCTCTGTGAAGGAAATGTAAGGAACAAACCAATTAAAGCCTTCAAGATTTGACCAGTGAAGAAATTGCTCCTTTTCAGATTCTGTGGCTGTCTGCTGAAAGCAACAGGCACAGAAGCAGCAAAGCAGCATCTCATTGTCTATCGATGCAGCTGCTGGGCTTGATAATGTTTCCTGTGGGTCTGGTGGGTCCATGCAACAGCTTGCATTGATTAAAAGAAGCTCCTAAAGTAATTCTCCACCTTTCTGAGCCATTTGCCATCGATATCACTAAGCTTTGAGCAGACAGCCCCTAAAATGTATGTAGATGAGCCCCCCCCTCCCCTCCTCTGCCTGCTGAGCCAGCATAAAATCCTCCACGAAAAAATGTAATTAAGGCAGACTTGTGAACATTAATGAGTTGCTATTACACCCTGCTGAGAGTAGCAGCAACAGCTGAAAATGATTTTTCTCTGTCTACAAGCAAGCAATAGCTCCTTTATTAGAAACAGGGATGGAAGCTGGTAGCTTGGACTCTTGCAATCCCAAACTTGCTCAAAGGCCAAACCCTTGTGAAAGAGGATAGAGTCATAGAATCACAGAATCAACCAGGTTGGAAAAGACCTCAGAGATCATCAAGTCTAACCTATTACCTAACACCTCCTGACAACTAAACCACAGCTCCAAGTGCCACATCCAAACCTTTTTTGAACACCTCCAGGGACGGTGACTCCACCACCTCCCTGGGCAGCACATTCCAATGGCCAATCACTCTGGGAAGAACTTTCTCCTTACCTCAAGCCTAAACTTCCCCTGGCACAGCTTGAGACCGTGACCTCTTGTTCTGGTGCTGGTTGCCTGGGAGAAGGTGCCTTCCAACTCTTACCATTCTATGAGGCTATGTTTCAACATGTTAAGACCCAGGGATCAAGGAGGTTGTAGACAGGTGGGGGATGATCTCTTCTCGCAGGCAACAGAACAAGAGGACACAGTCTCAAGCTGCACCAGGGGAGGTTTAGGCTGGAGGTTAGGAAGAAGTTTTCACAGAAAGAGAGATTGGCCATTGGGACGTGCTGCCCAGGGAGGTGGTGGAGTCACCATCACTGGAGGTGTTTAGGAAGAGATTGGATGGGGTGCTTGATGCCATGGGTTAGTTGATCAGATGATGTTGGGTAATAGGTTGCACTCCATGATCTCAAAGGTCTTTTCCAACCTGGTCTGGTCTGGTCTATTCTATTCTATTCACTCTGGGAGTCTGGGGTTTTGTAAAGACTAAAAAGCAGAAACCCCAAACAATCTTTTGGTCCTCACAATGCAGGAGAGAGGAGGTATGGTTTTTTCTTTCCTGTGTAGGATAATGGTTTATCTAGGAACCCAAACACACTCAGGATGAAAACCTCTTGTGAATTTTATCCAAGAGAGTTCATTGCCTTAATCCTGGATAATCCATATCTAATCCTTTTTATAATCTTACTCATCTACTTGCCTTGATAGTTTTCCACAGCAGGGAGTTTGTGTTCATAAAAGGAACACCCTCCTCTTCCTCTCTTGAAATGAGCTTTACTATCACAAAGGTTTCTTCTTTTTATTTGCAAAGGTTCTTCATCCAAAATGAAAATTAATTACCTCCTTTTATTTGACCAAAGAGTTGGTTGGTTCCCTCTCAGGAATTGTAATCCAGGTGGCTAATGCCTGCTATATTTTGAGTCCAAGAGGGTATATTTTGAATTCAAGAATGGCTACAGACCCCTGAGACCCATTAATAGAATAGCATAGCATAGAATAGAATAGACCAGACCAGACCAGGTTGAAAGAGCCCTTCAAGATCATCGCATCCAACCCATCATCCAACACCATCTAATCAACTAAACCATGCAACCAAGCACTCTATCAAGTCTTCTCCTAAGCACCTCCAATGATGGTGACTCCACCACTTCCCCAGGCAGCCCATTCCAATGGGCAGTCACTCTCTCTGTGAAGAATTTCTTCCTAATATCAAGTCTGAACCTCCCCTGGTGCAGCTTCAGGCTGTGTCCTCTTGTTCTGGTGCTGGTTGCCTGGGAGAAGAGACCAGCCCCTGCCTGTCTGCAACCTCCCTTCAGGTAGTTGTAGAGAGCAAGAAGGTCTCCCCTGAGCCTCCTCTTCTCCAGGCTAAACAACCCCAGCTCCCTCAGCCTCTCCTCCCAGGGCTGTGTTCCAAACCCCTCCCCAGCTTTGTTGCCCTCCTCTGGACACCTTCCAGCATCTCAACATCTTTCCTGAACTGAGGGGCCCAGAACTGGACACAGGACTCAAGGTGTGGCCTAACCAGTGCAGTGTACAGGGGCAGAATGACCTCCTGCTCCTGCTGGCCACACTGTTCCTGATGCAGGCCAGGATGCCATTGGCCCTCTTGGCCACCTGGGCACACTGCATGCTCATGTTCAGCCTACCATCAACCAGTACCCCCTGTATGGGTATCAAAGCATACTGAACAGATACCTACTCCATACTGAACAGGCTATATTGTGGAGAAGAAAAGCAGCCCACAGTATCCTATACTGATGATAAAACAGTACATTTCAGGGCTGGCCCTGATAAGGACAGATAGAAATCCTGTCTTCTAGATGCTGTCATATGGAACAACGACATCTACCAGCTGCCTTTCCCAAAACCCGGTACAAAACAAGCCTCCTGAAGACTTTCTCCAAGTTGCTCAGACTCAGTCTGTGCCAGGCAATCTGGCCAGCCTGGCCAGCCTGCCAAAGAGCCCTTCTGCCAGTCAGGACCTTCACAGGGAGGATGCCTGCAGCCTGAGAGAGCGCAGGAGGTGCGGGCAGGAGGCAGGCGAGGGCAGAGCTGCCCTTCTGCTCACACGCTCCGTGCTGCAGAGGCAGGATGCCAGGAGAAGTCACAAATGTGGGACTGGAGAGATTGAGTTTTCTGGTCACAGCACTTGCTGGTGTTGATTTCTGGCTTAGGAATCTGCTTGAACTGTCTCTGTTTGTGCTTGAGGAAACAAGACGGATGCGGCGTTTGCCTGTTGTGTTTGTCTCTTTCGTGTCTGCCTGTGAATGATTAACAAACAAACAACAGCAGCAACAAAAAGGCTACAGAGAGAACGTAGCTGCTGCACATCACTGTTGTCTCATCCTGACAGAAACAAACGATCCAGGCTTCAAACTTTTGTTAAGCACTCAGGATGAAGGGGACAGAGCAACTCCTCTGAAGGAGATGTGAAGTCTGTCAGGTACTGAAGGCAGGCAGAACGCACACCCACCACAAAACACAGGAGTCAGTGGAAGCATCCATTAGTGAGCAAAGATTCCATGCCAAAAATGAACTGCAAACTGGAGACCAAGATGGATAACAACTGAGAGAAAGAGGCAAAATTGTCACCAGGATGTGGGGAGGATGCAGCTGGATTTTTTTTTTCTTTGCTGTGAGAACCTACAAATTGTAACCCTTGATAATCACAGAATCAGCGCTGAAGAAAGCCTGCCTTCATTAAGAGCACTTGGAATCCTCACTTGCAATTCAAATCTCTGTGCTCAGCTACCCACTTTCTCATTTTATTAGGACTGCTGCTCTGCCCCCAACCCCTGCCTGCACTTCCAAACCACAAGGCAATTACATGCAGCTAATGAGCTTGGTTGGCATAGGGATGCTGGCTTCTGCTTATGAAGAACCTGATCCCCGTGGCAAGTATTGGGGAGCTAGAGTAGAGCAGAGTAGAGCAGAATAGAATAGATCAGACCAGGTTGGAAGAGACCTTTGAGATCATCAAGTCCAACCTATCACCCAACACCATCTAATCAACTAAGCCATGGCACCAAGTGCCTCATCCAGGCTCTTCTTAAACACCTCCAGTGATGGTGACTCCACCACCTCCCTGGGCAGCACATTCCAATGGCCAATCTCTCTTTCTATGGAGAACTTCTTCCTAACATCCAGCCTAAACCTCCCCTGGTGCAGCTTGAGACTGTGTCTTCTTGTTCTGGTGCCGCTTGCCTGGGAGAAGAGAGCAACCCCCACCTGGCTACAACCTCCCTTCAGGCAGTTGCAGAGAGCAAGAAGGTCTCCCCTGAGCCTCCTCTTCTCCAGGCTAAGCAACCCCAGCTCCCTCAGCCTCTCCTCACAGGGCTGTGCTCCAAACCCCTCCCCAGCTTTGTTGCCCTTCTCTGGACTCATTCCAGCAACTCAACATCTTGGGTGAGTCTCTCCTCCTCACTCAGTACACACAGCACTCCTGTGAAAATCCCTGAAGTTTGGGTTGGGTTTTTTTTTAAGTAGCTGCTAATAAAAGCAGTTTCTTAGCAGTGCTAGGTCTTAAACACAAGCAGATCACTTCCAGCTGCTCCTTGTCTAATTCCTGTTGTCATCTGACACTGTTCATTTACAGTGCATCAATCTAGCTTGGGAATGTTTGAAATATTAATTAGACAACAGCCCCAGCTCATTACCAGGGATGCATTTAGCAAGATTCATGCCTGTTTACAGGTAGCCAAACTGCAGTGCAGAACAAATAATCAGTGCTTTTCCCCTCAGGGTATGTCTGTGCAGAGCTACTCAAACTACCTTTCCCTGAGCCACCTTGGGTGCTGCACAGGGTCTCTGCTTCAGTCACCGTAGGGAGCTCTGGGGAGACACAAGATGTGTTAGGATCCACTGAGGAGCCTGTGCAGAGTCACACAGAGCCACAGAATTTAGGGGTTGGAAGGGACCTCTGAAGATCATCCAGTCCAACCCCTAGTGCAGGATCACACACGAACATGTCCAGACTGGCTTGGAATCTCTCCAGAGAAGGAGACTCCACCACCTCCCTGGGCAGCCTGTTCCAATGCCTGACTTACAGTAGAGAAATTCTTCCTAGTATCCAACCTAAAGCTCCCCTGGTGCAGCTTGAGGCCATTACCTCTTGTCCTATCATTAGTTACTTTGGAGAAGAGGCCAGCACTGGCCTCCCTACAACCTCCTTTCAGGTAGCTGCAGAGAGAAATAAGATCTCCTCTCAGCCTCCCCTTATTCAGGCTAAACAACGCCAGCTCCTTCAGCCTCGCCTCATAAGCATGAAGCTGCTTCTCTCTCTTGCTGCCTCTCGACTGCCTCTCCCCGTGCCCCAGCAGCTCTTTCCTTGCTTTTGTCTTTTGGCAAGGGCTGTCAAGCTTTAGGAGGGAGAAGAGGAGCCAGAGAGCCAGGTCCCACTCTGCTGTACCAACAGCACCGCAGCTCGGCCCAAAACGCCAGGGTGGTGAGGGGCAGGATCCAGCCCCTCCTGTGCCCACATCTTTCCGTGCTGAGGCAGAATCGAGGAGCCAGGCAATAAACAGACACACAGAAAGATGAACATCCACGAGCTAAAAGCTGCCATCTAAATGCCTGCCAAATCACCTAATTTCTGCACACCCTGGCTGCCTGCTGCCGAGATGCTGGAGGAAGATGGGCCGGTGATTGACAAAGTGAGACATTAACTCCATCAAGCAGATGGAGAATGGCATCATTAGGAAAAATTGCAACAGTGGTTGGCCAAGATAGGGCTAAAGAAAATAAAAAAATCATAATCATTCCTTGAGGAATTATTTACATTTAGGGTTCTTGAGGAATAGTTTCTTCTGGTGTTTGAACAGCAAGAGAAAACAGAGAAATCACAGCTCCTGAGACACGCTGTCTCAATGCTCCTCAGAAGTAGCATAGAATCATACAATCACAACTTGGTCTGGGCAGGAAGGGACCTTCAAAGTCATCCAGTCTGAGCTCCCCACAGCCAGCAGGGACATCATAGGATAGGATAGGATAGGATAGGATAGGATAGGATAGGATAGGATAGGATAGGATAGGATAGGATAGGATAGGATAGGATAGGATAAACCAGGTTGGAAGAGACCTTCAAGATCATCATGCCCAACCTATCATCCAACACCAACTAATCAACTAAACCACAGCACCAAGCACCCTATCAACTATCCTCCTAAATGCCTCCAGTGATGGTGACTCCACCACCTCCCCAGGCAGCACATTCCAATGGGCAATCAGCTCTCTCTGCGAAGAACTTCTTCCTAACATCCAGTCTGAACCTCCCCTGGTGCAGCTTGAGACTGTGTCCTCTTGTTCTGGTGCTGCTTGCCTGGGAGAAGAGACCAGCCCCTGCCTGTCTACAGCCTCCCTTCAGG
Source organism: Dryobates pubescens (assembly GCF_014839835.1). Classification (NCBI taxonomy): domain Eukaryota; kingdom Metazoa; phylum Chordata; class Aves; order Piciformes; family Picidae; genus Dryobates; species Dryobates pubescens. The sequence continues at coordinate 14,896,040 of NC_071637.1, forward strand.
TAGTTGTAGAGAGCAATGAGGTCTCCCCTGAGCTTCCTCTTCTCCAGGCTTGCATTCCAAACCCCTCAGGCTGCCCAGAGCCTTGTCAAGCCTCACCTTGAATACCTCCAGGGAAGGGGTCTAGACCACCTCCCTGGGCAACCTATAGCCCAGAACCATGGCTACCAGCTGAAATCCTTTAATGATATCTCCTGTTTACTGGAGTTAACCTTCCATTTGGGCTGTTGTGCACATCTCATCCCCAGAACTGCTTGAAAGGCTCAGGTTTGGTTCCCTTGCAGTCAATGACTTCAAGGAGTTCGCTGTGGGCTGGAGCGAGCCAAGCTGGGACGCTCCAGGATGCCAGCCAAGAGGAATTAAGCTGTACCCAGAGGACCAGCTCTGGAGCAATTGAAGTCCCTCCTCAGCAAACAAGGAGTTGTGTTTGTGAAAAAAATCCAACCAGAAACCCCATGCTGCCAAGCTGGTTATGCTCCTACACTACAGAAGGAGCGAAGCTGGCCACATGTTCGTGGGGGCCAGCCAGGAAGCCTGTGACCTTCCTAAATCAAACACTCTCATCTAGGAACTGAAATATGACTGTGAAGGCTGTCATGCTGCCAGCAACACTTACATTTTTCATACTTAACCCTAAATCTTTTCACCTCTCTGAAGTTTTTCATCCATTTCCCTGCCACAGTTGCTGTTTGTCAAAGCTAGTTGGCCCCATCTCACCTTGCTTTCACACTACTCCCGGAGACAGAGGCATTACCCGAGGTGGGTGGGACCTGTCCTCTCCCCTCATCCTGCCAGGCTCTCTCCTCACTAATTGCTGGCCCACCCTCTCAGTTCCTTTGCTTGGATGAAAGGTATTTCAGGATTTAATCACAGGGTTTTTTATCCACAGGCCTTCTGCCCCGTTTCCAGCACAGGATAGATGCTGCTCGGGGAATAGGAGAGAGTTATTTAGTGCTTCACTTCATTCTCATTCCATAGGCAACCTCTGCCTTATTTACTGCACCCCTCCAGCCTCCCTCTTGATTATTCCTGGTCTTTCCAGGGGTGTACATCATTCTGCCTCACAGATGCTAATCAACTGCTCTCTGCCTCTTCCCAGGGGAAAGCAGAAAACTGCTCTTGCAAAGGAAGAAGCCAAGGCAGGGGGACGTCCTGAATGCCTAGAGGAAACCAACTGCAGAGCAAGAAATCAAGCCAAGGAGGATGTTCCTCACCTCCCTGGCTGTGCCCCAGCAGCAGCCTTGTTCCCCAGTGGGAATGATCACCCACTTTGGGACAGGCTGCCCAGAGAGGTTGTGGAGTCTCCTTCTCTGGAGGTTTTCAAGACCCATCTGGATGCATTCCTGTGTGACCTGTGCTGGATTCCATGGTCCTGCTCTGGCATGGGGTTGGGCTGGATGACCATAAAATCATAGAATCAGTGAGGGTTGGAAGGGAGCACAAGGATCATCTAGTTCCAAGCCCCCTGCCATGGGCAGGGACACCTCACACTAGATCAGCCTGGCCAGAGCCTCATCCAGCCTGGGCTTAAACACCTCACTGCACAACCCATTCCAGGGCTTCACCACTCACATGGGGAAGAACTTCCTCCTCACCTCCAGCCTGAATCTCCCCCCCTCCAGCTTCATTCCATTCCCCCTAGTCCTATCACTACCTGAGATCCTGAGAAGTCCCTCCCCAGCCTTCTTGTAGCCCCCTTCAGATACTGGAAGGCCACAATTAGGTCACTTGGGAGCCTTCTTTTCTCCAGACTGAACAGCCCCAACTCCCTCAGTCTGTCCTCACAGGAGAGGTGCTCCAGCCCTCTGCTCATCCTGATGATCTTCAGAGATCCCTTCCCACCCCTAGCATCCTGTGAGCCTGTGATCTTAGAGGTCTTTCCCAAGTGAAACCATCATTCTATGATTCACTCAACACATGATTAAATGAGAACCATTCATTGTTGCCTGATTTTTTATCCCCCCTGTTGGGTGGTTGTGTTTTGCTTCACTTGATGTAAAGCGGGGAGGGGGGGGAAGGAAAAAGAGGGGAGGTTGGGGGGGGGGGGAGGGAAGAGGAGGGGGGGAAAGTATTAATTACATGCTGCCAAGATCTTTGGAGAAAAATTCAATATTATCTTTTCCCCACGAAGAAGGAATGAATCAAGGCTCTGTTCCAAATCCAGTGGCACTCCTGACTTTGACATGCTGAGGCAAAATAATAACTCTCAGCACATACTAATTGTCTTGTTAACATGGATTATGCAGCCAGCCAAATAAATGTCATTCAGGCTTTCATGAGGAAGAGCAGAAAGCTGAAAAACTCAGAAACACACAATATTTGCTAATCTTTTCTTTTCCTCCCCCTTCTCCCTCCATAGCCCTAAATATATTTGCTTTTTATTTGGAATCCATGCAAACTAAACAAGGCTCTGCTGGAAATCCTTGAAGCTTCCCCAGGGTCCCAAGCTCAAGGTGATCAGGTTTGCAAAACAGCAAGCTTGGTTCCCACCTAGCCTTAAAAACAGGCCATGGATTCTTGGCACTGCGAAGTGGGTTGGAAAGAAGGGTAATTTACACCAGATTTGATTGACAGGAAGTCCCCTTCACAGTGCTGGGTGGTACAGAGAGGCCCTGGAGCTAATGGGTGTGGGGAAGGGATCATGATGAATGCTCACAGAATCCCAGCACAGTGAGGGTTGCAAGGAACCTCTTGGGGATCACCTAGTCCAACCCCACTGCTAAAGCAGGGTCACCCACAGCAGCTTGCCCAGGATCGCAATGGCCAGGTGGGTTTGGAATCTCCACAAAGAAGGAGACTCCACAACCTCTCTGGGCAGCCTGCTCCAGGGCTCCAGTACCCTCACACTAAATTTCTTGCTCATGTTCCTCAGGAGGAACCTCCTGGGTTCTAGTTTGCACCCACTTCCCCTTGGACTGTCACTGGGTATCCCTGAACAGAGTCTGGCCCCATCCTCCTGCCCCTCCCCACCCTTCAGCTCTTTCTGAGCATTGATCAGATCCCCTCTCAGGCTGCTCTTCTCCACACTCATCAGCCCCAGAGCTCTCAGCCTTTCCTCCTCACAGAGATGCTCCAGGCCCCTCAGCATCTCTGTAGCCTCCACTGTACTTTCCTCAGCAGTTCTTTGTCTCTCTTGAACTGGGGAGCCCAGAACTGTACCCAGTATTCCACATGTGGTCCCACCAGGGTGGAGTAGAGGGACAGAAGACCTTTCTTCCCCTGATGACCACACTCTTCCCAGTGCAGCCCAGGAGACCCTTTGCCTTCTTGGCC